>NC_064856.1:12941970-14141970 GCF_024139225.1 Suncus etruscus | reverse complement strand
GCCTCACACTTTGTCAAATATATGTAGCACAGGTAATAAATTTTGCAAAAACTATTTTGAAAATAAACCTAATTATCTTATTCAACCTTATAATAAAACAGCATATTAGTTGGCTGATGCAAAATACAAATAATTGGCCTTTGGCATGTGCCTCCTTTACGGAAAAAATTGATATTCATTATCCAGCAAATAAGTTTATACAGTTTTTTATTAAAAATGCATGTTTGTATATTTCCCATTATAACACAATCCTCTCCTATCAATAACGCAAATGTCATATGTATGAATGGTCTAAATAAACACGGTGCCTATATAATACCATAATATCCACTAATCACACTTCTGCACAGTTGGTAAAATTATGAGGTTTTAAAAGTGTTCAAAAATGTCATAATAATCCCTTTAATCTATGCAGAGGTAGTGTATATGTGGCATATTCTATACCGGTATTGGAGACAGTAAGTTTCTATGAAGTCAAAACACAGAGTAAAATATTGGAGAGAATATCACCTCCCCCTTAAAGTTGGTAAAAGTTGGCTTAAGTTCAGCAGAAATAGTCTGTGTGTGTGCCCTTGTAGTCGCAAGTTTGATTGCTCTGCTAAAGATGGCAGATAGCGGCGGAGGTATAAATTGAAAATAAATAAATAAGTAAATAAATAAATAAATCAGCAACTTTGTTTATGTGGAATTTATAATAAGAATTAGTGTCAGATTTGTTTGTGAATTAAATTATGCGGCATGAGTGTGCCTTTTCTAAAAGCATTTGTGTAATTAAGTTTTGTGCATTGGGTGGTGTAATTATTAAAATATTGGAAATTAGAAAACCTTCTAAATTCAGGTCTGTAAGGGTTAAAAAATTCTCTAGGGAGAAAAAGCAACAGGGAGACAAGAGCACTAAACTTTCCTTGTTTATGCCTCAGGAATTTTAGAGCAAGATAACAACTCTATCACTTGTAAAAAAAAAAAAAAAAAAAAAACTTTTGGTGTTTTAAAATTCCAAAGGACACAAAAATGTTAAAATTTGAATCTTTTATATTTCTATTAGAAAATTATTTTGATCTAAGGCCCGGAGAGATAGCACAGTGGCGTTTGCCTTGCAAGCAGCCGATCCAGGACCAAAGGTGGTTGGTTCGAATCCCGGTGTCCCATATGGTCCCCCGTCCCTGCCAGGAGCTATTTCTTTTTTTTTTTTTTTTTTTTTGGTTTTTGGGCCACACCTCAGGGGTTACTCCTGGCTATGCGCTCAGAAGTTGCTCCTGGCTTCTTGGGGGACCATATGGGACGCCGGGGGATCAAACCGCGGTCCGTCCTAGGCTAGCACAGGCAAGGCAGGCACCTTACCTCCAGTGCCACCGCCCGGCCCCTCAGGAGCTATTTCTGAGCAGACAGCCAGGAGTAACCCCTGAGCACTGCCAGGTATGGCCCAAAAACCAAAAAAAAAAAAAATAAATAAATAAATCAATAATAAAAGAATATTATTTTGATCTTAAAAGTATATGCAAAATGTTGTGGTTAGCCTTTTTAAAATAATATTGTTAATTAATATTATAAAAGTAACTAAATTTTATAAGCAGGTTGACAACAAGTATCAAATATAATTTTGGTCTTAAGTTCTAGGTGTGGAAATGCATCAGATGTCTTTAACTATATTTTATACTGATCTAAATATTTTGTTAATTTAGTATATAATATTTTTTTACAAATTATTCACTTGAAGTCTTCAAAGTAGGAACAGTTGTTTGTGTTTTAAAATCAGTTTTTCTTTTTTTTTTTTTTTTTTGGTTTTTGGGCCACACCCTGTGCCGCTCAGGGGTTACTCCTGGCTATGCGCTCAGAAGTTGCTCCTGGCTTCTTGGGGGACCATATGGGACGCCGGGGGATCGAACCGCGGTCCATCCTAGGCTAGCGCAGGCAAGGCAGGCACCTTACCTCCAGCGCCACCGCCCGGCCCCTTAAAATCAGTTTTTCATACCTTTTTTTTTTTTTTTTGGTTTTTGGGTCACACCCAGCAGTGCTCAGGGGCCACTTCTGGCTCTACGCTCAGAAATCTCTCGTGGCAGGCTCGGGAGACCATATAAAATACTGCTGGGTGTGCTGGGATTTGAACCACCATCCTTCTGCATGCAAGGCAAACGCCTTACCACCATGCTATCTCTCCGCCCCCAGTTTTTCATACCTTTAATAATCATAGTTTATGCTCTTGTGTTTAATCATAAAAATTTTAACACTTTATTGCAGCTGTCTTACTGTTCTACCGTGAAACTAATTTAAAGAAAATCCGTTCATTTACAGCAGATGATATCATACTTCAAAGTGGAGACTCTTTCTACAGTGCTCATTACCCATTTTACTTAAAAAAAATTTTTGGGGGGGGTCACACCCGGCAGTGCTCACGGGTTACTCCTGGCTCCACGCTCAGAAATCACTCCTGGCATGCTCAGGGGACCATATGGGACACCGGGATTTGAACCAATGACTTTCTGCATGAAAGGCAAACGGTCTTACCTCCATGCTATCTCTCTGGCCCTACTTAAATTTTTTTTAACTGCTTACTAACCATTTTAATTAATGTTTTAAACCTCAAATTAGGATTGTTTTAAAAATGTTTTGTGCTAAATCTCAACCTTAAAGCTTTTATTTTCAGCAAAGCCCCATGTTGGGCGCCACTTGTCCCATCCTGCAGGACTCCGTTATTCCGTGGGTGTATAGAGGGGTTCCAGCCTGTAAAAAGAATGGGGGGGGGGGGAGAGATGGAGACCAAGTAAAGTGTCTTATCAAGGTCTTGCTTTATTGATGGATACAGGCTCTTTTAAGCACGATTAAAACAGGGTGGAGAGGAACCAAAATGGAGCAGCCAGCATTACAGGCAGTCTCTACAGGTTGCATCCTGTAATTAAACTTTACATGTTATCTTTACACAGGAACCAATTTTCACCTTAAGATAGTAAAGCTTCAAAGATATCTCAAGCTTCCTGGAATATATGCCTGATAGGAAACTGATATTTCTTAGGGCTCTGGGCTAGTCAATGCCTTAGGTTATGTATTCTTGCCACACAGACAGGTTTGTCCTGCTGAATTCCATATCAGGGTTTGATCTCTGGCTGTCTCTGACACCCCTGCAGCATTGTTTCTTAAAAAAAAATTCAGGAGGGCAGGAAAGATAATAATAATAATGTTAGGGAATTTGCCTTGCATGGGAGCTGACACAGATCTGATTTCCAGCATCCCAGATGATTCCTCAAGCACCTTCCGGAATAATTCCTGAATGTAGAACTAGAAGGAGTAAGCCCTGAGCACCAATTGTGTGTATGGCCTCAAGAAAAAAACAATAAAAAATTGGAGGAAGACAGGTTTGAGCATTTCTGGCAGTGTTCAGGGGATTATATGTGGTGCAAAAGATCAATTTGGGTTTGGCTGCATCAAGGCAATAGCCCTACCCACTGTACTATTCTCTGGCCCAGTTAAAATCAATTTATTTTGGGGGCCTGGAGAGACAGCACAGCAGTAAGGTGTTTGCCTTGCACACAGCTGATCCAGGACGAATGGTGGTTCAAATCCAGGTATCCCATATGGTACCCTGGGCCTGCCAGGAGCAATTTCTGAGCACAGAGCCAGGAGTAATCCCTGAGCGCTACCGGGTGTGACCCCAAAATCCAAAAAGAATCCCAACCTTATTATTATTATTAGGTTTTGGGGTCACACCCGGCAGCACTCAGGGGTTACTCCTGGCAGGCTCGGGGGACCACATGGGATGCCGGGATTCGAACCACTGTCCTTCTGCATGCAAGGCAAACGCCCTACCTCTCTATGCTATCTCTCAGGCCCCAACAACCTCATTTTTTTATAGGCATTCTCTTGTGATGGTGCAGGAATGATGTATATGTGAAAATTATAATTCACTGTATTTAAAATTCCAGTACCTTGCTAGAGCGATAATACATTTGACTTGCTCGCAGCCAACCCAGGTTCTATACCCAGCATCCCACATGGTCCCCAAGCCAGCCAGGAGTGATACTTGAGGTCATAGCCAGGAATAAGCCCTGTACTCTGCTGGAGAAGGCCTCAAAACCAAACCAAACCAAACCAAATCAAACCAAACCTACACCCCCAGTACCTTAATATGGATTATAAGCTAAAAATTTTTGAGGCCAGAGCGATAGCACAGTGGGTAGGACATTTGTCTTGTATACAGCTGACCTGGGTTCGATCCCCGGCATCCCATTTGGTCCCCTGACCCTGCCAGGAGCGATTTCTGAGCGTAGAGTCAGGCATTACCTCTGAGTGCTGCCAGGTGTGACCCAAAAACCAAAAAAAAAAAAAAAAAAAAAAGTTTTGTGTGCTGGAGATAAAACCTATGATTCATCCATGCAAAACATGTGTTCTGATTCAGCCACGTTCATGGTTCAAAATACTTAAAAAAAAAAAAAAAACTTTATTATGGGGGTGAAAAAAAGAAAAAAAGAAAAAAAACTCTATTAATGGGGTCCGAGAGATAGCACAGAGTAGGCATTTTCCTTGCATGCAACCGATCCAGGACAGATGGTAGTTCAAATCCCAGCATCCAATATGGTCCCCCAGGAACAATTTCTGAGCACAAAAGCCAGGAGTAACCCCTGAGTGATGCCGGGTGTGGACACCCCCCCAAATAAGAAAAGAAACTCTGGGGCTGGAGAGAAAGCAGGGAGGTAGGGTGTTTGCCTTTCACGAAGGACGGTGGTTCGAATCCCGGCATCCCATATGGTCCCCCCAGCCTGCCAGGAGTGATTTCTGAGCATAGCACCAGGAGTAACCCCTGAGCACTGCTGGGTGTGATCCAAAAACAAAAAAAAAGAAAAGAAAAGAAAAGAAACTCTATTAAAAGGTGCTATAAAAATAAAATAAAAGGGGCTATAGAGATAGCGCGGCACAAGCATTTACCTAGCTTTGCAACCATTAGGCCAGTAGTCCCGGTCTGAATCCCAACATCATAAGTTCCTCCTGAATATGGCCAGAGGTTACTCCTGAGCATGAGTCAGAATACCCTAAGTACTGCCAGGAATGCTCAAACCAAAACCCTTCCTCCAAATAAATTAATTCTGGAACTATCTTTTTCATCAAATAGGGGCTGGATATAGTACAGCAAATAGGGTACTTGTCTTACATGCAGCCAATCCAGGTTCAATCTCCAGCATACCATATGATCCCCAGAGCCCACCAGGAGTGACCTCTGAGTTCAGAGCCAGAAGTAAGCCCAGAGCACTAAAACTGTGGCCCAAATAAAAACAACATGAACAATAACAATCCACCAAACATGACTGCTTATATAAACTATAAATTTTCCATTTTGAGGCAACACTACACTAACTTTTTTTTTTTTTTTTTGGTTTTTGGGCCACACCCGGCGGTGCTCAGGGGTTACTCCTGGCTATCTGCTCAGAAATAGCTCCTGGCAGACACGGGGGACCATATGGGACACCGGGATTCGAACCAACCACCTTAGGTCCTGGATTGGCTGCTTGCAAGGCAAACACCACTGTGCTATCTCTCCGGCCCCTACACTAACATTTTTAAATGATTTCTAAGATATAGTAAGTAAAAACAGTCTGCCAAGGTCCAAAAAAAAAAAATGCAGAGGTTAAGGTGCTTAAGTCTATTCAACTCTAGTTATCTCATACGATTCTCTAAGCACAGAGCCAGGAGTAAGCCCTGAGCAACGCTAGATGTAGCCCAAACACACATACATATCAAACAAACCCAAGAAAACAAGTCAGTTTGTTGCAGCTCAATATAAACCCAGTTACATGCCCATGTATATATAAACACCCATATGTGCATAAATACCTGCTCAGACATTAAACCCCACAGTTAGCTAGGCATTGATTCCCTTTGGTGAGAGTGGTGAACAAGGGAATACCAGCTTGGTTTTTCCTGTCATGGCATTGTGTGTGTGTGGGGGGGGGGACTAGGAGAGGTGGTGAAAAAGGGGATGTCACACCTGTTTGAGGATACAGGACCTGCACACTTGGCTGCACTTTGTGGAACTGGGATCAAACTGGCAATGTGGGGTAGTGCTGGGGATCCAACCTAACACATACATTGTGATCTGCCAATAGGATACATCGTCAGGCCTGGGGAAGCCTTTGGGAAGTTTGGGTCACACATTGCACTGCTCAGAGGCTACTTCTGACTCAATGTCAGGAGATGTGATTCCAGAATCTGAACTCATATTTCCTAAGTGCAAATCATGAGCACTAGCCCTCTGAGCTACCTCCCCAAGTATCTAGGACCATCAGTTTTCAGGTTATGTAATTTTGCATTGGTTGAAGTTCTGACAACCCACCTGCACTTCTTTTGACATTTTGTTACTAAAATTGGGTGAGACTACACTATGAAAACGGATGTTCACACAAACCTAGCACACTAACAGTCAATGTAGTTACTGCCTCTCAGCTCTTAAGTTAACCTTCACTTCCTGTTGTAATGATGGACTGAATTCCTTGTGGCATTTCTCCTTCCAGATGAGATGTCAAACTTCCCCAAAAGTGGCACTGAAAGGAAAGAGGTTTTCTTGCAAGCCCCAGCAGGTCCTGTCAGCCAGCCACCAGGGTGTGAAGACATCTACATCCCAGGCATACAGTCTACTTCCAAGCCCACCGAGACTTATTACCTTCCCTTCTGTCTCCTGTACAGACACTTGCTCCTGGCAAATCAAGATATCTTGCCACTAGTAGAGTCAAACATTCACCATTGAGTGCTTCCACTGAACCCCTCTGCCCAGTCTGTGACCGTCAAGCCACTGGTGATAGTCCCACTTATAGACACCCTTTACTCTGGGCATTTACCTGCACCAGCCCCAGATGCTTACTGCAAACCACTGGCCAGCAGTTATAGCTCTCCAGTGCCTCCCTAGTTCTAGAAACCTTGAGGGCTGCTTCTTGTAGGCCAAGCCCAGTTCCCTAGACTGGGCAAAACAAGGAACTCTGCCACCCAGTGGATTACAAATTTTCTTTTCTTTTTTTTTTTTTTCCTTTTTGGTTTTTTTGGTCACACTGAGTGGAGCGCTCAGGGGTCACTCCTGGTTCTGTGCTCAGAAATTGCTCCTGGCAGGCTTGGGGGATGCAAGGGATGGAATCCGGGTCGGCAGTGTGCAAGGCAAATGCCCTACCCACTGTGCTATGACTCCAGCCCTGACAAATTATATTCCTTCCAACAAACCCAACATGGGGAATACCCCTGACTGCGTTTATCATTCATTCCTTGGGTATGGGTTTTGAGCCCAAGACTGCTAAATTATATTTCTTATATTGTGAATTATTCTTTTTATCAGAGACCTTTTTCTTTGTCTCTCTCTCTCTCTCTCCTTTGCTCAGGGTTTGGGGAACCATCTGGGATCCTGGGATTAAACCCAGGTGGGCCATATACAAGGCAAGTGCCTTACCTACTGCACTATCTCTCTGGCTCCAGAGATGATTGGATTGGTTCTTGTGCTATCATTTTTTTAAATTTTTTTGTTTGTTTGTTTTTGGGCCACACCCGTTTGATGCTCAGGGGTTACTCCTGGCTAAGCACTCAGAAATTGCCCCTGGCTGGGGAGATAGAACCGAGGTCCTTCCTTGTCTAGTGCTTGCAAGGCAGACACCTTACCTCTAGTGCCACCTCACTGGCCCCTTTATTTTTATTTTTTTGATTGGTTCTTATATGTAACAAATACTCCTGGTTGAAGGCTACTTCCTGAACCAGACTGCCACAGATGTGGCACAGAGATAGTCTCAGGAGATTCTTGAAAGTAGACTGGAGGACTAATGTGGGCATGGGTTGGGGCTTAAGTGCAAGACACTCCTTTTGGCAACATATATACTAAAAATTGGGCTTAAGTGCAGGGCGGAGGTCCCAGCCCTGGGGAAACAAATGCTGGTAACCTACAGTATGCAGTCACTGCAATCCAGTCTGCAGTCTGTTGCAGCAAAATTCAAGTCAAACATGCACTTTTTTGGGTGACTTCTGTGCTTGGCCATGCATTTACAAAGAGACAAACAAGGATGGTTCCAGTAGTATAGCTCAGGCCTTGAAGGGTAAAACCCTAGCCTGGCTCTAGAAATAAACAAACAACAACAACAACAACAACAACAACACAAACTAGGCTCCGAGAAGCAGAACGTTTCTTTTTTTTTTTTGGGGGGGGGGGCCACACCCGTTTGACGCTCAGGGGTTACTCCTGGCTATGCGCTCAGAAATCACCTCTGGCTTGGGGGGACCATATGGGACGCCGGGGGATCGAACCATGGTCCGTCCTACGCTAGCGCTTGCAAGGCAGACACCTTACCTCTAGCGCCACCTTCCCAGCCCCGAAGCAGAACATTTCTGTAATGGGCCTAAAACTACCTCCTATTTTTTTTTTTTTTTTTGGTTTTTGGGTCACACCCGGCAGTGCTCAGGGGTTATTCCTGGCTCCAGGCTCAGAAATTGCTCCTGGCAGGCACGGGGGACCATATGGGACGCCGGGATTCGAACCGATGACCTCCTGCATGAAAGGCAAACGCCTTACCTCCATGCTATCTCTCCGGCCCCGACTACCTCCTATTTTGTTTAATCAGATAACTCCTACCATCAAGTCAGACAAAAAAATTAATTGTGTGGGCTATAAAAACAGTAACAGGTGAATGTACCAGCATGCTGTGTCCTCAAAGTTAAGGTACTAATCAGGAATGAATGGGATCCTGAAATATGCAAAGCAACTATATGGTTAGACCCAGGTGAAACTGAAAAAAAAAATATTTTTTTGCAGGAGAACAGTAACTAAGGCGGGCAATTTGGGGAACACAATGGGGATGCTCAGGGGATACTCCTAGCTCTGCCTCAGGGGCTACATGTTGGGCTGGAGACAGAAGGTTGTACAAGGGTTGTGGCCAGAGTGGCTACAGGTCAGGCCAAATGCCTAATTTGTTCTATTTCTCCAGTTCAGACACAATCTGAGTCTTAGAATCTCATCCTGAGGGGCCGAAGAGATAGCACGGAGGTAAGGCGTTTGCCTTGCATGCAGAAGGACAGTGGTTCAAATCCCGGCATCCCATATGGTCCCCTGAGCCTGCCAGGACCGATTTCTGAGTGTAGAGCCAGGAATAACTCCTGAGCGCTGCCAGGAATGACCCCAAAAAGAAAAAAAAAAAAAAAAAAAAAAAACCGAAATCTCATTCTGAGTCTTTCTTCTAAGGAAATGGCTTGCCCTACTGTATCTAACCTAGCTTTCCTGAGCTTCAAATCTTAAGCACACATGGCTCAAGTACAGAGTGCCAGCTTTGTATGTGTGATACATACCATGAGTTTAAGCATAGCCTTCCACCTTGCTGACAGAATTCCTGGAGCCATAACCAAGGGTGTGACCCTGATATACACCAATCAGATATGGGAGTACCACAACCAATTATGAAAGAACCACAACCAAGTGTGCAATCTGCAGTATACCATAATGACAACAGTAAGAATAATAACAGAGAACTGGAGAAAGCCTCGGCTTCCCCTTGGCCCTTGGTCCCTGTTGTGCAGGTGACCATGGCTCCACCATGAGGGCTCTGCAGCCATGCACTTATCTAAGTCAATGAATCCCAGCACAGGATGTAGAAAATACCACACTGCAAAGGTATCAATGGGGGAAAAATGTAGATCTTCACCATGCCTAAATAATTAAGATGGAAGCTCTGATGACCCGACAAGTACCAAACACCTATATCCTCTCAGATAAAGACTTTAGAGAAAAATTATGGAGGGCATTCAAAACTTCAAAACATACAGGGAATGAACTGAATGAAAGCTGAAATGAAAAACTTCCAACTCAAATAAGAGGGCTGAAAAACTTAGTAGATGAAATGAAAAACTCACTGGAAGGCTTAATCAGCAGAGTAACAGCTGATGAGGACAGAATCAGTGAACTGGAAGATGAGCTGCGTAACAACTCCATACAACAGAAGAGGTTGGAAAAGACCTTAAAATAAATGATCAGATGATGGGAAAAAATCCTCAAAGATGGGGCTGGAGAGATAGCATGGAGGTAAGGCGTTTGCCTTTCATGCAGAAGGTCAGCGGTTCGAATCCCAGCGTCCCATATGCCTGCCAGGTCCCCCGTGCCTGCCAGGAGCAATTTCTGAGCATGGAGCCAGGAGTAACCCCTGAGTACTGCCGGGTGTGATCCCCCAAAAAAATCCTCAAAGAATGTGAACAGATGAAAATATAAGTCTGGGATAAATTTAATAGAAACAACATAATTATCATTGAAGTCCCAAATGCCCAGGAAGAAAATTCCCATGAAAAGTCAACAGAACTTAATTTTTGTTTTGTTTTGTTTGGTCACACCCAGCAGCTCTCAGGGGTTACTCCTGGCTCTATGGTCAGAAATCACTTCTGGCAGGCTCGAGGGCCCATATGGGATGCGGGATTCGAACCACCATCCTTCTGCATGCAAGACTAATGCCCTATCTTCATGCTATCTCTCCGGCCCCAACGATTTGATTGTTCAAGGACATCATTGCAGGATGATGAACATCATTGCTGAGAAGTTCCCAGAACTGAAGAGTGCTACAATCACATCCTGGATGCCTGAAGAGTGCCAGCTAAAAAAGATCCAAAGAAAAGCACCAGAAAGCATATCTTCGCCACAATGACAAATCCCACAAATAGGGATAGAATACTGAAGGCAGCAAGATCAAAAGGGAAATTACACAGAAATAAGCATCCTTAAGATTTACAGAATATGGGGCCAGAGAGATAGCACAGCAGTAAGGTGTTTGCCTTGCATACAGAAGGTCAGTGGTTCGAATCTCAGCATCCCATATGGTCCCCCAAGCCTGCCAGGGCCAATTTCTGAGCACAGTCAAGAGTAGCCCCGAGTGCTGCTGGGTGTGACCCCCTAAATAAAAAGATTTACAGAATATTTAAGAAGAAAAAAAAAAGATTTACAGAATATTTATCACAAACAACCCTCAAGGTCTGAAGACAGTGGTGGGATATAGTGACAAAGCTCAATGAAATGAATACTTCACCAAGAATACATCACCCAGACAGACTTACATTCAGGTTTGAAGGAAGGATACACAGCTTCATAGGTATACAATAGCTCAGAAACTTGACAGACTCAAAATCAAACTTAAAACAACTGAAGGGTCTATTTTAAGGCAAGGCAGACCCAATGAATACACCAAACTCCTGCAAAAAGGTGATACCTAATCCCATGACAATCATTTGTCTCAACATCAATGGGCTAGATGTACCAGTTAAGAGACAAAGAGTGGCAAAAATGATTAAAAAACTGAATCCAGGGGCCGGAGAGATAGCATGGAGGTAAGGCGTTTGCCTTTCATGCAGGAGGTCATCGGTTTGAATCCCGGCGCCCCATATGGTCCCCCGTGCCTGCCAGGAGCAATTTCTGAGCCTGGAGCCAGGAATAACCTCTGAGCACTGCCGGGTGTGACCCAAAAACCACAAAAAAAAAAAAAAAAAAAACCTGAATCCAGGGCCCGGAGAGATAGCACAGCGGTGTTTGCCTTGCAAGCAGCTGATCCAGGACCTAAGGTGGTTGGTTCGAATCCTGGTGTCCCATATGGTCCCCCGTGCCTGCCAGGAGCTATTTCTGAGCAGACAGTCAGGAGTAACCCCTGAGCACCGCCGGGTGTGACCCAAAAACCAAAAAAAAAAAAAAAAAAAAAAAAACTGAATCCAATATTTTGCTGCCTGCAAGAAACACATCGGAATAGTGAAAGCAAAAATAGACTTAAGAGTCAAAGGCTGAAGAGCAATCATTTGAGCAAACAACTCCCTTAAAAAGGCTAGGGTGGCCATACAATATCAGATAGTACAGACTTTAGGCTTATAAAGGTTATAAGAGACAGAGATGGGGGACTGGAGAGACAGCATTGAGGTAGGTCTTGCATGCAGAAGGATGATGGTTCGAATCCCGGCATCCCATATGGTCCCCGAGCCTGCCAGGAGCAATTTCAGAGCTCTGTAGAGCCAGGAGTAGCCCAATCGCTGCTGGGTGTGACCCAAAAACCAAATCAAAAAAAAAAGAAAGAGACAGAGATGGGCATTTTTTTTGTTTTTTGTTTTTTTTGTTTGTTTGTTTTTTTGGGTCACACCTGGCAGTGCTCAGGGGTTATTCCTGGCTCCAGGCTCAGAAATTGCTCCTGGCAGGCACAGGGGACCATATGGGGCGCCGGGATTCGAACCGATGACCTCCTGCATGAAAGGCAAACGCCTTACCTCCATGCTATCTCTCCGGCCCCCGAGATGGGCATTTTTTATTAATCAAGTGATGAGTACACCATGAAGAAATCATACTTTTAAACATATATGCACCCAATGAGGGGCCAGCAAAAACTGCTGATAAACTTGAAGACATCAATAGCAACACAATAATAGTGGGAGATTACGACACTGCCTTGTCACCTTTTTTGTTTTGGGGCCATACCCAGTGGCGCTCAGGGGTTTCTCCTGGCTATGCTCCCAGAAACCGCTCCTGGCTCAGGGGACCATATGGTATGCCGGGGTTCGAATCCAGGTCCGTTCTAGGCAGCCGTGAGCAAGGAAAGTGCCCTACTGCTGTGCTATTGCTCCAGCCCCGCCTTGTTACCTGTTAATAGGTCAACTAGGCCAAAAAATGACAAAGATATACTGGCTCTAAAGGAAGAAAGAAAGAAGAGTGGCTTAGTATGCGTGTGTGTGTGTGCACATGTGTGTGTGTATGTGTGTGTGTGTGTGTGTGTGTGTGTGTGTGATTCTTCTCCAGTGAACATGGGACATTTTCCAACATAGATCCTATGCTGGATAATAAAACGTACCTCTATAAAACAAGAGGATAGAAATTGTTTCTGCTATCTTCTCAGACCATAATACACTAAAAATAGAGGTAAACTATAAGCAGACACAGAGAAATAACTTTAAAACCTGGAGATTAGGGTCTGGAGCGATAGTACAGTGGTAAAGCATCTGCCTTGCACGTGGCCAACAGAGGATGAACCCGGGTTCGAATCCCAGCATCCCATATGGTCCCCCAAGCCTGCCAGGAGTGATTTCTGAGTACATAGCCAGGAGTAACCCAAGTGCCCCCGGATGTGACCCAAAAACAAAAAATAAAACAAAACAAAACAAAAAAAAATATGTTGATTAAACAGCTCATTACTGAACAAGCAGTGGAACAGAGACAAAATTAAAGAAGAAATCAAAAGATTACTGGGAACAAATGAGAATGAAGACACAAATTATCAGAATTTATGGGACACAGCAAAAGTGATATTAAGAAATGTATTGCTTTACAAGCATTCATCAGAAAGGAAGAAAAGGCCTACGTAAGTAACTTAATGGCACAGTTTAAGAAATTAGGAAAAGAACAACAAAATGAGCCATAAATAGGCAGGCGGAAGGAAATAATAAAACTTAGAGCAGAAAGTAATGAAATAGACATCCAACAAATGATCTAAAAGATTGATGAAAGCAAGAGTTGGTTCTCTGAAAAAATAAACAAGATCGATAAACCATTAGCAAGACTCATAAAGGTAGAGAAACTTAAGCAGAATCAGAAATGAAAAGGGGATGTCACAAAAGATTCTACAGAAATTCAAAGGGTAATCAGAGATTATTTTGAGAATCTTATACCACAAACCAAGAGAACCTGGAAGAAATGAGTAAATTTTTGGACTCTTACAAGTTTCCAAGGTTGAATCAAGAAAATCTGGAATACCTGAACAGACTCAGACCTATCACTATTGAGAAAATTGAAATGGTAATCAAAAGGCTTCCCAGAGGGGCCGGAGAGATAACCTGCAGAAGGTCATTGGTTCAAATCCCAGCATCGCATATGGTTCCCTGAGCCTGCCAGGAGCAATCTCCGAACATAGAGCCAGGAGTAACCCCTGAGTGCTACCGGGTGTGACCCAAAAACCAAAAACAAAAGAAAGCTTCCCAAAAACAAAAAATAGAAGCCCAGGTCCAGATGTATTCACTAGTGAATTCTTTCAAACCTTTAAAGATGATCTACTGCCAATCCTCTTCAAGCTCTTTCAGGAAACTGAAGAAACAGAAACATTCCCAAATAGTTTCTATGAAGCTAATATCACCCTGATTCCAAAAGAAGACAAACACACACACACACACACACATACACAAACACAAACACACACACACACACACACACACACACACACACACACGAGAGAATTATAGGCCTATATCCTTGATGAACAAGGATGCAAAGACCTTCAACAAAATACTAGCAAACAATCCAACAACTCATCAAGAAGCTTATACAGCATGATCAAGCAGTATTCATTTCAGGGATACTAAGATGGTTTAACATATGCAAGTTTATCAATATAATATACCATATCAATAAAAAAATATGATCATATCAATAGATGCTGAGAAAGCATTTGACAAGGTTCAACATGCATTCATGATAAAAAAAAAACTCTCAATAAGGGAACAAAGTGACAGAACAACAGGTAGAGTGTTTGCCTTGCACACAGATGACCCAGGTTAGATCCCTGGCATCTCTTATGGTACCTTGTGCCTGATAGGAGTAACTTCTTTGGTGGGGGTGGGGCACACCCAGCAGTGCTCAAGGGTTACTTCTGGCTCTATGTTCAGAAATCGCTCCATGACATTGAAGCTAAAGGCATCTTTAAGGATGAAACACCACTAGCAAAGCAAGCGAACGCAAAGAGAAACAAATGGAACTACAATAAATTCAGAAGCTTCTGTATCTCGAATGATATAGGGACTGGAATGAGAGAAACTATTCACCCTATACCCATCATAAGAGATTACTATTAAGGGATTAAGGCACTGATCAAACTTCTCAAGAAAAAAAAAAAAAATTGGGGCCGGAGAGATAGCATGGAGGTAAGGCGTTTGCCTCTCATGCAGGAGGTCATCGGTTCGAATCCCGGCGTCCCATATATGGTCCTCCCGTGCCTGCCAGGAGCAATTTCTGAGCCTGGAGCCAGGAATAACCCCTGAGCACTGCCGGGTGTGACCCAAAAACCACAAAAAAAAAAAAAAAAAGAAAAAAAAATTTAACTTCATCCAAAAATAGAATGAAGAATTGAACAGATATTTCCTCAAAGAAGAAATAAAGATGGCCAAAAGGCACATGAAAAAAATGATATAATCATTAATCATCAGGAAGATGCAAATCAAAACAACACTGAGGTATCACTTCACACCATAGAGACTAGTATGTATCACAAAAAACCAAGAACACCCAGTGCTGGCATGGATGTGGAGAGAAAGAAACTCTTCTTCATTGCTGGTGGGAATGCAGACTGGTTCAGCCTTTTTTGGAAAATAACACGGACATTCCTCAAAAAGCTAGAAAGTGAGCTTCCATATGCTCCAGCAATACTACTCCTAGGAATATACCCCAAAAACACTCTTACATTCTGTGCAGCACTTATTTACAACAGCCAGAATCTGGAAACAACCGAGGTGTCTGACAACAGATGAATGGCTAAACTAGTACATACATCTACATAATAGAATACTACATAGATTTTAGAGGAAATAAAGTCATGGAATTTGTTTATATATGGATGGGCATGGAGATTATTATGCTCAGTGAAATGAGCCAGAGGGAAAGGGATAGACATAGAATAATCTCTCACTCATTTGTGGGATATAAGAAAAACAAGAGATAGGGCCCGGAGACATAGCTCAGTGGCGTTTGCCTTGCAAGCAGCCGATCCAGGACCAAAGGTGGTTGGTTCGAATCCCGGTGTCCCATATGGTCCCCCGTGCCTGCCAGGAGCTATTTCTGAGCAGACAGCCAGGAGTAACCCCTGAGCAACGCCGGGGTGGCCCAAAAACCAAAAAAAAAAAAAAAAAAAAAAAGAAAAACAAGAGATAGTATGGTAATATCAAGAGACAATAGAGACAAAGGCCTGGAGGTCCAGCCCAGGGTAGAAAAATTGCCACAAAAAGCGTTGAGTGCAGTTAACATAGAGAAGGGCCTACTAGGATGATGATCATTGGAATTGATTACTCTGAAGAACTCAGTGCTGAAAGAGAAAGTGACATGCAAGGCACCCCTCCTTCATTAGCCATAGTACAGTGTCAAATACACAATACAGAGTCAAAAAAGGAAAAAAGAGAGAGAGGGATGGAGGGAGAGAGAGGGAGAGAGGGAGAGTGAAAGAGAGCAAGAAAGCAAGCAAAAGAGAGAAAGAGAGAGAGAGGTGCTCAGGTCCATGCACTCAACTGACCATACCATAAACCCCATTACACAGAGAGCTGTTAGGTCTAAAGTTTTTTGTTTTTTCTTTTCTTGTTAAAAACTTTGTAAGCTATACCCAGCTACTGAGGCATACTCCTGATTTTGCACTCAGGAAGTACTTCTAGTATGCAGAGAAATAGGCGGGATGCCAGTGATCAAACCCAGGTTGGCCTTGTGCAAGGTGAGCACCCTACCCACTATACTATGGCTCTGGTCCCCTGGTTTAACGTTATTAATGGTGGAGTTTGGCACCATTTGGGAGACACTATCCTAAAGGGCCAGAGTTCTGTCTCACAGATACCACTTAACTTTCTTTTATATAGGGTTACTGCCTCTAAAGTAAGAATTGTGGGAGCCCTGAATCAAGAGGCATGGAGTGGATCCACTTCTCACTATAACACTTCTTTTTTTGTTTGTTTTGTTTTGTTTTTGGGCCTCACCCAGTGATGCCCAGGGATTACTCTGGCTATGCGCTCAGAAATCGCTCCTTCCTTGGAGGACCATATGCGAACCACGATCTGTCCTAGGTTAGCGCATATAAGGCAAATGCCCTACGGCTTGTGCCACCACTCTGTCCCCTCACTATAGCACTTCTGAAAAAGAAAATTACACCTAGGCTGGAAGGGGGCTCACAAACTGTAGTGTGTGGAGCATTCCTGGGAACTGAGCTGGGAGTAGCCCCTGGAGTACCAGCCAGTGTGGCCCTAAAACAACCCCCCCCAAAATACCTGCCTCTAATTTCAGTAATTTTGACTTTTAGTATTTTATAGGGTTTAATCTCCACAGGGGAAATGTTTTCACAAGGGAACAAAGCTATGGACTAAATGAATTGGAAAATAAGCATATCACTGTTCCATTTTGGGTACCTTATGCCACTGAACCAACTGGCTTTAAGAAAGTGGGATTAATTTACTGGTTGAAGTAATTTCTGATTTTCAAACGGAAGTGGATCTGTGTCACATAACAGAGGCAAAGATGATTCCACCTAAAATGCAGGGACCTTCTGGAATCCAATAGTGAAGGCTGATTGAAAACAACAATCACCAAAATGATTGAGGAGGAGCCAGAGTGATAGCATAGCAAGCAGGGCATTTGCCTTGCACAAGGCTGACCCAGGTTCTATCCCTGGCATGCCATGTGGTCCCCTGAGCCTGCCAGGAATAATTTCTGAGCTCAGAGATAGGAATAATACCTGAACACTGCTGGGTATGGCCCAGAAACTACACACTCAAGGTAAGGTTTCTCAGGGAAAGTGAAGTAACTCAAACTACCCCGCTAGATGGTTTGACCTAGACAGGTAGAGGGTAGCTGGGAGGGCGGCCTCTCCCAACAGTGCAGGGGTGAGGACTAAGAACAGACCCTTTCTTCAGTGAATAAGGCCAGAGAACTCTTGCTCCTCTATCCTAAATGAAATTCCTTCAGCAATAGTGAATGAACCTTGGATTCTATTTTTTTTTGGGGGGTGGGGATCACGACCGGCAGCATTCAGGGGTTCCTCCTGGCTCTACGCTCAGAAATTGCTCCTGGCACGCTCTGGGGATCATATGGGATGCCAGGATTCGAACCACCGTCCTTCTGCATCTAAGGCAAATGCCTTACCACTGTGCTATCTCTTCGACCCCTGGACCTTGAATTCTAATGCTAAGGTACCCAGTGGCCTCAGTTCCAACCCCCTCAGCAACAGTAAAGAAGTCCTTGTGGCAGTAGGAGTACCAAAGAAGCACTATAAAGTACAAAAGACCCATGTGTGAAGAGATGGGTTCCAGTCTGTCTAACAGGCTATGCTATCAGACTACAGTGGAGGAAGCAGAACATCAAGTTTAGTATTGGGTAGCAATTCATTCCAAAATTTCCCAGACCCATTGAAGCAGTCAGCATAACTATGAAATTATTCAGCTGCCTCAAAGAGCTGGAACGCATGCTTGGCATATAGGAACCTCTAGTTTTTGTTTTGTTTTTGATAAGAGGGAGGGTTATATCCAGCTGTCTCAGGACTTACTACTAACTTCAGAGCTAGGGATCACATCTGGTGGGCTAGAGGATCATGGGGGTGCCAGGGATCAAATCGGGCCAACCATGTACAAAACAATTATCTTACCTGCTATATTAGTGCTCTAGCCCCAGGAGACACCCCCTCCCTTTTTAATTTTGGGTCACACCCGGCGGCGCTCAGGGGTTATTCCTGGCTCTGTGCTCAGAAATTGTTCCTGGCAGGCACAAGGAACTACATGGGATGCTGGGATTGGAAACACTGTCTGTCCTTAATTGGCTGCATGCAATTGCCGTTAACACCCTATGGCTGTGCTATCTCTCCAACCCCCAGGAGACCCTTTTTTTCTTTCTATTTTGCTTTTTGGGCCACACCTAGAGACGTTCAGGGGTTACTCGCTCAGGGGTTACTCCTGGCTATGCACTCAGAAGTTGCTTCTGGTTTGGGGGACCATATGAGACTCCGGGGGATCAAACCACGGTCTGTCCTAGATTAGCGAGTGCAAGGCAAACACCATACCGCTTGTGCCACTGCTCCAGCCCAGGAGACCCTAGTTTTAATCCCTGGTTCTACATGATCACCTGAGCATGACAATGGACATCCCCACTTCATCCCAGCACTGTTAGCTGTGGGCCTCTGAACAACAACAGCAAAAACAAACAAACAAACAAACAAAAAAAAAAAAACAAAAAACGGGGCCGGAGAGATAGCATGGAGGTAAGGTGTTTGCCTTTCATGCAGGAGGTCATCGGTTCGAATCTCGGCATCCCATATGGTCCCCCGTGCCTGCCAGGAGCAATTTCTGAGTCTGGAGCCAGGAATAACCCCTGAGCACTGCCGGGTGTGACCCAAAAACCAAAAAAAAAAAAAACAAAAAAACAAGTCACTAAAAAATTTCTGTGCATGATTGTTGAAATTGTAAATGACTACAGCTGCCATGGAAAACAGGATGATAGTTCCTCCAAATATTAAACACAGAATTACCATATCATCCAGCGGCTCTACTTCTGGGCATATAGCCAAAACAACTGAAAACATGGCTTGAAGAGAAGCACACTCTGCCATTCAGAGCAGCATTACTCATGATCACCATGAGGCAGAAGCAACCCAAGTGCTCACTGACTAAGGTATGTATAAACACATATTATTCAATCTTTGAAAGGAAAAAAATTCTAATACATTCTACACCACTGCATGAGCCCGGAGGATAGAATCACAATTAAAATCAGTCCCATGAAAGCAAAACACTACGTGAGTCCACTTTTATAAGATGCCAAGAATAGTCAACTTTATAGAGATAAAACATCCGTAGAATAATAGGTACTGGGGTTAAGGGGAGAATAAGGAGCTCTGACTTAAGGGTTATCAAGGTTCAGTTTGGGAAGATAAAAAGTCTAGAGATTGGTGGCCCAAAGATGTGACTATACATATCACACCGTACTCTAGCATGACTCAGACTAATTTATGTGTATTAAACCACAACTGAAGATATATTCATGTTTATTATGCAAAAGTAAAAAATTCAAACTCAAAAAATCTATTATAGAATCAACTTCCTAGGGCTGGAGAGATAGCAGAGCAGTAGGGTGTTTGCCTTGCATGTGGCCAACCCGGGATAGACCGGGTTCAATCCTCGGCATCCTATATGGTCCCCTGAACCTGTCAGGAGTGGTTTCTGAGCATAGAGCCAGGAGGAACCCCTGAGTGCTGTCAGGTATGACCCAAAAACCAAAAAAAAAAAAAAAAAGAATCAATCCTCCATCCTCCACAGCAAGGCTTAGATGTCTATCTAGTTTTTAGCAGTTCAGATAGGGAATAAACATCCCAAGAAGGTCGTGTCTATGGCAAGAATTCAAGCACTTCCGGAGAGACAGCACAGCGGCGTTTGCCTTGCAAGCAGCCAATCCAGGACCAAAGGTGGTTGGTTCGAATACCGGTGTCCCATATGGTCCCCCGTGCCTGCCAGGAGCTATTTCTGAGCAGACAGCCAAGAGTAACCCCTGAGCACCGCTTGGTGTGGCCCAAAAACCAAAAACCAAAAAAAAAAAAAAAAAAAAAAAAAAAAAGAATTCAATACTTATGTAACTTAAAACTTTATTGGGGGACGGAGAGAGAACTCAATGGTGAACACATGCTTTGTATTCTGAAAGTTTTAGTTTGATCCCTAGCATGGTCGCCTTGTTGTCATTTGTAAATTTACAGATACCCATAAAATCATTTTTTACTTTTTCTTTCCACCTTTCACCTTTTCTGAGTTAATTAATTAGCACAAGTACCCATGCACTTTCTACCATGTCTCCCCTGGTTGTCAGTTTCCTGGGGACTACTACCTGCAGCCTGCAATTCGTTGTAATTGCTATGTTCATGTTTGTACCAATCCTGGAATAAACGGGTCGCAGCAGCAAGGGTGTCATACAAGAAACCGAATGGAGTCAAGGGAGAAAAATGCATTCCAGCCAGAGAGATTGAGCAGTCTCTTGAATCTTACTGATCCAGCCAAGCTTCTTGCTTACTCTAAAACCGAGCTACTTTCCCTGCCACTTTTATTAGCCTGAGTCAACAGAACAAAGTTAAATCCTGTGAGATGCAGGTTTGACATAATTAAAGGTATTTGTGCTAATTAACTGAGAAAAGTCCTCCAAGTACTACCAGGAGCAACCCCCAAGCACTGAGCTGAAGTAACCCCTAGCAACTCTTGATGAGGCCTCCATAAGAGGCCTTTATTAGAGAGGGATCAGAGACAGTTTAACAGGCTGAAGTACATAGTAGGTCTAGGTTCAATCCCCAGCAAAGCATGGTCCCCAGCACCATCAGAAGTGACCCTCATGGGCCAGAGTGCTAGCACAGCGGTAGGGCGTTTGCCTTGCATGTGGCCCACCCCCAAGGACCTTGGTTTGATTTCAGTCTACCCATATGGTCCCCAGAGCCTGCCAGAGGCACAATTTCTGAGTATAGAGCCAGGAGTAACCCCTGAGCGCTGCCGGGTCTGATCCAAAAAAAGCCAAAAATAAAGAAAAGTAGTGACCCTCAATATCAAATCAGGAGCAGCCCCAGAGCACCACCAGATTTGGCCCATAAAATAACCAAAAACCCAGGGGGCCGAAAAGATAGCACAGCACAAGGGCATTTGCCTTGCATGCAGCTGATCCAGGACAGACGGTGGTGGACAGACAGGGGCGATTTCTGAGCACAGAGCCAGGAGTAACCCCTGAGCGCAGCCTGGTAGCCTGGTGTGACCCAAAAAAACAAAAACAAAAACGAAAAAACCAGAATGGAGAGAGGACAGCAGGTAAGATATTTGCTGTTTGATCCCTAACACTATAGATGGTCCCCTAAACCCTGCCAGGAGACCTGAGCAAAGAACCAGGAGTAAATCCTGAGCACTACTAGTTGTGTCCCAATTGTCCCAATCCAACAAACCAGGAAAAATAACACCCAGCAGTAGAGGCAAGAATTTGAGTTAGAGCTCTAGTACCATGTGCCCCATGACCATCACTGGTTTGGCTGTGCTGTTCGACCACCTCACACTGCAGAATTTGAGCAGTAATGTATCCTCAGGCCCAGCACTGAACCATCTGACCCATTTGATCAAATCTCATCAGGAGTGACCTCAAAGTTCCCTGAGCAAACTTGGGAGGAGTCTCACCCAATCTTTATTTGTATGTCAAGAAAACTAAAACTATGAAAAAATAAGCACTATAGTAATGACACTTTCATCTTTTTTTGCTTGTTTTGGGGCCACATCTGGAATTTAGGGTGCTCAGGGCTTACTCCTTGTTTCCTCAGAAATCACTCCTGATGGGTTTGATAAACCATGTGGGATGTGAGGGATTAAACCTGGATTGGCCATGTACAAGGCAAGACTAATGGACGATTGTAGTATCTCTCTGGCTCCATGACATAATTTTTATTATGCTTCAACCAAATAGACAACATATATCTTCAAAAAAATTAATGTTTTTAAGAATATGCTGTGTTAAAAAAAAGGAATATGTTGTGTTGTAAGGGCCAGGGAGATAGCATGGAGGTAGGGCAGTTGCCTTGCATGCAGAAGGATGGTGGTTCAAACCCTGGCATCTCATCTGGTCCCCACGTCGTATGCCATTGCCAGTAGAGATTTCTGAGCATAGGAGTAACCCCTGAGCGTTGCCGGGTGTGACCCAAAAACCAAAAAAAAAAGAATGCTGTGTGTACGAACAAAGAATAGTACAGTGGGTCGGACATTTGCCTTGCATGTGGCCAACCTGAGTTCATCCCCAGCATCTCATATGGTCCCCAAAACCTGCCCATAGTGATTTCTGAGTGCAAAGCTAGGAGTAGCCCAAGAGCCGTGGGGTGGGCTTCCCCCCACAAAAAAAAGAATAAGCTGTGTGTGAACACTCAAATAATATGAGCTACATTTGTCAATGGTCATCTTGCTTCACATTTCAACAACTGACAAGTAATTTTCTTATAGATTTTATTGTGAATCTTGGGGCCGGAGCAGTGGTGCAAGCAGTAGGGCATTGGCTTTGCACATGCTGACCTAGGACTGATACCGGTTCAATTCCCTGGCATCCCATATGGTCCCCCAAGCCAGGAGTGATTTCTGAGCACATAGCCAGGAGTAACTCCTGAGGGTCATCGGGTGTGGCCCCAAAACAAAACAAAAAGACTTTATTCTGAATCTTTTCGATTTTTTTTATGTTGTTTTTCTTTTCTTTTCTTTTCGTGTGTGTGTGTGTGTGTGTGTGTGTGTGTGTGTGTGTGTGTGTGTGTGGAGGGTAACACCTGGCAGTGCTGAGAAACTACTCCTAGCTCTCCACTCAGAAATTACTCCTGGGTAGCATGTGGGATGTAGGGAACTGAACCCTGGTCTGCTGCATGTGAGGCAAATGCTGTACCCACTGTACTATTGTTTCAGCCGCAATTTTTTCATATTGTATTGAGATGTATATAAGATAAGAATTACAGATATAGGGGGCCGGGCGGTGGCGCTGGAGGTAAGGTGCCTGCCTTGCCTGCGCTAGCCTAGGACGGACCGCGGTTCGATCCCCCGGCGTCCCATATGGTCCCCCAAGCCAGGAGTGACCTCTGAGCGCATAGCCAGGAGTAACCCCTGAGCGTCACCGGGTGTGGCCCAAAAACCAAAAAAAAAAAAAAAAAAAAAAGAATTACAGATATAAAAAAAAAAGAATTACAGATATGGGGCCGGAGATATTAGCACAGCAGTAGGGCATTTGCCTTGCATGTGGTCGACCCAGATTTGATTCCCAGCATCCCATATTGTTTCCCAAGCCTACCAGGAGCAATTCCTGAGCACAGAGTCAGAAGTAACCCTGAGCACCACCAGGTGTGGCACCCCAAAAAAAAAAAAAAAACCCACAAGAATTAACATAAACAACAAATGCAAAGATCTCTATAAAGACAGTCAGAAAGCAGTTAGTTGTCCATCTTGGAAATGTTAAGGGATGGCATTTTGTGGAACAAAATTATAGGCTAGTCTATAGTTTCACTAATACAAAGAAATGTGTTCTTTTGAAATAAAGCTGCAATACAGTGCTTTGATTGCTATCAATAAAGTATTGGGGAAGGGCCACATTTAGCTCTGTGTGTGCTCAGAGATTACTTTCTGTGATATAGAAGGGTATAATATGGTGTGTGGGATGGAACAGGGGTCTGTTGCTTACTTAACTCCTTAACTTACTTAACTCCTGGACTATCTCTCCTGTCCTACTACTACTCCCCAGTAGTTGTATATCTAATATATACATAGATACATATCTAATATGCATTGAAGATAAGGAGATATAAAGGCCTTAACTTTCAAGAAATCAGGTTAGCAGAAGAAATCCATACAAGATGACTCTACCCTAGCACAGGGCCCTATCAGGCTCAAAGGCAAGTCAGCTGATTCTAAGATTCTAAGAACTGACACATCCAAAAAGAACCCTTAAACTAGCTCCTACGGGATGAGCAGTTCTCCAGTAAAATCAAGAGGTAAATGGCAGCGTGCAGAGACTAAAAAAAGAGAAAAATCTCGTTGTTGCTGTCCCGTAATTCTATGCAACTCGAAGACCTTTGAGTGCCGGGAGAGAGGCAAAGTTGAACAAATAGTTGGTAAATAGGTAATGCCATCAGCATTTGTACTTGAGCTTACAAAGGGAAGCTAATGATAAATCTCGATGGGGCTTAGGATTCTGCGATGGATCGCCAGAAACTATCACCTAGAGGACAACACCTCGCTGGGTGGTCACACTCAGGCTGTCACTGCGCAGTTCTGTCAATTTGGGGTCAGCACTATTAGGCCGCCCTGCGGCCCAGGCGACCCCGCCCCCTTGGTTGGGGGGGAACCTTTGGGGTGACAGCAATTCCCCACGGGGGACTGGGCGCTCGCCAGCAACCCGTGGCTGTGACAATGAGCATCCTGCGAGGAGCCGGCGGGCCTGGACCATGCAGCCAGGGTGAGGAGGGCCCGAGCTTCCTCCTCCTCCTTCCGCTCCTCCTTCTCCTCCGTTTGCTGACCACAGGCTTCGGAAGAGTGCCCAGACCCTCGGCCAGAGGGCAAGAGGGGCGTCTCACCGGTAGAAGGCCGAGTCCCCCAGCGGGTTCCAGTTGGCCGTGTAGCAGTCCATCGCGGAGCAGGGAAGCCGGCACGCTCGGCGGGGTGGAACGCCGGCGCTGTCGTTTTCCACTTCCGCTTCCGCCCGGTCGCATCACGTGACGAAGCCAACGTCGCGGCCATGACTAGTAAGGGCAGCGCCGCTCGCCGCGTCCGAGGCCACGCCCCCTCCCGGGTGGGGCCGGTCCTCCCTCCGCGGACCCTCTGCCGCCTCACCTCCGGGTGGGGGGGAGGAGGCATGAGCGGGGGGGGGGGGGGGAAGAGTACGCGCGTGCGCGGGGGCGATCGGAAGTGGGAGCTATGAGCGTCGTCGCCGCCGCTCGGGCTCTGAGGCCCGAGCAATCCGGCGCCATCGGGCCTCCATCCGCGACGCACGCCATGGAGAACACCGCGTCCCGTCCGGGGGCGAAGCGGGGACGGACGCGCCCAAGCCACCGCGCCCGTGTGGCGCTCCGGGGCCAAGCCTGAGACGAGGCCCGGAGCCTACGACGGCTCACGAGGCGCTGGGCCCGAGTGTGGGCCTAACTAAGCCCGCTAGGCGCGTGTGAGGCGCGAGGCGAGGCTGCGCGCGCATGCGCATGCGCGCGGCGACGGCGACGGCGACGCCGGGCACGTGGCGGGGAGCCGGGCGGGCGCGTGGCCACGCGGGAGGGCAAAAGCGCGTCGCCGGCCGGAAGTGCCGCAGTCGGCGTGGGCGTCCGCGTCGGCGTCGTTATGAGCCCCCGGCCCCCCGCGCCCCGCAGTCCCCGCAGCCCCGAGCGTGAGCACGAGCACGATGAGCATTGCCATCGCCACGTCGGGCGTGGCCCGCGCAACTGTCACTCATCACGGGGCGGGGCGCGCGGCCCGGCGTCGCCCCGAGTCCCCGCCCTCGCCCGCCGCAGCCGGAGTCGGAGTCGCCAGCCCCTCGCTGGCGCTGGCACGGTGTTCCGTCTGGACGGCCGGACGCGTCGCCGCCCGCCGCCTCCGCCTCGCAGCACCATGACCCACCTGCAGGCCTCCGAGGTCCAGCAGCTGCTGCACAACAAGTTCGTGGTCATCTTGGGGGACTCGAGTGAGTGCCCCCCCCAGCTCCAGGACCGCAGCGCACCGCGTCGCCCGAGTCCTCCATCTTGCATCTTGCGTTTGCATTTGCAGCCACCCATGGCGATGGCGTTGGCGATGGCGATGGCTGAGGCGTGGGGTGTGTGGGGGGGTGTGGGGGCTCGCCTCGCAGGCCGATCGCTTCGGGGGGCCCTTCCTTCCTTCAGCGTGTGCCATGGCTGGCGGCCCTCTCAGCTTTCCCTCCCCCCCTCCCCCCAAGACCTTGCGCTGGTAGCTAGATTGATGGCCCACCCCCCATCTTTCCTGATCCCAACCCTACTGGGCATTTCTCTGACCTCGTCGTGCGTGCCCCCCACCTCGATTTTTCTGGGGTTTATCCCTCTCCCAGGTAACCCGGTCGGGTGGATTGGGACCAGGAGATCTTGGGGTGCCTAGGTGTTGGGGGAGGGGCGACAGAGACGGATCCCCCACCCCAGCCCGCAGGAACTAGGGTTCTACATTTTCTGCAGTTTCAATGGCTGCTGCGTGGTGACAGACAGATGCTCTGGATTTGGGGGGAGCTGGGTCGTTGGGGGTTATGAGGCCTGCTTCACTTCATTCTGGACCGCCCAGGACTGATAGATGCTCTGGATGTGGGGGGAGCTGGGGTGGTGGGGTAATAAGGCCTGCCTCACTCACCCCGGGCATCTCTGTCTTGTCTCCCTCCAGTCCAGCGGGCTGTCTATAAGGACCTGGTCCTCCTGCTGCAGAAAGATGCACTGCTCACAGCCGCCCAGTTGAAAGCCAAGGTGAGGGACACTTGGCGGCTGTTGTCAGTGGTGGGCGGGCGCAGACCCTGGCCTGGCAGGGCCCCTTCTCCCCGGCGTGGACCTGACCAGCTGGCTGGGCGGGGGCGGGCAGGGGGAGCTGAGCTTTGAACAGGACGAGCTGGTGGCCGGGGGCCAGCTGGGTGAGCTGCACAACGGGACAAGGTACCGGGAGGTCCGCCAGTTCTGTTCCGGCTCTGGCCACCATCTTGTACGCTTCTACTTCCTCACCCGCGTTTACTCTGAGTACCTCGAGGGTGTTCTGGAAGAGCTGGCCTACGGGCCCACCCCGGACCTGGTCATCATCAACTCCTGCCTCTGGGATCTCTCCAGGTTGGAGCGAGGGCCCGGGGAAGCCCCCCTGGGGTGGCGGTGTGGCTCAGCAGCTGCCCCCCCGCCCCGTGCCCATGCTCTGTGGTGCCCCACAGATATGGCCGCTGCTCCATGGACAGCTACCGCAGGAATCTGGAGCGGGTATTTGTGCGCATGGACGAGGTATTGCCAGACTCCTGCCTACTGGTGTGGAATATGGCCATGCCGCTGGGAGAACGTGTCACTGGGGGTTTCCTTCTACCAGAGGCAAGTGATGGATCCTTCAAAATGGGGGGAGGCGGAAGGGTGGGGCCACTGTGTGAAACATAGGACTCTGTTTTGTCCTGTGGCTCTCAGCTGCACCTTTTACTTACTTTTCATTAGCTGCAGCCCCTGGCAGGCTCTCTGAGGCGAGATGTTGTGGAAGGGAACTTCTACAGTGCTACCTTGGCTAGCGACCACTGCTTTGATGTCCTGGACCTTCACTTTCATTTCCGGCATGCTGTCCAGCACCGGCACCGGGATGGTGTCCACTGGGACCAGCATGCCCACCGCCACCTCTCCCAATTGCTTCTGGCTCATGTGGCGGATGCCTGGGGTGTGGAGCTGCCCAAGCATAACTATCCCCCTGGTGAGCCTGGCCCTGGTGGGCAGGGGTGGGCGGGGATGCCCTTTTCAGGACTGAGAAATGGAATGGGATAGAATCCTGGGTAAGAGTGGGTCAACACTCCTAAAGGTACTCTCATGGTCCCTGAGTGCTCTTTCCTCAACCTGGGGAGAATGCGAAGGAGAAGATGTTGATGCAGCATCCTGGGACAGGTTTTACATCTGTATGGTATAAACCAGAGGTTTTCTTTTTCAGGCAGACAAGCAGAAAGTACTTCTGAACTGCCCCCAAAGATTATTATTGCCCCTTGCCCCTGCATGGTTCCAGTGCCACCTGAGAGCCAACTCCTTTGCTCACCAAGCTGAGAAAACACTTCTAGCCATATAGTTACTTGACAAGTGTACAAGAGTTACTTGATGCTTACACAGAATGATTTTATACAATGACCTTGTAGAAGTAGGTAAACACAGTAGGTAGGGCACTTGCCTTGCAAGTAGCTTGTTTGATCTCTGGCATCCCATATGGGCTTCAAAGCACTGCCAGGAATAATTTCTGAATACAGATTCAGGATAACCCCTGAGCATTAGGGTCTAACCCTATTTCCCCCCCCAAAAAATAAAAACCCAAAAAGAACTAAAAAAATGATCTTCTATAAGTATTGAATGTAAAAGTCATGTCAAGGCACCTTTTCCCTGTGGAAAGAACAAGGAAAGTGGATACTTGAACTCTATAGGAACGGGGATCAAAGATGAAGGGAGGAGGCAGATTGCAGCCAGTGTGCTGCTGTCGGCCTTTCCATGTTTGCTGTTTGCATAGCAGGTTTTGTGGCTCATTGTTGTGTCATGCTCCTCCTGTGGCTCATGCCCTCCAAGGGCAAGTAACCTGCCTTAAGCAATTGATAACTTAGCCTAGTCGCTGCCCCTGCCCCCCATATGGTTCCACAACCTCTCAGAGATATACATGTTGAATCAGTTTTACACATCAAATCAGATGGCTCTCTGTGGGAGTGTTAAAGGCATGCAATTCTAGGACTTGATGTCCAAGAGCCGATTCATTGAGAGGTGATAGAGGATTTTGATGATGTAATTGTCCAATTTCCTTGCTTTTTTGCTAAGATCCAATTCAAGTAGAAGAAGGGATGTTCTAAAGATATTAGTTTGTGTTGGCTTGGGTCTACTGAATTCAAATAGGGATGTCAAAAGGATGTTGTGTGGTGGGAAAATGCTCTGGAGTTGGTGAGTTTGGTCAAGGCAGATCTCTTTGGAAATGTATAGCAGAAATGTAAATGAGCTATGAAGGAGAGATAGGCACAGCAGCTATTTGTAAGAGTTAGAAGAGAATGGAGGTTAATGGAAGGAACAGATGTACATGAAGGGAGCCAGAGAGATAAGGGAGCCTTATCTCCATTGTGTAGAGATAAGATGCTTGCCTTACATGCGGCCAGCCCTGATTCATCTCTGACACCACATATGGTTTCCTAAGCACTGTCAGAAATTATCCCTGAACACAGAGCTACTGGATGTGGCCCAAACCAAAAGAAAAAATTAATGAGAATAAAAGCATTTGCAGAGAGCTAACATGGCTATAGGCCACACCACATGGTTGTCAAAAAGAAGGGACTTTGTTAAATTTGTTAAGAAATAGGACTGGAGTTATATATAGTACAACTGGTAGGACACTTGCATTGTACACTGCACATGGCCCACCACCAGGTTCGATATCTTGCACATATGGAAGGAACAGATGTACATGAAGGAAGCCAGAGAGGGATAACCACATATGGTTTCCTAAGCACTCTCAGAAATGATCCTCTTAATCTACTACAATTGATGACGGAATAGACATCAAGCTAAATATTCTTCATGGAAGGTCAAAAGAGGAAGGACCACTGGAAGGAGGGAGTGGCAGGATCGTTGGTTTTTAAAACTGATTAAGTTAATGTGTTGGGTGGAGCTGAAAGGAGACAGAGGAAGCTATGGGGACTGAGCACATGAAGAGCTAAGGGTCTGGAGGGGGCCCTGATAACAGAACAAGGGCAGATCATTGTTCTTGGACTTGGCCTGAGAGGAGGGAGGGCATTGTGTGGAGAGTAGAATTACTGTTTGGAGAAAAGGGAGTAGAGATTCAGAGCAACCCAAGTTCAGGTTCAGATCAGGTTTCCCAGGCATATCTGAAACAACCATCCCCTTCCTAGATCCATGGAGTGAGAACCGTAAGGAGGCAGATCATCTGTTCCAGGAGAGCTATGGACAGTCCTCAGACTACAGGGAGCAACTGGCCTTGACCCCACCACCACCCACTTCCATACCCTCTTCCATTCCTTTTCCCTACCCAATGACTCAGTCTTCATATCCTCCCCAGTACCCACCCCTGCCCGAGGATTCCTCATTTTTCCCAGGCCAGTCCTTCCCACCCCAAAACCTCTACAATTACGGTCCAACAGAAGGCTTCTCGGGGCCACCCCACTTTGGTATGTGTCTCCATGGTCTCCCCTCATACCTCTCCCAGCCTGGCTTCGGGTGCACAGCTGGGTTGGGAGGAGTCGGGAAGCCACCAGGACCACCAGAGTAGGATTTTCTCATGCTGAATATAAAAGAGTGTCTGGACTCTATACAGTTTCCCAGGCCAGGAGGCCAGGGAAATGGTAATGCTACTTTACAGATGGGTAACTGAAGCCCAGAAAAGCTTGTAAGAGGCCAGACCTGCCCGAAGGAGAGGTGGGCTCACTCTGGCCAAAGCTTGCTCCAACAATGACTGGTTCTCTTGTAGGATATGGCTCTGAAGCAAATTTTGTGCCTGGCTCCCGGTCACGTCTGGTCTCCAGCTCTCCCCCTCGTGACCAGCACTGGGGCCCAGCAGTTCACCGGGGGATGCCACGCTATGTACCTAACGGCCCCTACCATGTGCCAAGGAAAGGGGCACCATGCAGGCAACGGCTCAGAAATTCAGACAGACTGATCCACTCATACAAACTGGACAGACGGCCAGCCCGTTCTGGAATGTGACCTGTGTAGATAGTTCACAGGGGTCTCAATGTGCTGATGGCCCCACTGATCCTGCTTGCCACCCCAAATGCTAGGCTGGGGTGTCTGCCCTCCCTAGTGTTGTTCTTGTCCACTGCTGTCACCAATAAAAGCATGGAAGAACAGAGTGGCATCTTCTGTGTGAAGGATCTTCCAAACCAGTGGTCCTCAAACTATGGCCACATACTGTATTTGTATCTGTTTTGTTTCTTCATTGCAAAATAAGATATATGCAGTGTGCATAAGAATTCATTCATAAGTTTTGTTTTTACTATAGTCAGACCCTCCAATGGTCTGAGGGACAGTGAACTGGCCCCCTGTTTAAAAAGTTTGAGGACCCCTGTCATGCTCTTACCTAACCAGCAGAGTCAGGGAAGCTGCCATTGGATTCGGTGTCTGTTCCATACTAGAAAACAGTGTGTGCTTCATTCTGTCTCCTGGACTCTAGTCCACACTAGGTTCTGTTTTCAGGAGCCATTTGGGACAGGGGAAGTATCAAGGAAGGCTGAATTGTTAGTGTTCTGTATAGAATTTTTTCTGTATAGTTTTTGGCACCTAACAGACAAGTTCATGGAACTAAAGTTCATAGCTTCACATGAGAAAATTAGAAACCTTATTTTTTTAAATGTATAAAAGATTAATAATTTTAACAGAAAATATATCCAGGAATACATATGCATAAATAGAATAAATATATATAAAATTTTTGAATGGGTGGGAAATTGGAAACAATATGTCTAGTAACATAAGGTTATTAGAAACCTTATTTTTTATATAGATACTTGTGCAATAGAAGCAAAGGGAAGACAGACCCAACTTCTTGGGGGCCCTGGGATGCTAGTGAAGGAGCTGAGAGAGAATTCCAAAGGAGCAGGTAGAGGGTTGGAGCAATAGTACAGTGGATAGGATGTTTGCCTTGTATATAGCTGACCTGGTTTCGAACCTCAGTATCCTACATGGTCTCCTGTGCCCTACTGGGAGTAAGCCTTGAGCACATTTGGTTGTGGCTCCAAAACCAAAATAGGGAGTAGGAAGTTGTGTCAAACTTCATAAGGAAGTTAGGGGAATGCATATAAAATTAGGTCTCAACTTTGGCAAGTAGTTTTGACCCTCGAATCTTATCTCTCTTAAGCATTCAGAGTGGAATGTAGGCTGAAAAAAGAGTAGCATGAGAATAGAAACACAGATCCACTAATTTTAATGTAAAATTGGATGGAAGTTTTCATACCTTTTACTGAAATTTTGCCTGAGCAAAGGATATTAATTTTACACAAAAAGAAATGGAAATAGAGAACCAAAAAAGTTCTTTTTGTTTTTGTTTTGAGGTCACACCCAGCAGCGCTCGGGTTACCCCTGGCTCTACACTCAGAAATAGCTCCTGGTGCAGGGTCGGGGGACCATATGGGATGCCGGGATTCGAACCACCATCCTTCATGCAAGGCAAACACCTTACCTCCAATGCTATCTCTCTGACTCCTGAACCAGAAAAGTTTTGAGCCAGGGGTCATGGAAATAGTACAGTGAGTAAGGCTCTTGTCTTATAATTTGCTTACCTGGGTTAGATCACCAGCACCCCAGAGGGTCCCAGTGCCCACCAAGAGTGTCCCTGAGCATCTCTAGGTGTGGCCCAATAGCAAAACAAGTGTTGAATCTGGCAAACACTGCTAAATGCAAATGGAAGCTTTTAAGTGAATATACACGTGTAATGGGAAGACATGCAGACTGATTTAATAAAAGCTTTGATAGGCAGTTGATAATCAAATGAACATTATTTTCAGCACTGTAGCATTATTTTTGCTTTTTTTTTTTTTTTTTTTTTTTTTGGTTTTTGGTTTTTGGGTCACACCCAGCAGCCCAGAGTGGTTACTCCTGGCTTTATGTTCAGAAATCGCTCTTGGCATGCTCGAGGGACTATATGGGATGCCGGGATTCGAACCACCTACCTTCTGTATCCAAGGCAAACGCCCTACTTCCATGCTATCTCTCTTAAGCTTTTAAGCTTAAAAAAAAAAGCTATCTCTCTTAAGCTTTTAAACATTAGTTTATCCCATCCCAATGTTGGCGTTCTCACTCCAAGCAAACTTACTATTTAGTTGCACTATATGCCCATCATTTTACCTCTGCATTTTTCCCATCTCTGTGTGTTTCTTGTTGTCAAAGTGAGGTTTTACAACATCTTTAGTCTTCTTTCAACATAGGGACCTATGTTGAAAATCTATCGTAGGAGTAGAATGGAGAAAAATTATATTGTGATCAAAGTTCTAGGGTAAGACCCTAGAAAGTTTGACTTATTGGTTTTATTAATTAACACCTAACTGTGTTCAGGGTTTACTCCTGACTCTGCTCAGAAGTTACTCCTAGCAGGTTCAAGGAACCATATGGGATGCTGGGGATTAAACTCAGGTCAGCCACATGCAAGGTAAATGCCCTACTCTGCAACTGCTCCAGCCCTAGTTTATTCATTCTTAACTGGGGCACAGAGTCTTTTTTTTTTTTTTTTTTTTTTAGCCATATAAGCAATATAACAAGTCAATATAGGCACTTTCTTTTTTTTGTTTTTGGGTTTGTTTTTGGTTTTTAGGCCACACCGGGCAGTGCTCAGGGGTTACTCCTGTCTCTGTGCTCAGAAACCACTCCAGGTAGGCACGGGGGACCATATGGGATGCTGGGATTTGAACCACCGTTGGAACTGGGTAGGTAGCTTGCAAGGCAAATGCCCTACCACTGTGCTATCTCTCCGGTCCCCTAGGCACTTCATTATTTACTACCTTTTGAAATGTCAAATTGATGAAAATGTTTCTCCAATATGTAGGAATACTACTTGCTAGTTAAGCATGCCAGAACTCAAACTTTATTATGTAAAAAGCCATTCATGGGGCTGGAATAGTGGCACAAGCGGTAAGGTGTTTGCCTTGCTCGTGCTAGTCTAGGACGGATCCTCTGGCATCCCATATGGCCCCCCAAGATAGGAACAATTTCTGAGCGCATAGCCAGGAGTAACCCCTGAGCATCACCAGTGTGACCCAAAAAAGCAAAAAAAAAAAAAAAAAGGCCATTCATACTTAGCCACTGACATTTAATCAAACAATCTTACCTCTCTCCACTCATCATGAACTTTTTAATTTTCTTTTTTTTTTTTTTTACCACATCCAGCATTGTTCAGGGTTTACTACTGGCTGCGCTCAGAAGTCGCTCCTGGCAGGCTCGGGGGACCACATGGGGATTCGAACCAGGGTTCATCCTACATTGGCCACATGCAAGGCAAACACCTTACCGCTGTACTTTCGCTCTGGCCCCCAGCCCATGAACTTTTAATTATTTATTTTTTGGATTTTGGGCCACACTCAGTGACGCTCGAGTTACTCCTGGCTCTGCGCTCAGAAATTGCTCCTGGCTTGGGGGACCATATGGGATGCCAGGAATTCATCCCAAGTTCGTCTTGGATCAACCACATGCTCTGGCCCCTGAACTTTTTTTTTTTTTTTTTTTTTTTTTTGGTTTTTGGGTCACACCCAGCGGTGCTCAGGGGTGACTCCTGGCTGTCTGCTCAGAAATAGCTCCTGGCAGGCACGGGGGACCATATGGGACACCGGGATTCGAACCAACCACCTTTGGTCCTAGATCGGCTGCTTGCAAGGCAAACGCCGCTGCGCTATCTCTCCGGGCCCGGCCCCTGAACTTTTAATTTTTAAGAAATCGGTCTAGCTATATCTTTAGCATACCAGGATATTGCTGAGAGGTGTAAAATTTATATCAGTACTTCGGTTGTGACACCACTGGGGAAAAAAGTGTTAAAACTAGTTGTAATATTGGGCCGATAGGATAGTGCAGTGGTAGGGTGTTTGCCTTGCACGCAGCAGAACCAGGATGGATCTGGTTGGATCCCCAGTATCCCATATGGTCCCCCTAGCCAGGAGTGATTTCTGAGCGCAGAGCCAGGAGTAGTAACTTCTGAACATCACCAGGTATGGCCCAAAAACCAAAAAAAAAAAAAAAAAAAACCCAGTTGTAATAGAGAGTGTAAAGTACTTGATTTACACATGGGTGACCTGGGTTTGATCCTGGGCAGCTGGACATCACATCTGTTTTTGAGCCTACTAAGGTGATCCCTATGCAGTCAGGAATCCCATCAGATGTAGTCTTCCTCTCCCCTGAAAAAGACTCTAAATTAAACTAGTGGTACTTCTGGTTTTTGTTTTCGTTTTGTTTTTGTGGGGGAGGGTTGGTTTTGGGGTCACACAGCAAGTAGGGTATCTGCCTTGCATATTGTCAACCTAGGATCAGTCCCAGCACCCCATATGGTTCCCCAAGTTCTGCTAGGAGTGATTCTTGAGAGCAGAACCAGGAGTAAGCCTTGAGCACCACTCAAAACACAAAACAAAAAATTAACCATCATCACAAGTGATAAAATGAAATTTATCCTTCTGCTTCTTTGTAGTTCTTCACTTCCCCTCCTCACAACCTTACATTTCAGCACTCCCATCTGCAAGCCACCAGTAATATTGATTGGCTTTTATTAAGTTTACATATCATAGAAATTTATAAATAAACGGAATCAAATAGGTATTTTTGGACTGAAGCAGTAGCACAGCTGTAGGCCGTTTGCCTTACACGCGGATGACCTAGGATGGACAGCAATTCGATCCCTGGCATCCCTTATGGTCCCCCAAGCCAGGAGTGATTTCTGAGCACAGAGTAACCCCTGAGCGCCACCAGTGTGGCTCAAAAAAAAAACAAAAAAATAAATAAAAGTACTTTTCCCCCACCTGACTTTTTCCATTCAACATAATGGGATTAGAGGAAAATTATGGAGATTCATCTGTGTTTTGTATATCAATGATTCCTTCCTTTTATGGTTGTTTGGCCAATGTATATCTGTCCATGTGCTGATGCACATAGTTATTTTCTGTTTTAAGTGTTAAGAATAAAGCTTATGATAATTCATGTACAATTGTCTACAGGACATGTTTTCATTTCTCTTGGGGAAATAAATACCTAGAAACAGAATGAGGAATCATATAATGCTTAACTTTTTTGGGGGGGTTCACATCCAGCAGCGCTCAGGGTTTACTCCTGCCTCTGCGCTCAGAAATTGCTTCTGGCAGGCTCGGGGGACCATATGGGAACCAGGGGTTCATCCTGTGTTGACCGTATTCAAGGCAAATGCCCTACCGCTGTGCCATCACTCCAGCCCCATAATGTTTAACTTTTAAGAAACTGCCCCCAGTTAATTTTATACCATAGAGACTAGCACACATCAAAAAAGAACTAGAGGGGCCGGGAGGTGGCGCAAGAGGTAAGGTGCCTGCCTTGCCTGCGCTAGCCTTGGACGGACTGCGGTTCGATCCCCCGGTGTCCCATATGGTCCCCCAAGCCAGGAGCGACTTCTGAGCGCATAGCCAGGAGTAACCCCTGAGCGTTACCGGGTGTGGCCCAAAAACCAAAAAACAAACAAACAAAAAAAAAGAACTAGAACAAACAGTGCTGGGGCAGAGGTGAGTAGAAAGGACTCTCATCACTGGTGGGAATGTAGACTGCTTCAGCCTTTTTAGAAAAAAATATAGACATTCCCCTCAAATATAGAAATTGAGCTTACATTCTACATTCCTATGTCCATGGCAGCACTATTCACAATAGCCAGAATCTGGTAACAATAGAAGTGCCTGAGGAAAGATGAGTGGATAAAGAAACTATGATACAACTACATAATGGAATACCATGCAGCTGTTAGGAAAAATGAAGTCATGAAATTTGCTTAGACATGGATAGACACAGAATATGCTGAGTCTGAGGGAGAGGGGCAGATACAGAATAAAAGCACTGATCTGGGGGATATAAAAAATTGTACAAGAATACCCCAAAATAATGGCAATGACGGGGGAAGTGTAGTTAGGTCAGAGAAGAGACTACTTTGATAGTAATAGTTGAAAATGATCACTCTGGGGGCCGGGCGGTGGCGCAAGAGGTAAGGTGCCTGCCTTGCCTGCGTTAGCCTTGGACGGGCCACGGTTCGATCCCCCGGCGTCCCATATGGTCCCCCAAGCCAGGAGCAACTTCTGAGCGCAAAGCCAGGAATAACCCCTGAGCGTTATCGGGTGTGGCCCAAAAACCAAAAAAAAAAAAAAAAAAAAAAAAAAAAAATGATCACTCTGGACAATAATTGAGGGCTGAAAGGAAGTAAAGTGATACACATGATATCCTTTCAGTCAAAGTATCACAAAGAAAAAAAGAAGGGGAAAAAAGAGAAAAGAAAACTGCCATCACGGTAAGCTGGGGAGGAGGTGAGATAGGGGAGAGCATCGGGAGAAATTGGTGGCAAGGAAATGAACAGTGGTAAAGGGTGGGTGTTGGAACATTGTATAACTGAAACTCAACTATCATCAACCTCTTAATTCTGTATCTCATAGTGACTTAAAAGGAATACAAAAAAAAGGGAAGGAAAAGAAAGGAAAGAAGGAAGGAATGGAAGGAAGGAAAGAGGACTGAAGGAAGGAGGCAAGGATGGAAGAAAGGGAAGGAGAAAGAAAAGGAAGTGAAGCGACCCTGGGTTAGAGAGGACGGCAGATCTTGAGCTCTGCCAGATGTGTTCCCTGAGCACAGTCAGAGAGTTAGGAGTAACTCCTGAGCATTGTCAGGTGTGGCCCACCCAAAAAAACAAAGTAGAAACTGTCAAATTTTTCAACAGTGATTATCCAATTTTACATTTCCACTGGAGTACATGAGGGTTATAGTCCCTTCACATCTCACCAATATTTTCAGTAGTGAATCTTCATATTTTTATTTATTTATTTTTAGGTTTGGGGTCACATCTTTGTGCTCAGGGGTTACTCCTGGCTCTGCCCTGAGGAATCACTCCTGGTGGTGCTCAGGGGACCATATGAGAACCAATGTACTATCCAGCCCCTATTGTGTCATTTTAATACTATCTATTTTAGGGCCCAGAGAGAGAGCACAGCTGCGTTTGCCTTGCAAGCAGCCGATCCAGGACCAAAGGTGGTTGGTTCGAATCCCAGTGTCCCATATGGTCCCCCGTGCCTGCCAGGAGCTATTTCTGAGCAGACAGCCAGGAGTAACCCCTGAGCACTGCCGGGCGTGGCCCCAAAACAAAACAAACAAAAAAAAATACTATCTATTTTAATAAGTGGTTTGTATGATTTTACTTTGCATTTCTTTATGACTACTGATGTTGGACATTTCATGCTTATTTATGATGTGTATATTTTTCTTAGTAAAATGTACTTTCCTTTTTTGGGCCACAACCTGTGGCACTCAGGGGTTAATCCTAGCTCTGTGCACAGAAATCAGTTCTGGCAGGCTCAGGGAGACCAAATGGGATGCCAGGAATTGAACCCTCCCAAGTTGGCTACATGCAAGGCAAATGCCCTACTGCTATGCTTTTTTTCTGGCCCTAAATGTACTTTTTTTTTTTTTTTTTTTTTTTTGGTTTTGGGCCACACCTGGTGATGCTCAGGGGCTACTCCTGGCTCTGGGCTCGGAAATTGCTCCTGGCTAGGGAGATCATCTGGGACTGCGAGGATGGAACCCAGTCTGTCCTGGGTCCTCTGCATGCAAAGCTAATGTGCTACTGCTGTGCTATCGCTCAGCCCCTAAAATGTACTTTTTAAGTCATTTGTTTCTCTTATCTTGTAGAAACTGTGCTGAGCTTTGATAATTTTGTGTGTTTGAAGCAGGATGGTTTTCATTGAAATTTACTTAGAAAGATAATGAGGAGAGAAAGAGGGGAAATGTGTTCAAGAGAGAACACAGGCAGCAAAGAAACAGAGATAAAAAAAGAAAACAAACAAAAAACATGTTCAAGGGAGAATACAGGCTTGAAGAGCAAGCCAAGAATTCTTTATTATCAGATAAATGTCTCACAGAAACGTTCTCCCAGTCTATGGATTCTCTTTTTCTTAGCAGTCTTTTGAAGAATAGCATTATCTTTCGATGAAGTGCAATTTATCCTATTTTTTTAGGCTGTTTTGTCATCGAATCTAAAAAACTCTGTCTAATACAAATCATAAATATTTTTCTGTTTTATTCTAGAAGACAGCTTTACATTTAGATCAGTGATCTCTATTTTTGTAAATGATGCAATATATGAATTGAAATTAATTTTTTCCATATATTTAATCATCCCAGGGTGATTTGTTTGAAGCTGCCCTCTCTCCATTGAATTCTCTTGACACCTTTGTAAAAATATCTGTTGTGCAGAAGGCTAGAGAAACAGTTTAATGGGTAAGGTGCTTACCTTGGAAGCAGCCCAACCTGGTTTTAATCTCCAGCACCCTAAATGGTTTCCTAGCACTGCCAGGTGAGACTCCTGAGCACAGAGCCAGGAGTAAGCACAGAGCACTGCTGAATACGGCCCCAAAACTAAATAAAATAAAATCATGGATCTGTCTCTCTCTTTTTTACAGCTGCAAAGATATTTATGATTGAGTTTCAGCCCTACATAGTACCAACACCAATCGTTACACCAATGCCCACTGCACTGTACCAGAGTACTCAGTTTCCCTTCTACTCTTTCCTCTCAGCCTGCCTCTGTAGCAACACTTTTCCCCCATCCCATCGTCCTGGTGGTCCCTTCCCAAACATATCCTCTCCTACTCCTGCCCCAGTGATGAGACTTTTATTGAAAATCAGTTCAGCCCTTTCAATTGCCATTGATATTGATATTTATTGATATTCCCTTACTAAGTTTCTTTATAGCCCATCTATAACAGAGATCATTCTGTTTCTTTTTCTCGAGAGAGAGATTTGGTTCACACCCAGAGGTACTCAGGGGCTATAGCTGGCTTTAGTTCAGGCCCATGAGTGATTCCTGATAGTGCTTAGGGATCAAACATATGTGTTGGAAGAAATTCAAACTCGATCCGGCTGCATTCAATATCAGAACCTTGGCTCCTGACCACCTACTCTTGAGGCCAATATCACATTTTTCACTACCACAGCTTTATAATCACCACAGCTTTATAATAAGTGTTTTCTTTGCTTTATTTTGGGGCCACACATGGCTGTGCTCAGGGCCCATTTCTGGCAGTGCTTAGGGAACCATACGTGGTGTCAGGGGTTCAATGGGGATCAGCCACAGGCAAGGCAAGTACTGTAATACTCGAACTATCTCTCCTGTCTGCTAAGTCTTAAAATCAAGTAATGTATGATTGTAACTTAATCAGGAAAACTTTATCTGTGAAAAAAAATCTGTAGTATGAACAACCTTGTAACCATGGTTTTAAATAAATAAATAAAACTCAAAAAAATCAGGTAGTGTTAATTCACCAAGTTTGTCTTTTATTTTACAAAGGCATTTACATTTTTTTTGTATTTTTTTGGTGGGGTCTCACACCCAGCGGCGCTCAGAAGTCGCTCCTGGCAGGCTCTGAGGACCATATGGTTTGTCAGGATTCGAACTGGGATCCGTCCTGTGTTGGCCGCATGCAAGGCAAATGCCTTATTGCTGTGCTATCGCTCTGGCCCGACATTTAAATATTTTTATTTATTTTTGCTGTTCTTAGATCCTTTACATTGCTTCTCTCTCTCTCTCTCTCTCTCTCTCTCTCTTTCTCTCTGTCTCTGTCTCTGTCTCTCTCTGTCTCTCTCTCTCTGTCTCTCTCTCTGTCTGTCTCTCTCTCGTTTGTTTAGAAGTGAACCCTAATGATGCTTAGAGGACCTATGTGGTGCTAGGGATTTGAACCATAGTTACATGCAAAGCAAGCATCTTAATACCTGTACCTCACAGATACTTTACATCTTCATTAGGTTTTTTTTTTGGGGGGGGTCACACCTTGAAATGCTCAGGAGTTATTCCTGACTCTACACTCAGGAATTAACTGACAATGCTCAGGAGACCATGTGGAATACTGGGGATCAAACCTTGATCAATTGCATGCAAGGCAAGCCCCCTAAGCCCCCTACCCACTGTACTATCTCTCTAGCCCTTATTTTTAATTTTTTAATTAAAAATATTTGGGGGGAGGCTGAGCAATGGCACAGGCGGTAGGGTGTGTTTGCACAGGTGGTAGGGCGCTAACCTATGATGGACCATGGTTCAACCCCCGGTGTCCCATATGGTCCCAAGCCAGGGATGATTTCTGGGCATGTAGCCAGGAGTAACCCCTGAGTGTCATCAGGTGTGGCAATGCTCAGGCATTACTCTTGGCTCTGCAATCAGGAATTATTCCTGGTGGTGCTCATGGAACCTGTGATGCCAGGATTTGAACCCCAGTTGTCTATGTGCAAGGCAAATACCCTAGTTGCTGTATTATCAGTCTGGTCACAAATTAAAACAATTTTTAATGAATGCACCATGATTTACAAAGTTATTCATAGCTTTAGACATAAACTATTCCAGCACCAATCCTATCACTAGTCTCAACCTCCCTCTATCAATGTTCCCAAATTCTTTCCCATATTTACCCTTCCAGCCTATTCTTGCCAAGCACGTTTTTTAAGTTTGGTTGTTAAAGTCTAGGTATCATGATTTCAGTGTTGTTAACTCCATGGTTTAATTTTTTTTAAGTTTTAAAACTATAATTTAGAAATGCCACAGGAGGAGTGATCTCTGAGCACAAAGTCAGGGATCTGACTGATCACTAGTGGTGTGACCAAAAACAACAAAAACGTACAGAGCCAGAGAGTAATACAGCAGGTAGGGCACAGCCGCAGCCCCAAGCACAGCCCAGTGCACCCTCAAATAAAAACAAAATGGTAGCGTTTGAAAGTAATAGATTTATGATGGTATTTCTTCCTCCTCCCCTCAAAATCACTTGAGGAGAAAAAGAATAAAGATCAGAAACAAAAGTGCTAATACCATGACTAGGAGAGAGCAGAAGCCTCATGCTCTGAAATAGATTGAAAAAATACTCAAATCATTGGAAATTACTTAGGCTACATTTTTTTTTTTTTTTTTTGGTTTTTGGTTTTGGGGCCACACCCGGCGGTGCTCAGGGCTTACTCCTGGCTGTCTGCAGGGAGGACCATATGGGACACCGGAATTCGAACCAACCACCTTTGGTTCTGGATCAGCTGCTTGCAAGGCAAACACCACTGTGGTATCTCTCCGGGCCCTACTTAGGCTACATTTACCAAAGTGGAATATTTACATACTCTATGACCCAACAATTTCACTTCAAAGGAAATACATGCTTCTGTTATGGTGGAAATTTATGATATAGCTTTTGTTTTTATAATTGATTTATAACGTGCTCATAAGAGATAATTTTATGGGGCCAGAGAGATAGCACAGTGGTAGGGCATTTGCCTTGAACGCAGCTGATTGAGGAAGGGCAGTAGCTTGAGTCCCGGCATCCCATATGGTCCCCAGAGCCTGCCAGGAGCAATTTCTGAGTGCAAAGCCAGGAGAAACCCCTGAGCGTTGCCAGGTATGACCCAAAAATACCCCCTCCCCGCAAAAAAAAGAGATGATTTTATTAGTGGGTGGAAAGTTTTAAAAATTTTTAAAGAGGTCCACCCTATCTGTACTTTGGATGAGTTTCCTGTTCCATCCAAGCCTAGAAATTGCTGATTTTAGAAACTCCCTGTTGCCATACTGATAAGATACCATGATGTGCTTGTACTCCCCTAATGTCCTTGGCTGGGCTGAACTTCCCTCATAGTAACAATGGTGTACTCCTTATCTTATGGTGTTCTTATTATACTGTTGCTCCAATATTCTTGCTGTTCTTTATCCTTGATAGCCACAATGCTAGTGGCTAATACTGAGCATGAATCAGAAAGATGACCTTGTAGAAATGCCCTATAAAATGGCCTGTGAAACCACTAATCTCTTGCTGTCTGGACTCAGTCCACTGATGAATAAACCTCCTTGTTCTCCTGCCATGGATCATCTTGGTGAGCTTGGTTAAGCAAACACTTATTACTTCTATCTAGCCAAACTCCTGTCTAAGAGTATTCAGAAGCTTTGTTCATAGTGGCTGAAACTTGGAAGTTAGCCCAAATGTCTATCATTAAGAGGTTGAATAAATTGTTTCCTTCTTTTTAATAAAGAAGAACAAACTTCCGGTAGCTGTAATCATGAAAGATCTCACAAATGTAACCAAGAAAGACGCTAAAATTCATTTCATATGACTTTGTTCTGAATGATTTAAAGAATAGATGCATCTATAGTGGTTACCTTTGGTGGAGATATTGACTGCAAAAGGATAAGGAGGAGCTTTTTGGGATGATAGAAAAGGTTTGTGTCTTCATCTGGGTGATGGTGGTTACCTCATTGCACTGGCCACACTTGTGCATGAAAAGTCCTTGTGCTCTGCATTTTACTTGCATATCATGGGCATAAAATTCAGGCCAAGTAACAGAAAACTAGAATGTTGTGTTTACAAGAAGTTTTAATATAAAAAGACACCTAAGGAACCAGGGCTTAGTAGTAAGGTCCCAGCCTTGCTGAAGAGTTTGAATATTGACACCACTTCTCATAAGAGTACAATTCCTGAAGCATTTATCTAGCACCATATGTGTGATCTCTACATACCCACAATGAGGTATATTCAAGCACCACAACCAACACAGGTGTGACCCTGGTCTTTGAAACAGCAACAAAAAGGAGGTAAGTTCATGGGGGGGGGCTCTAAAAATGTAGTTTGAAGCCCTGTAATTTAGGAAGCTCAGTGGCAGAACCATGGTGTGTGGAGCTCTGGGTTTGATCCTGGCACTGCAAAATAAGTACAAACAAAAATGTTAAATTATTAACAGGATAATGTAGACTAGCCAAATTGTTCGTGTGTGTTTATGTGTGTGAATTGAACCTAGATCTTCTGAATGCAAAGCATGTGTTTACTACTGAGCCACATCCCTGGCTCCTAAAATAAGCAAATAGATGTTGGAAGGAGATGCAGAAAAAAAAGTTTTATCATTTAGCAACCATTCATGATAAAGCTGCTAAGAAACTAGGAATGAAAAAGAATTTCCTTACTGGGATAATGACCCAAAATCTACAATAATTTGCATAATTCTCTTTTGTTTGGGGGCTACATCCAATTGTGCTTAGAGGTTACTCCTGACTCTGCTTAAGATCATTCTTCGTGGAGCTTTGGGGACCACATATGGTGCTAGGGATCAATCTTGGGTCAGATGCTTGCAAGGCAAGTGTCTTAGTCCTTCTATTATCTGTCTGGCCCTCAATATACATAATTATTATTTTGATATATTTTATATTTGGGGTTTTGTTTTTATTTTGTTTTTGGTCCACACCCAGTAATGCTCAGGGGTTACTCCTGACTATGCACTCAAAAATCCCTCCTGGGGACCATATGAAATGCTGGGGATCGAATCCAAGGTCAGTCCTGGGTCAGGCACGTGCAAGGCAAATGCCTTACCACTGCACTATTGGTCTGGCCCCATATTTTATATTTTGGATCATTCCCAGCAATGCTGAGAGCTTACTCTTAACTCTGTGCTTAGGGATCACTCCTGATGGTGCTCAGGGGACTGGGACCATATGCAGTACTGGAGTTCAAACCAAAGTTAGCCACATGAAAGGCAAGCATCTTAGCTTGTAGTTCACCATATTAACAGAATGATGTTATTCTCTCTGGCCTTTATATAGTTATGTAAGTTAAGTGGTGGAAAATCAGATGCAGTTCCATCTTCCCCATTGCCTTGCCCCTAAGATTTAATTTACACACCTACTTGGTTGTGGTGCTTGCTGTGTAGTGCCTCTGATGGCAGTGCTCACTTATTCAAGTAATGTGCTCTATGACCTCTACAACTTTTTAAAAAATTTCCTTTTAAGACACATGAAAAAATGTTCTACATCGCTAATCATCAGGGAGATGCAAATCAATCGCCAGGAGCAATTTCTGAGCACATAGCCAGGAGTAACCTCTCAGCATCACCATGTGTGACCCAAAAACCAGAGAGAGAAAAGAGACAGACAAAGAGAGAGAGAAAGAGAGAGAGAGAGACAGAGAGAGACACACACACACAGAGAGAAAGAGAGAGAGGAGAAAAGAGAAAGAGAGAGAGAAAGAGAGAAATGTATGCCCCAGAAACAGGAAGGGGAGAGAGCATAGGGAAGGGTGAAAGGGAAACTGGGGACTTTGGTAGCTGGAAATGTGCACTGGAGAAGGCTGTTGTACATTGTATGACTGTAACTCAGTCATGAACAACTTTATCTGTAAAAAAAAAATGTATTGTGAGCAACCTTGTAGCCATGATGTTTAAATTTTTAGAATATGGAAAAAAAATAAATCTTTCACTAAAAAAATGTTTTATTTTTTTGTTTGTTTTGTTTTGGGGTCATGCCCGAAGTGCTCAGGGGCTACTCCTGGCTCTGTGTTCAGAAATCACTCCTGGCAGGCTCAAGGGACTATATGGGATGCTGGGAGTGAACCCTGGTCAACTGCATGCAAGGCAAATGCCCTACTGCTGTGCTATCACTCTACCCCAAAAAAACTTCTATAAAAAAAATTTCCTGGGCTGGAGCGAAAGCACAGCGGTAAGACATTTTGCCTTGCATGTGGCCAACACAGGAGGGACCCTGGTTCGAATCCGAACATCCCATATGGTACCCTGAGTCTGCTAGGAGCGACTTCTGAGCGTAGAGCCAGGAGTAACTCCTGAACACTACCAGGTGTGACTCAAAACCAAAAAAATAAACATATATATTTTTTCCCCTTTTAATTTTGGATCAAGTTGCCTCTGAGCAGCAATGGGACTATCTGGAAATCCCAATTTACCTATGTAGTTAAAAGATGAACACATGAGAGCCAGAGAGATACATAGGGCACTCTATCCTTAGTACTATAGGGGAAACAAACACATTTGGTGCTTTTTCTTTCAGTTTAGGGGACTTCACAAGTTCCAAATATGTTACATTGGGCTGGGCTACCTCTGGCTGTACTCAGGGATTATTTCTGGGGGATCCACTTAACCGTATTTGGTAAGGGGGATTGAACTGGCCTGTTAGAGACATTTTACAGGTATGCAAGTTCAATTCTCAATTAAACAAAATTTGGAGGGAGTCAGGGTTTAGCTTAGTGGTTTAGCAACTACTTTGCATGTGTAAAGCCCTGAGTGTGATCCATAGAATTGCAAATGTTTTGTTTTTGGTTCTGGATTTTCTTTTTTTTTTTCTTTTTTTTTTTTTGGTTTTTGGGCCACACCCAGCGGTGCTCAGGGGTTACTCCTGGCTGTCTGCTCAGAAATAGCTCCTGGCAGGCATGGGGGACCATATGGGACACTGGGATTCGAACCAACCACCTTTGGTCCTGGATTGGCTGCTTGCAAGGCAAACACCGCTGTGCTATCTCTCCGGGCCCTGGTTCTGGATTTTCAGCCAGCCCTGATGGTCCTCAGGGCTTAAACCTGGCTCTACATTCAAGGATTACTCCAGGAAGAATACAGGGGACCAGACCATACACCATATACTGTGCTGGGGATGAAATCCAGGTCATCCAACCTGTTGTACTATTTCTCCAGCTCCAAGGGCTTGCATTTTTTTTTAATTTTTATTTATTTATTTATTTATTTATTTTTGTTTTTTTGGGCCACACCCGGCAGTGCTCAGGGGTTACTCCTGGCTCCATGCTCAGAAATAGCTCCTGGCAGGCATGGGGGACCATATGGGACACTGGGATTCGAACCAACCACCTTTGGTCCTGGATTGGCTGCTTGCAAGGCAAACACCGCTGTGCTATCTCTCCGGGCCCTGGTTCTGGATTTTCAGCCAGCCCTGATGGTCCTCAGGGCTTAAACCTGGCTCTACATTCAAGGATTACTCCAGGAAGAATACAGGGGACCAGACCATACACCATATACTGTGCTGGGGATGAAATCCAGGTCATCCAACCTGTTGTACTATTTCTCCAGCTCCAAGGGCTTGCATTTTTTTTTTAATTTTTATTTATTTATTTATTTATTTTTGTTTTTTTGGGCCACACCCGGCAGTGCTCAGGGGTTACTCCTGGCTGTCTGCTCAGAAATAGCTCCTGGCAGGCACGGGGGACCAAATGGGACACCGGGATTCGAACCAACCACCTTTGGTCCTGGATCGGCTGCTTGCAAGGCAAACGCCGCTGTGCTATCTCTCCGGGCCCTAAATTTTAATTTTTTTTTTTTTTTTTTGTGGTTTTTGGGTCACACCCGGCAGTGCTCAGGGGTTATTCCTGGCTCCGTGCTCAGAAATTGCTCCTGGCAGGCACGGGGGACCATATGGGACGCCCGGGATTCGAACCGATGACCTTCTGCATGAAAGGCAAACGCCTTACCTCCATGCTATCTCTCCGGCCCCTAAATTTTAATTTTTAAGCTAAAAAATATTTGAAAGATTAGAAATGCATCCTCTGAGGGAAGAAAGGATTAAATCTGGAAGATCTATGGTGATTAAAAAAAAATCTGTTCAGTGTTGTTCACTTCCAGATGCAGAAGTACCTTACAAAGGACAGCTCTAGCACAGCGGGTAAGGCTTTTGCTTGCATGTGGCCGGCTCAGGTTCGCTCCCCAGCATCCCATATAGTCCCCGAACCTGCCAGGAATAATTTCTAAGCAAGCACATTGCTAGGAGTAACCCCAGAGCGCTCCCGAGTGTGCCAAAACAAAAGCAAAACAAAACAATGGACAGCTTTAATCCCAGGAGGCTGGAAGGTAATTGCACCAGGGCTCTCCATCTTCCTCTGTCCCCCAAAGTTTCAGGCCTTTTTGATCCATCCCTGCTGCTTCCTCTGCCCAAGCCGAATCTGACTTGCAGCTGCCGGAGCGGCGAGTGTCCAGCAGGGGGCGCTCCCCGACACCGAGTCCGCAGATTCCCGATTCTGGGGGTGCGCCCCCGCACCTTTTCCCGCAGGGGGCCTCCGGTTCCCGCGCGCAGCCGCCTCCGTGGTCCGGCGATGTCCCCCGGCCTGCAGGTCTCTTACCGCGGCCGAGGCCTCCAACCCTGCGCAGCCCAGGCACTTCTCCTGGGGGGTGCAGAGAAGTCCTCGGCATGTTCTCAGGACCCCCCAACCCCTTTGTTTTTCTAGAAACTCCGTCCCCCAGTGGGCAAAGGTCCAGGCCCACCTCGGGGAACTGTGGACACTCGGATTATAAGGATGGTTCTCTCCCTCTTGGATTTTCATTCATTGCAAGGTCTTGCCTTTTTTTTTTTTCATTTTGGTTTTGGGGTCACACCCGGTGATGTTTAGGGGTTACTCCTACTCTGCACTCAGGCAGTACTCCTGATTGTGCTCTGGGGATGTCAGGTTAGCAAGCAAGGCAAGCCCTATCCATTGTACTCTCTCCACACCTGGGCCCGAAAGGTTTGTACAGAACTTTAGGCTTTGCATTTTAAAACACACACACACACACACACACACACACACCTGACACACACACCTGACACACACACACACACACACACACACACACACACACACACACACCTGAACTGGGGCCCGAAAAGTTTGTACAGCACTTTAGGCTTTGCATTTTATTTATTTTTTATTTACTTATTTTGGTTTTTGGGTCACACCCGGCAGCGCTTAGGGATTACTCCTGGCTCTATGCTCAGAAATCTGTCCTGGCAGGCTCGGGGGACCATATGGGATGCTGGGTTTGAACCACTGACCTTCTGCATGCAATGCAAACACGCCTTACCTCCATGCAATCTCTCTGGCCCCTAGGCTTTGCATTTTAAAACACACACACACACACACACACACACACACACACACACACACACACACACACACACACACACACCCCGACTCGGGTTTAATCCTAGGCATCCCATATGGTCCCTGCACCCCATCAGGATTCCTGAGCTCAGAGCCAGGAGGAACCCCTGAGTATCACCAAATGTGGCCCTCAAACAAGCAAACAAAACCTCTGAGCAGAGGTTTGAGGGATTGCTCACACTAGGTTCAAGAGAATTTTTTTCTCCCAACCTCAAAGTCCTTCCCTTCATTCCCTCTGATCTCTTGCACTCCCTCTCATTTCCTGCCCCCAGAACCATTCTACTGTGTTGGTTTTAATTTATTGTTTTAGGGGCCGGAGAGAGAGCACAGCAGCGTTTGCCTTGCAAGCAGCCAACCCAGGACCTAAGGTGGTTGGTTTGAATCCCTGAGTTCCATATGGTTCCCAGTGCCTGCCAGGGGCGGTTTCTGAGCAGGTAGCCAGGAGTAACCCCTGAGCACTGCCGGGTGTGGCCCCAAAACAAAAACAAAACATAATTTATTGTTTTAAATCTTGGGCCATGTCAGCAATGTTCAATGCTTGCTCCTGGCCTTGTCTGTGCTCAGGAATCACTCCTGGCTGGGCTTAGAGGTCCATTTGCCAGGATAAAAACCTCTTGGTAGGCGGCCTGAAAGATGTGCGAGGCAAATACACATCTGCCCTGTATCATTTGTTTTGATGTGCCTTTGCAAAACAAAACCAAAAATGGATCTTCTTTTGCTGGTACACACATTTTAAATGTGTATAAAGGACTTATACTCTTTCTCTTAATTTATTTCCCAACTCTGGAATTTTAGGATTAATCCACTTGGTTTCCACCTTTTCCCTCCCCCATTCTAGCTGCTGGTTCCCCTCCATAGAGCTCATCTATCTTGTTTAACCTTTCCCATCTCTCTCCCAACAGCAACAGTGCAAGCACCGTTCTCAAAAACATCCTCTTTGCACAGTGATTTTCAAACAGTAGTATATGCCTGTATCGCCTGCGGAATCTTGTTCGGGTGCTCGGAGGTGAGGGTAATTTGGCAGTGACATCTGTCACCCCACTCAGTATGACTGATTGGGCTGACCTGGCTCCCTTCCCCCACTCGCTGTGCCCTTAGTCATAGCCTAACTCAACCAGACCATTCTCCAGTGGTGGGTATTGGAGTCTGTGCAATACCCTGTGAGAACCGCCAAACAATCTCATAGATGCTGGTTATGGGAGTGGGGATGTGGTTAAGGAATGAGAACACATGCTTTGGGGGAACTCTTATAGACTCTTGGTCCAGCCTGCCTCCACACTCCCTCTCCTAGACAACTAGGAGTAGCTCTGGAGACCTGAGCACAACCATCCCTTGCATGGTCCCCAATGCAACCTGTGATTCCGCACCCCTGGGTGGCTCTGAGAATTCCTTTTGCATTGCGGGATAAAGGTGAATTGATCTAACCCAGGGGTTCTCAAACTAACGGGCCATAGGCGGCCCGCTGGGTGTTTTTGCTGCTGCTGCTGCTGCTGCTGCTGCTGCCTGTCTTGCTTAGCAGCAACTTGTCCAGGGCCACATTGTGCATGTGTAGGATGTGCACCACACACTCTGACTCTTCTTCTCCCTGTTTTTGACTTCTCTCAGTCTCAGGCAGGGGTCTTCAAACTACGGCCCTCCTGAAAGCAGGCCTATAGTTCCCATCGAAATAATGGTAAGTTTGTTGATTTAACTTTACTTGTTCTTCATTTTAAATGTTCTTCATGTTAAAACCCTCCGACTGTCTGAAGGATAGTGAACTGGCTTAAAGACCAGTTTAAAACGTTTGAAGACCCCTGATAATCTCTCCAGCTCCTCCACACATTCTTTTGGTTTTTGGGCCACACCCAGCAGTGCTCAGGGTTACTCTTGGCTGTCTGCTCAGAAATAGCTCTTGGCAGGCACGGGGGACCATATGGGACACCGGGATTCGAACCAACCACCTTTGGTCCTGGATTGGCTGCTTGCAAGGCAAACGCCGCTGTGCTATCTCTCCGGGCCCTGTTCTTGTTGTTGACTCCATTATACCCTCCACTCCTCCCAGTTTATCCAGTCTGGGACCAAATCTTCTCTCCCCACTTAATAGGAATGACCCAAGTCCTTGGTCACCAGCACACTGATGGAACCCTAGGCTGTAATCCAGGCTTTATTCAGGCAACAACTGGTGTCTGTCTGTGTGTGTGGGGGGGTGTCTAGAGAGATTAGAACAACTAATCTAATCTCTATTGCAGGTAAAGTGCACCTGCCTTGCAGGCTTCCAACCCAGGTTCAATCCCAACACCATGTATGGTTCCTTGAGCCCTGCCAGAGGTAATTCCTGAGTAGAGCCAGGAGTAAGCTTTGCCTGGTATGGAAAAAAAAAAAGTACTGCAACGCCACAGGTCTTCTTTAACATGGTATTTTTCTCCAGTGCCTCCCCCACCTTGAGCGTGGGCTAGACAAACCTGGTCTTGCCCCAGCAAGTAACTCTCCCCTCATCTCTAAAATGGGAAAATCAGGCAGAACTGCAACTCATGTGAGAGGTTATTCTAGGAACTTCACCCATAGTCACCCTGCATAGGCCTCAGGTCAGCAAGGCTTCCCAGAGGAAATGAAATTCCAGGCTGGGTAACAGTTTTCACCAAGGCCTTTTACATTTCGCCAGGGAGCTGAGCCATGGAGCTAGAAAGGAGCTATTGCAGGATTCAAACCAGTCTTGACTCATTTCCCAAAGCAAAGGCTAACCACAAGGCTGTGTCACCTTCATGTCTCTCCCCCTGGACCAAATCATCCTTTAGGAAGACATAGAAGGAAAGAATTACAAGGAAACAAGACTAGTGCCCGGAGTTTGCAGCACAATGTTGAAGCAGTCTAACCAAAGAATAGGCAAAAGGGGCCTGGAGTGGTGGCACAAGTTGGAGAGTGTTTGCCTTACACATGCTAACCTAGGATGGACTGAGGTTTGATCCCCTGAGTCCCATATGGTCCGCCAAGCCAGGAGCAATTTCTGAGCACATAGCATCACTGGGTATGGCCCAAAACCAAAACAAAATAAAAATAGGCAAGAGATGGGTCTTGGCAAAAACTGATCTAGGGTTCTAGGCTCTGGTCTCCAGTACTTGAGTATTTAGATGGCAAGGAAGAGGGACTTTGGGTATAGTGCTTCATAAAAACAGAATGTTAAAGTTCCATAGGACCACGGAGTGTCAGGAATTGTGGGGGTCAGATGGAAAGGTCTGACTTCTGGTTCAGAATGTTGGGCATCAAAGGATGTCACCTTCCAAGGACCTGCTGTTGCCAGGAGCATTTGGCTAGATCCATTTTTAAAAGCCCTGGGGTTTGAGGTCTGGGGAGTGGGAGGAAAGGCAGGGATGGGGGCATGATCCAATGGTAGAATGTGCATGTTTGAAGCCCACAGTTCCAGCCCTGGCACAAGACCAGACCAGATAAAAAGCCAGAGCCTCTACTTTTACCAATCTCCCACTCACAGAGCTTTGAAAGCATCTGTTGACCCCGAGCGTGACCTTCAAGCATTTCACAATAAGTTTCATATCTGCTCCTTTTGAGATTTCATAGCACACAGTCTTTTAGAGCTTGTCCACACCCATCCACCCATGTATCCATGACCCAGCACTTCTCTGAAGTCCTGGAAAGTAGCCTATCCTCTTAATCCTTTGTGCTCGAAAGACCTTTTGAGCCTCTAGAATATTCTTAAGAGTTCAAGCAAATAACTTAGAGTTTTGGTCTTTGTAAAAAAATTCACACAGAGAGGCACTGCCTTTGACTTACAACTCCATGCTAGGGTAGGGAACCACTAAACACCAGGCTTAAAAGAATCCTTGACCAGGGCCACATATTGTGCAGATGGACAAAATGGGGATTTCTTGTTCTTTGCTTTTCCATAGCAAATCTTGAGAGACTCAAACAGGAGAAACTCCCTGGGAATCTTGTTCGTTACCTTACTCCACGAATGGAATGGGGACTGAGAAAGGAGATGGTCTAGAGAGGAAGGTCTGGGAATTTAAGGTGCTACTAGCACTTCTGGCCAGCCCTCTCCTGCCTGTCTCAGTAGTCTCTCCTACCTGCTCTGTCTCATGGGTGCTTTCTAGACCCAGGGGCGTAAGGGGTGGTGGCCATTCCAGGTAATCAAGGTCAAAGTAAAACAGCTGAACAGTTGCAAGAAATAATGGGCTACTTATTGCTAATAGGAGCTTGGAAGCATCACCAAGCTCCATCCTGGCTAAGCTTTCTGCACAGTTCCCCCATCTTCTTTGTGCGTCTGGCCCCTTCTACCAAGTCCCAAAGCATTAGCTTGAGGGAGGGTATCTGGCAGTCAAGGCCAGTGTTTCCCTTGCCACTGGCAATATCACACATGTCCCAACCAGTGTTGTGACAGGCTATGAGGCCTGCCTACTACTTTGTGCCCGCTCCCACAGGGTTCAGTCCTCTGGCCAGGGCTCAACAGACACAGGCAGAGGGATGGGGTTGCCCTTCTATTGGTCCAACTCCAGAGCGTGACCTTGATGGGACATGGAGGTGAGGAGACCCACGAGGCTCAGCAGGGTGGAGAAGAGAAGCAGGAAGGAAGCTGCAAAGAGGAGGGCTGGGATGGCACTGAGCATCAACAGCAGGACGGCTGGCAGCAGGTGGAGCCACACGGCGGCCATCACAGGCCATAGGGAGCTCAGCAGGTGGGAGCCCGTGGTGAAGAGCGCGTGGCACAGCATGAGTGCCAGCAGCAGGTAGAGGACCCCCTCCAGCCCCCACAGTATGCGCTGCAGCGGCTGCCTCCAGCACGAGGTGCTCCACCACTGACTCCAGCTCCGGGGCATATGGCAGGAGCACCAGCGTACCCAGTCCTGCCTCGTGACCCAGATGGACCAGGGCACAGCCCTCTGTGGCCCTTCGCCAGACCCACCAGCCCCGATGGCATCTGTCTCCACGCGAGTCGGCTGCATCACGGTGGGTGCACCTGGGGAGAGTGTCAGGCTAGCTGCAGGAGCTACCCTGGAGCTCCCGAGACCCCAGGGCAGGTGAGGAGTGCAGGGGAGGGGAAGGGTCTCAGCCTGGGAAGGGGGCCTAGGTTTTCTTACCTCGGGCAGGGCCACCTAAGTCATGTTGTCTCCTGTAGTGGTAGTGAGCCCTCAGGACAGCCTAATAGTCAGAACCGAGCCCCCGTTCTCACTCACCCCCACCCTCCCCGAGGAGCCCCATTGTGACCCGGGCTGGGGTGGGGTTCAGCTAAGAGAGGAACTGGCCTGCTTGAAACCCCCCTGAGCTCAGAGCCTTGCATTGCCAGGCTGGTAGGGAGCCAGGGAGCCTCTGTGGAACTGCCCTGGCCAGCTTGAGGCCAGCCCTGCCTGTTTCCCATTTCCTGAGCCCTTTCCCTGCCATTTAATGTCCAGTCAATCCTGTCCCTCTCTCGCAAGCTGTCCTAGACTGTCTTTCTCCAGGCCTCAGAGAAGGGCCACTTCAGTACGCAGTGTGTCAACTCCCATCTCCTGCCCTGCATCTCACTCACCTCTGGTGGTTACCCTCAGTCTCAGAACCTGAGGTTTGGACTCAGACAGGGGTGAGTGGGCGGGGGGGGGGGGGGGCCTGTCTCCCACCTAGCGCTGAATGGAGAAGAGAGAGAAGGCCCATGGAAACAGCAGAGCCTGTTATTCCATTAGTTCCGTCTTGTGCATGGTGTTTCTCCAGGACCCTCATGCCCAAGGGTGAAGACAGAAGGCTAGGCCGAGCAGGGCCAAGGGCATCCCGTGGGCTCCCAGGAGCAGCCCAAGGCCCAAGAGCAGCATGAGCAGCGCATCCTGTAAGCGGATCTGCCTTGGGATGGCTCCCGTGGGCAGGAGGAGCGCCTCCCGTTCCCTCGGGCCTTCACCGGCCCCCTGACTTTGGCCTGTGGCAAGTAGGTGCAGAGGCTCTGTGGGACCTGCAGGCCTGCGGAGAGATGGGTGGCAGCCACACATTAGAAGGCAACGACTTCTCACCCTTCTTGCTCAATGTCAGGCTCCACTTACCTGTGGAGTAGGTCAAAGGCCAGGAAGCTGACTAGAAGCAGCAGCAACAGCAAAGCCGGGCAGGCCGTGGAGAGGATGACCCAAGTGGTCAGGCCCAGTGCTCCCAGCCCAAGGACACTGTCCAGAAGCTGACCTGGGCTGGGGCCCCGGGAGAACATGTATGGAGTCCCAGGACTGCCTGAACCCTCCCCAGTACCATGGCCCCTGAGAGGGCCCTGGAGAGGATATACAAGGGCCTGTGGCTTGAAGAAAGAGATCTGGGCCATGGAGGGAGTGGCCCTGACAGGAGTAAGGGGTGCTGGGGTAGTAGGTGAATAACCCCAGTGGGGAAGCTCAGGGAGCAGGGAACTGAGCTCCTGGAGAATGATCCCTCCCCCACCCCCTCCTCACCTCCTCACATTCCCCTCAGCCATTCCAGGTCTAGGGTGTGTGAGTGGGGGGTCATTGTGACCTAGGACTGGGTGGTGGCTCAGCCAGGAGTCTCCCTCTTTCTCTGGCCCCCTCTCCAAAAGGAGTTGAGCTGCTAGAAGGCCTTATTCTTTTTTTTTTTTTTTAGGTTTTTGGGCCACACCCAGTGAGGCTCAGGGGTTATTTCTGGCTATGCGCTCAGAAATCTCTCCTGGTTTGGGGGACCATATGGGCAACCGGGGGATTGAATCATGGTCCATCCTAGGCTAGCGCAGGCAAGGCAGACACCTTACTGCTTGTGCCACTGCTCTGGCCTCGGCCTTGTCCTTTTAACTGCTTTCTCTCTTCTCTCTGCCTTTGGTTTTTGAACCATACACAGGAGGTAGTGCTCAGGGCTTCTGTTCTGTACTCAGGGATCACTTCTGGTGGTGCTTGGGGGGCCATTTGAGGTGCTGGGGATCTGGGAGGCCTCATGTAAAGTAAGTACCTTACCCACTATACTATCATTATCACTCTGGTCCCTTAAGTACTTTCTGTTGCTAGTCAGCCCTAGATGGGGTTGACTGATGGAGGGATGGAGGATGAGGTCTTTCCCCTCCAGCTTGGAGCACGCATCTGCCACCCTGTTCAGCCAGCAATTCTGAGGTGAAGCGGTGGGTAAAGGCTAGCAGACAGTCAGGTTTGTGAAAATATTAGCTTTATTCAGAGGACAAGACTGAAGACCAAAGCCTCAGCATCCGTTCCAGCCAAAAAGCCCCTGGCCTTCCACAGACCCTTGCTTTTATGCCCCAGAATCAGGCACCACCCAATGGTGGGAACAAATACCACTCAATGGTGGGAGCAGAATCAGGTACCACCCTAGGGTGGGAGCAGAATGCCAGGTCACACCCTAGGGAAGGGCACAATCACCGATCAGGGTAGGGTCAGTTGCAATGTTTCTTCGCTGTTAACTTTGCTGGGTATTTGTGAATCCAAGAACAGTCCCCAGAATGAGAAATTACTTCCCATCCCCTTGTCCCCTTTCGGGGGAAGACCTTGGTAATATTTATCCGCAGCAAATAATAATCCACACAGACAAGAACGATAGGGTTTAAAAGATTGGGCAAGGAGAGCCAGAGAATCCTCCTGCAGCCAGCAGCTTTTCACAGAAGGACCCCTCACTCCTGTCCCTCAAGCTATTTATTCCCAACTCCACAGCGCCCCACCTGGAAGGGTTAGGTGGGGCAAAAGTCACAGAACAATCCTAAGGAAACACTTTTATATACAATTCCAAGAATCATCTTATGGAAACTTTTTCATATGCTACAGTCAGTAACATAATAATCCCATTAAAATGTTTACATACACAACACTTTCTTTTAAGGTGAAATGAGGATGAGGCTGCCAGAACACTCACTACAACCTGACAATGGGAAGCCCAACCCCAGGCTTGTGAGTAAATAGGGAGGGTCAGGAGATTCCAACACAACTTGGTTTCAGATCTGGAGAGATTTTAGATCTGGAGAGAGTGGATATGAGGGAGGGGGAGGCTGGAGAGCTAGTACAGTGGGGAAGGTGCTTGCACCTCAATCCTTAGCCCCCGAGTGGTCCCCTCAGCATTGTTGGTTATGGCTCAAAAACCGAAAGAAAGGAGGGAACGAGGATGTCCAAGAGCTCTCCCAGTTGTCTGCCACCAAGTAAGCTGCTTCCAGAACAATACAACCAAGAGTATGTGACCACTGGTGGTCAAGTGGTCAAGTGGTGCCAAGTCCCCAAGGACAGAGAGCAGGAATGGGTGGGAATCAGTCAGGATGGTGAGAACTCAGTTCTGGTCACATGTCATACCCTGACCAGAAGAGGGCAGAAGAGGGGTTCTGTCATCTCTGGGAAAAAGAAGGCAGAACAAGAATTGATCACCAGAGGACATTGATCCCAAAACTCAAGCTTGATGACTTTGGTATCTTGATGAGGGGGTTCAAGAGCCCCCAGAGCCAGTGTTGTCAGCTCTTGGTGAGAGTGAATAAGCACTGTGTTGGGGAGCCCGCCCCACCAAGGTCACCAAGCCAGCTACTTAGGACTTATCATCTCAAAAGGAAACTTAAAACTGTTTCTGTCCTTGAGTTGCATATCCCAAACAAAGACATAGCAGAAAGGGGTTAGCAGAGAAAGAATTTGACTAATCGACTGCATTATTGCCGAGATAACAATATTATCTTGTGGTTTAGTAGTTTAGGAAACTGGCTTTGCATAGAGCTGACCCAAATTCTGTTTCCAGAACCACATGTTCCCCTAGCCTCGCCAGGAGTGATTCTTAAGCACAACCGGGTGTGACCCCAAACAAACAGAATTTTGTTTTGATATTAGCAAGGAACAAAAACTTCCAATTTTATTTCATTAAAAAAAGATTGGGGCCAGAGCAAAAGTACATCAGATAGGGAGCTTGCCTTGCTTGTCACTCAGTCAAATTCAGTGTTTGGCACCCTAAATTGTCCCCTCAATCAGCCAGGAATAATTCCTGAATTAGGAGAACCCCCTAAGCACTCATTGGTTGTAACTCAAAAAATAAAAAAACAAACAAAAAAGAAACTGAACTAAATCAATGTATGCCAAGATAGAGCCCAGTGCTGAGTCCTCGATGACTCCCTCCTCATTTAACTTTACTTATTTTTACTTTTTCGGATATTGTGTCACACCTGGATTGAGGGATGATGTGAGCCACTTGGGATGAAAATCCAGGCTCCAGCACACAGACTCATGCACACTAACCCTCTCCCTGTCCCTCCTCTCCCTTTAACACTGAAAATCATGCTGCAGGTAGAGGGATAGCACCCTAATGAGCCAGACAATGCATATTCTAGCATGTTCTTTCCGTGATGTCTGCCCATCCAATTCTCTGGAGCTCTGACCATGCATATGCAGATGTTACTCCTTCCCTACTTCTCCCACACCCTCATCCCAGCCAGATAGATGGCTGATCCCAGTTCCATTCTATGCACTGCATCTGGTCCCCCAAGCATGTAACTCTTGGGCAATGTCAGGAGTGCTGCCAGATGTGGCTCGAATTACATCCTTGAACATTCCTAACTTTCTCCCACCTGGGTTCAGGCAGACCAGCTATTTCCCTTGCATAGGTATGCATACTTCGAATGCAGTCAAATTCTCTTCATGTACTAGTGCCCATTATTATGTGGGGAAACCAAATAACTTTGAGGTCTGTAACACTGGGATCACTCACTGGATTCCTTTGCTCTGACTCTTCCCAGTGAAACAAAGCCAAGCCCACAAAATTCTGAGGAAGCATAATTTATAAAGCAGAGACAAATATCTGTCCAGAAACTTATCAAGTGAAGATATTAGAGGGACTGGAGTGATTTTACAGAGGTTGGCTTTGACCTTGCATGCAGCTGACCTGGATTCAATTTCTGGCACCACATAGAGTTAGTTCTCCAAGACCAGACCAGGTTGATCCTGAGCTCAGAACCAGGAATAAGCCCTGAGCACTTCTGGATGTGCCCCTCCAAAAAATAAAGCAGAAAAACAAAAGATATTTTAGGCATGGGGGCTGGAGAGATAGCATAGTGGTAAGGCACTTGCCTTGCATGCAGCTGACCCGGGCGGGACCCGGTTCTATTCCCGGCACCCATATGTTCCACCAGCCTGCCAGGGGAGATTTATGAATGTAGAGTCAGGAGTAACTTCTGGGCACCACTGGATGTGGCCCAACAACCAATCAATCAATTAATAAATAAAGTTAAAAAAAAGATATTTTAGGTCATACAAGGACTCACAAATCTGACGCTTTGGAAACTAGAGGATGTGCTTCAGCAGAACAAGAGATTCAACTAAGAGAACAATATACAATTCAATATATGAGACAGAGAGAAGAAATAGGAAAGGCATGATGAAAAGGCCTGGAATATCAGATGTGTTATCGGGTTAAAAAAAAAAAAAAGGCAAGCTACTACACAGGATCTCCTGAAGAGAAGACTCAAAAAAAAAAAAAAAAAAAAAAAAAAAAAAAAAAGGTGTGTGTGGGGGGAAGCTGATGAATTACCTACTGTTTTCAGACATCAGTATAAATATTCAGGGATTGGAGAGATAGTACATAGGTGAGTTTCTTGCCTTGTCGCAGCTGATTTGGTTACAGTCCCTAGCACAACACATTGTTACCCAACTGGGCCGGAGAGAGAGCATGGAGGTAAGGCATTTGCCTTGCATGCAGAAGGACTGTGGTTCGAATCCTGGCATCCCATATGGTCCCCTGAGTCTGCCAGGAGCAATTTCTAAGCATAGAGCCAGGAGTGACCCCTGAGCGCTGCCGGATGTGACCAAAAAAAAAAAAAAAAAAACCCAAAAACATTGTTACCCAACCCTGCAAGAGTGATCCCTGAGTATAACAGTCAGGAGTCAGCCCTGAGCACTGCCAGATGTTGGATCCAAAACCAAAGCAAAAATAATAATACATATTAAGTTTTCTTGGAAGCTTTGAGATTGAATTAGCAACTAGAAATCCAATAAAATTATAATTATAAAATAATTACTAAACCAGATAACACAGAAAGTTGGACAATAATATTTTGATCACTAATTTGGATATTGTATAGTATAGAACCAAAATTATTAGGCAAAAATGATCTAGCTTTAGCAAAGCAAATCAAATCAGCATAAGGTTGATAATATTGTGGAGATCAGAAATCTATTCTTCCAGGATAAATAAAATACCAATTTCCAAATGTTGTTTGGATATACTCTCTTTTTCATTTTTGTTTTTGGGTCACACCCGGCAGCGCTCAGGAGTTACTCCTGGCAGGCTCAGGGGACCATATGGGATGCCAGGATTCTGCATGCAAGGCAAATGCCTTACTTCCATGCTATCTCTCTGGCCCCCATTGTTTGGATATACTCTTATAGCTCAATATATTATTTCCAGAAACAGTATTAAACACCACTGTACCCAGAATGTGAGTTCACGAATCTTATGCATCTCTCCTCATGCTTCTCATCCTTTAATATGCACATGAATTTCTGGGAGTCTTTTGAAAAACAACAACAAAACAAAACTAAACAGATTCTGGGAACTGTAGCGATATTACAGCTGGTTGGGCATTTGCTTTATATGGCAGCTGACTGGGGTTTGATCCCCAGCATCCCATCTGGTCATCCCAAGCACTGCCAGAAATGACCTTTTTGTTTTGCTTTGTTTTTGGGCCACACTGGTGACGCTCAGGGGTTACTCCTGGCTAAGCACTCAGAAATTCCTCCTGGCTTGGAGGACCATATGGGATGCCGGGGTGAGGCTAGCACCGGCAAGGCAGACACCTTACCGCTCCGGCCCCCAGAAATGACTTTTGAGTGCAGAGTCAGAAGTAAGCCCTGAGCACTGCCAGGTGTGACCCCAAACAAAACAAAAAGCCCCCCAAAATATAAATTCTGATTTGGTAGGTCTCTGGTGGTGGTGGTGTTCTACAGACTAGCAAGCTCTTAGAAGAGGCTGCTGCTCTGGTCCTAGCCAATAGATTGAAGAGTAAGTCTCAAAGACATTGATGTACAAAAGAGAGGCAATGAGAGGAGAGGGTCTGTGGGGAAATGACAGCCTGTATAGCCAAGGTGCCCTTAATTCCTTGACAATGCTCACCTGGATCAGAGCAGACAAATTCTGGATCAGAATACTGGGAATAGATTAGGAAATATAGAAAGTAGGTCCCACTGTGGATAAAGCCAGGCTCTAATCTCATTTTTTGGGGGGGCACACCCAGCGGTGCTCAGGGTTTACTCCTGGCTCTGCACTCAGAAATTGCCCCTGGCAGGTTTGGGGGACCATATGAGATACCAGGAATTGAACCTAGGTTGGCTGTGTGCAAAGCAAAGGCCCTATCACTGTTCTATCACTCTGGCCCCAGCCTCATTTCTTGATGAAGACTCTGTTAAGCTGCTTTTCTCCACCTTAATTTTATCTGGTTAATTTACCTCTCACACCACTCCGTATCCCAGGAATAGTGCAGAAATTCCCATCAAAAGCAAGTGAAAAAACAAAAAACAAAAACAAAACAAAAAAACGGGCCGGAGAGGTGGCACTAGAGGCAAGCGCTAGCCAAGGAAGGACCGAGGTTCAATCCCCCAGTGTCCCATATGTTCCCCCCAAGACAGAGGCAATTTCTGAGCACTTAGCCAGGAGTAACCCCTGAGCATCAAATGGGTGTGGCCCAAAAAACAAAAACAAACAAACAAACAAAAAGCAAGTGAAAAAACAAATAGCATTCCTTGAGATTTAGGTAAGACTGATTTTACTGGTAGACACAGTTGAACTTGTGCTTGCAAAACACCAGGCCCAGAAGAAAGGCAAGAACTTAGTTTTATAGAATATCCAGTGGGAGATGAGGCATTTGCAGGCACAGGGCAGAAATTCCCAAGCATGTTGTTTTGCAAAGCAAGGGCTACCTCAAGGATATGAGCATTATTTGGAGGACATTTCCAGGTAACCAAAGATATAAAGTTGCATCTGAAGGACGTCCTGAAGCATTCCATGGTTATTATACGTGACTCAGACTATGCTGCCCCATGATAGCTCTTGCTCTCTGGTGTTAGCTTGTTTATAGTTAGTCTGTTTGAAATGTGAAAATTTGCTTCATTATTCCACCCAGAACCACATATTAGTTCATTGTCACATCCTCCTATCCTAGGAGGAGGACATTATTCCCACTTAAAAAATTAAACATGGGGCCTGAGTGGTGGCGCAAGCAGTAGGATGTCTGCTTTGCATGCACTAACCTAGGATGGACTGTGGTTTGATCCCCAGCATCCCTTATGGTCCCCAAGCCAAGATTAATTTCTGGAGTTCATAGCCAGGAGTAAGCCCTGAGCATCACCAGGTGTGGCCGAAAGACCAAAAAAAAAAAAAAAAAAAAAACCTTCAAAATTATTGGACTAGTCCTCCTGATCCTCATCTCTATTATCTCTGGATATTATTACCAACATCTTTTGTTTTGTTTTGTTTTTGCTTTTTTGGGGGCCACACCCGGCCATGCTCAGGGGTTACTCCTGGCTGGCTGCTCAGAAATAGCTCCTGGCAGGCACAGGGGGCCATATGGGACACCGGGATTCGAACCAACCACCTTTGGTCCTGATCGGCTGCTTGCAAGGCAAACGCCGCTGTGCTATCTCTCCGGGCCCACATCTTTTGTTTTTATTACATCCCACAAATGAGTGAGATTAGTCTATGTTTATCCCTCTCCCTCTGACTCATTTCACACAGCACATCCACCCATTTATAAGCAGATTTTATGTCTATATTTTTCCTAATGGTTGCATAGTATTCCATTGTGCAGATGTACCACAGTTTCTTTAGCCACTCATCTGTTGTCAGGTACCGGGATTGCTTCCAGATACTGGCTATTGTTAATAATGCTGCTAGCAGTATTATGAATATAGAAATGCAGAGGGCATCTTTACATTGTGTTATACATAGGGTATAGCCCTAGGAGTGGTAATGCTGGATTATAAGGAACTCAATTTTTAGTTTTTTGAGGAATATAAATATTGTTTTCCATAAAGGCTGGACTAGAAGGCATTCCCACCAGCCGTGAATGAGAGTTCCTTTCTCCCCACATTCATGCCAGCACTAATAGTTCTTGTTCTTTGTGATGTGCCAGTCTCTGTGATGTAAGATGGTACCTCGTCGTTATTATGATTTGCATCTCCCTTATGATTAGTAAGGTGGAGCATTTTTTCATGTGACTTTTGGCCATCTGTATTTCTTCTTTGAGAAAATGTCTATTCATTTCTCCCTATTTTTGGGTGGGGTTAGATGTTCTTTTCTTGTTAAGTTCTGTCGGTATCTTGAATATTGTTGATATTAACCCTTTATCATATGGGTATTGGGTGAATAGTTTCTCCCATTCCATGGGTAGTCTTTATATCCTAGTTACTGTTTCCTTTGAAGTTAAAAAGCTTCTCCATTTAATGTGGTCCCATTTATGTGGGGTAAAAAATGCAGAGGGAGAGAGATAGACAATAATCTCACTCACATGTGGTGTATAAGAAAAATAAAAGAGTATAGTAATAATATCCAGAGAAAATAGAGATGAGGATCAGGAGGAGCAGTCCAAGTAGTAGCTTGCCACAAAGAGCAGTGAGTTCAGTTAGAGTAGAGAAGGGTCTACTATGACAGTGATAATTGGAACTGATCACTCTGGCCAAGAACTAGGTGCTGAAAGGGGATAAAGTGACATGCATGGCACCTTTTCATTAACAACAGTGCAAACCACAGTGTCAGAAAAGATAGAAGTTAAATTCCTGTCACAGAGTCTGGTGGGGAAGGATGGGTGGGTGGGAAACTGGGGACTTTGGTGGCAGGAAATGTGCACAGGTGAAAGGTGTATAATGTATGACTGTAAATCAATCATGCACAATTTTATCTGAAAAATTAAAAACTATTATGAACAACACTGTAACCCTGGTGTTTTTTAAAAAAATCTCTCCTAAATTCTGACTAAATGCTCCAGTGGTGAATAGCTAATTAATTAACAAAATTAATTTTAATGCATTATAATATTAAAAATAATTTTGAAGGAACTGTTCATTCATTTTTCCGAGGAAAGCTAATTTGAATTTAACTTTAAACTGTAAGTTCCTTCCTACAAACATCTTCAATCCTCTCCTTTTCTACCCTATCTTAGTTCCATCGGATCATGGTTTATAGCTGCTGTCACCTACTGTTGCAAGTCAGCCCCTGAAGAGGTTGACTGATGGAGGGATGGAGGATGAGGCCTTTCTCCTCCAGCTCGGACCACGCGTCTGTGACCCTGTTCAGTCAGCGGTTCTGAGGTGAATGCGGCGGGAAGAAAGCCAACAGGCAGTCAGGCTTCTGAAGAAAACAGCTCTTTATTCCGTGAAGAGGCCAAAGCCAAAAGGCCTAAGAATAGGTCACAGGAAAAAAGCCCCCTCCCGCCCCCCTGCCTTCCACAGACCCTTGCTTTTATGCCCCAGAATCAGGTACCACCCAATGGTGGGATCAGTTACCACCCAATGGTGGGAGCAGAATCAGGTACCACCCTAGGGTGGGAGCAGAATGCCAGATCACACCCTAGGGTAGGGTACAATCACCGATCAGGGTAGGGTCAGTAACATAATAATCCCATTAAAATGTTTATATACACAACCACCTACTTCTACCAAAAAGCACAGAAACAGCCTGGAACAATGGAACAAAATATTATTCCATGCAGAATCTGAAAATCTGAGTTAGCTTTTCATGTTTTCATGTGGCAACTTTGAACAAATACTGAATCATTTGAATCTGTCGCCTCTTCTGTAAATAAGGATGGTGCCTGCATGTGAAACCACTTTGCTAATATGAAGTGAAAAATAAATCTTTAATTCTAAAAAAAAAATTAAAGGGCCAGAGATATATTACAGTAGGTAGCACATTTGCCTTGCACTCGGCCGACTCAGGTTCAATCCTAGCATTCCATGAGACTGCCAAGAATGACTCCTGAATGCAAAACCAGAAGTAAACCCTGAGAATTGCTAGATGTGGACCAGAAAACAAATATAAATGATTAAATTGTCAAGATTTACAAAGTCATTTTGTATTTGAATTTTAGACATTATGGTTCCATCACCAATCCTACCACCAGTGTCTTCTTCCCTCCACCAGGGTTCCTAGGTTCCCTCCCACCCACCCTATCCCAGCCTGCCACCTTGTTTGGACCCCTGTTTCCAGTGTTGTTGACTGTGGTTTTGATATTCAGTTATACCACTCCTTTATACTCATCCCCTTAGCCTCTGCTCCCCATTGCTTCCCCTCTATCTTTTTCTCCTCTCTCAATTTTTTCTCCGCCCTTTTTCTCCCGCTACGCTCTGGGGTCAGGGTGATCTAATTATTCCTCCTTTCAAACCTTGCATTCCCTCATCCAGTTATTCTGTAGACATTCCCATTTTTCAGAAGAAGATCAGAAGCAGAAAAAAAGATTACTATCCAACGATAAGCAAGCAAAATAAATCACAAAAATTGAATGTGACATGAAGCCTGAGTGTTTGTCCTATCTTGCTACTGGGTCAGTTCTAGGAAATTTCCAGCCCACTCCCTCAAGTTCCCATATGGCAGGCAGCTGGGTTCTGCTCACATGTACTCTGCAGCATCCTCACCTTTGTGGGGTCATGAAAAAAATCCTTTACTTGGGGCCAGAGCAACAGCACAGCAGTAGGGCATTTAATGCCTTGCATGTGGCCAACCCCGGACAAAACCTGGTTCAATCAGGCATCCCACCTGGTCCCCTGAGCCTGCCAGGAGCGATTTCTAAGTGCAGAGTCAGGACTAAGCCAACCGCTGTCGCTGGTGTGACCCCCTCCCCCAATTTTTTTTCTTTTTTTTGGTTTTTGGGCCACACCCTGTGACGCTCAGGGGTTACTCCTGGCTATGCGCTCAGAAGTTGCTCCTGGCTTCTTGGGGGACCATATGGGACGCCGGGGGATCGAACCGTGGTCTGTCCTAGGCTAGCGCAGGCAAGGCAGGCACCTTACCTCCAGCGCCACCGCCCGGCCCCCCCCCCAATTTTTTTTCACCTGATCCCAGGTACAAGAGATTTGGCTACGAAGGAACTGGGTGCTACTCTGTTCCTAAACCCTGGGAGCTAGCACCCTTGAATCTGCTCCTAGGCTGGATGCTTTTGCAGCAGCAATGACCAGTAGGAAAAGTTAGATGTAGCTGGTTGGGACAATGAAGGGAGGAGGAAGTTCAAATGGGCAGTGAGATGGGCCTTAGAGGTTGTATATAGACACAAAGTGCTTCTACAGCTTGCAACGAGGCAGAAAGTCACAGAGAGGTACTAAGGGGATGAAAGGGTCCAGGAGATGTACAGGGTTCCACAGACATTCCCTAGCTTCTAAGGTTCCACATACTTCCTTAGCTATCTGCATGTCTGTGACTTTGCCTTTCGCAAGTGGGTTCCCAGGTCATACCCTGCTCATTTCTCTGACTCAAACCTGATATAGTTAGAGTCAGTTTCCCTTCGGTCCTGTTTGGTCTCCTCTAATTAAGAGTATATTGTGTGCATAGTTTTTGTTTTTATTTATTTATTTGTTTGTTTGTTTGTTTTTGGGTCACACCCGGCAGCACTTAGGGGTTACTCCTGGCTCTATGCTCAGAAATCGCTCCTGGCAGGCTCGGGGGACCATATAGGATGCCGGGATTCGAACTATCGTCCTTCTGCATGCAAGGCAAACACTCTACCTCCATGCTGTCTCTCTGCCCCTTTTGTCTTTATTTTTATTTTTATTTATTTTATTTTATTTTATTTTTTTTGGTTTTTGGGTCACACCCGGCAGCGTTCAGGGGTTACTCCTGGCTCTATGCTCAGAAATCACCCCTGGCAGGCACAGGGGACCATATGGGATGCTGGGATTTGAACCACCATCCTTCTGCATGAAAGGCAAATGCCTTACCTCCATGCTATCTCTCTGGTCCCTATTTTTAATTTTTTAATAATATCTTTATTTAAGCATCATGATTACAAACATGTTTGTTGTTGGGTTTCAGTCATAAAAAGTACACACCTCCTTCACCAGTGCAACCTTCCCATCACCAATGCCCCCATCACCCTCCTCCTCCATCCACCCCACCCACCCCCGCCTGTCTTCAAGACAGGCATTCTATTTCTCTCACTCACCACCATTGTCATGATAGTTGTTTGTGTAGTTATTTCTCTAGCTGCACTCACCACTCTTTGTTATAAGCTTCATACCATTCATTCCAGCCCTCATCTCTATTGTCTCTGGGTATTATTACCATACTGTCTTTTATTTTTCTTAAATCCCACAGATGAGTGAGACTATTCTGAGTCATTTCACTCTGCATAAAAGTTTCCATGTCCATCCATGTATAGGAAACTGTCATGATTTAATTTTAGCTGACAACTGCATAGTATTCCATTGAATACATGTGCATACTTTTTGAATGATAGTTAATGAGCAAGCAGGCACTGATCCAGGTTCCGGGGTACAGCTGTGATCATGGAGAGCAAAGGGGACTTCTGGAAAGTTCCTTATCTCCAGACAGGATCATCTCAGAGAGTGTTGAGTGCCTCTGTTTGTGCATATGCGTTCATGTGTGTGTTTGTATGTGTGTATATTGCCACACCCAGAAATGCTCAAGGCTAACTACTGGTTTTGCACTCAGGGCTCAATCCTGGTGGTGCTTAGGGGACCAAAAGGGGTTTTGGGGATTGAACCTGTGTTGGTCACATGCAAGGCAAGTACCATATCTGCTGTACCATCACTCTTGGAAGAAAACAATAAAAACAGAGGGACTAGAGAGATAGTACAGTGGGTATAGCACTTGTCTTGCATTTGACCAATCCAGGGTCAACTCCCTTATCTCATATGGTCTTCCAAGCCTGCCAAGAGTGGTCCCTGAGCATAGAGTCAAGAATAAGCTCTGGGGCCCGGAGAGATAGCACAGCGGCGTTTGACTTGCAAGCAGCCAATCCAGGACCAAAGGTGGTTGGTTCAAATCCCGGTGTCCCATATGGTCCCCCGTGCCTGCCAGGAGCTATTTCTGAGCAGACAGCCAGGAGTAACCCCTGAGCACCGCTGGGTGTGGCTCAAAAACCAAAAAAAAAAAAAAAAAAAAGAATAAGCTCTGGGTACTATGGGATATGACCCCCCCCAACTCCCATCCAACCCCTTCAAAAAACAGAAAAGAAAAAAGAAACAGGACAGAGAGGTGTAGAGGGACAGAGCTTAATTTTAACTGAATAGGCATGAAAGGTCTTTTGAAGCAGGACATTATGAATGGTAGCCTGGCTGAAAATATATAAATTTGAGGAGCAGTGCAAAGGCCCTGAGGTTAGCCAGTGTGATGTGCTGCAGGAATAGCTAGGTCTTCTGGGAGTGGTAGGAGGCCAGGGGGGGCCAAAGGTTGGGTGAACAACCTGACCATGAGGGGATCTACAGGAGGGGCAGCTAGGGACACGAGAAGAAAGGTCTGGAGAAAGTTAAACTGTAGGAGATTGAGCACCACCAATTTGGAGCACCACATTGAAATGCCACATTCTTTCTGCCTGGCCCACTGGGAAATGGGGATACAGGTGGTTGGAAGTGGGTAGAGAGGCAGGCTTGGTGGGAAGATGGCCCTCCTCAGACTCTAACTGGGCCCAATCTCTCCTAATCCTAAGGAACCCTTTGCAAAACCACTTCTGCACCTCATCCACCACATCCACCACATCCACACATTCTTAGAGCTTTCTCCCCACTTGCCTTGAGGGTGTCTGAAGCTTGGGATCCAATATGAAGGCATCCTGCTGGACCTGGTATTTTAGGATAAGTCAGCCTACTGTGGTCCTCTCCTAGTTGGCACCTTTTGGACACTTTGAACCCTCTACCCAGAGCGTGTGAGGTTGACCAGATGTCTCGGGGCCAGTAGTGGGTGGCGTGCAGTGGGGAGCTGCAGAAAGAAGGATCCTCAGCCAGAAAACCACAGCGTTTCTTTGGAGAGATCTTGTAAGCTTAGGCGACTTAACTTGCGGATACCCGGTGGCCTTGACTTTACTGGCGGCAGCTGCTGGGACACGGATTACTCTGGAAGTCGGGGTGGGGGAGGCCACCCCGTTCTGATGGGAATGGTGGTCACACTGAGCTGAGCAGAAGCAGCCAGGGCTGCAGGGTGGAGCCTGATGTCCTTCCTTTTGGGGAGGGGTCCTTGGGAGGGGAAGTGGGGAGAGTCTTGCTGAAGACAGAAAGGGGGACAGTCCAGGGAACCGTGGTGGAGAGATGTGGGGAGAGGGTGGAAGAGGATGAGGGGGGCGGAGGCACCCCATGATCACCTCCCCATCGTCTGCTCCAGCACCCCTAGCCGGGCTGAGAAGTGCTCTAAGGCTACAAGTAACCCCAGCTCTGGTTATGTAACCCCCAAACGTGGCAGCAGGCGAGGGGCGGGGAGGTGGAGGGGTCGGGGCGGAGAAGGGGGAGTGACCAGAGGGGAGGCCTTCGGGGCAGAGAGAGATGCGTTACGGCCAGGGGGACCCCAGGGTGTCCCCCAAAGATTCCCGAGGGGTCAGCACAGCGCAGCACACCCCACTGCCAGCCCCAACCTCCCTCTCTCCTCCCCGGCTACCGTCCAGGCTCCGAACTCGTCTTCCTCCGGGCTTGCCCTCTTCTCCCCAAAATGCTCAGCTCCTGGGCCGACTCCTGGAGCCTCTCCAGCCTCAGTTTACCCCCCTGCACTGTGCGTGGGGAGCAGCTCGGGGCCAGGAGGCCGGGCGCGCGTCCGGGTGGGGCCGGGCCCCCTGGGGACCTGGGGCGCCCGGGGGTGGGGGATCGCCGGCCGCTCCGCCCACCGGCCCTCCGCGGCCGGCCCCCGAGAGTCGGGGGGCGCCGAGCGGGCAGTGGGCGGCGCAGGAAGGGGCGGGGGGCTCGGGCAGGAAGGCCAAAACCCCCGGACGCCCCACCCGGCCGCGCGCTCTCGCTCCCGGCCTCGCCATGTGGGGGCTCCTGCTCGCCTTGGCCGCGGGGGCGCCGCTGGCCCCGCTGAGTCGGGGGGCGCCCGGAGCCTCGGGGCTGGACCCCGCGCCGCCCAACGCCACCGAAGCCCGCGCGTGGACCACGGCGCTGAGCAGCCCCACGCAGCCGCCCGGAGCGGGGAAGAAGGGTGAGCTGGATGGAGCGCCAGGGTTGCCTTGCGGTCCCCGTCCCCGCAGGTCTCCCCGCATCTCCGGGACGCGCGCACGCACGCACACACACACACACACACACACACACACACACACACACACACACACACCACAATCCTGGAAGGGCTCTTCCCCATCACACATGGCCACATCCATGCGCGGGCATTTGCATGGACGCACAGTTTCTGCAAGAACCTTCCCCAATACATGTGCGCACAGACATCACACACACACATCACACACACACAGACACACACAGACACACAGACACACACAGACACACACACACACCCCACAATCCTAGAAGGGCTCTTCCCCATCACACATGGCCACATCCATACGCGGGCATTTGCATGGACGCACAGTTTCTGCAAGAACCTTCCCCAATACATGTGCGCACAGACATCCCATTTCCAACACATACATACATGCATATAGCCACATACAATTCCTGGACTTTCCAACACCACCACCACCACCACACGTTCCCTGAAAAGCCTTTCCCCAACACACTTCTTTGCACACACAAGACACACACACTCAGCTCCCCCATACAGGGACTGCTGACTCAGCAGCCTCTGGTGCTGGCCAGACTGAGTCAGCAAGTCATCAGTTCTAGGCCCGGAGCCAGAGGGACGCTGCCTCTTCCCTTCTCTCAGATGCTGAAACAGCGCTCAGAGCCACAGGAGAGTGACAGGGGTGCAAAACTGTAGGAGAGAACCTTGAGGGCAGGAGTTTGGAAGAGAGGAGGAAAGAGTTTGGAAGGAGGAGGCTACTGAGAATGAATGGGGCATTGTTTGGGGAGGGCAAGATGCTAGTTCTCCTTCCCCAGACTCCCCGGTGCAAGCCACACAGCCCTGGAACCTAAGAGGAAGAGGGCAAGGGGAGGCAGTCAAAGTGGCTTATTGGAGGCGAGGGGAACTGGTTCCTGAAAGGTTCACTCTCTTCCTAGTCTGAACTAGGGAGATCCAGAGGACAGCCAAGAAGGGAAAAGTATATGCAAAGGGCGGGCTGGAGAGATAGCACAGCGAAAGGCGTTGCTAGCGGCAGACCAGGATACCTATTGGAATCCCGGCATCCCATATGGTCCACCGAGCCTGCCAGAAGACATTTCTGAGCGTAGAGCCAGGAGGAACCCCTGAGCGCTGCCGGGTGTGACCCAAAAACAATAAAACAAAACAAAACAAAAACAAGTATATGCAAAGGGTACCAGGCATGAATATGTACAGAATGTTCTGGAACTATCTATGGTGCTGGGGTAATGGGGACTTTAGGGGTACGTGCTATAGGCAAGACAGGGAGCCAGAGGGTGAGTTGGATCCTGGACAGCCTGAGCACAAGTCAGATGTGGCTCTGAGGACAGGATATCTCAGCAGAGTAGATGCCTAGGGGTTTTGTGCATGAAACCAAGTCGGGAGTTATGGAAGCCCCTGGAAGAGCATGTGATTTGAGCTAAGTAGGAAAAATGTAAGGATGGGGATGGGCCAAGACCTGGAGGGAAGGAACCAAACTCAGTTCTTCAGTTTCTGTTTTTTTGTGTTTATTTATTTATTTATTTATTTTTATTTTATTTTTTTTTTGGTTTTTGGGCCACACCCTGTGCCGCTCAGGGGTTACTCCTGGCTATGCGCTCAGAAGTTGCTCCTGGCTTCTTGGGGGACCATATGGGACACCGGGGGATCGAACCGCGGTCCTCCTAGGCTAGCGCAGGCAAGGCAGGCACCTTACCTCCAGCGCCACCGCCCGGCCCATATTTATTTATTTTTTAATTTTGGGCCATACCCGGTGATGCTCAGGGGTTACTCCTGGCTATATGCTCAGAAATTGCTCCTGGCTTGGGAGACCATATGGGACTCTGGGGGAGAGGTTCGAACAGCTGTCCATCCTAGGTCAGACGCATGCAAGGTAAACACCTTACTGCTGTGCCACTGCTCGGACCGCTCGGGCTCCTTCAGTTTTCTTTTTTTTTTTCTTTAACTTCTTTTTTTTTGTTTGTTTGTTTTTGGGTAATACCAGCGGTGCTCAGGGCTTACTCCTGGCTCAGTGCTCAGGGATCACTCCTAGAGGGTCTCAGGAGACCATGGGCAGTGTCAGGGATTGGACTTCGGTTGGCTGCATGACAGACAAATACCTTATCTTCTGTACTATCATTCCAGCCCATAAACTTTAGTTTTAAGGGGTTTGGGTTCACACCCATTGGTGCTCAGGGCTTACTCCTGGCACTACACTCAGGAGTTACTCCTGACAAACCATTTTGGATGCTGGGGATTGAACAGAAGTTGACTGCATACAAGGCAAGCACCTTACTCCTGTACTATCACTCCACCCCCTGGCCCATAAACTTGAGAGCAATCAGATAGTGCCTCGTTGCTGAAAATGATCCCTCTTATGGGGAACAGCACCCCTAGAGTTGGAGCAGGAAGAGCACAGAAGTGGCTGGCAGGGTGGACAGGGTGTGACTGCAAGCCTGTGAGTCTAGCTATGGGGCTTAGAGACTGTTCTGGAGTTTGCTGGGACGGGCAAAGCTCCAAAATGGGATTTCATGCTCTTCTTCCTTCCCTGGGCTGTTCCTTCCTGGTTATCAGCGATCTCAAAACAGCATGTCCGGATTCGCATCACCAAGAAGAAGGTTGTTGTAAAGAAGCGAAGGAAACTCACTCCCCCCAAATCCCCAGTGACTACCAAACCTTCAGTGACAACCCCTGAACTCCCCAAGCAGCAAAAACCAGGTATTGCCTAGCCTAGATCTGCAGTCTGGGAACACCCTTGGCCTTGTGAGCACTGGCCTGTGTCTTTTCAGGACACGGCATGCTTTACATTCAGCTTCTCATTTCCTGACAACCCTGATCTGGTTTTGTCTCACTGTCCTGTCCCAGACTGTCCTCCTTTGGGCCTGGAGTCCCTGAGAGTTTCTGATAGCCAGTTTGAGGCATCCAGCAGCCAGTCCTTTGGTCTTGGACCCCACCGAGGACGGCTAAACATCCAGGTTAAGAACCTTTTGAGCTGAGCCCTGAGCCTGTACCCTTCCCTATCCATGGATTCCCTGGGCCTGATTTTTGTGTCCTGTGTCTACAGTCAGGCCTGGAGGATGGTGACCTCTTTGATGGAGCCTGGTGTGCGGACCAACAGGATCCTGAGCCGTGGCTGCAGGTAGATGCGAAACAGCCCACCCGCTTCTCAGGCATCATCACTCAGGGCAGGAACTCAATCTGGAGGTGAGGCAGACTGACCCTGAACTTCACAAAGTCCTGGGCAGGGGCCAGAGTCCTAGTGGCCATGGAAGATCTCGCACCTCTCCTGACAGGTATGATTGGGTCACCTCATTTAAAGTCCAGTTCAGCAATGACAGTCAGATCTGGTGGACCAGCAGGAATCGCAGCAGTGGGATGGATGCGGTGAGTGTTGACATGATAACTGGAATCTTCTGTGCTGGAAATTGGGTAGCACTGTCTGGAGCTGAGTTGGGGCTCCTTGAGCATCCCCAGAAAGAGGGGGTTGCTGTGAGGATGGGATTAGCAGGTAGCTCTGAGAGCCAGAAAGTATTGGCACATACCCTCATACTACCCAAATAGGTCTACCATTGGGTGGGTGCCACTTCATGCCACTGCTGGGACCTGCTGGAACCCCCGTTTTTTGTTTTTTGTTGTTGTTGTTGCTTTGTTTTTTTTGTTTTTGGTTTGGGGCCACACTCAGTGACACTCAGGGGTTACTCCTGGCTATGTGCTCAAAAATCACCCCTGGCTTGGGGGAACCACATGGGATGCGAGGGAATCGAACCTCAGTCCATCCTAAGTTAAAGCATGCAAAGCAAACACCCTACCTCTTGTGCCAGTGCTCCAGCCCTTGGAATCCTCCTTCTGAAAGTTCTGGCCTCACTTTGCACCTCTGCTGGGCTCTGACTTCCTCTTCTCTGGCACCCCCTTTTATATTACAAAACTATAAGATGGCCAGAGAGATAGCATGGAGGTAGGGAGTTTGCCTTGCATGCAGAAGGACGGTGGTTCGAATCCCAGCATCTCATATAGTCCCCAGAGCCTGCCAGGAGCAATTTCTAAGCGTAGAGCCAGGAGGAACCCCTGAGCGCTGCTGGGTGTGACCCAAAAACCAAAAACCAAAACCAAAACAAAACAAAAAAACAAAAATGAAAACAAAACTGTAAGACAAGGCCTGGGAACCTTTAGGATGGGCTATTTCCGAGAGATATGGCCACATGGGGGCTGATGAGTGGCCGCTGTGGTAGGAAACTGGTCAGTGTAGGACAGTCTCATTGGCAGGACTGGGTGGGCAGTGGTCAGTGTTGACCGCCAAGTGCCTGTCTCCAGGGACTTGGGGTTGGGGGAACAATCGCTATTATCTTGGAAGCCTGAGCCTCTCTTCTGGATCCTGGGTCGGGCTGCTGAGCTCCATCTAAAGCACTTGCTATCCACAGGTATTTCCTGCAAATTCGGACCCTGAGACCTCAGTGCTGAATGTTCTGCCAGAGCCCCAGCAAGCCCGCTTCATCCGCCTGCTGCCCCAGACCTGGTTGCAGGGGGGTGCAGCTTGCCTCCGGGCAGAGATCCTGGGCTGTCCTGTCTCAGGTGGGCCTACATGGGCAGGGCAGGTTGCAACCTCCCCTATGAACTCCCCCTTTACTAGGAACTCCCCCTCTACTAGATCCCAGCAACCCAATCTCCGAGACCCCCAACCTGGAATCTACTGATCAGCTGGACTTCAAGCATCACAATTACAAGGCCATGAGGAAGGTCAGACATAGCCTGGGACCCTATAGGATCAGCCTGCCCATCTTGCTCTCCCGTGGCTCCTAAACCCTGCCCTCATTTTCCTCTTAATATATCTCTCCTCATTCTCCTTTCTTGAATATCCTGAGGTTCCTTTCCTCCCTCTGTGGATTCTCCTCCCCACCACTAGTTTTTTCAAGCCCTTCCCTGTCCCTGTAAGATCTGTCCTTTGGGTCACCAGCTCTCATGCCTCCCTGCCATGTTCCCCTTTCCCCTTTCTTCACTTCCACCCCAGCTGATGAAGCAGGTGAATGAACAGTGCCCCAACATCACCCGAGTCTACAGCATTGGGAAGAGCTACCAGGGCCTGAAGCTCTATGTGATGGAATTGTCGGACAATCCGGGGCAGCATGAGCTGGGTACTGGCAGGGGGCATGAGGAGAGGGTGTGTGTGTGGGGGTAGGGTCTTTGGCAACAGAGCAGCTGTGAGCCCCTGTGCACTGCAGGAGAGCCAGAGGTGCGCTATGTGGCTGGCATGCATGGCAACGAAGCCCTGGGCCGGGAGCTTGTGCTGCTCTTCATGCAGTACCTGTGCCATGAGTTCCTTCGAGGGGATCCACGGGTGACCCGGCTGCTCACCGAGACACGCATCCACCTGCTGCCATCCATGAACCCCGATGGCTATGAGACAGCCTTCCGGAGGGTAAGGCCTCCGGGCTCATGGGCCACCCCCTTCTTCCTGCCTGCTGCCCAGACTCTGCTTAGTTTGACCCGGCTCCTTCCTTGTCAGGGCTCGGAGCTGGTGGGATGGGCAGAGGGCCGCTGGACCCATCAGAGCATTGACCTCAATCACAACTTCGCTGACCTCAACACACCCTTGTGGGAAGCAGAGGATGACGGACTGGTCCCCAACACTGTCCCCAATCACCACCTGCCAATGCCTGCTTACTATGTCTTGCCCAATGCTACTGTGAGTATTCAGGGGTGGGGGCCGGTGGAGGGCCACTCTTGGCACCCTCGCTTCTGCCTTCTGCCACTGCTGACTTGCATCTGTCCAGGTGGCCCCTGAAACTCGGGCCGTGATTAAGTGGATGGAGCGGATCCCCTTTGTGTTGAGTGCCAATCTTCATGGCGGGGAGCTCGTGGTGTCCTACCCCTTCGACATGACTCGGACCCCGTGGGAGGCCCGTGAACTCACGCCCACCCCGGACGATGCTGTGTTCCGCTGGCTCAGCACTGTCTATGCGGGTTCTAATCGGGCCATGCAGGATCCCAACCGCCGGCCCTGCCACTATGAGGACTTCTCTGTGCATGGCAACATCATCAATGGTGCTGATTGGCACACGGTGCCCGGAAGTATGTGTCCCCTCCAAGAAAAGGGGGGTCTTTCCCCTGCGAGACTACCTGCTGCTCCTCGTAATAGCAGGCTTGGCTGCCCATGGGTTGCATCTCCCAAAATTGGGTGTTGGGAAGGTGGGCTAATCTTCATTGCCTGTGGTACCCTCAGGCATGAACGACTTCAGCTACCTGCACACCAACTGCTTTGAAGTCACAGTAGAGCTGTCCTGTGACAAGTTTCCACATGAGAGTGAGCTGCCACAGGAGTGGGAGAACAATAAAGAAGCCCTTCTCACCTACCTGGAGCAGGTGGGGTGCTCCCCGCCATTCCTAGCTTCTTCATATCCCACTGAAAACTTTGTTCCTGAGCCTCCTTCCTTTTTCTTTTCTTTTTTTCCTTTGGTTTTTGGGCCACAGTTTTCAGTGCTCGGGGCTTACTCCTTGCTCTGCATTCAGCAGTCACTTCTGGAAGTGCTCAGGGACTATATGGGATGCCAGGGATTGAATCCTGGTCAGGTGTGATCTTGGTAAGCACCCAGCTGTACAATCTCCAGTCCCTTGATCTGTGACTTTCACTAATGCCTTCTCCCCACTGATGCCAGTGGGCATCTGGCTGATGTGGAGGTGTAGAGGACAGTACTGACAATCCAGTAAAAGGGGACCCACAGCAATCATGAGAAGGGTCCTAAAGCTACTAGAACCGTAGACAGTGTCTGGCCTGAATCTCTTCCACCTTTGTGGGAACTCAAGGCCCTGCAAATGGTCTCCTAAGAGTTTCTGAGGGTTCTAAAGCCACAAGCCCAATGGAGGATACTGGAACTTGGGAGAAATCCTAGGGTATGTTTTGGCATTTATATTCATAACTTTTCCAGGTGAGCAGCTGCTCAATTAATTCTTGATTGGCTTTGGGCCCACACCTAGCAGTACTTGGGACAATATGTTGTACAGGAGACTGAACTGGGGTCTATCATTTGCAAGGCAAATGCCTGATCTCTCTCTCTAGCCCCAGGAAATAACATTGGTCACCAGCAACATACCATCATTATAAAGTTTACAGGGCCAGGAAATTCACTGCAAGTCATGTACACCTGCAGAAGGGAAGAGTTTGGTTTGGTTTGTGGGACGGTCTCCCCAGCTGTGCCCTGGGGTCTATTCCCAGTGATATTTAGTCAAATGAGCCAGTGGATTGGTGTCAGGGCCTGAGATGTGCAGCTGGGCCCTATGCTGAGTGGGTCTCTAGGGCTATACCTGGCGATGTTCAGGATCACTCCAGGGCATTATATGCTGGGCATGCACCCTAACTGCTCTGTTGCTTCCTGGCCCAGGAAGGACTTTTTATAACCTTTTTTCCACTCAGGTGCGCATGGGCATCACGGGAGTTGTGCGGGACAAGGACACAGAGCTGGGAATCGCTGATGCTGTCATTGCCGTGGAGGGGATTAACCATGATGTGACAACAGGTGTGTATTGGAGGGAGTGGTGTGGTGGGAATGTTTCCAGCTGAATCAGAGGCAGAGGAATTTAAGGTCCTGATCTTGCCCCCTTTGCTTCTTTCAGCTTGGGATGGGGACTACTGGCGTCTGCTGACCCCAGGGGACTATGTGGTGACCGCCAGTGCTGAGGGCTATCACACATCGACAAGGAACTGCCGTGTCACCTTTGAAGAGGGTCCTGTCCCCTGCAACTTCCGCCTCACCAAGACCCCCAAACAGAGACTGAGAGAGCTGCTGGCAGCTGGGGCCAAGGTGCCCCCTGACCTTCGGAGACGCCTAGAGCGTCTGAGGGGGCAGAACAGTGACAGCTGACAAGCGCCAGAACTGTGGGTGGGCTGGACCTGTCCAGAACTGAATTGTGGGGGGAAGAGGCTCATTAAAACCTATCTGGACCCTCTGCCCCTTTTACTGTGACCTGTGTCTTGGGCCTCTCACACCTCCCTGGATGAGACCTTTACACACCTTCTTCCATGCTGTTCTGTACTTGTCTACCCTTAGCAGTTGATTTCAGAAGAGAGGGGTGAGAGGACCCCATTTAGTTGTTTTGTTTTGTTTTGTTTTGTTTTTGCCACACACATCAGTGCTGAAGAATCACTTCTGGCTCAGGGTACCTTATAAAGTGCTAGGTATCAAACTAGGCCTGCTGCATACAAGGCAACACACTACTATACTATACTATCACTCTTGCCCTTCTAGGGCTTTATTTGGGGTGAGGGGGAATTTGGATATTTAGCAGTGACCTGCAAAAGATGTAAACTGTGTGTGTGTTTGTATGTGTGTGTGTGTGTGTGTGTGTGTGTGTGTGTGAAGTTTGAGACCTTGTTCATGCTGTCCTATATAAGTAGATTGGATGTGTCTGAAGAAAGGCCTTCTGGGGCCACTACAATGAAATGACTTGTTTTTATTATCAGTGGTGAGCAGGAGCATTTAAACAGCCACACAGTTAATAGAATCTATTGCATTATTCCTGGAGCTCAAACAAAGAGAATGGAAGGGCCTTACTGGCCAGGTATTTGTGCAGCATGTTAGGTATGTGGACGTGACTTTGTGTCAGGTTTGCAGATGTGACCTATGTGACTGGGGAGAGCACAGGACCTGGGCTCCATTGTGAGGTGGTTGCTCTAACCAGCACTTATCTTTCTCTCCCTTTTGGGAGGAGAGAGTGCCTCGGTCTGTGGAGTGCCTGTTTTCAGGGGCTCTGTTTGGCAGGCATAAGAGCCTGTCTTGCTAGAGTAATAATCTCAGTGGGGTCCAAACCTGTCTCTAAAGGGCCCTGGCTACATCTCCCCCTTTTATTATATTGAGGAGGTTATGAAATTTTCAGATGTTTGAGGAATAGGGACTCATATCTGAACAGTAAACTGATGCACCATCACATGGGCTAATTCCCTTAAGTGGGTCTTACCAGTCATTTGCATGTCAATTATCATATTCCATGCAAGCAAGCCAGACAAATAGTTGATACATGTACCATTTGCACACCCTTGAATAAAAGAACACATGTAGTTGGGGCCAACCCCCAAGGGTTACAGACTAATGAACTGTGGCAAATGGATATGTCACATGTTGACTTTTTTTCCAAAAAATATCCCTATTTTTATGTGGTGGTAGATACATATTCCTGTTTTATATGGGGAATCCCAATGACTTTAGAATGACATAAGCAGTTTGCATCTTTATGCTTCAATGTTTTTATGTTATGGGTGTCCCCAATCTGTAAAGACAGACATGGCCTGGCCTACATAAGTAAAACTTTTCAATCATTTTGTAAGGAATGGCAAATCAAACATATTGGTATCCTCTTTAATCCACAGGGAAAATTCATAGCTGAAAGAGCTTATAAAGAGATCCCAGTTAACAAGCCTCGAGAACCCTCTCCCACTTACCCTACCTTTCCCCCCAAAAAAGAAATAAAAATAAAATAAAATAAAAAGAAAGAGCTTACAGAACTCTCAAACTCAACTAATAAAATATAGAAAAGGCATGCCACCCACGGAATTTTATCTTTAACATTATAAATTTTTGTTTTGTTTTGTTTTGGTTTGGTTTTTTTGGGGCACACTCAGTGAAGCTCAGGGGTTACTCCTGGTTATGCGCTCAGAAACCTCTCCTGGCTTGGGGGACCATATGGGACGCTGGGGGATCGAACTACAGTCTGTCCTAGGCTAGTGTGTGCAAGGCAGATGCCTAACACCCTGTGCCACTGCTCCGGCCCCCCTTCACATTATTTTCACTAAACTTAAATTCACCCAAAGGAGAGCCCTGTAGAGCTACAGAAAAACACTTTAAAGAAGATTTTCAGTACAAAAGACAATTCATCTATTTGGGTAAAAATGGATAATGAATGGATTGCTGGTAATCTCATTTGAGGAAAAGGATATGGTTATGTTTCAACAAATGGCAACACTATCACAAAACTTTGGGTTCCACTATACCTTGTCAGAAGCAGGATTCTTGTTTGTTTGGGTTTTTGGGTCACACCTGGCAGCACTCAGGGGTTCCTCCTGGCTCTATGCTCAGAAATCACTCCTGGCAGGCTCGGGGGACCATATGGGATGCTGGGATTCGAACCACCATCCTTCTGCATGCAAGGCAAACACTTTACCTCCATGCTATTTCTCCAACCCAGAAGCAGGTTTCTTACAAATGAAAAAAATTCAGACACAAATGCATGTTAAGACTGTAAACCTCCCCTCAGAACCAACACAGATTACTTAAAAAAAATGTGAGCAGGAAACAAACTGACCTCAATAGGTAATCTGGACAATAAGCTGACACTACACAACGAGGCTATCAGGAGTGGAAATGACCAGTTCCAGAATCTTGATTCTGTAAATGAGGGAAGTGTCCCTGCTCTCACTGAACTTTATAATTTAGGAAACACTTGTTACATGAACTCAGTGCTACAGTACCTGTATAATATTCCCGGTTTGACTGATTACTTTTATCAGAATCATTATAAAAAGAACATTAACAGATCACAGCTATTGGAACATAAAGGCAAGGTGTCAGAAGAGCTTGGTAAGATTATAAAAGCCTATGGGCAGGACAGTACAGGTATATCAACCCAAAGAACTTTAAGATGATCCTTGGAAAGATAAATAAACAGTTTGCTGGAGACAGTCAACAGGATCCACACGAACTACTTCTATTCTTGATGGAGAGACTTGAACAAAACTGCTATGCTGAATAGACATATAGAGGAAAATAGAAATTATCTTGTTGACACAAAAGCTGTAAAACAAGCTTGGCAGGGATACAAGCAGTTTAACGAGTTTAATGAGTCTATTATTGTTATACTTTCCCAAGGTCAGCTTAAATCTACAATTCAATGCCTCATTTGTGACCAAGAATCTCAGACATTGGAGATCTTTACTCATTTATCTTTGCCTTTGACATCTACAGATAAATGCATGTTGCAAGGTTGTCTTAAAGTGTTTTTCAGGGGTCTGAGAGATAGCACAGCGTTAAGGCATTTGCCTGCAAGCAGCCAATCCAGGATGGATGGTGGTTCAAATCCCAGCATCCCAGGTGGTCCCTCGAGCCTGTCAGGAGTGATTTCTGAGTGTAGAGCCAGGAGTAACCAACCCCTAAGCACTGCCGGGTGTGACCCAAAAACCAAAAAAATATATAATTTTCTAACTTTTTTTTTGTTTGTTTTTTGTTTTTGGGCCACACCCAGTGGTGCTGGGTGCTCAGAAATAGCTCCTGGCAGGCACGGGGGATCATATGGGACACCGAGATTCGAACCAACCACCTTTGGTCCTGGATCGGCTGCTTACAAGACAAACACCGCTGTGCTGTCTCTCTGGGTCCATTTTCTAACGTTTTTACCAACATTTTATTTTATAAAAATAGTTGCAGGATGTGGAATCTCACTATAGTGCTCATTATTAGAATATTTCAGTGTATTAATTTCTATTCTATTATGTTTATAATAATCTTTTAATGTTTTTAGGGTATTTTTTTTGGTTTTGGGGTAATACCCGGCAGCTCTCAGGGGTTACTTCTAGCTCTGCACTCAGAAATCACCCCTGGAAGGCATGGGGGACCATATGGGATGTTGGGATTCGAACCACTGTCCTGCATGCAAGGCAAATGCCCTACCTCCATGCTATCTCTCCAGCTTCTAATGTTTCTGTTAACAATGATCAGTGGAATATAGTTTGGATGCCCTCGTTTCACATTACAGTGATATTTCCCATTGAACTCCTAACTAATACAATGCTTATTACACTGTCTTAACAAATATTTTATTTTTTGATGGTAACAGTAGTTTTATTTTTTATTAATATATTTACTTGAGCACCATGATTACAAACATGATTGTAGTCGGGTTTCATTCCTAAAAAAAAAACAAAACAACACTCCCTTTTACCAGTGCAACCTTCCCACCACCAATGCCCCTATTAACAAATATTTTAAATCATTCATTTGGGGGGCCGGAGAGATAGCATGGAGGTAAGGCATTTACCTTTCATGCAGAAGGTCATCGGTTCGAATCCCGGCATCCCATATGGTCCCCCGTGCATGCCAGGAGCAATTTCTGAGCCTGGAGCCAGGAAAAACCCCTGAGCACTGCCGGGTGTGACCCAAAAACCACAAAAAAAAAAAAAAATCATTCATTTGGACTACCTTATCTTTTTTTGTTTGTTTGTTTGTTTTTGTTTTTGGGTCACACATGGCAGTGCTCAGGGGTTACTCCTGGCTCTATGCTCAGAAATCTCTCCTGGCAGGCTCGGGGGACCATATGGGATGCTGGGATTTGAACCACCATCCTTCTGCATGCAAGGCAAATGCCCTACCTCCACGCCATCTCTCCGGCCCTTTATCTTCTTTTTTTTTTAATTTTATTTGTTGATTGATTCATGATTGATTGATTGGTTTCTGAGCCACACCCTGTGGTGTTCAGGGGTTACTCCTGGCTCTTCGCTCAGAAATTGCTTCTGGCAGGAATGGGGGGGCCATATGGGATGCCGGGATTCAAACAACCATAAGTTCGATTCAGGACTGATGCAGACTGAATTGGCTGCATACAAGGCAAATGCCCTAGCACTGTGCTATCTCTCTGGCGTGTGGCAGAAAGTTGAGGAGGCACCACAAGTGGTAACCAAAGGGTGGACATAGGAGTTTTGTGAGGAGCACCAGGAAAAGGGGTTTCTGAGGTCAGGGAAATGCCCAAGAGATCAGGAGGTAGAACACCCTGGGTCCTAGAACCTGGGACCTGTAACTTCCTAGACCCATTGCCTGTCCCATCCTTGATGGCTGACTAACTACTATTCCTTGGTGTTTGTGCAGAGAACATTTGTCTCCGACCACCTAGGCTCCACCAGACTCAAAGTCCCCTTACTTGACTGGGAAGTCAAGTTGTCCTTGACTCTGCCAGGAGGGCTGGAGTGGAAACCCTGGATTCAACCCCCAGCACCTGCTAATCCCTCAACCACCACTGTGGGTTATCCTGAAGCACTGTGCCAAGAGAAGCCTTGAGCACTGCCAGATGTGATCCACATAATGCAAATCATAACATTCTACAACACCCCCAATGACGCCTATGCAAAAACTGATGAGCAGAGGGGGGTGGAGAGATAGCATGAAGGTAGGGCATTTGCCTTGCATACAAAAGGACAGTGGTTCGAATCTCGGCATCCCATAGGGTCCCCAGAGCCTGCCAGGAGCAATTTCTGAGTATAGAGTCAGGAGTAACCCCTGAGCGCTGCTGGATGTGATTCCCCCCCCCCAAAAAAAAATAGATGAGCAGAGATAAAACCTCAGATGCATGAGGTCAAGTGAAAGATGGAGGGATACTATAGTACTTGTATAAACTAAGGTACTTGTCTTGCATCCTGCTGACCCTCATTTGATCCCCAGCACCCCCAAATAATCCCCTGAGTACTGTCAGGAAATCCCTCCTGGGCACAGAGCCAGAAATAGTCTCTGGGCACATTAAAAGAAGTAATGGATGTAGGGGAGGGCGTTATATCTTGAGCAAGTTCCCAACCTTGCTCAGGCCTGGGGCTGGGTGAAATTTGCTCAGGATCTAACAACACCCCTGGCCTACATTCATTACATCTTTTGCATCTGGCACCCCACAATGTGGGGCTCTGTGAAAATGGCACCTCAGTCTGGTGATTTCTCTGCATTTCAGAGGGAAGCTGAGTCAAGGGTCTATTAACAACAGTCTCTCCACAGCTGTCTTATAGGGACAGTCCTTCACTTTTCCCTGGGTCACAATAGAACAGTCTCTCTGAAGCTATTCCCTGCGAGGACACTGCCTCTTCAGTCTTTGTTGGGTTTCAACACCTTTCCTATACTTCTCTCCTTCCTCTCTCCTATGGAGGAAGAAAGTTACGAGAACTTGAGCAAAGAGGGAAGATCAACCAGAAGTTTCTGGCTGGGGCTACTCCCCAGTGAAACACAAAAGGGGTCTTCTTCCCTATTGCCTAACCAGGTGGTGAATCTTCCTCTGCCCTTTCCTTTGACTCCTTTTCAGACCTATTCTGAGATCCTGTGATCCACTCTGACAGAAAGTTGAGAGGACTTGAACAAAAGGGGAACAGCCAACTGAAGATTTCTGGTGGCAGGGGCAACTTTCTAGTAAAATTGGAAGGGCTACCTTTGATCATGAGACCCAGGAGACATTCAAGTTGCATTTTGGTTTTGGTATTTGGGTCATACACAGTGATGATGAGGGCTAAACTCCTAGTTAAGTGCTCAGGTGTCTCTCCCAGTAGTGCTGAGTTGCTGAATAATGCCAGGGATCAAACCTAGCTCATCCATTCAAGGCATGTGCTCAGCTTCTTAAACAATATTCCCAGTTCTCTAGCAGCACTTACTGCAGCTTTAGAAACATGAGGGCACAAAGCAGCATGTCGTTGCTGGCTTCCCTAACACAGGCTGGAGGATGTTTGGTTTAGTTTGGTGGCTAAACTCACCAGTACTCAGAGCTTACTCCTGCCTCTGTGCTCAGGCTTCTCTCCTGATAGTGCTCAGAGAACCATATAGGAATGGGGATGTAACCAGGGTCAGCTGTGTGCAAGTCCCTTATCCCTGTACTACCTCTCTGGTTTCCAGGGAAGTTTTTCTTTATTAATTGGAGAGGGGCATTGTCACACCCAGTGGTGCTCAGAACTTACTCTTGGTCTGCACTCAGGGTACAGAGTCCTGGTAAACTTGAGGGAATCACAGGATGCCAGAGATAGAACCCAGGTTGACCACATGCAATGCAAGTACCCATTCATTTTTTGTTGTTGTTGTTTTTTTTGGGGGGGGAGGGGTCACACCCAGCAGCGCTCAGGGGTTACTCCTGACTCTGTGCTCAGAAATTGCTCTTGGCAAGCACAGGGAACAATATGGAATTTTGGGATTCGAACCACCATCTGTCCTGGATTGGCTGTGTATAAGGCAAATGCCCCACTGCTGTGCTATCTATCTCTCTGGACCACCTTATCCCATTCTTAAAATTTTTTTTAATTTCTTTTTTTTTTTTTTTAATATGGAACGCTTCACAAATTTGCTTGTCATCCTTGCTCAGGGGCCATGCTAATCTCCTCTGTATTGTTCCAATTTTAGTATATGTGCTGCCGAAGTGAGCACAAAAATTTTTTAAATTTCTTAAAAATCTTCCCAGGGAAAATATTTTAAGGCAAAGAGGTGGAGGAATGACTCGAGTATATAGGGACAGATCTTCAGGGAGCTGGGGCATAGATGCCTTGAACAAAACATGCTTCTACATGAGTTGCACACTTATTAGTATGTTTAATATCCACCCGGGGCCTAATTTTTTTCCCCCGGTGCAGTTCTTAGCACTGAAACAAGGGGGGAAGTCCATGATTAGTCAGCACTAGGCTCCATCTTGGCACAGCTGCTTTAGTCTGCTTTCTTCAGTCAAATGAAGCATCCTGAACTAGGGATATGGCTCAGGAGGGGATATCATGCCTGGCACATGCAGGTGCTGAGTCGGATCCCTGGTTTTGTGTGGTAGCCTGAGCACCACTGGAGTGTGGTCCTTTATGGGGGAAAAAAGATAAGCACTAAAACTCACTGCATGCCTTTTCCCAGATACTGAGGTCCTTCTAGTATTACTGGTCTCTGTTTTCCTCCTTCCAGTCAGTGCCTTTTATGTTTTTTCTCTGGATCATCATTGGCAGCACATAACAGCAGATGTTCTAAAACCCTGGTTCTAGGCATGGGGTGGACACTCCATACAGACTTGTGCAATCACACTTGTGGCATTCACACCGTGACAAAACCACACCAGGATGTATTTCTCAGAACCTCAGGGTTTTTCATGATGCTTATAGTAGAAGGAACAGGAAACAAGCCCATCTTTTCAGAAATGGGATTCCATTCAGCTTTTTAATTTTATTGATTTGATTTTTGATGCTTTGAGTATTTCCTATGAATTCTTTGCCTTTCCTAATGTTTCTTTTCATCTGCTTCCTGATAATCTTTCTGCCTCATCTCTTCCCTTGGTCAAAGTCTCCCTCCCAGATCCTCTGTGGCTTTTGCCCTGAATGTTCCCTGCACCCCCCTTCTTACTCCCATCATTTCTGTGTTTCCTCTAATTGGTTCAGTATATCTATATGCCCACGAGAATGAAGTTTTTCCACAAGCCAGCACTAGGAGGGATGTTGGGGTTACTTGGAAGGAGGATGGGAGCTTAGGAGTCCGAAGAGAGGGTGCTCAGAAACCAGACCCACTCGAGGGTGGTTGGAATCGAGTCCATCTTTTCAAGATTTTCGTTCATATTTAAGTGTGAAATTATCACTAGCAGGCACTTATGGTATATTAAGCGTTACATAGATTATAGCTTTCAGGGTTAAATATTATGAATTGACACTGATACAAAACTGCCACCTGTACATTCTGAACATTTCAGTATTTTCCATAAATTCTTTGTTTTATAGTCATTAGTTTCATTACCCTAAACAGAAACCATAGAAATCACTCTTTTTCTGTTAATCATATCTTTACTAGCATTCCATTAAAATTTACTATTAATAAACAGAATCATCTATTAAAGCTTAACTAAGCATTGCTATAAAAGGAACTAAAAGACCAAAACTTTCTGTGGTGTTAAATCCATAGATTAGTGGCTGATTTTTATGTGAATACTTTCAGAAGGACAGGCAGGGTGTGATTCAGTGTTTTTTAACTAGAGGGGACAAGGACAAAAAGTTTTTTATGGAAACTGTGTACTTCTTGAAAAAACTAAATGTTCTCATAATGTACATATTACTAAGTAACTAGCCAAACAAATAATACTATTGCAAATTCTTCCAGGCCAAATTATATGATTGTAAATTCTTTCTATCTTGGAAAAGGCAGCTTAGTGTATGTAAGGAGTGTTCTAGCAATATTCATCTAAGTGGAAGGGCAAAGCACACATTTTTTCATCCAGACTACTCAGCATTGTTAAATTTCATTAGACATTAATTTTAATAAGCTCATTGCTGCTATCCTGCCAAGCACTAACCTAAGGCACAACTGGCCTTTTCTCAGCAGTTTCTGCCTCCTGACATCTCCTTTTTTCAGGGGAGAGGCTTGGCCTCCACCACAGCAGTCCTGTTGGCATTCAGCCATTATGCCTGTAGGCTGGGGGCTACAGCAAAGGTTGTGCCCAGCAATTCAGAGGGGGAAAATGGAAGGCTCTAGAGTTTTTCTTTGGGTTTGGAAATGACTCTTGGGAAAAGGGGAGACCCCTGGGGAAGCAGGGGTTGATGTTCAGATGATTCTCAGTGGACTCAGTATCTTCAGCTATGGCACACTACATAAGCCAAGTACAAGCCTCACGGCAGAGCACTGGGATCTCTGGTGCCATAACAGAATGTGTCACCTCCTCTCCAGTGGGCTGTGTGAGCCCCGAAAGTAAAGAGTGTGACCACTGCTGAGCACCACTGTTTGGTTTCTCCTTCCTGTCACTGTAGCAGCTGTGGCAGTAGACAAAGAGAAGGGGTAAGAGAAAGGGCATGGTTGAAAAGTCTCTTTGAAAAGGAACAAGAGGTAGGACCAGAGCAAGCCCCCAAGGGCCAAAAGCCCCTAAAGCCCCCAAGGCTTTTGTCTTGCATGCAGCCAATCGGAGTTCAATCTCCAGCATCCCAGTGGTCTCCCAAGTACTATCAGAACCAATTCCTGAGTGTTAAGCCAGAAATATTCCCTGGTGTGGTCAAATACAAACAAAACAAAAAAGGGACAAGCGGGAGTTGGAGAGCTAGTATGATAGAGGTTAAGCCTCTCAAACTCAATTTACCTGGGGGACGCAGGAGGCAAAGTCGGGGTGATCCTTGAGTGCAAAGTCAGTGGTAAGCCTTGAACATTGGGGGGTGTGACCCAAACAACTAAAACAAAACAAAACAAAAAAAGATTCCTCTGGGGCAGGGTCACAAAATGTTGTACGGAGGGCCATTTGCGGCCCGCGGGCTGTGAGTTTGAGACCCCTGGTAAGGTGTTTGCCAGATCCCACCAACCCTGGTTTGAATCCCTGGCACCACACATGATCCCCTGAGCTGCCAGGAGCACACTCCTGAGCATTGCTGTGTGGGATTCAATCTTCCTTCCCCTGCCAACAAGAGACTTGATGGGACAACAAATGTCTGTTTTCCTGTGCCCCACCCCCACGTCTAATCTGGTGGGTCCTAGATCTAAAGAAAGTAAAGAGAGATTTGACTGGGCAGGAAGATAGTACAGGGTTCAGGACACATACCAAGCATGTACCAGATCCAGGCCTGATCCCTGGCACCACCTGTCTCCTAAGCAGCTCCAGGTATGGCCCTGCTGGCCCCCCAGAACCACCAGGGTGGCCCAGGGGCCGCAGAGCACTACTGGATGTTCCTGGTGGTCCCTGCACTAAAGGGTCCGAGTAGCTCCGTGTCCTCAGACACTCCCACTGAACTGCTGGCCTGGTTGGCTGAGTATCATCGGGGGAACACCTGAGCACCATTTGGGAGCCCCTCCTCAAAAAAAAAAAAAAAAAAACAAAAGAAAAAGAAAGAAATGGACTTCTACCTGGATATAGGGGAAAAGAGAAAGAGAAGGACTGGGAAGCCTAGGGCAGCAAGACTCCCAATTAGTTTCCTAATGAGTGACCATCATTGAGTCATCTGATTGTGAGCACTTCACCAGTCTCGATCCCTGAACATCGCCATCAACCCAGGATGCCCCTCCACCCACCTTGAAACAAATTATGGTGTTAGAAAGAAGGCCTGACCTCTTTCCTTTTTCAGGGGGAGAGAGGTGTGCTAGGCGTCAAGGGCAGGGTCCTACACACTGAGACAGGCACGTGGCCACTGAGCTATATCCGGCCTTGCCCCTGCTTGTGCATGACTGTCCATTGGTCATAGTGGGGGCTTGGCATACACCCCACCTGCTATAGCACCTGCTCACAACTCACATGTGTCCCTTCCTTCTCCCTGGTCCTACTCTTAGCCAAGAATGGTTGCCACAGACAGATGTGTGCATACCCCCTAATGATGGGCTGACACAGGGATGTACTAGCCCATTCATCACAGGGAGGGCTTTCTTTATAGGAAGAATGTTATTGTACCTGCAAGCCTCAATTTCAGCCTCTGCCTCCAGGGAACCCCAGCTGAAGGAATGGGCTTCCACAAATGCTGGGTACACTGGGGACCTACCTAATGACAAGGTAGCACCAACACTGGGTTGTGTGGAGGCAAACAGCCTTATGAGGCTCTTGTTCCTTTCTGTTCTCACCCACATGTGACCCCCGCCCCCATTGCTGCACCCACACCCTTATGAGCTGCAGTAAGCTGGGAGAAATTCTAAATCCTGTGAGCCTTGAGGGTGGGTTTTTGGTTTGGGGGTGAGACCAAGAGAAGGTATATCCCTGGCTGCTCAGTGAGGTGGCAGTGAGGCTCTGCAGCCTGTGGCTTGCTGGCTTGGCCTGGCCTGACCCTGGGCATTAGGGCCCTGGACTGTGGAACCAGTAGGGCTTGCGACCCTGCCAACTTCCACAGCTCGGCCAGCCGCCACCCACCACATTCCAGCCGGCAGCCACAGTTTGTGTTGGCAGCAGGTCCTGAGGCCTGATTCCAGAGACTACGGCCGGGAGCAGCCCACACCAACTGGCCTTTACTGCAGAAGCTGAAGCCGGGGCTGGCAGCACTTGAATTCATGCCAGCCCAAAAGGGGCTGGAGCTTCCCCAGTGGCCTGAAGGTGGATGTGAGCTCTGGGGGACCTGAAGGGGGGAGGAAAGGAGGCAGGATCCCAAGTGGGTGGAATCCCCCCAAAAAGTGAGTATGGGCAGAGATCCAGGCCAAAGGACAGTCTATTCTTGGTGTCTAGGAACTGGAGTTCTTTCTAGCCCTGCATGGAACTGTAGCCACATTTCCCCTCTCAGAGCCACTTGGCAGCATCCCCGGCTCAGCTCAGGAACACTGGCAGCCTGGCAAGTGGGGCTCCCTGTACAGCCTGGCAGTACCAGGGCTGCCCTCACTCCTAGCTGGCAGAAGCTGGAGAAAGGCTTTGAAGAACAAGATGTTAGGATGCTGGAAATACAGTCCTGCCACTGAGGTGTTTTCTTTACCCCCTTTAAACACTTGGCTCCTTTCTCAGTTTGAACAGGAAGAGAGAAATAATAGTGAAGCCCTGCCTTGTATGTGCTTAACCTAAGTTCCACTCCTGCTACTCCAAATTGTTCTCTCAGTGTCACCAGGAATAATCCCTGAGTATAGAATCAGGGGTAAGCCCTGAATGCTGCTGGGTAATACACCTCCACCCCCCAAAAAAAGAAAAGGGAAAAAAATGTGAGACTGGGATGGATGTAGATTTGAGGTAAGCACAAGCCTTCCTGGCATGCATGAAACCTGGATTTGATCCTTTGCACATTGGGGAAAATTAAAAATAATGAAATAGGTAAAGTGAATGTGGAATATAGTTTTATTTTACTGCCCTGTTGTTCTACTGCCCTGCAATTACACCCACATTATGAAATCTGGGAGCTAGAGAAATAGTACAGTGGATAGATGTCACAGACAACTTGTCTGGACATAGAGGGAATTCTTGGGGTCCCTCCTCGAGAAGGCATGTGCATGATAAAGTTGGTGGAAATGAAATCAGAGATTCAGACACACAGAAGTAAAGTTCTGTCTTTTGTCTTTTGTGGGGGGCACACCCTGTGATACTCAAGGATTACTCCTGGCTATGCGCTCAGAAAGTGCTCCTGGTTTGGGGGACCATATGGGACACCAGGGATCGAACAGTGAACAGCAGTCCATCCTAAGTTAGTGCATGCAAGGCAAATGCCCTACTGCTTGTGCCACTGCTCTGGCCCCCTATATCTTTTAATATATATATATATATATATATATATATATATATATGTATATATATATATATAGGGTCAAAGAGATAGCACAGCGGTAGGGCATTTGCCTTGCATGCAGCCAATCTAGGATGAACAGTGATTCAAATCCTGGCATCCCATATGGTCCCCCAAGCTAGACAGGGGATATTTCTGAGCACAGAGCCAGGAGTAACCCCTGAGCACCACCTGGTATGACCCAATCCCTCCAAAAAAAAAAAAACCCAAAAAACAATCTTTATTTAAGCACCATGATTACAAAGTGTTTGTAGTTGGGTTTCAGTCATAAAAAGTATACCCTCCTTACACCAGTGCAACCTTCCCACCACCAATACCCCTCATCTTCCTCCTCCCCCACCCCCTGCTTGTATTGGGGACCGGCACTCTATTCATCTTATGTCTTTATTCTAGCCTAGCCTAGCCTTCTCTGGGCTAGAGCAGAACACTTATGCAACATTTTTCGACAAGATATCACAATTGCAGATATAACCACTGGGCCCTGGACATAATGCCCAGGACAAGCTGCGTGTTTATCTTTATCAACCTGGGCCAGGCAAAGCTCCCAGCCTCCACATTCCTCCAGCAAGGTCAGTTCCCAGAGACTGGCTATTGTTTTGGCCTTGCTCCAGTTCATGTATTCTGAACTGGGGCCTAAAATATTAACCCTTGATATGACTGCATGTAGGCTAACAGCAAAGCTAGATTTGAGAGTGGTGATTATTCAGTAAGACTAAATAAAGAATACTTGAATCTACAAAAATGTTACTAATAAGGTGTTTTTATATAAATAGGATTAATATTTAAGAGAGGCCCTAAGCGTAGTCTTTAGAATATTAGCTGAAGTTATGTCTCAAATAATATTTATGCTACACCCCCTTTTTTCCTGAGTGCTTCATTGATAGGCGACCATTTTCAGGGTCATAATGCCTATGAGTACAGGTTACTCTCCAAACGTCCTCCCTTAAAGGTGCTACTTTTCTTTTTCTTTTTGGCTTTTGGGTCACACCCAGCAGCACTCAGGGGTGACTCCTGGCTCTACACTCAAAAATCGCTCCTGGCAGGCTCCGGGATCATATGGGATGCTGGGATTCAAACCATTGTCCTTCTGCATGCATGGCAAATGACTTACCTCCATGCTATCTCTCTGGCCCCAATCGTGCTACTTTTCAAACGCCCTCTCTATGAGTCCAGGCAGATTCTGTAATAGTAGACAGCTTTGAAAAGACCTTCCCTCTGGTAGCTAGGGCCTTTTCAGACTTGGTGCCCTCTTAGGTCTCAGAGTCAGAGGTCTTAGGTTTCAGAGAGTTTACACGGGGGATGATGTAGCAAGTCGGGTGCTTTTCTTGCATGCTGCTGACCCAGGTTCCATTCCCAGGATCCCATATGGTCCCTGAGCCACACCAGGAGTGATCTCCCAAAGCAGAGTAGGTGCCAGGTGTATTCCCTCCCCCAAATAGTTATGAAATCTCTCATCTGTCTCTAGTGAGAGCCTAAGAGGGTCCTATGACCTCAGAACCCTCCTCTGCATCTCCTTGGTAGTTTGGTGGTACTTGGGGGTTACTCCTGTGCAGTATTCGGGGCCTTATGTGGTGCTTAAGATAAAATCTGGTGTGCCTATACTGAAAGTGTGCCCCCAACCCTTTGAGCTATCTCCTTAGCACCACCCTACTTTTCAGTGCTGGGAATCGAACCCAGGACCTCAGATATATAAGGCAAATGCTCTACTACTGAGCTGTATCCCAGCCCCAGTCCATTCATGACACCTCTCCACCAACCCCACAGGGGTTGTCACTCTGAGTCCCCAGCAAAGAATGAGGCGAAGAGGGAAATGTACAAGGCTGAAGAGATAGTATAGAGAAGAGATAGGATAGTGGTTAGAGCACTTGCATTGCACACAGCTTGGTTCTTAGCATCACATCACCACCCGAGTGAGTTCTGAATGCAGAACCAGAGGTAACCCCAGGGCTAGAGCAACAGCACAGCAGTAGGGCATTTGCCTTGCATGTGGCTGACCCAGGATAGACCTGGGTCCATATGGTCCCCCAAGCCAGGAGTGATTTCTGAGTGCATAGCCAGAAGTAACCTCTGAGCATCACTGGGTATGGCCCAAAAACAAAAACAGACAAACAAACAACAAAAAAAAGGAAGTAACCTCTGGGGCCCGGAGAGATAGCATAGCTGCGTTTGCCTTGCAAGCACCCGAAAGCACCCGATCCAGGACCAAAGGTGGGTGGTTCAAATCACACCTGCCAGGAGTAACCCCTGAGCACTGCCAGGTGTGACCCAAAAACCAAAAAACAAAACAAAACAAGGAAGTAACCTCTGAACACTGCCAAGTGTGGACCCAAAACTAAAAAAAAAAAAAATAGGTGGAAGGGGAGGAGATTTTCTAATACCTTCCCCTTTGGGAAATAATTGGAATCTGGGACTCCTCTACTGTGTGTTCCTCTGATTGCAGCACTGAGTGCTTTTTTTGGAGCTACAATAGGGAGAACTGGGGACAAACACAAAGCAGAGAAGCAGAGCTAAGCTCAGAGGAGAGAGCCGGGTGGACCTGGTTCTCTCATCGAAGAATGAGTTTATGCTTGTTTGTTGGAGGCTGTTAGAGCTAGAGAGCAAAATGGAGTCTCTGATGCCTGAGAAACCAAAGGCCTGTGTACCTGATAGGCGGCCACTGTGGCATTTACCCCCTGGACCTAAAAGAAATGTTAACCAAACAAGTCAGATGTCCCAGTAAACCGCCCGAGTTGCTAAGATAAGATCACATCCTGTTAAGCTACCATTGTGAAAGAATGTCTGTGCGATATAAGTCTATGCGATATAAGGGTATGTTGTAAAACTGGAAAGTCCATCCTGTACGACCCCCCTACTTTACTATACCATGGAAAAGTACTGAAAGCTACTTCCTTATGCTGTAGAACTATATAAGCTTGTCTTGCCTTAATAAATTCAGCTCTTGATCAGCCAGCTTGACTTGAGCTCATTTCTTTCTCAGCCTCTTTCCTCCTTTTTAGGTCGGATCCCGCTCGTGACCCACGAATTACTATGTGATCCTCAATCCACCCTGCGGGCAGGGTCCTAGGGGGTCACACTCATTCTCATTGTGATTTTCATTTCTACCTTTGCGAAAGGCAGCAGGGGTGACAGGACAGGGTGATGGACCGAGAAGAACTCTAGGGCTCTTTGCTTTGTTTCCCAGAATCCTAGTTTCCTGAGAAGTGTGGAACTGTGGGGACCCCTTGGTGTGGGGAACCTGGGGGGAGAAGAACAGACGAGGGATGGGGAAAAGAGAGAGTTAAATACTACACACCCTCATACATACATACATATATATACATATATATATACATATGTTAATGTATAGTCTGTCTTCTGGGGTATATATATATATACATACCTTGCATACCCTGAATAAGGTCCCTTGAGCCTGCCAGGAGTGATTCCTGAGTGCAGAACCAGGAAGTAACTCCTGAACACTGCCAGTATGATCCCAAATCCAAACAAATGTAATTCGACAATGCAATAATTTAACATTAGACATATAACTAATATAATTTAGCATGTTTAGAAATTAATGAAGAGAGGGTTCGGAGAGGTAGCATGGAGGTAGGGTGTTTGCTGTGCATGCAGAAGGATGGTGGTTCGAATCCCCGCAACCCATATGATTCCCCGAGCCTGCCAGGAGCGATTTCTGAGTATAGAGCCAGGAGGAACCCCTGAGTGCTGCCAGGTGTGACTCAAAAACAAACAAAAAAAGAAATTAATGGAGAAAGTCACCTTTTTATCTTAATTCATGCAGAAAGATGTATAAATCTTTTATGTAGAGGCCTACAAAATCAAATTAAGAAAGTTTTACAGGATAGAAATAAATGAATATATATATCCATTGATTAAAATTAAAATTATTAAAGGTATAAGTTCTCATCAATTGACCTATATTAAATATTAAGTCCACAGGTCCCTATACTTTTAATGCAGTTTTAATAAAGATAGTCAGGTGTATATTTTTATTTATTTATTTATTTATTTATTTATTTATTTTTGTTTTTTGGCCACACCTCTCAGGGATTTCTCCTGGCTACATGCTCAGAAATCACTCCTGGTTTGGGGGATCATATGGGATGCTGGGGATCAAACCAAGGTCTGTCCTGGATCAGCCGCATGCAAGAAAAAAACATTACTGCTGCATTATCGCTCCGGCCCCAAGATGATCAGTTTTTATTTATTTATTTATTTATTTATTTATTTATTTATTTATTTATTTATTTATTTATTGTTTGGTTTTTGGGCCACACCCGGTAACGCTCAGGGGTTACTCCTGGCTATGCGCTCAGAAGTTGCTCCTGGCTTGGGGGACCATCTGGGACACCGGGGAATCGAACCGCGGTCCGTCCAAGGATAGCGCAGGCAAGGCAGGCACCTTACCTTTAGCACCACCGCTCGGCCCCAAGATGATCAGTTTTTAAAAAAAGAAAAAGAGTTCATAAAATTTATATGGCAATACAAAGAATCAAAAGTAGTCAAGATAATTAGAAAAAGAACTATAATGCAGAGTATAATGTACCAGATGTCAAAAATTTACTTAAATTTAACATTATTGTGATTGTGTTGTGCTGATGACATGATAGATAAGATGAACAAAAAGGATAGAAAACTTAGCCTTAAACTCTCTTTTATTCAATCCACCTGGGATTGACTTTTTTGTGTGTATGGTGTGAGATAGGGGCCAACTTTAACTTTTCATGTAAATATTCAATGGATTCAATGCCTTTTTTTGTTCGCTTGTTTTGGGCCACACCCAGTGGTGCTCAGGAGTTACTCCTGGTTCTGTGCTCAGAAATCGCTCCTAGACCATATGGGATGCTGGGATTAGAACCACTGTCCATCCTGAATCAGCTGTGTGCAAGGCAAACACCCTACCGCTGTGCTATCTCTCTGCCCCCTCAATGCCATTTATTGAAAAGATGATCTCTTCCCCATAAATGGCAGTTTCATTTTATTCTGAAAAGTTTTTCCTTTTTGTTTATTTTTACTTTTGGACCACACCCAGCGGTGCTCAGGGGTTACTTGTGGCTCTGCACTCAGGAATTAGGCTTGGGAGACCCTGAGGATCGAACCCAGGTCAACTATGTGCAAGGCAAACTCCCTATCCGCTCCTCCTATCCAAGACTTTCTTTTTCTAGAGCTCCATACAGATGGATCGGGGTGGGAAGAAGATGGTGATTTTGCGAACAGCTGTAGTAGGGCTGCCTGACTTCCTGGGTCCCATGAGTCCTCTTCACAGTGGTTTATGAGTCAAACACAGCCTCAGAGGTTGCCCAATCCCCAGGGTAGGATGCAGAGCACAAAAGACTGTCTGCTGGGAAGCACATGTGAGAAGAAAACAGAGGATTTCCTAGAAACGCTCTTACTGGGAAGGGTGAGTGGCTATGTGCCAGACACACATCTTACCCCTGCCCCCATTGTATCCCATTGGAAAACCCCCCAAGTGCTGCTGAGAAGGTTCTTTTTATTTTTAATTAGTTAGTTATTGTTTTATTTTGGAGCCACACCAGGCAGTGCTCAGGGCTTATTTCTGGCTCTGCACTTAGAGATCACTCATGGTAGGCTCTGGGGACCAGATGGGATGCTGGGTCAGTTGTATGCAAGGCAAATGCCTAACCTCTGCACTATTGCTCTGGCCCCAAAAGTTCCCTTTATTACCTGTCATTTTGGTATTTCCACCAGAAACAGCCTGGGGAGAATTTCTGTTTTTTGGTCCCAGCAGAGATAAGTCCTACAGATAAAGGAAAATTTATGTCCACTCTTAATTTATAATTTATTTTTTTCCTTTTTTTTTTCTTTTGAAGGGGGTACACACCCTGCAGTGCTCAGGGGCCACACCTGGCTCTATGTTTAGGGGGCACATCTGGAGTGATCTGAGACCTTTTGCAGTGTTGAGATTTGGACCAGAGTTGAGGTGACAGCTGCATGCTAGGCAAGAACCTTCATCTTTGCACTATCTCTCTAGCCCTCTAATTTATTTCAAATAGAATAAACCAACTTCTTGTTCTACACCATGGCTGTAAAGGACCATCAGCTCAAAGTCAGATCCTGCTATCCTTCCCATCTCCTCTTCCCATCTTTCCCTGTTCACTGTATAACAGCTTAACTTCATCTGCAGCTCCATGCCCAAGACTTTTCTCTAGCTTTGGGGATTTATTTATTGTGCCAACACAAAGCATATTGGAGGTTACAGGAAGGTGATATCCCCCTTCTACTCTCCACCTAGGATCCTTCCTCTCTGACTAATGAAAGTTGGTGTATAAGTAAGTATTCCTCCTCCCTTATACCTCCCATCCCCAGTGGAAAATCTCTGACGTGTGCATCTTCTCTGGTTTTCCAAAGTTCCCTGAATAACTTTAGAAATGCTCTCAGCAGTGTCCTGCTCAATAGTATACTGTATATCTGATGGAGGGTGTTTGAGCCCTACCCAGATATACTCAGTACTCCTTGCTCTGATCATTCTTGGTGGGGTTTGGAGGATCACGTGGAGATGCCATGGAGCCAACCAAGGGTGGCAAATGCCTTAATCCCTGTACTACTTCTTTGGTTCCTAACTCATGTTAATGAGTTTTCTTCCCTTCTCACCTCATTAGTGCTGAGATCATCTCCCAAATCTAAACTTGAATCCTTGTCTCAGACTCTGTATCTAATATATACACATGAAGACAATCTCTATTCCATATGAACAATGCCATCCTGATCAATATGAGCAAAGACATTGGAGCCAAGGATTGCCATCGGATTCATAAGATTTCATAGGTTTCATAGGATTTCCATTGCTGGGATGTCTAGAATTTATAAGGGTCAATCCTAATCAATTCTCTTAATTATAACTAAAATCTCTCTTCCTTTTTATTTTAACTTATTTTTTGGCCACACCTAATGGTGCTCAGAGCTCACTCCTAGTTCTATAGTCACAGATTTCTCCTGGCAGTGTTCAGGGGACCATGTTAGGTGCTAGGAATCAAACCTGGGCCAGCCACACACAATTACTCATTGTACTATTGCATCAACTCTCTAAATCCATCTCTCTTGATTCAGACAGACCTCTGAGCTGTCCGGAAACTAAGATTTGGTATCTGATAGCATTTATCAGGCAGGGTTGTCGCCACATAGGCCTATGAAAGATCAAGACCATGCTGTTCCTATTCAGCTCAGACGAAAACTCAGGCTCAGAATTGCTGATGCTGGGAAACCCCTTTGAGGGGAGAATGTGAGGAAGGCAGAAAAGTGCTGCCCATGATGATGAGAAATTGTTCCATTGCTTTGTGCAAACTCAGGCCCAGGTTCAGGGCTGCCCACAGCTGTGTCTTGGACTCACTCGTGAATCATGCTTTAGTCTGACTCACCCTTCATTCACAGAACATGGAAAGATCTCGTGTAACACAGATGTGGTTAATTGTTTTCATCACAGGGACAGCTCTGATCAGGGGCTGTCGAAAAGGATCCTGGTGATTCAGTAGCCTGGAAGACACTACTGGGCCATGTCTATATTCCTTCCAGAAACTCACTCATGTCATGCTAACAACAGATGTGTGAGGGAAGCTAGTTTCCTTAGACTAGCTTCACACTGCAGGTGGGGCAGGTGGCCAAAGGGTAAGCTCCTGGGAGCAGTCTGTGGACTCTTGGGCTCCTTTGCCCTGTGGGAGAGAACACTGACGTGTGTTTTACCCTGTTTCCCAGAGATCCCCCACAGGGAACTTGCCTCAGGGCCTGCTTCTAGAAGACCAAAATTAAGGCCTGTGAGAAAATATTGGACTAGTTGGGCTGCATTGCCAAAAAAACAAAACAAAACAAAAAAACACAGACTAGGTGACTTAAAAAGGGAGCCCAGAGGGGCTGGAGCAATAGCACAGCAGCAGGGTGTTTGCCTTGCACTCAGCTGATCCCAACCCAGGATGGACCTGGGTTCGTTCTCTGGCATCTCATATGGTCCTCCAAACCTGCCAGGAGTTGTCTGAGTGCAGAGCCAGAAGTAACCTCTGAGTGTCACCAGGTGTGCTCCCCTCCCCCCAAAAAGAAAAGGAGTCCAGATTTGATTCCTGGTGAGGATGCTCTTCCTGGCTTCTCACTGTGTCCTCACAGGGTAGAATTCGCTTCCTCGCTGAGGAACCCTTTCTCTTCCTTCCAGGACACCCATCCTCTCAGATCAGGGTTCTCCTCTGAAGTCCTCACCAATCTTTCTCACCTCTTCAAGATCCTGTCTCCAGACAGAGTCACACAGGGGAGGAAGAAGGGCACCATGACACTGACTTGGGAAGGGTAGGGTCCATTCAGGACATATTTTGTTATCTAGGAGCTCTGCCTGCTACATGTGATGCTATTGACACCTTCAGCAGAGTTGGGTGGCCTCTTGGGACAGATGTCACACCTTGTTTATTAAACATAACCCATGACTTTACTGCCCCAGACTTCCTGCCTCCAACATGGATTACAGCCCTCAGGAACTAGTCCTAGGATGACTCTGGAACCAGAAACCTGGGTATTTTCTGGTAGGTTCCTCCACAGGGAACTTGTCTCAGGGCCTGCTTCTAGAAGACCAAAATTAAGGCCTGTGAGAAAATTTTGGACTAGTTGGGCTGCACTGCCAAAAAAACAAACAAAACAAAACCCACAGACTAGGTGCCTTAAAAAGGGAGCCCAGAGGGGCTGGAGTAATAGCATAGCAGCAGGGTGTTTGCCTTGCACTCAGCTGACCCCAATCGGTCAGCTGTCAGGTTCTGAAGCCAGGTCACAGGGGTTGGAGCAGGCCCTGAGGGAGGCCATGAAACAGCTCTCCTTATCTGGGTAGATAAACCCCAGGTATAGGTCAAAAACACAGAGGAAGAAGTGGAGGCAACCCAACACAAGCCCGTCCATCTTTCCTGTTGAGTCTTTGTTCTAAGGCCTATAGGTGGGGACCCAAGGCAGGGGAAAGACCAAAAGGGTTTCCCAGAGGGTGTAGCCAAAGGGTGCTGCTAGGAGACAAAAGCCTGAGATCCTGGGCACTGGGCTCCTGAGCTTGCAGGACACCTCTGTATTCTAGAGCATTTTTTTTCTTTTAGTTTTTGGGCCATACCCAGCAGTGTTCGGGGGTTATTCCTGAATCTATGTTCAAATATCACCCCAAAAGATGCTCAGGGGACTATAGGGAATACTAGAAATTGAATCTGGGGCCAGGCATGTGCAAGGCAAGTTACAATACTCAATAAACTATCACTCTGATCTAGGCTGGCCTTTTAATTTTATTTTTAAATTTTAACTTAAAAATTTATTTTTTGGGGCCGGGCGGTGGCGCTAAAGGTAAGGTGCCTGCCTTGCAAGCGCTAGCCAAGGAAAGACCGCAGTTCGATCCCCCGGCGTCCCATATGGTCCCCCAAGCCAGGAGCGACTTCTGAGCGCATAGCCAGGAGTAACCCCTGAGCATTACCGGGTGTGGCCCAAAAACCAAAAAAAAAAAAAAAAAAAAATTTATTTTTTTAATTTTTGGGTCATAGCTGGTTATCAAGGCTTACTCTTATTTTAGCTCTGTGCTCAGGAATTCCTCCTGGTGGTGCTCAGGGGACAATATTGTAGGCTGGGAATAGAACCTGGGTCAGACACGTGCAAGGCAAGCACCCTACCTGCTATACTATTGCTCCAACCTAGGTTAGAAATTTATTTTTAAAATTTATTTTAACTTAAAAAATTAATCTCTTTAATTTTGGGGGTCACACGTGGCAGTGCTCAGGGTTTACTCCTGGTGGTGCTCAGGGATCATCTGGGATGCCAAGGATCAAACCTGGGTTGGTTGAAAGCAAGGTACCCTACCTGCTGTGCTGTTCCTGCCCCTCTATTTATTTTATTTTATTTTTGTGTTTTTTTTTGGGAGGGGGGTCACACCCGGCAACATTCAGGGGTTACTCCTGGCTTTACGCTCAGAAATCACTCCTGGCAGGCTCGGGGGACCATAGGGGATTCTGAGATTCGAACTACCGTCCTTCTGCAATGCAAGGCAAACGCCCTATCGCTGTTATCTCTCTGGCCCTGAACTCCTCTATTTTTTTGAACCCTTCTATTTTTAATTAAAAACATTATTTTGTTTGTTTCAGGGCAACACCTGGTAGTATTTGGGGATTCATAGTGGATGTACACTCAGAGATCCTGGTGACACTTGGGAGACCAACAAGTGCTACCAGGATGGGATGTTGAGTTCTAATCCAGTTTGGCTGCATGCAAGGCAAGAGCCCTACCCATTGTACTCTCTCTCTCTCTCTCAGGCTCTAAGGCAGAAATTTTAAACTGGGAACATTATGATCCCATTGTAGGTCCCCAGGATATTCCAAAGGGGGCACAGTAGAAATTTCTTAAATGCAAGGGCTGGAGGTGCAACATCAGCTGACAGGACACAGTAGCCATAAGAAGAAGACAAGGTTGGAAGGTGGAGCCACGACAGGAAGCAGAGGTGCAGTGCTGAGATAGAGGCCACTGGGATCTGTCCTGGGGGCAGTGGTTGATTTTGGAATTCATTCCTCACCAATCCCCTTCCATTCTGTCAGCCAGGAGGTTCCTAGACCTGGCAAGCAGTAAGGGGGATTGAGGTATTGATTATGGAGGTCCAGCCTGGCCCAGTCCTGCAGGGGTGCCAAGTTGGTCAGGATCCCACACTTGTGCCCTAGGGGATGGGTTGGATACCCACAAGTACTGACACTCACCTGGGTTCTATCCTGGCAGGAGGGGAGGGTGTGGAGAATGGTTTGGGGCCAGTGGGAGGCCTTAGGTATGTCTCCTGGGGCTTTTGGCCTACTAACCCCTAACAGTTGACTCGAGGTAGAAATACTTATTCCTGCTCATGGCATGTAAGTGTTGTATGAAAGGTGGACAGTATGACATTATGACATTTGGTAAGGTTCCCCAGAGGGCATGATGTGGAAGCATGATGTGCCCCTTCTTGGGGCACCACTAAGAAAACAGAACCTGACCCAGGTAGCCAGTGGGCACCTGCATCTGTGTTTATTGTTCCAGTTGCTCCAATCACAGCAGAGTAGAGGGAGCCCAGCGACGGCTGGGTCCATCCATCCCCTGCGCTACGGGGCCAACCACAGTCACAGAGGGGCCCCAAAGTCCATGAAACACCCACCGGGGGAGAGACCCACAATTCCATGGGTGCATTACCCCCTCATCTACCTCCTGCGGGCTCTGAGTTCCCACTGGGATTCATGATGTGGTGGGCATGAGTGTGCGGCCCAGGGGAAATGGGGCGCTTGGGGGGGGAGGTGACCCCAGGAGCTCTCTGGGAGCCAGGGCCAGCTGCACCTTCACATGGACTCCACCCCTGCCCTGGGGAAGACACTGGGTTGTGGGCCAGGTGACAACAGTCTCTTCTCAGCCCCCTCTCCCTGAGCTGTCTTTCCCACCATCTGCCCCATCTGTATCTGTGCTCTGGGGGCACTCACTGTCCAGGGTGCCTTTGGTCTGCCCCAGCTCCTGCTCCAGAGGAAGCTACTGCCAGTGAGGTCTAGCACCCCAGTGCCTCCTTGAAGCTCTCCAGCCAAGAGCAGCAGCACTGTGCCTGGACTTCTGACTGGCCCCAAGAAAAAGGGGTGAGAGAAGCCGGGGGCGGGTGGATAAGGGGCCCTTGAGCACTGGGAGAAAGGTCTCTCCCATCCTCCAGGGTCCTGGTTGGAGCTTTGCCTGCAGCCCCGACTCTGAACATGTCTGTGCCATCATCTCAGTTGTGGATATGAATCCTGGGGGACTTTCAGTCCAGCCTCAGTGGGCAACACCTGTCGACCTAGAGGGCAGAAGGAGGAAGAAAGTTCAGGAGAAGGTTCTGGCAGTAAGAGGACCATGTTCTTCAGCTGGGGCCACTGCTGTGGGTTTGGGGCCCAACAACCAGATTTCTGGGCCCTGGGGAGGAGTCCTGGACCTCAGATCCTCATTCCATGAAGGCTTCGAGAGAAGGGAAGCCTCCCCAGGGCTCCCTCATACCTACCATAATTAGGAGTATGCCAGACTCTGCAGCCCCCGGGCTGGAGAGTGGAATTTGTCAGAATCCTCAAAAGGCTGGTCTGTGGGAACCAAGGAGAGGAGCATGAGTCGTCTGATGCCATCATCCCTGCCCTGTTAGTTGGCAGCACTCCCAAGAGCTCAGGGCTACCACCTTTCTCCCCCCCACTTCACTTAAATCACTTGGGGACCCCAGCAGTATCAAAGGGAAGCTCCCTGGCTTGCAGGCTGGGAGGAAGAGGCGGCTCTCATCCTTCGCAGCCTCATGCTAGGTGACTCTGCATCTCTTCCCAGCCCTATCTGCTTCAGAGGACCTGTCTCAGGGACAGAAGCCATTGTCCCTGTCCCAAGACAGAAGGGAGAACTCTGCTTCCAGGGAGTGAACCTTTTTGCAGACCTATCCCCTGCCTATCTCCAAGGGGATTCTTTTTTCGGGGAGAGGGGTCTATATCTGGAGTCTCACTCCTGGCTCAATGCTCAGGACTAGATGTGCTTGGGGGGGGGGACCATATAATATTGAGGATCAAACCTCAATATGCAAAATATATGTGATCATTTCAATGAACTGAACTATTTAAATTGGCTCTACGCAATTTTGTGTGTGTTTTATTTTTGAGCCATACTTGTGGGTTACTCCTGACTCTGCATTCAGTAATTATTCCTGGCAATGCTTGGGGGACCATATGAGATGCTGGGTGTTTAAAGCTGGGTTATCCAAGTGCAGGGCAACTGCCTTACCCACTGTACTATCTTTTTAGCCCTTCTCCACATATTTAAGCCTCAGATACACTTAGATGAAAGAAAACTATCCAGGGCCACTGAAATAGTTGAGGTTGTGAGCTCTCCTCCTGCTAATGCAGAGACCTCCCAGCACCACCAGAGGGCTCTGGAGACTCCTGAGCAATGCTGAAAAGGTAACTAGACAGACTAGGTTGGGGATCCCCAGCACTATATATGACTCTCTGAGCACAGAGCAAGGCATGCCTTGAGCACCACCGTTATGGCCCTATAAAAGCACTGGAGAGACAGTTACAGGTGAATATGCTTTCCTGGCATGGGGCTAACCAGGTTCAATCATCAGCACAGGGATATTGGTTCCTCAGGGAACCCCCACTAGGAGCCCCCAGCTCCTTAACCACAGAGCCACAAGGAAGCCCTGAGTATCAAGGACTGGGTATGGCCCCAGACTTCACTATTCCCCTAAAGACACAGTTTCTGAAACTTGAAAACCAAGTGGAAAGCTGGTGTGCCAAGTCTGATCCACTTAGAACACTTTTATGCCACCCTCAGAGGCATCCAGGTCTGGGGTGAAACTATTTCCAACTTGCTGTCCATTACTGGCTAAAGCCAGCTCTTTGGGATGAAGGGCTGACTGGGAAGAGAAAGAGAAGGAGCAGAGGACAATGACCTCACTGAAGGGACTCGGTGATGTGTGCTCCCTAAGTGGACACAGGGAGGCGCTGTAGTCCAGTAGTGGGGGAGCTTAGCTTTGGCACAACCAGAAGGGGCGAGGTCTTGCATGCAGCCTTCCCGCCCTTTCCTCCAACTGGGTTTGAATCTCCTTCCCTGGGTGGGTATTTGGTGCTGTCCCAGGTACCTAGAGGGTCCCTGATCCCCAGAAGGTGTGAACTGGTGGGAGGAGGGTAGAGTGGACGCCCTGCCCGGTGCTCCTTGGGCTCTGGGCTCACTCACCTGCAAGGCCCTCCCCGTGGGCTCGGGGGCAGACCTGGGGCGGGGAGCTGGGGGGCCGCAGCACCGGGGCGAAGGCGCTCCTCTGCTTCACAGCGGAGATCATGTTGACAGGCGAGAAGGAGAAGACGCTGGTGGTGGGGGCAGCGGCCGGGAGGGACATAGAGGAGGCAGCGGCCAGCGGGGGGCTAGAGGGCATGACTCCGGGGCGGGGCGGGCAGGGGCAGGCGCAGCAGGGAGGGAGGTGGGAGACACAACAGGGAGATAGCACCAGAGTGAGCAACTGGGGGGGGGGCGCCCCCCACCTCCAGACACCAGGCTCAGATCTCACCTGGGGCTCTGAATGTCCTGGAGAGACCAGTAAAGGACAGAATGTGGAGGCAGATTGGGTTCTTTAGGCCAGCATTTGCCTTTTGGGAGGTTCTAAGGGACCCTTTTTCGGGGCTATAGATGATAGGTCCATTAGATAAAAAAACAAAGCCCAATCCAGAACCTCCCACAAAAGTATTCTGGGAGGAGCCGCAAAGGAAAGGGAGGTGCAGGGATGAAGTAGGGTAGAAACTGCTGGGAAATGGGTTTCCTGGGCAGATAAGGCTAGTCTGAGATCGGGATTCACAGCCTCACTGGAGCAAGTAGTTGGGGACAGTGTGAAGTGCATATGGACCTTTCAGTGCAGGAGCACAGCTCAGACTAGTTCACGGACTGGCACTGGCCCGCAGTTGTGGAAAGGCTGGAAATCCCTGGTCAGTAAACCCCAACTGCTGCTCTGTGGACCGGTTTGCAGAACAGGCATTGGCTAGCAGCTGGCTTAGCTTCTGGCAGCCTTCCTGTCTGGGCGAGTCCTACCCAGTGAATCTCTAAATCCTACCTTTCTCCACCTTCTGGACCAATTTCCTGCCTCTCTTTTCTAAAGACCAATAAGGCTGTTCTGAGTGTGGTCCAAGCAGCTGGCAGAAGGGAGTGGGGCTTTTAAACCAATGGTTCCAGAAGGCCCTTAAACCTCAAACTCCCCTTCAAATGATCACTCTTAATATGAGGATACTTTCAATAGTTGCAATTTCAAATGCTCTCAATCCCCTACACACCCATCTCCCTTCAGCCAATGTTCATGCATTGCAGCTTATTGCTGAGATCCCTGTAGCTGAATGCAGGGCTGGAAGCAAAGGCCAGGAAATATATCCTTTCTTCAGCCTGGGGTGCTCATCTGCATTTTATGAGTCCCACTGGGGGTCCTGGGCTGCCCAGTTGGCCCAGGGCTGCTGGAAGAAGAAATAGAAGACTCAGAGGACCTAAACTTCTGGCAAGAGCAGGCATTCCAGGTACATCCTGGAGAACTCAATGAGGACCCCCTCTCCAGTTCTACCGTTAGGGGCCTGGGGATGAGGGGGAGCATAGCCGGTCAAGTCATAAAATGGTTGGTCACCAGCTGATGCTGGAAACAGATTTAATTCATTCCCTCTAGATTATTATTATTTGTTTTGGGGCCACACCTGGCAGTGATCAGGGGTTACTTCCTGGCTCTGCACTCAGGAACCACTCCTGGAAGGCTCGGAGGACTATATGGGATGCCAGGAATTAAAGCTGGGGACTTGAGGAATCATCTGGGACGCAGGGATAGAACCCTGGTTGGCTGTGTGCAAAGCAAATACCCCCTACCCGCTGTACTATCACTCTGGCCCTTATTATTATTATTTTATTTTTTGGAAGGGTCTTCTGGGCCACATCTGTCAATGCTCAGAGCTTATTCCTGGTTCTCTCTCAGGGACAGCTCTTGACTTGGACTAGGAATCAAACTTGGGTCACATGCAAGGCAAGTGCACTACCCACTGTACTATCTCTCCAATCCCACTCCTCTAGAATTCTTGATTCTCTGGCCAAATGGGGGATCCAGTGGGTTGACTTCCATACTGTTGGGTCATGTGTCCCTCAGGCAGAAAAGTGGGCGATTATAGGCTATATCCATTGTCAAATCTGAGAGAACCGGTGAAAGTGTGACCTCAGGATTACAGGGGATCAGGTCATCTGGCCCCAGCAAAGCGTAAGGAGAGATGGACATCAGGCAATACTGGAAGTGCAAGGCTGAACTAGACACTGGCACCTGGGGTTCTGAGTCCCAGGAAGAGAGCCAGAAAGAGCAACACCCAGGCTGCAGACTGCCAGCAATGAGGCGCCACAGGAGCAGAGATATCAATCCTCAGCAATACTGACAATTAGGGGATGTGCAAGGTCAAAAAAAAAAAAAAGTCACACCCAACCATTTCGAGGGCAGCTTCTGCATCCTGGATGTTGGCTCAGCAGACTCTCCCAGGACTTCAGGTACAACCACAGACAACCTATAGGGTGAGCTGGAGCTGAATGAGCCCCCAGCTAGCGGTTCTGTACCAAGAAGTTGTTTTATAAGTGACTGCTGGAGAGAGAAACCTGGGGAAAGAGGCTGTTCGAACAGTAGATGTTGTAAGGAAGAACTTTAGGAAAGTGCAAAATGTCCAAAGCATAATAAAGCTTACTGCTAGTTACCCCCCACCTCAAAACACCATCCAGAAGCAGGGGGTTGGAACTTCCAAGTCAGACACTCTTTCAGAATTGAGCCATTCAGATCTGAAAACAATCTTAAGTCATCTGAAGGGTTGATTGATATTGGTCTCTTTTTTTTTCCGAGAGGAAACTGACTCCAAAGGGATTCGCTGAGGGGCCAGAGCAATAGCACAGCGGTCGGGCGTTTGCTTTGCACGAGGCCAACACAGGACGGACCCTGGTTCGTATCCCAGCATCTCATATAGTTCCCCCAACCTGCCAGGAGCAACTTCTGAGTGCAGAGCCTGTCGGGTGTGATCCAGAAACCAAAAATAAAGCAACATAATAAAGAAGTGGTTCGCTGAATGTCAGCGAGAACCTGATGTGGACATGCGAAACCTGGATCCAGCTGACTGACCATACAGAATCCTCCCGCTCTACCCTCAGCGAGCAGCGAGTTTGACAACTCCCCTGGCATGCCAGCTTCTCAGACCCTAGCGGACAAACTTCTTTTCCAGAGCCCAGAATCCCGCGAACGTCCGGCAGGGAGCGCCAGACTCCCCCAGAAGCAGAAGTAGAAGCGCTCCAGTTGCCAGGCTCAGCTGGGTTTCGGGGATCTGGGGCTCCAAGCTCGGAAAAAAGACCTAAAGGTGCCGGAGCTTGGGGGGCCAGAGCGGTTGCCCTGCACGCGGTCGGTCGCTCGGGCCGGATCCGCAGCATCCTATCAAGTCCCTCCAGCACCGCCAGGCGTAATCCCTTGTGCGTAATCCCAGGCGTAATCCCAGGGGTGATCCCCAAAATAGGTGTCGGAGTTCCCCCTCCCCTCCGGGAGGGCAATCTAGACGGGGGGGGGTCCCGTCTTGCAGCCCCGGACCCCCCCATCCGTGCCGCGCCAGGGACACTCACTGGCAAAGGGCGAGGTGGCCGTGGAGCCGTTGAGGAAGCTGGGGGACCCGGGCACGCCGAGGCCGGCCACTCCCGTCGTCCCGTAGCCGCCCAGGCCGTAGCTGCTCTGCTGAGAGCCGGGGCTGGGCGCGAACCCCCTGGGAGACGCGCTGCTGCAGCTGCGCGCGTAACCTGCGGGAGCGGGGCGCACGGTCAGAGGCGCAAGGCCAGGGGTGCACAGTCCGGGTCAAGGGCTCACGGGCCGGGACGCACGGCCAGAGGGGCACGGTCAGGGACGCACGGCCAGGGGCGCACGGCTAGGGGCGCACGGTCAGGTGCACACGGCCAGGGGCGCACGGTCAGAGGCGCACGACCAGGGGCGCACAGGGCCTGGCCCACCGGGAGGAGAAGTAAGGGGAGGCCACGCACCCGGCTCGGGTCCCGGCGTGGCGTCCCCGACGGCGATGGCCAGCGGGCTGCTGAAGGCGTTGATGCCCACGACGGCGGGGTGCGGGTGGCTCGGGGCCAGGGGTGCCAGGGACGCGGGCGCGCGGGGGGCGCTGTACAGGGCCTCGGCCACGTCCGCCGCGCGCTTCAACAGCAGCTCCTGGGGAACAAGATCCGGGCACGGCCGGGGCGGGGGCGCGCGAGGGCACACACCCACCCACCCACACATCCAGGCGGCCCGGGGCCCAGGGCGCGCCCTTACCTGGTTGTTGCTGGGGACACCGTACAGCGCCTCGGCCAGGTCGGCCGCCCGCTTCAGCAGCACCTCCTGGGGAGCAGGGGCAGGCGTGAGTAGCCACGGGACCTCCGGAGGGGCAGGCCCGGGCGCGGGGTCCCGAGACTACTCCGCACCCGCACTGAGCCCAGCCGCTGCCTGACTACCTTGGGGAGCCTCTCGGGGTCTCCGGGGTGCCTGGGAATAACTTTCTGCAGTCGCTGGAACCCGTAGTCGATGGTGGGCTCATTCAGGGCTGGGGAGACAAGACAGGGGCATTTGCAGGACACCTTCCCCCAGCACGGAGCCAGCCCAGCCCCTGGGGGCGCCCAGAGGGCTCCTCTCGTGCTCTGTGCTCATCCATCCACTCGACAGATTTTCCCTAGCCAGGCCCTGCTCGACCCAGGAGCTCAGTTGACTGTAGAGGAGAGGAGCCGTTTTGTGCACACACACTGGGAGCCTGAGCTGGCACAGCCGAGGGCTTGCAAGCGGCCAACCGGGTTCGAGTCCTGACATCCCAGATTGTCCTCAGAACTGAGAGTAACCCCTGAGCACTTGCTGACTGTTGGCCCCAAACAAAAGAAAAAAAATGGGAGGGGGGAGAATTTGGGTATATGTCCAGAGTTAGGACCGAAGGGAGAATTTTTTGTCTCTTTTTGGTCTTGTCAGATGCAGATTGTTTGTCATAAAAATAAACAAACAAACCAACAACAGCAAACTCTGGAGAGATTGCACGGGTAGGGCGCTTGCCTTGCAAGTGGCTGACTCGGATAATCTCAGCCCGCAGGTGAGCTTAGAGTCAGGAGTTAACACTGAGCACTATGGAGTTTGGCCTCCAAATCGAAAATAAACACCCCAATACTCTATGTATTACGGTGCAGAACGAAACATCTGCTCCCTCCGTTAGCGCTCTGTGTGTGTGTGTGTGTGTGTGTGTGTGTGTGTGCCCAAGACTCTTGGGGACGCAAGTCGCATCTTCCCAAGGTACAGTCGCCCTTCCTGCGGTCCCGCCCGCCTCCCAGTGCCCATCCCGCTCATTGCCTCTCGCACCAGCTAGCTCAGCACCGCCTGCACCGATGCCGGGACTTGGGCCTTTCTACCAGGCTCTTTTCCTCTCGGGCCGCTGCCTTGCTTCTCCAGCGGCTTCCTTCAACTTATCTCCCCCAGGATCCCCCTGGATCCCCTTGAGTCCACTCTCTGTCCCAGAGAACCAGCCCATCCTGGTAGCATTCGGCCACGGGGAGAAGCGGGTGACTCGGGCTGGGGCTGGCCAGAAGCACGGAGGTGGAGAGGATCCCCGCCCGCTTCCGACACGCTGCGGGGACAGACGCTTCTCCCCTCGAGCAAGCCAGAGTCTGTCTTGCGCTTTTACTCTGCTTCCACCAGGGGGTGTGTGTGCTCAGGCGCGTGAGAGGCAGGCCAGGAAGGGCACAGACACCCAAGGGTAGAGAGGGGTGTGCAATGGGCTTATTTGGGGAACCTTTGGGATAAGTATTTCTTTACTCTTTTTGGTCATATCTGGCTGTGCTCTGGGCTTATTCCTGGCTCTATACTCAGGAATATCTCCTGGCAGTCTCCCCGAAGTTCCTAGCCACTGTACTCTCTCTGGCCCCTGCAGCAATAAATATTTCCCTAAAGATACTAAGTGCCAGGAGTGCGAGAGGGTGTGCGTGTGTGTGTGTGTGGTGGCCTGTGAAGGTTCTGGGGTGCACATGGGTGTTGGGAAGCAGCCACTTGGGGTGAGCTGACCTGCACACCTGGTGCTCCTGCCAAGCCCCCCAAGCCCCAGCCTGACTCCTTACCTGTGTAGACAAAGCGGCCAGGGGCTCCCTTGCAAAACTGCTTAGATTTGTAGGAGAGGGTCACCTCCACCACCCCAGGGACGTGCCGCGGGGGCGTCTGCACCCGGATGGCGTGCGGTGTGATGAGCTGCGAGGGGAGACGCAAGCCTGGGTTCCCATACATAGCGGTGAGAAGAGGGGCAGTTTGGAGGAGACCCCCCCACCCGGGGAGGCAGGGTATGGCGGGGCAGGGTGGGGTGGCCCACCTCGCTCCACACGAGCACGTTCCCGAACACGACCTGCAGCCCGTCGAAGAAGTTGTCCCCAATGACAATGACAGTGGCGCCGCCCGTAGTCCAGCCTTCCCCGGGGCTGATGGCCTTGATGCAGGGGGTGGCCGCTGGGAGTCAGGAGAGGAGCCCAGTCAAGCCTCGCAAGAGGGGTCAAGCGGGTGAGGCAATGGGGAGAGAGGGGCACAGCAGTCTGGGCTGGACCTGGGGCGGGGGCTGACCTTCCGAGGGGTCCAGGCGGCGCGCCCTGCGGCCATGCTTGGAGTTGTTGTGCACGAACATGTTGTCGGACACGGCCAGTACATGGCCGTCCACACTCACTGTTGTGGACACCACCACCTGTGGGCAGGATACAGGAAACCTGCTAACTGAGGCCCATAACTGCAATTCAGAATTTTAGACTCATGACCCGGGAAATGTGTCAGTCCTTTAGACAGGGGACAGGACAGTTGGGTCCTGAGACGGGCTAACCACAGCCCCATCAACTCTGGAACTGACCCCCAGGTGCAAGAAAAAAATCAGGCTTGAAACTCTGTGCATGGGGCCGGAGAGATAGCATGGAGGTAAAGCGTTTGCCTTGCATGCAGAAGGTCGGTGGTTCGAATCCCGGCATCCCATATGGTCCCTTGAGCATGCCAGGAGTGATTTCTGAGCATAGAGCCAGGACTAACCCCTGAGCACTGCCAGGTGTGACCCAAAAACCAAAAACCAAAAAAAAAAAAAAGTTAAAAAAAAAGAAACTGCAGGGGCCGGAGAGATAGCATGGAGGTAAGGCGTTTGCCTTTCATGCAGGAGGTCATCGGTTCGAATCCCGGCGTCCCATATGGTCCCCCGTGCCTGCCAGGAACAATTTCTGAGCCTGGAGCCAGGAATAATCCCTGAGCACTGCCGGGTGTGACCCAAAAACCACAAAAAAAAAAAAAAAAAAAAAAAGAAACTGCAAACAGAGGCTGCTGGTTTGCACAACCTCCCCAGGCTGCATCCCTGGATTCTTAGTGGGACTGAGAATGGATAAAAGGGGGACAGTATTAGCCTCGGGGGCCTGTCAGAGGGAGTCCCCCACCCCCTTCTCTGGAAGGATGCGCAGGTTGGGGATGTGCTAAGCTAAGGGCAGCTGCTCTCAGCTTCATGCTATGCAAATGAACTGGGTCGTTAATCATGTAAAAATGTCACAATTAGCATCTCCTTAAGTGGGCCTCTAATGAAGCCTCCCTTGGCAGCCAGCATAAGTTGAGATGGAGCTCCCCACCCCCAGCAGGCACAGGACTTGGAGCACCCCAGCAGGGCAAATCTCTGCCCCAGGGAGCCTTTCCCAGGGCACGGGGGTCCCAGCTTCCACCCCGCCCCACTAGTGGGGGAGCAGGCTTGCAGGGGGAACCCTCAGCCCAGACCCACCTGGAAGCGCCTCATGTCTCGGGGATTCCCTGCATTCTTTAGGCAATTCTGGTTGCATTTGAGGAAGAACTTGAGGAAGAACCTGAAACAGTGTGGTTGGAGGGCTCAGGAGGATCCTCAAAGAGGTGAAGATGCAGTTCCTCCTCCCTGCTGGGTGATCCCCTCCGTGTGCGCACTCGGGAAAACACCCCAGCTTGCACACACAGAGGGCACCACATAGACTAAGTAGATGTGTGTCACCCACTATTTCTGCACAAAGAACACCTGCCCCCTCCCAGGCAGACACATCACACAATGCTCATTTGTCTCCCCAAGTGTGTCTGTGTCAGTCACACAAAATATATTTGTCCTGGCTCATCTTTTACATGCACTGGAGTGCCTTGCTCATAACTTACATCCCTCAGTTCGCTGTACTTTATGTGTCTCATGTGCACCTGTTCACTCTACTCCATGGCTATTGGCTATGGTCTCTGGCCATCATACAGACAGCACCTCCAGAGCATACCCCCAGAGCATACCTGTCACTAACACAAGACAGATTCATCATCCAGTTTATCCCCAGTGCATACATGAGATATCTAGTTAGGTACACTGGGGAGCCCTTCTATTCTATGAGAACATAATCATTACCCCTGTGTGTACCCCACACACCCATGAAGTAGTGCCTTGTCAGAAGTACAGAGAATAAACATACACAAAGCTGCTTCCTCCAACTCTGCTACTTATACATACTGACCCCTGCCACTTACTTACAGGCCCTATTTGCCCTGTGTAGTCCAGCCTACAGGACATAGGCACAGAAAGAATGTGAAACACTGTGTCTGCACAGGAATGCATCCTATGTTGTGTATGATTACCACAAGTAAAGCCCTTGCTAAAACTGTAGTCATCATCATCCAAAGCAGACATCTGTGTTCTTCTTCATAGTAATTCCCCCCAAAATTGCAGGCCCTACTCATACATGCATTCATCTACATCACACATAAAAAACCTGTAGAACCTAGAACCTTGTGGTACCATCTGTGCATGCGAAAACAAACATGTGGCCACTCCACTTTCCTGATACTTTTTATTTTGCTACAGGAATGGGAAATATTCAGTGATGAGGTTGCCTGTTTGTTGGCCAAAGGAATACTTCCTGAAAGTGCTTGGACCACATACCTGGGATGCTGTGGTGCAAGAAGGGGATGATGGACTGGGGATTGAACCTAGGGCGAGGGCCTCTGTTCTCTCTCCCTGAAACCTCATCTACATTCTTGGACCTTCACTGGCTGCTTTTCTGGCCAACCTGGAACACTGGGTCTTCTAGTCTTTCCTGCTGGGATGGTGGGTTTGGGATGATGGGTTTGTGGCCCTTCACTCCCCATGCTCTAGGAGGTGACCTGGATGACCCTCTGACTTGGGTCTTCTTAGTAAATGCAGGAGATTGTCATTAATGTGCCTGATCCATAACTCACTGAGCATCCAGGCAGGGAGGAACACCTTTCCAAAGCTAAATTCTGCTGGGTACTCCTGGCATGTGACCCAGACCTTGGGACTCTCTCTCTCTCTCTCTTTTTTTTTTGTTATTGTTTTTTTTTTTTGGGTCACACCCGGCAGCACTCAGGGGTTACTCCTGGCTCTATGCTCAGAAATCACTCCTGGCAGGCTCAGGGGACCATATGGGTGCCGGGATTCAAACCGATGACCTTCTGCATGAAAGGCAAACACCCTACTTTCATGCTATTTCTCCGGCCCCATCTCTTATCTCACCTTATGGGGGCAGCTCCCTAACTTTACCACCCCGCTCACTTTTGAGCCCCTCATTAAGAACCGCTTTAATACATCAGAGTTGTTTCTGAAGTATAACAAACATTAAATTCACATTGAAAAATGTTTGTTTTTTTTTGAGGGGTGGGGGGAATGTTGGGCCACACCTGGCGGTACTCAGGACTTACTCTTGACTGTGGTCTAGAGTCACTCCTAGTAGGGTTCAAAGGATAGTATTCAGTGCCAGGGATTGAGGCGAGTTTGGTCCCACAGAAGGAAAGTACCCTACTGGCTGTTCTACCCCACTGGCACCTCTGGGAAGATTTAATAACAGTGTGGAAAGTCTAATCTCTGAAGGGAAAGTCTCTGAAAGGGGTTAGGGTGGTAGATAGTACCCCTGGAACAAGAGCTCAAGGGTAGCCCTCAAAGGAGCTGGACACGTGTCATCCAACTGGGGATGGCTAATGCTGACTCTGTCTAATGCCAACTCCTCAGTACCTGTTATATCTCCTCACACAATGGGTGCTCTCCTGAGAAACCCTATTATTTCTTTTCCATACAGTATGGTAGTGCATGAGACCCCAACAAAAGCTCCCCAGTATTCTGACACTCCATACATTTGACAGGATACCCCCACAGCACTGTGGGGTGCCCTAAATGCTCTCAAGGTTGCACCAAGGTACAAACACCCTTCTTGTCCCATATTATATGTCATAGACTCTGAGTTCCTATGGTGTCAATATCCCTATACCCACTGTCACCATCTCAAACACACTCCATTTTTGATGATAGATCATAGACACCCACTCACAGTACATCACCTGTACCTCATGGTCCAGAATGATTCCAAGTCATGTGCGCAGTACTTTAGAAGATGTCAGAAGGGCAACTACTGGGATAGAGAATAGCCCTGTCTGCAATGAATGGCTCACTCTTGGGTGTCAGGAATGATGTGGGGTGTCAATGATGATAATGTCCCCTATAGAACCACACACATGATTGTTACACTCAATCCCACTCCTGATCTTCAAGAGGAAGTGTGTTTGGGGGACAGGCAGGAACTCCCAGTTCAAGTCTAGGTCAAATTCTCTCTAAGTCCGGGATCCTTCCTCATTCTTGAACTTGCAGACACCTCTAGGACATACTTTAAATTTATTTTTAGTTGCTCAGGGATTACTTCTTGCTCTGTAATAAGGATCACTCCTGGCAGGCTTGGGGGACCATATGGAATGCCAAGGATCGAACCTGGGTCATCCGTGTGCAAACCAAACACCCTACCCGCTGTGCTATTGCTCCGGTCCCTTCCTAATTTATTTTTAATGAATAAATATAAATATTTTGATTTTAGGGACACACCTGTTGGTGCTCAAAGCTTACTGCTGGCTCAGGTGGTGCTGGGCATTAAACCCAGATCACCTATGTATTCTGCAGTTTCCTTACTATGCAGTTACTTTACTCTTTTTCTAGGGCAGCTTTTGTTTTTTTGACTTTTTTTTGGGGGGGGGCACATCTGGTGATGCTCAGGGTTTACTCCTGGCTATGTACTCAGAAATCGCTCCTGTTTTGGGGGACCATATGGGACTTCAGGGATCAAACCGAGGTCCATCCTGGATCAGACACGTGCAAGGCAAATGCCCTACCACTGCTCAGGCCCCATCAGATTTTACTTGTTTTGAGCCACACCCTGAGGCACTCAGAGCTTACCTCGGCACGGCACATAGGGATCCCACCTGGCAAGCTTGGGGAACCATATGGATGCCTGGTACCAAAATTGGGTTGTCTGTGTGCAAGGCAAGTGCCTCACCTGCCATGCTATTTCTCTGTTTGTTTTGGGGCCACAATCAGCTGTTCTCAGAGGCAATTCTGGGCTTAGTCTGTGCTCAGGAGTGATCCTCTATTGGAGACCTGTGAGATGCAAGGCAAGCACTTTCATTCTTGTGTTCTCTCTCTACCCCTTGGGACAGGCTTTGCTTCAGGCTATTGTTTCCTTCAGGTTTGGGACCTCCCGGTAGCACCTCTTTTGAGATGGACTCACACTGTGCCATTTGGTTTTCAGCCAGCTTGGCATGTCCTGTAGTCAACAGAGGGCTGACCTGGTTGGAGGTGCTGAGGGCCAATTCCTTTTCCCTTCTCCCTGAGCTTCGAGCTCACTTTTCCAAAGTGGATCTCAAGCATCCTGGCAGGAAGCCCAGAATGATGGTGAGAGTGAAATTTGCAGGGGTCACTGCATAATTTGTTGTTGTTGTTGTTGCTGTTGTTGTTGTTGCTGTTGTTGTCCCCAAAAGGGGAAAGAAGGCTAAATCTGTTTGGGAACCTCTGCTTTTAGCTCAGCCACATACTCTGATGCTCTCTATGGGACTATTGCTCCTTTCACCCACAGCCTGAGGGTGGTCCATGGGGCTGCTCCTAGTTGGCATCTACCCATGGAGAGGTGGTGTCAAGGCAAATACTCCAACCTGGAGATCATGCAGAAAGGTGACAATCCAGTGGCTGACATCGCCAAGGAGCTTTGGGGCCAGGCCACCTCCCTGGCAGCCACACCCAAGAGCCCAGAGCCTTCCACCATGTCTGCATAAGTGGCCAGCTCCACAGACTCATTTAACTCATTGCTGTTGCCAAATGCACTCATCAGCCCAGCTCACTAATCTTCAGTCATGAACCAAGTAGCTGCTTATGAGGCCATACAATACCCTCATAATTTTAATACTGGTTTCCCAGTAGGAGAACACCAATTAGTGTGAAATTATCATAGAAGACAAATAGTTCGATAAACAAAATCAACAATAACGCTCAACTGCAGTATATAGCTTTGTAGACCTTCAACAAAGACATAAGATCTCATTGACAAATGACCCCATATGACAATTTTCACGAATTTTCTTTTTTTTTTTTTTTTTTTTTTGGTTTTTTGGGCTACACCCTGTGACGCTCAGGGGTTACTCCTGGCTATGCGCTCAGAAGTTGCTCCTGGCTTCTTGGGGGACCATATGGGACGCCGGGGGATCGAACCGTGGTCCGTCCTAGGCTAGCGCAGGCAAGGCAGGCACCTTACCTCCAGCGCCACCGCCCGGCCCCACGAATTTTCTTTTAATGCAAGTTTTTTTTTTACCTTGAGGATTCCATTAGCATTTAGTTGTACCAAGCAATATTAAATAAGTTATTTGTACCTGCCAAGGGGCAGGCTTCTGGAGATTGAGAGACTGATGACCAGGTGAAGGGAATTGGTGTTGGAATATTAAATGCCAGAAGTAACTGTATTATGAACAACTCTGTAAATCACAGTGTCTAAAATGAAATTAAAAGAAAAAAAGAAAGACGTGACAGTTTTTCCACATTAGCCTGGAAGTGGGGCACCTGACAAGCAGCTTCAGCATATCCTGAGGATTTCCTAGAGGCAGCTTCTTAAGCTGCCTAGACTTGCTGAGTCAGAAGTCTTGGGGATGGGCCCCCATCATCTGGGTTTCCATAAGCTTTGCTGGCAATTCTCTGAAAATATTTTGCAACCTCTGCCTTTGAAACAGTCTCTTTTAATAGTAGACTTCTGGTCCCACACTGAGTGCTTCAACTGTCTCAACCGTGATGCTAAGTGTAAAATATACATCCAGTTCCAGAGACTTATTTTTACATGGAAAGGGGGGTTTGGCAGGGCCTGCAAGGCAAGCACCCTATCTACTGTACTATCATTCTGCCCCTCCAGAGATACTTAGAAGAAAGAATATTACTGGGCCAGAGAGAAAATACAGTGGGGAAGGCGCTTGCCCCTTGCATGATGCCAACCTAGGTTTGATCCCTGGTATTTGATTAGGTCCCCCAAGAACCACCAGGAATAATCTGAGTGCAGACCCAGGTGTCAGCACTGAGCACTGCTGAATCTGGCCTAAAATAAAAGCAAACAAAGAGAACATCTCATTAGTAACATTTAAAAACTCTAGTATGTTAAAATAATAGTAATTTTGGTATGCTGGATTGAATCATGAATATAGCCATAATTAATCTTACTGGTTTATTTTATTTATTTTATTATGATTTTGGGTCACATTCCACGGTGCTCAGAGCTCCTGGCTCTGCACTCAGGGATCACTCCTGGTCGGTTTGGGAGGACCATATAGAATACTGGGGATCAAACCAAGGTTGGCCACCTGCAAGACAAGTGTCCTACCTGCTGTACTATTTATTGCTCTAGTCCTTACTGGTTTAATTAAAATTTGTTTTGGGAGGGGACTCCAAACAGTGCTCAAGGACATCCAGGGACCACCACTGACAATACTCAGCCAACTCAATGCTAGGGTATGAGGACCTGGCTAGGGACCACCAAGACCATCAGGTGCTGATCAGGGCCTGACAAAAGTTACCCCCGGTGGTGCTTCCAAATCATTCAGTATCAGGGTCTGGATTTGAACTTCCTGATCTCTGCTATCTCTCCAGCCCCTCTTTTAAGTTTCGATGGTGTAGTTACTAGGAAATTAAATCTTACATATGCATAGGAGGTTTGGATCACACTGAAGTGCTCAGACCTTACTCCTGGCTTTATGCTGAGGGATCATTCCTATCAGTGCCCGTGGAACCATATGTGGTACTGGTTGAACTGGGGCCATTTATGTGCAAGGCAAGTGTTTTACCACTGTACTATCTCTCTGGTCCCTACTGATGTATTTTTAAAAAATCAATAACATTAGATATGTAGTTCGTATTATATTTATATCAGACATTATTTCTCTAGAATATTAAACTAACAAAGACTCCTACAAGCTATTCCATTATTTAGGGCAGGGAGGGGTTCTGGTCCACATGATCCTGGTCCACACAAATGCTTCTGTCAACTGCCTGCACCCATTTGCCTGGGTGGCTCCCCAAACAAGTTATAAATATCCAAGTGACCTTGAAGTTAAAAAAATAAGCCATTCATGCTTGGAGGGGTGAGTGGGTAGAGTAACAGACTCATTTACCTGACTCTGTAAAATCAGGTGTGAATTTTCAGAAAAGTGATACATAAACGAGCTTGGGAAGCTATAATGTTTTCTGTTAGGCAGAGAATCTAGCTTTTTTTTTGTTTTTTGTTTTTGTTTGTTTTTGAGCCACACCCGGTGTTGCTCAGGGGTTACTCCTGGCTGTCTGCTCAGAAATAGCTCCTGGCAGGCACGGGGGACCATATGGGACACCTGGATTCGAACCAACCACCTTTGGTCCTGGATCGGCTGCCTGCAAGGCAAATGCTGCTGTGCTGTGGGCTGAGAATCTAGCTTTTGTTTGTTTGTTTTTGGGTCACACCTTTATGTATTATCTCCAGCCCTGGGGTCAGTTTTACAATGCAAATACCTGCATTACAAGTATATTACAGGGGCCGGGCGGTGGCGCTGGAGGTAAGGTGCCTGCCTTGCCTGCGCTAGCCTAGGACGGACCGCGGTTCGATCCCCCGGCGTCCCATATGGTCCCCCAAGAAGCCAGGAGCAACTTCTGAGCGCATAGCCAGAAGTAACCCCTGAGCGTCACAGGGTGTGGCCCAAAAACCAAAAAAAAAAAAAACAAAAAAAAACAAAAAACAAAAAAAAAACAAGTATATTACAGGTCAGCCCCATTACTAGATGAGCACCTGTATTCCAGCAGCCTATTTTTTTTTTTGGGGGGGGGAGGTCACACCTGGCAGCGTTCAGGGGTTACTCCTGGCTCTGCACTCAGAAATTGCTCCTGGCAGGCACGGTAGACCATATGGGATGCCGGGATTCGAACCACCATTCGTCCTGTATCAGCTGCTTCCAAGGCAAACGCCCTATAGCCGGGCTATCTCTCCAGCCCAAGAATCTAGCTTTTTTGTTGTTGTTGATGTTTGTTTGAATTTTGGGCTACACCCGGTGATGCTCAGGGGCTACTCCTGGCCATACGCTCAGAAATCGCTTCTGGCGTGGGGGATCATATGGGACACTGGAGGATTGAACCGCAGTCTGTCCTAGGCTAATGCAGGCAAGGCAGATAGATGCCTTACCCCTTGTGCTACCGCTCTGGCCCCAAGAATCTAGCTTTAATATTTACCATGTTAGGGGCCCAGAGCTATAGTACAGTAGGTAGGGTATTCACCTGTATATGGCTGGCCAGGGTTTGATCTCTGGCATTCCATATGATCCCCTGAGTCCCACTAGGACTAATTCCTGAAAGCAAAATCATAAGTAAGGCCTGAGCTTGCTGGGTATAGCCCTAAAACCAAACCAAGCTGCATTTTATTATACTATGATTATCAACAAACTCTTTGCCTTATCTGGTGATCTCCCTCATGTCATTTCTTCTCCCTTCTTCCCTGGGATGGGTGCACATGAGTGAGGACAAGGTCCTGAGCCTGGGCTGCCTCACAAGAGTCTAAGGCAGGAGTGGGTTATTTTGTGCTTGTCCCTTTCTGGAGGGGCTAGAGGCTGCTAGTCACCAGGAAAGGACTTTCTCACTAGCCAGGATGTACCAGGAGGGAGGTGCGCTTGGGGATTCTTTCTGAACAGTTCCCTTACCCTCATGGGGCTGGAAGGGGGACTTGGGACTGAGCTTCTCCACAATCTGGGGAAGTAAGGTAAAGCTAACCCTGACATTCTTACAGAGGTGAGCAAGTATTTTGTTTATGATTTTGTTTTTGGGCTACACCTGGCAGTGCTGAGGGGTTACTTCTGGCTCTGCACTCAGGAATCATTCCTGATGGGCTCAGGAGATCATATGGGATGCTGGGGATCAAATCCTGGTCGGCCATAGACAAGGCAAATGGTCTACCCACCATGCTATTGCTTTGGCCCCAGGGACATTTTTTTTTTTTTTTTTTTTGGTTTTTGGCCCACACCCGTTAGACGCTCAGGGGTTACTCCTGGCTATCTGCTCAGAAATTGCCCCTGGCTTGGCGGGACCATATGGGACGCCGGGGGATCGAACTGCAGTCCGTTCCTTGGCTAGTGCTTGCAAGGCACCTTACCTCTAGCGCCACCTTCCAGGCCCACAGGGACATTTTTTAATGTCCCATTGGACAGGACCTGTCCCTGTCCCAGAAGGCTCTCTGGGGGCATAGTCTTTACCTCTGAAAATTGCATAAAGTGGGGTAAGAGAAAGATGAATCCCCAGGATCTGTACCAAGAATGAGGACTATACCAAAAATACAAGCATGAGTTAGAAATGTAGAATGAGGCAAGGCAGATTTGAAAAGTAATTTGGGGGTGGGTCGGTGGGTGGTGAGAGCACAGTGATTAGAGCACTTGCCTTAAATGCAGATGAATAGGTTTCTATCCCCAGCATCCTATATGGTTCCTCTGAACACTGCCAGGAGTGATTCCTGAGTGCAGAGCCAGGAGTAATCTCTTGAGTATCACTGGGTGTGCCCCCTACCAAAATGTTACAGGGACTAGAGACATAAAATAGGGTGATGGAGGAGCCAGAGAGATAGGTAAGGTGTTTGCCTTGCAAGCAACTGATCCAGGATGGACAGTGGTTCAAATCCCAGAATCCCATATGGTCCCCTATGTCTGCCAGTAGAGATTTCTGAGCACAGAGCCAGGAGTAACCCCTGAGCGCCACTGGTTGTGACCCCCCCCCCAAAATAGGGTGCTGGAATACAGGTGCTCACCTAGTAATGGGGCTGGCATGCAATACACTTGTTTTTTTTTGTTTGTTTGTTTTTTCAGGCCACACCCATTTGATGCTCAGGGGTTACTCCTGGCTAAACACTCAGAAATTGCCCCTGGCTTAGGGGGACCATATGGGACGCCAGGGGATCAAACCGCGGTTGTTGCGATCTTTCCTTGGCTAGCGCTTGCAAGGCAGGCACCTTACCTCTAGTGCCACCTCACCAGCCTGTGTAATACACTTGTAATGTAGGTATTTACATTGTAAAACTGACCCTGGGGGCTGGAGATAATACATAAAAGATACTATAATAGAGGTGCTCACCTTGTAACCTCTGAGCACAAAATTGGGTGAAAATCCTGAGAACCACTGGATGTCCTCCCCTCCCCTCACGATCAGGTTCATAAAAAAGTATTTAAGTGCTGAAAACTCTGCTGAGCTTTATTATTATTTTTAAAAGATACTTGCTTTGGGCCTGGAGAAATAGCACAGCGGCGTTTGCCTTGCAAGCAGCCGATCCAGGACCAAAGGTGGTTGGTTCGAATCCCGGTGTCCCATATGGTCCCCCGTGCCTGCCAGGAGCTATTTCTGAGCAGACAGACAGGAGTAACCCTGAGCAACACTGGGTGTGGCCCAAAAACCAAAAAAAAAAAAAAAAAAAGATACTTGCTTTAGGGAGCCGGAGAGATAGCATGAAGGTAAGATGTTTCCCTTGCATGCAGAAGGATGGTGGTTCTAATCCCAGCATCGCATATGGTCCCCCGAGCCTGCCAGGAGTGATTTCTGAGCATAGAACCAGGAGTGATCCCTGAGTGCTGCCGGGTGTGCACAAATGCACAAAACCAAAAATAAATAAATAAATAAATAAATAAATAAATAAATAAATAAATACTTGTTCTATCACTTCTGCTTTTCAAACTAAGGAGAAGAAAGAATAAGCTGCAACATCAAGATTAAGTTGAGAAAGGAACTTGGAATTTTAAGAACAACTGAGTCATGGAGTCATGGAGTGTCTGAATCTAACCCTATTCCGCCTGAGGCTGGCATGGGCCTTGCTTTAAGTTGCTTCAAGTCCTCCCTTCTTTAAAGCTACTCTGAGGGTCAGGCTTTGTGGGTGTCTGACCAGCGAGTTCTCAGGGTTTCCTCAAGGTGGCAATCTTGTCAGGCTCACCAAGGACACATGCAGCTACCCTTTGGGAACTTTGGTGGTTGTGACTGCTGCTCTCCTGGGCAAATTTCAGGATCAGAGATCGTTTGCAGGCCAGAACATTTGGCTTATATGCAGGGGGCCCAGTTCATTCCCCAGCATGGCACAGCCCTCTAATCACAGCATGGAACAGCACCCAAGCATCAAGTGACAGTAGCCCCTGAGCACTTCTGGATGTGGCCCCCAAATCAAATGAATATAAAGAAAATTGCTATGAATGTATCAACTATTCATCATTTGAAGGTCAGAGAAATAGTGCAGGGGGCCACAGGCGGCCAAGCATGCAACTCAGTTAGATTCCCGACACTATGTGGTCCTCAGCATACTTAGAGCAACACAGAACATGGAGGAGAAACTAAGCAAGACAAAACACTCTCCTTCACAAAAAATTGAGACGGAAATGTGATACAGTAGTAGAACACTTGCCGTGCATGTGTGAAACCATTATGAGAGGGGGTGGACACAAAAACACACAAAATCTACTTTTCTTTTGTTTTTGTTTCTTTTTTTGAGTCACACCTGGCTTTGCTCGGGGGTTACTCCTGGCTCTGCACTCAGAAATCACCCCTGGCAGGTATGGGGGACCATATGGGAGGCCGGGATTAGAACCACTGTCCTTCTGCATGCAAGGCAAGCACCCTACCTCCATGCTATCTCTTCGGCCCCAAAATCTACTTTTCAACATTCTCCACACTCAAAGAATAATAAAAGGTCAGAAGAATAGGTTGGAAAATAGTTTCCGGGTTTAGTTCAGCAATTTAGAATCCCTGGCAGTGATATGATCCCTTGAGCATCAGAAGGGGTCACTCCTGAAAACTGATCCAAGCACCCCTGAGCACGGCCCACTGTGATCTAACACCATCACTTCCCCACCAAAATCAGATGAGGCTCTGTAACAGTATCATCCAGCTAATACAGCGCTTAAAGCATGGTAGTTACCATCACAATTCTGATGCTTAGAATTTAAATGATAAGCCCCCAACTTATTTGACCAACTATCTCCCTGAAATACAATTACTCATGGCTCCTTTAAAAATCTTCCTTCTTTAGGCCAATACACAGAAAACACCCCAATACCACTTGAACTACCAATTTCCAGCACCTCTGGGGATATATATTTTGGGAAACCCTAGTTAGGCCTAAAAGGTGGGGGCTGTTTATCCGAATCCCAATTTTGCACATCCACACTTAAGACTGGCTTTCTAATTGTGCCTGGAAATGCATTCACTCCTCCCCAAGAACACCACTGCAGATGAAATGCAGAGATGCCTTCCTCATCAAAGGAATGTTTTTAACCAAGACACAGGGGCCCACTTAAGGGCACACTGTAGCCCAAGGTGTACTCAACAGAGACTCAGGGTACAGTGATAGTACAGTGGGAAGACATATGCCTTGCACACATCTAACCTGGGTTCAACCCAGTATCCCATATGGTCCCTAGAGTACTTCGGCTCAGTGCATCATCAACCTGTCCTGCTCCCCTCACTCCTGTTTTCCTGAAATGCTGCCTCCCGCCTCCCATAAGCCACTCTCACCAGCACCCGCATCCTGTCCTGAGCTTTGCTTCTAGGAATTGCCTCCTCAGAAACCAGAATGTCTCATCAGTTGTTTCTCCTCTCAATATTCCCCTGGAGATACTTCCTAAGGGCTGATGTAAGGTTTCCACTTACAACAGCTGTTGGTAATGGAAAGAGCTGGACAGGGACCCAAAGTTATGATTCAAGATGGGACTATCAGGAGTAAGGAAGTCACAATCGCTGTCCAACAGGACTTTTCCCCCAATTATATTCATACCTTGAGTGTGGCCGGGAGACTGACTGAATTTCATTTTTTTTTTTTAATGACTCTCTGTTCCTTAAATGAATGAACTAAGCCAGACAGTGACATGTGGTGTGCTGTTGCCATCAAGGGCAGAGGAGGACCAGAGCGATAGCATAGCAGTAAGGCATTTGCCTTGCACACAACTAACACAGGATGGATGCCAGTTCGAATCCCAGCATCCCATATGGTCCCCCAAGCCTGCTAGGGGCGATTTCTGAGCACAGAGCCAGGAGTAACCCCTGAGAGCTGCCAGGTGTGACCCAAAAACAAAAACAAGCAAAAAGGGGCAGAGGAAGACTTAGAAAGGGCAAATGGATGCATGGGTTGGGGCAACGGCATACATAGTCTCCTGCGAGGACCTCATGAAAGAAAGAAAACTTGGAGTCAACGGGAGAATAAACCTACACAGTAGGTGCTTAGTTCAAGTTGACAAGTTCAAGTTCAGTTCTGGGATGAAGAGAAGCAGGAGGAAACACTCTGCTATTTTCACCCTCAAGAGCTTGCTGTGAAGCTCATGAGCTTCAGAAGAAACTGAGTATCCTCTGGGATAAGGTCTGTGCTCTTCATTGCTTTCATGAGGGGCTGTCCTGGCTCCAGGACAGAGGCAGATCCAAATGGCCAGGCCACTTACCCCGCAATCATCAGTACACCCCTCTACCCCACCTTCTATGGGTCAGTCAGAGGAAGATGAAGATGAAGCTAAGAGAAATCAGAGGGCCCTGAGCAAAGAAAGAAGGGTCTGCCCAGCGGGACACTTGTTGAGTGTGACCTATAGTAGTGTGACCCTTACTCCATCTGGACAAGGAACCTGTTTTATGGTCACATGGGCTCATAGGTATTTGGGATCTGAAAGACAAGTGGCATTTTCTTAAGAAAAAGAAGATAGGGTCATCCATGTAAAGGGCGTGCCAACTCTGCTAATACATGGCACACTCCTGGAAGGTGGGCCTGGTAAGACCAAGTGGGCAGCTGCCACCCCGCACCTGGGAAAATGATCCTAATTTAGGTCAGCTCTGGGCCTGTGGTAGGTAAAGAAGAGCCATTTTGGCTGCGCCACACTGGAAGAGGCATTAACCTCCAAGAAGAAACACACACCAAAGTGGAGGCGGGTGGGTCAGTCCAGGTACATTTGGGGGTGGTTCTGATGGATATGGTTCTTACCATTTCCTGGTCCTGTGGTAACAGTGAAGCCCAATGTCCCTGGGGGCCAGTCTCACCTGCCAGGCCTGGCCTTGGCCTCTCCCCACAGTCCCTCCCCAGGGCAGAGGTGGCTGCAGTGCAGATGGGCTGGGGACTATAAATAGCAGGGGCGCATACATTAGCATGCCAATGCACCCGCACCCCATCCTCTATGCTAATGGCCCACCATGCGCCTGAACACCTTCTGTTCCCCTGCATGCATTTGCATGCACAATTAGCATAATCTTGTATAATTAATGAACAGCGTCAATTTTAGCTCCTAAGTAATTTGATTAACATGTTGATAGGGCACTTACTAGGCTCTTCAAACCTCAGGGCTGGGCATGGGGCCTGAGGAGAGGGGGAAGAGTGCAGAGATGGCTAAGGGCCCCCCAGCTGCCCATGCAGAGTGGTGGTGACTCTGCTACCCCCAAATGGGCCTGAGAGGAGGGAGGTGGGGGATCAGGGGCTGCTAATGGGCGGCATCAGCTCCCCAGTGGCCTGGCAGGGACAGAGGGGCGCCAGGCAGTCTGTCACCTGAGCATAAAGCTATTGATGGCCTTGAGGACAGTCACTCACACACACACACACACACACACACACACACACACACACACACACACACACAGCCTATTCTCTATGTGGGGGGGATCTTCTTTGAATGCAGGTAGAGGGTTTCTAGGGATGAAGAGGAAGAAGAAGGATTTAGAAATAGGGAGAGTAGTTGCCACAAAACGGCTTGTGGGAAGCCACAGAGAAGAAAGGTAGATGTGTGTGTAATTTGGGATTCAAAATGGGGAACAGTGCCCTGCATGACAGTACAGTAGGTTGCATGTAGCCAGCCCAGGTTCGAGCCCCGACATCCCATATGGTCCCGAAGCACTATCAAGAGTGATTCCTGAGCATAGAACCAGAAATAACCTCTAGGCATTGCTGGCTGTGGCCCAAAAAATCAAACTAGAACAATCTAAGGAGAAAGACAGGAACTCAGGCTCAGGCTAAAGGAACAGTTCCCAGACCCATACCCTCTCTAGCTCCCCTCTGGCCAAAGGGTTAGAAGTTCTTCCCTGGCTCTGAACTTCCTGTTGTGGACTTGACTCACTATTCTGACTATCACAATGGTCACTGGGCTGAGAGCCGGACAGGACAAAAAATGACCTGGGGCAGGCATAGGCCAGGCATTGGGTACCCAATTTTTGTTTTGTTTTGGGGTCACACAGAGTTGTGCTCAGGACTTGCTCCTGATTCTGTGCTCAGGGATCACTCTTAGGAGTGTTGGGGGACCAACTATATGGTGGTGACAGGAACTGAACCTGGGGCTAGCCATTTGCAAAATAAGTGCCTTAATCCTGTGTTATCTCTCGGGCCCTGTGTAACAAGATCATAGTCAACTTCACAACATTCCCACTAGCTGGGGTTAAGCTGCAGGACCATTGCTGTGGCTCAAGTGGCTGTTGTCCTGGGTTCGAGCCCTAGTTCATGACTCTCTCTTCTGCATCACTGGGTGTGATGAGTTCTGCATCACTGGTACTTGCAGGTTTTGTTGGCCCCTGAGTACCACAGATGTGGCCCTCATTTAACAACAATAACAAAAGACATCCGGGGGCTTGAGTAAAAGTCGAACAGGCAGAACATTTGCCTTATACTTGGCTGAGTAATTCCTACATGTAGAATGAGGGCATTGCCAAGTGTGGCCCCACCCCCACAAAAGAAGACAATTCTTTTTTTTTTTTGGTTTTTGGGCCACACCCAGTGACGCTCAGGGGTTACTCCTGGCTATGCACTCAGAAGTCGCTCCTGGCTTGGGGGACCATATGGGACGCCGGGGGATCGAACCGCGGTCCGTCCTAGGCTAGCGCAGGCAAGGCAGGCACCTTACCTCTAGCGCCACCGCCCGGCCCATGAAGACAATTCTTTTTACAAACTAAAGCACGGAAGGGGAGGGAAGAGACTTGCTATGGGGTCTGGCCAGTCTTTCCAGGTGGTCTGAGTCTCTCACCCTTTGTGGACTTTCTTCCTTCCTTTTTTCTTTTGTTTTTGTTTGTTTGTTTTGTTTTTGGGTCACACCTGGCAGCGCTCAGAGGTTACTAATGGCTCTACACTCAGAAATCACTCCTGGCAGGCTCAGGGGACCATATAGGATGCTGGAATTCAAACCACCTTCCTTCCACTAGCAAGGCAAACACCCTACCTCCATGCTATCTCTTTGGCCCCTCCTTCCTTCCTTTTTGCTTTTTGGGTCACACCCTGTGATGCTCAGGGGTTACTTCTGGCTCTGTGCTTGAAAATCGCTCTGGCTTGGAGAACCATATGGGATGCTGGGGGATTGAACTGCGGTCCGTCCTAGGTCAGCAAGGCAAATGCCCTACCGCTGCGCCACCGTTCGGCCCCTATGGAGTTATTTTTTATTCAAGAGGTGAACATTCATCTACTGGCTCACTGCTTACCTCTCCTGTGATCCCTCCCCTCTGGCTTCCTCCTCTTCTTCCTCCTGTATCTACAGATATAAGCCCTCGTGGCCCTTCACACTCCAAGCTCACCTTCACTTACCCAGAAACTTCCCTTAAATCCTCAAATAAGAGGAGGCTTGGAGACCCTCATCCATATGATTCATATTTTATCCTACAGGAACCCCAAGGCCTGGGGGGGACCTTTCCAGAACCCCCTCTGTGATTCCCTCCTCTCAAATATTCTGGATGTGAACAGGCTCCCAGGAAAGGAAGTGAAACTCACAGAGAAAAACCTCACTCTGGCCCAGCACTGAGAAGCCTTTGCTTGCAACAGCATTGGGGGAGTCCAGATACTGGTTGGATGGGGCAGGGAGAGGAAGAGAAGCTGCTATGAGTCTGCGGGGTCAGCTAGAGCAGTGCTTGCTGGATGTGGGGGGGGCTGTTTCTCTTTTATTGTTTTTTTGTGGGGGCTTAGGGTCACAGTTAGTAGTGCTCATGGCTTACTCCTGGTTCTGTGCTCAGGAATCACTCCTTTTTTTGTTTTGTTTTTTGGGTCACACCCGGCAGCGCTCAGGGGTTACTCCTGGCTCTGTGCTCAGAAATCACTCCTGGCAGGCTCGGGGGACCATATGGGATGCCGGGATTCGAACCACCATCCTTCTGTATGCAGGGCAAACGCCTTACTTCCATGCTATTTCTCCGGCCAGGAATCACTCATGATGGGGCTCAAGGGCTCATATGGGGTGCTGGGGATCAAACCTGGGTGGGTTGTGTGCAAGGCAATTACCGTACCTGCTGTGCTTTTGCTCCAGATTAGGGTGTGTTGTAGTGGGGGGACTGGTTCTTTTGTAGCTCCCACTAACTCTTTCCCACCAAACTGCTTGTCACCAAACTGCTGTTTGGGCCTCATGAGGAATTAGGGGCCTAAATTTTCTCCCATCAGGTTGACCAGAGCTTTCCTTTGCCAGGTGGTTCAGATATGATCTGTTCCAAGAGTGTTGCTCATAAGAATTTCTGAATACCAGACTGGCCACAGCTCACTGTGGAGTGTTCCTAAGAAATGGGGATTCCTCACCCCACCCTGTCCTGCTCCTGTGCAGATGTCAGCTCAGCCAACCCATTCTTTATCTCTCACTTTTATTGTGGGTGCCAGAGGTCAAAAGTAGGGCCTCCTTCCTGAAAATCCTGTATTCTATCGCTGAGCTTCATTCCTGATCCCTCAAGGAGATACTAAGTCTGAGAAGTGGGATGTCCAGGGGCTGGAGAGAGAATACAGCAGGAAGGGCATTTGCCTTGCACATGGCTGACCCAGGTTCGACCTCAGCATCCCATATGGTTCCTGAAACACCACCAGGAGTAATTCACGAGTACAGAGTCAGGAGTAACCAACCCCCAAACAAAAACAAACAAATCGAATGTCTAATACCTACATGTAATTATTTGAACTAATTACTATAAAATAAAATCTAAAAATTCTATTTATCAGTCACAGTAGCTACACGTCATGTGCCTAACAGTGTGTGTTGCTATTGGCTACTGCTCTGGTGAGTGTGGCCCCTTCTCATTTACAGGAGTCTATTAGAGAGTTTGTCCTCTAGCCATACATAGTTCTGTTATGTATGGGTTTAAACAATTATGCTTTGTCTCCTCAGCTACTCTCTGTCTCTGATTTTTGGGCCACACCTGCTGGTACTCAGGGATTACTCCTGGCTCTGTGGTCATTAATGACTCCTGGTAGAATTGGAGCTCAGAAGACCATATGGGATTCCAGGGGTTGAATCTGGGTCTACTGTGTGCAAGGCAAATTCCCTACCCACTGTGCTATTCTCTGGCCTTTCAGCTACTCTTTTTTGCTTGTTTTGGGCTACACTAGCAATGGTGTGCTTAGGGAAAATATGAGATGCTGGCAATCAAACTCAGGTTGGCTGTGTGCAAGGAAGTGTCCTATCCACTGTGTTATTGCTTGAGCCCTCTCATCAGCTATTCTTTTTGTTTTGTTTTGGGTCACACCCAGCAGTGCTCAGGGGTTCCTCCTGGCTCTATGCTCAGAAATAGCTCCTGGCAGGCTTGGGAGACCATATGGGATGCCGGGATTCAAACCACCAACCTTCTGCATCAACGGCAAACACTTTACCACTGTGCTATCTCTCTGGCCCCTCATCAGCTATTCTTAAATTCTCAAAGGTTGGGAATTACGGTTCAACTTGTCTCTTTTGTCTTGGGCATCCATTCTAGCTTTGGTCCCACCACTGGTACTCATGGATTCATGATAGAATTCAGAGTCAAATTATTGTGAGAAACAGAGATATAGTACAGCAGACAGGACACTTGCCTTGTATGTGAGCAATCCCAGTTGAATCTTCTGCATTATCCTCTGCAACCCCCAGAGAACTGTGCACCACCACTGAATACAGAGCCACAGTCTGGGTTTCACCCACAAAAATTTAAAAAAAAGGATGTTATAATGAATGTTGGACCAATACTCCCAAATCTCTTTTAACAGTGTAATGTAAAATCCCACACCCATGTGAAAAACAATAATTAGTAGGGAAGAATTTTGAGGATTGCAAAGACCTCTTAAGAGTTATTTTACTCTACGAGGGGCTAAAGAGATAGGACAGTGGTAGGGCTTTTGCCTTAGATGCTAAAGGATGGTGGTTCGAATCCCGGCATCCCATATGGTCCCCGAGCCTGCTGGGAGCGATTTCTGAGCATAAAGCCAGAAGTAACCCCTGAGCACTGCCGGGTGTGACCCAAAAAAAAAAAAAGAAAAAAAAGAGTCACTTTACCTAAGAACTGAAGTGATAGCACAGCGGTAGGGCGTATGCTTTGCATGCGACTATCCGAGATGGACCTGGGTTCAATATCCGACATCTCATATGGTTCCCAGAACCTGCCAAGAGCAACTTCTGAGTGCAGAGCCAAAAGTAACCAGAGCAGTGCTGCGTGTACTCTCCCTCCCCCACCAAAAAAGTCATTCTTCCCTAAAGCAACAGAGTCACAACAAAATTAGCATAATCAATTTTTTCAGGGGCTGGGGAAGTAGTGCAAAGGGCTGGAGCATATGCTTTACTTTGTATGTGTGAGGCTTGGATTTTCTTCCTGACACTGAGAACCACTGTGAGAAACCAAAGGGCACAACTAGGTACTTGATCAGGATGTTTGCAGGAAAACTGCCAGTGGTTACAGTGATCAATGCTTTTCTGGAGATAGCAATACTTGTTGGGGCAAATAAAAGTTTTCTCAAGATGGAGAAAGTGTGGGTTGGAGAGATAGCATGGAGGTAGTGCATTTGCCTTGCATGCAGAAGATAGGTAGTTCAAATCCCAGCATTCCATATGGTTCCCTGAGCCTGCCAGGAGCGATTTCTGAGCATAGAGCCAGGAGTAACTCGAGTACTGCCGGGTGTGACCCCCCAAAAAAAACAAAAACAAAAACAAAAGATGGAGAAAGTGGGAATGAGATGCTCTCCGGACTCTCAAAAGTGCTTATATGTCCCAGAGAGGAGGCAGTCCTGGGGGAAGGTAGGACATAGCACAGACCTCTAGAAGAACTGACAGTTTCTCAACTCCCAGGGGAATCCTGAGATCCTGCACAGGCAGGAAATGAAAGAATAATGAGCACTAGGAAATATAACTAGGTAATAAACAAAAACCACACTAGAAATTGATTAGAAATCAATTTCTGACTATTTTGTTCTACTGGAATTTATTTATTCTGGTTTGGGGACATGCCTGGCTGTACTCAGGGGCTGCTTTTGCTCAGTATTTGGGGATCTCTCTTGGTAGAGCTTTGGGGGACTATGCAGTGCCAGGGATTGAATCTGGGCCTTCTGTATGCAAAGCATGTGCTCAGCCTGTTGGGCTCTCTCTCTAAACTGGCCCATGTACTAAACTTTCAAAGACCATTATGCATGTGTGCAGGCAGGATATTGCCAGAACTCTCTGCAGTTTCCACACATTTTTATTATGAACTTGAAAGTGTTCTTACAAATACAATCTATTAAAGAAAACTGCATAAAGCAATAATTTAAAATCTGTGTTGATAGACTTATAATGTGTGAAGATCTGATGTGATTGACAAAGATAGAACAAAAGCAAAGAGAGGAAAGAGAGAGTGCTTACATAGATGCGTTGCTTTTGTATATCATTAAAATTAAGTTGATATTCATCTGAATTAGATTGTTTTCAAAGAAGATATTGTCATTGTAATTCCCAGGGAAACCACTTAGAAAATTACAGTAAAACAATAACAACAGTGCAATGAAAATAAGAAACTAAGGAAGGAAAACAGTACAAAGGATGGGAGTACATGTAGGATGAGCTCCAGGTTTGATTCCTGGAACCACACAGTCTCCTGAGCACCACAGGGAGTAGTCCCTGAGCACCATCAAGCATGATCCTTTCCCTTTACAATAAAATGTACACTGGGAGAAAGGACAACAATGGAGGAAAAACTGGTACATAGATATGAAGCATAGAAAACACATAGCGGGCCCGGAGAGATAGCACAGCGGCATTTGCCTTGCAAGCAGCCGATCCAGGACCAAAGGTGGTTGGTTCGAATCCCGGTGTCCCATATGGTCCCCCGTGCCTGCCAGGAGCTATTTCTGAGCAGACACCAGGAATAACCCCTGAGCACCGCCGGGTATGGCCCAAAATCCAAAAAAAAAAAAAAAAAAAAAAAAAGAGTGATCCCTGAGGAAGAGTCAGAAGTAAGCCCAGAGAAAACTGAGTGTGGCCCCCAAACCAAAACCAAACAGCAACAATATTCAGGGAGGCTGGGGGCTACTCCCCACTGCCAATAGTCCGGAACAGTTAAATGTTTGGGGTGATGATGTTACATACCTCAGTCCATACTGGGATACTCAGGAAGACTTTGCAGCACTCAGGGGCCTCAAGGGTCACACCTAGTGGTGTTCAAGGGTTGTTTGAGAGACCATTCAGTGCTGAATCCTTGCATATGTAATGCATGATGTACCCCTCATCCCTGAGTTATCTCACAGGTTCCCAAAGATGCCAACACCACCAGCCAGCCTGGTAGGAAACAGTCAAGACAGGATTGACGGGAAGAATATTCCACATTCCTGCCACTGGGGGCGCCCGAGGTTTCTGTGGCAACCAGTATGGCTACCAGTTAAGGGGAGTTTGGGTTCAGGAGCTGACAACTTATTGATCCTGTGACTTTGGATTGCACACAACTGGACTCTTAGGGGTGAAAGGGCAATTGAGAAGCTCACTGGGTACAAAGGTATCACAACCTCTGGCCTCCTCCTAAGAGAAGCTTCCCTAAGAGCCTGGGGTTGGGATCTATTTCTACACTACTTCCAGCAATGGAAGTTGGCACTTAACCACCCAAATTGAAAGTAGGTTGGTTGTAAGGGAGGCATTTTCTTTGTCCTGACAGTAGCTACTGACTTTAAAAGTCACCACCATCCTGGTTCTGGTCTGACCATCATCTGAACCCTAGTAGCTCCCAGCTAGTTCTTTTCTGGGTACCCCTCTACAAGACTAGGCAGCAGAATTTACAGATTAGGATAAGACCACATACAGGGGGGCCGGGAAGATGGCACTAGAGGTAAGGTGTCTGCCTTGCAAGCGCTGGCTAGCGTAGGACGGACCGCGGTTCGATCCCCCGGTGTCCCATATGGTCCCCCCAAGCCGGGGGCGATTTCTGAGTGCATAGCCAGGAGTAACCCCTGAGGGTCAAATGGGTGTGGCCCAAAAAACAAAAAAACAAACAAACAAAAAAAAAACCCAAAAAAACCCACATAAAGGGCAAAGAATCTCCTGAGGCCACATGCAGTGACTGCATGAGATCTCCAGTTACCCCGATGAGTGCAGAAGTAGATCGTGGGAAACTAACTTAGGACTTGAACCCTGTAACCTGTAGTTCTACTACAAAACCTACACAGCAAGTGAAGGAAAGACTGCTGCCTAACACAACACTGAGAATCTCAGAGACAATCTTAAACAAGAAAAGGAGAAAGAGGAATTTGGTACAAATCATGAAGAAAACAAAATCCTGGGGGAAGTTCATGTAGAAGGCAATTGAAGAGCTTGCTTCAAAGAAGAGTTTAAAGCTGTTATAATTGCTGGAGAGATAGTACAGCGGTTAGGGTGTTTGCCTTGCATGTGACCGACCCAGGACTGACATATATGGTCCCCTAAGCGTGCCAGGAACAATTTCTGAGCACAATGCCAGGAGTAACTCCTGAGCACCACCGGGTGTGGCCCCCAAACCAAACAAAAAAAAGCTGTTATAACAATGTTCAACAAAATCAGGAAAACAACTGATAAACAAAACAAGTTTAGGGGCCAGAGAGATAGCACAGCGGTAGGAAATTTGCCTTGCATGCAACTGATCCAAGACAGACCGTGGTTCGAATTCTGGCATCCCATATGGTCCCCGTGCCTGCCACGAGTGATTTCTGAGCACAGAGCCAGGAGTAACCCCAGAGAGCCGCCAGGTGTGACCTCGCCCCAAAATAATAAGATTTATAATAAGGATAGTGAAACCATTACAAGCATCAAACAGAAATGCAATAGCTAAGCGCAAGCATACAATACAGGGGCAATGAAGGAGTGCAGTAGCAGAGAATGTGTTTGGAAGCCACCCTGGAGCAGCCCCAGATTACCAGCAGGTGTGGCACCAAACCATAAAGTACATTAATAAAATAAAAAGTATTTGAGGACCTACACACATACCAAGATCTCTAGCTACAGCAGCCTGATGTTATCATCCACAACTGAGTGGAAAGTTTCCTGGCACCATAAAAAGACTTTGGGGTGTAAAAATGAGTGTGAATGAAGCCTGTAATTGTTCCCATGGCATTATACTTCTGTAGACCAAGGGAATTCCCTTTCTAATTTCCTCAATTCTTACTGTGCCTTTGCAGAAAAAAAAAAAAAAGAAGAAGAAGAAGAAGAAGAAACACAAACCTTTTGAAGTAGGTGCTGGTTTGGGACTTTTTGACTGTTTTGTTTGTTTGTTTTGGTTTTTGGGCCACACCCAGCTCAGAAATAGCTCCTGGCAGGCACGGGAGACCATCTGGGACACCGGGATTCGAACCAACCACCTTTGGTCCTGGATCGGCTGCTTGCAAGGCAAATGCCACTGTGCTATCTCTCCGGGCCCTGTTTGTTTTTATTGTTGTTTTATCTTGATTTTTTTTTGTGTGTGTGGGCATATTTTTTTGTTGTTCTCTTGTTTTTTTTTTTTTTTGTTTGTTTGTCTTTTGTAGTTGCTGGCTTTTTATTGTTGTTCTTTCTTCGCTGTTTTTCTTTGTACTTTTGTTGTTATGGCTTTTTTTTTCTTTTGTGCTGTTTTGTTACCTTTTTCTCCTTTTTCCCCTTTCTTCTTCTAAATCGATATTTATATCACCTAGATGATTCCTTCTAGTTTTTTTCTTTTTCTTTTTTTTGGGGTGTGTGTGTGTGTGTGCTTGTTTTTTTTTGTTTGTTTGTTTGTTTGTTTGTCACACCTGGCAGCGCTCAGAAGTTACTCCTGGCTCTATGCTCAGAAATCACTCCTGGCAGGCTCAGGGGATCATATGGAATGTCGGGATTCGAACCACCGATCTTCTGCATGCAAGGCAAATGCCTTATCTCCATGCTATCTTCCGGCCCCTCCCTTTTCTTATACCTCCAATAACAAAACCACATTACTAGAATCATCTTGCTCAGTTGAGGGGGAAAAATGGATGGTACCAGGACCAGACAATCATATGAACATTTAGTGGAAATAAAAAATGATCAAACTTGGGGGCTGGAGCAGTTGCACAGCCATAAGGTGTCTGTCTACCTTGTGAGCGCTAGCCTAGGACAGACCGAAGTTTGATACCCTGGCGTCCATGTGGTCCCTCAAGCCAGAAGCAATTTCTGAGTGCAGAGCCAGGAGTAACCCCTGAGCGTCACCAGGTTTGGCCCAAAAACCAAAATAAATAAATAAATAAATAAATAAATAAATAAATAAATAAATAAATAAATAAAAGTCAGACTTAAACAGCAAACACAAAGTCATCGACAACAGAATCGATACCCAATCTACAACAAGCTGTACAAGTGGGGACCAGTTATGCTAGCATCCTGGGGGGTAAAAGAGGGAGAAGTGGGATGCATGCTGGGAAAAGGGGTGGAGGAAGGACAACACTGGTGGTGGGAATGGCTTTTATTCATTGTCACTATGTACCTTAATATTACTGTGAATGATGGGGCCGGAGAGATAGCATGGAGGTAAGGCGTTTGCCTCTCATGCAGGAGGTCATCGGTTCGAATCCCGGCGTCCCATATATGGTCCTCCCGTGCCTGCCAGGAGCAATTTCTGAGCCTGGAGCCAGGAATAACCCCTGAGCACTGCCGGGTGTGACCCAAAAACCACAAAAAAAAAAAAAAAAAAAAAATATTACTGTGAATGATTTGTAACTAACTTTGGCCACAATAAAAATTTAAAAATAGTATTTGAGGAATCAAATACCAAAATTCAATATTTTGTTGTCTACAGGAAACATATCTTAGCCTTCAAGAGAATACTATTTAAAGAAAAAGGCTGGAAAACAATACCATAAGAAAATGATAACTCAAAAAAGACAATTACAGGGTCTGGAGTGATAGTATAGCAATAGGGTGCGTGCTTTGCATGCAATTGACCCGGGTTTGATCATTGACATCCCATATAGTTCCCCAAGCACCACCAGAAGTGATTCCTGAGTGCAGAACCAGGAGTAACCCCTGAGTATTACCGGGTGTTGCTCAAAAAGAAAAACAAATTAAAAAGTGCCAGAGTAGTGGCGCAAGCGGTAAGGTTGTCTGCCTTGCCCAAGCTAGCCTAGGATGGACCATGGTTCATCCCCCGGTGTCCCATATGATTCCCCAAGCCAGGAGCGATTTCTGAGTGCATAGCCAGGAGTAACCCCTGAGCATCAACTGTTGTGGCCCAAGCCCCCCCCCCAAAAAGAGACAATTATAGTTATAATCATATCAATAACACATTTCCAGAAAAAGGTAATCAGATATAGGAATAGATGTCTGATGATTAAGGGCTTAACACAGCAAGAAGATATTACAATTATCAATAGGTATTCACTATATGAATGTGCACCAAAATATATTAAGCAACTTTTACTAGATTAAAGAGCAATATTGACAGTAATATAATAAAAATAGCTATTTTAACAACCTCCTTACAACCATTGACAGATCAACTAAAGAGAGAATAGTAAATAGACTACAGCCTTAAATAATGAACTCGAACAGATGGACTTGATAGACATTGTAGAATGTTTTATTTCACCTGATGGGAAAAACTTAACTTTTTTTCATGTTCACATAAAATATTTGAGGATAAACCATTGATTGGTTTATAATTGGGACACAATTAATAATAAACTTACGAAGACTGAAATTAAACAATAATTTTAGATCCAGGAGTAACCCCTGAGTGCTGCTGGGTGTGGCCCAAAAAAACAAACAAAAAACCCAAATTTTTTTTTCTGTATTTTTGGGTCACACCTGGCAGTGCTCAGGGGTTACTCCTGGCTCTACACTCAGAAATAGCTCCTGGCAGGCTCTGGGGATCATATGGGATGCCGGGACTCGAACCACCGTCCTTCTGCATGCAAGACAAATGCCTTACATCCATGCTATCTTTCTGGCCCCAAAACCCAATATTTTTAGGATCACGATTTATAAAACTAAATAAAAATTTTAATTGTAAAGAAGTGAAATACCATTATTTTCAGATGACATGCTAATACATAGAAAAACCCTAGCAACTCAATTAAAATGCTATCAAAGATCAGGAATGTGGCCTGGCGGTAAAGCACATGATTTGCATATATGAAACCCTGAATTCGATCCCTAGTATCACACCCTCAAAATCAATACCGTATTTTCCGGTGTATAAGATGACTTTTGAAACAAAGAAAAGTCAACCGAATCGGGGATCATCTTATACGCCAAGTATATCCCGAAAAATGTTTCAATATGCCGCTAAACAAAAATTGTCTGAATATTGCCACAAAATGAATTTTCCAACTCAATCCTGCACCAATCACTGCAAGGCTGCTCGGACCGCCTCTCTAACTCAGCCAATCCAAGCAGGCTTTTTTTTTTTTTTTTTTTTTTGGCTTTTGGGCCACACCCTGTGACGCTCAGGGGTTACTCCTGGCTATGCGCTCAGAAGTTGCTCCTGGCTTCTTGGGGGACCATATGGGACGCCGGGGGATCGAACCACGGTCTGTCCTAGGCTAGCGCAGGCAAGGCAGGCACCTTACCTCCAGCGCCACTGCCCGGCCCCTCTTGGTTTGTTTGTTTTTTTTTTCAAGTAGGCTTTTGATGCATGCAAATTATACAGTGTTCTGGACCTGAATCAACACTGTAAAAAGCCTGCTCAGATTGGCCAGTCAGAGAGGAAGTCTATTACAGTATAACCTCTGAACCTTTGTTGTTGTGATTGGCTCACTGTGGTACATACAATTGCAGCACAGGAACGTTCTGTCTGATACAGCGAATATAGGCCTAAACCTATGTTTTAACTGCAAAATTAGGGGGTCGTCTTATACACCCAGTCGTCTTATACACCGGAAAATACGGTATTTAAAAATCTCTTGAAGAGAAGTCATAGTACAGTGGGTAGGCATGCAGCTGTCCCAGGTTTGATTCCCAGTGATTCATATGGCCCCCAAGCATTTCCAGGAGTCATACCTGAGTGCAGAGTCAAGAGTAACTCCTGGGGGCCAGAGAGATAGCACAGCAGTAAGGCATTTGCCTTAGACGCAGAAGGATGGTGGTTTGAATCCTGGCATTCCATATGGTCCCCTGAGCCTGCCAGGAGCTATTTCTGAGCATAAAGCCAGGACTAACTCCTGATTGCTGCGGGGTGTGACTCAAAAACCAAAAAAAAAAAAAAAAAAAAAAAAAAGCAAGCTCTTGAATTCCTTATTTAAATAACAAATAAAAAATGTTTATGCCTCTACGGAGTAAAATATTTAGAAATACATTTAATTAAGGAGGTGAAAAAACTGTGTAATAAATTCAAGACACTTAAAAAACTTAAAATGGGGGCTGGGCGGTGGCACTAAAGGTAAGGTGCCTGCCTTGCCTGCGCTAGCCTTGGACGGACCGCGGTTCGATCCCCCGGTGTCCCATATGGTCCCCCAAGCCAGGAGCAACTTCTGAGCACATAGCCAGGAGTAACCCCTGAGCATTACCGGGTGTGGCCCAAAAAAAAAAAAAAAAAACTTAAAATGAAAAGACATATTGGATACATGGATGTGGAGAGAATCAATCTAATCAATATATCCAGTTTAGGGGTTGGAGCAATAGCATAGCAGGCAGGGTGTTTACTTTGCACACAGCTGACCCAGGTTTGACCCTAAGTTTCCCATATACTTTCTCAAACCTACCAGAAAGGTAGAGCACAGAGCCAGAAATAACCCTGAGCACTGCTGAGTGTGGCCCAAAATACAAACAAACAAACAAAAATGTCCATTTTACTAAAAACATTATAAAGATTAAATGCATCTTAATCAAAATTAGTTAATCAAAATTGTATTTTTGAGATTAAATAGAATAAAAATACTAAAGTTTATAAGGAATCTTTAAAAATATCCAATATGCGTATATATATTAGGGATAGAGATCATATCTTGCATATGTGAAGCACTAAATTTAATTTCCAGTAAACACACACACACACACACACACACACACACACACACAACACCTTAAAGAACTAGGGCAGTCTTTTTGTTTTATTTTATTTTTTTTTGGTTTTAGGAATACACCTGGCCACACTCAGGGGTACTCCTGGCAGGCTCGGGGAACCATACAGGATACCAGGGATTGAACCCAGTTCAACTGCAAAGTAAATGCCCTACCCACTGTACTATCTATCACTCTAGCCCCAGGTAGGGTATTCTTAAGGCAGAAAAATGAAGATGGTGTTATATTAACTTGACTTCAAAGTATTCCATAAAGCAGCAGTTACTGAAAAACTATAATACTGGAATAAAAGTAGCATACAAATAAAATAGATTTAAAGGCCCAGTAATAAATCCCATATTTATCAATATTTAATTTATTACAAAGGATCCAATATTATACAATACACATATCTGTTGGGCTTCATTCACACCAGCAACAAAGGATAGTAAAGCAAAGATAAATAGTTGGGACTAGGCCTGGAGAGATAGCACAGCAGCGTTTGCCTTGCAAGCAGCTGATCCAGGACCAAAAGGTGGTTGGTTCGAATCCCGGTGTCCCATATGGTCCCCTGTGCCTGCCAGGAGCTATTTCTGAGCAGACAGCCAGGAGTAACCCCTGAGCACTGCCGGGTGTGACCCAAAAAACAAAAACAAAAACAAAAACAAAAAACAGTTGGGACTGCATTAAAGCTTTTGTACAGAAAAAATACATAAACAGATTAAAAATAAGATACCTCATGGAAAGGAATAATTGCATACAATAATCCGATATAGAGTTAATAATGAAGGTATATAAAGAACTCATACAACATAAAGAAATTCAAACAAAATATAGGCAGAGATCTGAGTAGATACATAGACACTTGTTTGTCTCAATGTCTCTTTACTTGCTGCTGACTTGCTCTTTTTTTTTTTTTTTTTTTTTTTTTTTGATTTTTGGGTCACATCCAGCAGGGCTCAGGGGTTACTCCTGGCTCTAGGCTCAATCGCTCCTGGCAGGCTTGGGGAACCATATGGGATGCCAGGATTCGAACCACTGTCCTCCTGTGTCTAAGGCAAATGCCTTACCACTGTTCTATCTCTTCGGCCCTCTTTTAAGCTTGTGTTCTCTTGACCATGGATTTCTTTCTTTCTTTTGGGCCACACCCAGTAGTGCTCAGGGGTTACTCCTGGCTCTTTGCTCAAAAATTACTCCTGGCTCAGGGCACAATATGGGATGCCGGGAATCAAAACCAGGACCATACGGGGTCCGCCACGTGCAATGCAAATGCACTGTGCTACCTCTACCACTGTGTTAACTCTCGGTCCATCCAATCACATCTTTCTAAGTTAATTTTGTTCAACAAAAACTGTTTGGGGTCTGGAAAGATAGTACAGTAGGTAGGATCCTTGCCTTGCACATGGCCAATCTGAATTCAACCTCTGGCCCCCCTAGATGGTCTTCTGAGCCCTGGGAGGAGTGAACCCTGAGCACAGAACTAGGAATAAGCCAAGTGTGAACCAAAACTTTAAAAAAAGCTAAAAACTAACACGTTTTACTTTAAAAAAAAGAAAAAAGGAAAAGAATCATTTTTGTGGCAAAATTCTAGAATGCTGACACCATGGTGGTTTATGGTCCACTTAAGGAAATGCTACTATGAGTTGAAGAGAAATAGAGATTACATTCAATAAAAATGGAATTGTCGGGGCCAGAGTGATGGTGCAGGTGGTAGGGCACTTGCCTTGCACATGCTAACCTAGGATGGACTGTGGTTCAATCCCCCGGCATCCCATATGGTCCCCCAAGCCAGGGGCGATTTCTGAGCACATAGCCAGGAGTAATCCCTGAGCATCACCAGGTGTGGCCCCAAAAACAACAAATATACACACATACAAAAAAATGGGAGCCGGAGATATGGAGGTAGGATGTTTGCCTTTCATGCAAAAGGACGGTGGTTCAAATCCCGGCCTCCGATATGGTCCCCCGAGCCTGCCAGGAGTGACTTCTGAGTATGGAACAGGAGTAACCCCTGAGTGTGACCCAAAAAAAACAAAAACAAAAGCAAAAGATACCAGAAACTATGTACTTCCAGAAAAAAGAAAATGACCCCCAAAATTGTAAGATGAAGAATGATAAAAATAAAAAAGCAAGAGCCTGTAACTCTAAATTGAAAATCTTCATATATAATACAAAAAAATATAATGTGTAAAATATTAAAAGAAATAAAACTGTGGCTTATAGTAAGACCAGGATCAGCTAGAATGCTGAATGAAGGTCAGTGGTGCTGGTGTTACCTGTATTTAATAACCATTTCTCAAGGGGGAAGACCCTTGATTTATAATAATGACCCATTCCCATGGTTACCTCTTCCTCTTTTACTGATTTCAAGCTATCAAAGTGACGTCACTAAGCATGCCCTTGACAAGAATGCTAATAATTAGCTCTTGTGAATCTGTTCGAGGCAGTCTAGCACACCTGCCCAATTCTAAAATGAGTCAAAATAGAAACTGTGACTTTAAGAATATATAGTAAGGCCCAGAGCGATAGTCAGTGGGATGCTTGCCTTGCACTAAAATTCAAGATAAATAAACAAAGGAATAGAAAATTTCAGTATAATGATAGTTGTAGATGATTACTCTGGATGAGAACTGGATGCTGAAAGGAGATAAAGTGATATGACTGATACCCTTTCAGTAACAATATTGTAAACCATAGTGCCTAAAAGTAAAAGAGGGAGGGAGGGAGAGAGGGAGATAGGTAAATAGATAGACAAATAGATAGATATATAGAGAAAAAAAATGTCTGTTATAAAGACAGGCAGGAGAGTGAAGAGGAAGGAAAAGAGGAAAACTAGAGAAACTGGTGATAAAAATATGCACTGGTGAAGAAGGGATGGGTGTCAGACATAGTATGAGTGAAATTCAATCATGAACAACTTTGTAACTGTGTATCAAGAGGTGATTCAATTTTTCTCTTTTTGGTTTTTGGGTCACACCCGACAGCGCTCAGAGGTTACTCCTGGCTCTACATTCAGAAATTACTCCTGGCAAGGCTCTGGGGACGATATGGGATGCTGGGATTCGAACCACCATCCTTCTGCATGCAATGCAAAAGCCCTACCTCTATGCTATCTCTTCAGCCCTGGTGATTCAATTTTTAAAATTACTTACAAACAAGAAAAAAGTAAAAAACGAAAACAAAAACAAAAAAGGTCAGTAAATGCCTTAGCCCAGTAAAAAAAATGAAATAAGGAACAGAGCACTTAAAGCAAAACACTAAATGTTTTTAAAAGGATGAAAGGAAAACAAAAATAAATAAATAAATAAATAAATAAATAAATAAATAAATAAATAAATAAAATTTTAGGGCCCGGAGAGATAGCACAGTGGTGTTTGCCTTGCAAGCAGCCGATCCAGAACCTAAGGTGGTTGGTTTGAATCCCGTGTCCCATATGGTCCCCCATGCCTGCCAGGAGCTATTTCTGAGCAGATAGCCAGGAGTAACCCCTGAGCGCCGCCGGGTATGGCCCAAAAAAACCAATAAATAAATAAATAAATAAATAAATAAATAAATAAATAAATAAATAAATAAATAAATAAATAAATAAAAGGATGAAAGGAAAACATAGAAATCGAACAAATAAAAAGTATATCTAAGGAGCTAGAGTGGTGGCGCAAACAGTAAGGTGTCTGTCTGCCTTGCAAGCGCTAGCCTAGGATGGACCCCAGTTCGATCCCCTGGCATCCCATATGGTGCCCCAAGCCAGGAGCAATTTCTGAGCTCATAGCCAGGAGTAACCCCTGAGCGTCACTGGGTGTGGCCTAAAAACAAAAACAAACAACAAAAAAAAAAGTAGTTGAAATAAATCAATAACCCTGATAAAGTAAATGAACTAATCATGCCATATTATAGATCATATTTTTTTAAAAAATATTAACCAGCAATACAATCTTAAATTAAAGATATCTGAAAAATAAAGACATATATCTTTTGAAAAATAAAAGGAAATAAAAAAGTATATAAAGCAAATTTAACAAAAAGTGAGTTGAACTCATTTCTAATATCAGATAAACAACTTTAAAGCAACAGTATTATTAAAATAAAGGATTAGGGGCCAGAGCGATGGTGCAGTGGTAGGGCGTTTGCCTTGCACACAGCAGACCCAGAATGGACTGTGGTTCGACTCCCCAGCATCCCATCTGGTCCCCCAAGCTGGGAGTGATTTCTGAGCACATAGCCAGGACTAACTCCTGAGTGCCACTGGGTGTGGCCCAAAAACTGAAAGGAAAAAAAAAAAAGGATTAGAAGCTGAGCAGTAGCACAGTGGTGGATGGACCCTGGTTAGATTTCCAGCATCCTAAATGTCCCCCAAGCCTATCAGGAACAATTTCTGAGCCCAGAGTCAGGAGTAACTCCTGAGTGCTGGTGGATGTGACCCAAAACCCAAAATAAATAAATAAATAAATAAATAAATAAATAAATAAATAAATAAATAAATAAATAAAATAAGGATTAGAAATAGCTACAAAAGGGTTAAGTTCAGAAAGAAACTATAAAATTAAAAACATGCAGGGGCCGGAGAGATAGCATGGAGGTAAGGCATTTGCCTTTCATACAGAAAGTCATCAGTTCGAATCCGGGCATCCTATACGGTCCCCCAAGCCTGCCAGGAGCTATTTCTGAGCGTGAAGCCAGGAGTAACCCCTAAGTGCTGCTGGGTGTGACCCAAAAACCAAAAAATAAATAAATAAATAAATAAATAAATAAATAATAAATGTCTACATATAATAGATATGTTGATGAAACTCATAAATTGAAAGTTGAAAAATCATATAGAAGATTATAACCTTACCTCTTAGTTCTTATTTCATCAAGCAGACAAAGATAAAGACATATCTGAACAACACAACAATTAATCTTGATTTAATGGACATGTATAAAACAGTAGGCCCAATTAGACACACAATTAGGTTACAAATTAGTGGAGGGAAAGAGAACTAGAAAAACACCATCTGATTAGAGATTAAGAAATATACTTCTACTTTTATCTCAGTCCAAGATGGAATAATAAAGACATTTACCAACGGTCTGAAAAGAAGCAAAACAAATCAGACAAAATACTGTCCAAGACAACAGATAAAGGAGACAAAGGACTGTGATCCCTGAGATTAAAAAAAACTATGTGTGGGCCAGAGTGATAGTACAGCGGGTATGGTACTTGATTGTATGCAGCTGATCTAGACCCCAGGTGTCCCATATAGTACTCCAAGCCTGGGAGTGATACCTGAGTGTAGAGCAGGAGCATGACCTGAGCACAACTGGGTGTGGCCCCAAAACAAAACAAACAATGAAAGAAACTATATATGGTTGAGAACAATAACCAAGGACAATTAAAAAGAGGGTCAGGAGGAGGGAGTACAGTTAGGACAGAAAAGGGATCACTATAACAATGAGAGTTGGAAATGATCGCTCTACACAAGAACTGGGTGCTGAAAGGAGGTAAATTATGTGATATCCTTCTAGTAACAGTATTATAAACCTAAAAAGAAAAAAGAGAGAAGAAAAGTGTTTGCCATAGAGGCCGGCTGGGGTGAAGTAGTGTGAGGGAAACTGGGGGAAATTGTTGGCAGAAAATAAACCTGGTGAAGGGATCGAGTGTTGGAACACTGTATGACTGAAAGTCAACCATCGCCGGAGAGATAGCATGGAGGTAAGGTATTTGCCTTTCATGCAGAAGGACAGTGGTTCAAATCCCGGCATCCCATATGGTCCCCCATGCCTGCCAGGGGCGATTTCTGAGCATAGAGCCAGGAGCAACCCCTGAGTTCTGCCGGGTGTGACCCAGAAACCAAAAAAAAAAAAAAAAAAAAAAAAAGAAAGAAAGAAAAGGGCCTGGAAAAGGGCCTGGAGAGATAGCACAGCAGGGTTTGCTTTGCAAGCAATCCAGGAGCAAAGGTGGTTGGTTCGAATCCCGGTGTCCCATATGGTCCCCCGTGCCTGCCAGGAGCTATTTCTGAGCAGACAGCCAGGAGTAACCCCTGAGCACCACTGGGTGTGGCCCAAAAACAAAAACAAAAAAAAAAAAAAACAAAAAAAAAGAAAGAAAGAAGAAAAGAAAGTCAACCATCGACAAGTCTATAATTGAATATCTTGCTATCATTCAATGGTAATAATAAAACTATATATGTTGTACCTTATACAAGCTCCCACACATTGCTGAGACATTCCAGGCTGCAGCCTGGAGAGAGAGAACTGAGGCAGAGAGCTACAAAGGACCAAAATGGAGGAGAAAGAACTGGGAGGTGACAGGTCTTATTGAGACAGGTGTGCAGGAAGAAATGTATGGAGGTTGCTCCTGAAGGATTTCCCAGATACCAGTGCATGCCTGTGAGAAAATTATTTGAGGTCATCAGGACAAGAACAAGAAAATAAAGGAGGGGCCGAAGGGGTAGCATGAAGGTAAGGTGTTTGCCATTCATGCAGAAGGTTGGTGGTTTGAATCCTGACATCCCATATGGTCCCCTGAGACTGCCAGGAGCAATTTCTGAGCATAGAGCCAGGAGTAACCTCTGAGTGCTGCTGAGTGTGACCCATAAACCAAAAAAAAAAAAAGAAAGAAATAAAGGAACTGATCTTGGTACTCACACACTGATGGCAATAATGTCTGCTTCTACAAACTAGATGAAAAAGAAAAAAACCAACTCGGGGCCGGGAAGGTGGCGCTAGAGGTAAGGTGTCTGCCTTACAAGCGCTAGCCAAGGAATGGACAGCGGTTCGATCCCCCGGCGTCCCATATGGTCCCCCAAAGCCAGGGGCGATTTCTGAGCACATAGCCAGGAGTAACCCCTGAGCGTCAAACGGGTGTGGCCCAAAAAAAAAAAAAAACTCAATTCATGGGGCATTGTGTACTCCATTTAATTACTGATGAATAATTAGTGTCATATTGTTGCTGTGGGTACATCTAGTAAATCATACATATAAACAAGACTGGAAAAGATCAGAATGTTGAGCTGGAGTAAGAGTTTATGCCTAAAAGCACATACCTAACATGTCTGAGGCCCTGAAGTTGGATCCCTGATACTCTATGTCCCTCCACCCAGCACCACGTGATTGAGTTCTGGTGTTCCCTGAACATCTTTGTGGTAATTTTGGTGGGGACTATTTACTAGCACTGGGAATGCTCCCAGGTCCTCCAAGTTCTGCTGATAGTTGTTGTTCCCCTCCCTCCAAAAGATCAAAGTGTTTTTGAGACGCTTAATTGCATCCAGAGCAAAGTTCAAGAGATTTACAGGGACTCAAAAATATCTATCACTTCAAAACCTAAAGTTTCAGTCCAATCAAAGATTAGCAGACATGCTACATGCAAAAATAGATAAGTGCTGTCTGAGGACAATGATAAATCAACTGGAAAGGAACTAGAGCAGACACAAATGTTAGAATTAACAGAAAAAAATAAAGAGTTATAACTTAATTTGTTAAGGTTCAAAAAGCTAAGTAGGGGCTGATCCCCAGGCCTCCCATGTGGTCCCCCAGCCAGGAGCTATTTCTAAGCACACAGACAGGAGTAACTCCTGAGTGTTGTGGCCCAAAAAAACAAAACAAAACAAAAAAGAATTACTAGTGAGTTTCAGGAAAACCTCAAATAGTTTAGTCTAAGGATAACTGGAGATCCTAAAGAGGGCAGCGGAAAACATACTTGAGGAAAACAGTGGTTAAAAACTCCTCAATGAGGGCCGGAGAGATAGCATGGAGGTAGGGCATTTACCTCACATGCAGAAGGACTGTGGTTCTAATCCCGGCATACTATATGTTCCCCCAAACGAGCTCTGAGCTTAGAGCCAGGAGTAACCCCTGAGCGCTGCTGCCGGCAACAAAAGAAAACCAAAACCAACTCCCCAAGTGGTGAAGGGGCAGGGACAGATGTTGAAACAATGTATGCCTGAAACCCAATCATGGATAACTTTGTAATTTCCCCAGTGACTAAAAAATAATGAAAACTATGAACTCTAAGACTAAAAAGATTAAAAATAAACCATGAAGTAAACTAACACTAAGACATGTCACAATCAAGTTGCTAAACATGAATCAATAATAAAGAGAAAATATTAAAAATTATTATTTAAAGTCATTAGAGGGCCAGGGATAAAGCTCAGTAGGGAAAGCTTGCCTTACATGTTTGAGGCCCTAGGTTTGATCCCAGTAGCCATTAAGAAAATAGAGATGGGCCCGGAGAGATAGCACAGCGGCATTTGCTTTGCAAGCACCCGATCCAGGACCTAAGGTGGTTGGTTCGAATTCCAGTGTCCCATGTGGTCCCCCATGCCTGCCAGGAGCTATTTCTGAGCAGACAGCCAGGAGTAACCCCTGAGCACCGCTGGGTGTGGCCCAAAAACAAAAACATACAAACAAACAAAAGATAGAGATAAATAAATAAATTATAGTGGAGTGAACAAATATAACAATGGTATAACAGAATCAGAAACTCAAGAATAAAAGATAATGAAAGAAGCCCTTACAAAGCACCTTCCTTGCAAAGCATAATGTTGAAATTCTAATCTCTAATACTACTCATATTACTGAGTCCATTCTTGACTACTCTGCTATCGAAGATCCCTGGGCTGTAAATTATTTCCAATGATGCTCAGGGATTACTCCTGGCACTCAGAAATCATTCCTGGCTTGGGGAGCCATATGGGACGCCGGAGATCGAACCAGGTCTGTCCTGGGTCGGCTGCGTGCAAGGCAAACGCCCTACCGCTGCACTATTGCTCTGGCCCCTCTGGCTGTATTGCAATCATATGTGTAGATACCAAAACGGAAGGATAAGACACACCCACTCAACAAGTGATGCAATGAAAAATATGTGTGAGTAGGACCCCCCCCCCCCCCGAAAGCACATGTTATGACCACAACTAAAGAGTAAAAACCACAAATATGTAACACAACCTGGGCTGTGAACCTAGGAAGTACCAAAAGAAAGTTCGAACACCACAGCCCAAAGTGTGAGAGAGACCTCTGACCATCAAAAAAACTACAGATGGAATGGGAAAAGATGGAATGGGGAAAAAAATGCCAGACATATTGCAGGTAAATGGATGGAAATCTCCACCTACAGAAAAGAATGAAGAATATTGAAAATGATGACTATATGGGACTATATCATTATGGTCAGCTATAGAGAATAATTGTTCATATTGTAAAAATAATTTAAAAGTGTTGTTTAGGGCCTTGGATGTAGCATATTCATTGATGGATTGGTTTCTGGATCACATGTGGCCATGCTCAGAAATTCCTCCTGGCTCTGCACTCAGAAATTGCCCCTGGGAGGCTGGGGGACCATATGAAATGCCGGGAATCAAATCTCCCAGGTCTACTGCATACAAGGCAAAAGCCCTACCGCTGTGCTATCTCTCCGGCCAGGATGGATAGAGCACATTCAACAGTAATACATTTGCTTTACATGTTCAATACTCTGGGCTGCAAAAAAAACCCTTCAAACAAAATAATATAATATAGATCTTGTAACATATAAAAGTAAAATTAATAATAGTTAACAAAGTCATATTATTTAGGGATGATTGCAATAAATTCCATAAATCATAAATGTAATATTAAATAAAAAGCTAATATTAAAATAATAGACTCAAATCCAACCATATTAAAATAACATATAAACTGTTTAAATATCCTAATTAAAATCTGGGGTGGGAGAGATAGTAAACAGGTAGGGTACTTGTGCCTACTATGTGGTTCAACTGGAGTTCAATCCCTGGCATTCCACATGGTCCTCTGAGAACTTCCAGGAGTAATTATTCCTGAATTCACCACCAGGAGTAACCATTGAGTATTGCTGGGTATGGCCTCAAAATAAGGCAAAGATTGACATTGTCAAATTAGATTTCTATGGTTGTTTTTTATTTATTTGTTTGTTTGTTTATTTTTGTGCATGCAAGCCAAGCACCTTACCCACGATACTATCTCTCCAGCTTCAAACTTTAAACTCCAATTTAGGGGCAGGAATGGTGGCGCAAGTGGTAAGGCGTCTCTGTCTTGCCCCCAGCTAGCCTAGGACAGAACACAGTTCCATCCCCTGGCGTCCCATATGGTCCCTCAAGCCAGGAGCAATTTCTGAGTGCATAGCCAGAAGTAACCCCCCGAGTGTCACCAGGTGTGACCCAAAAACTAAAAAAAAAAAAAAAATCCAATTTAAAAGTTGGAATTACAAGCTATATAAAAATTCACCTTATGGGGCCGGAGAGATAGTATGGAGGTAAGGCATTTGCCTTTCATGCAGAGGGATGATGGTTTGAATCCCGGCATCCCAGATGGTCCCCCTTGCCTGCCAGGGGTGATTTCTGAGCATAGAGCCAGGAGTAACCCCTGAGTACTGCCAGGTGTGACCCAAAAAACAAAAACAATTCACCTTATATTGGGGCTGGAGAGAGAGAGCGCGCAGCAATAGGGCATTTGCCTTGTAAGCGGCCGACCCAGGACCAATGGTGATTTGAATCCTGGCATTCCTTATGGTCCCCAGCCTACCAGGAGCGATTTCTGAGCAGAGAGCCAGGAGTAACCCCTGAACGACAAGGAGTCTGACTCAAAAACCAAAAAAAAAAAAAAAAAAAAAAAAAATTCACCTTATGGGTCACAGTGATAATATAGACACAATAGGGCTCTTGCCTGGCATGCAGCAGACTTGGATTTGATCTACGACACATATGTTCCCCTGAGTGTCACCAGAAGTGATCCCTGAGTGATCCCAGAAATCACTCAGAGTATTGCCAGTTGTGACCCCAGAACAAAGCAAAACAAACTGTACCTTAGGGCCCAGAGAAATAATACAGTGGGGAAAGCAACTGCCTTCATGTGACTGACCCAGGTTTAATCTCCAGTATTTCATATGGTACAAGGAACATACAGCCAGGGGGGGGGGGGGGGGGGAAAGCCCTAAACACATCTGGGTGTGACTCTAAAACAAAACAAAATAAAAATCTTTTTTTTTTTTCTTTTTTGGTTTTTGGGTCACACCCGGCAGCGCTCAGGGGTTACTCCTGGCTCTATGCTCAGAAATTGCTCCTGGCAAGCTCGGGGGACCATATGGGATGCCGGGATTCGAACCACCGTCCTTCTGTATGCAAGGCAAAAATGCTCTACCTCCATGCTCTCTCTCTGGCCCCAAAGTAAAAATCTTAAATATAAAGACATAAATGGGTTTAAAGTGAAAGTAAAAAGATAAAACTTACATTAATGCAAGAAAGCTAAAGTGACTCTTAATATCAAAGTATATTTCATGGATTCATGATAAATTGATCCTAATAAAATACATAAATGCTAAAATTCTATATCCTTAATAACACTTTTTCAAATTATACAGTGTAAAACAAATAGAACTCAAGGAGAATACACAAATTCACATTAATAGTCATGATTTTAATGCCCTTCTCCCAATAATAGAATCATACAGAAAGTCAGTCAGGATATATTAAACTCAAAGAACATTATCAACTAACTTGTTTGATATTTATAGAACAACATAACAACAACTGATTATACATTCTTTCCAAGAACATACAAAACATTCATCAAGGTGGACCTATTTTATACCATAAAATAGTATCCAAAATTAAAATATCCAGGAGGTACAAAGTACATGTTTTTGCACACAACAGCATCAAATTAGAAACTAATAACATAAAGTCCCTAGGAGAATTCCCTGACTTTTTGAAACAAAGAAACACACGAATCAAAAGCAAAATAAACTCATAAGGGAAATAAGGAAGTATTTTTAGGGGTCAGAAAGATTGTACAGGGATTAAGATGCTTGCTTGGCAGGTGGCCAATCCCAGTTCAATTCCTAACACAAACTATGGTCCCATGAGATTGCCAGAAATGATCCCTAAGTACACAACTAGGAGAAAGCCCTGAGCACAGCTATGTGTGGCATAAAATTAAAAAAGGAAAGTATTTTTGATTTAATAAAAAATAAAATACAAGAGAATATGAGGTGTGCCCTTAATTCAAGATGGAGGGAGAAATATATAACACGCCTATACAAGAATCATATACTTCAGCATGTCCGCTCCAGGAAACCAAAAAAAGTCAAGAAAATTAAACAACCCAGGAGAAGGAAACTAATACACTTCAACATAGAAAATGAAAAATAAAAAGGAGAAAATTAATGTGACTAAAAGTTGACTCTTTTAGAAATTCAATAGTATAAACCAATAGCCAAAACTGATCAAGAAAGAAATATAGACATGGGGCCGGGAAGGTGGCGCTAGAGGTAAGGTGTCTGCTTTGCAAGCGCTAGCGTAGGTTCGATCCCCCGGTGTCCCATATGGTCCCCCCAAGCCAGGGGCGATTTCTGAGCACATAGCCAGGAGTAACCCCTGAGCGTCAAACGGGTGTGGCCCAAAAAAAAAAAAAAAGAAATATAGACACAACACTTGCCAATATTATAAATGAGAGCAGTCATAGCTAGGTCCTAGAGATATTAACTTAAAGGATAGGGAGTAGTACAAGCAATTTTGTGTCACAAGTTTAACAAATGATAAGACAAATGGTAAATTTTGAATGACACAACTACTAAGGTTATTCAAGAAGAAGACCATCTATTTCATTATTGATATTGAAATTATAGTTAAACTCCAGGTCAAAGTAGAATGCTAACAGGCACAGAAAGAAGTAAAGAATTGGGCCCGGAGAGATAGCACAGCGGTGTTTGCCTTGCAAGCAGCTGATCCAGGACCAAAGGTGGTTGGTTCGAATCCCGGTGTCCCATATGGTCCCCCGTGCCTGCCAGGAGCTATTTCTGAGCAGACAGCCAGGAGTAACCCCTGAGCACCGCCGGGTGTGGCCCAAAAAAAAAAAAAAAAAAGAAGTAAAGAATTCTAGCCAAGCACTACAGGGAGAAACCAGCAGGTATCTCATGGGATTAGTCCTTGAGAACAACCTGGTGTGGCTCTAACACAAAACCAAACCAAATAGGGCCAAGAGGCAATACAGGGTGAAAGGTGCAGGCCTTGATCCAGACTAATCCCCAGCACCTTATGACCCCCTAAGCATCACTGGATGCTAGTATCACCAGTGGATGTGGCTCTGGAGGCCCCCTGAGTACCTGGGTGACCCAGGTAATCCTTAGCACCACAGGCCTGTACAGCACAACATGCTTTGGTCCTTGCAGTAAACCACATGTCTGGCTAAGAATTTCTGGGAGTCACTACCAGATAAACCCTCCCCTTCCCCTCTTCTCCACCCTAAAATGATAAAACTTTTAAAGTTGTATAGTTTATGTGCATTTTATTGTATATCAATTTAATAATAATAGATTTAATAAAAATGAATAGGGGATCCTGAGTGATAGTATGCACTTGCATACTGCCGATCCGGGTTTTATCCCCATATAGTCCCCTAAGCACCACCAGGAGTGATCCCTGAGTGCAGAGTCAGGATTGAGCCCTGAACACTACCAGGTATAGCCCCAAAACAAGCAAACCAAAAAAGTAAAGGAAATACACTTGTGTTTCTTTTCCTTTCTTTGTTTTGCTTTGCGTTGCTGTTTTGCTGGGGTTGCCAAGGGTAAAATCCAGAGGTCAGTCATGTGAGGCACACTTTACTGCTGTGCAGCATCTTCGGTCTAGAAACACACTTGTATTTTTTAATATATTTTTTATGGAGGTATCACCATTTATAATACTATTGGAGTTGTTTATAGTTACAGAGCTACTACAGAAGCATACCAGTAAACAGTCGTATGTTAAAGAGAAGTCATAGCAGGAACATGCCTTTCTAGGGGCAATGATACAGTGGGTAGGGTGCTTGTTTTGCACATGGCCAACTTGGGCTTGATCCTCTGATTCCACACCAGGGGTGATTCCTGAGCACAGAGCTAGGAATGAGCCCTGAGAACCACCTTGTGTAGTTAAAAAAAAAAAGTGTCAATCTATAGAAGCAGAGTGGTCATGAAAACAGGTTATGGGGGCCTGAGAGATAGCATGGAGGTAAGGTGTTTGCCTCACATGCAGAAGGTCGGTGGTTCAAATCCCGGCATCCCATATGGTCCCCTGAACCTGCCAGGAGCGATTTCTGAGCATAGAGCCAGGAGTAACCCCTGAGCACTGCTGGGTGTGACCCAAAAACAAAAACAAACAAACAAACAAAAAAAAAAGGTTATGAAAATGTGAGACATAAGATAGGGAAGAGAGAGTAAAGTGGGAGAGGCACTGACAACACCTGCAACCAACCTTAGTTTGATCCCTAAGAGCCCCTGAGTATCACCTGATATGACCCAAAATCCAAAAGATATTTATCTTTTGGGTAAACAAAAATAACTCTTAGAAAGATTTCTTTTTTCTGTTTTTGGGTTTTTGGCCACACCCAGTGATGCTTAAGGGTTACTCCTGGCTCTGAGCACAGGAGTTGCACCTAGCAGTGATAGAGTTACTCCTGGCTAAGCAGGAATCACGATGGATGTTCGGGGAACCCAAGAGGATGTAGGGCTTGAACCCAGTCACATAAGGCAAGTACCATCCTCACTCTATTGCTCAGACTCCTGAGTAACCCTGTTTTTTTATGGCTCAAAAACCAAACAAATAAAAAATCAATTGCATTTCTCTATACTATCAACAAAGAGAATACCTAAGAGGAGATGTCATTTGCAATAGCAACAAAATATCACCACTTTCTTTCTTAAATACTGTGTTCTCAATTTGACCTACTGGGACCACCCCATTTAAAATAGCACCTTTGGGGCCAGAGAGGTTACCTCAGGTAAGGTATAACATGTATGCAGAGGCAGGTTGCCCCCTCCCCAACAAAACAAAACAATAAGAAATAAAATAATACCTCTGATCAGAGTTAGCTCAAGGTGGGAAATGTGTGCTTTGTAGTTGAAATCTCAGTGTTTGTTTTGGGGAGGGTCACACCTTGTGGCGCTAAGGAGTTACTCCTGACTATGCACTCAAAAATCACTCCTGGCAGGAATGGGCAACCATATGGGTTGCCAGGATTGAACCACTATCAGTCCTGAATTAGCTGCTTGCAAGGCAAACACCCTACCACTGTGCTATCTCTCCAACCCCAGAGTTCAGTGTTAATCCCCAGCACTGTGTGGTCCCCCATGCTGAGAGTAGCCTTGGAACACTGTCGAGCACTAAGCACTGTTGAGGATGCGCCAAAAGGAGGGGAAGAAAAGTAAAAATAAAATATAGAGTGGAATAGGGGCCAGGCGGTGGCACAAGTGGTAGGGCATTTGCCTTGCAAGCAGCTGACTAAAATGAACTAAGATGGACTGTGGTTCGATCCCCCAGTGTCCCATATGGTCCCCCAAGCCAATAGCAATTTCTGAGCATGTAGCCAGGAGTAACCCCTGAGCATTACTGGGTGTGGCCCAAAATTTAAAAAAAAGTAAGAAAAATATATAGAATGGGATAAGGATGTGGCTCAATGGTAGAGCCCTTGCCTTGTGTGTATAAGGGCCTGATTTCACTATCAAAAATAATTAAATATGGGGCTGGAGCGATAGCACAGCGGCAGGGCATTTGCCTTGCAAGCAGCTGACCCAGGATGAACCTTGGTTTGATCTCCAGGTGTCCCAAATGGTCCCCTAAGCCAGGAGTGATTTCTGAGCTCATAGCCAGGAATTACCCCTGAGTGACACGGGGTGTGGCCCAAAACCCAAAAACAAACAAACATTGGGCCAGAGCAATAGCATAGCAGTAGCGCATTTGCCTTGCATGAGGCCAATCAAGGATGGACCTTGATTCAGTCCCCGATTCCCAGCGTCCCATATGGTTCCCCAAGCCAGGAGTGATTTCTTATCGCATAGCCAGGAGTAACCCCTGAGCATCAGCCAGTGTGGCCCCAAACCAAAAAAAAACAAATAGTCTGGGATAATTTTCTGAGGGCAGAGTCAGGAGTAACCCAAGTGTCACTGTTGTTTTTTTTTAAAAAAAAAAAAGAGGGGCTGAAGAGATAGCACAGAGGTAAGCATTTGCCTTGCATGCAGCTGATTCAAAAAGCCGGTGGTTCAAATCCTGGCATCCTTTATGGTCTCCTGAGCCTGCCAGGAGTGACTTCTGAGTGCTGCCAGGTATGACCCAAAAACTAAAAAAAAAAGAAAAGAGAAGAAAAGAAAAAGAAATGAATATATAAGACGGGGAGGGGCTCCATGGTAAAGCACATGTCTGGCATGCATGAGAACAGGGTTCAATTCCCACCATTGCAAACTAAATAAAATAAAATAGCATCTCCTTCACTCCCAGGGTCTTCCCTGAATATTGGTAGGCACAGTTCAATTCCTAGAACAGCATGGTCTCCCAAGCACAGAGCCAGGGTTAGGCCCAGAGTATCAACAGGAATGATAAAAATAAATAAATAAATAAATAAATAAATAAATAAATAAATAAATAAAACAGTAAAAACCTTGAGGGAACTAAATTCAGTTATATAGAGATAAATTCAATTATATAGAGATATTTAAAATAGACTTCCTAATCAAAGGATTGTCTAAGACAGGGGTGGCAAACAGGATTTTGACCCTCACTCAAAATGGCAAAATGCAATATGTGTTTAATAGATTATTGTTAAAATTAGATGCTTTTGTGTGAGTGTTTGTTTTGGCAGGTCACTTCGTGGTATGGCTCTCTGACTCGCACAGTTTAAAATTTTGGCTCTTTGTGTCGAACTTGTTCGCCACTCCTGGTCTAAGATTTACAAAGACCAAAAAATTGTGGGAACCCCCCAAAAGTTTCAAAAAGAAAAAAAGGCAGAAGACAAGAAAATTGTTTAATGAGAAATAAAGCTGAGGGACCGAAGAGATAGCACAGTGGTGGGGCATTTGCCTTGTCCCTGTTCAATTCCCAGCACCCCATGTGGTGCCCCAGCCTGCCAGGGGCAATTTCTGAGTGCAGAAGCCTGGAGTGACCCCTAAACACCACTGGGTGTGGCCCTAAAACCAATCAATCAATCAAAAAGTAAAGTTTAAAAAAAAGGAAAGAAAGCAAAGACTGGAAAGATAGTATAATGGGTAGAGCTTTTGCTTAGTACAGGGCCAATCTAGGTTTGATACCGGCACCCCCTATAGTCCAGCTCTGCCAGAAGCAAACCAGGAGTGATCTCGGAACATTACAGGATGTGGCCAAAACAAAAGAATAGAAGGAATGTAAATACAAATTAAGTTGATAAAAGGAAGTTCAGTATCATTAGAACTCAGAATAATCAAAGCGTTGGTGAAGATACAGAGCAATAGAGCCTCACTCACTGCAGAGGTCAGATAAGGGGAGTGAAACTCAGCAAGTGCAGCACCTGACCTTGTGATTTAGCTTGTGGGTCAGGAGAATATGCTAAGGCTTGCCAATGCCAGTCCTAGGTTTATACACCAAACAATCCTTTGTACCTATTCAAATTAGGAGACACAAACAAGAGTGTTCAGAACTTGAGGCACTTATCATTACTAAAAACCAAATACAACAAACTCCAGCTAAAAATAGCAAAACACAAACATCTTAAAACTATAACAGTGAACTAAAAGAAATTAATCCTGACAACCTGAGATCATTTCTATAAAGTTACACAACATGCCTAAATACATAGAATTTAAGATGACACGTCATTGGCAAATTATTATTTAAAGAGCAAGGTTAAAATAAACACAAACTAAAAAAATAAATAAATAAACACAAACTATCTCCTTCTGAAGAGGGGTGGGCAGTAGTACGAGATACGAAAGGGACCAGAGGTGACTTCAAGGTTGTTTTTCATCTTCACATTTTAAGTTGTTGGCAGGTTCACAGGTGCACATTGATTACTATGCTTCATATTTTTTATGTTGTTATAATTTTCATGTGTACATATCACAGAGGACATATTGACAATTTTTTTCAAGTGGCTCAAATATTTAAATGTAAATAATGGCACTTTAAATGTCTCAGAAGAGAGGCAGGAGTTAACAGTAAGTAGGGTATTTGCCTTGCACACAGCTGACCCGGGTTCAATCCCTGACATTCCATATGGTCCTCTGAGCCTGCCAGGAGAGTTTCCTGAGTGCAGAGCCAGGAGTACTCCTGAGCACTTTGGGTGTGACCCAAAATCAAAAAGACAAAAAATGGTATCAGAAGAAACCACACACAAAAAATTAAAGTGATGCTAGCATGATATAGGTTTTCCTAAAGATGACAAAAACTAGAGTACTTAAAATAGTGAGAAATTGAGAACTTTTCACCATAAAAAAGTAAAAGTGGGATGGGAGCTAGAGAGAGAGTACTGGAGACAGGTCTCTTGCTTTGCATGCAGCTAACCCAAGTTTGATCCCTGACACTCACAACATCCTCTAAGCCCCCACCAGGAATGCTCCTTGAGCCCAGAGCCAAGAATAAGACTGAGCTGGTGTGGCCCCAAAGCAAAAGAAGCTAAAAGGTAACTCACGAAGAAACTCATGCAATTAATGACAAAAGGCTAGTATCCTTAATCTGAACTACTTCAAATTAATAACAAAAGTCAATCTTTTACAGAAAAATAAACAAAGGACCATAACAGATAGTTCACAGAAAAGAAAATACATATAAATGTGACAGATGTTAAGAGTCGTCTCAGTATCTGAGTAAATAAAAAAAAGACTTTATGAGAATGTCGAAACTCATTTATATGATAGAGAGAGATGAAGGATATGATGACAACCTCTTCTGGTTGCAGTCATTTCTCAACCCTGAGATTACTCGCCTTCATTCCTTGATGGTTTTACTCCCTTTTTTTGGTGAAACAAGATAATTTTTATTGAAACTTACTTAGTAAAATGTGAGGAAAGAGGAAGAAGTGTCACTTCTCCAGAGCAAATATAAACAAGCAAAGAAACATAAATATGTGTTCAAGGGAGAACATGGCCTTGAAGAGCAAACCTACTCCTGCTTTCTAATAAGCTCTTGAACTCTGGTCCTATGATAATTCTTTGATTATAACATATTAATATAGATAATTCATGCAACATCTTAAGCATTTCTTAAGATTCTCTCCATGCTCACTTGGCCCAACATCACCACTAAAATGCCATCACCAAATAATCCTACCAACTCCCTGTCAAAATATCTTCTACTTAGTCAACCCCCTTCTAGTACCCCACATTAAAAATTCTTTAGCCCTGGGCCAAAGTGTAGTACAGCGATAGGGCATTTACTTTGCATGCAGCCAACCCAGGACCAACTCTGGTACAATCCCTGGCATCCCATATGGCCCCCCAAGCCTGCCAGAAGTGATTTCTGAGCACAGAGCCAGGAGGAACCCCTGAGCGCCACTGGATATGACCCCAAAAAACAAACCAACCAAACCAAGTTAACTTTTTAGCTATTCAGAGCATATTACATGAAACCTGACTTCCCTTTGTTTTCTTAAACTCCTCTTCATATCCAACTTAACTTCCTTGTTCCATTTAGGGGTGGGGTACACACCTGATGGTGCTTAGGACTTATTCTTGGCTCTGAGCACAGGGACCCTTCCTGGTGGACTTATTAAATCACATGGGATCAAATACCAAGTTGGCCATGTGCAAGGTCAAGTGCCTACACACTATACCATCTCTCTGGTTGCTTCTTTGTTCCATTTTTGAAATCACCTCCACAAACATTTTTCACTTTTTTGCCTGCTCATGTTTCAGTGAACTCAATAACCCCAAATGTTGATCATTATTGGCCATGCTAATCTATCTGGCACTACTTATACCTAGTATGGAAAAAGTACTCATTGGAAACACTGGACCACAAATCTCAGGCAATCTCTAAATGTAATCATATGTGATGACCACAGTCCATTCACTCTGTCTCATGCCCTAGTGTCTCCTTCTCCCTCCTTCCTAAACTGGTGATTTTGTCTCCTCATTCCTGATGAAAACAATCAGATGAAAACATCCCTAACGGGATATGCCCATTTACTACATCTGCACCCATGTTCTAGGTTCTTCTGGAAGTTTCGATGGAGGGCCGTTTCAGTTACCAGCTGAGACTAGGCATCACCACCACTCCAACCTCTCCCCCCTATGGTCCTGCACAAGATCTCAAGCCCTTTGCTGACCACAGGATGTTGCTCCAGTCTTTCTCTCTCCCATCTTTGCATTGTTATATTTCTCATTTCCTCATCTGTTTCTCAATTAGCTATTTTTCTTGGTTTTGCATTATGCTCCTAAAACCCTGTCTTAAATCCATTCTCTCTTATGTCTATTCCTATTTGACTTCTGGTTCAATATTCCATTGAAATAGCTCTTGTCAAGGTCACTTATGTCCCCCACTGGTCAATTTTTAGTCTTTCTATCATCTCTAGAGCAGAGTTTGAGATAGCCTTTTATTGCCTGTCTGAAGAATATTTTCTCATCTAAGCCTCCAGAACATTGCACTCTGCTTTCCTTCATGAGCTGCTTGATCTTGCTCTCCTTGCTGATCCCATATCTCTGTGACCTCTAAATACTGAAAACCCCAGGATTCAATTCTTGAGCCTCCTCTATTTTCTATCAACACTCACTCCCTTGATGATTTCATTCATTAAAGTTTCTATCTGCAGTCTGAACTTTTCCCTTGAGAACCACACTCATATTTTCATCTGGTCTCCCAGTCCCACCTGGATATTTGGTGAGTGACTTCAACACAACAGGTCCAGGGGGTGGAGTGATTTCTGTGAGCAGAGCCAGGCATAAACCCTGAGCATAACCAGGTGTGGCCTCAAACAAAAACCAAACAAAAGGCCCAACAGCAACACAAACATAACATATGCCCAAAGTTAAACTTCTAATCCCTTCTCCTCTTCTCATAAACTGAATTTCTAAGTTGCTCAAGTCAGAAACCCTAAAGGTGTCTATGATTTCACTCCCTCTCTCACTTTCTTTTTCCCTCTATGATAAATTTTGTCATTTCTGCCTGAGACATATCCAGAATTCATGAAGCTAGAAATAATACAGCAGATAAGGAGCTTGCCTTGCACATGGCTGATGTGGGTTCAATCCTTAGCATCCCATATAGTACCCTAAGCACCGCAAGAAGTGATCCCTGAGCACAGAGCAAGGAGTAAGCCCTAAGCATTGCCAGGTATGGTTCTAAAATAAAAAACGAAAATCCTACTGTTCCTTTAACAGCTTTTATCACAACCCTGGCCTCAGCCTGTCATCTCTCTGCATCTATCCTTGCCTCCTACATTCATTTTCAGCACAAAAACAAGTGTAAAATTACTCAAATACAAAAAGATCTTATCATTTAAACTGCAATCTCCTATCTCAATCAAAAGGCTTCCTTGACATTCAGAATGAAATCTTTTAGTGCTTACAAGCTTAGCTCTGCATGCATCTCCTAAGATTCCATGCTTTTTGTTTTTGTTTTTGGGTCACACCCGGCAGCACTGGGGGTTACTCCTAGCTCTACATCCAGAAATTGTTCCTGGCAGGCTTGGAGGACCATATGGGATGCTGGGATTTGAACCACTGTCCTGCATGCAAGGCAAACGCCTTACCTCCATGCTATCTCTCTAGCCCAAGATTCCATGATTTTGTCTTTTCCTAGCTCTATCCTTGATCTTTTTTTTTCCTTTTTTTTTTGTTTTTTTTTTTTTGTTTGTTTGTTTTTGGGCCACACCCTCAGGGGTTACTCCTGGCTGTCTGCTCAGAAATAGCTCCTGGCAGGCACAGGGACCATATGGGACACCGGGATTTGAACCAACCACCTTTGGTCCTGGATAGGCTACTTGCAAGGCAAATGCCGCTGTGCTATCTCTCCGGGCCCTACCCTTGATCTTTGACATCATCTTCTCCTGTCCCATCATCTCTTCAGTCATCTGGGCTTCTTGCTCTTCCTTAAGGAAGGTTCTTGCCTAGAGAGAATGTTCTCCCAGATTCATACAAGCGTCACCATTTTTTCCTTTTTTAGGATTTTATTTAGTCATTATGAATTACAAAGTTGCTCATAATTGGGTTTCATGCATACAATCCCTTTACCACTGTCCACTTCCCTCCACCAGTTTCCAGTTTCCCTCACTCACCAGCTTGCCTCTATAATAGGCACCTTTTCTTTTTTATTAGGGGAGGGGGGGTGCTACACCTGGCAATGCCCAGAGGTTTCTCCTAGCTCTGAGCTCAGAAATTATTCCTGGAGGTGCTCAGGGAACGCTTTGGAGTGTGAAGAACTGGACACAATCAGTCATGTGCAAGGCAAATAAATACCCTATCTGTTGCACTATCATTCCAGCCCCTAAGAGGCACTTCAAAATAAATTTTTGGCTTACCATACAGTTACTGATAGGGTTTTAGGCACAACACTTCACCTTTCAGCTCCCACTCCTCCTGGTTGACCACTTCCCTCCATCACTGTTGTAGTATTCTCTTTTCTTTTCTTTTTTTTTTTTGGTTTTTGGGCCACACCCGGCAGTGCTCAGGGGTTATTCCAGGCTGTCTGCTCAGAAATAGCTCCTGGCAGGCACGGGGGACCATATGGGACACCGGGATTCGAACCAACCACCTTTGGTCCTGGATCGGCTGCTTGCAAGGCAAACTGCGCTGTGCTATCTCTCCGGGCCCAGTATTCTCTTTTCTGACCTATCTTACCAAGCTGCCCTTTCTTAGTTCTTTCAGTTCTCAGTTCAAATGTCCTTTTTGGGTCAGGGAGACAGCTTAGAGGTCAACAGTGCTCATTACATGTGAGTTACATAGCCAGCACCTCATTTCCCCCACCCTCAGAGGTCCAGTCCTACTGGAGGCCCCTAGAGAACCTGATAATGGCCTTAGTGACCCAAGTCACATATGATGCCATATGTGGCCCTGGTGAGTCCCTGAACCTTTGGGCCCAGGTAATAGCACAATGGGGTCCTGGAATTTCTGCCCCTTCTACCCCTTTGACCTAGTATAGGCAAATGGACTTGAGTTTTCAGAGTACTTTTTAGAGTCAGAGAGATAGTACAGCAGGTAGGGTGCTTGTCTTGCATTTGACTAACTTGGGCTTAATGCCTGGCATCCTAGTCTCCCAACCACTATCAGGAGTTATTCTTGAGTAAGAGCTAAGAGTAACTCCTAAGTACCACTGAGTGTGGCCCCAAAATAAAAACAAAATAAAAGACAAACCCCCAAAATTGAGCTTTTCAGCTCAATCTTTCTTATATACTCTGATCTGCAGTACCCTTTCTGATATTCCCTTTCTCTCTTTTTTTTTTTTTAAGAGATTATTCAGGTTTCTTCTACTTTAAAAAAATTTTTTTATTGTAACACCATGACTTACCAAGTTGTTCATAATACAGTTTTTTCAGGCATTAAATGTTCAAACACCAATCCCACCACCAGTGTGAGATTCTCTTCACTAGTGTCCCCAATTTCCCACCCACCACCATGGCTTTCCCTTTTTCAGGCATAAATTTGCTTCATATTATTTGTTACAACACAAAGGCAAATGGAATTATCAAAACCTAGATCAACAAGAGTCAATTTGAAATAATTTTTTTTTTTTTTTTGGTTTTTGGGCCACACCCGGCTTTGCTCAGGGGCTACTCCTGGCTGTCTGCTCAGAAATTGCTCCTGGCAGGCACCGGGATTCGAACCAACCACCTTTGGTCCTGGACCGGGCTGCTTGCAAGGCAAACACCGCTGTGCTATCTCTCCGGGCCCTGAAATAATTATTATATCTCTTTCTAGTGTTATTAAAGTCAGTGTCTAAGAATTTACAGGGCTGTGGGTGATGCTAGTGTTCTGTGTCACTGTTTAGGCTCACTCAGCTTAGCAGATTTCTATGTAACTTTTCCATCAGATTTCCTGTTATATTACTGGGCTGACATTACTATGAAATTTTGAGGTGTCTATCCAGAATCTATATATCTGGAATAAATTAGATGGCTTGGAAATTTGATGTTAAGTAATGGAGCTGGAGTGTGTAGGATGTGGTATTGGGCTGCTCTAGTTTCAGGGGAATCTGCCCTCCCCCCCTTTCTGAGAGGCCCCAGTACTCTCTGATCTTGTCTAATGATTTTCCTTTTCTTTCTTGCCATAGTATTTTTATTTTTATCTTGTGATTATTTTTCCCACTTTGGGGAGACATTGGGCCTCTCAAGCAGGCATGTGTTTCTGCCCTGTGAGTTATTTCCTCAAACCCGATTTTTGTCACTGCTTAACTCAAAGCACAGAGAAGTGACTCTGACATGGAATAAATGCTAAAAAAATTAATTGAATGAATAAACAGCATATTTATTGGTTAACGTGTATGCAACAGGTATTTTCAAGATTGCTGGCATGAATGTCAACTGAGGTCATCTCTGTGGAGGGCAAATTGGCAATAACCATCAAATTAAAGAAAGCTCATCTCCTTTCAGCTATTGATTCTACTTCTAGCGATCATTCTCATATTAATTCATTAATGTGCAAAACAACACATGGCAAAGCCATTTTACAGATTTTTACCACTGAAAAAACATCCCAAACATCTAATAGCTAAGTATGTAATATGAATTACAACTCACCCACAATGAAATAATTTAGTGGCAAAAAGTTCTTTTTCTTATGTTTTTAGATAAGTTGCTGCTATAGCTAGGTTTTAGAGAAGAAGAAGGGTGACAACACATGTTTAGGCCTAATTTTGATTGAAAAGAGAGAGAGAATGATGCACAAAGAACATCAAGCTACATTTCTGGTCTGTGCCTTGAGTCTCTAAGCAATGCCAGTAACTGGTTCAGTTGCTTATTGAGTGATGGGTGGGGAGTGGCATAAACCCTTCTAGACTTCTTGAGTTTCTGTACCTTATGACTCTCATGTGTTCAAAGAAGAGGAAAGGTTTGTTTGGGTCTGGAGAGATTTCAGGATAATGTTACCAGGAACACTGAGAGTGACAAGGAGCTAGTAAGGGCAGTGAGCTCTGGAGGGTAGAAGGGGCAGGCTGATTTGTCATTATTTATTTTTTCTGTGTGTGTGTGTGTGTGTGTTAACTGTGTACCTTATATATGAGCTTCCCATTCACAAAGAAATAAAATCATTTAACAACCATGGTGGAGGCTAGAATGATAGTAGAGCAGGTAGAGAATTGCTTTCCACACAGTTGACCTGGGTTCTATCCCTAGCATCCCATATGGTCCCCCATCCCTGCTAAGAGTGATTCCTGAATGCAGAGCCAGGAGTAATTCCTGAACACCTTGTATGACCCAAATAAAACCCCAACAAACCAAAAAAAATCCAAAACCGAAACCAAAAACAATGGTGAGGGGAATGCTTTTCACATGCAACTGTGAACAATTATGTGGCTGAAAACATTTTCCCAGTTTTCAATGAAGGAAAAACAAGTCTACAGCACAGGGGGCAACATTAGGGGACCAGCCTCACCAGCAGGTCCACACTGCCCCCCATTTACCGAGGCCCCTTTCCCAACCCTGCCTGCCTCCAGCAATCCCTGCCTTCCATGCTCCTGATCGGAAACAAAACCCCATACTTGCTTGGCTCCTAAAAGAAGGCCACCAGGGGTTTTACTGGGGCCCTGGTTAGTAACTAGTTTCTGGGTTTCTCTCGCTCACAGCCATCAGGGGGGCTGGAGGAGAAGCACAAGGAGCCACCGTGCCCTGTGAGAGACCCAGATGCCCTGGTCTCGAAGCTTCCAGCCCCTTCCCTAGCTGGTACCTGTCAATAATGACGGGGTCAGAGGGCGTCTCATTCCGGTTTCCACAGCTTTTCCGGTCACAGCACCGACTGAAGAAAATATGAGGAGGGAGGAAAGAGGAAGGGAGGGCATGAGAGTGAGAGGTTACAGTATACATGTGTATGTGTGATACAAGCCTGTATGGCATGTGTGTGGTGTGTGTTGGCATGGTATATACCTTCATGGTATATGTATAGTACATATGTGGCACGCATGTGGGATGTGTGGTATTTGTGTAAGCTGTGTGTCATGTGTGTATGCATAAAGTGTTGTGTGCATATGAATCATATATGTGGAGCTCCAGGTAAGAAGCTGATGTGGAACTGTCTCCAGCTGTGACATTCCAGACTGACATTCCCCACCTCCCTCCCCACCCCGGGTCTTTCACAGGGAGCTGTGAATGCTGGAACACTGGCCAAGACACGCTTGTTCTTGTTCGCAAGGCATATGGTCCCGGGGAAGTTCAGAAAGGGGCAGCACTGCCACCAGTCATGTATCTCTCTCTCCCTTTAGCCTTGGAGGAATGTGCTCAGAGGGAAAGCATGTGCTTTGTGAATGGTCACTGTGGACTGGACTGTCGGGGTGCCAGCACCCCAGAAGGCTCCTCCTAGTCACCACTAGGAGGGCACAGGCCACATCAACGTTTTGAGCATTATTCTCCTGCCCTGCCTGAAAAACTGCATCTCCTCCAGGACCCCACCTAGGACAAGCTGGGGTCTAGGTTCCCCCACCCTGTGGCCCAGGAAGCTGCCCTGAGTGTCACCAGGGAGCAGTCAGGTTTCCACTCAGCCTCCCCACTCAGCTCACCCAGCCCCTCTCCCCTGGGCATTGTTAGTTAAGCTTCCAAAAACACTCATAAACAGGCCAGGCTAATGGGGCCTCAAGGACCCTCTCCCGCTGCCAGCTCTGTGCCCTGGGGCCTCCCACCTCCCCCCCACTCCCTGCCAGGCTCCCCTAGGACACAAGAGGGAGGGAAGGTGGCGGCAGTCCTCAGCAACCTCTGGGCCAAGGGGCAGAGTATGGGTGACCCTGCCGGCCTCACCTGCACATGATCTCGTGAGTGAGCAGCACTCGGCACATTTCGGGGTTCTTGTCCTGCCCCTCGTAGATGATGGCCTGAGGGAGGGACAGTGGGCTCCTCTCAAGTCCTACCCCCACCCCAGAGAGAGAAGGGCATCTGGGGACACAGGAGTGCAATGAAGGAGCTGGAGGGCTGGCAAACCCAAACAGAGACCACCTCCAGGGAGAAAGAGTGACACAAGGTTGCCAGGGGCAACAAGGCTTGTCCAGGGGCAGCCTTGCAGGGACCAAGGCCAGCTGACTCAGTGGGTAGAAACTGTTCTAAGGACACTGTACCCTACCCTCACGAGCCTCTGTCTCCTGCTCACTAACCTGGTCTAAGCTTTTGCTGCCAATGAATTAACTTTTCCCAGGCTGAAGCAAATGCTCCACCTCTGCCCCCCCACCCTGCCCAGAAGCCCAGAAGGAGCACCCCAAACTGTAACCAAGGCCTACTGGTTTGTAACCCCATTAGTGGCCCCCTCCTGGGCTCCTTTAACTCCACACTTGTCTCCCCACAATCCCACGGTGCCACTGCCTGGCTGGCCAGGGTAACCACATTGACCACAGACCTAGAAAGGAGCCACTTCCCCACCCCACCCCCATCCCCACCAGAGTTGTGGGGATCCTGTGGCTGCCTGCAAAATGTGTGAGCTGGGGCCCCTCCTTTCCAGCAGGGTCCCCACACTTGGGGGTTCTACCTCAGCATAATTCATCAGGGTTTACTCTGGTTCCAAATTGCCTAGGGTGGGGCCAGAGTAATAGCACAGTGGGTAGGGCATTTCCTTGCATTGCTATTGACCCAGGTTCGAAGCCAGCATCCCATATGTCCCCAGAACCTGCCAGAAGTAATTTCTGAGTGCAGAGCCAGGAGTAATCCATGAGCACTACCAGGTGTGACCCCCCAAACCAAAACCAAATAAACACTACCCTCGAAAACCAAATTTCCTATGGTTACCAGGGCTCAGCTCACTCACCCCCGCCTGCCCCCCTATCCCCCCTGGTGCAGGTCACCAAGGGCATGGACTGTCAAGAGAGGAGCTGTACCCCCTACAAATGTTGGGGAGCACACACTCCCTGCCTTGGGGGGGCAGACTAATAGATGACACAGAATCCAAGCTCTTGGCATCAGGGGACTCAAACTCTAAGACTGTTGCTTCTCCAGGGATCCCGCAGATCCAGCTGAGGACAGTCGGCAGCTGCGACCTCATCCTTACACAGCCCTGCCCAGGTCTGGCCCCCACCCCCTGCCTCCCCAGTAAATCTCTGGAGATAGCAGCCAAGACTGCGTCTGCACCTTCGATGCCTTTGTTCTGTCTAGAAGGCACAAGTGGGCTTGGCAGTAGGGCTGAGTGAGAGGGCAGAGCACCTGTCTTGCAGGCAGGATGCTTTGGATTCCCAGAATCACCCTCATTCCTTCTCTCCTGTCTCCATGTCTCTGTCTCTCCCCACAGGCTGACTCACCTGCTTGGACATAGAGTCGATGAGGCGCACGTAGAGATCCTGTTCTGTCCGCAGTCCTAGGGCGGGGAGGGAGGTTGGGCTGGCTGTAGGGGAGCCGCTGTGGCCACCTCACGCTCCACACCCCCCTCCTAGAATCTGGGGCTCCTCAGCCTTGAGGAGGGGGCACCAGGCCTGGCCCCACTCACCGTTGTTATACACCAGCCGGAGGCGGTAATGGATCCCGTTGTTGGTCTTTTCTGCTCCGGGCTCCTGCAGGGACAGTGTCCTGAGGACCCTTCTAGCTTCCAGGAATTCCGCACCCCACTTCCCCCATCCTGCTTCTCTCTCCCCTGTGCCCATTCATCCACCATCTGCCCAGTCATAAGCTGGTTAGCAGGCTGGGGGGATCCCCATATTCCACCCACCCCAGAGCCTATGAGCCTCTCACCCGATCCTTCTCCACGAAGTCGATGAAGGCTGTCCGCTCCACCTCCACGGGCTGCCCCTGCCGGTCATACATGGCCAGCACAAAGTGGAAGAAGTTGGATTTCCTGAGGTTCGAGGGAGGCTGCTTCTCAAAATGTGCTCGTGCCAGGCCCACGCCACTGCGGGAGAAGAGGAGTTGGAGACCCCACAAAAATGCTCTCTTGGAGGGCAGGAAGGTCCCTCACCCTGGCTGGGGAGTGGGCAGCAGCTACAACTGGGCAAACATGTGAAAGAATTAAATTGGGAGGGCAGAGAGACAATATAGGGGGAAGGCTGGGGTGACCATATGAGATGCCGAGATTCGAATGACCATCCTTCTGCATAAAAGGCAAACACCCTACCTCCATACTATCTCTCCGACCCCAAGGACACTGATCTTGACCTCAAGCACCACTGGGAGTCACCCACTAAATACAGAGCTGGGAATAGACCCTGAACACCTTAGGATGGCCCAACTCAACCTTCCCCCCAAAACAAGGAAATTAATGAGGCTGGAAAGATAATAAAACAGGGAAGGAGTTTTCCTTGCACATGGTGAACCCAGGTTCAATCCCCAGCAACCCAGATGGTCCCCATAAAACCTCCAGAAGTGATCCCTGAGCACAGTCAGGAGGAAGCCCTGAGCACTGCTCAAAAAAGAAAGAGAAAATCGGGGCTGGAGCAATAGCACAGTGGTAGGGCATTTGCCTTGTACATGGCCAACCTGGGAGGGACCCAGAATCAGTTCCCAGCATCCTATATGGTCCCCTGAGCCTGCCAGAGGCGATTTCTGAACACAGAGCCAGGAGTAACCCCTGAGCATTGCTGGGTGTGGCCCAAAAACCAAAGAAAGATAAACAACAACAACAACAACAAAAAGAACTTGGATTGGATGCAGACTCTTTCCACCCTCGCCAGTCACTGCAGTTCTAGACAGAGACTGCTCTGAGGTCATCCCAGCCTAAGGTCACCTCACTCTTTGGGGAACAAACTCCACTGCCATAACAGCAACAGACTTTCCTGCCAGGCTTGCCCCAGGATTCCTCGGGTCTCATATTTTGAAAGGCCAATTGCACAAACTCAATGTGTCAGCGATGCCTCTTGCCCACCAGAGGCACCTGCAGTAGGCAGCAGCCAGGAGATTCTGGAACGAACCTCCTCCTCTCCCTTAAAACAGAGCTGTCTGCGGGGTTGCCTGGGCGATGATGTCATTTGTACCATCGCCTGCCTGACTGCCAGACTCACAGAGACATCAAACTGGCTCAGGGCCATGAGCCTGTCCAGCCCGGATGCTGGGCTCTGGCTAAAGGCATGGATGCCCTGCCCAGGTGCAGAAGCCTAGATCCAGGTTTTCAGAAAGAAATGTCTAACCTCTTCCAGAACTTCCCACTAGCACATCAGAAAACCACTGCCAGGTGCAAACTTAGAGAGGGCAGGAAGAGAACCATGGTGCTTCCTCCTCACCAACCATGTCCTGAACCTTGATGATGTGCAAGCATTAGACTTGTGGTCCTCTGAGCAGGGGCCAGAGTGAATGTTGGAGACTGAGGGATGACAGACACACAGAGCTACAGCATGAATCAAAGTGGTATATACTCCCTTAAGAGAGTTTTTTTTATAGGGCCGGAGAGAGAGCATGGAGGTAAGGCATTTGCCTTGCATGCATAAGGATGGTGGTTCAAATCCCAGCATCCCATATGGTCCCCCGAGCCTGCCAGAAGCGATTTCTGAGCATAGAGCCAGGAGTAACCCCTGAGCGCTGCTAGGTGTGACCCAAAAACAAAACAAAAAAGGGAGAGTTTTAGATAAAAAAAAAAAGGGGGGGGTGGACAAAGCAATAGTGCAGGGGCCTAGAGCATCAACTTTGTACGATAATGGTCGTAATTTCAAATTCCTGGTAGCTCACGAGTGCCAGGCACAGTCCTGTGATCCCCAGCACTATAGACAATTTCTGGCTGTACTGTAGCCAGGTTTGTGTGAGCGCAGAAAAATGGGGGACACAAATGTGAGCATCATAGAGATGTCGAGGAAGAACATGAGCGATGACAGCTTCATCCATCACTCGCCTGACAGCCAGACTCTACACAGAGAGCCTTTCTATACTTTTTTCTATAAACAAGGACTCATTTAAGAGTGTGAGTCCTGGTGAGCACATGCAAAAGCTCAGCCACAAAGAGTGCAAACCTTGGAGAGACTTGTAAGCATTGCACCCCTAATGACCCCGATGAGCACCCTAGTCAGATGGGATGCTTGTGTATCCCACCCTCCAAAAATAAACAAACTAACAAAAATCTTCGCAACTATAGGAATTCTGTTTGTGGAATGAAGGGAAGATGTCCTGGAGGTGGTGGCTTTCCTCTGAATCCTTGATGAGAAAACAGGAGTCAGCTGTCAGGCAAAGGGCCAGATGCTGCTGTGAGCCCCACAAGATTTCAGTGGTAAAGAGATGAAAAGTTGAATTGAAAACACCTGAAAACCAGGCCCTGCTTCAGACTTTCTGCTCTGAGCTGAACTTTCTAACTGATGTTCCCCAAATCTCCTGACTCCAGGTTGTCTCTCTACCAACCTGGAGTGTAGTGGCCAGCACTTCTGGAAAATGTGGCTGCTCAGCAAAGGTGAGGGGAGATGGCTGAGACCTCAAACACCTTCCAGGAACAGCCCTTGATGACTTGGCTCAGGCAGGAATGGTGAGAGCAGCCAGAAAAATAAGGCACAAGCAGATTGGGCATAACAGACATGACCTGTGCCTGGTCTTTGCTTCCTCTCTCTGATTGTTGCTGAACACAGAGAGGACACACAGTGGAGGGGGCCACCTGCAGAAAACCCAAGACCTCTGCCATGGCAGCATGGACTTGCCAATTATGTGAGCAAGTGCCCTGAAGTCCTGACTGAGTATCACCCTGACTACAGCCCCCTTTGAGATGGGGTCCCAGACTCACCCAGCCATGCATCTCATTTCTTTCTTTCTTTTTTTGGGGGTTGTACACTTGGCAATGCTCAGGGCTTATTCCGGGCTCTGAACTGAAAAATTATGCCTGGAGGGGCCGGAGTGATAACACAGTGGTAAGGTGTTTGCCTTGCTTGCAACCAACACAGGATGGACCCTGATTTGAATCCCGGCATCCCATATGGTCCCCCAAGCCTGCCAGGAGCAATTTTTGAGCACAGAGCCAGAAGTAACCCCTGAGCACCACCGAGTTTGACCCAAAAATCAAAAAAAAAAAATTATGCTTGGAAGTGCTCAGAGGACTATATAGGGTATTGTGGGGGTCAAACCCCAATCATTCACATGCAAGGCAAGTGTCCTACCCACTGTCCTATCACTCTGGCCCTTCATCTCATTTCTGACTCAGAAACCCTGACCAGACAGGCGGACTTGCTGCTCATACTCCTGAATTTGAGGATACATTTTTTGAGGTGTAAGTAGTACTCTCAGGACTTAAAAGCCCATCCCTGCAGTTTTAGTCAAATGCCTGGACTGTGATGCTGGGGGCCACAACCACCTGTGCTAGGGCCATCCAGGGTAGTACCCAGCAATTCTTGAGGAACTGGGTGGGCGCAGGAGTCAACTCCATAAAGGCACAACACTCAACCCCTGCACTATCTCTCAGTCTCTGGGAATACTTTAGAGTGTGGCCATAGGTAAGTAATACCACAAGCACTTTTGCTGAGGGATGCGGTTTGGGAGACACAACTGAAGGCCACCAGAAATTTCTGGAATCAGGCCGGGCTCAGAAGATGCTAGAGGCAGGAAACCAGATCCACTGTACTACAAAAGGGAGAGGCTCTGAGGGTGGAGGTGTCTTGAGATCATTTATGTGGAAGTCTGACTTGGCATGGCTGCCACTGCGACCATGTCCAGCCCACTCATCTCTACTTAATGCCTCTCCTACACAATTGTAATCAGTTCATTTTTTATCGGCTTCCCACGAGGCTAGGCTATCTGGGATGCTGTGGACTTGAGAAGCTTGTTAGGTTCTTACTTATACGCCTTTCTGTAATAACGCACAGAACAAAATGTAAATGGTCCCTGCCCTTCCTGAAAACCTTCACAGGACCATCAGCGACTTGTGTGAAATGCTGATTGCTTTTTGGAGGGAGGTCACCCCTGGTGGTGCTGGGGATCAATCCTGGGCTCCCGCTGTAAAGCTTGCACTGCAGCTCTTTGAGTCAGTCATTTCCACAGCACTGGGAAACGCTGATTTTGGAGGCAGAACTGATGAGGCTTGTTTGTTCCCTGATCAAGAAGGAGAAGAGAAGGGGCTGCTGCTCACAAGTCTTGGTCCTGAAGCAAAGATACTTGCAGCAAAGGCTCCCATCTCCAGAGTCATCCTTCCCACTCCCTCCTCCCATGCTTGTCCTTCCTGGTTCAGGCCTTGAACACAGTTCATGTCTAGGCAATGGTCCTCAAACTACGGCCCGCAGGCCACATATTATATTTATTCCCATTTTGTTTCTTCACTTGTAAATAAGATATATGTAGTGTGCATAGAAATTTGTTCATAATTTTTGTTTTTACTATAATCTGGCCCTCCAACAGTCTGAAGGACAGTGAACTGGACCCCTGTTTAAAAAGTTTGAGGACCCCTGATAGAGGCTGGGATCCCTACAGACAAATGGATTACTGCTGATGAATATACTAATGAATCTGCATCCAGACTCCTCCTTCTGGCCCCTGGTCAGGTTTAATGGGGAAAAGACAAGTTCCAGGGCCACCAGGGGGAGAGAAGGCCAGAAGGGTACAGATTGGAGCAAGCATCTCAGATCACTGCTCTCCGTTCTGTCATCTACCAGGCAAGGTGCCAGAGTAGGCAAGGGGCACAGAGAAAGAGGGGCCCTGACCAAGAGGACTGGTGGCTGAGTGGTGAGAATTCCCTAGGCATCATCGCATCCTTTGACACAGATCCCTGGTACTTCCTCAGCCCGGATCCACACCAGTGCCCAGTAAGCCAAGAACTCTCCTTCCCCCTTCCAGCCCTTCTGGCAAAGATCAGCCCCTCTGGGGCTTGGCTGCCTGCCCACTCCTGAGGTCCAGACTTGGCAAGACAGGACCGTGTCCTCAGCCAGCTCCCTTTCCAGGGCCTGCCCTGCCAGCAGGATGGGATTCTCAGGAGCAGAGGTCAGGAGCCCTAGGAGGGGAAAGGGCAGGTAGCCCTGCAAGGGCCAGGGGCAGGCCTATGAACCAATCCAGCAGAGGCACATTGTGGGGGTGTCCTACTTCCCTGTGGGGGTGTGGGCATCATAGAGGTCACCCCTCCTTTACTACCTTACTCAGGGGACAGAGGTACACAGAGGTCATCCTCCTGGTCTCACAACCCTAAGGTAAACACGCAGTTTAGAGAGAGGTCTGGGACAGGACTGCTCCCCTGAACAGCAGGAATGACAGTAGCTGCTTCTGAGTGGAGACACATACAGACAGGGGTCAGACCTTACCACCTACAGCACCATGGCTGGGCTGTGAATGTCTCCAGCTTGCCTGCCTTTGCCCCTGATGGCCAGTGCAAAGAACAAGGGCAAAGAGAAAAGAGTTTTGCCTGTATAGTATAAGGCAAATCTGAGTTTTGCCTTCCTATGGTGGCCCAGGTACCAGGCCTGCAGTAAACTAAGGTATGTGACCAGTCAGCAACCCCAGTAGGAGCTGCTAGCCCTGAAGGGAGGAGTTGGGAGAGGGAAGGGGAGACTTGCTTTGCTCACTTTGGAGCTCCCTTTGGAGCTCTTCTGAAGAGAAAGCAAACCAGGTGAGAAAGGACAGAGCCAGATGTGCTCAGGTGACTCAGAAGAGAGCCATGACTGGATGTGGATTATAGGCAGGTACTGGGACCCCTCATTCAATGTCCTCACACTAGCTTAGTGAGAGGTAGATGAAAACCAATAGCCCTGATTCCATGATCTCCAAAATGGGGTTGCATGAGAACACCAATGGGAGAAAGGGAGGAAACATGAGGATATCTACTGGCAAAATCCCTTTAGCTTAAAAAACATAAAAGGGGGGCCGGCGAGGTGGCACTAGAGGTAAGGTGTCTGCCTTGCAAGCACTAGCCAAGGATCAGGACTGCGGTTCGATCCCCCGGTGTCCCATATGGTCCCCCCAAACCAGGGGCAATTTCTGAGCCTTAGCCAGGAGTAACCCCTGAGCATCAAATGTGTGTGGCCCGGAAAAAAAAAACCCATAAAAGGAAGGAAGCAGAAGACCTGATGTCTGAAGAGGCAGGATTTTTATTAAGGTTTCCCCAGAAGCAGACCTTGAGAAAAGGAATCCAATGCAAACGTTTTATTGATTTTTTGTTTTTTGGTTTTTTGGTTTTTGGTTTTGGGCCACACCCAATACATAGAATTTACTCCTGGCTCTGTACTCAGGGATCCCTCCTGGCAGGCTCAGGGGACCATATAGTATGATGGAGATTGAACCTGGGTCAGCTACATGCAAGGCAAATGCCTTATCCACTGTACTATCTTTGCAGCCCCCCAATGCAAATAATTTGGGAGGTAACTTTAGGAAAGGCTGGCAGGAGTTGGGAACCATGGAAGGCAGAGAAACTCAAGAGGGCATGGGATCAACATATTGCCCACAGTCCTGTGCTTCAGTTAGCTGGACTACTGTAGGTAGGGCACACTTGCCTTGCATTCTGCCAACCCAGGTTTGATCCCCAGGACCTCATAATGGTCCCCTGAGCCCACCAGGTGTGATTCCTGAATGAAGAGCCAGGAGTAACCCATGAGTATAGCTGGGTGTGGCCCCCAGACCATAAAAACCAAACAACCACTGTAGGGTACCTATCTGAGACCCACCCATTTCTGGGAGGGGTCTTGGGAACCGGATAATAGGTGTGACCTTACCTGGAAGACCCGGCCCATTCCTGGGAGGGGTCATGGAATAGGTAGATAAACCCGGAAGCCAGGGGATTAAGGGTTTTTTGGCCTTTTGGCCCTGCTGGGCGCTCTGAGGAAGATGGCTGAAAGGGTTTAGACACAGGGTAGCCTGTAATGGCTAACTGCTTAAAAGGTTATGAGATAGGCCACACACATGTGGTGAATAGGGCATGAATAAAGATAATGCTTCCTGAAGCCTGCCTGTGAGTGAGTGATTTCGCGTTTCACCTGGGCCTGGAACTCGCCGGCTGCATGGGGGATGAAGCCACGTGGCTGGGGCCTAAGCACAAAGGCCTCCATCCATCACCATCCAGCCCCATCCTTAATTATTTCATGCTACAAACCACCATCACCAAAACCTCAAAAACTAGAGTTGGCCTCCCCTTTTGTGAGTGGGTGAGGGAGTTAAGGACATGATTCCCCAATGTCAGCCAGTCATGGACTGGGAGGTCTCTGGGGGTATTGTTTCTGTTAATTCTGACCTGTTATGCATGTAGGAACATAGGTGCTGGAGCCCAAGGACCGAGTGCTCAGGATGCAGATACCCACTTCCCCCAACACTTTCCACTTTAACAACACAGAAACTAGCAGAGCCATAGTGCCAAGGGTCTATTAAGTGCAGCCCGGTAGATAAATGCTACCAAACTGCCTTCCCATGCATGTCTTACTGAAGCCCTGAATTCAGCAATGTCTCATTTGTTAGCACAAAGCATGCCCTCCTGAAATGCAGTAGGGTGCATGGGGTAAAGAGAGTGGGGTGAGGTCAAAGTCACTTCAACATTTTAATGAATCCAAAATGAGGGACTCTCTTCTTTTCCTCAAATACTGTTTGATATAAAAATGTTCAATAGCACTTTCCTAGCAACTCCAAAATGTGTTGAGTTGGTGGGCATTTGTTCCTGGACTAAGGAGCCCACATTTGAAGAAAAGGGTTTATTTTCCTCTTCCCACCCTGGCTCACTTACTCTGCTTCCCATCTTCTGCCCTGAAATACACTGAAAGTTAAAGGAGGTTGGTAGAGATAGAAAACAGTGGGTCCTGTCTGATGAAAGGCTGCATGCTCTGTGGCCAGCATGGACACACAGGACACAGAGGCTGCCTGAGTTTTTTGATGGACAAGGACAATCAGAGGAGGCACTGGTGCTTACTACACAAAGACATGTATGTGGGGACAGCCTGGGGGCTGGGGGTTGGAGAGGGGTCTATCTCCTGGAGCTGGGCCAGCTCAGCAGGTTCCTGGAGATGTTCCATTTCCTGCATGGAGCCAGATGCCCTGAATTTCTTCCCAGTAGTCTCTGGATCTTGCTTCCACAGTTTAGCAAGGATCATTTCTGCTCCATTCAGGCCATGCTGGGCTCCTCCTTGATGTATGCGTATTATAAACATGAACCATTTAGAGTCTGGAGATGGCACAAAGGGTGAGAGCACATGCTCCTCGGACTGGCCCAGGGTTTGATCTTTGGCACCACAGGGTTCCCTCAAGTACCACCAGGGTTCAATCCCCAGTATCCCATATAGTCCCCCGAGCACCACCAAGAGTAATTCCTAAGTACAGAGCCAGGAGTAAGCCCTGAGCATCACTGGGTATGGCCCCCAAACTAACAAACAACCTTGAACACTTTAAGACATGGGATTCAGAGACAACACATGGGTGTGGTCAGTATTTGATCTCCAGGTGCCCTGAGCATTTCTGGGTGCAGCCCTGGAGGACCCCTGATGGGACACAAAAGACACAAAAGACACATTTCTGACTCCACCGAAGACAGAGAATAAGCCTGGATCTCCCAAGAGGAACCCCAGGCCTTCTGCCCCTCCACCCTTATCCCCTAATTCTGCCACCTGAAAGCCTGTTTCCATGCAGCACCTTGGTTCTGCCTTGCAAGTGATGCTGGGAAATGAGACCAAGCCCTGGACCCCTGAGGAAGGCTCCTTGGTGACCCCCAGGAAGAGAAGCAAAGAGTGTCTTGAAGTAGGAGTGATAGTACAGTGAGTAGGGTGTTTGCCTTGCATGCAGCTGCCCTGGGTTTGGTCCCTAGAACCCCATATGGTCCTCCAACTCTGCTACGGGCGATCCCTGAACACAGAGCCAGGAATAAGCACTGAGTATTGCCAGGTGTGGCCCCAAAGAAAAATTTAAAAAGTACATGTTGCCGGCATTGAATCCCTCATCTCTGACTTCCCTAAAGTCTCCGCTAAGTCGAGTTGGTGTTTTGGTTTTTGCAGTGCCAGGGATTGAACCCAGATCTAATGCATCCCGTCCCTGGAGACTTCCGTCTCTGGAGACTCCGTGGAGGATGTTTGTTGTTATTTTTGTTCTGTTGTGGAGTCACAAAGGCACAGTACTCAGAATTATTCCCAGTGGTGCTTTGGGACTGGACTATGAATGCCAGGAATCAAACCAGGGGACTGGAGGACTGTCTTGCATGAGAAGCATGAGCTTTAGCCCTTTGAGCCATCTCCAGCTCTTCTTTTACCCAGCTGGGTCTGGCTATATCTGGCCTTCTTCCCATCCCCTATATTTACTAAACCAATGCTCCCCTACCCTCCACTCTCCCTAGCATCTCTAGCCCTGGCCACAATCTATTGGCCTAATCTGAGATGCTCAGAACCTCACTGTGCCACACTTCAAGGATGGGAGAGTTTGCGGGGACACACCCACGGAGAAAGATGGAGGGCCTAATGGTCAGAGGCTGCAGCCCAGGTGCCCAGTACTGGAGTTATCTCTGAGCCCCTGCTGTCCTAGGAAATCTCAGCCACTGAGCTCTCAAAATGCCAAAGTTTCTCACCAGCCAGCCCTCAACTCTCCTCTTACCCTTACATCTCCCTAAACCCTGCCAACCCCTTTGCCACACACCCCAAGCTTGCCTGCCAGGGCCCAGGCTGAGGGTGGTTATTAATTATTAAAGCTCACAAAAGCATTTCCTAGCAGGGAGGCCTGCCTGCTGCTGCTTACAGGAAAGCTCCACTCTTCAGGCCCTGCTAGTACACTGGGATGAGTTGTGTGGGTTTGTGGGGGGCTGGTCTGGGTCTGCTCGAAGTCTCCCCAGGCTGGGAACCACATTAGAGAGAACTACTTCTGGGCTGTCTTTGTGAGGAAGAGGTCGGGGGTGCAGGTGGGCCAGGGAAGGGGGCTGGGTAGGGGGGCCTGAAAAACCCCATTGCTTCCCACCAGGAGTAGGGGATATAGTCCCAGCCATGGGGTCTGCTAGGGGTCTGCATGCAGTGCTCCTTTGAGAGAGAGCCTGGCAGTACCTCTAGGGATAGAGGGCATAGCTCCTTTTTGCCTTCTACTACTCAAGGGCTCTGAATTTTCCTTCTGGTTGGCAGAGACACCCCTTGTTGATTTTAGCAAGCTCTGGGGTCATCCTCCTTCTGTAAAACTGAGGCACTGTATAGCTTGGGAGCCATTTCCTGGAATCACTTGTAGCTAGCCATTCACTGGAGTCAGCAAGATGCTGGTGACCATCAATTGGGGAGCAGAAGCCCAAAAGAGAGGGCTTTAGGAGCTTCTTGCTTGCATTCCTGCTCTGTGTGGTCTGCACTGTTCCTGATGGCCCACCCCCACCCCATGGCAGTAGACACAGGGCCAAATGAAGTCCCTTCCTGCTATGCAGGCAAGAGGCAGGCAAGGATGCCCAACAGACAAGGCAGAGCCCTGTGGACTGGCCGGGGCGCTGCTGACTGACAGGCAGCAATCAGAACTGTCCCCACCCGTGAGAAGGCAGATGTTGGGTGGGCCCTGGAGCAACAAGAATTTATTCAGTGCAAATGTGGGTATGATGGCCAAATAGGGGAGTGGGCTCACAGAAGTGCCCACATACTCCAAGTAGCCAACACAAAGCTGCCTGGAAGGCTGGGATCACATTATGGTACTTACTATCTGAGAGGAGAAGGGAAATCACAAAGTTTGTAATATGGGACGGGCAGGAGCACAGACTGGCAATACTGCTTTGGCATCTCATTTGGGATAGTGATGCTGAGGGGCTTGGGCTGTGAAAGGGGGGCAGAGGTCAGAATTAGGGGCAGGCCAGACTTCAACCAGTAGAAATGTGATAGGAGACAGGGTGTTTCATTACTCAAAGTAAGTGGGCTACAGTGAGAGTACAAGGATACTTTGAATATTACTGACCCTGGTTTGACCCCCAGCACCACATATGGTCCCCTGAGCCCCACCAGGAGTGATCCTTGAGCATAAAGAAAAGCCCTCAACACCACCAGTTGTGGTCCGGGGCAAAAACAAATATATAACATAGTAACAATCATCACTAAGAGAGATGCTGCTATGTGCATTAAAATGATCTGGAATAATACACTAGAAATTAAGATAAAATTCAAGGTTGGGGAGATAGTACAGGGGTAAGGTGCTTGCCTTATACACAGCTGAACTTGGTTTGATCTCTGGCACTGCGCATGGTCCCCTGAACATCATTAGGAGTAGCCCCTCAGAACTGAGCCAAAAGTAATCCTGAGCTTTCCCCCAAGCAAAACAAAGTTACTAAAGGGGTTCTAGGGATGTGCTGGGTGCTGGGGATGCAGTTCAACAGTGTAGCCTGTGCCCATCATTTGTGAGGCCCTATGTTCACTGGCGGATGTGGCCACACCCACAGAAGATGTCTGTGGGCACTGAGATTGGAGACAGGACACAGAAGAGACGGCCCATAAGTCTTGTCAACAAGATGGCTATGGAGTAAAGACAGGAGAAGCATCCAGGCAACCGTCACAGCCCAGAGAGCTCCGCAGGGAAGAGTAAACCCTTGTAAGGGAAGCAGGGGCCGTAGTGATAGCACAGCATGTAGGGCATTTGCCTTGCATGCGGCTGACCTGGTTTTGATCCCCAGCATCCTATATGGTCCCCTGAGCCTGCTAGGAGTGATTTCTGAGTGCACAGCCAGGAGTAACCACTGAGTGCTGCTGGGTGTGACCCAAAAACAAAAACAGAAAAGAAAAAAAAAAAAGAGGGAGGCAAGAGAGGTCAAGAAATGTTTGCTCTTTGTGGCTAGAACAACCTGGGCAGAGGAATATCTGGAGACCAAGACACAAAAGTAAGCAATGATAAGCACCCTGAGCAAGGAGAAAGATTAGCCTACTCCCCTCTGACAGCAGAGGGAAAGCACCAACTTGAAAGGAGCCCTCAGTTCCTCTCCAGGTCTGACGACACTGAAGATCAGCTCCTCACATTGGGGATGTTTTCTCAACCATCTCAGCCCTTGTGTGAGTGGTCAGTGCTGCTGGGAGGAGCCCTGTGCCCATGCTAATATTCTACATTAGTCTCGCTCCTGTCCACCGTATTCTCTTACTTCATGCTCAGTCCAGCTAGGGTTAGAGGAGCATCAGAGAGAAAATAGAAACTTTCAAGTCCCGCTGCTACGGAAGCCCCATTACAGAGCCACCAGTGGCGAGGAAGTTGGAGCATCCTTGAGAAACTGACCGCACTGGGTTAAACGGAAAACTGGAGCCAACCCAAACTCAGGCAGGACAAAGAACAAGGCAGGAGCCACCCAGCAAAACACACACTCAGGGCAAGGAAGATGCGTGGGAAACCCGCCAGCAGACTGTCAGTGATTGCGTTAGAAAGACTTTTTTTTTTTTTTTTTTGCCTTCTAGTTTTCGCTTTGCCTGGCATATAGCCACACAGGGAGAAAAACTTGTGGAAATGGAATCTCAGGCAGGACTTTTCTCTTCCAGAAGAGATGAACTGCAGAGCTTGCCCGGCTCCCTTGCTTCCTTCTGTCAGCCAAGGACAGCTTTTCATTTTGCAAGGAATGGATGAGAGGCGTCGTGCTGAAGGTGCCAGAAGGGGTCCCCAATCAGGGCTGAGGGGTATAGACGAGTGGCTGCTCTCCAAGACCTGCTCCTGCATGCCCTTATCAGAGACCCCCACAGCATCAGAGCAAGTCCTCTCGTAGGCAGTAATAACAGCCCCTCTCCAACGCTTACCACTAGAAACCCCTCCAGGAAGGAGGACAATTCCCACCTTCCACCTCACAACTAGAGGTGCAAAAACTGGAAGTTGTGAGGGGACTACCTTTAAACTTTGTTTTTTGTTATTTTGGGGCCACACCTGCTGGTACTCAGGGCTTACCCGGACTCTAGAGGGCTTGGGGAGCAAAAGGGGTGCTGGAGAGCTAACCCGGGTTGACTTTGTGCAAGGCAAGTGCTGTGCTATCACTCTGGTCCACCTTGAAACTTTCTTTGCAAATCCGGAATCTGGGCCCTGTGCCCAGACACTTGTGAAAAGACGGAGGAGATGGGGGTCGGATTTCCAGGGGAACCCCCTCTTCCCAGCGGGCTTCTCCTTCCTCAAGACTCACCAGAAACATCTTGAGGAAAGACAGGACCATTTCCCACCCTAAGCATCCCAGCCAAGACGTCCAAGAGGCCACAAGGCACCCCTTCCCCACTCCAGAAGCCCCCAGGCACTTGGAGGCTGGCCAGCCTCTATCTAACTCAGAGTGGGGGGCGTGGGGCAGCAGAAAAGGGGGCTGGGTTTCGAGCCTTCTAGTCCAAGCCACGGAATTGGACCTGGACAGAATGGGGGGACTGCCCAGGAAGGAGGGGACTGACAGTTCCAGGAGGACTGACGGCAGACGGTCAACTTCAGGAGGAGTCCCTCCTCCCACGCCCGCCACTTAGGGTCCGCGGGGTCCTTGGCGACAGACTGAAAGCAGAGTCCGGGGACAGCCCGGAGGGGCAGCAGAAGCTCCGCCCGGCCCGCCCCAACCCGCGCCCCGGGACTGGGCATCTAGGCAGGTACCGGGACCTTGCAGAGTTGGGGTCCCCTGCAGCCTAGCCCAGCCGAGTGCTTACCTCTGCGCCGCGGTACCGGCGTCCAGGATGCCCGCGCCCTGCATCCAGGAGCGCACGGAGCCCAGGCCGGCGGGCAGCAGCGGCTCCTCCTTCAGACTCAGCCCGCCGCGGGCCACGGCGTCCTGCGCGGGGAACATAAGGGCGCGCGGTCGGGCGGTCGGGCGGTCGGAGGGCGCCCGCACCGCCGGGGGACGCGCGTCGTCCCGCGTCTGCACCGCGTCTGCACCGCGCCGCGCCGCGCCCCGCTCCGCCCGCCCCGACGGCACCGGGCGCCCCGCGAGTTCCCCGCAGCCTCTGGGGCGCTCCCCTCCAGTCCTTCCCCTCCCGGGGCGCGGGGCGGGCGGCGGCGGGATTCCCCCGCGGCCTGCGCGCGGGGCGGGCGGGCGTGCGGAGCGGGGCGGAGCGGAGCGGGGCGCCCCAGAGGCGCGCTCTGGCGGCCGCCCGGGGCCGCGGGCGTCGGAGGTGCAGGGCGGGGAGGGAGGACGGGGAGGGGGCGAGCGCCCCGGGAGCGGCCTCGGGGGGCGGAGCGGGGGCGCCCGCCTTCTGCCTCCCGCCCGGCCCTCCTCGCCCGCCCGCCCGCCCGCCCGCGGCGCCGGCGCGGGGCGCTGATTACCATCCGGGAGGCGGAGGCTGCGGGCGCGGGGCACGGCGTTGGCAGCGGCGTTGGCAGCGGCAGCGGCGGCAGGAGCAGCAGCAGCCGCGCGTCCCGGGGGAAGGCCGGAGCCGCTCCGGGCCAGCTGCCGCCGCCTGCGCCCCGCGATCCCCGGCGCCCGGGCCCGGCGGCGGCGGCGGCGCCGGGCGGCAGCACCTGGAGCAGCAGCAGCAGCAGCCCGGCCGGGTCCCCCCGGGGCCCGCAACCGCTCCCCGCGCCGCCCTGCCGCGCCCGCCGCCGCCGCCCGCCGCTGCCCGGGGCCTGGCCGCGGGCCCGGGCCATCCCGCCGCCGCCGCTCCCGGGGGAGCGCAGCCGAAGGGAGCGCGCGGGCGGGCCCAGGGGACGCGGGCCGGGGGCCGGGGCCGGGGGCGGGGCGGCGCGGCCGGCCGAGGGGCGGCCGGGGACGTGACATCATCGGGGGAGGAGCGGCCGGGTCCGGGCTGCCGCCAACGGCGGGGCGGACCCTGGCGCGGCGATCGCGGGGGCCGCGGGGACCGCGGGGGCCGGGGACGGACGCGCGGGGCCGGCAAGCGCCGAACGCGGGAGCGCACGGAGCGCATCCCACCCGGGGCGCCCCGGGAGGCACGCAGCAGCTCCGGGGGGCTCCTCCGGTCCCCGCCACTCTCCGCACGTGTCGCCCGCCTCGACGCCTTCGCCTTCGAGCGCTGCCAACCTTCGAGGTTCTTGGCCCGCCGAGGCGGCTGGGGACGCGGCTCTCCATCCCCGCTTCTCTTCCCCGGGCTGGCCTGCAATAGAGAAACCTTGCCTGGAGCCTCTCAGAGACCCCGTGTTGTCCCAGGCAAGCTGACCACTCGAACCCCGAGCCGCACTGTCCTCCTTGCCGGTGCTCAGCAGATGCCCGCAGGTTTCATTCGTGCCCCTCTGCCCTGCGCACAGGCCGCGCGTCCTGGTCCAGCCACGGCCTCTCCCTGCCTATGCCCTGTTGGTCTGTGCCTGAGCCCAGAATGCATGTAGACAGCTGGGGGAGTGCCCTGCCCTGCACTCTTGGAACCCCTGAAGCATCACTTTCCCATCCCAGCTGACTTTTGTGCTCTTTCTTGGGGGATAGGAGCGTCCACTCCGCTTGGGTCCAGGGACACGGCTGAACCATCCATCTCCCAGAGCTGATTCCTTCCTGAGTTTTCCTGACCGCTCCAAAGTCTCAGTCCTCGCAGTTCTTCTGTCTAGACTCTCTGGCCTTTTCCCATCGTCTTCAAGGCCTGTTCCCCCTTCCCACGCAATTGGGTAAAGCAGAGCTCCTGAAGGGAATTCTCAAGCCAGGAATTCTCTAGCTCCCTGACAATCACCCACACCACTTACCTGCTGGTCCTAGAGCAGCCAGTGTCCTGAAGTTTCTAAGAGCTCAGGGCCCAGTGACCTGTCCAGACCTGCTGATTCAGAACCTATTTGGAAGAAAGAAGTCCCAAGGAATGTTCTGGAGTTACTTGGTCATATTCCTCCGTCCTCCTGGCAAGCCTATTGTGCTGGTGGGTTCAGTGCTTCATCTGGCCATGCCGATATTGCTTGGGTCCAGCAGAATTGGGGGGTAGCAAGGCCATCCCAACACCCAAGAAGAGCAGGATGGGGACCCTCTGGGCGGGCCTGAGAAAGGACCAGCTGAGATGGGAAGGACGGAGGGATCATGTGCTGCCAGGAATAGAACTCTGCATGCTGAACATACAAGGCAATGCATCAGCCCTTTGAGCTATCTTCTCAGATGAGAACCTATATTCTAACATGATTGTTTAGTTTTGTGTTTTGAACTCAGAACTTATTCCTGGCTCTGCACTGCAAGGATCATCCCAGTGGTGCTTGGAGCCCAATGGGGTACCAGGGATCGAACCTGGATTGGCCACATTCAAGTACTATTTGGCCACCCACACTTAACATGTGAGAAGTGTTTTTCTGTGTAAAGCATCAGTTTTCAGTGTTTTTGCACCTGCACCCAGCCACAAGGCAGAAGTCTGAAACCATTTGTTTTTTTTTTTTTTTTTTTTGTTTTGGTTTGGTTTTGGGCCACACCCGGCAATACTCAGGGGTTACTCCTGGCTTTCTGCTCAGAAATAGCTCCTGGCAGGCACGGGGGACCATATGGGACACCGGGATTTGAACCAACCACCTTTGGTTCTGGATCGGCTGCTTGCAAGGCAAACGCCGTTGTGCTATCTCTCCGGGCCCTGAAACCATTTGTTTAGATGTCTTATTCTCACTCACCCCTCACAGCCTTCCAGCCTGCCTCTGGCTTGTGGACTTTTCAGCATATACTCTCCTCTTGTGTGTGTACGTTGTGGGGGGGGGGGTGGGGTGGCGGGGGTGGCCACACCTGATGATGCTCAGGGGTTACTCCTGACTATGTGCTCAGAAATTGCTTCTGGCTTGGGGGACCATATGTGACGCCGGGGGAGTGAACCTAGGTCAGTCCTAGGTTAGTGCATGCAAGGCAGATGCCCTACCTCTTGCGAAACGGCTCTGCCCCCTAGACTCTCCGTACTGGGTGCAGAGGAACTGGAAAGTCTGTCAGTTCTTTGCCTCATCTCTTCTTTCCTTGAACCCAGAAAAAATGCTAACACCAGGACCTCTTTGCTCACACTCATCTCTTGCAAATCCTGTTGTTGCCTAGTCTGATCTTAGAGCCTTCTTTTCATTTATTTTGGGGAGGGGCTCCCCTGCAGTTCTCGGGGGCCACCAAGGCTACACCTGATCTTGATCAAGAGGTCAAGTGTTGTGAGCACCTCACTGAGGCCTTAGAGAATGTCAGGCATGTGCTCCAGCCCTTTGACCCACCTCCAGCTGCTACCTTCTCCCTTCTCCCTCCCACCCCACCCCTGCTCTGCTGTAGCCTCAGAGTCCACATGGGTGGGGGGAGATCTAACTGTGGCCTTCATTCTATTCTGTTAGTCCCTGGGGGAGAATAGAGGCTATTTGGGGAAGGGTAGGGACCCACTCCATCCACACCCCTATTTACCCCCAGGTCAGAGTTGTGCTTTCTCCACTTGCTCGGGCCACACATATGCCATTCTCCAAACCCCAGCTCCCTTTTCTAGTTTCTCTTTCTAGACCTATGATGCCCACCAGGTATTAATTATTAAATTTTTAATTTTAATTAAATTTTTGTTTTGGGGTTATACCCAGTAGTGCTCAGGGGTTACTTCTGGCTCTGTGCTCAGAAATCGCTCCTGGCAGGCATGAGATGCCGGGATTTGAACCACTGTTCGTCCTGAATCGGCTGCATGTAAGGCAAAAGCCCTACCACTGTGCTATATCTCTGCCCCCCCCAATTTAATTTTATTATAATTTAACATGGTTATAATACTGTTAACATTTGGGCCGGAGCGATAGTACAGCAGTAGGGCATTTGCCTTGCACGCAGCCAATACAAGACGAACCTCAGTTCTATCCCCAACATCCTATATGGTCCCCCAAGCCAGGAGCAATTTCTGAGCTCAGGAGTAACCCCTGAGCGTCACAGGGTGTGGCCCAAAAAGAAAAAAATTATTGGACCAGAGAGATAGCATAGAGTTAGGGCATTTGCCTTGCATGCAGAAGGACGATGGTTTGAATCCCGGCATCTATATGGTCCCCCAAGCATGCCAGGAGCGATATCTGAGCGTAGAGCCACGAGTAACCCCTGAGCGCTTCGGGGTGTGACCCAAAAACCAAAAAAAAAAAAAAAAAAGTTCTCTCATAATAATGTTAACATTTATGGTTTTCATATACAAAGTTACTGTACCCCTCTGTGTATCACTTCTAGTCCACTTTTTCATTTCCTACACTCCTTTCCTTCTCTATAATTTGAGTTTTATAGTCAAAACAAAAGGCTTATGTTGTTTAATACTAACTTGTTTGTTTATATCCTGTAATGAAGGAGATCATCCAGCATTTCCCTTCTCCCTTTGACTTTTTTTTGGGGGGAGGGGGTTTGGGTCACACCTGATGGCCCTCAGGGGTTACTCCTGGCTCTTGGCAGGCTCAGGGGACCATCTGGGATACCAAGAATTGAACCAGGGTCCGTCACAGGTCAGCCACATGCAAGGCAAATGCCTTATCCCTGTGCTATTGCTCTGGCCCCTCCCTCTGACTTTTCTATTAGCACAATATCCTCTCGTTTCATCCAAGATGTAGCCAACTACATGGTTTCAAACTTTACTGACAGGTACAGAGTATTCCATTGACTATCTAAATCACAACTTCTTGATCTATTCAACTGTTACTGGACAGATATTCTAGCTGTTTTATGAAGTTCTGCAGTGAACACAGGGATGCATCTATTTTTTCAAAGTAATTATTTGTGTTAAAGATAGAAATTAGGATGTGCAGTCATTAGATTATGGAGATATTCTTACTTTTTTTGTTTTTGTTTTTGGACCACACTTGATGGCACTCAGGATCACTCCTGGTGGGCTCGCTTGGGTACTATATGGGATGCCGGGGATTGAACCTGGGTCAGCCATGTACAAAGCCATACACCCTACCTTTTGTTGTTGTTGTTTGGGTTTTGGGTCACACCCAGCAGTGCTCAGGAGTTATTCCTGGCTCTGTGCTCAGAAATTGCCCCTGGTAGGCTCAGGGGACCATATGGGATGCCGGGATTCGAACCACTAACTGTCCTGGATTGGCTGTATGCAAGGCAAATGCCCTATCACTGTGCTATCTCTCCAGCTCCAAACACGTACCCTACCTGTTGTACTATTGCTTCAGCCGCTCATTTTTACTTTAAAAATTATGTAAAGAAATGATTCACAAATTTATTGCTAGTTAAGTTTCAGGCATATAATATTTCTATATCAATCCATTACCCGTCATCTTTATTCCTGTGCTCCATCACCCCCCACTCCTGCATCCCCTGCCTGCTTCTTTGACAAACACATTACGAAGTTTCTATTCTTACTTTTTGGAGGCATCTCTAATATGGTTTTTCATGGAGGCTGAATCAGACGGCATTTCCAGCAATAATGAATGAGAATTCCACACATCATCCCTGGCAATATTGATTGGTTTCCATCTTTTGGAGATGCCATTCTCACTGATGTGAGATAATATCTCATTCTGCTTAGATTTGTATTTTCCTGATAATAAAAGGTGAAGAATAGGGGCCGGCGAGGTGGTGCTAGAGGTAAGGTGTCTGCCTTGCAAGCGCTAGCCAAGGAAGGACCACGGTTCGATCCCCCAGCATCCCATATGGTTTCCCAAGCCAGGGGCAATTTCTGAGTGCTTAGCCAGGAGTAACCCATGAGCATCAAACGAGTGTGGCCTGAAAAACCAAAAAAAAAAAAAAAAAAAAAAAGATGAAGAATACCTTTTTCTATGCCTACTGGCCATCCCCATGTTTGATATTTTACTTACAGGTTTTTTTTTTTTAGTGTTTTACTTACAGTTCTGGAGCACCACACCCATCAACAGAGTACCCAGATCTCTCCACCATTATCTCAAGCCCCCTTTCTCCCCACCACACAATACCCCTATCTTCGCCCTCTCAGTTCACAGCCCTATTTACAATACTTAGGGTTTGTTTCCATTGGAAAATGTGTAATCCCTGGCTTTGTTATTTTGTTCTCTCCATATAAGCAAGATCATCCAGTATCTCTTTTTCTTTCTGATTCGCACCACTTAGCATGACACCCAGCAATTTCATCCAAGTTGCAGCAAACTGCAAGAGTCCACTCATAGCTGAGTGGTGCTCCTTATTTATCTCAGCCACAGTTTCTTGATGCACTCATCTATCACTGGGCACTTGGGTTGTTTGAAGAGCCTCTACAACTCTTAAAAGTTCTCCAGGGATGGGGGCCGGGCGGTGGCGCTAAAGGTAAGGTGCCTGCCTTGCCTGCGCTAGCCTTGGACGGACTGAGGTTCGATCCCCCAGTGTCCCATATGGTCCCCCAAGCCAGGAGCAGCTTCTGAGCACATAGCCAGGAGTAACCCCTGAGTGTTACCGGGTGTGGCCCAAAAACCAAAAAAAAAAAAAAAAAAGTTCTCCAGGGGCAGGATCGATAGTAAAGCAGGTAAGGTGCTTGCTTGCCTTGCATGTGTCTAGCCTGGGTTCAATTCCCTACGTCCCAGATGGTCTCCTGAACCTGCCAAAAGTTATTCCTGAGCACACAGCCAGGAATAATCCCTGAGTACTGATGGATATGACCCAAAACCAAACAAACAGAAAGATTTCTCCTTTCATGTCTCTTTTCTACCCCAGTGCTCACGGTGACAATGTTGTTTTGGACCATACCTGGTGGTTTTCAGGGTTTATTTCTGGCTCAGGAATCCTATCAGTGTTAAGGGAACCATCTGGGATGCTGGGAACTGAACTTAGGTCAGCCATGTGCAAGGTAAGAGTCCTACCCACTATACAATGACTCCAGCCCCTGCTTTGGAATATCTTAAACATTTTGATGCCTGATCCAAATGTGTGCTGCTCTCTTGCAGCAAGTTCCTTGCTTGCCTGGGACCAAAGATCTTCCTGGTTCCCAGAGATAGACTTTCATTCTCAGTTTGGTGCCTTTATTCTGATTATTTCGCTGGTCGGTTACAATGCCCTCTTTTTTTTTTTTGAGGGGGGCGGTGTTTTTTTGGTTTGGTTTGGATTCAGGACTGACTCCTGAGGCTGTGCTTGGATTACTTCTGGTAGTGCTTTGGGGACCATAAGGAGATCAAACCCAGGTTGGCTGAGTGCAAGGCAAGCTCCCTACCTACTGTACTATTGTTCCAGCCCCTTGATGCCCCTTGATGCCCCACTTTTGTAGCACTTTCTTCTCTAGGAGGTGATGAGGTTCATATTCCTTTTCTGGGACACTTTGGTGTGGTAGGTTTTCAAGTTCCTGGGTCAATTGGGGAGATAATTGCTCAGAATGAACTTGGTGCTCAAAGGGTGTCAGTTAGCCCAGGAAAGGAGCTTGGGTACTCATTGTCCTGAGTTGGATGAGTTGCTCTTCTGTTCTAATGACTTGCACTGGAAAGAAACCAATCAGCAGGCCCAGAGAGATAGCACAGCGGCGTTTGCCTTGCAAGCAGCCGATCCAGGACCAAAGGTGGTTGGTTTGAATCCTGGTGTCCCATATGGTCCCCCGTGCCTGCCAGGAGCTATTTCTGAGCAGACAGCCAGGAGTAACCCCTGAGCACCGCCGGGTGTGGCCCAAAAACCAAAAAAAAAAAAAAAGAAACCAATCAGCATGAGGTTCAAGACTTCCCAGGGCCTGCAGCACTAGGAGAGTTTTCTGAACCAGAGACCCCGAGCCCAAAGCTAAGTCTGTCTGCCTTAGATGCAGCCACAGTCTGTTGAAATTCTTTATGGGCATGCTGCTGTTTTAATTCTGCATGATCTCTCTTTTACCCTTTGGCAAATGTTCTCAAATGGCAGTAATTTCTTTGAGCAAAGAATTTGGGGGACTGCTGTGACAGTAGCCATAGAAAGCTGAAGAGAAGGTTGCGATATGTAGAGGATGAAGATCCCTACTGGCCCAGGCTCACCCAAATCTCTGGCCCATTGCTTTTGACTATTCCTGCTGGCTTCTGGTGTCTATGACCACATCCATGGGGAGGGCTCTCACCCTGGGCTCAGTGCCAGAGAATGAGCAGAGAATGAGTCACAGACGTGTCCTTTCAAACACTCATGTCACCCAAGATTGGCTGGGACAGGAGAGGTAGAGCAGGGACTGCATAAGACTGAGCTTTAATGGAGGGAGTTTGGGGCCAAAGGAGCATCCTATGTAAAGACTAGTGAAACTGGGGCTGGAGTGATAGTACAATGGAGAGGACTCTTGCCTTGCGCATGGCCAACCTGGGTTCTATCCCTGGCATCCCATATAGGCCCCTGAGCACCACCATGAATGATTCCTAAATGCAATGTTAGGAGTAACCTCTGAGCATTCCTGGGTGTGCCCCCCCCCAAAACAAAACAAAACAAAATAATTGGGGCTGGGAATATGACTTCAAGGATTGAAATGCAGGGGGTTTTGTTGTTGTTTTGTTTTTGGAAGCCACACCTGATGATACTCAGGGGCTACTACTGACTATGCGCTCAGACATCGCCTCTGGCTTGAGGGACCATATGGGACACTGGGGGATCAAACCACGGTCTTTTCTAGGCTAGTGTGTGCAAGGCAGATAAGGCAGATGCCCTACTGCTTGCGCCATTGCTCCTGCCCCTGAAACAAAGTTTGTTATGTGGGCATTCCAGGTTCCATCCCCTATCTGGCATGGTTCCCCAAAAGACTCTTTAGCATCTGGCACGGAATAGCTATCGACTCTAATGAATATTTCTCCCTACCAACACACAACACACACACATACACACACACACACACACACACACACACACACACCTGATTTGCCTTTGCTTCTTTTTTTTTTAATTTGTTAATATTTTAAAATTTATTTAAAGGAGGGGCCAGAGAGATAGCATGGAGATAAGGCATTTGCCTTTTATACAGAAGGACGGTGGTTCAAATCCCGGCATCCCACATGGTCCCCTGTGCCTGCCAGGGGTGTTTTCTGAGCTTAGAGCCAGGAGTAACCCCTGAGCACTGCCAGGTGTGACCCCAACCCCCCCAAAAAACAACAAATTTATTTAAAGGAAATATATCACATAGTTGACACAATTGATCTTAGTACATTTGTTTCATGAAGAACAAAGGCAAAGTTATTTTTAAAAATTAAAATCTAACGAGATGGAAAAGAAAAGCTTCAGTAGCAAGTATAGTTTTAAAAATCACTGAATCTAAGTGAAAGACTATCACTGGAAGCATTCTTCTGAAGGACACTGTACAAAGAACCTCAAATTCTTCTTTTTGGCCTGGGCCTTAAGGCAGTATTTCTAAAAGCAACTGAACTCTTCCTTCTCTTGAGTTTTCTCCTAAAAGAGGTGCAGCCTATTGCAAACAGGGGAAGAAGCAGGGCATTGGGCAGGGACGCCCTTAAACAGCCTGTGTGTTGGACCGTAGCGCCCCCTGGAGGTTTCAAAGCGCCAGCCAGGCACCTGGATCTGGTGGGTGCAGAAAACTAAAAGAAAAGAAAAATTAAAGCTGCTACTGATGGGGCCAGGGAGAGAGCCCACTACAAAAATAAAGGGGCTGGCCAGAGCAATAGCACAGAGGCTATTATATATTATAGCAGAGCGTTTGCTTTGCACACAGCCGACCCGGGTTCGACCCCCAGCAACCTAGATGGTCCCCTGAGCCTGCCAGGAGCACAGAACACAGAACTTCTGAGTGCCAACAGGTGTTCCCCCCAAATTAATAAGGCCAGGAAAAGTGGTCAAATGACAGAACACATACTAGGCATGTGTGTAAGGTCCTAAGTTCTATCTCCAAGCACTGGGGGATGGCCCTCCTATCTGTATGTACAGAGCTGTTCTTGTAGGTCCATGGAGAAAATATACAAAATCCCAGGAGTCTCCAGTTCTTCATCTTCCTCTCTGATTCCTGATGTTTCTTTAAATGTTTCAGGAAAAATATTTAAAACACACTCCAGGATTTGCCCTAAAATTAAAAAAAATTTTTTTTTGTTTGTTTGTTTTTGGGTCACACCCGTCAGCGCTCAGGGGTTACTCCTGCTGGCTCTACGCTCAGAAATCACTCCTGGCACTGTTCTTCTGCATGCCAGACAAACACCCTAACTCCATGCTATCTCTCTGGCCCTTTTTAAATTTATTTTTTATTATGAGATCAAAGATTCAAAGAAAGAGGACAAGATAAAGTTACTGTGGGAAGACAATCACCCATAATTTTTTAAAATACTTTATTTTTTGGGGGGCCACACCTGGCTATCTGCTCAGAAATAGCTTCTGGCAGGCACAGGGGACCATATGGGATGCTGGGATTCTAACCAGCTACCTTAGGTCCTGGGTCAGCTGCTTGCAAGGCAAATGCCGCTGTGCTATCTCTCCTGTCCATCCATAACCTTTAAAAAATTTTTAAACTTTATTTATTTATTGATTGATTCATTGATTGATTGGTTGTTGGGTCACACCCAGCAGTGCTCAGGGGTTACTCCTGGCTCTGTACTGAGAAATTGCCCCTAGCAGGTTGGGGACCAGATAGGTTTCAGCAATTGAACCAAGTCCCTCCCAGGTCAGCTGCATACAAGACAAACATCCCACCGTTGTGCTATCTCTCGAGCCCCTTGCCTTAGGATTTGTACAGTTGCCACATCTAGTCAGAGTGAGTTCCCTTGAATGACATCCCAGGATGTGGAGACAGGAATGGGGAAGGCGGGGGAGGATTTGGGTAGAGAGTGATGCTCTTATCTCCAGCTTCCTAGAGGAAACTAAATTTCTTTTTGTTTATTTTTGGTTTTGGTCCATGCCTGGCAATGCTCAGGGGTTTCTATTGTCTCTGCGCCCAGGAATTACACCTGATGGTGCTAGTGGGACCATATTGGATCAAATCTGGGTCAATTGTGTGCAAGGCAAACACTGTACCCTTTGTGCTATGACTCTGTCCCCCAAGAAACAAAAACATCTTGAAGTGGGTCACCCCTTTCCAGTCATAAACCCACGCAAAACCAGTTTCAGTTTGCACTGAGCAAAGAAGACAGTTATGTTCCCAGTACAGCACCCCCACCACCCCCATTCCCCCACCCCCCCACCACCCGTGCTGCTAGCTTGTTCTTCTGCTCTCAGAAGGAGCTGGACTGTAGCCTTCCCATCTGGAGCTGTGGCAGTGCCCAGTGCTGCCTGGAACTTGGGGTTGCTTTTCAGCCACCCTCAAGCACTAGTAGAAAATCTGGAAATAATATTGAGGAGATAGTTTAGGGCTAGGACACATGCCCTGTATGCAGTCAAACCCAGTTTGATTCCTAATGCCATATATGACCACTCCCTTCCCCAGAACCACAACTTGAGTGGTGTTGGGGGCTCTAGAGTGATGCTGGAGTGGCTCAGTGGTCCCTAGAACTGCAAAATCCAAGCAGCACCACATTGAGGGCCAAAGCAATAGTACAATGGGTACAGCACTTGCCTTGTATGTGGCTGACCTGGTTCGACCCCTTCCACGGCAGCTCCAGTGGAGTCCATGACATAGTGAATACTGGGTTCTATAGAAAACCCACAACATAATTATTTGAGAACACATTAATGATTTTACGAATCACACAGGAACTTCCAAGAATGATTTTTTAGAAAAGTCTTTAGCAGAAAATCAAGGAATTTTGCTTAAAAGCTATCACTAATATTCTGTGCTTAAAATCTATCATTATTCTTAAGAATAATAATATCAAGAATCATTTAGCCATAATTTTGAATCATTTATAAGTAGAAAAGTCTCTGATAGAAGAATCTAGGGAAAAGCCCATAGCATAAAACCTGACAGCTGGAGACACTTGAAGGACTGTGACAGATTCATATAAGTGTCTTTATAATAAGGCAGAAATAGATCAGGTAAAGGAAACAGGATTTCTTATGTTCCTAAAAAAAAAAAAAAAGCAAGGCACATGATGGTTATGTCTAATACAGGGCAAAAAATGAGAACCACCTATAGATAGGACTAGACTATGGCCCACTTAGCATAGGATTAACTACACCTACAGAACTAACTACAGAAGTGTATGATGTGGCTGGTAACAGAGGAGTGGTACATGAAGGAAAAAGAATGCCTTATTATAAATTGCCCTTCTTAGAAATACTATTAAGAGCAATGCCTCTTTAATTTCATCTTACACAGGAACAAAAGGATTTACTTAAAAAGCAAATAAAGAAGGCTGTGGAGGAGGCCGGAGAGATAGTATGGAGGTAAGGTGTTTGCCTTGCATGCAGAAGATCGGTGGTTCAAATCCTGGCATCCCATATCATCCCCTGAGCCTGCCGGGAGTGATTTCTGAGCATAGAGCCAGGAGCAACCCCTGAGCGCTGCCAGGTCTGACCCCCCCCCCAAAAAAAGGGGCCGGAGAGACAGTACAGCGGTGTTTGCCTTGCAAGTAGCCATCCCAGGACCAAAGGTGGTTGGTTCAAATCCCGGCGTCCCATATGGTCCCCCGTGCCTGCCAGGAGCCTTTTCTGAGCAGATAGCCAGGAGTAACCCCTGAGCACCGCCAAGTGTGGCCCAAAAACAAAAACAAAACAAAACAAAAAACAAACAAAAAACAAAAGAAGGCTGTGAAAGGCTTGGACCAAAGCAGTACATTATTGGAGACCTAAACGTGGACCCCCCCCCAGACATAAATTTAAAATGGTGGATTTATAACATTTTAAATATAATAAAAAAAATCCCGCTCACAATTCAGGTTGGGCAGGTTTTTAAAATCAAGTAAAAATTAACTACATTAAACATTAGTCTTAGGGGGCCGGCGAGATAGCATGGAGGTAAGGCGTTTGCCTTCCATGCAGAAGGACAGTGGTTCGAATCCCGTTATCCCATATGGTCCCCCATACCTGCCAGGGGCGATTTCTGAGCATAGAGCCAGGAGTAACCCCTGAGCGTGCTGGGTGTAACCCAAAAACAAACAAACAAAAAAAAAAACAAAAAACATTAGTCTTAGGTCATATTGTTGGGTTGTGTGTGTGTGTGTGTGTGTGTGTGTGTGTGTGTGTGTGTGGTTTTTGGGTCATACCCGGCAGTGCTCAGGTTATTTCTGGCTCCAGGCTCAGAAATTGCTCCTGGCAGGTACGGGGAACCATATGGGACACCGGGATTCTAACCGATGACCTCCTGCATGAAAGGCAAACGCCTTACCTCCATGCTATCTCTCCGGCCCCGTCATATTGTTAATATAGACAATCACCAGAGTGCCATTGTTTAGAAATAGTAAGATTAAATCTGATTCTTGATGAGGTCGGCATGCTTAGAAAATTGTTAATCGGGGCCGGAGAGATAGCATGGATGTAAGGCGTTTGCCTTTCATGCAGAAGGTCATCGGTTCGAATCCCAGCGTCCCATATGGTCCCCTGTGCCTGCCAGGAGCAATTTCTGAGCCTGGAGCCAGGAATAACCCCTGAGCACTGCCGGTTGTGACCCAAAAACCACAAAAAAAAAAAAAAAAAAAAAGAAAATTGTTAATCATGTGTTGAAATGGGGCCGGAGAGATAGCATGGAAGTAAGGCGTTTGCCTTGCATGCAGGAGGTCGGTGGTTCAAATCCTGGCATCCCATATGGTCCCCCAAGCCTGCCAGGAGCGATTTCTGAGTGTGGAGCCAGGAGTAACCCCTGAGCACTGCCGGTGTGACACAAAAAAACAAACAAAAAGAAACAAAACAAACAAAAATAATGTGTTGAAATGAGGAACCTGTAAATTGATGTATTTTGATTTTTTGCCAATATCCTGCTGTTAAATGGATAAAAAAAAAAAAACAAAAAAAACTAGAGAAATAAATGCAGTTGCTCTGTAGTGGAGGCTCAAGCCAAAGCTCTTAACTACTTTCCAGCACCCAAGACTTTTGAGTCTTTTGTTATGCCGACCCCTTGCCTTGTTATGCTGATCCCTTGCTCACCTGTCTTCCGAGGAGGATACGAGTGCTGCCCGATGGCTGAGTGGTCTGCTGCAAACCCTAGCATCTCATATGGTCCCATGAACCTGGCAGGAGTGATTTATGACTGCAGAGCCAGGAGTTATTTCTGACCATTACTGGGTGTTGGCCCCAAATCAAAACCCCCCAAAAACCCAAAAACTAAACCCCCCAAAAATCACCATATCTTTGTGTCCCCTTATGCAACAAAATGACCCAATTGACCCCCTCTGAATACTACTTGGAAGCCCACAAGCTGTAATTAACATATATAAAACACAGTAATATAGTATATACTAAGTCACATATGGATATGGGAGTCAAATCCAGGGACATACATGTTAGGCCATACAGGTTCTTCCCAGCCTTAGTATATATCCATTTCTTCTTACTCCAGGAGCAGTCAGATTCCTTGTCTGACTTTTTTTCTTTTTTCTTTTTTTGTTTGTTTTGGGATCACACCCGGCAGCACTCAGGGGTTACTCCTGGCTCTGTGCTCAGAAATCACTCCTGGCAGACTCGGGAGACCATATGGAATGCTGGGATTCGAACCACTGTCCTTCTGCATGCAAGGCAAATGCCCTACGTCCATGCTATCTTTCCAGCCCCTTTTTCTTTCTTTCTTTTTTTTTTAAATAATATCTCTATTACCATGATTGCAAACATGATTGTAGTTGGGTTTCAGTCATAAAAAGAACACCCCTCTTCACCAGTGCAAAATTCCCACCACCAATGCCCCTAATCTCCTTCCTCCCCCACCCCCTGCCTGTATTCAAGACAGGCATTCTACTTCTCTCTCTCTCTCTCTCTCTCTCTCTCTCTCTCTCTCTCTCTCTCTCTCTCTCTCTCTCTCTCTCTCTCTCTCTCTCTCTCTCTCTCTCTCTTTTGTTTTTGGGTCACACCCGGCAGCACTCAGAGGCTACTCATGGCTTTATGCTCAGAAATCGCCCCAGCAGGCTCAGGGAACTATATGGGATGCTGAGATTTGAACACCATCCTTCTGCATGCAAGTCAAATGCCCTACTGCTGTGCTATCTCTCCGGCCCAGCATTCTACTTCTCTTACTCATTAACATTGTCATGGCAGTTGTTAGTGTAGTTATTTCTCTAACTGCACTCATCACTCTTTGTGGTGAGCTTCATATCGTGAGCCGGTCCACCCTGCCCTCATCTCTGGGTATTATTACAATAATGTATGTTTCTTAAAACCCATAGATGAGTGAGACTATTCTATGTGTGTCTCTCTCCCTCTGACTTATTTCTTTTTTTTTTGTTTTTTTTGTTTTTTTTTTTTTTGGATTTTTGGGCCACACCCAGTAATGCTCAGGGGCTACTCCTGGCTATGTGCTCAGAAGTTGCTCCTGGCTTGGGGGACCATATGGGACACCGGGGGATCGAACCGCGGTCCGTCCAAGGCAAGCGCAGGCAAGGCAGGCACCTTACCTTTAGCGCCACCGCCCGGCCCCCCCTCTGACTTATTTCACTCAGCATAATAGTTTCCATGGTCATCCATGTATAGGAAAATTTCATGACTTCATCTCTCTTGACGCTGCATAATATTTTATTCCGTATATGTACCACAGTTTCTTTAGCCATTCATCTGTTTGTGGGTGTCTTGGTTTGTCACAGACTGGTTGGTCTTGACACAAAGAAATTCTGGGGGTCCATAGAAAGGTGTGTAACGGGTCAGCTGATGGGTAACAGAGGGTCAAGGAGTCAAGTTGGTATCAAGCTCAGTTCCATTTATTCAAGGCACAAGGTGGAATACTTATACTCATTTTCTTGACAGATCATAAGGCTAATTTACCAAAAAAGGCATAGGGGCAAATTGTATAAAGCATATTTCTTTTTTTTATATAAAGCATATTTCTAATGCAAGATAGTTTCACTTTTGAGGCTGCTTCTTGCTCTCAGTAGTTTCTCAGTAGCAAGATCAGTTTGTTTTGGTTTTATGCGTACTGAACTGGGGCCTGAAATGTTAACTCTTACTATGGCTGCACATAGATTAAAAGCTAAGTTAGATTTGAGGGTGAATAATTATACTTTAAGACTAAATAAAAATGCTAGAATCTACACAAATGTTTCTCATAAGGTGTGTTTCTATATCTGAGTAATTTTTAAGAGAGGCTCTAAGAAAAGTGAGTAATAATTATTAGATAAAGAATATTTGAATCCATGTAAATATTAAATCTGAATAATCTTAGAATGTTAGCTAAAGGTATGTCTCAACTAATATTAATGCTATATCCCTTTGTATCTCGACTGTGTCATGGACAGGCAACCAAGATTTTCTCAGGCTCCCAGTGCCTGTGAGTACAGGTTATTTTTTCAAGTATCTTTTCTTACAGGTACTATTATTTTCAAATGTCCTCTCTGTGAGTACCGACTGCTTTGAAAAACTTGTAATAGCAGACAGCTTTTAAAAAAACCCTCCCATGGGGCCGGGTAGGTGGCGCTGGAGGTAAGGTGTCTGCCTTGCAAGCGCTAGCCAAGGAAGGACCGCGGATCCCCGGCGTCCCATATGGTCCACCCAAGCCAGGGGCGATTTCTGAGCACATAGCCAGGAGTAACCCCTGAGCGTCAAACGGGTGTGGCCCAAAAAACAAAAAAAAAAAAAAAAAAAAAAACCCTCCCTTTGGTGCTGAAGAGATAGCACAGTGGTAGGGCGTTTACCTTTTTATGTGGCCAACAAAGGACCTATGGCGGTTCGAATCCTGGCATCCCATATGGTCCCCAGAGCCTGTCAGTGGCGATTTCTGTGGGCAGAGCCAGGAGTAACTCCTGAGCTGGGTGTGACCCCTGAGCTGGGTGTGACCCAAAAACAAAAACAAAAAACAGAAAACAAAAAAACCCTCCCTTTGGCAATTAGGACTTTTATAAATATGGTGACTTCCTAGGCCTCAGGGTTTGTTAACATGGTTTGTTGTAGCATTGTGTAAATAGCACTGCAATGAATATAGATGTGAGGAAGGGATTTTTGAATTGCATTTTTGTGTTCGTAGGGATTATCCCTAAGAATGGTATAGCTGGATCATATGGGAGCTCAATTTCCATTTTTCGAAATCTCCATATTGTTTTCCATAAGGGCTGGACTAGACGACATTCTTACCAGCTGTGAATGAAAGTTCCTTTCTCCCCACATCCCCTCCAGCACTGATTGTTCTTGTTCTTTGTGATGTGTGCAAGTCTCTATGGTGTGTGATAACACCTCATTGTTGTTTTGATTTGCATCTCTCTGACAATTAGTGATGTAGAGCATTTTCATGTGCCTTTTGGCCATCTGTATTTCTTCTTTGAGGAAGTGTCTGTTCATTTCTTCTCCCATTTTTTGATGTGGTTACATTGTTGTTGTTGTTGTTGTTGTTGTTGTTGTTAAGATCTGTCAGTACCTTGTATATCTTAGATATTAGCCCCTTATCTGATGGGTATTGGGTGAATAGTTTTTCCCATTCTGTGGGCTGACTTTCCTTTCATTTCCTGTGAGGTCACTGAGGAAGGATTCTGTGATTCCTTTGCAGAGCAGGAGAGGGTATGTAGTGGGGTGTGTGTGTGTGTGTGTGTGTGTGTGTGTGTGTGTGTTTGAGTTGTTCACTCTGTTCTCACTGAAGAGGCCAGAGGGTCTGGAGACCCCTGTTTTCTCAGATGTTTAAGTTTCATGGAACCCATAAATCTGTGAAGGACTGTACAACTCTTTTCCAGAGCTGCTGGGAGCTCCTTGCTACATGTTCCCCGTGGTTAGATGTAATTATAATTTTGGAAATTTATGCTTTCTTTTCTTTTGGTGATTATAAAAACTAATTTCATGAAAAAATGTTCATTGATACTGTCATGTAACCCTGGGACTGGAGCAATTTTACAGGGTTAAGCCACTTGCTTGCAAGCATTTGATCCCAGATCTGACCTCAGCACCACATGGTTCCTTGGAAATGCCTGCACACCTTGGAGTGTGGCCTTCGAGGTCTCTGAGCATTGCTGAGGTTGCCCACATAATCCTCCATACCATGAGGCTGAGCCATATCCTCTCATTCTGGCACTGACCTGCCAGCCTAGTTGGCTGAGAATTGCAGGGAGAGGCCCCAGACCCCCTGAGCATTGCTGGGAAGTTACCCCTTCCCCCAAAGAAAATGTAATCTGACCCAATGTTTACATTATCCTAAAAAGGCACTTTGGAGGGGACATGTGGAAACCATTGATTTCTCTGCTGAACACAACTATTGTTCAAGGTCCTTCCAGGACTTCAAACATGCTGAAGTGATTTCCTCCTAAGACTCCCATTTGCACTTTGTGGCCTACACGTTGGCATCTCCAAACACAAATCTCTTGTAAGATTCAGAAAGGAATCCAATCCCTGCCATACTCTGCACTTAATTGGCTCCCTTTCAAAGGCAATGGTAATTCCTTGTCCCTGAATGTCTTCAACTCCAAAGTGGGAGCTTTGCTCAGAGTATCTACTCCTCAGGCTCAAACACTAAATCTGTGATGAGGTTGGAGAGATAGCACAATGGTGGGGCATTTGCCTTGCACACATCCAATTCAGGATGGATGGTGGTTAGAATCCTGCAATCCTATTGGTCCCTTTCTTCTCAGGATCATTTCTAAGCACAGAGCTAGGAGTAACCCCTGAGTGCTGCCGAGTGTAACCCCCCCCCCCCAAAAATAACCTTAATCTGTGATCTCTCTCATAATTTTGTATTTTTCTTTTTTTTTAAAAGGGGGACCCCCAAGAATACTCAGTGGAGGATCGGGCCATTCCCAGCTACACGAGGCCAACCAGTTCAATGTGTAGGCACAGTGATGTTTTGCTGCTTGGACCAGCAGTGCCGAGCACCACCAGGGTCACCTCCAGAAGGTTTCAGGAGGTCATGCAGAGCTGGGCTCAAATTCTGTCTCTTGTGCATACTCAAGTTTTTTGAGCTACCTCCCCAGACCCTGTAATTTTCTTCCTAAAGAACAAACTCCTGGGGCTGGAGAGATAGCACAGTGGTAGATGTTTGCCTTGCACATCCAGGATGGACCTGGGTTCGATTTTTGGCATCCCATATGGTCCCCTGAGCCTGCAGGAGCAATTTCTGAGCGCAGAGCCAGGAGTAACCCCTGAGGGCTGGGTGTGGCCCAAAAAAACAAACCAAAAAAAGAACCAACTTCTTTCCCTGACTGCATAAACTTTAATCCTCCATCCCTACTCTCAAAGTTGACTTTTCCTGGAAAGATCTAGGAGCTCTCGAGGCTGACAGATTGAGGGGAACAGAGGAACAGAGAGGGTTGACATATGTGTGTGTGTGTTTTGAGATACTTCTGCAGCCATAGGGCAGTACCTGACTTGAAAGCACTGTTTTTTTTTTTAATATAATTACTTTGTTTAAGCAAAAAAGAAGTGGGCTACAAAATTGTTTGTGGTTAAGTTTCAGTCATAGACTCTACACCACCCTTCAGCAGTAGTACTATGGATTATTTGTTAACTCAATTTGTGGCATTGGAAGGTAGTAGACAGGAATACATGATGAATGAGGCATTTGGGGTGTCTGAAGATGTCTCAAATAGTGGGCAGCACACCTTCTGTTCCCTGTTTTGCTATTATCCACTCCTTCTGGGACATGCTCTTTGAAGACTCACCTCATATCTGTGGCCACTTGGCCTGACTACCTGCCTTTGCCCTGCACCCCAGGGTGAAAAGGACTTGGTGTCTGGAGACTTGAACCAGCAAGTGGCCTGAGTATTTTATTTCTCTCACAAATAGTTTGTAGTATACTTACCTGGCAGGGGCGATACCATATCTTGAAGGTGGTTTCCCCAGGGCAAGTCTCACCCATTGCACCCCAGGTGTGCTGATCTCTGTGATTTCCCCAAATATGGGAAACTCGACTGCGTAATTTAATAAAATTAAAAAAAAGAAAAAAATGTTTGTAGTGCTGAGGATTTGGGGATGCTGTGGTTGAACACTCACCTCTGAAAAACAAAGCCTATGGCACAGGTCAGTAGGTTGTCACTGTGCTTGTCACCAGCTGTCCCTTCCACTCTGGCTTCAGGCCAGCATGGGGATATTCCTGGGCATGTAGGAAGAAAAGGTGCACAGATTCAAGCTGACCTTTTGGGGGTCCCAGTGAAAGCCTTCCTGTATTTCAGCAAGAGGGCTGAATAATGGGGCTCCACGTACCTGAGAAGTTCTTTTTATTGTTAATAGCACATCTTTTGTGTGTGACTTGTATATGAACGATTCATTTGATTCAATGATTGATGCTTTGTTTTTGTTTTGTGGGCATACCTGGCAGTGCTCAGGGCTTACTTTTGGCTGTGCATTCAGGGATTACTCCTGGCTGGGCTCATGGACTATATAAAGTGCTAGGAATCAAACTCAGATCAGCTGCATGCAAGGCTTGCTATACCTGCTATATTATATTTCCAGGCCCTCAACTTATTTTGTTTGGGGAGGGAGGAGAAGGGGACAGTCTTAGTCTTGCTTAGAGGACAGCATAGTGCAGAGATCTAACCCGAACCTGATGCAAAGCCTGAGTTTAGTCTTTTGAAAAACCTCTCTCTCTCTCTCTCTCTCTCTCTCTCTCTCTCTCTCTCTCTCTCTCTCTCTCTCTCTCTCTCTCTCTCTCCCCTCTCTCTCTCTCCCCCCCTCTCTCCCCTCTCTCTCTCTCTCCCCCCCTCTCTCCCCCCTCTCTCTCTCCCCGCCCCCCCTAGCTCTCAACTCTTTTTCTTTAATCTACCTAAAAAATTATAGCATTGGGGCCAAAGAGATAGTTCAGCAGATAGAGATAGAGTGCTTGCTTTAATCACAGCTGACCAGGATTCAATCCCAATCAACCTCTACGGTTCTCCAGCACTGCCAAGAGTAATTCCTGGGGCTGGAGAGATAATGGTTCCCCCGTGCCAGGAGCGATTTCTGAGCATAGAGCCAGTAGTAACCCCTGAGCACTGCCCGGTGTGACCCAAAAACCAAAAAAAAAAAAAGAGTAATTCCTAAGTGCAAAGCCAGGAATATGCTCAAAGCCTGAGCATTTCTGAGTGTGGTCCAAAAACAAAACCAATCCAACAAAAATAAGTCATTTGCAAACTCCTAGCATCCTTTCTGCAACCTTCCCCTGTGAATAGGTATTACTCAGTGCCAGTTCCTTTTCCCACTTCTCACTCTGAACCATTTCTCTGATCTCAAAAATGTGTAGATGATCTCATGTGTCATGTAAGATATTTTTTTGTTTGCTTTGAGAGAGGCTACACCTAGCCATACTTTGGGGACCATGACGAGCTGAGGATCCAACCTGGGCCTTGTGCTAACAAAGCATGTATTCATCCCTTGAGTCATCTCCCTAATTCTAACTATGAAGTTTTTTTTAAAAATCTGATGTTCAGGGCCTGGAGAGATAGCATAGCAGTGTTTGCCTTGCAAGCAGCCAGCCTAGGACCTAAGGTGGTTGGGTCGAATCCCAGTGTCCCATATGGTCCCTCGTGCCTGCCAGGAGCTATTTCTGAGCAGATAGCCAGGAGTAACCCCTGAGCACCGCTTGGGTGTAGCCCCCCCAAAACAAACAAACAAAAAATCTAATGTTCATTCATTGTTCTAGCTGAAATTTACCCATGTTGTGTGTAGGCGTTGATTACTTTTTTTGTATGTATGTGTGACATGGGGGGCATGTCCAGTTATGCTCGAGCTACTCCTGGCTCTGCACTCAGAACTTACTCCTGAAAGTGCTCAGGAGACCATATAGGATGCCGGAGATCAAATCCAGGTAGGCTGTATTTAAGGCAAGTTTCCTATCTCCTGTACTATCTCTCTAGCTCCTGAAATATTTTGTATATTATTTTCATTTCTATGTAGTATTTTGAGTGCTTTATTTTAACTTAGTCCCTCCTGTTCCAGGCTTCACAGGTCCAACCCCAAGATGCAATCATGTTAGTGGTTAATTATTTTTATTTAATTTATGCAAGCAGCAAAATAATCATGTGTGTCAGGTCCCTTTGGTCCCCAAGTCCCTTTGGGGTGGTGTGGAGAGGACAAACAGTGATCTGTGTTGCATCTGAGGGCCTTGACAAATATTGCCTTCATCTTTAGTGGAAGGTAGTAAGCTATTCTGTCCAGGAGAAAATCCATCCTTCTTCCAATGTGTTGGCTGCACACACAGCCCTGAGAAATAGTGTAGTCGTGATGGGCATCATGGATGGGACTTCCTTCTGCCCACACTGATCTTGCATGTTCTTTTTGTTTGTTTGTTTATAATTTTAAACTTTATTTATTTTATTGATTAGTTGATTGGTTTTTAGACCACATCCGGCAGCAGTGGCTCTGAGAGGCTACTCCTGGCTCTGCACTCAGAAAGCACCCCTGGCAGGCTGGGGGACCACATGGGATGCCAGGAATCAAACCTGGTCCCTCCTGGATCGGCCTCATGCAAGGCAAAAGCCCCAGCGCTGTGCCATCTTTCTGGCCCTGCATGTTCTTTTTGGAACTTGAGTAATCCCCTGAATCAGCCCTTGCATCCAAGACTGGTCAGCAGAAGCAGAAGCCACACTTCTTCCCTGAGTATTATGCAAAATTGAATTAAGGGGGCAGAGTGGGGCCGGGAAGGTGGCGCTACAGGTTAGGTGTCTGCCTTGCAAGCGGATGGACCGCGGTTCGATCCCCCGGTGTCCCATATGGTCCTCCCAAGCCAGGGGTGATTTCTGAGCACATAGCCAGGAGTAACCCCTGAGCGTCAAACGGGTGTGGCCCAAAAACCAAAAAAAAAAGGGGGCAGAGTGATAGCAGGATAGGGCACTTGTCTTGCATGTGACTGACCCTGGTTCAATCCCTGGCACCCCAAATGGCCCAGTGTGTGCCACCAGGAGTGATTTCTGAGTAAAGATCTAGGAGTAAACCCTGAGCACCACCAGGCGTGGCCTGAAAACCAAAAATTGAAATAAGGCCACTATTAATAGAACTTCAAGCAGCACAAGAAGGCCACATCAAGGCATGCACCTCTCCAGAGCCACCCAGGGTCCCAGAATCAGTCATTTGAAGCCCCAAAGGGATAAACTCACTTAGCTGGTTAGTGTAAAAATGAATTTTTTTTTCTTTTTCTCTCTTTTCAGGGGAGAGAGCAAACACAGTCCCCCACTACCACAAATTATGCAGTCAAGTTTTCCACATTTGGGGAAATCGCAGGGGTCAGCACATCCGGAGTGCAATGGATAAGCCTCACCCTGGGAAAACCACCTTCGTGATCATGGTATCTTCCCTGCCAGGTAAGTATGTAAAATTGAATTTTTATTGATGTTATTTATTATTATTTCTATTGTTTTACTTTCCTGCATACAAGACTAAAGCCATTTTCTTTATTTCATTTTTATTTGAGGCACTGTGATGTATAATTCTTTTTTTTTTGCTTTTTTTGGGGGGGCTATACCTGGTGAAGCTCAGGGGTTACTCCTGCCTTGAATGCAGTTGTTTGAATCCCGGCATCTCATATGGTCCTCTGAGCCTGCCAGGAGCGATTTCTGAGCATAGAGCTAGGAGTAACCCCTGAGCACTGCCAAGTGTGACCCCCCCAAAACCATGGTGCAGCTGGAATTTTCAGATCAAATTAGCATGGCAATATTATAACTATACCTTAACATATGCCCAAAGCAGTGAGTCATCAATGGCAATCCAGAGATGGGTCAAAAACCCAACGCAGATGCCCTCCCGGGAGTGAGAGGCCTCTTTCCCAAGGTACTTCTGTCTACTGTTTGGCTGTGTCTTGTGAATCAGAAACACATCTTCTTCACTATGATGGTGAGTGCTATCACATCACTGCTATGAAGGACACATACAGGCTGTGATGACAACTGTTTGGGCACACAGGCTGGATCAGTAGGCTTATCCCAGTTGGTGCTAGTAGAAAAGGATTCATTCTCTTTTTCTTTCTTTTTTTTTTTTGTTTGTTTGTTTTTTGAGCCACACCCGTTTGATGCTCAGGGGTTACTCCTGGCTAAGCGCTCAGAAATTGCCCCTGGGGGCCGGCAAGGTGGCACTAAAGATAAGGTGTCTGCCTTGCAAGTGCTAGCCAAGGATCAGGACCCAGGTTTGATTCCCCCACCACATCCCATATGGTCCCCCCAAGCCAGGGGCAATTTCTGAGCACTTAGCCAGGAGTAACCCCTGAGCAACAAATGGGTGTGGCCGAAAAACCAAAAAGAAAAAGAAATCTCCCCTTGCTTGGGGGGACCATATGGGACACTGGGGGATCGAAACGCGGTCCTTCCTTGGCTAGCGCTTGCAAGGCAGACACACCTTACCTCTAGTGCCACCTCACTGGCCCCTCATTCTCTTTTTCTTTTCCTAATTTTTATTATACCACAAGATTTACCAAGTTATTCATAATTCAGTCCTTTCAGGCACTAAATATTCAAATACCAGTGTGACCTTCCTTCACCAGTGTGCTCAATCTCTCACCCACCACCACAGCCTGCCTCTAGGCAGGTACAAACAAGCTTATTCCATATTCATATTCATTTCATATTCAAAGGCAAATAGAATTATCAAAATTTAGATCAACAAGAGTCAATTTGAAGAGTGTCCTATCTCTCCATGGTGTCTAAAGTCAGTGTCTAAAGATTTAGTCACTGTGGTTGATGCTAGTTGAGCCTTCTGTGTTACTGTATAAACTCACTGTGCTTGGTTGATTACTATGTAACTTTTTAAAAATAATATCTTTATACACTATGATTACACACATGACTGTAGTCATGTCAGTCACAAAAAGAACACCCCCCCCCCATTCACCAGTGCAGCATTCTCACCACCAATGCCCCCATCTCCCTCTTCCCACACCCCCTGCCTATATCCGAGACAGGCATTCTACTTCTCTCACTCATTAACATTTCAAGGTAGTTGTTAGTGTATTATTTCTCTAACTGTACTCACCCCTCTTTGATGTTAGCTTCAAATCGTGAACTGGTCCTTCTGGACCTCATCTGTGGGCATTATTACAATAATGTTTTTTATTTATTTATTTATTTATTTATTTTAAATATGGAATGCTTCACGAATTTGCATGTCATCCTTGCGCAGGGGCCATGCTAATCTTCTCTGTATCGTTCCAATTTTAGTATATGTGCTGCCGAAGCGAGCACGTTTTTTATTTTTTTTAAACCCATAGGTAAGTGAGACTGTGTGTCTCTTTCTCCCTCCAGCTTATTTCACTCAGCATAGTAGTTTTGGTTTTTGGGCCACACCCCTTTGATGCTCAGGGGTTACTCCTGGCTATGTGCTCAGAAATCGCCCCTGGCTTGGGGGGACCATATGGGACGCCGGGGGATCGAACCGCGGTCCTTCCTTGGCTAGCGCTTGCAAGGCAGACACCTTACCTCCAGCGCCACCTACCCGGCCCCAGCATAGTAGTTTCTATGTCCATTCATGTATAGGAAAATTTCATGGCTTCATCACTCCTGATGGCTGAATAATAATTCCATTGTGTATATGCACCACAATTTTTTTAGCCTTTCATCTATTGAAGGGCATCTTGGTTGTTTCCAGAGTCTGACTATTGTAAATAGTGCTGTAATGAATATAGGTGTGAGTAAGGCATTTTTGTAGTGCGTTTTGTGTTCCTAGGGTATATCCCTAGAAGTGATATAGCTGGATCATATGGGAGCTCAATTTCCAGTTTTTTGAGGAATCTCCATATTGTTTTCCATAAAGGCTGGACTAGATGGCATTCCCACCAGCCGTGAGTGAGAGTTCCTTTCTCTCCATATCCCTCCAGCACTTATTGTTCTTGTTCTTTCTTTTTTTTTTTTTAATTTTTTTTGGGGGGGCCACACCCGGCGTTGCTCAGGGGTTACTCCTGGCTGTCTGCTCAGAAATAGCTCCTGGCAGGCACGGGGGACCATATGGGACACCGGGATTCGAACCAACCACCTTTGGTCCTGGATCGGCTGCTTGCAAGGCAAACGCCGCTGTGCTATCTCTCTGGGCCCTGTTCTTGTTCTTTGTGATGTGTGCCAGTCTCTGGTGTGAGATGGTACCTCATTGTTGTTTTGATTTGCATCTCCCTGATAATTAGTGATGTGGAACAAGATTACTATGTAACTTTAAGGACCCCTTCTCTGGGCATCTTCCTAAAATGATGCAAACTGTATGATTGTTTGGTGAATATATTCCTGCAGTTTGCAGTCCCAAAAGATAATTTTGTTTGTTTGTTTGTTTTGTGCCCACATCCAGCAATCCTCAGAGGTTACTCCTGACTCTGCACTCAGGGATGACTCGTGGTGGTGCTCAAAGGACCATGTGGAATTTCAGGGATTCAACTCTGACTCCCTACTGTATTACTTCTGGCTCACCCAGAAGCTGCCAGTCTTAAGGACAAGACATAGAGGCCATTGGCAGCAAACCAGGAGGCACTGAAAATGTAGATTCCAGGGGAAATATGGACCAGGACTAACCAGGACTAACAGCACTGCTCTGAGATCAGTCCATCTCACTGCATCAGTTCATCTTTCCAGCTTTGGAGTCTCCAGAGACAGCACTGAGGAGGGGGGGGGGGGGAGTGTCGAATTAGCAGAAGCTGACAGCTTCTGTGAATTGAGAGTCCCAATTGAGTTTAGCAATTGTGCTTAGATTTCTATCTAAGCAAGGAATTAAGATTGCTACTGCTCTTTCAGGTAAAACCCACATTAGTGACAGGGCCAGTAGAACTGTGCGCTGAAACAGAGTACATTTCCATTTGACTAGTAAAGCCTGCTGTGCCCTTCCATTCCGTTATAGCCACCAGTTGACCCATTCCTAGGCGGTGATGTCAGCCTCAGTCACAAGGATGTCTGTGGGGCCACGTGTGGTTTCTACATGTACCTGGAGGCAATGCCCGGCAGGTGGCGCTGTTGCAAGAAAAATGGCTTCAGGTTCAATCTGGGAGCCAGGAGTTTCTCCCAGACCGGAGAGAGAGCACAGCGGTAGAGCGTTTGCCTTGCACGAAGCCGACCCAAGGACAAAAAATGGTTCGATTCCCTGTTTCTCATGTGGTCCCCCGTGCCTGCCAGGAGCAATTTCTGAGCTCAGAACCAGAAGTGACCCCTGAGCACCGCCTAGTGTGACCCCAAAACAAAACAAAAAAACAGTTTCATTTGACCCTGGAAATCACCCTCTCAACTTAGGTAGGCTCTGAAATGACAGATCCACTGTTACACTTGTGACAGATCCACTCTGACATTTTACAGCGCAAACGTGTGAGCATTTATTCCGTTTAGATATTCAGTTATTCTGTCCCACAGTAGCATACTGAGTTGGCCCAAAAGTCCCACCTGTGGAGCCCCTTAAATGTCTCTCCCTGCTCTGGCATACTTTGCTGAAAGTTCATCAAAGAAAACTCTGCAATTTTATTATATGGAAAGACAGGCCCTGTGGTGACCAGGAGCTGTTTGTACACAGTGACAGGAGGTGTCCCAAGCAGGGAGTAGAGGCACAGGGGTTGGGGAGGTGCAGAGAACCCAGAAAGCCCCCCCGCCCAAACTCCACATCGTTTTGCCCTGGCTTCTCACTGGAGGGTTGAGGACCCTCGGGTCCCCTTTCCTGCATCCTTCTTCCCACAGGTCTGGGGATGATCATGATTCTGTGTGCCTGGGTCCAACAGAACTATAAAAGGTCTGAAGTCCTCACCTGTTTGCTGAGAAAAACACAGTGAGACTAAAATAAAATAGGAGCATTTATTTGGGATCTTAGATTTGCAAATGGAGGAGTACAAACTTTTATCAGTCTCCAAGGTGTACTGCTGATGTCTTTGCTATGAAGATTTTATTTGTTTTATTTTGGTTTTGGACCACACCTGGAGGTGCTCAGGAGTTACTTCTGGCTCAGCAGTCAGGTATTATTCTTGTTGGTGTTGGTGCTTGTGGGAAGGTAAATGTTCTACTGCTGTGCTATTGCTTTGGCCCCTAGTTGCAGGATTTGCACACAACTAACTACTGTATCACTTATCACAGGAACAAAGAAAATGATACACAAATATATGTAGCAGTGTTTCTGGTCAATGCCCACATTAGAAATTACTAAGTTTCTATCAGCTTGAGGAAGGTCCATTAAGTGAAAAACTATAATTGTTTTTTCATGTGTTCTTCCTTCCTTCCTTCCTTCCTTCCTTCCTTCCTTCCTTCCTTCCTTCCTTCCTTCCTTCCTTCCTTCCTTCCTTCCTTCCTTCCTTCCTTCCTTTTCTATTTTTTTTTTTTTTGGTGGGTGTCACACTCGGCCAATGCTCAGGGGTTACTCCTGGCTCATGCTCAGAAGATTCTCACCTTTTCTTTTGCAAAAGACAAGTTCATACTCTGATTGGACATTGTGTTTAACCCCAGACTAGGGAGGTTCCTCAGACCTATAAAAGACACCTTCCTAGATTACCTGGGGCTTCCAGTTTCAGTCCACATGGCTGTCCGTGAAGTTCCAGAGTTTTGTAATAAACCTACTTTGCTTTTGCATTCTCTAAGGTATGTTTTGTGGTCTTTATTGAGGTAATGGGTTTTTCACTGGACTCTGGGCTTCCCCCTTGGGCTCTGGAGCTGTCTCGAACCTTGGGCCTCCCCAGGCCTAGGCTTCTTGGTCTCCCTTTTAACAACAGAGACAGAGAGACAGAATGAGAGAGAGAAACAGAGATAGACTATGGTACAGGGAACCTGGAAGTGAGAATCCTTATCAAAATCAACAAGGGAAAAACTTGGTCAGAGTAACTGGACAAACTAAGAGGTGTAAAGAAAATCCAGACCCACACCTCCTCCCACAGAAAATACTGTAACCTTTGAGTGCAGAGCAGAGTTCAGGACCACACAAGCTCACATAATGAAAGGAGAGATTCCCCTTCTCAGTTCTTTTAACTCTGGTCCCCATTGGACACACAAAAGTCTCAGTTCTTGTAACTTTATCTTCGGGTTCTGGACCCAAACCTGAGCATGCTGGCAAGTGCTCAGGGGTCACACCTTGCTCTGCACTATGGAATCACTCACTCCGGGTGGGGGCGGTGGCCCTTAGAGGATGCTGGGGATCGAACCTCAGTCAGCTGCATGCAAGGCCAGTGACCCCTATCTGCTGTACTATCATTCAAGCTCCTCACTATGACTATAATTCTTCAGTCTTGGCATAATCACTGCGGCTGAGCCTATTATGCCGAGTGAAATCAGCCAGAGGGAGAGAGATAGACGCAGAATAGTCTCACTCATCTATGTGTTTTAAGAAAAATAAAAGACGTTCTTGCAATAATTCTCAGAGACAAAAGAGAGGAGGGCTGGAAGGCCCAGCTCACTACTTGAAGCTCACCACAGAGTGGTGAGTGCAGTTTGAGAAGTAACTAAACTGAGAACTATCCTAACAATGTGAATGAATGAGGAAAGTAGAAAGCCTGTCTAGAGCACAGATGGAGGTGGGCTGGGGAGGAGGGAGATTTGGGACATTGGTGATGGGAATGTGGCACTGGTGAAAGGGGATATTCTTTCCAGGACTGTATATTTGCAATCAAGGTGTTTAAATAAAGATATTAAAAAAATAAAAAACTTCTCCTAACAATGTGAATGAATGAGGGAAGCAGAAAGCCTGTCAAGAGTACAAGTGGGGTTGGGGAGGAGAGGAGGGAAATTTAGGACATGGGTGATGGGAATGTGGCACTGGTGAAGAGGGGGTGTTCTTTCCATGACTGAAACCCAACCACAATCATATTTGTAATCAAGATGTTTAAATCAAGATATGATAAAAAAACAAAAACAAACATAAACAAACAAACAAAAAAACAAAGCAAGAAATAGGTGGCTGGGGCTCCCGAGCAGGCAAAGGGGAGGGAGGACAGGGCCAAAGGGAGACAGACAAGCGGACGGGGCATGCGCACTAGGGCCGAAGGGCGGGGCTTCCCCGCGCTCCAGGCCTCGCCCCCTGCCGGAAGTCGCGGTTCCCGGAGCTTCCGGCTTCCGACGTTGTGTCTCACGTGACTTCCGGCGGGAACATGGCGGCCCTGTGCAGTGTCCGCTGGCTGACCCGAGTAAGGCGGGCGGGTGCACTGCAGCATTGAGGTTCGCGGGGAACCCCCAGACCCGGCCTCACGGGCTTCTGTCTGTCTGTCGCAGGCGCTGGTCGCTGCCCCGAACCCCGGGCCATGGAGGAGCCTGGCCACCTCCGCCGTGACCCAGGCCGCCTCGCGGAGCCAGGTGAGCGCCCGCCCCGGCCCGGCCCTTTGACATTCTTTCCCGCCAATTCCCAGCCCCCTCGATCCCCGGGCTGCAGCCTGCTACAAATGCAATCCCCCCGGGCCCGCTCGCAGGCCGAGGACGTGAAGGTGGAGGGAGCCTTCCCTGTGACCATGCTGCCGGGAGACGGCGTGGGCCCCGAGCTGATGCACGCCGTCAAGGAGGTTTTCAAGGTGAGCCCCCCGGGGGAGGCAGCCCCCCGGGAGGGAGCGAGGAATCGAGGGAGGGAGGAAGGGGGCGCGTGGTGCCACCTCACCCCGCGATTTGGCGGTACGTGCCCCCCCCCCCCCCGAAGGCTGCTTGTGTCCCAGTGGAGTTCCAGGAGTATCACCTGAGTGAGGTGCAGAATACGGCCTCGGAGGAGAAGCTGGACCAAGTGCTGACCTCCATGAAGGAGAACAAAGTGGCCATTATTGGTATGTATTCCTCAGCCCCCTGGCTCTCTCTAACACGCTTCACTGTCTTGTCATATCAGAGGAACAGAGCAGTGTCCGTGAAGCAACCCCCTTGGGCTTGCTGAGATTAGACATGGTCTCAGAGACATGTCCCCCCACCCCCTTCTCCCCTGGGAGCAGCCCAGGAGTCGAATGACAGCTGACTCTGCAAGCTCCCCAGTTTCCAAGTCTGTCCTGGGAGTCACTCCAGGTCACTGGACTTGTGTCTTTAGAATACCACTTCTAGGGCCCGGAGAGATAGCACAGCGGTGTTTGCCTTGCAAGCAGCCGATCCAGGACCTAAGATGGTTGGTTCGAATCCCGGTGTCCCATATGGTCCCCCGTGCCTGCCAGGAGCTATTTCTGAGCAGACAGCCAGGAGTAACCCCTGAGCACCGCTGGGTGTGGCCCAAAAACAAAAAAAAAAAAAAAAAAAAAACCAACCAAAAAAAAAAAACCAACCAAAAAGAATACCACTTCTAGCTGCTGCTGCTTTTTTTTGCTTTTCCTTCTTTTTCCTTTCCCAACCATAGTGGGGGTTGCCTTTAGATCTTCCCTGCTAACCCCACAGTTCCTTTGGTCTTGGAAAAGGACTTTATTAGGCTTAGTTTTAAATTAGTGATTTATGGGAGCCGGAGAGATAGCATGGAGGTAAGGCATTTGCCTTGCATGCAGAAGGTCGGTGGATCGAATCCCAGCATTCCATATGGTTCCCCGAGCCTGCCAGGAGCTATTTCTGAGCGTAGAGCCAGGAGAAACTCCTGAGCACTGCCTGGTGTGACCCAGAAACAAAAAAAAAAAGAAAAAGGCAAGATAAAAGACCAAAGCTTTTGGGTGCTTTTGTAGCAATAGTATAGTCTGTAGGGCACTTGCCTTACATCTGGTCAACCTGGATTTGATCCTGTCATCCCATATCATTCCTCAAGCCTGCTAGGAGTGATTCTCTAGCTCAGAGCCAAGAGCAGCCCCTGGGCATATCTAGGTGTGACCCCCCCCAATAAAACCTAAATAAATAAAAATAAAAACAACATGGTGCACTGCTGAGTCTTCCCAGGTAAACCAGTCTGGGGTGACAATTCTGGGGTCTCAGAATGAGAATAGGCGAATTCCCTTTTCATCAGCTCTGGTACCCTCCAACAAAGAAATGGCTAATTCCAAAACTGAATCTCCAAACTGCCAAGCCACACATTGTTTCAGCTACATAGTTTTAATGCATTCAGATTTCACAGTGCTGTCAGCCCAGTAGGATCACAGCAAATCTGATGGTACGTTGCATAGAAGATCCCCAAATTCAGAGAGTGAAACAGTAACACAGAAGTTCTGCCTAACTAGAACCAGTAAATACTCAAAAAAATGAGATCAGTAACACCATTAAGATAGCAATGACTGGGCTGGAGAGATAGCATGGAAGGTAAGGCGTTTGTCTAGCATGCAGAAGGTTGGTGGTTTGAATCCCGGCATCCCATATGGTCCTTCGAGCCTGCCAGGAGCGATTTCTGAGCATAGAGCTAGGAGTAACCCCTGAGCACTGCTGGATATGATCCAAAAACCAAAAAAAAAAAAAAAAAAAAATTAGTGGTTCATTTATTTATTTTGGTTTTTGGGCCACACTTGGTGATCCTCAAGGGTTACTCCTGGCTATGAGCTCAGAAATCGCTCCTAGCTTGGGGACCATATCAGACGCTGCTGGGGGATCAAACCGAGGTCTGACCTAGGCTAGCACGTGCAAAGCAGATGCCTTATGGCTTGCGCCACCACTCTGTCCCCTAAATTAGTGAGTTTTGAGTATCCAGTGATTCTGGCCTGTCCCCTAACAGGCATATTTTCTGCCTTCCAGAAACATGTGCCTATTGTTACAGTTCTGGGGCCATGACTGTAAAATTAAGGTGTAGGGAAGTGCACTGGCCTGAATAATTGGGGGAATGAAGTCAGTCTGATTTTTTTTTTCTTCACCCATGGGTTATGTCTGGCTTGCAGGTGTAACGCCAATTTCTACCTCCATCTTCATAAGCCTTTCTCTGGTCTCTGTTTTTCCTTTTCTCATGTAGACTTTTCTTTAAATTTTGGGTTCACCCACTTTAGGGTGATTTTTTTCAAAGACCTTTAAACGACTGGACCTCATGTAAACACAACTAGAATCCTGAAAAATCAGATAATTTTTGCCACTTTTTTTTTTTTTTTTTTGGTTTTTGTTTTGTGTCAAACCTGACAGTGTGCTCAGGGCTTACTCCTGACCCTGTGCTTAATAATCACTCCTGGAGAGCTTGAGGGACTGTATGAGGTGCTGGGGATTGAACCTGGGTCTGTTGCAAGCAAGTGTCTTACCTGCTGTACCATCTTTCTGGCCCCCAATAAGGTTATTTATTTGGTTCTGGGAGTTTGTAAGCACTGTTTAGCCTCCTATGTGCACTTGGCTGAAGTAGCAGGTCTTCTAGGACTCTAATGTTTTCTCTGTATGCCTTGTGTGCTGCTAATATTCTTTCAAAATAATCATGTCTTCTGAGCCTGAGAATAGTATAGTAGTAGGTACTTGGCTTGCACATGCCAACCTGGGTTTGATCCCTGACATTCACTCCAAATAGTCTCCCAAGCCCACCAGGAATGATTGAGAACTGCGAAGAGTGATCCCGAGCACAGAGTCAGGAACAAACCTGAAAAGAGAAAAAACTAGCCACATTTTTTGAGTGGTCTTACTTCCACAAATGTGCATTGTTGCCCCTTGATGGCAGGAGTTGTAGTTTTCTGGTGGTCATCTATCCTTAGCAACATGTTATTTAGTTGGAAAAAAGTGTCAAATAAAATAGGTAGATAGAAAGACCATAGATCTCTTTGCTCTCTTTTCCTCCCTCCCAACTATTTAACCCAGACTGTAACATCTCCATTTGCCCTTTTAGGTTATTTTGAAGGTGCCAGGTACTGGATGGAAAATAAAGCAGTGAACAAAAATAGTTTTTTGTTTTAACTAGATGCTTTATTTCTCACTTCAGCCTTTGTCCAATGCCTCTCTCCAGTGATGCTGGCCTGGCCCCTTTCTGGACACAGAAGGATCCCTGCTTTGAGATTGGAACTTGGGTTGCTCTGTCTGTCCCTGTGGGGATTTCTATCTGGGTTCCCTTAGGAGCCTGTGCCTGATGTTGCTCCCAACTTTTATTGCAGGAAAGATCCACACCCCGATGGAGTATAAAGGGGAACTAACCTCCTATGATATGCGGCTGAGGTGTGTAGTGGAGGGCTCCGGTGAGAGGGGTGCTGGGGTAACAGGCACGTGCTGATGACTGCCCCAATTCCAGGCGTAAGTTGGACTTGTTTGCCAATGTTGTTCATGTGAAGTCGCTTCCTGGGTACATGACCCGGCATAACAATCTAGATCTGGTGATTATTCGTGAGCAGACAGAAGGCGAGTATAGCTCTTTGGAACATGAGGTGAGGTCCCAGAAGCGGGGGTGGGGAGGAGTAGAGGTGGGAGAGACCCTCATTTCTGTCCACCTTCCTGGTCTCAATTTTTCTTCTTGTTCTCCAGAGCGTCAAGGGTGTGATTGAGTGCTTGAAGATTGTCACTCGTACCAAGTCTCAGCGCATCGCCAAGTTTGCCTTTGACTATGCCACCAAGAAGGGGCGGGGCAAGGTCACAGCTGTCCACAAGGCCAACATCATGTGAGGGACATGACTTTCTGGGGAGCAGGTTCTGTGGGCAAGTAACCCCCCACACTCTCCTGGCTGAATCTCTTCTCTTTGGTTCATGCACAGGAAACTTGGGGATGGGTTGTTCCTGCAGTGCTGTAAGGAAATTGCTGAGTTGTATCCCAAAATCAAGTTTGAGACAATGATCATAGATAACTGCTGCATGCAGGTGAGGCCGTGATAGTTGTTTTCTCATGGTCTGGGTATGGGGAGCTTTGATTTATGCCCACTTCTTGTTCCCTAGCTGGTGCAGAATCCTTACCAGTTTGATGTGCTTGTGATGCCCAATCTCTATGGGAACATTATTGACAATCTGGCTGCTGGTCTGGTTGGGGGTGCCGGTGTGGTCCCTGGTGAGAGCTACAGTGCTGAATATGCCGTCTTTGAGATGGTAAGTGGGTCTTCTGACTTTGACCTTCCCCAGTGGTCCTGGTCCTCTGCTGCTCTTCCGACCCCCAAGCCTCTTTTCAGGCACCCGGTCTTGCCCTCTCCCAACTTAAACCTCTGTAGTGATGCTATCCCTCTCCCCACAGGGAGCCCGGCACCCATTTGCCCAGGCAGTAGGCAGGAATATTGCCAACCCCACTGCCATGCTGCTCTCAGCCTCCAACATGCTTCGGCACCTCAAGTAGGTCACAGTGGGTTGGGGGAGGTGAGTTGGTGTGAGGGGGGGCCCACACAGGGGAGGAATCTGAGTTTTCCCTGTTCACATTAATAGTCTTGAGTACCACTCCAACATGATTTCGGATGCTGTGAAGAAGGTGATTAAAGTTGGCAAGGTAAGTCGAACAGTGTGGCTTCGCCCACTTGTTTTCTTGGGGAACCTGAATCTTGATCCAGGTCCCCAAAACATCTGTGCCTGCTCTCCAATCCTTCCCTCCCTCTCTGGGCTGGCTGACCAGTTTCTTGACTCCCTGTGCTTCAGTCCCCATCAGCTACTCCCTTCTTGCTGCTCCACACCCTGGTCCCTGTAGGGGGGGGGGGGGGAGGAGGAGGAGGGAAATCTGAAAGCGGCTGGCACTGGCCTGGGGAATGGAGCAGCTGAGGGACCCACAGGTAGAATGGTACCAGGTGTCACCTTGGCTCCACCTGGAGTCCCATCCTCTTGCCTTTTCTTCTCCTGGGTGTCTCCTTTTCAAGGCATTATTTCATCCTGTCACCAATTTGTTTTGCGTCTGTCATTCTCAGCCATCTTGCCTGCTGAACCACCATAGCTCAAATAGGGACTCTGGCTCTCGAGAGAAGAGTGGATGGGCACCTCCTTGCATCTCTGCTGTATGGCATCATCTTTCCCCATCTTGTCCCCCCTTTCCTGGATTCCATATTCCATCTCTGTGCCCTGACCAACCCCCCTTCATGGGCTCTCTTCTCTCTCCCCCACGGCCATTGCCGCTGGTGGCTATAGGTGCGGACTCGAGACATGGGCGGCTACTGCACCACCACCGACTTCATCAAGTCTGTCATCGGCCACCTGCACCCCCAAGGGGGCTAGAGCCCATTATTTCTTCTAACCTAACAAGGACCATACTACCACCTACACATCCTTTCCGTACAGTGGACCAGCCAGAAGCAAGCCCATAAGCCTTTTAGACCAGTCACTCCATCCATCTCCTGGGCAGAGCCTAGGTTGTCCTGGGGCCAGCTTCCTTAGGGACCTGTGTAGCTAGGTGGGAGCTGGTGGGGAGGGGTGGGAGCCTAGGCCACAGGGATGATGACTATTCTCCCCCACAGGTTCGAACTTCTGACATGGGTGGTTATGCCACCTGCCACGACTTCACTGAGGCTGTCATTGGTTCCCTACCCCACTCATAGGCTCTGCCATCTCATCCCATGTCAAGAGTGTTCAATAAAAACCTGAATGACAATTGTTGGTGGAATTTAAATGTCTTTATTGGGGGTACAGGGTGTCACCCAAGTGTCCTTTTAGTCTTCCTGAGATTGTTTTTGTGACTTTTTCTTTTTCTTGGCACTGCCATTACTCTTAATGCTGCACCCAGTTTCTTCAGGGCTGCTGAGTGGCTCCTCCTTAAGGGAGAATTTCCGCTTCTTTTTCTTGGAAACCTTGTTTTCAGCTTCTTCCTGATCACTAGCTGGTGACCTCTTCCTCTTAGGAAGACTTACAGTGACAGTGGTCTCTTCAAGATCATCACTATTAATTTGCTCCTCCATGGAAAATGCCTTTTTCTTTTTGGGTTTGGAGGCAGAGGGTTCTTCATCCATCCCGTTCTCTTGAGGCACCTCCCGGTTTTTTTTCTTTTTCTTCTTTTTGGGCCTTTCACTTGGCTCCTAAGGGGCAAAGGACAGGAAACAATGTCACACACTGTACATGAAATGGAACCCTCCTCCTGCCACCACCATTCCAGGAATTGAGAATGGTAGGATGTGAAGGGGATGATCTGTCACTGAATGTAGTTGGGAATACATTCCAATGAATCCACATAGAAACCCCGCCATATTGGTCACAACCACCATCAAGTCCAATTGTGTGAAGAGGGAGCTGGATGCACTGTGTCTAATTGGGCACTGAATCCGGAATGATTACAGCCTATCTCATTAGCAGACACCCCCACCCCTATTGCCAAGTGCATGGCCAGCACCTCTGGACACATCTGAGAGCAGAGCAGGAATGTACACTTGCCCAGGGCATGGGTGTGTTTTACAACCAACTCTGGGCTCTCTGAGCAGAACTCTCAGCACCTACGTATTTCCTTCTTAGAGAATCAAGAGGCAGTTTTAGACCATGTGCCAGAAAGCCTGCATTCAAAATCCTGGCTTGTGGTGCATCCAGATGCTGTAAATCATTCAACGTAGTAACTTCACCTGGGGCGAGGCTGAGCTGCCCAGAGCACTGACCTCACACTCCTCAGGGGTAGTGGTCTCGGGGGTGCTGTTTTCTGAAGAGGCAAGGGCAGCTGCGGCCAAGCGTTTCTTTTCCTTCTTCAAGCGTTTCTTCTCTTCCTTCTGCAGTTTTCTGGCAATCTCAGCAGCCGCTTCCTCTGCCTAGGCAAAGAGTAAAGCTAAAGAGGCTCCAAAGATCTGGCTCTCTAGGGCCTTTCTGGCTGGTTTGGATCAGGCTCATTAAATCAGTTTTTTTTTTGCCTCCACTCTACAAGGTCAGGCTGAGAAGAGTTCATCACCTCCAACTGCTTGCGAGCTATGGTTGTTCCCACTTGGGAGTTCCCAAACTGACCTCCACCATTGCCTCCTTCATGACAACCAGATTCTTCCGTGGAGTCACTCCCGTCTCATAGAAGGATAGCCGCTCCTCAACTTGCTCTCGAAGTTTCTCGCCAAACACACTTGTGGGCACCTCTGAATGTGTATGTAGGCAAACAACCTGTCAGCCCATAAGGGAAAACTACCACCCAAAACGCCAGCATCCCCCTTAAGCTTCACTCAGACCCAAAGTATCACCACTCACTTGGTGAACTGCTGTTGACGAAAAATACTGACATCACTGTAGAAGCTGAGATGGACCCCCCCTCCCTCCCAGCTGCCAACACCTCACTATTCATACCAGAGAAGCAATCTATTCGTGAGGCAATACTGCATTTGTTTGCCAGGTATCGGGAGATGCGGCCTTTGTTCATGGCAGCTGCTCGACCAATGAAAGTAGAGTGGAAAATGAGTCCATATTTTGGGGTGTTGCCCCTTGTCTTCAAGGCTCTGAGAGAAGAATATTCAGTGGAAACTTTAGTTCATAACTCCAACCCCATTATCCAAGACAACTGCCCCCACCTCAGGCCTCAGGCAAAGCTGGGGCCTGGCACCTCCTGACAACCCATAGCTCCCAGAGGCAGATAGAAGGAACCCAATGTCGCTGACCTGAAAATATGCTGGGCCCTGGGAATCACTCAGACACCAGGACTTGCCCATCATCCCCACAGCAGAGAAGCCGGTATAGGTCAGGGAGCCCTGGTCAGCCATCACAGTGAATCCCCCAATAAGCAGTGGACACCAGAAGTGGCACTTGAGTGCGGGCAAGTGCCCTCACTGGTACCTGAACAGGGCCTTTTCAGCCCCAAGGATCTGCACAGTGGATGCCGGGTACTTAGCCAGGTTGGTGAGACTGCCAGCATGAGCAATGAGACGTGCGCCTACCTGGAGGAGGAGTTAGAGCAGGTAAGAGGTGGAATGGACACCTGCCAACCACAAGACCCCTACATTCTCCCGGCAGTCCCAAATGGGATTCTGGGGGTGAAGGCGGGATGTTTACATGGAAATAAAACAGCCCAGGTATATAGGATGATATTCCTTATTCCCCTTTTACGTACCGCTTCCCCAATCAGTGCTGACAGACTAGGGGCCACTTGGCTCATTTTGGACCGCAGGTAGGTATGAAGGCTCTGGCGGTACTCTGATAGGGAAACCACTCGACTGGAGAAACTCTCTATATTTATCAAGTCGATAGCAGATATATCCATGCCTAGAACAAGACCAAGCATCATTAGGAGTCAGACCATTTGTTCATGTTTATGGGTTATACCCGAAACGGCGCCCAGGGGGCCATATAGGATGCTGGGGGTTAAACCCAGAACAGGTTGCATTCACGGCACATGCCCTGCCACTGTGCTATCTCTGTACCCCATGAAGCTACTTCTGGAGGGCAGGCTCTATACTGACCCATGGAGGACCTGGAGGCATCGAGAATGGCCTTAGCCTTGGCCCCATCCATCGTTAACTCCTCCAACTTCTCTAGCTTGTCCTCGTTCAGTTCCCGCCGGTTTCCAATAAACTGTGCAATACGGCAGTATGTAGCGTTGTCGTTGACAATCTTCACCAGCTCGGGAAAATGGTATCCGTACCATTCCCTGCCAAAAGCCACAATCACTCCTTAGTCCAAAGGAAAAAAACTGCAGCTTAAACCCATCTACACCCATGCTTTCTCTACCCAGAGGAAAAACTCAGCTTCCGTGTCCCCCCATTCACAATACAGACCAGGCAAAGGTCCTGGGCTGAGGTGTATATGGGGTGTACTTACTATACCTCCTCTTTCTATACAGTCAGTGTAAAGAACACAGTCTGTGGTAAGCATTGGGAGGCCCAGTCCAATCCTAGATTAGACCCACTGGAATCAACCCCATAGTAGAAAACTCGCTGTAAAAGAACCCCAAAGATCTTACCCACAAAAGGGGCTTCACCATACCTTACCTGACTCGCATAGAGAAGGTATTGATGTCCTTATCTAGCTGGTCTAGAAGACTAATAGACTGGATGATCATATTGTCTACCCGGTTCACATTAAATTTAACTTTGGCACGAGAATAGCTGTGCCCCAGGCCCAGCTGAGCTTTGCAAGCAGAGAGATCTGTCAGGCCCCTCACCAGGCTGTGGAAGTGCAGGCGGACTCCTGTAGGATAGCAGACAGCAAGTGAGCAGTGAAGGGCTTCCAGCCACCTCTTGCACATGAGGGTCCCAGCTAAAAGGGTGCCCCAGTAAAAACCTTCATTTTTTTTTGGCTTTTGAGTCACACCCGACGGTGCTCAGTGGTTACTCCTGGCAGGCATGGGGGACCATGAGATGCCGGGATTGAACCAACATAGGTCCTGGCCAGCTGCTTACAAGGCTAACAACGCCCTACCACTGTGCTGCTATCTCTCCGGCCCCAGTAAAATAATTTAGAATATTTTCTTTTTTTTTTTTTGGTTTTTGGGCCACACCCGGCGGTGCTCAGGGGTTACTCCTGGCTGTCTGATCAGAAATAGCTCCTGGCAGGCACGGGGGACCATATGGGACACCGGGATTCGAACCAACCACCTTTGGTCCTGGATCGGCTGCTTGCAAGGCAAACGCCGCTGTGCTATCTCCGGGCCCAATTTAGAATATTTTCTAAACTCCAAAGATGCAAAGCTTGAGGTAAACAAAACATCTCACCCCGCATAATCTCCATGATGACTCCTCCCGTCTGGCAGGTGTACCCCAACTCCTCCTGTATAGCAGCACCAATTTTGGTGTCTCCAACCCCAAGGAGCACTTTTTTCTTTTTGGATGGTAGGTGAGTCTCCAAGAGCAGGCGGAGGTCCTCATGGACAATACCTGAGGGCAAGAACAGAGCTCCCACTAATCAACAGGCCGAGTAACAGTTTGAATCACACTGCCCCCCTTCTGGGGGGCACTGAGCATGCTGGGATGGCACGCCTAGCTCCTCTTACATCCAGGCTTTGCTCAGAGACATTTTGACATCAAGGAGTACACTCAGGGGATTGACAGAACCAAGTCATCATTGCAAAGCCTCTTATCAAATGGTGGGAAGAGGAGAGCAGCTGGGTCAGCCAGTTTAGAATCTAGCCTAGTGATTCCAGCATTCGATTGAACTTAGCATGAAACCAACCCGCACACGTTTAATAATCACCATTCTACCCACGGGGAAACATCATCCTACCACCCCTCATTCCTGTGCTTTTAAAGCAGTTTACCTCCCCAGTGACCTAAGGTCTGCAAGGGGAATTTCCTTGGGTCACACCCGGCATAGCTCAGGGATTACTCCTGGCTCTACGCTCAGAAATAGCGCCTAGCAGGCTCTGGGGGGGGGGCCGCGCCTATGGAATGCAGGGATTTGAACCACGGTACTTTGTGCATGCAAGGCAACGCCTACCTATCTCCATGCTATCTCTCTGGCCCCGAGTGATCACTTCGTTTGGTTTTTGGGTCACACCCGGCAGCTCTCAGGAGTTCCTTCTGGCTCTATGCTCAGAAATCGTTCCTGGCAGGCTTTAGGGGGGGGGGCCCTATGGGATGCCGGGTCTGGAACCACCGTCCTTCTGCATGCAAGGCAAACGACCTACACTCCATGCTATCTCTGCGGCCCCTGCAAAGGCGATTTTAACTGCGATCCGACACACCCCAGATGGCATGAAAAGGCACGTCTGTGCTCACTCTCCCTCCCCTCCCGATTCCCTCGTGGCGCTCCCCCTCACCTTCGGACACGGCGTTGGCATTTTCTAAGGCAACCTGGGACGAGGCAAAGGGACTGAAGGCCACGAGACGTACGAGGTTGTGGAACTTGCCTAGGTTGAGCACGCACTCCTCCACCTGGGGGGTACACACAAAAGGGGGTGTAAGGGGCGCTCTAGCCAATGCAGCGCAGGGTTTCTCGAAGAACCCAGCAGGCTTGAAAAAAGGGGGCGACGACACAGGCTCTGCTTCGTCTGTTCCGGGGTGCGGGGGGGGGTCCCCGATGACAACAGATGACAGTGGATGCAATGCAAGCCCGCTCATTTGGAGCGCGTGCGGCCCGGCCACGTGGGAGCCAGCGAGCGCGCGCGGTGCATGCTGGGCCGGGCCTGCCCGCCTGCCGGGCCTTCCGCGCACGCGCAGGGCCTTCCCGCGCACTCGCTCACCTGAGGCAGCAGCAGGCTGATCTCCTCCACTTCCTTCAGCGCCAGCAGCGCGTAGCCCACCGCGTGCTCGAAGAGCACGTGCAGCAGCACCTAGAAGGAAGCGCCCGGGCGCGTGTGAGTGGGGAGTCGGGCCAACCCGTGCGGCGCTGCGCTTCGCCACGCCCCCGCGCCGATTCCGGCTCGCGCCCGAACCCGAACGCGACGAACGCAGGCCCAGAAGGCGGCCCCCACCTCAGCAACACTCGCACTCACCATGGCGCCCGCTCTCAATGCGGCGCGGGGGATCCGGCGCGCCGAGGCCGACTCCCGAGGCCACGTCCCCGCCGCGCAGCGGACCAATCAGGAGCCGAGGACGATACCATTCCGCACCGCCGTGGGGAACCGGGCGGGAGGTGGTAGCGCCCGGGCACGGAGGCCGATTCCGGAGGCCACGCCCCCGCAGTACCGCGGACCAATCAGAAGCGGTGAACGGTACCATTCCGCACCGCCGTGGGGGGCGCGGCTGATGGTAGCGCCCGGGCGCGGGGGCCAAAGAGGCCTCTTCCGGTCTGGGCCGTGGCGCGCGCTGCTTTGCTCTCTTCTCTCCTCTTTTCCTTTTGGTTTTGGGGTCACACTCGCAGCGCTCAGGGTTTTTTCCTGACTCTGCGCTCATAAATCGCTCCTGGCAGGCTCTAGAGGGGGATCCTATGGGATGCCGGGATTCGAACCACCGTCCTGCTGAATGCATGCATGCATGCATGCAAATGTCTTACCTCCATGCTAGCTCTCTGGCCCCTCTATCAGTCATTTTGGAATGGGGGTCGCAGCAGTCAGCAGTCGAGACCTCCGCTCTCAGCCAGCCTGTTTTTTTTCCACGCCCCTCTTATCCCCCCCCCAGGTTCCAACCCCATTTGCTTGCGGGCCACGTGTTGCTGTCCCGGTGCAATGGCTGCTCCCGCCACTTGGGCCTGTGCCCTGGAGCCGCTGCCACGTTTTGGGGGAACCTGGAACTTTGTTCTGAATTTGCTTTTTGTTTAGATCCTTCTAGAGTTATAAAAAAAAAAAAAAAAAAAAAAAGAGTCTCAAGTCTGTCTAGTTTTAGGTAGTGTTAAAGTTCTGGCAGGTTTTAAAATTTAAAAGGCATTTACGGGGCCTGGGGTGGGAAGGTTGGTCACTTCAATACCTTAGATTGCATTTGATCAATTTAGCACGTTTCATCTCTCTCTTTTTTTTTTTTTTTTTGGTTTTTGGGCCATACCCGTTTGACACTCAGGAGTTACTCCTGGCTATGAGCTCAGAAATTGGTCCTGGCTTGGGAGGGACCATATGGGACGCCACCCATCCCTCCTACCCTAGCGCTTGCAAGGCAGACACCTTACCTGTAGCGCCACCTTCCCGGCCCCACGTTTCATCTTTTTAACGTTTCGTGCCATACTCGGTTTGCCATACCCGGTTTGGTAAACTTCTGGCTCTGCACTCAGGAATGTACTCCTCTCCCTATACCAGGAGGTGGGGATTCAACCCAGGTAGACTGCAAGGCAAGTACCCGCTATACTATCTATCGCTCAGGCCCCCACACTTCATTTTTTTAGGCTAATGTTACAAGTAATTAAGACATTTAAAAATAATCCAGAGTAAGGTTTTCCTTTTTTTTTTTTTTTTTAACTTGATTGATTGATTGGTTTATGGGCCACACTCAGCGGTGCTCAGGGGTTACTCCTGGCTCTGCACTCAGAAATCGCCCCATGGCAGGCTGGGGGACCATAGAGGATGCTGGGAATCAAACCGGGTCAATCCCGGATCGGCCGCATGTAAAGCTAACTCCTTGCCGCGTGGTATCTCTCTAGCCCAGGGTTATTTCTAATTACTAAGCTTAAAACCATGGCTGATAAACAACAAAATCTAGTTGTCTCAATACTGCTCACTATTAAAACCTGTTGACAGTGATTTGTATAATGAATCTGAATTAGTTACTCTAGTGTGTGTGTGTATGTGTGTGTGTGTGTGTATGTGTGTGTGTGTGTGTGTGTGTGTGTGGTTTTTGGGCCACACCCAGCGTTGCTCACGGGTTACTCCTGGCTGTCTGCTCAGAAATAGCTCCTGGCATGCACGGGGGACCATATGGGGGATTCGAACCACCAACCACCTTAGGTCCTGGATCGGCTGCTGGCAAGACAAACACCGCTGTGCTATCTCTCCGGGCCCTAGTTTGTGTTTTTAAAAGAAGAGGTAGTAAAGTAAAGGGGCATATAAACAGGTTAAGTTGCGGCATTCGGGGGCCGAAGAGATAGCATGGGGGTAAGGCAGAAGGACGGTGATTCGAATCCCGGCATAATAATAATAAGTTACTGCACTCGTTGGAAGTGAAAAATAAAGCACCATGTTAGTTGTTAAAAAAAAAAAAAAGCGGCCCGGAGAGATAGCACAGCGGCATTTGCCTTGCAAACAGCCGATCCAGGACCAAAGGTGGTTGGTTCGAATCCCCGTGTCCCACATGGTCCGTGTTCCCCCCCCTCCCCCCCCCCCCGTGCCTGCCAGGAGCTATTTCTGAGCAGACAGCCAGGAGTAACCCCTGAGCACCGCCGGGTGTGGCCCAAAAACCAAAAAAAAAAAAAAAAAAAAGCGGGGTCGGAGAGATAGCATGGAGGTAAAGCGTTTGCCTTGCATGCAGAAGGACGGTGGTTTGAATCCCGGTATCCCATATGGTCCCCCGAGTCTGCCAGGCGCGATTTCTGAGCATAGAGCCAGGAGGAACCCCTAAGCGCTGCCAGGTGTGACCCCCCCCCCAAAAAAAATAGAGGTTAGAATCTCATCCTGCTATGTGTACAGGAGACCATCTCAACTGGCTTCAGGTAGATAACCCGTACAAGCCCCATAATCCCTCCAGTTAAGGCCCAAGAATTGAACTGTAGGCCTAGTTGACTGAGGAGCCAGAGGATCCTGTATCCCTAAATTAATATAGAATGGCAAAATTAATCTCTTCAACATTTAAATGCTTTTGTGGTGAGCAAGACACGTGACTAAGAGGCTCCATTGGGTGGAGGGACTAGCCCTTGGACTTTGTTGTTTTCCTATTTTATGACAAGGGTTTTTTTTTTGGGGGGGGGTGCACACCCAGTGACGCTCAGGGGTTATTCTGGCTTTGCACAAAAGAAATCGCTCCTGGCTGGGGCACCATATGAGATGCCAGGGATTGAACCGTGGTCTGTCCTAGCAGTTCGTCCTAGATCAGCCGCTTGCAAGGCAAATGCCCTACCCCTGTACTCTGGCTCCATCATGACAAAGGTTTTAAATTTATCCTGCTGAAGAGTCATTCCTGCATCATTGAATCGTATTTCTCATCAGTTCTAGAAACTTACTCCACCTGTCATCCGCAGTACAACTGTGACTTGGTTTATTTTATATGTCAATGTAACTGATGTGAGAATGGGTAAGACTTTATCACCATCAGGGTGTGTTTGTGGGGATGTTTCCAAAAGGGTTTGGGTGAACCTTGTATAGCAGGTGATACCCTAAAGATGAAAGAGACAGATGAGAACGAAAAGATGAAGAAGCAAGGATTGGTTCTCCGAAGATAGTCATCTTTCTCTGCCTTACATACTTGCTCTCTGGATTTCAGGTCAGACCTGGATTTCCATTAGCTCCCTTGTAGGCCTTTGGGCTCAGACTAAATCACATCCCACCCACCCACACCCACACACCCCCACCACCACACACGGGCTCAGACTAAATCACACCCCCATACATACACACACACACACACTAAATCACACCCCCCCACGCCCATTGCATGTAGATGGCAGATAGTAGGACCTTTTCTAAAGGAGCCAGTTCTTAGAATTCTCCCTTTACAAAGAGCTCAGTAAGTCATATTGTTTCTGTGTCTTTGCAGTGCTCTGGGGTTCCTTCCGGCTATCTTGAGGGACCCTGTGCTAGGATTGAGCCTGGGGCTCTAACATCCAAAACATGTGCTCTAGTGCTTTGAGCTATCTCCAGGGTCTCTTTTATTTCTTAAAAAACTACTTGACTCATTAATTTAAAGTTTGTTTTTCTTAAAAACAAAACAAAAGACCTGGAGTCTTGCTTTATTTGTATTCTACAAATTTTGGTTGCAGATACTTCCTTATTTTTCAATTCCAAATTTATTCCAGTTTTTAGTCCAGTTGTCTCAGACCCACACGCTGTTTGATTGGCTATGAGGTTGAAGCCCTCCTTACTTTCCCTTGCTGCTTTGTAAACATTTGTATTCTTGCCCTTTCAAAAAACCCCAGCCACCGTTCCTTGTCCAGGAGAATCTCCTTTTGCTCCAGAAAGGACATTTACCATTTGGACGAGGATGCCAGGTGCCACTAATGACACATTTTTGAGATCCCACTGACCGGCTGAGCTCCCTAACCTCAGACTGACTGCTCTGATCTATGGTCCTGGCTTCTGTCAATTTCAATTCAATTTCTTAACTGCTGGTGTGGCCCTGGCAGCTGTCATCATTATACATGCATTAGGCCCAGGAGACTAATTTTAATCTGTAGAAAATTCACGGACCTGAAGATTGGAGCGGTAGTGGGTAGTGGGAGAGTTTAACTGAGAAATGAGCCCAAAGCTACTGCTATTCATCTTCTTACAACCCAATGGAGCAGTTCATTTCAGATAGTCCTTCAGGGGCCCCAGAAAACATATATAAGCTTTGAGCTAGAGGGAATCTTAGAGACTGATCCTACATCTTTTATTCTATTTTGGGATTTGGGGCTACAACCAGCAGTATTCAGGAATCACTTCTGGGGACTGAATGGGAGTAAACTGTAAGGCAAATGCCTTAACCTCTGCACTGAACTCTGGCCTTCCTGCAGATGAGGAATTAGTTATTAATTCTCAGCGTTCAAAACTCAGTGTTCAAAGAATTGTTCAAATATGATTGATTCATCTATTAAAAAGGGCCATCAAATAACTGCCTATTACATGTTATGCATGCATCATTACTTCTGGCCAGAGAGATAGTACAGTGGGCGATGTGTCTGTGTGTGTGTGTGTGTGTGTGTGTGTGTGTGTGTGTGTGTGTGTCTCCTGGTTGTACTAAACAGCAAAAAGAACCAAGCCCAAGTTCCTATAGCCAGAGTTTATTTTTTATTTTTTTTTTCTTTTTTGCATGAGAGAGACGAGAAAGAGATAGTGAAGGGAAGGGAGAGAGTGGAGAGAGAGAGAAAGAGAGAGAAGAGAGACAAAGAGACAGAGGGAGTGAGAGGGAGAGGGGGGAGAGGGAGAAGGGGAAGAAGAAAGGAGTAAGAGGGAGAGAGGGAGGAAGAGGAAGGAGAGAGAGGAAAGAAGAGAGAGGAGGAGGGGGGAGGGAGAGGGAGAGAGAAAAGAGTGACAGGGAGAGGGAGAGAGAGGGAAGGAGAGAGGAGGAGGAGAGGGACAGGGAGGGAGAAAGGGGGGAGAGAGAGAAAGGAATGACAGGGAGAGGAAGAGAGGGAGAAGGGGAGAGAGAGAGGGACAGAGGGAGAAAGAAGAAGAGAAGGATAGGGAGGGGGAGGAAGAGAGGGAAAGGAGAGAGAGAGGAAGGAGCCAGAGTTTATTTTTTAGAGGGAGAAGGGAGACCAAGCAAATAGAACATATGTTAGGTGTGTCAGGTGGGGGTGAATGAATGTCTTGGAATGTGGCATTGTTTTACAGAGGTGGATAAAAAAAAAAGCAATATTTTAAGTGATTTTCAGCAAGGTTAGTGATGCAGAGATCTAGGTGACTAATCAAGGTGAGGTTCTGTCATACTTTTTTTTTTTTTTTTTCTGGGCTACACTCAGTAATGCTTAGGGGTTATTCCTGGCTTTTCAATCAGGAATTACCCCTAGCAGTGATTGGGGTCTATATGGAATGCTGAGGATTGAACCTGGAGCAACTGTGTGCAAGGTAAGTCCCCCACCCTTTAGTACTCTCTGGCCCCACTGCCATACTTCTGATCACAGATTTTACAACTCCACATAAGTGGGCCCAACTTGAAGGCAGCATGGACTCATATTCCGAAGGGCCACATGGTTAGGAAGGGTCTTAGGCTATTCCCAAGGCACTGAGATTGAACATAAGTTAGGGGCCGAAGTGATAGCACAGCATGTAGGGCATTTGTCTTGCATGGGGCTGACCCACGTTTGATCCATCTCCAACATACCTTTTGGTCCTCCAAGCCTGCCAGGTGGCCCCAAAACCAAAACAAAACAACACACAGAGAAGCATAGGTCAGATGTAGAGAGTGTAGAATGAAAACAAATACAGAAATGGGAATTTGCAGAGGTATCAAGGTTTCCTGAAGGATAGAATCTAACATGGAAGATCTAGAACAGGAAGCCTTTTGCAAGAGTAAGAGACAAAAGGATGGTGCTGGGGAACCTCTGGGTTCTGCAGCAAGTAGAATTGGAGGCAAGTTTTGAGGTGATGTCTCAGGAGATCCCCTAAAGTAGTGTTTCTGAACCAGGAGCCACATGGTTATTCACAGGGGTGGGTCCTTAGAATATTCTGAGGGGATAAACTCAACAGAAACAACATAGGAATCATTGAAGTCCCAGAGACCCAAGAAGAGAATAATAATGAGTTGGAGGAAGTGTAGAAGAGGAAGAAGAGGAGGGAGATTAAGAAGGAGAAGAGAAGAAAAGAGGAAGGGGAAGAAGAAAAGTAAGGAAAAGAAGAGGAGGAAGAGAAAGAAGAGGAGAAAGGAAGAGAAAAAAGACAAGAAAATAAAAGGAGGAGGAAGAAAGGAGGAGGCTAGGGTTGTGATTCAGTTTTAGAGCAGATGACTAATAGGTGTCAATGCCTAGACTTGATCCCAGATGATCTTGTGTTCATGCTCTTATAGTCTCACAACTTGTATGAATTCATGTATATCTGTATGTTTAAAAATATGTGATATATTTATGCAGGCTCACATCTAATAAAGTAACTATAAAAATAAACTGCCAACAAGAGAATCGAGTACACTCTGACAACTACATTCTCCTGAGCAAGGAAATGTATTTTATATATGCTTATGTAATTATTTTTTAAAAGAACTTTCACTTATTTTGCTAAAATTTTTTATTAACCTGTAGAAATTTTTCTTAATTTTAATAATCAGCAGAATAGCCCAACTGATAAAAATGTAGTAGTTAAAATTACTTATAATTTGGTTCAATTCTTTTTTTTATTTTTGGTTTTTGGGCCATACCCGGCGGTGCTCAGGGGTTACTCCTGGCTGTCTGCTCAGAAATAGCTCCTGGCAGGCACGGGGGACCATATGGGACACCGGGATTCGAACCAACCACCTTTGGTCCTGGATCGGCTGCTTGCAAGGCAAACACCGCTGTGCTATCTCTCCAGGCCCCGGTTCAATTCTTTTTTATGTACAAAGCTCCTTTGGGTTTTTGTTTGTTTGTTTTTTGTTTTGGGGTCATACCCAGCAGTGCTCAGGGGTTTCTCCTGGCTCTATGCTCAAAATGGCTCCTGGCAGGCTCAGGAGACCATATGGGATGCCAGAATTCAAACCTCCATCCTTCTGCATGCAAGGCAAATGCCTTACCCCTATGCTATCTCTCCAGCCTCTCCTTTATTTTTTATTTATTTTTTTTAAATTTAGTTGAATCACTGTGATATAGCCACAAAGTTGTTCATGGTTGAGTTCAGTTGCACCACAATGTCCAACACCCATCCCTCCCTCCATCCCTTTTCCCCCTATATCTCTCCTCCTCCCCTTTTTATTATTTCAGTTACTGGTTTGCAATATTGTTGCTGAAAGAGTATCATGTGTATCACTTTACCTCCCTTTCAGCACCCTGTTTTCTGTTTTAGTTTTTGTTTCTTTGTTTTGGTTTTGGGCCATATTGGTTTTTGGCCAACTTGTTGTTCAGTTAAAAGAAAAAAAGAATATTCTGAGGGGGAGGGAGCATACAGCACTAGATTAGGGAGCCAACAGGCTGTGCTAGGCGCACTGGAGGGAAACAATGTTGGAAGCAGGGCAGGGCCAGGAGCATGGTTGAAAGAACTTGAGACATACTGTTTCAGAGGTTTCCAGCTGAGGATTTATTCTGTAAAGAAAGCTAATAAAGTAGTAAAGGAGTGGGGAGCACTGAGGTGCATAGGCCTGTGTCAGGATTTTTTTTTTTGGTTAGCAGCAGTGATAGCATAGTGGGTAGGGCGTTTGCCTTGCATGCTGCCTACCCAGGCTCAATCCTAGGCATCTCTTATGGTCCCCTGAGCCTGCCAGGAGTGATTTTTGAGAGCAGAACCAGGAGCAGCTCCTGAGTGCCGCAAGGTGTAGCCCCAAAACCAAAACAAAACACATACACACACACACACACACACACACGCACACACACACACACACACACACACACACACACACACAGCAACCAAGAGCCCTGATAATGGGGATCTATGGAAAGTGCAATTTCAGTCCCAGTGCCTTGGGCCTGGAGGAAAAAGTAGGCATTGAGCGACTGGCCTTGCAAGCATATGGTCATGAGTTAAAATCCTGGTGCCTCACAAACCCAGAGCTCAATTCAGGCCACTCAGTTGCTTGAACCTGACAGCACTATACGAAGTGGTCACAGCCGGGTGTGTGTGAGCACCACAAAAAGGGCTGCAGCTCCATTCCCCAGAAGCAGGAAGTGCAACCATTGCAGGGGCTTCTGCACACAGTCATAACTTGTCCTTCCAAGAAGCATGCGAGTCACAGAGAGCACGGGTGTGAGCGCTGCAAGTGGCTGTATGCTAGCACCACAGCCTGGCCTTCTTACTGTTCCCCCTCAAAAGGACATCTGCACTGAGGGGAAGGTATCAGGGGATAAAAGTCCCAGTTCTTTTTCAGGAAAGGACATTTCATGAAGTACACACAAGATGGCACTATTCACTCGTGGTGAAAGAGGAAATCCGGTCCAAGAAAGAAATCTACACCGTGTATGGGGGTGTAGGGGACAGCGCCAGTTTTTTTCTTTTCTATATTTTGGTGGTTTCTAAGCGGTGCCAAGGGAGCCTAGGAGACCACTCCTGGCAATTCTCAGCTAATCTGGCTGAAAAGTTGGATGCTAGGGTAGAGAAATGCGCTGCTAACTCTGGCCTCAGTGGGAACATACTGGGGACCACTAGGACCACCCAAGTGATGCTCAGGAGCTACTGGGGCCACTCTCAGCAATGATTGGGGAGAGGGCTCAAGTGCTGTATTCAGTGGTGCTGGGGATGACACATAGTTGGTTGCTACCCCCCAAGATTTATCTCCCTGTCTCCCCAGGCCCCCTCCACCGCAGTAACTTTTGTTCTAGTCATTGCATATATGCAACATTATCTGAGAAAATATGGATGAAAAAAAAAGGCATCTGAGAACTATCCTCCTGCCCAGCTTTCTTCCTTGTTTCTGGTGCTGCTAAAGCCCTGAGCTGATTAGAAAGGGAGTAATGCTCGGTTGAGCCCACGAAGTATTTGTGCTCAGACTTGAGCCTGAGGAGGTTCTGCCACAGAGTCTTTTGAGAGGGAATGGGGGGAAGGAGGCGGTTGGGCTACACTTGGGTGATTTGGGGTGGGGGAGGGGAGACAGTGCAGAGTGGCACTTCCTGGCTCTGTACTCAGGCGTGTTCCCTAGTGGTGCTTGGGGGATCATATATGATGTCTGCAGTTAGAATGGAGTGGGCTCTGTGCAAGGCAGGTACATAATTTACAGCATTACTATGGACCTGGTCCAGTGTCTGTTTCTTTTATTTTTTTGGTTTTGAGGCCACACCCAGAGGTGCTCAGGGGTTACTCCTGGCTCTCTGCTCAGAAACAGCTCCTGGCAAACACGGGGACCATATGGGATGCCGGGATTTGAACCACAGTTCGTTCTGGGTCAGCGCTTGCAAGGCAAAAGCCCTACCGCTGTGCTATCTCTCTGTCCCCAGTATCTGTTTTTTACTGTGCACTCAGCACACATTAACTTGTTGGGTCCTCACAAGAGAATCAGAGGAGGGATTGCTAGGAGGAGAGCTGGCAACATATATACTTCCTCTGTCCCAAATCTGACCTTGGGCCTACATCACTTTTTGCAAACTAATACCGCACTGAAGAATAAACGAGCTGGCACAGTTCTGTGGCCAGCCGCCAGCTCAAGACCAAGGCCAGCTTCCAAATTTGATGGCATTGGTATATTTTCTGGTTTTGCCCTTGAAAACTGTATTTCTGTTTTGTTCCTGGGGAGGGAAAGTGGTGGAGCCCCTTCCCACTTAATACATTTTCAGTAAACATTTTTAGGGATTGGAGTAATAGCACAGTGTGTAGGGCATTTGCCTTGCATGCAGCTGACCCAGGTTAGATCCCAGTATCCGTTATGGGTCCCCGAGCCTACCAGGAGTAATTTCTGAGCACAGAATCAGGAGTAACCCCTGAGCATATCTGAGTGTGGCCTAAAAACAAAATATTTTTAATTTTCCTTCTTTTTGTTTTCAGCCCACACTTGGCAGGCTCAGAATGCTCAGGGGTTACTCCTGTCTGTGCATTCAGAAATCATATCTGGTAGTGCTTGGGATATCAAACTTGGGTAGGTAAAATACAAAGCAAATTCCTTATCCACAATGCTATCTCTCAGGCTCCTTACTTGCAGATTATTTTTGGTTTTTGGGCCACACCCGGCAGTGCTCAGGGGTCACTCCTGGCTATCTTGCTCAGAAATAGCTCCTGGCAGGCACAGGGGACCATATGGAATGCCAGGATTTGAACAAACCACCTTAGGTCCTGGGTTGGCTGCTTGCAAGGCAAACGCTGCTGTGCTATCTCTCCAGTTTCTTTCTTTCTTTCTTTCTTTCTTTCTTTCTTTCTTTCTTTCTTTCTTTCTTTCTTTCTTTCTTTCTTTCTTTCTTTCTTTCTTTCTTTCTTTCTTTCTTTCTTTCTTTCTTTCTTTCTTTCTTTCTTTCTTTCTTTCTTTCTTCCTTCCTTCCTTCCTTCCTTCCTTCCTTCCTTCTTTCTTTCTCTTTCCTTCCTCCCTCTATTCCTTCCTCCCTCTTTTCTTCCTTCCTTCCTCTCTCTCTTCCTTCCTTCCTCCTTCCCACCCTCCCTCCCTCCCTCCCTCCCTTCCTTCCTTCCTTCCTTCCTTCCTTCCTTCCTTCCTTCCTTCCTTCCTTCCTTCCTTCCTTCCTTCCTTCCTTCCTTCCGGTTTTTTGGGCCACACCCATTTGATGCTCAGGGGTTACTCCTGTCTAAGCGCTAAGAAATCACCCCTGGCTTGGGATGCCGGGGGATCAAACCGCGGTCCTTCCTTGGCTAGTGCTTACAAGGCAGACACCTTACCTCCAGCGCCACCTCGCCGGCCCCTCTTTCTTTCTTTTTCATTCTTTTCTTCTTCCTTCACAGGGAACCAAAGCAATGTACAGTTGGTAGGGCGCTTGCCTTGCACATGGTCCACCTAGGTTCAATCCTCAGTATTCTTTATGGAACACTTCCAGGAATAATTCCTGAGTGCAGAACCAAGAGTAACCCCTAAGCACTGCTGGGTGTGGCCCCAAACAAAACAAAATAATAAAATAAGGGCCATACCCAGCAGTAATTAGATGGGGAGGATGGGTCACAGCTCGGTGGTCCTTAGAGGCCACCAGGGCGATACTTGGAGGAGGGACCTCTGAGGAGAGATCTCCGAGTGTGTAGTCCCGCCTCCAGGCTGCATCATCCCGTCTCCCATCCCACGGAAACAATTGCATGGGCCAGCGAGCCGGGGGACCTGTGTGGCACAACATGTGCCACATCTGGCCATTAGTTCTTAGTGTGGAGGACGCAGTACACCCTCACCATCACTGCAGGATTTTGACCCTCACTCAAAATGGCAAAATGCAATATGTGTTTAATAGATTATTGTTAAAATTATATGCTTTTGTGTGAGTGTCTGTTTTGGCAGGTCACTGTGTGGTGTGGTGTGGCTCTCTGACTCTCACAGTTTAAAATTTTAACTCTTTGTGTCGAACTTGTTTGCCACCCCAGGATTAGACATTTAAACTCTATTCCTCACCCCAAGAGTGTTATTTTATTTTATTATTTTTTTTTTTTTTGCGGTGGTGGTGTTTGGGGGCAAATCCTAGTGCAGTACTAAGAGGTCACTCCTGTCAGTGCTCAGAAGTTCATACAATGCCAAGTGGAATGTGGAATGTGGGGCTCCCATGTGTAAAATCTGAGCTTCAGACCCCTGAGCTACTTCTCTGACCCCCAAAAGTGTGTCCTTATGTGGCTCCCTATGTTATATATGAAAGCATTTCCATAAGATTATCTCTGCCTATTGTCCCACTTATGACTTTCCAGGTGGGGACACTGTTAGAGCCTACTAGTTTGGAAGCGAGGTGCTCAGGGTCTTTTGGAGCAGTTTACTAGCTGGCGTGAGGTTTTTTTTGGAGCTGGTGGTAGGCTGAAAAGGACTCTACCTCTGACCTTCTTGCCCCTTTACCCTTCTGTCTGTGTGGATTATTTGCTGCAGATAAATATCACCAAAATCTCTTTCCCCTCCAAGGGGAATGGGAATCAATTTCTCATTCTGGGAGCTCTTTGAGGATCTATCGATAACCAGTCAAGGAGTAAAAGTGACAAGCAAATGACGCCCAAACAGGTGGGACTTCCATGTGTAAAACCTGAGCTCAAGACCCCTGAGCTACTTCTCTGGTCCCCAAAAGTGTGTTCCTACAGTGGATTGTTTCATGGATGCTGTGCCCATGGATTATTAGAAGGAAAGAAATGACTCATAGTTGTAACTTTCTTGTGATAAATAAAACTCAAGGTTAGCTACATTTCCCTCCAGTAAGGGATGCCCAGGGGCTAAAGGGATAGAGGACAAGGCACTTGCCTTGCATGGAGCCCTTTTGGGGTCTGTCTCTGAGACTACCCATGGTTCCCCTAAGTATTACCAGGAATGATCCCTTTTCCCAGAGCCAAGAGTAAGCCCTGAACACCAGCCAGTGTGGCTTTCCTCCCCATCCAACCTCCCAGCAAAATAAAAACTAGAGTGTTTTCTCAGAATCAGGTTTTTATTGAAGCATCATAGTTTATAGCAGTATTGACATTAATGTTTTGTTTTTATTATTCTTACTATTTTTGTTTTGGAACAATATCGGGAAGTGCTTAGAGCTTATTCCTGGCTCCGTGCTCACTCCTGGTGGTGCTGAAGGGAACAGATGTGGCTCCCTGTACTATCACTCTGGCCCCAATAATAGTGTTTTACACTTGTGGTGTGGTTACACCCCAGAGTGCTAGGATCCCTTCACAAGACCCCAAGGTCCTTTCTTCACCCCATTCCCCAGCACCCTTAGATCTCAGCTGTGTTGATTGCATCTCAGGATTTGTTTCCACTAGGGATTGTCTATTTAATACTCCACATGTGTGTCAACTCGTTTAGTATTTGATTTTTTCTTTCTAACTTCCTTCTCTGAGCCTGACCCCATCCAAATATTTCCAAGTGACAGCACACTACACGATTCAATATTTTCTCATAGCTGAGCCATGTCCCATTGTGCAGTCATGCCCTGATCTCTTGACACACTTGCTCATCTGTCCTCAGGTAGTTGGAGTGTTTCCAGATCTTGGCTGCTGTGAACAGTGCTGCCACGAACACAGTGTGTGTCTGTCCCAAACCATGGTGCATCTGTATTCTTGAGGTAAATGCCCAGTGTGGAATTGCTGGATCATATAGAAGTTCTAGTTTTAATTTTTGGAGACACCTTCACACCGTTTTCCAGAGAGTCTGATCCAAAGAGACAGCTTCCAGGGTCAAGGTCAGGAACTGCGGGTTCCTGGGCCTCCTCCTCTGGGGGATGGTAAGTGGGCAGGAACCTGTGTCCCTGACATGAGATAGTCTGGGGTGGTGGTCCCACCTCACCTCTTCCTGTCAAGTCTGGGGATCTGAGGGAAACCCCTGAATTCTCAAGGTCTAAGGTGCCTGAACCAGAACCTGGGAAGGGCAGAGCATGGGGAGAGGGCAGAGTTCCCTGACAAGAAGTGGGCTTCTTCCTTGAGGTAACCCACCATGACTGGAGACCAAGGAGCCCCAATTCTACAGTTCATGAGAGGACAGAAAGAACTCACATATTTGGGAGTTTCAGTGGGGGTTGTCAGCACGAGATGGGGTCCCCAGCTGTCGGTGGGGGGATCTCTGAGCACGCTTTGCAGGAGCTGACTTCTGGGGCTGAGTCTGAGGCCTTCGGGGGCTGGGATCTTTTCTGATGCCAGTGGGTGGAGATGTGGGGTCAGCCTGAGGGGTAGGCAATGAGGATCCCCCTTGAGAACTGGAGGGTCCCCCACGCTGTGTCTTCAGGGTCGGGTGCTGGCTTTGGCTAGTGGAGTTAGATGTGGTTCCTGGAAAGAATGTAAGTGAGACCGGAGTGAGGAGGAGGGAGAAGGTTTGCTACCCCCAGAAGCATACTGGTTGAAGCTTGTGATACAGCTGGGAGACGAGGGAGGTCAGACTACCTTCAAGAACCTGCCCAGCTTCTGCACCAATGGATTCAAGGAAGGGGCAGGGGCTACTGGGTAGAGAATTAGTACTTGGTGACACCCTGACTTTGTGCTCAGGGGTCACCCTGAGCATTGCTGATGGCCATGAGGTGCCCTAGAGGGCTGGGAATTGAACCAGGGTTGACCTGGTAAAGCTCTTCAGCCCCATGACCTCATCTTGCCTCTCTCTGACCTGGGTGGGGTGGGGTTTTGGGTTCTGTTCTTTAACAAATGTTAGGGATTGAACCCAGGACCTCACTCACATATGTCAGGCCTATGCTCTCTATTGAACAACATCCTGAGTTTGTGATCTTTCCTTTTCTCTCTCCCTCTGTCCCTCCTTCCTTCTCTGCCACCTTCCTTCCCTCTCTTCTATCACCTTCTCTCCCTCCCTCCCTCTTTCTTTCCTTCCTTCTCTTCCACCCACCTCCCTCCCTACCTTCCATCACAGTCCCTGTGATGGAGATCAGTATACATGAGCAGCATTCAGGATCAATCTGGCAGCCTCAGGCTTGCAGGGCAGCTACTTTGTGCTACTGTGCCCTGTGTTCTCTAGATTTTAATAAAACTGAGAAACTAACACCAACCTCAGGCGGCTGCAGGGTCACAGATGATGATGAAAGAGACTGTGTAAACTGTTTGGGATGAGGGCCAGTTCCATCTCTTTCATTTGTTTCTCCCATTGCCCAACTCCAACTTAGGGACTTTTCCTGGCCTGCATTTCACAAACTAGCTCCTCTTCTCTGGGACACAGAAATAAGCAAAGTTTCTACAAGGATTGGATATGACCTGTGACTAGTTTCAGGCTTTAATGCCAGACCCTGCCCCAGGTATGTTCTCTGGGCTATTCTCTTGATTCTTTTTATTTATTTATTTTTGATTAGGTATTGGGTCACACCCAGTGGTGCTCAGGGCTTACTCCTGGCTCTGCATTTAGGCAGTGCTCAGGGGTCCATGTGGAATAGCAGGGATCAACCCTATGTTTTTTTCTTTTTTTTAATTTATTTTTATTATTTTTTATTTTTTTCTTTTGACTCTATTAGAATTTTTTTTTTTTGTTTTTTGTTTTTTGGGTTATACTGGCAGTGCTCAGGGGTTACTCCTTGCTCTATGCTCAGAAATCACTTCTGGCAGGCTCGAGGGACCATATGGGATGCCGGGATTCAAACCACCGACCTTCTGCATGCAAGGCAAACACCTTACCTCCATGCTATCTCTTCAGCCCAACCCTAAGTTTCTAAAGGAAGCATTTAGACTTGCAATCCTTTCCTTTTGTGCATAAGTCTATTGGTGTCCAAATACAACCATTCACCCTCACTTTGGGTTATTTTACAATATAAAGTTGCATAAACTTCATTACCCACTTGGGAATGTTAGATGATGTCTAACATTTTCTTCAGCTCCTCATACATTGCTAGTCAATATCCCTTGATTGTATTATTGGGGAATCCAATTTTTCAGGGCATCAGAGGAGTGCTGACTGGTCTTAATCAAATGTCTGTGGTGTCCAATAGTCTTCCATACATTCAGACTCAACAGGAGTCTGTTCAATTTTGAGTTGGGCCACACTCAGAGATGCCCAGGGTTGACTCCTGGCTCTGTACTCAGGGATCACTCTTGTGGGGCTCAAGGGACCATAGGGGATGCCAGGAATTGAACCAAGGTCAACTGTGTGCAAAGCAAATGCCCTCCCTGCTGTACTATCGCTCCGAGGTTCTCTTTTTTGTTGTTGTTGTTGTTGTTTTTTTTTTTTTGGGCCACACCCGGCGTTGCTCAGGGGTTACTCCTGGCTGTCTGCTCAGAAATAGCTCCTGGCAGGCACGGGGGACCATATGGGACACCAGGATTCGAACCAACCGCCTTTGGTCCTGGATCGGCTGCTTGCAAGGCAAACGCCGCTGTGCTATGTTTCCGGGCCCTGAGGTTCTCTTTTTAAAAAGAATTCAGACTACTCCTGGTAGGAGGCAGAGAAACTGCTAGATACAAATCCCATTTCTTCATGAAAAGAAATTACTCATGGTGGAGGGGCAGTGACTATGTACAGCTGAAGTATAAACAACTCTGTAAATGTTAACACTAGCATAAATCATAGGATCTCAATAAGAAGAAAGGAGGGTTGGAGTTAGCTCACTGAACTGAGCACTTGGTTTGTATGCAGGAGGCTCTGGTTCAATTCTCAGAACTACATGGTATGATGAAGCATCAACTAGATGACCCCTAAGCACAGAGTGCAAGAAGGGAAGAGAGGGAGGAGAAAGGAATAAAAGAAGGATGAAAGGAAAATGAAAGTAAAGGTAGAAGAAAAGAATGAGAAAGAATAAAAGACAGGAAAGGGAAGGAAGGAGTGACAGAAAGGAAGGAAGCAGGGAGAAAAGGAAGAAAAGGAAAAAGGAAGGAAGAAATGATGGAATGATGGAGGGAAGGAAATGAGGGATGGAAGAGTAAGAGGGAAGGTAGAATGAGAGAAAGAGAGGGAAGGGTGGAGGAAAGGAAGGAAGAAGGGAAGAAGAGAAAGAAAGAAGGGAGAAAGGGAAAGAGGAAGGATGGAGGAAGGGAAAGGGGAAGAAGGAGGGAGGGAAGGAGAGAAGAGACAGGAAGACGAAGCTAGGAAATGAAAGAGGCAATAAAGGAAAGGAAGGTGAGAGATGGAGGAAGGGAGGGAAGGAGAGGGAGAAAGGGAAGAGGAAGGGAGGGAAAGAAGGAGTGAGGGGAATTCATTTGAAGTAGCAAGAAAACACATTCTGTGTTGCCAGGCAGCTGTGATTCATGTCTGCCCACAGGTAGGGCACCTAAAACGATCTGGGTAGGATGGCAAATTAGTAGCCAGCCATTTCAAGGATCTGACGTGGGAAGTGACAGACTCAGGAGAGAAAGTGGATGGACAGTGATGGCTGACGCAGGTGGGGACAGGATGTGTGGCTGGTGATGGCTCAGGTTCCCTCTGGCTGAACTTGCTGCATGCCCTGAAAATGCAGCATCTTTCACAAAGGAGAGGTGCAGCCCCAGGTGGAAGCAGGCTCTTGGCCACACTTGCCAGCATCACACATTCATTCTCTCATTTTGCGTCCATGTCATATTTCACTTTTGAGCACATACTATGTTTTTAGAAATGATGCTGTCGCACAAGCAACAGATCGAGGGATGGGGAAACACAACTTGCACGTGTGCTGGGATCCAAAAATCTGCCATTCATCTTTCTTTTTTGAAAATTTTTTTTGAAAAACCCATCTGTGATTAGTAGTTTTGCTCTTGGCTTTCTGCTCAGGGGTCCCTCAGTAGTGTTCCAGGGACCATTGTGGTGCCAGGACCAGGGGCAGCATTACAGCATGTAATATATATTATATTACGTAAGATACATGATATATAAGGTGATATATTTAATAACTTATATATTATCTCTCAGCACACATCTTTTTTTCCACAATTTTCATTATTTTTGGGTCAGAACCAGCATTGCTCAGACTTACTCCTGGCTCTGGCCTCAAGGATCAGTCCTAGTGAGTTTGGGGACCTTCTGGGGTGCTGGGGATTGAACCTGGGTTGGCAGTGTCTAAGGCAAGTACCTTCCCCGCTAAATTATCACTCCAGTCCCTGACTGCCATTCTTTATTGCACTGCTTGATTTATGCAGCTCATTATGTCTCTACTGCATATTTGAAAGTGATACAAGAGTAGCTCTGAAAAGTTGTTATCACAATCAAAAAATCATTGTAACTGTGTGGGATGGATGTTAACTAGACTGTGAGGATCATAGTTCAATATATACACATAGCAGACTGCACTATTCTACACCTGAAACTAATAGGATGCAATAAACCTCAATTTAAGATGGACTCAATCGCAAAGAACATAAATAACAGTCACCATAGAAACCGTGGACAGAGACAGGGATAGCAATGTGCCAAACAAATGAAAGGGCGGGATTGCCCCCATTCTCCCACACAGCTGCCCTGCTCCTATGATTCAGGCCCTTGGTGCAGGAAGTTAGCCAAGTACTTGTGTGCCTGAGTCACTGCTCATTAAAGCGAGGGCCCCTGCCCAGCTAAGAGGTCAGCACTGCGAGTTATTCTTAATTTCACATGTCCAACTTCATATAGCTGAGAATATTAAAACATCTGATCTTGGGGCCAGAAAGTAATAATATACTGCAGGTAAGGAAGGTTCTTGCTGGTTTGATTCCCAGCACCAAGTACGATTCCCTGAGTCCCACCGAGAATGATGCTTGAGCATCACAGGGTATGACCTCTAAACAAAAAAACCCATAAAATTCTGATTTCTCTCTCTCTGTGTCTCTGTGTCTCTGCCTCTGCCTCTGTCTCTGTCTCTCTCTCTGTCTCTCTGTCTCTGTCTCTGTCTCTGTCTCTCTCTGTCTCTGTCTCTCTCTGTCTCTGTCTCTCTCTCTCTCTCTCTCTCTCTCTCTCTCTCTCTCTCTCATATGTATGTGTTCCCAGGCTGTGCTGAGGGCCCAGGTGTGACTCTCAGTGACATTATGCCTGAAAGTTCAAGTCCGGATCAATGATTTGGTACTCCTGGGGTTCAGTCATACTAGGGCTAACAGGGCTACACTTGGTAGTGCTTTAGTAGGGACATGTAGTGCCAGGGATCAAACCTGGGGCCTCATGCCAGACAGATATGTACTCCAGCCCTTCCAGTCATCTCCTTGGACCCCAGAAATCTTTCTTTTTTTTTTTTTTTTTGTTTTTGGGTCACACCTGGCAGTGCTCAGGGGTTATTCCTGGCTCCAGGCTCAGAAATTGCTCCTGGCAGGCACAGGGGACCATATGGGGCGCCGGGATTCGAACCGATGACCTCCTGCATGAAAGGCAAACGCCTTACCTCCATGCTATCTCTCCGGCCCCTCCCAGAAATCTTTCAATCCCAGAGTTATCTAATTCACTGACAGATGCTATTTCTATATTATATATTATAATATGTATTCTTATATATCATATTAAATATTATATAACATCACTATTATATAATATGTATAGTATATATTATAAATATTTTATTATTAATAATATATTTATCATTATACATGGGGTCCACTGGCAGTGTTCAGGGCCATCAAGCAGCTCCGGATGGTGTATTGGTTCTATGCAGTGCTGGTCCTCATGCATGTCTGGTACATGCATCATCCCTGGCCTCAGGAACAGAGGCTCCTCACACTTCTGTGTGGCCTGTGGCAAGTAATCACAGCACTCAACTTACCTTCTTTGGTGGCTTGGAGCTGGGTGGCATTTTGGGAACTACCTTTAGAAATGTCCCCAGAGTCTTTGCCCACGGCTTTGCCTTTGACCAATTTGTGGATCTTCTCAACTTCTCGTAGCTGTGGGGAATAAGAAACACTAGGTCTGGGTTGGGAGAGCAGTGTTGGAGCTCTTAGTAAGGGATGGTGAGTCTTGGACAAGGAACCTGTCTGCAGTTCCCAGAATCTAGCCTAGTAGCCCTGTTATTGTCCTAATGGCTGATCAGCGAGGGTGTCCTGGCATCCAGGCTCAACACAGTACTTGAAGGAACACCTGACCATGTGAGAACAAAAGCCCTCCAACCCTTTAATGTTTTGTCTGTCTGGGGAGGACTTCCCTTTGCTAGCAGAGGGAGTGGGTTGGGACCTGGAGGGTTGAAGAGAAGGAGAGGAGGGTGGGACTTGGAGAGATTGGGTCTGTGCTCCTACTCCTAGGTGGGACTGGATATGGGCAGGCAGCAGCCAGAGCCATGGCAGTAGATGTTGAGAGGATGCACTGGCAAGGGCACTTAAATGACCTCTGGGCTCTGATACACAGTCATTTTTAATATAATTTTAAAAATTGAATCACCATGAGATATAGTTACAAAGCTGCTCATGTTGAGTTTTAGTCATACAATATACAATAACCTTCACCAGTGCACATTTCCCACCATTAACCCTAACCCCCTATCCCTACATACCTCTATGGCAGACACTTTTCTCTCTCTGTCTCTCCTTTTTTTCCTTTTAGACACTGTGGTTTTCAAGATTGTTACTGATGGGGCCGGAGCAATAGCACAGCAGTAGAGCGTTTGCCTTGCACTCGACTGACCCAGACAAACCACATCCCAGTGTCCCATATGGTTCCCCGAGCCAGGAATGATTTCTGAGCACAGAGCCAGGAGTAACTCCTGAGCATCACCAGGTGTGACCCCCCAAAAAAACCCAACACAACAACAACAAAGAAAGATTGTTACTGAAGGGATATTATGCATATCACATGGTAACCTTTCAGAACCCAGTTTTTGTCCAGAGTGATCATTTCCAACTATCATTGTCTTAGAGGTCCCTCATCTATCTTAATTGTACTCCCCTTCCTGTGTCATTTTGGCCACACTATTTCTTTTCAATATTTATCCTATACTTTAAAAACTAAACCATCACAGTGGTGCTTTGTACTCAGGAGTAACCCTTGTGATGTGGTATTGGAGCTTGAACTGGGGTTGCAGGAAACCCTTTACTATTTACTATTTCTCTCGTTCCTGATTTTGTTTTTTGGTTTTGGGTCATACCTGGTAGCATTCAAGGGTTACTACTGGCTCTGTGCTCAGAAATTGCCCCTGGCAGGCTTGAAGGATCATCTGGGATGCTGGGATTCAAACCACCATCCTTCCTGAATTGGCTGCATGCAACATGCAAGGCAAACACCCTACCACTGTATTATATCTCCAGCCCCCTGGCTCCTGATCGTATAAGTAAAAAAAAATATATTGGAGGGGGAGGTTTAGGTCTCACCAGATGGTGAAGGGCTTAGGACTTGGTGCTGTCTCTGTGCTCACGGATCACTGCTGGTGGTAATTGGGGGGCACCATGTATTATGCTGGGTATAGAATCAGGGTTGGCAGAATGCAAGGCCATCTTGCTGGTCACCTATAATATAGTTTTAATCTGAAGAATTGTTTTGGGAGTTGACTTTATTATATATGAAGAGCAGTTGAGTTCCTTGAACTTCTCCAGCTCTTTAGCAGCTTCTGGAAATTTAATCCATTGTTGCTGCCAGGTTCCCTCATATAGGAATTCCCTCTGATAGGAATGCACATGGTAGATTACTGTAGCCACTTCCCAAAATGAATATTTGGTGAAATTTAGCTTAGAAGAAAACCCTTTGAAGAATGCAGCTGGGCTCTCAGGGAAAATGAGCCCCAAACAAAATTAGTTTGGGACTGGAGCAATAGAACAGCAAGTAGGGCACTTGCCTTGCATACAGGTTCCTGGGTTTTTGTTGTTGTTGTTGTTGTTGTTTGTTTGTTTTTGGAATAACCCATTGATGCTCAGGGGTTACTCCTGGCTGTGTGCTCAGAAATTTTTCCTGGCTTGGGGGACCATATGGGACGCTGGAGGATTGAACCTTGGTCCGTCCTAGGTTAGCGCATGCAATGCAAACACCCTATCGCTTGTGCTACCGATCCGGCTCCTCACTTGGGTTTTGATCTCCATCATCACTGTGAACATTTCAAGGTTTAATCCTTGAGCACAGAGCTAGGAGTCATCCCTGAGCACTGCCAGGCATGCCCCCCAAAAGAAAAGCCAAAAAAACCAACAAAATAGTCGTCCAGTCCCTCATTTAGGAGCTCCTTATACACTTACCAATTGGATTTTCTTCCTCAGCTGGGCATTAGCTCGGGAGAGGCTTTTGGACACTGAATTCAGATAGTAGATGGCCAGACTGCAAAAACAAAAAGGGTCCCTTGAGGGTACTTTGATCTTGGAGTTTGGATGCCTTTACTGGGGAATCAAAGTGGAATGCCTGTAGACTTGGCCGAGACTGTCCTGCTGTCTCCACTTCCCCGTTTAGTTCTTAGGAGGCCCCAGACAGTCCTTATATTAATTCTTTTTTTTGAAAAATCTATAGATATTTTATTCTGTAAAATATCCTGCAGGTGAGTTTATCAATGTCTGTTACACAGCACAGCAATCTCATTTTTTGACTCTCTGCAAAACACACACAACCATCTATTAAGGACACATCCAATGAGTTTTTCACTTCCACTTCCTTTTGACTTTCTTCTGCTCATCTACAGAATGCTGAACTAATATCATAGGCACAGGCATTTTTGAGAACTGTTGACAGTAAGAAAAGCCTCTTAGTGTACAGGTTCTGATATCCCCGTGAGGAGGAGCACTGTGGAAGTATTATCCATGCCAATGATGTACTTGGGGGTCTCCTCTCCCCAGCTTTTTGACGCCTGAGGTGTGCCTGGATACTGAGGCTGGATTTACCAGGGGAATCAGCTAAGTTTGGCAGCCACTGAATTAAAATACTTTTGTGTGCGTGTGTAGGGGTGGACTCCAAAGTTTTGGTCTGGAGACCCAGGGGTCATTATCAGTGATTCTGTTAACAATATTGGCTGGTCCAATACCAAGGCCTAAGGATGCAGTGAAGCTCAAGCCATGAGGTGCTGGGGACTACCAGGGCTCTCCAGGACTGTGCCTGGCAATGCTCAGGGAGCCAGGTAGTGCCAGGAATCTAACCTTGGTCAGGTAGGGAATGTGCTGAAATCTCTTTAGCCCCTTAAAATATTTTTATTTGTTTGTTTATTTTGGGGCCAAACAGGAGTCACTTCTAGAAGTGCTCAGGAAACTATATAGAATGCCAGGGATTGAACCTGGGTGGGTTGCAGGCAGGGCAAGTCTGCTTGCTGTTCTACTGCTCTGGTTCCCACCCACCATGTAAAATACTTTAAACCTAGGTCTTTTTAAAACAATTTTATTTTAATAATGGTGAAATGTTCTAATATAAAGTTACCATTTAACATGTATAATTTAGGGTATTAAGTACTTTCCCTGTATGGTAAAACCACTTCCACTATTTCCAGAATTTATTCATCATCATCCCAGATAGAAACTGCTTCTATTAAACAACTCCACATTGATTTTCCCTTCCTCTGCAAACACTGTCTACTTGGTTTCTGAATTGCTCATTCTCACTACTTCCTGTAAGTCAAATGATATTTGTCCTTGGGTCTTACTTGTTTCCCTTAATATAGTACTTTCTTAACAACCTTCTTTGGGTAGCAGAGTGCGAAACAAAACAAAACAATACGCTAAACTCTACACTGATGACTGATGAAATTTTTTCTAGGTAAAAACCATCAAATACTGTGAAAAGCTTCTTCCTAGTGAAGTAACCACTGAGCTGAAGGTTTCCCTGACAACGATGGAAAATGACTATTCTGTTGTATCCTCACATCAAGTTCAGAGTGTCCAAGTGAATGACAATGGTAGAGAAGAGAGAGAGAGAGAGGGAGTGAGAGAGAGAAGTAAAATATCTGTCCCGGAGGCAAGCAAGGGGGAGGATTGGAGGGAAACTGGGACATTGGTGGTGAGAAATGTTCACTGGGGAAGAGTAGTGTATGCTCTAACTGAAACTCAATCATAAACTTTGTAAACATATGCTTAAAAAAAGTAATTAAAAAAGACAATAAAAAGTAAAAAATAAAGGTGTCCTAGAAGAGTAAGGAGTAGACAGGAAGTTTGGAAGATACAGAAGGAGTGGGTTTTAACCAATAATAAAGAACTAATTTTTCTTCTATAACCATAATCTTTGCCTGACCTGGGATGGAAAGATGGTATTTGCTTTGCACACGGCCAACCTAGGTTCAGTCTCTGGCATCTCATGTGGTACCCTAGGCCCTTGGACCAGGAGTGGTCCTGGAACAGGCAGGAGAAAGCTCTCAGGCACCACCAGTTGTGACCCCAAAGCAAAAAATAATAGCAACAAGAAAATCCTTACAACCTTTCAAGAATAAGAACTCCTATAGGGCTCAAGTGTGATAAAGAGAACTAATTTTCTACCGGCAGAAGCATCATAATTGCTACAAAACTCTCCAAGAAGCAAAGTGAGTCTTTGAATTTCAAGTGTAAGGAGCAGGACCTAGGTACTACCTGGAGCTGACTGACTTTCTCCAGAGAGTCAGCCCTGCTGATTTACAGTCTGTAGCTGAGCCAACCAGGCAACTACTCTGCACACTGTAGGGCAAACTGTACCGAGTTAGCCCGTTCTGTGGTCTCTGAACAACCCTAGGAACTTCTCTTACCATGGCTTTCAAAATCTCTGGGAAATCTGATTTCAGTATTACATTTGTAAGTGAATTTTAGGGTTACAGAATCTATACTATATTAATGATTTCTTTCATTAAGCCTCATCTCAATTTGCTTCAATTTGGGGGTACAACCAGTGGCACTCTGGAATTACTCCTGGCTCTGCACTCAGGAGTTATTCCTGACAGGTGCAGGGACCATATGAGATGCTATGGATTGAACCTGGATCAGCCACATGCAAGGTAAACACCTTACCTTCTGTGCTATCATTCCAGTCCCTGCTTCAATTTTTTATTTGTTAGTTTGTTTTGGACCAAAGCTGTTGGTGCTGGGACACAAGTTTCAGGTCTGATTCTGACACCATGTGTTCCAGTCCTCTCCACCATCTCTCCAGCACAGCCCATCTTGCTTCAATTCTTACTTAAAGTGACAGACATGGGAGACTAGCCACTCTTTGTAAAGGTGCCAGGACATTCAAGCTTTACTTATATCATTAAGTTTATTATCATGTGGTGTGAGTTTTTTTAACCACCCATACAAAATAGACATTATCAAAATCAAAATATATTCATAATTGTAAAAACAATGTTTTTTCCTGCAAATCATCCTATTCGCTAATACAGAACTATGTATTTTACTAAAAATTAAATAAAACAGATAAAACTGGACCAGAATAAAAGTGGAAAGAGTTGCTCCATAAAAGAACAAAGTATTCCGTTTCTACAGTCTGATCTGTGCTGGAGACTATTTTGTTTCTATTTTCTTTTGTAGGGGGGACCCTAATTGGTGATCAGGTTGCTTAGGGTACCCTCTCAGGTCAGCAGCTCAGTGCTAGGACCAACCAATCTTATGTTGTTCATGTCCTTCAGTGTCAGAATGCTTGGGGGTCCCTAGTGGTACCTAGTGGTACTCAAGAGATGATTTGATGCTAGGAATTGATCTGGGATTGGCCACATGCAAAGCATAAGGTATTTTTTTGGGGGGGGTTGGACCACACCCGGCAGTTCTCAGGGGTTACTTCTGGCTCTGCATTCAGAATTACTCCTGGCAGGCTGGGGGACCATATGAACTGTTGGGGATCAAACTCTGGTTGGCCACATGCAAGACAAACACCCTATCCACTGTGCTATTTCTCTGGCCCCATGTTTGTTTGTTTTTGTTTGTTTAGGTGGCCATACCTTGCAATGCTCAGGGCTAACTCCTGGCTCTGTCCTCAAAAATCACTTCTGTCAGTGCTCAAGGGGTCATATAGGGTGCTGAGATGGAAATAGTGTAAAACATGTGCAAGGCTAGTGCTCTACCTACTGTGCTACTTCACAGTCCCCAGGCATGAATCTTAACCTCTAAAAAAAGTCCAGATGCCAGGTGACTTTGTTGCAGGCAGGCAGATGGTCACGCCTTCAAATTAAACCAGCCCCAAGTCATGAAGTCCTTGAGAGGCAGAAGCCTGTTTGAAAAGGCTGGAGACCATTGAGACAAAGAATTTAGGCCCAGAACATCTGCTGGACCCCCTGAGAGGAAAAAGAAGCTGCAGGGCAGAGACATAGGCTGTGATAAAAACATGAAAAAGATGTGCAAGTTCTCAGCTAATCCCCTTGACAACATCCTAGCAACAGACTTTATCTATATAGTATGAGGAACTTTGGAAAATCCTATAAAACTAACTTTTAAGAAACAAGTAGGTGAATTCACCATACTGGGGGTCACCCATATTTCAACTTGGGGGTTCATCTTTGATTATGATGATTCCCTCAGCATCTCTACTCTTCAACTTCAGATGCACACTCCTGTGTTATTTCTTCAACATGTCTCTCACACTTTCTCTCTCTCCTGGCTCTGTACTCAGGAATAAGTTTGGTGGGCTTGGGGGATCATATGGGGTGCCAAATATCAAACTGGGTCATCTGCATGCAGGCCAAACAACCTACCCGCTGTACTATTGCTCTGGTTACATGTTTCTTTTTCCTTCCCTTATATTTCTGAGTAAAAATATTTTACTTCATTATTCACCACCTTCTTCAAATTTTTTTTATAAGGTAGACATTGAAAGTGGTGAATAGTCCTCCTGCAAAGAGAAGTTCCTCACACACACCCCTGAGAGCATAGCCTCCTATGAAATTGAGTAGTGAGGACAAGTTCCCATGCCATGAAGATCAAGTGGAACTCAGGTATTGCTTGACAGCTGCATCATAGGGTGGGTCATGAGCATCCATGTGGGCAGATGCTAGTGGCAAATTTTTCCCATCCTAATTCCCAGGAATTTCATGGTGGTGATGAAAGTGCAACAAGTAGGAAAGTAAGTAGTAACACTAACTCTATTCTCTCTTGCTCTTCACCGAAGTCCCTGGCAACATAGTAGTAGGTGAGACAGCCAGTTTCAAGAGATGCCCAGGAGAACTACGCTTTTGGGGACCCACTTCTCTCATCAGCAGTAACTTTAAGCTCCCTCAGTTTTTTTTTTTTTTACAATGGACTGAGTCAATCAAAGAGTATCAAGCTAAAGCTACTTTGGCCCCCTTCCCATTCCAAGCTCTTCCTTAGTTTTCCATATTAAATTCTTGTACATATCTCTATTTGAGCAGAATTGACTGCATTATTTGGCCCAGACAATAAAGCTAATAAAGCATTTCTTTTTTGCAAAAGCCTAAGTGACTATATTGAGCTCTGTGTACTCTGAGCCACATTTGGCAACAAGAGGAGAGAAGGCAGGACAGGCAAAGGCAGCTTTGTCAACACCTATTCAGTCTGTGGCCCTTATCCTATAACTACCATCAATCATGGAAGAATAGAGGGTCGGGATGGTGACATGTTCCTGGGGCTATGTTCCTCTCAATCCTGTTTTCTCTTTTGACCTTTTCCTTTGCTCCTTTCAAGGACAGTTTTGGTGCTTGGTTTCAGAATTTCCACAGGCAATCATGGGGCAGTATAAGTTGTCACTACAATGAAAGACCTCTTCAAGCTAGAAACTGAAGGAAAGGTAACTTGAAACCTGAATATAAGGAGATTCTTTGATTTCAGAGACGGTGATTTTGCATGATCTAGAATGATGGCAGAAGCATGCACTCATGACCCAGTAATTCCATGTCCAGAGGTCTGGCTCAGAAAAATACATCTGCATAGACACATCCACGGAACACATATTCAATAGATGAACAGAGGAATGGAGGGATCATCTGTCATTTCCACATATGTGGAACACAGACGAACCATTGAAACATGCTCATGGATCCACACAGTTAAATCTCCAAACACAATGCTGAGTGAAAGAAAGCTAAAATTGTAAATTCAGAAAATAAGGTGTATTCATACATACCAAAAATATATGGAAATGATAAAAAACACAGCTAGGGGCAGGAACAGTAGCAAAGCTGGCTGACCTAAGTTCAATTCCCAGTACCCCATACAGTTCCCTCAGTCTGCCAGGAGCAATTTCTGAGCTCAAGGCCAGGAATAACCCATGAGCACTTCTGGGTGTGGCCCCCAAACAAAAACAAAACAAAACAACACACAAAACCAAAACCTCTAAAAGGTGGCTATATTTGGGACAGAAAAGAGCTAGGTGTGGCTTAAAGTATAGCTATAATATTTGTTATTTTAAAAAGAGAAATCTGGGGACTAGAGTGGTGGCGCAAACAGTAAGGCATTTGCCTTGCATGCACTAATTTAGGATAGACTGCGGTTTAATACCCCAGTGTCCCATATGGTCCTCCAAGCTAGGAGTGATTTGTGAGCACATAGCTAGGAGTAACCTCTGAACGTCACCGGGTGTGGCCCTCGCCCCCCTCCAAAAAAGAATTATACATCAAAGTGACTCAAATAAAAAAAGAAAAAAAGAGAGAAATCTGAAGCAAATATAGATAAATATTAAATTTGTTTAACCTTGGGTCCAGAGTGAAGCACAATGGTCAAATTGGGTTTGATCCTTGGCATCCCATATGGTCCCATAAGCCCACCAGAAATGATTTCTGAGCTCAGAGCCAGGAGTAGCCCTTGAGCACCACCAGGTGTGGCCCCAAATAAAAACAAACAAACAAACAAAAAAAAATCCCCACCTGTTCAGGGGCTGGAGAAATAGCACAGTGGTAGGGTGTTTACCTTGCATGCAGCTGATACAGGATGAACAATGGTTTGAATCCTGGCATCCGATATGGTCCCTGGTGCCTGCCAGGAGCCCTTTCTTTCTTTCTTCTTTCTTTCTTTCTTTCTTTCTTTCTTTCTTTCTTTCTTTCTTTCTTTCTTTCTTTCTTTCTTTCTTTCTTTCTTTCTTTCTTTCTTTCTTTCTTTCTTTCTTTCTTTCTTTCTTTCCTTCCTTCCTTCCTTCCTTCCTTCCTTCCTTCCTTCCTTCCTTCCTTCCTTCCTTCCTTCCTTCCTTCCTTCCTTCCTTCCTTCTTTCTTTCTTTCTTTCTTTCTTTCTTTCTTCCTTTCCTTCCCTTCCTTCCCTTCCTTCCCTTCCTTCCTTCCTTTCCTTCCTTCCTTCCTTCCTTCCTTCCTTCCTTCCTTCCTTCCTTCCTTCCTTCCTTCCTTCCTTCCTTCCTTCCTTCCTTCCTTCCTTCCTTCCTTCCTTCCTTCCTTCCTTCCTTCCTTCCTCCCTTCATTCCTTTCTCTCTCTCTCTCTCTCTCTCTCTCTCTCTTTCTTTCTTTCTTTCTTTCTTTCTTTCTTTTTTTTTTTTTTTTTTTTTTTTTTTTTTTTTTTTTGGTTTTTTGGGCCACACCCGGTGACGCTCAGGGGTTACTCCTGGCTATGCGCTCAGAAGTCGCTCCTGGCTTGGGGAACCATATGGGACGCCGGGGGATCGAACCGCGGTCCGTCCCAGGCTAGTGCAGGCAAGGCAGGCACCTTACCTTTAGCGCCACCGCCCGGCCCCTCTTTCTTTCTTTCTTTCTTTCTTTCTTTCTTTCTTTCTTTCTTTCTTTCTTTCTTTCTTTCTTTCTTTCTTTCTTTCTTTCTTTCTTTCTTTCTTTCTTTCTTTCTTTCTTTCTTTCTTTCTTTCTTTCTTTCTTTCTTTCTTTCTTTCTTTCTTTCTTTCTTTCTTTCTTTCTTTCTTTCTTTCTTTCTTTCTTTCTTTCTTTCTTTCTTTCTTTCTCTCTCTCTCTCTCTCTCTCTCTTTCTTTCTTTCTTTCTTTCTTTCCTTTTTTTTTTTTGGTTTTAGGGTCACACCCGTCAGCGCTCAGGGGTTACTCCTGGCTCTATGTTCAGAAATCGCTCCTGGCAGGCTCGGGGGACCATATGGGATGCCGGGATTCGAACCACTGTTCTTCTGCATGCAAGGCAAATGCTTTACCTCCATGCTATCTCTCAGGCCCCAGGAGTCATTTCTGAGCTCAGAGCTAGGAGTAACCCCTGAGCACTGCCGGGTGTGACCCAACTCCCCCCCCCAATCTGTTTAACTTTGTTATCTTATACATGGTGACTTTGGGGAATATTTCTATCTTGGAGGAATATTTTATAATTTTGTGGGGGGCATTGGTCACAGTGATGCTTAGAGCTTACTCCTGGTTCTGTGCTCAGGGGTTACTCATGGAAGTACTTGGGGGAGTCATGTGATGATGTGGATTGCATTAGGGTGAACCTATATTTCATAATTTCAAAATATTATGCCCAATAGGTTTCATAAAAGAAAAATTATTACTTTTATTAATGCATTGTTGATGACTGTACTCAAGTTCAAGATTCTTCTCACATTATTTCTTCCTTTGCTATATTCCTATTGACTGTGTCTTATGTCTAGGCATGGGACTGGTTATTGGTGATACAGAAGAATGAAACACAAGGTTTAGTAGAGATGGCCAAGGATCTTTTCAGCATTCCTGAGACTCAGCCCTCTCATTTTTCTAGGGAACATTCGAGAGAGAATTGCAGATAGAATCAGAGACCACTCTTATGCCACGGATCAGTTCTGCCTTCAGTATCTCCCTGCAGGAGATACATTCTGTGTTCAAGAAGCATTTTCTTCACCCCATGTAGAGGTTAGCTTACCCCTGCACACAGCTGGATAAATCTCTAAGGAATTAGCCACACCCATTCACATACTTCTCTATCTCTCAGAAGCACTCAGCAAGCATCTTAAAACTGGTGTACAGGGGCTGGAGAGATAGCATGGAGGTAAGGCGTTTGCCTTTCATGCAAGAGGTCATCGGTTCGAATCCCAGCGTCCCATATGGTCCCCCGTGCCTGCCAGGAGCAATTTCTGAGCATGGAGCCAGGAGTAACCCCTGAGCACTGCCGGGTGTGACCCAAAAACCACAAAAAAAAAAAAAAAAAAAAAAAAAAAAAACTGGTGTACAAATGCTCTGGATTCTCCCCCACACCTCTTACCCCTCTGTACTGTTTTAGAGGCACACTCTCTCCTGGAGTGACCCAGTAGCATCAAAGTCCTTGTAGTAACATAATGCATCTTCCTATCCCTTTCTGTCTCCCTTCTCTATCCCTTCAACTGGCATTTGAATCATGGTTTTAGGAGGGGTTTCTGGGAAATGCAAACCACAGAGGTCTGCCAAAAAGAAGCTGCCAAAGAAGTGTTAATTTTAAGGGGAGGTTTCCATGATGTGGAACCAGGGCCACCCACAATTAACTTACAACATTAGTAAGATGGCTGGGATGATGAGACCAGGGTTGGCGAGGAAAGCAAAGATCTTTCCCAGGAAGGTGGGGAAGTCATTTTCAATGGTCTCTTGGATGACTTCATACATTCTGTTTTTCCCACTGGAAAAAGAAGACAGGTTATAGTATGCCACCAACCTCCTGCACACACCCAACTAATTCACACATGTGGTGAACTGCATCTTAATACTGCTTTCTTGGAAGAGTCAGAATCTCACTCTATAGGCACCATGAGCAGAATTGGCTGCCATTTTGAAGTTTTGTCTAGGCCTTATGCCTGGAAAGTTCCTGACTCTCTACTTGATCCCATTTTCTGGAATGGGAAGATGCATATGACACAACTTCTCACATTACTTTCTCTTTTGCCTGATAACTTTCATTGCAAGATGTGTAGCTGTTAGACTGACTTGAAATTTTGGGCAGGTGGTGGCTAGCAAGGAGAAAGTAAATGTGACCTCATCATGGTTTTTAAAAATACTTACTATTAGGTCTGGGTCACTAGAAAATTTAAAGCCTTTAGGCAGTGGAGTAGTGTGATGTGGAATAATTTTTTGGAGATGCTCAGGGGTTACTTCTGGCTTTGCATTTAGGAATTATTTCTGGGGTGTTCAGGAAACCATATGGGATTCCAGGGATAGAATCTTGGGTGGCTACATGCAAGGCAAGCACCATTGCCTACTGTACTGCAGCCCTTTTTGCCCTTTAAAAGAAAAATCTCAGCTAAATCCCCAAATATATCACACTTTCAGTTTCCTTCACAGCTGTTGGACACAATCCAGCTAAACTATCACTATAGAACAGAATCCCCTTTCTTCCAGTTTTGAAAATAATTTTCCCCATTTACCAGTAGTGGATTTATTACATTGTGTTTGATTGTTGGATCTGAATAAATGTATACAGAGAAAACAGACTTGTTTTAAGAATTAACAATTTACAGCAAGAGCAGCTGTTGGAAGAATTGAAGACATGAAAGCAGAGTCCTATTCAAAAACAATGTGAATAATTTCCAGCACTTTTCTGTGGTTCTTGATGAGTCAATTGGCTGATACTACTGATTCGGCTCCTTTGCTAAGGAGTTAATGCCAAGTTTGAAGTGAGTGCAGATTGGACTTCTATGACTATTCTATGTGGAACAAAATATGGGTGAAGTTATTTTCAAAGAAGTGGAGAAAACACTAATTTAGGACACGCTGAAGTGGAATTTGCTATGATGTGCTACAACTAATAATGATCAAAATATAGAGAAAACAGAAAAGGCTTAGCTGGACCAATTTACAAAGCTTGTGGAATTTTTAGGTGCTTACAGACAACGGTATTCATTCTTATTCATCAGTAGGGTAATTTGCAGAAAACAATCTATCAGATGTGATTGAATCAGTAGCATCAATGTAGAACCTCATTTGCTCTCATGACTAATCATTTTTAGATCTGTACATTTTTTTTTTAAATCACATGCTGAATATACTGACTTGTCCTGCTGTTGGTGATGGTGGGAGTAGAACTTGGGGAGATCAGGACTAATAAAAGTCTGTAGGAGGAACAGATAGTACAGGAGTGAAGGTGTTTGCCCCATACTTCTTTTTTTTTTTTTTTTGTGGTTTTTGGGTCACACCCGGCAGTGCTCAGGGGTTACTCCTGGCTCCATGCTCAGAAATTGCTCCTGGCAGGCACGGGGGACCATATGGGACGCTGGGATTCGAACCGATGACCTCTTGCATGAAAGGCAAACGCCTTACCTCCATGCTATCTCTCCAGCCCCTGCCCCATACTTCTGACCCCACTTAGATCCCTGACACTACAAATGGTTCCCCTTACCCCAGAACAGAAGATCCACAAAGATATAAGCTTTGCTTTTTCTTCCCACTGTTTTATACCCAGTAGCTAGAAGACAATACCTGTTCATCACTCAAACTAGACCCATCAATTGTTTCTCATTGGGCTGATGGGGGGGCATATTCCATTAATGCTGGGAACCATTAGTCTTTGGGTGCTGGATGGCTATTCCTGGACCTGTGTTCAGGAATGACTCCTAGGCTACTGTTGTATGCAAGGCGAGCGCCTTATTTCCTATACTAGCTCTCTCTGGCCCCACATTAAGCATTTCTATATGAGCAGGTGGCATATACAATGGGAGGCAGGTTCCAAACAGCTGGAAACACAAAAGACTTTTTTTTTTTTTACTGAGTAGATGGACTTTGTCTTCAGGTGATCTCACATTTGAATTGAACTCAGTGGACACACAGTATTTCTCAGCCTCCCTGCTTCCACAGTAACATATCTCTCTAAACACTGTCTAGTCTCCCGACATTCTGATTTGTACCTTGAACTCCTGTTGCATGCAAATGCTTTGTGGAGCAGAGGGACCTGCATGAGTCCCAAAGCTGTGTCACTTCTCAGTGGCACATGTGTAATGGTGGAAGTGGAATGGGGAGAGGTCAGGCACCAGGTAATTTATTTCAATCCAAAGAGTTGTTTTAAATCTCATCTACAGGAGATACAGTCAATTCACATTAGACTATGAAAATTGCTAAGGGGTGGAGAGAGCAAACTATTAAAAAAGGGGACACAAATGAGGTCATTTCCTCTTGGACCCATCAACTATGTCAGGATGGAAGGCAGAAAAGCCATGGCTTTCTCACACATGGCCAGAGAACAAAGGAAAAACAAGGGGACAAAGAGCACTGAGGCTGCTGTGGTATCCCAGCAATGGACCATAGGACAGTAGACCTCAGACCAAGAGAAAAGTGGTGACAGGATAAGTGATGCTGGTCATTGGAAAGGAGAGGGCAGCAAGGGAGGGGGGCCAGGACACTTGATGATGTCTAACATTGGAAGTATAAAAGAGAGACGCCTGAACATTGGGGCACTCAGAAATATCTACTTAAACTATAAAATGAAGAAACCTTCCTATCATAAACATATGGGGGTACATTGTAGACATAGTTTTATTCACAAACCATACCAGAAGTTAGCTCAATTTGTAACACTTATAAATGTGAGGTCAGTTCATCCATAGAACGGCCTCTTCATTGCTTACCCATGACAGTATCATCACCCACCAGAGTTATACTAGGGGGTTAAAACAATAGTTACAGAGCTTTCTTTATATGCAGTTGACCAAATTTTGATCCCCAATGCTAGATAGATCTGGTTCCCTGAGCCCTGATAGATGTGACTGATTCCTGAGTATAGTCAGGGGTAAGCCTGTGCCCCATCAGGTGTGGCATAAAAAACAAAACCAAAACTGAAAAAAAAAAAGAGATTTACAGTAGTCATTTTGCCACACAGCTATTCAATATAATGAGTTCATTTTAAGAGCCCTATAGGGGCTTAAATGAAAAAGAAATAAATTAATGGGAATAGCTACATGGCTATTAGAAGTAATTAAGAATAAAATAGAGATGCTGTTTATCCATTCTTGTTTCAGATGCTTCACAGGCACATGAAGTGCTGGTTGTAGGATGGTGTGGACCGAGGATTTCCATCCTTGCACTGGTGATGTGCCCCAAACCCTGGGAGCTGTTTGTAAGCAGAAACTGCCTGTGGGTTCTACCAGGGCACAATAGACACACCTGAAGGGCCCACAATCAAAGGAGGGCGGGAGGGACATGATGGTGTAGGCCACAGGCAGCAGGCTGAGGAATAGCACCAGCAGCAGAAGACCCATGTAGAAGTTGTTGGACCGCGAGGCTTTGAATACACGCTCATGGGGCACGTTGCTGCTCATCACCGCCCAGCACTGGAAGTACATGGAGGTCAGCAGGCGCAGCACATTGATGCCTACCAGTCCCGGAGCATAGAAGGAGCCCATCCTGGAAGGCAGAAACCACATGCCTGGTTGGCTCCACAACAGAGGTGGCCAGGGAAGGAGAACAGGAAATAGGAAGTGAGGTCAGGGGTTAGAGGTCCAGCTCTTTCACTGTCAGTGTCCGGGAAACAGCTGTCCATTTACTCAGGCTGTCTATCACTAAGCCTATACCAGGAGATACTCGGAGCAAAATTGGCTGTGGAATTTGACTATTTTACCATCCTTCCATCTCCAGTCTTTAGCCTGTCACTAGGCCATTTCTCCACGGTTCCCCTCAAATAGTTCTGTGGCTGAGAAACAGATCAGAGGTCATTAAATTAAGAGACTTGGAACTTGGCTTGCAACCATTTTAGTCTTTACCTTGCCATTACCTTGCCTTACCCTTGCCATTTTAGTCTTTACCTGAATGAAGTCTTAGATCCTAAACTCCCCTCTCAGAGCAGAAGTTCTAAGCTAAATTACTTTCCAGCCTTTCCCATTCCTCCCTCATTTCTCCCCATTTCCTTTCTCTTCCCGTTTCTCTTCTTTTTTCTTTCTCCTTTTCCCCACCAGGGTTCAGTGTCCTTTCTCCTTCTGTCCCTTAGCTCTTTCTCTCCTTTCCTATCTGTGTCCTCAGTGGTATATGGGTCAGACACTATCCTGGTCTCATCTAGTTTTGCTTTCTACTTTTCAGGTGCAAGAAGGGAATCTAGAGAAGAACGATGATTTGCTTAGCTTCTTGGCAGCTAATTGAAATGCAAAAGCTGGGATTCTAGTTTTTTGACTTCCTCTAAATGCAATAGCCAAATGGACAACTTACCAGATCATTCCTTGGTTGAAGATCAACCCAAGCACATTTCCACTAATATCAAACTCGGCATATGATGGCTGATAACAGAGAGAGGCAGGAGAAGGGAAGACAGTGTTAGTTGAATTCCTACTAGCAAACTGGTGACACAAAGGTCACTTTATCCCAGGTTACTGTTTCACTTAACACTATAAAGCCTTATATTCAGAGTTTCATTTTTATAGCACATTAAAAAATTGTTTTAATTGTCACAGTCCCAATGCTTAGGGGGATGCTCCAGCTTAATGCCCTCTGGTTGTTTCTATCAGTGCTGGGGGGAGGGTGTCCTGCAGTGTTGAAGGAATCAAAACCAAACACACATATGCAATGCATATGCTCTAGCTCTTTGATATATCATTCCAACTCCATGTTTTCAACCTAGAAAGAAAAGGTTTTGAGGTAAATTTTCAGGTAGGGGAGTTCTCTAGCAATGAATTTCAGGAACCATAAGATTCAAGAAATGTTTCGAGAGACAGTATATGATCTGTAAAGAAGTTACCCTACACAAACTCAAGCAATGAGGCTTAAGATTCAAACTCTTTAAGATGCCAGCCCAAAACACAAAGCAGGTCCTTTGGACCTAGCTTCATTCAGAGAATGAAGACAAAGCCAGAACTCAAAGCCAATTTCCTTGACAAAATTATAGCAACAACTATTCTCTGCATAGAAACCCTAAGGCGACTTGGAAAAGACCTGTATTTTCAGTTTCCCAAAGCAACTGAAGCTCACCAGTCTGGGGTTGCCTATACTCTTACAGTGGGTGCATAATTTCTTCCTCTAACTTTACAGCATTCCATCCTAGAGTTGCCCGTGTCTTATTTTTGTGAGTTCCTTTGACTTTGGGGATCATTCTTCTCTCTGGATAAGTCTGAACTTTCTTGAACTCATTTCCATCTAATAAAACCATTCTTCTACTCTTCAAAAGAGAAGACCCGAGGACCCTGGTGGAGGTCGATGCTAGAAGTTGTCGAAGAATTCTTTGAGCATAACTGTGAAGATTGGCTGACCATAGGCTTGCCCATCCTTTCCTAAAAACATCCTGCTTCCTAGAGTCTGAGGCAGCAAAAACACTGCCTACTATATACAAAAAACATGCTGCAAAATCAATACCACCTGCAAGCAAAACCCTTCTGCTCTAAGGCTATAAAATATTACCAGTTCCTACTCCCCAGTGAAGACTGCTCTCTTTAGTCTTACTCTCACTTTCCCACAGTGAACTCAATACATCAATTTCTTACTTGCCCCTCTTCAGCCTTTGGTCAGTTATTTTTTTTTATCCCCCAAAAACTCCAACCAAAGTCACATAGTAGAGATTGATTTCTCTTTTTAGCAAGAGCATAACCTCACCTCCTCCTGATAACTTCAGCTCCAGAAATATCTGGGTGGCAGGGACCAGATCCCATGCCTTGTAGATAAAGTGGGTCTCAGGTGCAGCTTGATGGCTGCCTCAGCAAAGCTGGTGAGATGGCAGAATCCATACTACATAGTATCTTCTGTAGATTTGTTCTGTCCTGACTTCCTTGGGCTCTCATCTCACAGACAACATCATGGATAAGTAACCAGGAGCCAGGCCATTTATCCTAGTTACTCATTCTTCACTCTCCCTATATATTTCAGTGATCACTGTTTTGAGAGTCTCAAAATTGAAATACTTTGCATAAAAAGGTGAGTTTTTACTTTCATGAGCCTGTAAATTGTAACTATGTAGGCTGATTTCTGGATCTATAAAACATTTTGGGGTGGAGTGTGCTTATTGCTGGATCTGTGCTCAGAGGTCATTCCTGGTGGTACTCTGAGGACCACTTGAGGGGCCAGGAATTGAACCTGTCTCATCTAGCACAAGTGCCTGAGACCTTGTCATAGCTCTCTAGCCCTCTGAGAGATTATTTTTTACCAATGCTCTATTCAGGAATGTTCCTTGAAACTATAACCAAGGAATCATGAAAGAATCATAAAAAGAAGGAGCCAAAGCAGTCATACAAAGATTTAAAAACACACAAAACCACTCATTGTTTTTCTTTTTTTTGGGGGGGGGCACTTCATGCCATGGAGTGTTCCTGACAGTGCTCAGGGGACCATATGGAAAGCCAGGAATTGAGCCTGGGTTGACTTTTACAAGGCAATTGTCCTACTCATACTGTACTATCTCTCTAGCCCAAAATCAATTACTTTTTTTTCAACTATCCTTTAGCCTCCTTGTTGCCCTCTATTCTGAGAGCATTTGATAGAAAAGAACAAGCTCTGTCAGATTGTGGGCTCTCGGAACGGTGGGGTATGTGTCAAGGGTTTGAAGGAATACAAGGGCTGTGAGCACTATGGCGTCAGGATTCTCATGAAGCCTTACTGCTTCCAGAAATACAGACAAGGGGACCTAGATGATGAAGTTTGAGAAGTTAAAAAAGAAAGGAAAGCCAGGGAAGGAGGAAAAGCGCATTACCCACGTTTGTGCCTTGTGTGTATGAATGTGCGCAGCCTGGAATTGAGCCCAGGGGTTCACACATATAAGGCATGTGCTCTACAAAAGAAATGAAGAAAATAAATGATGCTGTCTTCTTTGAAAACAGGTTCTTTCACCTTATTCTCTGGTAAAGATGATGTTTTTGCCCTTTGCTATTAAGAAGGGATTGAGTAGACTTGAGGAAAACTTGCTAGTGGGGTCAGAACACAGCAGGTAGGTCATTTGCCTTGCACATGGCTGACCCAGATTTGATCCCCAGCATCCCATATGGTCACCTGAGCCTGCTAGGAGTAATTTCTGAGTGCAAAGCCAGTAGTAACTCCTGAGCATTACCAGATGTGGTCCCCCCCCAAAAAAATACCTGGTGGCTGAAAGAGAAATTATGCTAAAACCTACTCTGGAGCCCAGCCTGTTCCCGGTGATTGTCTAAGTAAAGGATGACATAAATCAATCAGATGTGGAGCTCAGTTAAGGCAGGATCTCCTCACCTCACACATACCATGACTATTGTGTGGGCAGGTAAAGTTTGGTGGAAATACATGGGGCAGATGAAGCTTGATGCTCTGCAATCTTCGTGGAAAGCATATGTGGGTAGGAAGAACACTTTCCTGGGTAGGTGGGGAAGAGGTGCTGATGAAGAGACTGAGTCAAGAGATGTTCTCAAAGAAGAATCCAAGAGACAGTACAAGTGGTTGTTGTATTCTTGGTGTGTTCCAGAACTTGTTGAGATACTGATAGCTACATCTACCCCAAGCTACTGATAGCTACCCAACCCCAAGATTTTCTGCTCTCCACTTTCACGATTTATTGTGCTACATGCAGAGTGTAGACTAGTAGCACAGTTGTGTGTGTGTGTGTGTGTGTGTGTGTATGTGTGTGTGTGTTAAATTAAATCACCATGAAAGAAAAGAGTTAAAAAGTTGTTGGCGGGGCCAGCGAGGTGGCGCTGGAGGTAAGGTGTCTGCCTTGCCAGTGCTAGCCAAGGAAAGGACCACGGTTCGATCCCCTGGCGTCCCATATGGTCCCCCAAGCCAGGGGCGATTTCTGAATGCGTAGCCAGGAATAACCCCTGAGCATCAAACGGGTGTGGCCTGAAAATCAAAAAATAAAATGTTAAAAAAAAAAAAAGTTGTTGGCATGGGGCCGGAGAGATAGCATGGAGGTAGGGCATTTGCCTTGCATGCAGTACAGTGGTTCGAACCCCGGCATCCCATATGGTCCCCTCCGAGCCTGCCGGAGCAATTTCTTAGTGTAGAGCCAGGAGTAACCCCTGAGTACTGCCTGTGTAATCCAAAAAAGCCAAAAAAAAAAAAAGTTGTTGACAGTTGAGTTTCAGTCATTCAAATGTTCTAAAACCAATCCCTGCAACAGTGTTCATTTCCCACCTCCCCTGCCAAGCCTGCCTCTATGAGAAACTGTTTTATTCTTAATTTCTTTTCTTCCCCACTTCCTCTTTTTATTTATTCTAGGTACCATGGTTGCAGGATTTTTTTTTGGGGGGGGGGGCTACACCCAGTGACGCTTAGAGATTATTCCTGGCTATGCACTCAGAAATCCCTCTTGGCTTGGGGGACTATATGGGATGCTGGGGATCCAACCCAGGTTCATCCTGGGTTAGCCGTGTGCAAGACAAACCCCCTACTGCTGTGCTATTGCTCCAGCCCCTTGCAGGATCTTTGACTGCCCTGATGAGAGTTGGGGCTGTTCACATTCCCTTCTCACCCACCCACTCAGCACTGAGGTTGGTGTGCCTCTTTTCCAAGGCCAGTCACCTCCAGTGCCAGAGAAGGTCTTATTAATTACATAAGGGAAAATAGAAAACGCTTCAAGACCTGTAGATTAAATACTACTCCTCAGAGCCAAAGCTGGCATTAGCAGCTAAAAAAAAAAAAAAAAACATGCACAAGAATACATCAATGGGAATGGCTAAGAGTTTCAAGAATCTGTGACCTACAAAACCAGCTTCCAAGTCCCAGCACCAACAGTAGTTCATGAACCGCACAAAGCACGCCCTCAGGAAGTCCCCTAGCAGGATGGTAATGTAGGTCACCAGCATGTCCGACACAGTCAGTCTCATGAATTCCTACAAGAAAGAACATGGGAACAGGGGCTGGTTAGAGTTTTCCCACATTCACTTCTGACTGCCGTCAGCTATGCAGATTTACCCACATGAGTTTCCTGTGTAATTTCACCTGATTTCCCTCTGGTGAAAGTGCTCAATTTAGGGCCCAACTCTTCAAGTTACTAAGTAGATCTTATCATTAGTTCCTGAACCTGTTGCAACTGATAATGATGTTATACTTGTGGGATTATTGGAAAGATTAAATATTATGTATGCATATCACCTGGCATATTGGCTCTGTCTAAAGTTTAATAGTTGTCAGTACTATTGTTTAGATCTAGAATCTAAAGGGTTACTCCTTGCTTACCCACCAACTCTGAAGTACCAACTGCACCAGGTAAGGTAGAATCTGACTACTGTCTCAGCATAGCAACTGACTTGCTTTACTTCTAGTTACTTGGACTTTATTTCTTGGCATATATAGAAAATCATGCAGGATTTTCAAAGACACGCAACAGAAAAAGAGCCCAAAGCAAAGCTTTGCTTTATAGAGTATACATAATTTCTGATTAATTTTTAATGAAAAAGACATACCAGACACCATCATACCAGGTATCTTGACATCGTAGAGACTGGAGTGCCTAGGGATCCCAGAGTCTTGCTTTATTCATTTTTACACTTGCTTTTAGCCTAAAGGCCAAAAAAGCAGTGATTGATTTATTTCTCTTTATAGCCTCTAATATGATTGATAAATGTTTGTTCTGTAAATGGCTGATGAATTTTCAGGGTTATCAATAAGAATCCAGGCTAATCATCCTAAATAATAGTCAAATCCATGTGTTTCTAGTATCCACTTTGGGCCACTCTGGGGCCTTGAATGGAGTGTGGGGGGAATATAGCAATGCAGGACCTAATGCCTCAAACAAGTCATTACAAGTGAGCTTCAGTCAGTGGTGGGAAAGCTGAAGGGCCTTCAGGAGGAGGGCAAGATGGATCCTCAAAGGGAGGGTGGGTTTGCTGACTGGAAGAGACTTTCTGTATTATACACACGAGTTTAGAAATGCAGGAGTTCACAACCACCACTACCACCACCACCACCACCACCACCACCACCAGAAAAAAAAAAAGAAAAAAAAAACAAAAGAAATGCAGGAGTTGAGGTACCCAGCTACTTTGTGCATGGAAAAGTGGGAGATTTGAAGAGCATGGAGAAGTCTGGACTGAAGGAGATGAGAAATGGTGAGCCTGAATCTTCTATGAAGGAAGAAACAAGAAATGCCTCCTGCATCTGGGGGCTGGACTTGTAGGCAGTGTCCAGTAGTGTGTGATGTAGAACCTCCCACCAGCCTCAGTTGAAAACATACTATGTGATGCTCTAAGTGGGGGAATTCTTTAGGGGGATGCAGGAAGTCTCAAAAAGTTACATACTGTGTGCCTGTGCAGAGGCAGAGGGAAGAGTCTAGCAAAGGGGTAGGTTGGGAAGGAAGGAAGGAAGGAAGGAAGGAAAGGAGGAAGGGAGGAAGGGAGGGAGGGAGGGAGGAAGGGAGGGAGGAAATCACTCCTGAATCTTCTATGAAGGAAGAAACAAGAAATGCCTCCTGCATCTGGGGGCTGGACTTGTAGGCAGTGTCCAGTAGTGTGTGATGTAGAACCTCCCACCAGCCTCAGTTAAAAACACACTATGTGATGCTCTAAGTGGGGGAATTCTTTAGGGGGATGCAGGAAGTCTCAAAAAGTTACATACTGTGTGCCTGTGCAGAGGCAGAGGGAAGAGTCTAGCAAAGGGGTAGGTTGGGAAGGAAGGAAGGAGGGAAAGGAGGAAGGGAGGAAGGGAGGGAGGGAGGGAGGAAGGGAGGGAGGAAATCACTCCTGGTGGAGCCGGAGTGATAGCACAGCATTTTCCTTGCACACTGTCAATCTGGGACAGACCTAAGTTCGATCCCTGGCATCCCATATGGTCCTCCGAGCCTTGGGCTCAGGAGCGATTTCTGAGTGCAGAGTCAGGAGTAACCTCTGAACGCTGCCAGGTGTGGACCCCCCCCCCCAATAAAAAAGAAATTGTCCCGGGCAGGCTCAGGGGACCATAGGTGATGTCAGGGATCAGACCTGGGTGTGTCCCGAGTCGGCTTTGTGCAAATGCCCTACCACTGTGCTATCACTTCAGCTCCTAATTTGGAAGAATTCTAATAAAAACTATTCACTTTTTTCTCTAAAGTAGAGCACAGATGCACATATACACAAAAAGTCCTGCACCCCAATTTTAGTCATGATTTCTAGTGAAAGGAAGACAAGCTTTTGTTGAAATCTGTTCTAAGATCCAAAATAAATCTAGGGATATTTGGTTGATCACAGTTTATATATAAAAATATAAGGTCACTGAAAAACTAGGAGTAAGAAGGTGGAGCTTTTAAAAGAAATAATGACTTGACCTGTGGTGAATTATAAATGGAAATGTGGTTCCAGAGGAATAGTGTGGGGCTTAGAGCATCTGCCTTGTAAGTATATGGTCCCGAATTCAGGTTCCCTGTGTGTCCCACATGCACCAGGAACAAGCCCACAGCTCCATCCTTTGATAGATTTGGCAATCTGTTGTCTGCCATCCTTTGGTTTCTAGTTCCATCACAGCCAGTTTCATGTGAGCATCATGAAAAGGGTGTGACCCACAAAAGAACACCATAATTTAAAGAGTTTCACTGCCAGAAAATACAATTTAGGACACTAATGAGAACCACAGCCATAACTTGTGTGCCCCTACTGAAATTGTGACCCCTGTGAGCATGCATATAGACACCACCACTAAGGTCAAACCTTCATGAGGACTGCACGTGTGAGTACTGACCCCTGAGGTGTTACCTTTACTACCCAGCCCCAGGACATTTACAGGACATTGCAACTCAGTGTGGGCACCATAGACAAGCATATATTCTACCCTCTGTCATCAACCTCAACAACAATGAAACATGATGAGAGTGCCAAGGAAGGCATAACTAAGAATAGAGAATGGAGGCCACCTTTTCAGGACAGCATGGCTACTCACAATGCCCACGGCCGTCTCCCAGCAAGATCCCCGGGGCACATCTGCAGGGTGCAGGGGTGGTCGTGGGATGCTGTCGTTCCAACCTGAGGAGTTGTAGTAGTTAAACAGAGTCCAGTGGGTGATGTTCCTTATTATCTCTTCGTTAGACAGCTAAAATGGGGAAGGAGATGTGGGGAAGAAGCCGGAGATGGTCCAACTGTTGTTGCCACAGGAATAGTAATTAAAGCCAGTACATGCCACCATCCAGTGCTTCAGCCTTGCTCTCTCATTCAACAAATCTATCCAGAAATGCCTTTCCCAACTTTTCAGTCTATACAGAAGACTCAGAGGGAGATTGGTTGAAGTTCCTGAGTCTTTTTATAATGACCTTTTCTTCTAAATTATTATTCATCCATCCATTCATCTAGTTATTTTTCTGCTTGATTTTGGAGTCACCCAAGCAGAATTCTGAAGGGGCTAAATCTCAATGATACTAGAACAATCTTGCTCAGCTTGGTGATCTAGCACTGCTCTAACCCAGCAGAGCTGGGGTTAATAGGGCCACATTCAGCAGTATTCAGGGCTACCAAGCCTCCCCCAGAGACCCTTAAGGGGGTCATTCAATGCCAAGGATGGAACTGCAAGGTATGCAGCCCTGACCATTGAACAACATCCCTGACCCTCATTATTCTTCTCCAGGGAATAATTTATTATAGATTTACAAATCAGCTTATATAATCAGCTTATACAAATCAGTGTTGAGAGCAGGGCACACAGGTAAATGACAACAATAACCACATGGACAATTAATAAACAGAATGATACGTGCTAAGTAATTAGGGGGAACCAAGGAGCATTTACATCAGTGAATGGCAATCATAGAAATAAATCACTGACAGAGAAACCTAAACCCCAGAAAGGATTAGACAACTAGTCACATGTGGGGAGAAGGGCTGAGAGAGAGAGACAGAGCAACGACTCTATTGGATGGAGGAGCTGAGGCTGGTGTAGATATCTGGGATAGGAGGGGAGTCAGAGATGTAGGGTAGATGGGGGTGGCATGTAGACAAAAGCCAGATGCAGTTACATTCACACTAAGTCTTCTAATAGTTCCCATGACTCATAAGTTAAAGTCCACACCATGTATATAGAAGGTAGGGAGGAGATATGTATTTGGGGTCCTGCTCCTTTCAATTAGCACTTTCCAAGTCCTTCTATGATCTACCACCCCTTCCTAGGATTTCTCTATTGAAGTAGATCTCATAGCTGTTGTCATGCATGGGGTCTCCCTAATCACTGTGTGATACAACAGGGAGCACCCCAGGTATTATGACAAGCAGATACTCTACACAGCAACAGTGGGTGCTGCCTTCTCTCAGGTTCAACCAGCTGTGCAAAATGTTGTGGCCTATCATCTCAATGGATACTTGCTTGGCTACTAATAGTTTAAGGCTGCCAAGAAATAATATAGACAAAGGTGCAGATAAACATTAAAGGTACCAAATGATGAGCATCAGATGTGGGGAAAAAATGAAGAAAAAAAAACAGAAAAGAATTGTAGTTTAGAATCTAGAGAGAAAATAAAGGAGTTGAGGTACTTTTCTTATATGCTGCCAGTCCTGATTCAATTTCTGGGTCCATATATATATATATAGTCTTCCAGGTGTGTATAAATACCCCCAAACATAAATAAACAAAGCAAAATTGCAGAGTGGCATCACTACTAATACCATGGCAATACATTTCTTAAAAAGAAAACAGCAGCAAAGTGTTTCTTATTTATTTATGAATGACTTTGGTATGAGGGCCACACTCAGTGGTGCTGAGACCTAGTGCTGGCTCTGTGCTCAGGGTACCATGCAAGCACTGGGAATCTGCAGCAAAATAATAACAGCAGATGGTTTTTGGCTTATAGAGCTCTGGATCTCTCTTTTTCTACTTCACTTTTCCAAGCTTTCCAAAATTTATTCAGATACTGTGATTAGGGTTGAGGGTTTTGTTATAAAAATATTAAAAAGTCACTACTGTGATTATGGTTGAGAATGTTCTTAAAAAGGAACAACAGGACCAGAGAGATAGTACAGTAGACCTGGTGTTTGCTCCTAAACAAAAACAAATAAAAAAAGGAATTATAGGACTACAAGGGGTTCAGGGAGTGTGTGGTCATTACCTTGAGGTGGACATCATCCATGAGGGCCAACAGAAAGGTGTAGAGATTCCCCAGGAAAAGAGCAAAGATGCGGCCCAGCTGCCACTTCAGTCCAACACGTGGATGGTAATTCTCCAGGATAGCGATGGTTTCAAAGAGAGGGGGACAAAACATCCCCAGCAGGGACATCACAATTTCTACCTGAGAGAGTGAGCAGCTGGATCATTTGTGTCATGACCATTACTTGCTTGGCCACTATCTGTGTACCTTTTGGGCTATGCCCTTCCATCTCCCTGCTGTCACTGCCTTTGCTCCAGGAATGCTTGGGGTCTTCAAAATTGGGGATATGACCCTGGCTAAGACAGCCAACACCCTCTGAACAGCTAGTATATATTCCACACACTGGAATGCCTGTTGACTGTTATCAAGGTTGTGGCTGTCTATATTGATAAAACAAGCACAATTTTTTTGAGAAGTCAATGAGCTAAGCACCAAGGCACTTTTTGTGTTTTAAAAGAGTTGGGACCTGGATGATGGCACCATGGTAACCCTCAGCTCCTGAGCATGGAGAACAGGAGGCTCAAATCACAAATGGGAACTAGTAATAGAGGGATGCACAAGTAGTGTGCATTGGCATTGGTTCAATGGCTGTGACCTCTAGTTTGCTACCTACAATTTGCCGGTTTTGTAACTTAGGAAAAATCTCATCACTTCTCTGAGATTCTTGTTTCTTCATGCATGAAAAGGTAATCACAGTCCTTGGTATAAGAGATAATGCACACACATCGATTAGCCAGGAGTCTAGTATATTATAAACACCGGCTCCAATTTAGGATAATTCAAACTTCCAACAGAACACACTGCACCTCAAGCTGTTCACTGCGTGAAGAGTAAATCTCACTGCTGACCGCATGGTGAGTTGGCCAACATTTCTGGTCTGGTTTTGACTTTCCTGGTGTCTCTCATACCTTCTGGTTGGTTTGACTTCTCACCATCTACCTGCTCATGCAATTATTCCTCCTGCAGTGCATTGCCACACTACCATATCCAGCATTGTTCTTTGTGTGTTTGCTCAGCCTCATTCCTTTCTTTTTTTTTTTTTTTGTTTGTTTGTTTGTTTTTGGGCCACACCCGGTGGTGCTCAGGGGTTACTCCTGGCTATCGGCTCAGAAATAGCTCCTGGCAGGCACGGGGGGACCATATGGGACACCGGGATTCGAACCAACCACCTTTGGTCTTGGATCGGCTGCTTGCAAGGCAAACGCCTCTGTGCTATCTCTCCGGGCCCATCATTCCTTTCTTTACACAAGATCCTCATATTTTCTTTTTTTCTTTTTTCGGGCCACACCCATTTGATGCTCAGGGGTTACTCCTGGCTAAGCGCTCAGAAATTGCCCCTGGCTTGGGGGGACCATATGGGACGCAGGGAGACAGAACCGTGGTCCTTTCTTGGCTAGCGCTTGGAAGGCAGACACCTTGCCTCTAGCGCCACATCGCTGGTCCCAGATCCTCATATTTTCAACTCACATAAACAACCCCCTCACTCCCTGCAAACATACCCATAACTCAAAACATATTTGTTTGGTTATTCCTGTCTATTGATGTGTGTGCTCTGATTTATTATCATCACGCTTACTTCTTAAGTAAACTGCACTCTGCTTAAGGCGGAATTTATCTTGGGCATCTTTTTTATTCCTCTCTCCTACCTTATTAGCCTTATGTTTTAGATGAGTTCATTGTAAGAAGCATGACTTGGGCCCGGAGAGATAGCACAGCGGCGTTTGCCTTGCAAGCAGCCTATCCAGGACCAAAGGTGGTTGGTTCGAATCCTGGTGTCCCATATGGTCCCCCGTGCCTGCCAGGAGCTATTTTTGAGCAGACAGCCAGGAGTAACCCCTGAGCACTGCCGGGTGTGGCCCAAAAACCAAAAAAAAAAAAAAAAAAAAAAAAAAAAGAAGCATGACTTAAAAATAAAGTTAGCTCGAGTCCTGGAGGAATAGCACAATGACTTAGAGCATCTGCCTTGCAAACACACAGTCACAAGTTCAAATCCCCAGTGTTTCACATGCACTGAGCATGATCTGAGCAGCGTTGCTGTTTGAGTTCAGAGCTCTCCTGTCTTCCACCCATGGTGGTGCAAGTAATTTGTTATTTCTTCTTCGCTTCCTTTTCTCCTGCATTCCTTGATTATAGCAATAGGAGCAACAACAGCAAAAATTAAGGGAGAGGAATGAACAAAAAATACTTGGGGGCTGGAGAGATAGTATGGGGATAAGGCCTTAGATATGACTGACTCTGGTTGCATCTCTGGTCCCCTGAGCACAGCCAGGAGTGAGTCCGGAGCACAGCCAAGAGTAAGCTCAAAGCATTACCAGTTGTGGCCCCAGTCCCTCTCAATTTTTTGGTTTTTGTTTTTTTGGTCACACCTGGTGGTGCTCAGGGGTTACTCCTGGCTCTGTGCTCAGAAATCGCTCCAGGCGATGGGATACTGGGATTTGAACCACCATCTGTCTTAGATCGGCTGTGTGCAAGGCAAATACCCTATCGCTCTGCTATTTCTCTGGCTCCCCTCTCAATTATTTTATTTTTATTTTTTATTTTTTTTTGGTTTTTGGGTCACACCTGGCGGTGCTTAGGAGTTACTCCTGGCTCTATGCTCAGAAATCGCTCCTGGCAGGCACAGGGGACCATATGGAATGCCGGGATTTGAACCACTGTCCTTCTGCATGAAAGGTAAACGCTTTACCTCCATGCTATCTCTCCAGCCCCTCTCAATTATTTATTTATTTATTTATTTTTGGCCACACCGTTTGATGCTCATGGGTTACTACTGGCTAAGCGCTCAGAAATTGCCCCTGGCTTGGGGGGACCATATGGGACACCGGGGGATCGAACCGCAGTCCTTCCTTGGTTAGCGCTTGCAAGGCAGACACCTTACCTCTAGTGCCACCTCACCAGCTCCCCTCTCAATTATTTTTAATAACTACTGCCTTTAAATTTTGATTTTTGATCCACTCACATTTACTATAAACATTGATATATGAAGACTTAAATATATTTGAGCTGTATTTTATATTTATGTTATCACTTATATATTTCTATTCTTGCCTTTTTGTTTGTTTCTGGATTCACCTGGTGTTGCTTGGGGCTTACTCATTGCTCTGCACTCAGGAATTACTCTTGGCAGTGCTAGGGGGACTATATAGGATGCCAGAAATCAAACCCAGGTCAGTTGCATGCAATGCAAGTTCCTTACTTGCTGTTCTATCTTTATAGAGAATATTCTTGCATGTTTTATTTGGGGATTTTTTTTCTTTTTCTTTTTTATTTTTGTGGTGCCAGGGACTGAGCCTTGGACCTTATACATGGTAGACATGTGACCTTCCACTGACATGCCTGGCCCATGTTTTTTTTTTGGGGGGGGCCACACCCGGTGATGCTCAGGGGTTACTCTTGGCTATGTGCTCAGAAATCATTCTTGGCTTGGGGGACCTTATGGGATGCTGCGGGATTGAATCACAGTTCGTCCCAGGCTAGCACTCACAAGGTAGATGCCTTACCTCTAGCGCCACCATTCCAGGCCCCATGGACCAGGATTTTTTCTTTTTATTTAATTTATCTCATTATTTTGTGGATCAACATCTGTTGGATTAATCAGCCTTCACCCTAAACTATTATGGCTTCCTCTTTTACATGACAAAAACCCATCTGGGCAGGAAAAATTCTAGATAGGATCTCTACCTTAACCTAGTCTTCAACCATGAGGGTAGTCCTATCTTTCCAATAAATACTGTGGTCCCAGCCAGATCTTTTCTTGCTCATATGGTGGAAAGGTCATGAGATGCATGTTTCATTTCTCTCCAGCCTAGTTTTGATTATTTCTTGTGGTGGCCCTGCTCCAGACCTGCTTTTCCTTCCCCTGTGGGATTACAGCATGTGGAATTATTCACAAACATCTTTTTTTTCTCTGGGCTTGTTTGTTTTTGTTTTTTGGGTCACACCCGGCAGTGCTCAGGAGTTACTCCTGGCTCTATGCTCAGAAATCGCCGCTGGCAGTCACCGGGGACCATATGGGATGCTGGGATTCAAACCATTGACCTTCTGCATGCAAGGCAAATGCCTTACCTCCATGCTATCTCTTCAGCCCCTTTTCTCTAGGTTTAACTAAATGATTCATTATCAAGTCTTAACTTTATTTATATATCTGTCGCCAAATGATTTATAATTAGTTTAACCAAATAGCTAGGATCTCATTAGCTATCATCTAGAATGAGGGGGTATCTAGTTCTTCTGTGTCTTATCACTTAACAAGCTAATCTGGATTTCTCAAATGGGAAACATCCCCAAGACAAAAAAAATTCCAATTATTATTATTTTTTTTTTGGATTTGGGGCCACACCTGGTGATGCTTAGGGGTTACTCCTGGCTCTGCACTCAGAAATCACTCCTGACTTGGGGAACTATATGGGATGCCGGGGGATTGAACCTCAGTTTGTCATGGGTCAGCCTTGTGCAAAGCAAACTCCCTACTGCTGCGCTACCGCTCTCACACACACCCCCCCCCCCCAATTCCAATTTTTAAGCACCTTTCCAATCCAATTTTGTTTGTTTTTCTTGTTTCTGGTAGAACTCAGGGTTTACTCTTGGCTCTGCACTCAGGGATCACTCCTTTTTTGACCAGGGAACCAGATGAGGTGTCAGGGATCGAACCTGGGTCAGCTGCATGCAATAAAATTATCTGCCTCTGTGCTGTCACTCTGCGATCCCTATCCTCTTTTCCTACAGTTGCTACTATCCTGTTCACTAAAGAAAGTCATGCCACCAAACCCGGATAAAAATAAAGATTGAGATACAGATTCCACCTCTTCATGGAAGGAACTAGAAAAATCCCTTTGCAAGTAATTGTGCAGACAAGAATGGAAAACTTGGGGCTGAAAAGATAATGAAGCGGGTAGGACGTTTGCCTTGCATTTGGCTGATCCGGGTTTGAACCCTGGCATTCTATATATTTCCTCAAGCCTGTCAGTGTAATTCAGAACACACAGCCAGAAGTAATCCCTGAACAATCCAGATGTGACTTCAAAACATAAAAACTAAAAGGACAGTTGTAGTCATTTCCCCCATTATTGCCAACTACCACAGATATAAAATTCCAAAAAGAGATGTATGGATTTAATATCATCACAATAAAAACTGAAGTAAGTTTATTGTGATTTTTCGATGAGTGAAATCACTCTGCAAGACATCAGTATGTTTAAATCCAAGAAAAGATAGACTATAGAATATAAAAAGAAGCCAAGAACCACATCTCTGCATTAATACATATTTGATTTATGAAGCATGGCACTGTGGAGCTTTAAGGAAAAAGAAATAATCTCTCTAATAACTGGTGTTAAGATAACTGACTATTCAGTTGACTGACATGTTAATTAAATCCAGCTTTAGCTATACAAGCCAGCCCAAAGGCCCAGTAACAGGTGACTACTTGTTAAAAATATTCAGGCCATGGGCCCGGAGAGATAGCACAGCAGCGTTTGCCTTGCAAGCAGCTGATCCAGGACCAAAGGTGGTTGGTTCGAATCCCGGTATCCCATATGGTCCCCCGTGCCTGCCAGGAGCTATTTCTGAGCAGACAGCCAGGAGTAACCCCTGAGCACTGCCGGGTGTGGCCTAAAAACAAAACAAAAAAAAAATTCAGCCACTTAACTGGAAATGAATGTAATTTTATTTTTATTTTTTTTTATTTGTTTGGGTTTTTTGGGTCACAGCCAGCTGTGCTCAGGGGTTACTCCTGGCTGTCTGCTCAGAAATAGCTCCTGGCAGGCACGGGGGACCATATGGGACACCGGGATTCGAACCAACCACCTTTGGTCCTGGATTGGCTGTTTGCAAGGCAAATGCCGCTGTGCTATCTCTCCGGGCCAGAATGTAATTTTATTTTAAAAAATGTTTCATAACCATACTTCCAGTCATTCCATTGAGTGGCACAGGAATGATGTGATTTCAGAAACTACCTGACATATGCACCTGTGCAGAGACCTTCCCTCTTCCCTTACCTCATTCCTTTCATACCAGCTGACATTCTTCATTTTGGCAAATTCCTGGGATCGCTTCACAACAAAGTAAATGAGGTACCCACTTCCACACAAACAGCAGATGATGAGGAAGTTGGCCAGGACACGGAGGAATCGTGTTAGGTGGACATTTTCTTCCTTGTTGCTCTCCTGCTCATCCACTATTGATTCCTGCCAAGTGTGAATATAAGCTGTGAACATTGACAGACCAGGTACCAACAGGAACTATTGAATACTGGTGACAGGTGTAGTGCTAACCACTTGCTGCGATGAGCTCATTGGATTTCAACAATAAACTATAAGGATCAGTATTCAGATCACAGTACCAAGATCCAGAGAGATTTCAGAAACTATCTGATTAAGATTGTTCTATCTAAATCTATAAATGAAGTGAATTTAAATTATATTTGACTTAACTCTGTTATTATTATTGTTATTATTAATTTTTTTGTTTTTGTTATTGGGTCACATTTGGCAATGTTCAGGAGTTACCGCTGGTGGTGGTTGGGGGACCATATTGGCTGCTGGGGATTGAACCTGAATTGATCACTTGCAAGGCAAATGTCTGACCATTGTACTTTCACTCTGGCTCCAATATAAATTATATTTTAATGACATTTTCTTTGTTTTGGTCACACATAGTGACACTCAAGGCTTCCTCGCTTACTCTGGGCTCTGTGGTCAGGTACCATTCTTGGCAATTCTTGGAAATCCATATGCAGTGAGAGGGATTGAATCTGGGTCACAATTTCTATTTCTCTCATTACTTAAATTGAATCTTAACAATGTTGACTCTTGCAGTCCAAGCACTGGCAAAGTTTTTCCTATAAACAGTTAGAGAGCAAAAAATTTTTTTACTTTGTAGGCCATATGGTCTCTCTCACAGCTACTCAAATATGCCAGTGTAACATGACGACAACCACAATGTGTAAAAATAAGCTAACATGACTTTGCTTCAGTAAAATCTTATTTTAAAAATGGACAGCAGGCTGATTTGAACCCTGTGTGCTGATTCCTACTTCATGAGCATAGTATTTAGGGTTTCTTCACTTTTTTTAAAAAAGGTTTATTGATTGATTAAATGAATGATTGGTTTTTGGGCCACACCTGGCGATACTCAGGGGTCACTCCTGGCTCTGTGCTCAGAAATTGCTCCTGGCAAGCTTAGGGGATCATATGGGATGCCAGAAATTGAACCGGTCTGTCCCGGGTCTGCCACATGAAAGGCAAATGCCTTACCGCTATGCTATTTCTCTGGCCCTATTTCTTCACTTCTTTAAGCATAATTTGGAAACATTCGATATAGAAGTATTGTACTTTTTTTTTAAAGGGTAGGCTGTTATATATAATCCCAGGAATTTGATACAATTTATATAATTTTGCTATAAATGGAATTGTAAAATATTTCCTCTTCTTTGATTCTATTATATAACATATCAGAGATTTAAAAATTATTAACTCTGTATCCTGCATGAGAAATGGGAAAACCAGGATGAAAGATGCTAAATTATTTATTTCGTCAATGAGCAGTTATTGTACTCAGTTCAGATTGAGATCATTTATAGATCAGTAAATATAAGCAGTTAATTATCTTACTTTTTCACAAAAGAAGTGCCCTCAGGAGCTAGAGAGATATTACAGGGATTAAGGAATCTTTAAAGCTAAACTCTAAAAGTGATCCTAATCCTCCCCCTTTCTACCGGCTCCCTCAAACCCACACACACAATGTTACCAATAGAATATAAAATTAAAAATAGGCAATATGCTAAATTAATGAATAAATGAAGGCAGAGGCTGGGATATCCAAGCAAACACATCTGATTTTTCCTTCGACAGCTCTGAAAAGCCATCCTGAGTTCCCATATGGTCAATATTTCTATCGTGTGATCAGTCTGCCCTTCATTTCCCTGAGACCTGGAAAGACAGTTAAATGTATCTGAGCTCAGTAGTCCTGTCTTCTTTTTTTCTCTTACCCAGTCCTCCCATCAGGAGACCTGGGCTGCTGCCCACTGACAGATGCTTATAGATGGCAGGTACACCCACCAGAGCCAGGCTCGGCCTCTGCAGCTCACCATGTGAGTCCAATTTGTTGACCTGGCATGGTTGGAGCAGTGTTCAATTTAGTTTTCTTCTCATAATAAGAGGAAACCCTCCAGGCCTCGATCTTGGGGGATGGGCTCTAACTCTAGCTTCAGGCTTCAGCAGAGAGAAACAAAGAAATTTGATGCCTCGAACACAGGGAGATTAGGGCTGATAACATCTGCATGAATTCCTGCCCTGCACAGACACTCAGGCTCTGCCTCCCCACTAATGAAACTGTCAAAGTGTGCCTACATTCCAATTATGGACTAGGCTTGGAAATTATTCCCTATCACTCAGTTTGCAGAGAGCTGTGGTCTTCAAACTGGTGAGAGGTTATGTTCTTTGCAAAAAAGGAAAACTGTAAGTTCCAGCCTTATCTTGGGACTTAGACCTTCACCTTCACTGCAGAAAAGAAATAAAAGAAAAGGTATACTGTAAAAACAAAAGAAAGTTTTGCTGAATATTTAGTATATTCTCTAAGGGAGACAGAGTTTCAGTAAGCATGGAGAAAAATATTTAGGAGAAAGAAAAGTCAACCTTCGGTACAGATTTCTCAGCAGTGGGCTACCCCACTTTTTACATCTTGTATGTCATGATGGGAGAGGGCGGGTTATGGTTATTTAATGATAATTTTATTACACTGAGCAAAAGATTCAAGTTGTGGGTGCTCTTGGTGACTTGACTTTCCTCCAGTTCCCAACAGTTCCTCCACAGACTTCTGTAGTACTTGTGGGTTAGGAGAAGTAGCAGACGTGGTCAAAGGATGGTGTCAGAGGATCCAGATGGAAGATTTCTTTTCTTTTCTTTTCTTTTTTTGTTTTTTTCGGGCCACACCCATTTGATGCTCAGGGGTTACTCCTGGCTAAGGCTCAGAAATTGCCCCTGGCTTGCGGGGGACCATATGGGACGCCGGGGGATTGAACCGAGGTCCTGATCCTTGGCTAGCGCTTGCAAGGCAGACACCTTACCTCTAGCGCCACCTCGCCGGCCCCCAGATGGAAGATTTCTAACCTTGCTAGCCTGCATCATCTATGAAATTCTTTGAGAATCTGGGAAGGAGAAAGATATAAATAGTGGAGACAATATTCTTGCAAACCAGGACACTTGTTGCAAGATTGTGTACATTAACTGACTGATGTAACTCAGCCCGAACTGAACAATTATTCCATTGACTGGAGTAATTTTCTTCAGGTACTTTAGTATCTTCCATCAGGATCTGCCATTTTCTTATGCTGGATACAAAGTTAATAGCAGCAAAAAGGAGAAACTTGGTCCGGACAAGGCTTTGTCTGCCTTGCCAGTGCTAGCCTAGGACAGACTGCGGTTCGATCCCCCGGCAACCCATATGGTCTCCCAAGCCAGAAGCGATTTCTGAGCACTTTTCCAGGAGTAACCTTTGAGCATCACCGGATGTGGCCCAAAACAAAACAAAACAAAACAAAACCAAAAAAAGAGAGAAACTTTTCTATTGTACCTTAAAAAAGGTACAATACTTCTGTGTCAAATGTTTCCAAACTGTGCTTAAAGAAGTGAAGAAGGGCCCGGAGAGATAGCACAGCGGCGTTTGCCTTGCAAGCAGCCGATCCAGGACCAAAGGTGGTTGGTTCGAATCCCGTGACCCATATGGTCCCCCGTGCCTGCCAGGAGCTATTTCTGAGCAGACAGCCAGGAGTAACCCCTGAGCACCGCTGGGTGTGGCCCAAAAACCAAAAACCAAAAACCAAAAAAAAAAAAAAAAGTGAAGAAATCCTAAACACCATTCACATGAATTAGGAGTCAGCAAACTGTGATGCGGGGTTCAGATCCAGCCTGCTGCCCCTTTTTAAAATAAGATTTTACTGAAGCTAAGTCATGTCTGCTTACTTTTACACATTGTCTATGGTTGTCTTCGTGCTACACTGCCATAGTTGCGTAGCTGTGAGAGAGACCATATGGACTACAAAGTAAAAAATATATTTGCTCTCTAACTGTTTATAGGCGAACTTTGCCAGTGCTTGAACTGCAAGATTCAACATTGTTAAGCTTTAATTTAAGGGACAATAGAAATAGAAATTGTGACCCAGGTTCAGTCCCTATCACTGCATATGGATTTCCAAAAATTGCCAAGAATGCTGACCACGAGTCAACAGTAAGCCTTGAAGTGTGACCATGTGTTACCAAAATAAGCAAAGCAGTTTCCATCTAAATATAATTTAAATCTTCTGGGTTCATATTTCCAAGAAAGCTTTCTTTTTTTTTTCCCAGGGGAGAGCATGAATGCAGTCCCCCACTTCCACAAATTATGCAGTCGATTTTCCCACATTTGGGGAAATTGCAGCACACCCGGAGTGCAATGGGTGAGCCTCGCCCTGGGGAAACCACCTTCGTGATCATGGTATCTCCCCTGCCAGGTAATTATAAGAAAACTTTCTTTTTTTTTTGGTTTTTGGATCACACTCGGTAGCATTCGGGGTTCCTCCTGGCTCTATGCTCAGAAATCGCTCCTGGCAGGCTCAGGGGACCATCTGGGATGCCGGGATTTGAACCACCGACTCCTGCATGAAAGGCCTTACATCCATGCTATCTCTCCGGCCCCAAGAAAACTTTTTTTTTTGTTTGTTTTTTGGGCCACACCGGGGGTGCTCAGGGGTTACTCCTGGCTGTCTGCTCAGAAATAGCTTCTGGCAGGCACGGGGGGACCATATGGGACGTCGGGATTCGAACCAACCACCTTAGGTCCTGGATGGGTTGCTTGCAAGGCAAACGCCGCTGTGCTATTTCTCTGGGCCCAAGAAAACTTTCTTGACCAATCATTTGGGCACCTTATTTCCTGCTCTCCAATTGTGAGATTTTCACCCCTTATTTACTTGCCGTAGTTTCTCAATGACCAGAGAACTTCCAGTTTCTGGGGAAGTGGGGCCTGCCCTGGGGTGGATACCTTGAAGCTGGTGGTGATGGAGGCATATTTGTTGTCTGCTGTCTCGGAGTTCCCAATCAAGTAGTCCCAGCTTGTGAACATCTTGAAGCTGAAGGTGAAATTGTCATTCTCTCCCTCACTCGTGGTGCCCTGGGTATTACTGGCCATTCTGCAAGGCACATGTTCCTGTTACTTATGTCTGCCTGGTTTCTCCCAACGGAGGGTTACCCAGGCCACTTTGCTCTAAGTGGGCCCTTCCCTCCCTCCCTTCTTTTCTCCTTCCTTCCCTTCTTCCCTCCCTCTTCCCTTCTTCCCTCCCACTTCCCTCCCACTTTCCTTCCTTCCTTCCTTCCTTCCTTCCTTCCTTCCTTCCTTCCTTCCTTCCTTCCTTCCTTCCTTCCTTCCTTCCTTCCTTCCTTCCTTCCTTCCTTCCTTCCTTCCTTCCTTCCTTCCTCCCTCCCTCCCTTCCTCCCTCCCTCCCTTCCTCCCTCCTTCCTTCCTTATTTCCTTCTTTTCTTTTTTTTTTGGGGGGGGGCCACACCCGGAGGTGCTCAGGGGTTACTCCTGGCTATCTACTCAGAAATAGCTCCTGGCAGGCACGGGGGGGACCATATGGGACGCCAGAATTCGAACCAACCACCTTAAGTCCTGAATTGGCTGCTTGCAAGGCAAGCGCTGCTGTGCTATCTCTCCGGCCCCATCTTCCTTTCTTCCTTCTTCTCTCCCCTCCTTCTTCCTTCCCTTCTTCCTTCCCCTCCTTCCTTCTCTCCTTCCCCTTCCCTCCCTTCTCCCCTCTTCTTCCTTCTTCTTTCCTTCCTTCCTTCCTTCCTTCCTTCCTTCCTTCCTTCCTTCCTTCCTTCCTTCCTTCCTTCCTTCTCTCCTTCCCCTTCCCTCCTTCCTTCCTTCCTTCCTTCTCTCCTTCCCCTTCCCTCCTTTCTTCCTTCCTTCCTTCCTTCCCTCCCTCCCTTCCTCCTTCCTTCCCTCTCCCTCTCTCCTTCCTTCCTTCCTTTATCTCCTTCCTTCCTTTATCTTCTTTCTTTCTCTTTCTTTCTTTCTTTCTTTCTTTCTTTCTTTTCTTTCTTTTCTTTCTTTCTTTCTTTCTTTCTTTCTTCTTTCTTTTCTTTCTTTCTTTCTTTCTTTCTTTCTTTCTTTCTTTCTTTATTCTTTCTTTTTCTTTCTTTCTTTTTTTTTTTTCTTTTTTTTTTTCTTTCTTTTTTTATTTCTTTATTTCTTTCTTTTTTTCTTTCTTCTTACTTTCTTTCTTTCTTTTTCTTTCTTTCTTTCTTTCTTTCTTTTTTCTTTCTTTCTTTGTTTCTTTCTTTCTTTCTTTTCTTTCTTTCTTTCTTTCTTTCTTTCTTTCTTTCTTTCTTTCTTTCTTCTTTCTTTCTTTTTTTCTTTCTTCTTTCTTTCTTTCTTTCTTTCTTTCTTTCTTTCTTTCTTTCTTTCTTTCTCTCTCTTTCTTTCTTTCTTTCTTTCTTTTCTTTTCTTTCTTTCTTTTCTTTCTTCTTTCTTTCCTTTCTTCCTTCTTTCTTTCCTTCTTTCTTTCTTCTTTCCTTCTTTCTTTCTTTCTTTTTTTTTTTTTCTTCTTTCTTTCTTTCTTTCTTTTTTCTTTCTTTCTTTCTTTCTTTCTTTCTTTCTTTCTTTCTTTCTTTCTTTCTTTCTTTCTTTCTTTCTTTCTTTCTTTCTTTCTTTCTTTCTTTCTTTCTTTCTTTCTTTCTTTCTTTCTTTTCTTTCTTTTCTTTCTTTCCTCTCTACTTGGTGATGCTCAGGGAAAAGCCTGGTTTGGAGTTTGGAGGTCACTACTGGTTGTGTTCAGTCTGACCTGGTTCTCCTGCATGTAGATCATGCACCCAGCCTGTTGGAGTATCTGGCAGTACTCTCCGATATAAAATAAGTCCCAAGACTGTTGGTACTAATACCAGGTAACATTTATGTCCTTTCTTTCCTTTTTATTTTTGTGATATTTTTGTTTTTATTTATTTTATTTTATTTTATTTTTTTTGGTTTTTGGGCCACACCCATTTGACGCTCAGGAGTTACTCCTGGCTATGCAATCAGAAATGCCCCTGGCTTGGGGGGACCATATGGGACGCCGGGAGATCGCTAGCGCTTGCAAGGCAGACACCTTACCTCTAGTGCCACCTTCCCGGCCCCTGTTTTTACTTTTTATGTTTTATTTTAAACACTGTGGTTTACAATGTTGTTTATACAATTATTTATATAATTATACAATAATTTATACAATTACCTCAGATATTCAAAGTTCCAACACCAATTCTACTACCAGTGTGACCCTCCTCCCATTGTCCCAGTTTCCCACCCACCACCCCAGCAGCACAAAACAATTTATTCCATATTGCTTATAACAACTAAGTGGCTAATGAAATTAATCAAAAAATACTTCAGCAAAAGAAAATGTGTAAAAATTGTTGTATTTCACAGTGGGGTTATTAAAGTAATTGCATGCAGTTTTCTAAGTTGTTGCTTTTTTGAGCCTTCTGTATTATTATTTTTCTTATTGAAATTAGTTAGCTTCCATGCTACTTTCCTATGTAATCTAGTGTGCTGCTACTGTGCTGTCAGTACTGTGGAATTTGGGGGTATTGTACAGCTGGGTGCTCCAGGATCTGTAGAATTGGGCTGAAGAGTTTCCACAGCTGTGGGATGTGCATGTGGCTACTGGTGCCTCTGGGAGTGTGGGGAAGGGGCATAGGAGAGGCTACCCACCCACTTCGCAAAGGCCCCAGAGCTTTAAGGCCAAATACTGGAACCCTTGAAATTGGTGTCATTTTGGCTTCTCTGTAGAGATCAGTTGTGAAGCAGTGTAGTTGGTCTGGGTAGGGATTAGGCCTGCTCTTCTCCTGTGGGCCCCAGAATTTTCAGTCTGAAGATTGGTATACCCAAGTATTTTAGCATTTTGGCTTGTATTTTTTTTTAAATTAGCTGTGAAGCTAGGTTTATGAGTTTACATGGCAGCAGTTGTGGGATGTGGGTATGGTTTTGATGTCCTTTCTTAACCAATTTAGGTTGCAATTACTTGGAACTGCCATATTACCTACCATTTTGTCCTCTATTACTCTGTGTTCTCTGGAGCTCAGCTGCATGGGAATAAGAGTTCCAAGTGCAATACAATAAAATAAAGAAAAAAAAAGAAAGAAAACAAAACAAAACAAAATAAAGAGTTCCAAGTGCTCAGAGATGTGGTGGTTGGGGCAGGGTGGGGTCTGGGTCTTTCTTATTCTGTTTTACTGATTGACTCTAGGGATGCTTAGGAGCTCTGTTGGCTTCATTTAGTTTTTAGTTCATCTGAGAAACACTTTTCCCTGTTCAGAATAACGAACAGAGTCTGACCCACAGTTCACAGCTTCTAACATATGACTTTTATACTGTCAGAAGTCACGTGGGCTTTTTTTTTTTTTCCAGTTTTCTCTCTAAATTCCCACAAGATGGGGCAGGAATCACCAGGAAGTTGTGGGGAGAAAATGAAAGGCCTAAAAGTGAACTGGGCAGACTCACGAGCGAATGACGATCATCAGGCTGTAGCCAAACACGCTGACCCCCACCATAAAGTAAGCCATGGGAAGCCTGTATCTCAGCCACCCGATGGTCCTCTGGTTGTTGTAGTAGCCGTAGAAGAGAGCAGAATACTTGATGTAACCCTGAGGAATAGAAAAGCCAGACACAGTGTTTGCCTGCTTTGTGCCAGCAGTTTCTGCTCTAGCATCAATTCACAGGGGTCAGTGGGGAGAAAGCAAGAGCTTCGGGTGCTCTTTTCATTTCCTCAGTGCTCTGAAATTTATCCATCTTTCTCTCTTTCTCTCTGCCTCGCTCTTTCTCCATTTTTAAATTCTCCATTATACATAGAGATACAAATGGAGAAGAAAGTGTTGCTATCATTTGGGATGATGATGATGATGATGATGATGATGATGATGTGTGTGTGTGTGTGTGTGTGTGTATGTGTGTGAATGTGTGTGCGTGGTTTATAATTCCAGCTTCTGTGCAAAGTGAAGATGGTGTAGGAAGAGGGAGAAAGGGCAATGACATTCAGATTTTAGGCTTGAATGGTTTTGATGAACTGCCTTAGCAATAAAGAAACAAGGAATAGCTATGAGTTTTGTTAGATTGACACTGAGTTTGAGGAGCAGGGAGCATTAGGGGGAGATGGAGGATCAAGAGACGATCTCCAGGCAACATGTTTATTTAATTGGTCATTTTAATGACAATGGGTAAAGCCTTGACTAACTTGAGTTTGGTTTCCTGTCCCCCATATTGTCCCTCCAGTCTACCAGGAATGATCCCTGAGCATAGAGTCAGAAGTAAACCCTGAGCACCACCAGGTGTGGGGTGCCTTCCCCCAAAAAATAACATGAGAGATAGCAATTTGATGGAGATGGCTAAGAGGCAAAGAAGAGGACACTTCCCCTTGGCTTCCTGGGCAGGAAAGCAGGAGTTCTCAGTTAGGAGACCTGAGAACAGCAGAAAGCCAAGGGAGCAAACATAGAAGAAGGGCTACAGGCTTTGAGGACAGCTACAGAGCTTCAGTAATCGACTTCAGAACAGCAGGCCCTAACCAGGAGGTAATAGCAAATCTTGGAGCAGGACAACGGATATCACACACTAGAAAGATCCATGAATAATGTTGTAACAAAAAGTAAAGATAGTTCTGGACATCAGGGAGGGACCTAGAAATTAGGCTGAACAATAAAGAAACTTTGATATCATAAGCACTAGGGAGTTTTGAGTGCTAATTCTGCATATAAAACTCGAGGGCCCACACTCAGGGGTTAGCCCATTTTGTGGTAACAGCAGGATACATTCAGTCAAAGGTGGCAGGATGAAGGAGCTGTGGTCTCAGAAGACTCACATCTGTCATGTATGAGGCTGTGGAGAAGCAACAGGGAGGTCCAGGGAGAATGGCTGAAAGGAAAGTTTGTCTAGCTCACTGCAGAACGTAGGGATTCTGGTTGATCAGAGTTCTGGTTTCACTAATTGAAGGAAAGATTCACTAGTGAGCCACATTCTCTCTGTTTTGCAACCAAAGATTGAAAGTGCACTCATATGTCGGCAGCTGTACCTCAAAATCCCAAAGGACAGAAAAATCCATGGCCTTTTCTTCCTCAGCCCGAGGTACTGTCTTCCTAGGGATACTTCCATAGGGCACGCCCATCAGTACCTTGGGTGGGGACCCAACAAATAAAGTTTATATGGCAAGAAAATGGAAACATTCATTCATATTCATTCAATCCCTCCCAGAGGAGGAATCAAAGACCCAAACTTTAACAATCTCAACTTAAAATGGGATTCTTACAATGTCAGGTTAGGGAGCAAGGTGTGGGGGTATAGGATGCACACTGAAAACATTGGTGGAGGGAGGTAAGCACTGGTGGTGGGAATAGCCCTGATTCACAGTATATCTGAAATTCAACTATGAAGGACTTTGTAGATCACAATGGTTTCAATAAAATAAAATAAAAAACAAGTCATAGGGTCATAGAAATAGGATAGTGGCTAAGATGCTTGTCCTGCACTGCATGGACCCCTGTGCATCATGGGAATAGCTTTCTGAACACAGAATCAGGAGTAGCCACAAATACCACTGAATGTGGGTCCCCAATTACTTCTCAAAAAAACAAACAAACAAACAAACAAAAAACAAGTCCTAGGAATATCTTATATATTCAAAAGGAGGAAATATACTAAAAGATGGATAACAGGGCTGAAGAGATAGCATGGAGGTAAGGCATTTGCCTTGCATGCAGAAGGACGGTGGTTCGAATCCCAGCATCCCATACGGTTTCCTGAGCCTGCCAGGAGCAATTTCTGAGCATAGAGCCAGAAGTAACCCCTGAGTGCTGCCGGGTGTGACCCAAAAACCAAAAACCAAAAAAAAAAAAAAAAAAAAAGGGGGCCGGCGAGGTGGCTCTAGAGGTAAGGTGTCTGCCTTGTAAGTGCTAGCCAAGGAAAGGACCACGGTTCGATCTCCTGGCATCCCATATGGTCCCCCCAAGCCAGGGGCAATTTCTGAGCGCGTAGCCAGGAATAACCCCTGAGCATCAAATGGGCGTGGCCCAGAAAAAAAAAAAGATGGAGAACATTTGTGGTTCTCTTAAAATTAGAGCTTTGAAGGTAAGGTTGCTGGGTTAGAGATACAGCTCAGTGGTAAGCATCTGTCTTGTATGTGTAAGGCCCTGCTGGGTTTGATTCCCAGCATAAAAATAAAAGGAAAACAAAAGATTAATGTAAAACAAGGATGCTAGGACCACACCCTCAGATTTTCACATTCAGTTGATTTAATGGTCTAGGATCTTGTATTACAACAAAACAAGGGCCAGAGCAGTGGCGCAGGGTGTAAGGCATCTGCCTTGCACACACTAGCCTAGGACAGACTGTGGTTCGATCCCTTGGCATCCAAATGGTCCCTCAAGCCAGGAACAATTTCTGATTATATTGCCAGGAGTAACCCGAGTGTCACCTGGTGTGGCCCAAAAACCAAACCAAACCAAACCAAAACAAAACATTTTCTCAGTGTTTTAAAATTTGTAGCCAGTGTGAGATTGAAGTACATGAGGCCAGGTCTTCATCTCCTACATTATCTGCTGGGGGCTTCAAAGTGATCAGGCAGGTGTCCTGATCAATGCAGACTAGTTATTGTCAATAAAACCCAGCAAGGCTTATTAGAACAGTTGGTACTATTGATCTTATTCATGTGGTACCAGAGTTTGTGGCAAAGAAAGGTGTAAATGAGGGAAAATTTAAACATGTCTATCATTTTTGTTTTTTGTTTTTTTGGTTTTTGGGTCACACCCGGCGGTGCTCAGGGGTTACTCCTGGCTGTCTGCTCAGAAGCAGCTCCTGGCAGGCACGGGGGACCATATGGGACACAGGGATTTGAACCAACCACCTTTGGTCCTGGATTGGCTGCTTGCAAGGCAAACGCCTCTGTGCTATCTCTCCGGGCCCCACATGTCTATCATTTTAGTACTTCTAATATTCAGACACTTCTATCTCACTGAGGTTCACTTTATGACATCCTTTTGCCACAGGAATAGCTGCTTGTCTGCTTTATGCTGAAAATTCCCGGGTCCTGAAGTTCTTTGGTTCACATGGTCCTTTCTCAACTTTATTTTAAATCAATTTGAATCATGTATCTGTTGTGTGGCAAATTTACCACCATATTCATTAAAAAGGCATCTTGGTTTACTCAATATCCTCGGTGACTGCTAGTCAACCTCTCATCAAGTCTTGGTCATTCATTTGATCTCTTTAATTCATTCCATTGGTAATAGAGCTATTGCAACAGGGTAAGTCTTTAGCTCTTCCTTTCTTTCCTTGTGATCTTTCATCCTCATCCAGGACTCCTTTGTCTACACAACATTCCCTTCCCTACCTTTCCCCCACTTTTCTCCCATAGGACTTTTCCAGTTACTTGACAAACAAGTCAAGATCTTGCTTGGATAATTCAGGCATCTGGCCCTTGGAAAAAGCCTGGCTTGGTACAAGAGCCAATATACAAGGGCCATATTTTAAAGATCAGCCTTTCGGGGTCCCAAGAGTGATCATGGATTAAATATATACACATACATATATATATATACATATATCAAAGAGGACTCATAACGTTTGATTTTTCAGGTATGCTTTTTAAGGAGTGTAAAAACCAGTTAATGTATAAACATCCTTTTCTGGGGTGGGGATATATTCGTTAGTGCTCAGAGGAACTGAAAGTTTCTGCATATAAAACATGCACTTCAGTCCTTTGAGCCATTTGCCCAATTCAAATAACTCCTTTATAAGAACACTTCATAGTTAACGTGGAAAATAATTCAGCGGTTTAATAACAAATGTAGCACTCCTTTGCTACCAAGTGCTATTATAACACTCCATCAGACTCTTCAACGAATCTCATTTAATTCACATTCTGTGAAAGTCTTTCAATTTCCTGAAAATGGATGGGCAGAAAAGTTTCCCAAGGATGTGACTCCAGATAGAATTGACTCCATTATGCTCATGGAACCATTTGAAATAAAATAGGATTCATCGAGCTATCCTAGAACCAATTAAATGTAAAAGGAAGAAAATGCTAAATGTGGACATATCGTTATTGAAAGCTGTTGAAGTAGATCTACTGTGTGCCCAGGGCCTGCATAAAGCACTTTCTTTCTTTGTTTTGGGGGAGGGTATTGGGGCAGATTTTTGCTGTAGCAATTACCATACTTTTTTTTTTTTTTTTTTTTTTTTTTTTTGGAATTACCATACTCTTGCCTCATGCTCTCAGGTGCCCTTGCAAAAGCTCTCAGGCCAACACTGGAAACCCAGGGTTTCAGTCATTGCAAATTGAGTGTACATCTTTACAAGTCTTTTATCTTTTTTAACTCTCAATTAGTCATTGAAGGGTAAGGATATACCTATATTCCTAATAATAAGATTATTTTTAAAATAATTTTTTTTTTTGGTTTTTGGGCCACAACCTGGCAGAGCTCAAGAGTTACTCCTGGCTCTGTGTTCAGAAATTGCTCCTGACAGCCTCGGGGGACTATATAAGATGCTGGGGCTCAAATTTGGGTCTGTCCTGAGTCAGCAAACAAAACTACCACTGTGCTATCACTTTGGCCTCAGTATATTTGAAAGAAGCCTGAGCAGAACTATTGTTCAATGCCAAGTTACTATTTGTAATAGGTTATGATAAAATGAGTACTTTCTCTTTTGGGAGGTGTTTAAAATAAAAACTCACTGAGATATTAATTCTCCAGTGATCTAAAAATTAATGAAAGGTCAAATAAAAGTAGGGCTCATATCCCAACTCAGAAGAACTGAGCTGAGACGTGGTTCAAATGGTAGAGGGCATACTTAGCATGTGGGGACCCTAAGTTCAATCCCAACACCTCAGGGTTACCTTGAGGATAGTCAGATGCAATTCTAGAGGCCCCTGAGCATCACTAGGAGAGGCCCCTATTATAAAATAGGCAAAGGTTTCAGAAAAAGGAATACAAGTATTTGGTTTCATTTTTGGCAAGTGAAATATATGATTAATTGGTGTAAGTATAGAATTTTTAAATGACTAATTCTCAGAGTATTTGCTTAGGATAAGAAAAATAGTGACCAAAAAGTGTCAACACTGTACGAAATATAAAAGTTTCTTTTCTTACCTCTGGGATTATTACTAGACCAAATATTAAACCAAAAAGAACAAGGTTAACTCCATACATCCATCGGAGAAAGATGAAATATGATGCTACTGAAGAACCAAAGTGACCTAGACAGAGAATAGATGATGGGATTTAGGTGTAGCAGAAGAAGCACATTAGTTAGATGTGTGTGATGGAGTCATTTGTTTTTTCTTTTTCGATTTTTGGGACATACTCAGCAGTGTTTGGAGGATACTCCATATTCTATGTTTAGGAGTTGCTCCTAATAGGGCCGAGGGATCTAAGTGATTCAGGAATTGAACAAAGTCTGCTGCATGCAAGGCAAGTAAGTGTCTTACCCATTGTACTGTCTCCTTAGCCCAAATTTAATTTTTACATCAGTCTGAAACAGACATCTTGGTATCCATTTTAATTTATTTAAAAATATTGCAAGGTTATATGGTGTTAGCTACCTACCCAAGATGACTTGGGTAATCAAAAGGTGAAGTACATTTAAGTTTTGGTCTCAATAGTCACACAAATAGTCCTACATTTTTTTTTTTAGTTTTTGGGTCATGCTCGGTGCTACTCAGGGGTTACTCCTGGCTCTGTGCTCAGAAGTTGCTCCTGGCAGGTTTGGGGATCATATGGGATGCCGGGACTTAAACCACTGTCCATCCTGGGTTGGCTGCATGCAAGGCAAGTGCTATCTCACTGGCCCCTACAATTTCTTTTCTAATGCAACAAATGTTTGGGATCAGTTGGCCAAGGACACAACATAAACCATTGGACAGCTTTCCAGAAAAGCAAATAAAGATAGTGACACCAAATTACTCACTTTCAATATCCTTAATCTTCATTTCCCAAGGAATACATTGAGTCTTGAAGTTATCAAAATCTCTTTTAAACTTGATCCATTTCTGAAATTAAACAGGCAACCCTCAGTATGTCAACATGTTGTCTGAGGCCTGGCAGATATGAGGCCTGCTGATGTATCAACATGAGGTTGTTAGGTGGGTGGGAGAGGCTGCCATCTTAGAATCTGTGAATGTGGATTGCCAGAGATAGATATTCAAATCTTCACTTTCCACTGTCAGGTGTGGAGTGAGAGAAAAGTCAGGGTAATACAATACCTTGCATTTATCTATGATGTTCCTAAAATTTCAGATTTGGACAGTTTATATAAGAACTTAGAAATTCTATATATTATTTCTGGCTTGGGATCTAAAGTTGTGCTGGGCACCTCTAAAACAATTTCCTTTATCTTAAGACAAAAATTTAAGGGGGTAAAAATTCTCATAACTATTACTGAAAAATATGACAGAAAACTAAGCATCTAAATTTATCACATGTTGGTGCTAAATTTTAAGACTGGTAGAAATGATAAACACAGCTCAGCCCAAGATTTCCAAGACTTTTCCTGTTGAAATAACAGCTTTCTGTTTTTAGAAAGAACTTTGGAAGGAATTTCTCTAGTTTATTTCTAGCTCCAGCTCTCAGAGTTGATACCATTCAGAAACTTGAAAAAGCTGCTGGCCTGGTGGGTGGATGAAAAGATGTTAACTCTCCAAAAGTCTCATCTCCTAGAAAGAAATCCCTTTGAAGTTAAAATTACTAATAGAAAAGATGCAAAGAAGTTTATGGAGAAGAGTTTAAAGTCAGTTACTCTTCTCCTAAGAATTTGTTCATGAAGAAAAAAAACTTTCCTTGCAAATTTATAGAGGGATCAAAGAGAAAAAGAATTGAGCAGGGAGTCAAAACAGAGCAATAGCACAGCAGAGAGGGTATTTGCCTCTCCATGGTCGACCCAGATTTAATCCCTGGCATCCCATATGGTGCCCCAAGCCTGCCAGGATTGATTTCTGAGTGCAGAGTCAGGAGTAACCCCTGAGTGCTGCCAGTGTAGGCCAAAAACAAACAAACAAACAAACAAAATAATTGAGCAGGTTTCTGGATGGGAAGACACTGACCATATTCTGATTAGGCATCACTGTTTAAGAAAGAAAACTACCTGGCAGAAGAGGGTGATAACCATGGATGTGCAGAGGAAGAAACCATAAGCATAGCCTGGTTGATAATAGGCAAAGATATCCCTAAGCCATGAGGGGGTGGGGGATGCAGGAGCAGCAAAGAATGGACATTAGAACATCAGATCATTTACTTCAACTACTTTCCCTAGTTCTGGTTTTGTATTCAAAAATGAGTTTTTAATGATAAAGAGAGATAGTGTATGGGTGAAGGTGCATGCCTTGCACGAGACCAATCCTAGTTAGTGCACTAGTACCTCATGGTACTCTAAGCATCTTGGGGTGCAGCCTGAGTCTCAGAAGCATCTCCACCCAAGTCTGCTCCTGTAGGGTGGCTGGGAAATATTTGGCACTGTAGACCTGATCATCACCACATCCTTGGGGGGCCTAACACTAACTGGTCCATTTGACTGAGGATCACTGGTAAGTGGCCCTAGGCCCTCTGAGCAATGCTTAGGAGGCCCCTCCCCAATAAAGAAAAAACTACACTTGGTTTATTTGGTGTCTCAGGTAAATCTGTCAATAAGGAAAAATATTTGTCCACCATCTAGTCTGTGATCATTTTGGTTTCTATGGCATTTTTTCATTTCAAAGAAACAGATAGGATCTGCCATTTTGCTTTCACTTTCCAAAAATAATTTTCTGGGTGAGGTGGCGCTAGAGGTAAGGCGTCTGCCTTGCAAGCGCTAGCCAAGGAAGGACTGCGGTTTGATCCCCCGGCGTCCCATATTGTCCCCCCAAGCCAGAGGCAATTTCTGAGCACTTAGCCAGGAGTAACCCCTGAGCATCAAAAGGGTGCAGCCAAAAAACAACAACAACAACAACAACAACAAAAGCAAATAAGTAATTTTCTACAAAAATATTGAAGGCATTGCTGATGTGAACTTCAGAGTTTCCAATTCTTACAACAGTTGTTTCTCCTTGTGAATTAATTAATTAATAATCCATCTAGTTTTATATTTCAGTCTCATAATGTGAGAGACTATTAATGTGAGTCCTTCCCGAGAGATGGATATCTGGTAGGGATGTTGATAAAATCAGTACAAAATATAGGCTTGCAAAACTGAGGGTCAATAGGGGTAATGACTGTTGCCAAGTGAGGCCCTAGGAGACTCAGCTAGCCAGCTGGTTGCCTGGCAACCATGGATGTCTCCTGAAGTCTGTGGATAGCTCAGTCTGAAAAGTTCCTTCCTAGTGGAAGAACAGAGGCAGGGAAAGGTCTGGAGAGGTTTTATATTAAAGCTCTTAACCTTTGTTGTACCAAGAATCAGAACACTGACTTGGCAGGTGGTGGAGAAGGCCCTCAATTCCCTCTGAACTATAGGGGATGAAGTTGCTAAACCTAGGGCTGTGCTGTCATTTATGGCTGCAACGTGATCCCCAGCCACGTACAGGGAAAAGATCTGAAATAGTGGTCAGACAAAATAATGTTGAGGCAAACCTCTGTAGATGTATGAAGAGCAAAGTAGATGATAAAAAAAAGGCTCCTGATCTGTTTGTTTTGGTGCCAACACTGAGGTGCTCAGGGCTTACTCATGTCTGTGCTCAGGGATCACTGTTGGCTAAATTCAAAGAATTATCTGGGATGCAAGCACCTGATCCATATTATCTCCAGATCCTGATCTGTAAGTTTTTTTTTTTTTTTTTTTTTTGAGGGTTGTGGGGAACAACCAGCAGTGATCAGGGCTTACTCCTGATTGTGCACTGAGGAATCATTACTGATGGGCTTGGGGGAAAATATCAGGTGTTGAGGACTGAACTTTAGTCAGTTGTGTGCAAGTAAATGCCCCTGATTTGTAGTTGTAAGCTTTCCCCTAAAAAGTGAATAATCATGCTCTTTGTACCTTAACTTTAAGTTTAAGGAAAAGCTCATCTGAGTCATTTATCAAGTTAAAACTAAGTATAGTCTTGGGCCAATAATGATAATATAGCACGTAGGACTTTTCCTTGCTTGCATCCAACTTGGGTTTGATCCCTGGCATCCCATATGGTCCCCTGAACACTGCCAAGAGTAATTCCTGACTGTAGAGCCAGGAGTAATCCCCTGAGCGCTGCTGGGTGTGACCAAAAAACCAAAAAAAGAAAAAAAAAAAAGCAAGTGCAGTACTAATATTAAAATCTGCCAAGATAGTGTGCCTACATATATATTAATATGGAACTTCAAATCAGTCTTAGAAAAAAATTATATTTAAAAAAACTTTGAGGGGCCGGCGTGGTGGTGCTAGAGGTAAGGTATCTGCCTTGCCAGTGCTAGCCTAGGACGGACCGCGGTTTGATCCCCCGGCATTCCATATGGTCCCCCAAGCCAGGAGCGACTTCTGAGCGCATAGCCAGGAGTAACCCCTGAGCGTTACCAGGTGTGGCCCAAAAACCAAAAAAACAAAAAAAACTTTGGGAAAGGGGCCGGAGAGATAGCATGGAGGTAAAGCGTTTGCCTTGCATGCAGGAGGTCATCGGTTCGAATCCCGGCGTCCCAGGTCCCCCGTGCCTGCCAGGAGCAATTTCTGAGCCTGGAGCCAGGAATAACCCCTGAGCACTGCCGGGTGTGACCCAAAAACCACAAAAAAAAAAAAAAAGAAAAAAACTTTGGGAAAAAAAAAGTATGCCTGTGGAATTAAAAATAATGCATCATGACTGATATTACATCAGATATAAGAGGAATCTTGATAATAAAAAGGGAAAGAGATTTAATGATATCTAACATTTACTTCCAGTAAAATGAAAATTTTATAATGCTTAACTGAAAGGATAATCTCTTTATTTTGGGCAGGGGGTTCTCTCCTCAGCAGTGCTCAGGGTTCCTGGAGCCATTTCTGGCGATACACAGATGCTGCTGCTTGGGCTCAGGCATGCTGGTGTCATCAGAACCACCTTGGTGGTGCTTGGGGGAGACCATGCAGTGCCAAGAACTGAGCTCAAGGCCTCTGAAGGCCAGTTATGTGCTCCAGCCACGGTCTCTCTGTCCCCAGCCCTAAGAAGGATGATTTCTCACTGTAAGAAAGAAAATCTATATCAAGAAAACAGCTCTTGTTAACTTAATGTGTTGTGCTAGAGTCATCTGCAAGAAAATTATAGAATGAAAAAATAGATATAATCATCACCATCAATTGAAATTATTGTAGGATTGTTAACCTACACTCTAGGAGAAGAATGTTATATCACATTTAGGAGAATTCAGCAAAGATCTTTTAAAACATGATAAGAATAAATTAGACATGACAAGAAAGGAACCAGATATATATATATGTATATATATATATATATATATATATATATATATATATATATATAAATCTTTTCTTTTGTGTGTGTGGGATAGGGCCACACTGGGTGTTGCTCTCGGTATTATTCTGACTGCATTCAGGGATCACTCCTAGTGGTCTCAGGGGACCATATGGGATCCTCAGGATCAAACTTTGGTCAGCCACATGCAAGGCAAGCACCTTACCTGTTGTATTATCTTTCTGGTTACAGATGTAAAAAATAATACACAAATCTGTGGCTTTCTTTTCTTTCATTTTTTGGGTCATACCTACTTGCATTCAGGGGTTACTCCTAAATCTATGCTCATAAATTACTCCTGCCAGGCTTGGGTGACCATATGGGATCCAAGGATCCAAGGACCAAGGATCAAACCTGGGCTGGCTGCATGTAAGGCAAATGGCCTACATGCTATGCTATTGCTCCAGCTCCATCTGTGACTTTCTTATATCCCAGAAATAATAGATTTTAGTCAATAAATGACTTATGCACAAGTGAAAATATAAACTTTATAGAAATAAATAAGACATGAGAAAGAACTATATGAAGAAAATGACAAACTTTGACCAAAACTGTAAAAGAAGACTTGGAAAATGCATGCTTTCTTAGATGTAGGCCTGCATATAGTATGAACAAGATGTTTCCCAAATTAAATCAAGAATTAAAAGTTTCTGATCAAAACTTCAATAGGCTATCTTGAAATTTGGCCAAGTAATTTAAAAACATATATAGAAATAAGCAAGATCAGTCAAAATATTATTAAAAAACAAAGACAAAAATAGGAATTTAGCATCATTAGACATAAGAATAAATCAGCACTTGAGATTATGAGTTCTTCTAAAAGCTCTCAAAAGGTTATATAGAAAAATCAAGTAAATAGGGCTGGAGTGATTAGGGTGAGTAGGGCATTTGCCTTGCACACAGCTGATCCGGGTTTAATCTCTGGCATCCCATTAGGCACCTTGAGCTGCCAGGAGCCATTTCTGAGTGCAGAGCCAGGAGTAACCCCTGAGCATTGCCAGGTGTGTCCTCCAAACAAAAAACATATCAAGTAAATAATAATGATATTTTTTATTTATCAAGCACAAAGACAAATGGAATAAAAGAGAGACTACAAATACAGACATCTCATCTATAACAAAATACCCATATAATGGAAAATGTAAAACCTCTTCAACAAATGATATAGGAAAAATGGATTGTCACATGTGAAATTTGATATGATTCACCAATGCCATTCCTAGGCATTTATCCTTAGAAAATGAAAACACTATTTGAAAAGGATATTTGTACTCTTTTTTTTTTTTTACGAGACAGCGATATTTGTACTCTTATGCTCATTTTAGCATTATTCACAATAGCCAAAATAAGGAATCAACCCAAATGCCTGTAAATAGACAACCAGATAACAAAGTTGTGATATATAAACTTAATATACTCATATAAAAAGATGCATTCTTGGGGCTGGAAAGATAGCATGGAGGTAAGACGTTTGCCTTGCATGCAGAAGGATGGTGGTTCGAATCCTAGCATCCCATATGGTCCCCTGAGCCTTCCAGGAGCTATTTTTGAGCAGAGCCAGGAGTAACCCCTGAGCATTGCCAGGTGTGACCCCCCAAAAAATATAAAAAAGATGCATTCTTTTGGGAATAGCATGGTTAGAACTTGAGATGATTATGCTAAGTGAAATAAAGAAATGACAGTTACTAGATGGTTTGACTAATAGTGAAATATAAGTAAAACACACAAACTGGAAAACCCTAATAAAAAAAAACAATATCCAATATTCAGAACTCCTGAACTTAGCAAAACTTTTGGTGGTTAATGGAGGGAAAGAGGTAGAGGAGTGGGAAGAATGAATAGAGAGATCTTTTTGGCATTGGCACTGAAACTTTGATGGTAGGAAGTGGTGAGTATTATATAAATATATGACATCAACTTACTGAAATTGTAATTAATGCATCAATAAAAAATGGTAGTTTTAACAATTACAAAATAAGTACAGATACATCAGTGTACTTCCAAGTAAATATCCACTATTATCTGAGCCTGAATCAGAGCCCAGGTTATGAGATAATAATAATATAAAAAGAGACATAGTCCCAATCCCCATCCATACCACTAGCACTTTTGAACCTGTATCAAATCAAATGATGTATCCTAATTTGATGTATGGAAAATAATATGTAGTTGTATCATCTTTATTTCTGTTAGCTCCGTTCTTCACGTTCTTCACTAGAAACAAATCTCAAATATATTGAAGACTGCCAAGATATGTATTTGGAAATAGAGAGGCTATGATTGGCTTCTTTCATTTGTGGGTAAATCAGAATGGCCAGTCAGGCCTCCTACTGAGGATTTGGGAGAGCTAGTGTTTACATGTAGGAAGGCCTGGGCATATGTTTGTGATGGTCACCTAACTCCGAGGCTGAAGGAGTCCTCCTTCAGGTGTGCTGCCTCCATACCACACCTTAGCCATCAGCATCCTGTATGCGTAGAGTCGCTTGCCTTTCCCCCTTCCCAAGGCTCCTTCATACTTCTCCACAAATTCTTGAGCTTCCCTGGTTAGAGAAACAAAAGGGGGCAGAAATTCAATTCACACCTAACCAAACGAAACGTGAGTTATGAATGTGTACGTGGCTCAAAGTCTTAAGTATTTTTACATGCCTAGTTAGAAGATAAATTCCATAACAGCATCTCTTTTTGTCTTTTTCCCAGAAGTTTCCAAAATGCCAATAGTGCTTGACATATGGTAGGGACATTTAGGCAAAATATTGGTCTTCTTAGTCGTTCACCTGGTGATATGACCTTGAATGTCACAGAACAACAGAGATGTTCTTTTTTTTTAATTTTTTTATTTTGAATTATGAGAACAAAAGATGCAAAGAAAGAGGACAAGGTAAAGTTACAGTGGAAGGACAATCAGCCATAACATAATTCTCAGAAGAAGTCCCCTTGCTGATATCTTAACTTTGAACTTTCAGCCAAAGAACGTTAAGATAAATAAAACAGAATCCATGTACAATTACTTTGTCTCTCAAGTCCCCAGATTGTAGCATATTATAATATTTCTTAATAGCACACAAGGCAATCTAAAGCCATAAAACTTACGTAACTCCTTAAACATTAGAGGCATAGTATTTTTTACATTTTCATGTACATGCATATTAGCTTAAGTTAACCTCAAATTTTTTTTTTTTTTTTTTGGTTTTTGGGCCACACCCTGTGACGCTCAGGGGTTACTCCTGGCTATGCGCTCAGAAGTTGCTCCTGGCTTCTTGGGGGACCATATGGGACGCCGGGGGATCGAACCGCGGTCCGTCCTAGGCTAGCGCAGGCAAGGCAGGCACCTTACCTCCAGCGCCACCGCCCGGCCCTAGTTAACCTCAAATTTTAAGTGGGTGTATTTAACCTCAAATTTTAAGTCTAATCCTTAAGCATTTTAAGGATTAGAGTCAAAGGAGCACAGTAAAAATGGTGTTAGAGTGGCAATTGTTGTTTGCATAGGCCCACCAAAATATGAGAGGTATGGAAAGAAATAACCTTGGCCTAAATACAAAGAGATCCTACCCCTGAAGTTTCCTGGCATAAGACCAACTCTAGGCTTCAGGCAAGTTATCGTCCGATCCAAGACATTGTCCATAGTGCCAACACACTTTTCACACAGTCTAACAGAGATGTTCTTAAACTCATTGATATTTTTCTTCTTTTTTGTGGAAATAGTTTTTTATTGAAATTTATTTAGAAAAGGTGGGGGCTAGGTGTTGAGAAGAGAGGAAGTACATGTTTAAAAGAGAAAAACACTTGAAAGAGCAAGCAAATAAGTACAGAGACATAGACACAAGTGAGATACATGTTCAAAGGAGAACATGAGCTTGAAGAGCCAGCAAAAATCATTAACTTTAAAACAGAAAGAGTATTTTGAATTACCTGATAACCCACTAAAATCCTATATGCCTATAAACCAAGTCCCTTGACCTTAGTAATGGAAAAAAATCAACTCTGCTCTACATAGGTGTTTAACTCTTTAACATTGTTCTCTAAACATGAACTCAAGCTATCAAACCTCTTACTCATCCTCTTTCACCCTGTTTCCAAAGTTGAGCTTTGATTTCTTGATTTTCAGAAGTATGGAAAGATGATTTACAAACTTCTGTTGCAGCAAAAATACACATCAATAGCTTAAAATCTATTCGCTAAGACTTTCTCAAACTCACAGACTTCCCTTGAGCACCTCCAGAAGTAATTCTTGAATGTAGAGCCATAAATAAGCCTTGTGCATCACTGGGTATGCCCCCCCCCCAAAAAAAAAAAACAAGAGTCAGAGAAAAAGATGGGTTTGAAGGCAATTCAGAGAAACAGAAGGTTCTTGATGATCTGTTGCTGGAGAGGGAATACATATAGAAATCAAGAGAAGGAAATGAACTCCCCTACAAACCAGTGAGTTTGAAAGATGACCTTGAATACAGGATGGGAACCATAACCCTGCCAAGACCTTGATTTTAGCTCCAGGAGACCCTGAGTGAGGTCACACCATGCTGAACTTTCATGAACCAATAAGTGAGTATTGTTATAAATAATGATCAAGCTATTTTCTGTAGCAGCAACAGAAAAGAAATACAACTCTTCATAATTATTTGTGGAGTGTATAACTGTTAAATAAAAGACTGAACATCTAGGGGAAATTGGATGAGAAGCATGTGGATCAGTTTATTAGATGCTTGGAAAGGAGGGAGCTACTGGTGAACACTGACTTCTAAAAACTCAGCTAAAACTGACTTCTGAAAACTCAGTTTTGATTCAAAATTGGGAGTATTCAAACTATGGGACACAACAAATGCTTATAAATCATAATATCTGATGGAAGTTAAGGATGTGACTTAATAGAACTACATTTAGTAGTACATTAGCCAGATAGCAGAAACTTCCCATAAAGATAGCAATTAGATGGGTAGGGTGCCAGCCAGGAGTGATCTCTGAGTGCAGAGTCAGGACTAAGTCCTGTGCACCACAGGTGTGACCCCCAAACAAAGCAAAACAAAACAAAAAAGGATAGTAGCTAAAGTGGAGGAGACCCAGTAGTGAGTGTATAGAGGAAGATGGATACTTGAGTCTGGGATAAGGAGTCTTGGGAGAGGGAAGGAGGAGGGAGGTCTGGAGGGACAGGACCATTATGTATTAGCAGACCTGCAGCAGAGAGAGAGAGAGAGAGAGAGAGAGAGAGAGAGAGAGAGAGAGAGAGAGAGATGAGAGAGAGAGAGAGAAGAGAGAGAGAGGAGAGAGAGAGAGGAGAGAGAGAGAGAGAGAGAGAGAGGAGAGAGGAGAGAGAGAGAGAGAGGAGAGAGAGAGAGAGTGAGAGAGAGAGAGAGAGAGAGAGAAAATAAGAGAAAGGAACAGAGAGACAGAGACTGAGACAGGCATCTTTTCAGATTCTCAGTCTTTTTTTTGTTTTTTTTTGGTTTTTGGGCCACACCCAACGGTGCTCAGGAGTTACTCCTGGCTGTCTGCTCAGAAATAGCTCCTGGCAGGCATGGGGGACCACATGGGATACCGGGATTCGAACCAACCACCTTTGGTCCTGGATCGGCTGCTTGCAAGGCAAACGCCGCTGTGCTATCTCTCCGGGCCCCAGATTCTCAGTCTTAAGTCATTGCCTACCCCCCTGCAAGACAGGATTCTCCCCCTCTGGCTTATCTGGATAGCTGAAAGTACTTCAAGGGTTTTCATGGTCCCTGTGGCTTCCAGGCAGCTGGAGATCACATTTCCATAAACATCAAGGTTGCTCATTTTCCATTGTTAATAAAAGATGTGTTCCAGTGACACCTGAGTTGGGGTATGGCTCTCTTAGAGTGACAGATGGCTATTCTGCTCAAGAACCCAGTCTGGGGGCCTGAGAGAAGAGACTGAGAAAAAGGGAGATGGGAAGGCAGACAGCCAAGTCTGGAGCTGTTCCTACCACCCACCTGATGCCATGAGCCACAGGAGATGATTTAAATAAAAATGAATCCAAATGTCATTTAAATAAGATCCAGGACTCAGTTTCTCAGCTGCATTTTTTTCAAGTGTCCACGAACAGCACATGGCCAGTGACTTTCAGCTGGGGGCAGATTTCCATCACTAGAGCACTTTTAGACTCTTGTATGTTCTGTGAGTTAACATGAAACTGGTACAAAAGAGCCAGATTTCAAATTCAAACGTAAATTTCTCCCGACTTGGGTCATTGAGGATGTGAAGAATTTATCCTTACGCTGCCCTTTCCCCTAAAATCTATAAAAGAAAGATTACACAGAGGCTGAAATTCCATCAGAAATCTTCCTCTTGTTCATGCATACATCAGAGTGTGCCTCAAGGATCAGCCCACAAAGAATTTAATCAATCCACCGCCCATCATGCTCACCTAGTGCAATCTGTCCCTTCCAAAAAGACTTTCCTAGATATAATATTTTTTAAAAAATTAATTTTCACACCCAGCAGCACTCAGGGTGTACTCCTGGCTCTACACTAAGAAATGGGACCGTATGGGATGCTGTGATTTGAACTACCGTCCTTCTGCATGCAAGACAAATGCCTTACCTCCATGCTATCTCTCTGGCCCCTCCTAGATATAATATTATCTATAATAAATTATATAATAAATATAATATATAGCATATTATTGATAAATTATCTATAATAAAATATATATATATATTTAGATATAAACTGCTGCTTATTGCACATTCACACAAACTGATTCTTTAAGGCTTTTTTGAAATCTTCCAACCTGCAGGCTTTTCACTAATAAAGTTCTTTGTCTACCTACCACTTTATCTCTTGATTGGTTGGCCCTCAGCAGTACTGAAGAGGACCTCTGAAACATGGAGGTTACTGGACACTGACAGGCACCACTGGAAGGCAGGTGTAGGAGATAATATCTGCAGGGCAGTGGCTTAATCTGTTTTCCAGAACCCTGGTGAGGGTCTACTTTGCCTTTGTGTAACCAGCAACCTGGAAGGCTGACTGTGTCAAAATATTGGCTGCCAAGATGATTTACACATTAAAGGTTGAAGGACTTGGATTTGAGTAATGAGGTGACTCAGGTGTGACAGGTCTCAGGGAAAATGACTTTAGAGAGGGAATGAAAAGGGAGTAACAATTAACAGTGAAAACTGTGAGGTGAGTAAGCAGAAACCTCCACTAATGAGGTCAGGAGGTTAAACTAGAGTTCTCAACATGCAGTGTGGTGTACAGAACCCAACCGGAAGAGATGGAAGTAATGAGCCTTGTATCACCCACTTCTGCCCAAGACCCTAGTAACTTCACTGCCCAGAAACAGCTCAGCCTATGAGAGACAGCCATCGCCCAGCCAAAGAAAACTCACTACATGGGAACTTCTAGTTTCTGTCAATAAACTTTTGTTTCTAACAGTCCTTTTCAACTCTTATCAAAGAACTATTTCTTTTATTCTTTGGTCGTGACATGGCTCCTCCCACTTGCTTTTCCTATTCTGTCCATATAAACTCACTTTGCTTACTGAAGGTCAATAGCACCTCCAATGTTGTGGAAGAAAAGCCAAGGTACTGGGGAGACCATGAAAGGGAGTGTGTTTAGTAAAAGATGAGAAGTCAAGCAATACTTCACTTAAGCAGACTCTCCAAACTGCCAGTTTTAGAATCATAAAGCACTTTGAGTTTCAACCTTTCAGGTGCAAGCCAGAGAAGACACTAGGAGACAAAAGGTTGTGTACTTTATCACTGACTATATTCATAATTTCATTGTAAATTCAATCCTGTGTTAGGCCTTGGGAATAGAGAGTAGTTAAGACATCTTCTCTTCATTCTCTACACTGCCAGTGTGATGCTTAGAGAACACAGGAGGCTTTTGAAATTGGGTGAGGGAGGTAATAAAAGACTGCCAAGATGAAGAAGGACAGAAGGATGTGAATTAATGGACAAAAAGACAGGCAACCAGTCCAAGGGTTGTGTATTGGCAGGAGTGCCATGGTTCCTTATCCTGCTGGGTCTGGCGACAAACAGGCTTTCAGGTAAGGTAAAGCCTCACACTTCTCTTGATTTTTGTGTACTCCTTACCACTCCCACCCACCCACCCACCCACCCACCTACTAGAGCAGTGCTTCTGCTGAGGATGAGAGGAATAAGTAGGGTGGAAAGGTGAATCTCTCTTCCCATCAAACCCCCTTGTAACTGAGAGAAGGAAGAGATTTCTGCGCTTACCAGAAGAAGCCGAGTCCCTGTTTTTGGTGGGTAGGGTGGGTTATTCCTGGCTCTGGACTCAAAGTAGCCCTGGTAGTGCTGAAGGACCATATGCAGTGCCAGGGAAAAATTGAGGTTGGCATCATGAAAAGCAAATATCCACTGCACCTCCAAGAGCTGGATCTTTTGGATATCTAGAGATTCCAGCCAATCATCTCTTACCTGAGCTCTGAAAGCTTCTTTGCCATGGGCCAGGGCTTATTCCGCATGGTGGCAATGAGTTTCTTCTTCTCTTCTACCTGCTCCAGGATCTGGGCTAATTCTTCTTCAGAGAGAGATTCACCACCAGAGGCACCGGAAGCCAAGGAAGATGATCTAAGGGCCGAGTCCAGGCAGAGCAGGGGGAGTGTGAGAGAGATGCGTGTCCTTAGACACTCTGTGGAATGTTGAGGAGCCCAGGACAGGGAAGATGGTTGTGTTCCAGGACATACACCCAGCACTGACCACCCTGCTTAGGCCTGCTCCCTGCTCTGAAGCCCCCAAGATAAAAGAAAAAAATGGAGAAAGAGAGGGAGGGAGGGAGGGAGGGAGAGAGAGAAAAAAAGAGAGAGAGAGAGAAGAAAATGTCTGTTAGAGGCAGACAGGGAAGGGGGACAAGGTGGGAGGGAACATGGGACATTGGTGGCAGGAAATGTACTCTAGTGAAGGAACATTGTATGACTGAAACTCAATTATGAACAACTAGTAACTGTATCTCATGGTGATTCAATTAAATAATTTGTTTATTAAAAGTAAAAGAAGTTCCCAAGGTCCCCCATTACCCCTGTCATATTTCCAAGAAGAGGACACAGACTCATATTGAGTATCTGGGATGTTTGAATCCTTTGATTATTCCTCAATTTAATTTTCTTCATTTCTCTCAGCTCCTGCAAGGGGAGTCATCAACTGAAATTTGGGGGACTTGGGACCCTGCCACCCATGCTCTCTTAGTCTCTCTCCTCTCAGAGCTTTCCACATGTAGATATGAGGTATCAAATTGGAGAGTGGCCAGGAGCTGTGACCCTCACCTGGGTCCTAAGTCATGGGTCCTAAGAGTTGGACAGTGACCAAGGTACAGGCAAATAGAATCTCCAGAGTTATCATAGGGGAGAGGGACATGGGGTTCTTATCAGGAGAGGGAGAAGTGCAGGAAGAAAAGGGAGGACTTGGACAGAAAACAAGTCCCCAACAGAGGCCCTACACACCTATGCTTCTTCAGTTGCTTCCATATCTCCTCTTCGTTCCTTCGCACATCCTTATGCTTCTTGGAAGGTGCTCTCTGCTCCCGGAAAGAAGTCCTCCCATTTCTCTTCTTCTTCCCCTGGTGAGTCCTTCCAGCTACTCTCCGCTCCTGTTTTCCCTGTTCCTCTCGCAGCCGTCCATGTCCAGTTGACTTCCTCCGGGGAGATCCTGGCCTTGGGCTGCCCCCGGATTGTTCTTTCAGGCTCTGCTGTGCCCTATGCCTAACTGAGGCACTCTGGGTTTTGGGTGTCCGCTTTCTGGAGGATCCTCTTCCAGACCTGTCACCTACAGGGGGACAGTAAATATGTCATCATCAAATACATCATCAAATACTGTCATCACCTAGAATCCAGGAAAGCCTTCTCTTCCACAGAAATTCCATCCTGATGTATCCTGGAGCTGGTTGGCTCCAAAGGTCACCAGAGACTGACTGTACAAGATGGACTAAGATCTCTGCTGACCAGCCAGCCTACCTACTTCTCCTCCTGTACCTCAGCTACCGAGTCAAGCACTTGCCTTTCCTCCTCTCTGCTCTGCAGCTTGGGGAAGCCAGAACTGAATGCCACTCCAACCTCCTCAGTCAAACCAGGCCACCATCATCTCCTGCATGTGTCAGCAGTAGGTTGGTGCTGCTTTCTCTCCCATGCTCTGGGAAAGGTATTCTAGAGAGTTAAAGCTTGTTGGAGCAGAGCCTGAGGTGGGGAACCTTGTTCATGTGGGTCATGGAGTGCAGTTCCCAGACAAGGATGAGGGATAGAGGTCTGAGCAAAAGTAGGCATTGAACAAATAGGTTCAGGGACTGCTCCTAATTCTGGGCTCAGCGATCACTCCTAGTGGTCCTCAGGGGACCATATGATATAATAGGAATTGAACTGAGGTCAGCAATATGTGGGCTTTCATCCCTGGACTGTCACTCTAGCCCTCCACATCAAGTTTTGAAGATGTGGATGAGATCAAAAGTGTCCATTTTTTTTGGTCTTTTTATCTATAAGTTCCAGGGCAGAGTTTCACTCAGACATTAGGAAGGTGAACAGAAGGTAGAAACTTCTATCATGATGCCTGAGAGGGGAAATGGTGCACTGTTGTGGGGCTGGATGGGACTAGGCAGTGAGTGGGTGTGGGTGTAAGGCAGGCCTTAGTGGGCAGGTGGCAATAGGTGTGCAGAGGAGGACTTTTGGATGCAAGAGTTTCCATTTAAAAACTAGAACCGTTTGGGGCCAGGGAGATAGATACAGTGGGAAGGGTGCTTGTCTTGCAATGCAGGCACCCAGGTTCAACTCCTGGCATCCCGATGATGTCCCCCCAAGCTAGCCAGAGGCACCATCACTGTGGCCCAAGAACTAAGTAAATAAATAAAAACTTGAACAACCCCAGGTCCAGAACTGAAGGGTATTCCAAAACATAGGGCTTTCAAAACTGGAACAAGTTGGTCACTATGTCAAAGGTGACATGATTAATTTTGTACTTTTATAAACATTCTATCCAGGCATATTTTAGTGGAGGTAATTTCTTGCTAAAGATATTTGATTAGGGGGCTAGAGAGATAGCACACTGGTAGAGCATTTGCCTTGCACGCAGCCGATCCAGAATAAATGGTGGTTTGAATCCCGGCATTCCATATGTCCCCCTTGCCTGCCAGAAGCAATTTCTGAATGCAGAGCCAGGAGTAACCCCTGAGAGCTGCTGGGTTTGACTCAAAAACCAATATATATATATATTTGATATATATCAAATAAATATATATCAAATATATATTTGATTAGAAGATGTTGGCTTTTTTCTCTTACAAAAGTTGCAAACATAAAGAATATTTGAGAGAGAATTTCTTTCCTTTGATTAAGAAGGTAGAAGACAAAGTGATTGTCAGCTATTGAGGTTAGATCAAAGGACTGGAGTGCATACTTTGTTTGCTGGAACTTCAAGTGTGATCCCTAGTACTACCTGGTTCCCTAAACACTGCTGGAAGTAACCTTTAATCACTGAGCCAGGAGGAACCTCAGAGAATCACCAGGTATAACTCCCAAACAAACAAAAAGTGAAATTATTGGAGTTTTGGTTTTCATCTCCAGAGGGTAGAAAGAATTTCGATATGCCATTATGCATATCTGAACAACAAACAGGGGAAAAAAAGAATTCAAAAAATGAAACACAGCAATTCTTTTTAGTGTCATTTGATAATTCAGTTTGGGGGGGCAGTTATAGCCTCATAAACCATAAAGAGAGACTAAAAATTATAGATACTTGGAGAAAATAATCATAGATGAGAAACAGTACCAGAGGCATTTCAAAGAGTTCCCAGAACTTGGTGTGTGTGTGTGTGTGTGTGTGTGTGTGTGCATGCGCATGTGTGTGTGTTTGTGTGTACATACCTATGTATTTGTACTAATTTTAATTAGGCATAGTTATGGAAATGATTGGAACACTTTGGCATGAAAATAATTGCCAGGAAGGAAGATACCCATTGTCCTGAAAGATCCTGGACACAGGGGGCATTCTATGATATTCCACATGAACAAGTGCTAAGTCCAGTAGGAGGTAAAGTCCATGATGACTGTCCATGACTGTCAATGAGGCAGAGTCCATGAGCTAGAGCTTTTGCTATTGTTTGGAGGGAAGAGAGGATGAGGTAGGGTAAATAGCACTGCAACTGGCTGCTTTAAACAGTTTTGAAGGGCTTTGGGAAATAGGGATAGCTATTAATTGTCTAATAGATGCTCTGGGATGACTAGGACAGGTGACTAGTAGAAGTCCAAAGTATGAGGACCTTATAAAGGAGATGCTTTGAATTATGAGCTCTGAGGCAGTGGACTTGCACTGCAATTGTATGCTTGCTATTGAGTCTTGACTATTTGTAAAAATTAACTAAAATTGGAAGGAGGTCTGCAAGGTCCTTAGATGCCAAAGCATTAGAACATAGGAAATAAAGGTCATGGTTAATATGGGAGGAAAATAATCTTCTCCCCATGAATTGATGGAGCTCAGTATAGATTAACTTGAGAATTAAACATATAGAAGGTGACTAGTAGAAGTCCAAAGTATGAGGACCTTATAAAGGAGATGCTTTGAATTATGAGCTCTGAGGCAGTGGACTTGCACTGCAATTGTATGCTTGCAACTGAGTCTTGACTATTTGTAAAAATTAACTAAAATTGGAAGGAGGTCTGCAAGGTCCTTAGATGCCAAAGCATTAGAACATAGGAAATAAAGGGCATGGTTAATATGGGAGGAAAACAATCTTCTCCCCATGAATTGATGGAGCTCAGTATAGATTAACTTGAGAATTAAACATATAGAAGCCCAATCTTGTGTGAAGGGGTGCGCTTTCCTGAGTTCCCCCCCCCCATAACCTACTAGGTTCTCCAATCTACATTAAAGAACAGAGGAAAATGCTTGTACTTCCAGCAAGGGGAGGGGAGGGGAAAGTAACCATTCTTAAATATTAAGGGCAATCCAAAGTATCCTGTATTTCTTAGCAAAGTCCTATCCTCAAGGAAAATTTACAGTGTGAGTCTCACAGGAGTTTTATAAACTTAACTGTCCTGGAGGAAAGGACTCAAATCACTTCTAATCTCTCTTCTCTTCTAAGTGGGACAAGCTAAGAAACATTTATAAAGGTCATAGCTTACAGGCACAGACTTACAAAGAGACTGAAACCAAATCACAGGATATTAGAACCTTTTCCCTACTAAACAGCTAACCATTACATCATTGGGGTCCTGCATAGTAAGGGACTTAAGGGATTGGGACGATGGTGCATAAGCTTCCAAGGAGTGCTGGAAGCGACTTCCTGAATCTCACTATGTGCCCTTGCCATCCCCCCAACCCCACTGCCCTGGGAAACAAAACAAGTAAATTAAATATTTTTTTTAAAAACAAGGATAGGATAATAGCTGAAGCAAATGCAAGACTCAGGCTCAAAACAAAATTAAGTTTCTAGGGAAACTCAAAAGCAAGAGAGAGGAGAACAAGAATACTAAAGGAAATTGAATTCCCTGACACCTACAGCTACAGCAAATAATAAACACAGCTTACTTCCTAGCAGATAAAATGTCTTATATCAAGGACCTATTTACCTCAATTCCTTTTACCCCAGAACTAACCCAGTTGATTTCTACAATAAAAAAAAATCACAGTCATATTAAACAGTAAAAACAACCCCCACAAGAAAAAAACCCATCAGAATTTACAGAGACAGAAACCATTAGAACTAATTATGATTATGATTAGTTATTAGAACTGATTATGGCAGAAATTTTGGAATTAGATTAGAAATTTAAAATAATTAGAATAATTATGCTATGTATCTATTGGAAGAAGTAAGAACTATGCAAGAGTAGCTGGGTAATGTAGGGAAGAGAGGATAACACTCTTAAAAAAAAGGAAACAAATAGAAACCCAAAACATTATATAAGAAATGAAGAAAGGCTTTGATGGGAATATTAGCAAACTGAAACAATCAGTAGATGATAGAAACATCCAAAATTGAAAAAGATAAACAGAATGTAAAAAAAATGAAAATAGTGTTTTCAACTACTGATCTGCAAAAAGTGATTTCACTTTAATAATGCTACAATGAATCATGTAGTATTATTATAAATTTGATATATGAATAACCTTACATTAAATAATGCTTTAAAATTCTGTCTCAGCAACCCAAAAATTGTCCAACTTTTACTGTTCTGCAGGTGTGAAAAGGATGAGAGTCACTAGAATGGAATAGCAAAGAATTTTCGTCAATAAATAAATGTATAACATAGGTCTAATGGTTATATCAGATGAGAGGAAAGGAAAAGAAGGTATGTGAAGTAATAGTGGTTAAGGATTGTTCAAAAATAATGGTAAACATCAAAGCACAGATCTAAGAAGTTCAAAATACCAAGCAGAAAAAAAGTGTGTCGGCATATGTACATAATGAAATACTATGCTGCTGCAAAAATATTATAAAATCATGCAATTATTACAATATGGTTGAAACTGGAAGATATCGTGTTGAGTGAAGTGAAGTAAGGCAGAAAATAAAAGACAAATATAGTCTTATCTCACTTGTCTTTGCTTTGTAGAATAACTTGATGAAGAAATAAGGGGGAATGCCTAGATCACCCTTGACCCCAGGTTTTTGGGAGGAGGACAGAGAGGAAAGAACTTAATAGGAAGAAAAATAATCAGTAAAACAAGTAATGGGGGAACAAGGGTCAGGGCTCCAGTTATACTGGGGATATGGAAGTGGTATAGCTATGAATTCAAAGTACAGACTCAGCAACACTGAAAACATAAGATTTAGGCAGCAACCACCAAACTTTGTATTGTGCCTATCAGGTGGCACAAAAGGGATGGAGCAGATGAGTGGAAACATTGATGAAAGGGAACTTCATACTGGTAGTGGGATTGGTGATGGAATATTATGTCTAAAACTCACTTATCAATAACTTTTAAATCACAGTTCTTTGGGGCCGGAGAGATAGCATGAAGGTAGGGCATTTCCCTTGCATGCAGAAGGACGGTGGATTGAATCCGGGTATCTCATATGGTCCCCCGAGCCTGCCAGGAGTGATTTCTGAGTGTAGAGCCAGGAGTAACCCTTGAGCGCTGCCAGGTGTGACCCAAAAACAAAAACAAACAAAAAAATCACAGTTCTTTAATTAAATAAAAATTATTTTTGGGGGCCAGAGAGAGCACAGTGTTAGAGCATTTGCCTTGCACATGGCTGACCTGGGAAGAATGCGGGTTCAATTCCTGGCATCCCATATGGTCCCTCAAGACAGGAGTGATTTTTTTTTAAATTTTTGGTTTTTCGGGCCACACCGTTTGATGCTCAGGGGTTACTCCTGGCTAAGTGCTCAGAAATCGCCCCTGGCTTGGGGGGACCATATGGGACGCCGGGGGATCGAACCGCAGTCCTTCCTTGGCTAGCGCTTGCAAGGCAGAACCTTACCTCTAGCGCCACCTCACCGCCCCCCCCCCTTTTTTTTGGTTTTTAGTTTTTGGGTCACACCCAGCAGTACTCAGGGGTTACTCCTGGCTCTGCGCTCAGAGTGACCCCTGAGCACTGCTGGGTTCGATCCCCGCCAAAATGAAATCACTCCTGGCAGGCTTGGGGGACCATATGGGATGCCAGAATTCGATCCACCGTCCTTCTGCATGCAAGGCAAATGCCCTACCTCCATGCTATCTCTCTGGCCCCAGGAGTGATTTCTGAGTGCAGAGCCAGGAGTAACCCCTAAGTGCCACCGGATGTGGCCCCCAAACCAAAAAATTTATTTTGAAAACCTGATTAGGCACAAAATATTTCAATAACACAATAAAGACAAAGAGAAAATCTTGAAAAAAACCAAGTGGGGAGAGGTGTAGACTCAGCTATAGAAGATCAAGTATTAGGATTCTACTAGATTTCTCTTCAGAAAATAGGCAAACAAGAAGAGAATGAAATAAAATATTTAAAATATTAAAAGGAAAAAAGCTCCACAACTTAGCTTTTGGTTACCAGCAAAATTACTTTTCAAAAGTGAAGAAAAAGTAAAGACTTTCTCAGATAAATAAAAATGGAGTGGCCCTGATTTTCAAGAAATACATTTTACAGAGAAGGAAAATTATAGTGCTCAAAACTTAGTTTCACATAAAGAAGTAAGAGTATTCATGATGCAATACATGAAAACAATGTAAACATATTTTTTTAATTTTTCTTTTGTTTTTGTTTGTTTGTTTGTTTTAGCCCCTACAGTTGTGCTCAGGGATTACTCCTGGTTCTGTGATTAGTGATCCCTTCTATTCAAAGGGCCATATGGTGCTAGGATTTGAATTAGAGTCAACTAAATGCTAAGCAAATGTCTTTTTTTTTTTTTTTTTTTTTTTTTGGTTTTTGGGCCATACCCGGTGGTGCTCAGGGGTTACTCCTGGCTGTCTGCTCAGAAATAGCTCCTGGCAGGCATGGGGGACCATGTGGGACACCGGGATTCGAACCAACCCCTTTGGTCCTGGATCGGCTGCTTGCAAGGCAAAAGCCTCTGTTCTATCTCTCTGGGCCTTCTAAGCAAATGTCTTAACCCCTGTTCTATCTCTTCAGATCAGTTAAAAATTTTTATGTATTCATTTTTATGGGGGAAGGCAGAGCTGCCAAGTGGTGCTCAGGAAGTCTGGGAGCACCTCCAGAGATTCTCAGTCAACTAGGCAGCTGGTACAATACAAGGGCCCAATGATTCAGTACAGCTCAGGTCTTGTGGTGCCCAGACTTCCAGGACCATTCTTGGTGATGCTTAAGGAGCCATGTAATATTGGCAATAGAACCCAGATGTGGCACATGCTAGGCAAACACTCTAACTTCTAAACTATTTTTATTATTCTTAAAGATAAATAATTTTATTTAAAATAATAATAATAATAATAATAACAATAGTAATAATGGGTAGTGATAGCTTATACATAAGTAAATGAGAGACAACCATGTTAAAGGAAGGGGAGGGAGAAATTGGAAATATTCTGCTTTAAGTATCTGTACTACTACTCATGAAATAGTGAAGTCTTGTTTGAACGTGAATTTGGGTTAGTTGTAAATGGGAGTTGAAAACTCAAGTGTAACCACTAAAAATAAAAAGGTTTAACAAAGAAGTAGAATTGATGTTAAGAATGAGGAGAAAGAGGAGGAGCTGAAATAATATAAAATGGTTATCAAAAATTGAAAAAGCAAGAGGAGTGACAAAAGGGCAATGAATAGAAAAAGTAATAACATAGTCAACATCAATCTAAGAATGTTGATAAATGCTTTAAATATGAATGGATTAGCAGCTAGGCAGAGGTCAGTTGGTAGACTAGCTGCTTGGCAGGCAGGAGATCTAATGAGAGTTCTTCCCGGCACTATTCCACATACTGAGAACAATCCTGGCAGCACAGTTGTTTCTCAGCTCAATTACCATCAGATGTGTGTGAGAGGGGGCCGGGCGGTGGCGCTAAAGGTAAGGTGCCTGCCTTGCCTGCGCTAGCCTTGGACGGACCGCGGTTCGATCCCCCGGTGTCCCATATGGTCCCCCAAGCCAGGAGCGACTTCTGAGCACATAGCCAGGAGTAACCCCTGAGCGTTACCGGGTGTGGCCCAAAAACCAAAAAAAAAAATAAAAAAAGATGTGTGTGAGAACTGACACTCTGTAAAATCTTTGGAGAGAACTACAGCAAAGTTTGCAAGCAACAACAAGAGTGTGGGCCCCTCTACCAATTGTGCATTCTGAATATTGCAATGGCAAAAACATCAATCAAGGGTGAAGGGAAACTCAAAGGGGAATGACTTAAATATATCAATTAAAGACAGACATCGTTAGAGTGTAAGCAACTCCTTATGGTTTAACTTAAATGTAAAGACGCAGAGAGAGTACAGATAACAGGGTGGAAAACACACCAAGTTGACACTAACTAAAGACAAGTTAGAGTAACTCCTAATTTTAGACAAAGCAGCTCTTAAGGTAAAGAAAATTACCATGGGTAGTGTAGGTCATTACATAACACTCAAGAGGTCAGACTTCTAAGAAGACATAGCAATCCTTAGTGCAGATGTCCCTAACAACTGAGCGCCAGATGAGGCAAAAACTGCAAGAAGGAATAGACAAATTCCTTATTTTGTGTGGAGACTTCAGTGCCCCAATACTAGGAATTTATAAATGAAGCAGACAGAAAAACAATAAGGGTATAGTTGCACTGAACAGTAGCATCAATAGCTAATTCTAATTTACATTTACGGAACACATCAGCAAATAGCAACAGAACACACATTATTTTTGAACACATATAGAAATTCATCAGAGTAGACCACATTCTGACCTATGTTAATAAACAAAAATTATAAAGTATCCTCTTAAAGAACACAATAAAAATTAACCTAGAAATTTAAAATAGATATTATTGGGAAATAATATAACAGATTTCCTTGGGGACAAGGAGATGCTTTTCTATAACAGAAAAATACAAAAAATTAAGATAAATTTAAATGAAATTGATCTTATCAAAATGTGTGGGATTCAGCAAAAGAAGTTCTCAGAGAGAAATTTATATTATTTTGAATGCATACATTTAGAAGAGAGAGTTAAAAGCAATTACCTAAGCATCCACCTTAGCAGACTACATGAGAACAATCAAATTAAGTCCAAGGTAAGCAGGAGAAAAGAAAAAACAAAAGTAGAGCAGAAATCAATTAAATAAAAAAAAAATCAGGAAAGTAAATGGAAAAAGAAAGCATGAAATTAGAAGTTGGTTCTCTGGAAAGAACAATAATATTGATAAACTTCCATGGGATTGAGGGTGAGAAAGTATGTGTCACTGGGTCTGTATGCCTATGAGATCTGAGAAAGGGTCTGAGGGAGAGTAGAGAAGCAAAGAGGAGGGCAAGGATAAGGGATACCAGCCCCACTTCCAAGACCAAACACATTGCTTGAAAAGACCAAATATGAGGGACTGAGAGATAGTATAGGTACGGTTCTTTAGCAATCAGCCAACTAGATCTGGTCTTTGGAACTTCATATAGTCTTCTGAACTCAAGGAATAATCACTCAGTCCTGAGTGCAGAACCAGAAGTTAGCTCTAAAACATAGATGTGTGAACCCCAAATTACACACACACATCACACACATCACACTGAATATTCAGTATAGGTGTAGACATAATGCAGCAAGTAAAGTGCTGCACTATCCAGGGTCCATCCCTGGCACCACATGTCATCCTTAATGCACTCCCTGAGTCCTGCCAAGAATGATCCAAGAGCACAGTTCCTTGTAAAATCCTTGAGCATAGTCTGGTGTGGTCCAACCCATGCCTCTCCCAAATGATCAGTGTATGTTTGCATTTTCTTCTGAACAAAGTGCACCTTCAATCAGTGAGTAAAACTTTTGTTTTTGCTTTCCCCAAATGAACATCACCAAATGTCCTTCCAAACACTGTAGATGCAATGTAGTGGAAGTGTCAGACATTTTTTCCCTAAACTATAATCCTGCTATAAACTCATTTTTTAAAACTAAATAAACCCCACACGAAATGTAAAAAACAAGACAGAATGTGTCCTTCAATCTACAAAGCACATTTACACAGAAAACAAGCCTTTTTTTTTTCAGTTTTTATTTCATAGTCTGTAAATGCCATGCAATGCATAATTGAGAAGCTCCAAAGGCAGCCATCTACTCGTAAAGACGTTCGAGTCCAGGGCACACTCCCTATCCCTGACTACACCCGACTGACCAAGAACATTTAGGGCAAAAGCAGACTGAGGAGTAGGTCAGTTTGTCCTGCAGCTGGGGAAATCTTCATATTTAAGTGCATTTGCCAATGATCTAGGGGAGAAGGGCTCTGACTCCCACTTTTGATGAATGGAATAACAATTACTTTGGGGAAAGAACTTTCTATGTTCGTACCTTTTATTCCCTTCTTGTAGACCACAACCCAAAGGAATTAGAAATCAGCTCACCTCAAAAGTGATTCTAGATGAGATTGAAAATGGAACTCTTGAGGGTTTCCCTTGAGCATCTAATGACAGAAATGACTTTGACATTTGGACTCATTTCCTGTCTTCCATGGAAAAGAGAAAATGTCAGGGGACCCTGGGGATGTGTGGGGCACTTCTCCGTTGAAAGAAGTTTGTTGTGACTATGTTAAGTCCAGCTCAACAATCTCCCTATACAGACCCCTGACAAAGTTAGACACTTCCTTTGGGGATGCCAAGTTGGGTATCACAAGAGCAATACCTGAAAGAAAACCAGGAGAATGGCACATGAGGAAGCAGAAGCTCTTTGCTCCATGGCAGATGTCAGGAAGATAAGGAGAATGAATGCCCTCTGCTAGAATGTCACCATATGTCTAAATCGTCAGTGCATGGCACCCAACTGCCAGGCCAATTGAGGGGTTCCTTTCTCATTTGTGCCTTCTTTAGGTTTCTCCCAGAGCAGCTTTCTCTGCTCCCAAGTAAATCCTTCACCAGATAACTAGAAGATGGGAAGGCCTTGATTTGAGAAACCTCTGCCTCTGAAGGTCCTGTGGGGCAATCTGGGGATCAGTCCTGGCTTCCACTTTCCAACACCTACCCTCCCAGGCTGGTGACAGACTAACATGTTCCAAGGCTCAAAGTGCTCCTCACTTTGGAGGTGTCCCCTTTACACTAGAGTTAAGGACAGACCTACTTTTCAGTTCCCTAGTAGAAAGGTAAGCCTGGGGGGGGGGGGAGCGGGCCCCAGGTATCATATTGAGTGAGAGAAAGGGAAGAAGGAGGAAGGAGAAGACTGAGAACACTGGGCTATAGAGCTGGGCCAACACTGCAGGTTGCCTGGCATTGCATCACCCCGTCATCACATCATTCATTCTTGTCTCACCTGTGCCCACAGAGCAGCTCCTTGCCAGCCCTTTCACTGCACTGCCCGCTGTAAGAGAATAATGGGGTGAAGGATGAGCAGTGGGGCTCATCACTTCATATCAACCCTTGCTATTACCCATGTATCCCCTTCAACCCTCGGTTTCATTAGACTAAGAGTGATTTCCTAAATAAATCCCAGTGGCCCCTGTCCTGACATTTCCCTGACACCCTGGTACCATCCAACATTCAACAATTCCCACAATCCCCAGTGCGCCAGTCTGCAGCCCAGACTTCACTGAAAATACAGATTCTGTGCTTCCTCCCTTGACCATCCCTTCAAGACATTCAGAGAAAGGAGCAACTTTGAGTTAGCCAGGAGAAGTAGGATCACCAGTCAGAAGGTGCTAGGGTGCAAGAGGCAGTCAGGAGACAATGGTAAGTCCCTGTTCCTACAAGACCTCTTGTTCCTTTGCCTTGTTGCTGCCCCCACACCCTCAGAGTAGAGAATGAACTTACCATCCTGCCCCAAGTCCTTGAGTTGGTGGCTCATGGTTAGGGGGGCTCCCGTGACCCCTACACTGACTCAGGCTTGCTTCGCCCTCTCCCCCTTCAGCCTGGACTGTCTTCCTGCCTTCATGGTGGCCAACCTCCCTCCTGAGCCTGTTTGGGCACCGGTGCTGATTTGAAATGGGATGTGGCTGTGGTAGAAACAGGACTGGGTGGGTGGGGCAAAGTAGAGGCAGGGAAGGAGTTGAGCAATGGGTTCCCAGCCCCTCAATCCAGCCACACACTAATCCTCTCAGGTTTCCCTGAAGAAGGGTGTGTGGTTTCATATTTCAGGCATCACTTACACTCAGGATGATGGGGCGGGAGTGGGCAAGGAGCTGCCAGCCCAGCCCTGCACAGTGGTGTGAGGCGAATCAGGGATTCTTTTCTTTTATCTTGAGTCTCTGGTTGGGAGAGGTCTCAGGAAGTTTTTTTTTTTCTTTTTTTCTGGAGGGGACACACCTGGCAGGGTTTAGGGAACCATATGGGATTCCAGGGACTGAAATGGGGTTGACCACGTGCAAGGCAAGTGCTCTACTTGCCGTACTATCTCTCCGGCCGGGCCTCAGGAGATTTTTTAGTTTTTGCAGGTGACCTGGGGTTTGTCCCTCTTATTTGTGGTTGACTTCTACTTTCACACCAAACACAATTTATACAAACATTTTTAAATTTGGGGGAAGACAAAAGCAGGAAGCAAAGATCTAACAGTCCTGTGGAGAACAAGATAGGGAGCTCTAGTGTCTGACTCACTCACTAGTACATCCTCTCACTGAACAATGAGTACTCATGAGGAGAGAGGGACTGGAAAGGGGTTCCCATAAGTGGGTTAAATGGAACATCCAGGGGTTTGATCTGTGGTGCTGTCAAAGGATCACCAGGGAATTTGCATATCTCCTCTCTCGCTAACAAAGCCTGTTTTCCATGATCATGACTATGAAATTCCAAACTCAAGTTTGGGTGTCAAAGATGGAACACCTTATTTTGTTTTATTACTTGCACACCATTCTGTTACTCCCAGGCTTCCCGTGGTAGTTACAAGTTTGAGGGGACAGTGATGCCTCCCAAAAAGGAAGGAGAATACTTTCAACACTGCTACTTCAGAAATCCAATCCTCATTGCATGTTATTGTTATGTTCTGATCTGAGATCCACATAGGGAGCTGCCTCAAGGCATTGCGGCTCCTCACTGAGCTCACAAGAGGGTGGTTCCAAACCCAGGTTCAGGTGCAAGCCACATGAAGACCGACTCTCAAGAGGGGAGAGTTAATGCAAGAAAAGTAAAAGATGGGGCCGGAGAGATAGCGCAATGGTAGGGCATTTGTATGCAAAAGGTTGGTGGTTCGAATCCGGCATCCCATCTGGTCCCTCGAGCCTACCCGGAGCAATTTCTGAGCATAGAGCCAGGAGTAATCCTTGAGCGTTGCTGGGTGTGACCCAAAAACCAAAAAAAAAAAAAAAAGTAAAAGATGAGTTTATTCAGGTACTAGCCAGACAGTGGGGTGGATTTCTTATCCCTAAAATACATCTTGTTCTCCAGCTTAGGTTAGTAATTGTATAGGGCTTATGGGGAAGGAAGTTAGTTAAAGAAATTGATAAGAAATAGGTCACTGAGAAGAAGGAGGGTTAAAAGCGTCAGGAATCTGTTCTGACTCTTTTCTAAGTGAGCGAGGGGCCCTTTGTTGAGGGCAGGGAAGGGGAAAATTGGTTTGCCTCAGGATTCTGGGTGGGAAAATGGATGAAAGATAAAACTCTCTAGACATTTCCCCAGTAACAGCATCCCTTTCTACATCTGTGTGCTCCAACTCACAATAAAGATGATACTGAGATGTCATGCCAGGAGGTGATGGTTTAGTATTATCTTCATTGTTTTAAAGTAATAGCATCAGACTGTCACTGTACACACAATTGTAGACACATTTACAAATGACATATCTTTAGAATCTCTCTCTTTAAAAAAATAGGGCCTATCCCCAGGGGTGCTGTCAGGGACTACTCCTGAGTGACATGCTGTCCAGCAGTACAGGCCTGACAGTTCAATGCTGGGGTCTGCTCAGGCTAAAGAAACCAGTCTGGACCAGGAATCCTATTCAGGGCCTTGTACATACTAGACAAATCAGCACTTCAACTATCTCTCAGGCCATTTTGCTTTGTTTTTGTTTTTGGGCCACATCCAGTAGTACTCCTGGTTCTGCACTCTAAAATTACTTCTGGCAAGCTCAGGGAATCATTTAGAATGCTGGGGATTGAACCCAGGTTGGTTGTGTACAAGGCAAATTACCTACCTACTATACTATCGCTCCAGCCCCTTACGCCCTTTTAAAACATTTTAAATTATAATACCATGATTTGCCAAGTTGTTCATAATACAGTTGTTTCAGGCATTAAATATTTAAACACCAATTCCATCACCACTGTGACTTTCCCTTCACCAGTGTTCCCAATTTCCCATTCACCAACATAACCTGTCCCCTTTTTAGACACAAATTTACTTCATATTGTTTGTTAAAACTCAAAGGCAAGGGCCTGGAGAGATAGCACAGCAGCGTTTGCCTCGCAAGCAACTGATCCAGAACCAAAGGAATCCTGGTGACCCATATGGTCCCCCGTGCCTGCCAGGAGCTATTTTTTTTTCTTTTTCTTTTTTTTTTTTTTTTTTTTTGGTTTTTGGGCCACAACCGGCGGTGCTCAGGAGTTACTCCTGGCTGTCTGCTCAGAAACAGCTCCTGGCCCAAAAACCAAAAACCAAAAACAAACAAACAAACAAACAAAAACCCTCAAAGACAAATGGAATGATCAATACTCAGATAAGCAAATGTCAACTTGAAATAATTGTATCTCTCCATGGTGTTACTAAAGCAAGGATTTGCAGGCAACGGTTGGTGCTTGTTAAGCCTTCTTTGCTATTGTTTAGGCTAACTGAGTTTGGTAGATAACTTTCCCATCAGATTTCCTATTATATTACTGGGCTTATATTACTATAAAAATTTGATGTGTTGATTCAGAATCTATAGATATGGAACAAATTTGGTGCTTTGGCAATTTGAAAAGATTAAGTTGTGAAGCTGAGCCTTTTCTGTAAGGCGGGGTAAGGTGTATTGCTGGGCTACCATATGCAAAAAGGGGAATAAATCTGCCCCCACTGGCCCACTCTGTGAATGTTACAGAAGAATTCGCCCTGACCAGACTACCTGGGAAGGATTGACAGCCATTATTCTCTTTTGCAGCTTGGTAGAGAATTGGATCGTTTTTTCTATCAGGAAGATTATCCCATATCTATGAATGTTTTTAAACCTTCTGAACCATGACATAGAGTCAGAAGTAGATTGCGATCATAGACTTCAGTACCATTATCAATGTGGTTGCTGAAGACACAAAAAGTTGAATTAATTTCAAGTTGTAAATGATAGTCTTCACTCCCACTGCAATAGTAAGATTAGTAAATTAAGAAAATGATCTCCTTAGCAGGGGTCTCAAACTCAATTTACCTGGGGGCCGCAGGAGGCAAAGTTGGGGTGATCCTTGAGTGCAAAGTCAGTAGTAAGCCTTGAATATTGGGGTGTGTGACCCAAACAACTAAAACAAAACAAAACAAAACAAAAAAAGATTCCTCTAGGGCAGGGCCACAAAATGTTGTATGGAGGGCCATTTGCGGCTCGTGGGCCTCGAGTTTGAGACCCTTGGTCTATAGAGTTCTTTCCTTTAGTAATTCCAGGTCTTCTTGGCATAGAACTGGCATTTCACAAAATGTGAGATGCTGCGTTTTGTTCTCTTCAAATCATTGCCTTCTGTCCTGGGGCAGGAGGATGAGGCAGTAGCAGGTTTGAGATTGTCTATTAGAATAAAAGAGTTGCTTTTTGTTTGGGAGAGACTCAATTGCTCTTCTCTCAGATTAAACTCTATACTAAAACAATTGTCAAGTGGGTCTCAGGAAATCATTCAGATTTCTGGAAAGTTCCTTCTCTACTTGCCTCATTCAGATTTGTCCTCTCTTTGTTGGGGAATTCCATCTAGTTTGCAAGAACAAAGCTCATCATTCATCCATTTGCAGAGTAAAAAAAAAAATCCTCGAGTTTGAGGTCAGTGTTATTATTATTATTTTTTGGTTTTTGGGCCTCACCCGTTTGACGCTCAGGGATTACTCCTGGCTATGCACTCAGAAATCGCCCCTGGCTTGGGGGGACCATATGGGACACCGGGGGATCGAACCGCGGTTGACACCTTACCTCTGGTGCCACCTCGCCAGCCCTGTGTTTTATGTTTTATAAGAAATCAGGTGTTACAAAACATATCTTTGCATTTTTCTTTTTCTCTTTAACATGAGGCTTAGCTAATTAATATTTGACTTCTATTTATTGGGTATTCCATCAGCACAGAAACCTTGCTCTGAAGGGCAGTCATAATGGAATGATGTGTTATTAATATTTTATCAGGACGGTGAACATTTCCATTCTTGTGGTAAGGGTTGGTAAGCTCTAGTACTTCTCTTTGATGGGTATAGAGAAAATAAGATTTAACAGAACAGCTAGAAAAAAAATGCATTTTCAGCCTAAAGTCCCGGAGTGTTCAGATTCAATGATGCTTTCTCTCTCTCTCTCTCTCTCTCTCTCTCTCTCTCTCTCTCTCTCTCTCTCTCTCTCTCTCTCTCTCTCTCTCTCTCTCTCTCTCACACACACACACACACACACACACCTCTTTTGTTAATGGGGAATGGGGAAACATCTTGGATGCTTTTGTTAGCTTATATCTCCAATTAAAAAAACATAGCCATATAATTAGCAGTGGGTATCTGCTTTCAAAACATCCACTGCCTCTCACAGAATGTTGTAAACCAGCACAAAGGAGAGGATCCGGTGACTGGCTAACACCCTCGCAGGATAACGTGAGCTGGGACTGTGGACAAGTCAGCAAAGAGCTCTCTGCTGGAAGAGTGGTGCTGGGTAACAGGTCTGGACAGTGGCCATACACTCCTGCAAATTTGGGGCTGCAAAATATGAGCTATGACTCCTTGGCTTCATCGCGTTTCTCCATTAGCATTGCACTAAAATGGGGAGAGAGGGGTCTTCTTTGCAAGCCACTTTTGGCATTCCCCTATTATTTTTTGTGAAATTGTCATCTTTGTTTCTGGAGCTCACTCTAGTAATACAACACCACTCTTCTAACAAACTGGAATGTCAAGGTATTGTCAGAGTACTAGATGAAGTTTTATGGATTCTGTTAAAGAACTAGCCCTGTGGTTGGGATGTTTCTCCATTTGCAAAGAACATGGAAAAAAAAGTTGAAAAGTGCACATGGACCCAATTTATCTATATGCAAGTATCTGTCAGGACATTTGTGTCTTTGTCATTTTGAATAAACTGCCTAAGGTAAACCTTTGCTGTGAGTTTTCATTACTTGGGTGTTCGAGCTATCTTGAAATTTAGCTTTGAGATATTTTAAAGTGATACAAACACTTCCTGCATGTAACCAGGTTGTACTGTCAAATGAACCTCATTTTGGGACAAAATTTAGAAACCTTGGTAATACTGACAGTTAGGACTGGATGATTCTTTGTTGTATGTGGGCTGTTCTGTGATTTATAAGGTATTTAGGCACCAGAGAGATAACATGGAGGTAGGGCGTTTGCCTTGCATGCAGAAGGTCAGTGGTTCAAATCCTGGCATCTCATATGGTCCCCTGAGTCAGGAGCTATTTCTGAGAGCCAGAAGTAATCCCTGAGCACTGCTGGTTGTGACCCAAAAACAAAAACAAAAAAAAATAAAGATATTTAGCAGTGTATGGGGCTGGAGCAGTGGCGCAAGTGGTAGGGCATCTGCCTTGCACGTGTTAACCTAGGACTGACTGCAGTTTGATCCACTGGCATTCTATAAGGTCCCCAAGCCAGGAGTGATTTCTGAGTGCAGAGCCAGGAATAATCCCTGAGCGTCACTGGGTGTAGCCCCAAAACAAAACAAAACAAAACAAAAAGATATTTAGCAGTGTAGAGAGAATAGAAAAAAAAAAACATCAGTTCTTTGGGTTTTTCTGGGGGAAGTCAAATAATCAAAATAAAATTAGAGTGAGACAGGAAAACAACTAGCATAAATATAGTATACAACTTGGAGATGGGGAAGAAATCAGAAAACTGCCTCTCTTGAAAAAATATTCCTTTGTGTAGACATTGAAAAATATATCAGGGCCAGAGAGATAGCATGGAGGTAAGACATTTGCCTTTCATGCAGGAGGTCATTGGTTCGAATCCTGACATCCCATATGGTCCCCAGAGCTTGCCAGGAGTAATTTCTGAGCATGGAGCCAGGAGTAACCCCTGAGTAATGCTGGGTGTGACCCAAAAAAACAAAATAAATAAATAAATAAATAGGAAAATATATCAATGACAATAGCCTGTCATTCACTTGAAAAATCTTTGTGGGGGAGTCAAAGAGATTAATAAAGCATGGGAAGTTCTTGTCTTGCACACAGCTGATTTGGGTTTGGTCTCTGGCACCAAGTATGATCTCTGAGCACAGAGCCAGGATTAAACCCTGAGTACCACTGGATATAATCCAAAACCAACTTTTTTGCGCTAAAGTAAGGATTAGTCGTCATAGTACCCTGTTCTTTAGCAGATCAATAGCACCCCCTTTCTCCCATCTCTCATCAGGTCTCATCTTTAATCATGTCTCTTACACATACAGTTATAGGAAACAATGTTTTTGCCAAAGGAATTATTGAGCCACAGATACTGAACACCTCACAGGTGAGAATATAATATATGAGGCCTGTTGGAGCCCATAAAATGCAAGATGGAGGACTAAGTGAAGTTGGATTATATATAATATATATATAATGATTTTATTATATACTCACTATAGTATATTTGCATAGTAAAACTCCCTCCCACCACATGACACAGCTTACAATTGCTATGGTGACCCCAGGAAGCGACCAAATATGGTTAGAATCTGAATGGCATCATAACTCTGGAAAATCATCCCTTAAAACTCTTCCATTTGTCTGAAAAGCCTGTCCTTTATTAATTTACTCCATTTTTATACTTACATAAACTACAAGTTATTGTAGCAACAGTGCTACTACTGTCTCTGGAATATGCCCACTGGATATGACTCTGGAACTACATACTTTACTGTTAATAAAAGAAAAGCTGGTCTTAAAAAACAGTGCTACTCATTCTTTGAGGACACGCGCATTCTGATTCTTGAGTGCATACTATTCAGGAAGCCTTTCTCTAATCTTTATTTCTCTGAATTGTGCTTGAATCATTTCTTGTGAGGGTCAAATGGACCTAGTTCCCAGATCAGGCCTGGGAGCCTTGGTCCTGAACAGGTACTTCCTACAAGAGGGCCAGGACTGTGCCTCAGGGAGTAGAGCACATGCCCAGCTCCCCCAATTGCGTCCCTCCATTCCTATACACAGCTTCACCTGGTGACTTCTAAGCATGGGCAGGCCAGGACAAATTTGAGCACCAAGAACAGAAAGTGAAAAAACAGTATCAGAGAGATGAATGAAAGAAAAATTCATTTTATGGTGTGTGCCCGGGGGAGATGCAATTATTTTATAGCAGATCATACTTGTAGGGTGAAAGCTTTGAAATCAAAGCAAAGCAATTTTTCCAGAGAAATGGTTCAAAGAGCTGGGGACATGTGTTGCCTGTTTTCAGTAAGGTTTGATTTCTGGCTCTGGCACTTCAAGGTCAGTTTCTCCCTCCCACCCTGAGTACCAAAAGTGGCCCCACCTGGATTGGTCCAAAACAACAACAAAAACAAAATCACAAATTATGTGAATGGACTAGCTGTTGAGCAAAGAGAGGAACTTTAACATAACCAGGAGAGAATGATCATCTTGACTTAGAAAAAAGTATTAGTTTTCAGACAAAAAGCATGTGTTAACTAGTAAATCCACACATGCACTATTTTCCTTCAAACTATATTTTTATTGATTATTAGATTCTTTTTTTTTTTTTGTATTTGGGCCACATCAGGTGACGCTCAGGGGTTACACCTGCCTACGAGCTCAGAAATTGCTCCTTGCTTGGGGGAGCATATAGGACGCCGGGGAGTCAAACTGCCCTTCGTCCTAGGCTAGCGCAGGCAGGGCAGATGCCTTACTGCTTGCGCCACCACTCCAGCTCCAGATTTTTAGATTCTTATTAATCACTTCTCCACATATTATCAGGGCAAAGGCTTTAGGGAGCTGTGGTTCTTTCTTCCATTAGATGGAAACTAAAAGGATTAGGGAAAAGGCAAGAGCTTCTCATAACCTCCAATGTCTTCATTGCCTTCAGCTCCATAGAGCAGGGTATATGGTAGAAACCTATTCTGAGAATCTTGGGTTGGTTTGATTTGAACTTCTTTAGCAGCATCTCATGGTGCTTGTCTTTTAGGTACTTGTAGCACTCACTGCCTGTGCTCCTCAAGTGAGCAAGCATTAAAGATTCCATTCTTACAAGCACTCTCCCCTTTGGCTTTTACCTGCCTCTCAATCTTAAAAGATGTTCTCATGTTTTGTGTGTTTGGTGGTGTGTACCAGGTGCAGTGACAGATGGAAGAGGGGAAGAGAAAACAACAGGCCCTCTGAGAATCCTCCTGAAACTTATGCTCAAGAATCCCACTTGTTCTCAGAGGAGCCAACATAGACTCTCCGAGAAGTTTCCTTTGCTTATCAGACTCCTCTGCTGATTGGTTTTCTAATAACTTATTTTCCCTCCCTGTCCTATATAAACCACTAACTCTAACCTGAGAACAAGAGATGCAAAAAGCAAGTCCAACCTGAGAAACTGACCTATTGTTTTCACACCAACTATTGTCTCTAGAGTATTGGCCTTTAAACAGAGAGCCCTGGATCATTCTTACTATCCAGATGAGAAAACCAAAATGACTTCAGACATAGTCAAAGATCTTCCTAGGGTAAAATCTCCCTCGAGTGAGAAGTACTATGCTAGGGTGGTGAGGCAGGAGTAAGACAAACTCTTGGGACTGGAGCAATTGGACAGTGGGTAGGGCATTTGCCTTACACATGACCAACCCAGGTTTTGATCCCAGGCACCCATATGACTCCCTGAGTCTTACCATGGATTATCCCTGAGTGAAAAGCCAAGACTAAGCTTTGAGTACTTACAGGTGTGGGCAAAAATAAAAGACTCAAGACCCTTAGTGTCACGGGGCCTTTCTTTCTGACAGGACAGATTTTGTCATCAGAGAATATAATGTGATGTGATGTGATGTGATGTGATGTGATGTGTGAGTATGTTATTTAGGAACCGAGGAAGGAGAGGAATATGTATACTTTCACTCAATTCCACCTTTATTTTTGGAATATTCTCTTGCCCTTCACCATATCTATTGTCTCCCAGCCCAGAGCACCTCATTTAGTCAGCTCTCCAGAGAGGCAGTTGATTTTCCATACACAAAGGAGAGGAACTAGATTCAAGTAAGTTATTTATTTTCCTTTTTTTAAAAATAAATTTTACTTAAACACTATGATTTATAAAGTTGCTTGCAATACAGCAGTTTCATTTATTCAATGTTTTAATACCAATTCCACCACCCATGTGACCTTTCCTCTACCAATGTCCTTAGGTTCCCATCCACCTCCCAAGGTTACCTCCATAGTAGACACAAAATAATTTACTTTATATTGCTTATTATGACATCTATATCTCAATGGTGTTACTAAAGTCATTGTTTGAGAATTTACTGAACTGTTTGATGCTAGCTGAGCCGTCTGTTCTTGTTTTCACACACTGAGCTTCTACAAATCTTTTCTATCTGATTTGCTGTGTTCCTACTGGGCTGTCAGTACTGTGGAATTAGGAGGTGTTGCATGGCCATATGTTCCAGGAGTTGTAGAACTGGGATGATGCAGCAGCTTATTATCTGTTCAAGATTAGTTGCAGAGTTGTGAAGCTGGAGGAATTTAGGTGGGGTGGGATGTTGGACCTCTTTGCAAGAAGGGGACTCAGTCTGCCCAATTATGAAAAGACTCTAGAGATCTCAGTCAGGAGACTAGGTTTCCCTGTAACAATTCAATGATGGCAAGATTAGTTTGTTATTCATTTTTTTTAGTGAAAGTTTTATGGAGGTATCATTTATATAGCAAAGATTTCTTCCACTTAACATATCATTCAGTGGTTTTTAGTATGATCATGCCTCTGGTTTTCAAAGGCAACTACATCATTAGATATTCTAATTTGGTGCTGGCTCGAACTGTAGTTAAATTTGCTTCAGGGTAGCAATTTTGAAGTGAATGTGAGCCATGAGTCTAAATAAAAACAGGAAGGATGTAAAGCTGGTTTGTGTAGCAGGTGAGCTGAGTTTAAGGCTCTATCTTCTCTTAGATTTATTCCTAGAGGTCCCCATGAGAGACTTCAGCATCCTAGAAAGACAAATGTCCTGGTTGTTGAGTAGGCTGCTTCCCTATGGACCCCTGGAAGATGATAAGAAGGAAAACGGAGGTTGTTTGGTGCTTAGCTTCTGGGGATGGAGGACAACATAGATAAAACAAATCCCATATTCAGTTCGGGGTTGAACAGTTTGGGGATTCTGGGTGGGGCCTTAAGACCTGAGGAGAGATTAAGCCACTCAGAGTAGCAGAGTTCTTTCTGGTAGAGGAATCTTGTTTTTGAACTGAAGAAAGGGGAGCTTGGCTTCTGAGGCAAGCTGTGCAGAGGATTCTCCTAACCAGGTCCCTGCAGAGGTTTTCACGGATGCTTCTGGTGGTAGTAATCAGGCCCTCATTCTCATGGCACACATCTGAGAAACTGGTTCACTTGCAATCTTGGTCCTGGTGGTTTGTTTGGCACCCTCGACTGGTCAACATGGGACTTGGTCATTGTGGTAAAGGTGGGGACAAATTCAAGCCTGTGCCTAAAACTTCCCCTGTAGTGACCAGTGAGTGGCACAGAAGTGACAGCGCCAGCAGACGCTAGCCAGTATGTGTAACACAATTCTTTGCCAAGGTAAGCATTTGTCATAACTGAATGCAATGTTCTAGATGACCTCGAGCAGTAGCATTTAAAAAGCCTCAGTTCATTGCTCTCTAGTTTCTTTCATTTTATTTTTCATGCTCAGTAGTGGATTTTCTCAATAGGTTAGACAAATCTTAGCTGATATAGAAAATAGTTAATTGCATTTGCTTAGGATTGTTATTTTGACTAAGATTTCTCTTTTTATTTTCAATAGTTTTTATTGTGACCAAGATTTCTAAACTGGGTCCTTAGAAATTGTTTACTAAATATGCTTTCCTTAACATTCATAAGAAAACAAAGAAACTAAAGAAAAGAAAAAGAAGACAAAAAGAAAACAAATAATTGGGGCCGGAGTGATAGCACAGTGGTAAGGTGTCTGACTTACATGCGGCCAACATAGGACAGACCCTGGTTCAAATCCGGGCATCCCATATGTCCCCTGAGCCTGCCAGGAGCGACTTCTAAGCACAAAGCCAGGAGTAACTCCTGAGCGCTGCCAGGTAGGACCCAAAAACCAAAAAAAGAAAACAAATAATTCAAGAGAAATGAATAATATGGATGATCAACTGCTGTAGGAATTGACAGTAGCTGTGCAGTGTAAGTGTAACTGAAGGTGAAACTAAACTGTATATAGACGTTTTTGTTTACACGTTAGTGGTAGGTTATCATCAACCTAAAAATCAGATGTCAATGAACAAATTAAAATTAATTGTAGCACCAATTTAGTTAGGTCTAAGCATTACGGAATATGTCACCCCTTATTCTACTTTATTAGAATGAATTAAAGTAGCTGTTGTCAATATTAAATATTTTAGGTGAAATCAAACTCAAATCAACCATTCATTTCACACAAATTATTTATATTTAAAATTGATGCTAAGCAGACTCAAGTATTTTCAAAAGGGCTATTTTTTAAAAAAATAACTTAAAAGTTTATATGTGGGTTAGAGTGATAGCACAGTGGGTAAGGTAAAGTTTGCCTTGCACACAGCCAACCTGGGTTCTATCCTCAGTATCTCATATGATCCCCCAAGCACTATCAGAAGTAATTCTTGAATGCAGAGCTAGTAGTAACCCCTAAGCCCCACCAGTGTTTAGAGATATAGTACACCTGCATTTAGCTGACCCAGGTTTGATCCCCAGCTCCCACATGGTCTCCTGAGACTGTCAGGAGTGATTCCTGAGTGCATAATTAGGAGTAACCCTTATAAACTGTGTGCCCCCCAAAATCATATAAAATAAATAAATAAAACTGGTGGTTAAAAATATACAAAATCAAATTCAATATCACTCAGGAATTTCAAACTAATCTTACTATCTTCATAAGTCCTTTATAAATGAAGAACGTATAAACCAGCCCAGAAAAAAAATTTTTTTCAAAAATCCTTCGCTTCCCTCACATATTAGGGGAACCCCTGGGGTCTGGCACAAACACTTTCTTTCTCCAAGTTCTGAAGTGGTTTCAACAGAAATCATCAGCCATTGTGTCCTCTGACCTGCTTCTCAGTTCCAGAAGCTAAGCCTAGATTTTGGATCCAGAGCTAAGACCTCTTATTCCACTTCTTGTGCCAGAAAGAAATTCCCCAGAGCTCTTCTCAGAAGAGCTGCTCTCCTCTTCTTCCTTTCTCTTCTCCTCTCCTCTTATTCTCCAAGGCTGAACTCCTTCTTATCTCTCTAGAAAATAAGAACTCATTGCTGGCCCTAGAACCCAAGCCCCAATCTTCCTTTCAGAATTGAGTCCTCATTGCAGCTCTGGAGTCTAAATGTTGAACTATGCTCAGTGACCATTCATGATATTCTTGCCTAGACACTAAATGTGCTGCTAAATTGTATGGGGTTGACATTTTCCCCACCTCCAGAAGACATTTCCCAAATTCACAAGTGATTTTCAGGGGTACACCAAATTACTGAGACTAAAGGACTCCTGCCACCTTCCCAGCCTCTCTCCTTGAGGTTCCTCTTCTTCTTAATCTGATCCACATGTTCACAGTAAGAAATGAAGCAGTTTTTTTTTTTTAAGAACTAGCCTACTGGGCCCGGAGAGATAGCACAGTGGCGTTTGCCTCGCAAGCAGCCAATCCAGGACCAAAGGTGGTTGGTTCAAATCCCGGTGTCCCATATGGTCCCCCGTGCATGCCGGGAGCTATTTCTGAGCAGACAGCCAGGAGTAACCCCTGAGCACCGCAGGGTGTGGCCCAAAACCAAAAAAAAAAAAAAAAAAAAAAAAAGAACTAGCCTACTATCCAACATTATTCTCAAAAGTAACCAACTTCTTTTTTTTTTTTTTTTTTTGGGCCACACCCGGTAATGCTCAGAGGTTACTCCTGGCCATGTGCTCAGAAGTTGCTCCTGGCTTGGGGGACCATATGGGACACCGGGGGATCGAACTGCGGTCCGTCCAAAGCTAGCGCAGGCAAGGCAGGCACCTTACCTTTAGCGCCACCGCCCGGCCCCAAAAGTAACCAACTTCTAAGGGAGAGTTCAAGTGTATTTAGTCAAAATTAGGCAGCATATGTAAGATCAAAGGCAAACCACTATATAAGTGTCAAGATAGATAAACTTTATGTATATGTGTATATATATATCAGTCTAGTTTGCACAAACATGCAAAGCAAACAATCTCATATTACATTAGATTAAGGTCATGTTGGCAGAATGAATGCAACAAACTCAGAGGCAGAAATTTTCTTCAACTTGCTGTATTGAGTTAGTGAAAATTTAGATAAAATTGTGTATAAACAGTATTTTTGTAGACATGCTGAGAACCAACTATTCCCCATCTTCTGAAGTGCGAAATGGTGAGAATATTACACACATCAATGTCACATGAATCTAAGCAGTTTAAGTGACAGCAGACTAGTTGAAAACAGGTATCAAGACACACTTCAACTAAAGTTCAGCTTCAGATTCAGGACAAAATATCTTGTTATAAGTTGAGCTTATTTAGCTTCATCTAACTAGGTTTATGTTAGATAAACCCAGAATTTATCATTCTTCCCATGTTAGTCAGGCTTCTACAGAGAAATAAATTAATAAATGGGTATGTGTGAGCATGACTGCCTTTTTGTTTATGAAGTATATGTCCAAGGTCAAAGTCAAGGTCACATCTAGCAAAGGCCTCTGAATTATATATTCATCTCTACTCTTAGTTATTAATTTAAGAACTCTTAGTTTTGGGTTTTTATTTTGACTTTTCTTTATTTTTATTTTTTGGTTTTTGGGTCACACCTGGCGACACTCAAGAATTACTCCTGGCTCTGATCTCAGAAATTGCCCCTGGCCGGGCGGTGGCGCTAGAGGTAAGGTGCATGCCTTGCCTGCGCTAGCCTTGGACGGACCGTGGTTCCATCCCCCGGTGACCCATATGGTCCCCCAAGCCAGGAGCGACTTCTGAGCACATAACCAGGAGTAACCCCTGAGCGTTACCGGGTGTGGCCCAAAAACCAAAAAAAAAAAAAAAAAAAAAGAAATTGCCCCTGGCAGGCTCGGGGAACCACCGTCCATCCTGAATTGGCTGCATGCAAGGCAAATGCCCTACCACTGTGCTATCTCTCCAGCTCCAAGAACTCTTAATTCTTATTAATTTAATGAGTGAGAACTTGCAGCTAGCAGAGATGATAATATAACCTAGAATAATGATGCTTAGACATCATTAGGATATGAATATGTAAGAGGGACTCCAGAGATAAATGTGTCTCAAATTATTACTATTTATATAATTATATATTTCTCAATGATAATGTCAACAAAAAAGAACTTAAGGATTTGAGTGCTTTCAAAAACGTTTGTATTTTGGAATATTTCTAAATGTTCTTTAGAGGGCAGTAAGTGATTCTGAGATGATTTCACAAATACTCTTAGATTTTTAGTTTGTTTTAGTTGTCAAAAGGATTTTTAAAAATAGCTCATGTTTATGGATTGGTGACATAAAGCTTGCTTTGATTCTTTGTAATTTCCCCATCTTGCAATAAGAAATATTCAGAGTGCTTTAGCCAAAGCACTGGAAAATTTTAAAACAATATGTAATTTTGAGCTGATTTTTATAAAATCATAACTAACTTTAGCATACTATAAGAATACTTGTGATAAATGTGTTTCTCTCTTGATTTGTTTAAAGTAAGTTTATATTAATTTTAGAGTTTTTCTCATCAGAATTAAGAAATTTGTTCAAATAACTGGGCTTGTGTTTACCAACTCTGCTTCTTTAAAAAAAAAAAAGAATATTTTTGATATTGAGCTTATTCACTTCTATTTACTGCAACTTTTTCAAAGACTGCCTGGATTCAGAAGTTTGACTTGACTAGCAATGAAACAGGTGCCCCAAGCAAACATAACTGCCTGAATTGATAAATTAGCGTAGGCAAACGTTAATAACTTTTCTTCGCAAACTATTTTTGCAGAACTGGGCAATTTTGCAGAAGCAGTACATCTGTCACAAGTGTTTTACAAAAGATATGAGAAACTTACTTAACCCTCTCCCTCTTTTGCTCCTGTTTATGGCTTATCTTACTAGAGTAAAATTCTACATTTAAATAAAGAACGGGAATTCATGACCTGATGCAGTTCTATTGCATATGACAAAGTACAAAAAATAAAAAAAAGCATCCAGATGGCCAGATGACTAATGTTTTCAATATCCTCTGCTATCAAAACAAGTCAGACCAATCATACCCTGAGCAGTCCAACTCCCACATTTCTTTCCTTTTTTTAAAAGGCACATTCTCCTGGAAGAAGCAAGCTCAAGATAGAGTTCAGTTTTACTGCCCCTCCTCCCAGCTAGTAAAGCTTTCCCTGCTTGCAAAAGCCAATGAGTTGTTAGTTCTGTGCGCATTGGCCTTGAGGGGCCACGTTTAACAAGAGCAGCGAAAAGGTTTTTTTGAATACATGCTTGATTGTGGGCTCCTGTTCACAAAAGCGGTTTTGATTCCCTATAATTGCTCTGAACTCCCAGTAAGAGAACTTCTGACATTTTCGAAGTTTTGAAGGACTTTAGAGTGCTTCTGAATCTTTTTGAAGGTTCTTTAGAGAACATTATGTGTTTTCAACTTGTTTTCATGAACCCCACTTACTTACATTTAGTTTAGTTTCACAGGGAGGGAATCTGAGGATAATGGGTATTCACGTATTTTTAGCTTGTTGAAAGATGATGTTTTTCTTTGCTAATTCTTACAGAAGCACACAATTTTATTTTTTCCCATTTAAACTATTTTAAGACAAGTGGTTATAATCCACTTACAATGTCCTGCTGACCATAATATTTTCCTCAGCCTGTTAGAAAGGAGACCAAATATTTTTCCACTCTGTGTTCTTTTGAACACAGTTGAGTAATTCAATTAGCATCAGATAGATTTATAGGAGAAACACACACATTAGTGATGTGTGATTGGGCACATGTCGATTCCATGACCAGTGAGACAAAAACGGGGCATCTGTTCTGAACTGAATGATATTATGGGGCCTGGGGCTTCAAGGACAGGAGAGAGGTTTCATATGGCCAGGAGAGGATGACTTCCAGAACAAAGAATGAAGGAAGGGAAGGTTAGAGAAAGGAGCATAGATGTGTGTTTTATGCAAGAAAGATAATGTACTGAGTTATGAATGTTGGGGAAAAAAGGGAATTCTGTGAAAGTGTGACCAGCTGGTTGCAAATTGGAATGAAGGGAAGTTATAGAAAGAATGTGCAGAATGTTTGAGAGATGTATATTAAGGAAAGAAACTGTATGATCAAACGGAATTGCTTATAGTATGTCTCTAAATTAGAAATGATCTAATGTTTTTGTATAGAGAATTATATGGAAAAGGATCTTAGATGCTAAACTCACATTACAGTGCTCTTAGAAAAGTAGACTTTTAACTAGAGACAGTTTTCAAAAGCCTGGAATATTTGCCTTGCATATGTGAGTTTCCAAGTTTAATTTAATGTGGTGCTAAGAAACACTAGATGGTTCCTGAGAACTGTTGGGTATGGCCCTGGCAGTTTTAAGCACCACTAGTTTTGAGCACCATTACATAACTGGGCCCAAGCATTGCCAAACTTATACCACTAAGCCACCAAAGACAGAAGACCATGACTCTGCTCCCCACACACATGAAAGAAATAATAAAAAAAGACACAAATCATTATAAGAAATGACAGAGGCCACATCCCGTTACCATAAACATTAAAATGATAGAGGAATATAAATAACAATGGTATACCAACTTGACAACTTAATCAAGTGAAAAGATATTCCTTGAATAATCCAATCCACCAAAGCTCAAAAGGAAATAGCTCTATGCCCATTATATCAATTTATTTTGTATTTAAAAAATATTCTCAAAGACACTACCAAGGGTCTGACATCGACCTCCTAAAAAGAGACTTCCGTTTACACTGAGAAGACTTGACAACAACAATGACCTGCTCTACAGGACATGGTTCTCTCTAGTGCCCCTTAAGTGTGAGGTGAAACGAGAGGATGCTCCGCACCATCCTGACTGCAATATGGGATATGCAGACTCCAGGATCTTTAATACAAAAGCATGATACCAACAACAGAGACTATGTGAGGAATGGAGGTGTATTGCCACTACAGACGATGACTTGAATTGGACAAACTAGTTTGCCTGGAGCCTAGAGTCAGTCCTGTGCCAGGAAACTTCAGGGGTAGGGTTTCCTTGTATTTAGACCATAATTTTTCTTTCCATGTCCCTTATATTTTGGTGGGCCTATGCAAACAAATGCCACTCTAACACCATTTTTTACTATGTTCCTTTGACTCCAATCCTTAAGAAAAACAACCCACTAAAACTTTTGAGGTTAACTTAAACTAGTAAGCATGTGCATGGAACTAGATAAATGTACTTTGCCCTCAATGTTTAAGGAGTTACGTAAGTCTAATGTCTTTAGATTATATTGTGTGCTGCTAAGAAATAGTATGTACTACAACTGGGGATTTGATGGACAAAGTAATTGTATTGTACATGGGTTCAGTTTTGTTTTTCTTAATGTTCTTTGGCTGAAAGTTCAAGGCTGGGAGATCATCTATGGGACTACTGAGAATTCTGTTTATGGGTGATTGTGCTTCCACTGTAACTTTACCCTGTCCTCTTTCTTTGCATCTTTGATGTCATAATTAAAATAAAAAAAAAACAATAAAGATTATGTTATTGAAGTCACCTAAAAATATTCTCAAAAATAAAAATGAAAGTACTAACGATAAAAAAAAAGAAAATTGGACCTTTAGAAATGATAGGAAATCATGGTTTTCTAAATTAAATCTAAAATTTATATGCATAATGGTTGTTTTGTGTGTTCTGTAAATTTGAGAAACATTGCTTTATTTTCTTTTCTTGGCACCTTCAGTATTTTCTTTTTAATTTTTATTGTGATCAATGTGAATTACAAGTCTTTCACATTTATATTTAAGGTACATAATGACAGTGAATTAGGGCCATTCCCACCACCAGTGTTGTCCTCCCTCTGACCTGTTCCCAGCATGCTTTCCATACCTCCCCTCTTTGACCCCTGGACTGCTAGAGTAACAGGTCCCTTTCGTATCTAACTTATTGTCATTGGCTATCTTGATTCTGTTGTTGACCTTCAGTTTTTTTTTTGTTTGTTTTGATTTGTTTTTCGGGTCACACCCGTTTGTTGCTCAGGGGTTACTCCTGGCTAAGTGCTCAGAAATTGCTCCTGGCTTGGGGGGACTATATGGGACACGGGGGAACCGTGGTCCTTTCTTTGCTAGCGCTTGCAAGGCAGACACCTTACCTCTAGTGCCACCTCGCAGGCCCCGTCCTTCAGTATTTTTTTTTAATTTTTTTTTTATTTAAACACCTTGATTACATACATGATTGTGTTTGGGTTTCAGTCATAAAAGGAACACCACCCATCACCAGTGCAACATTCCCATCACCCAAGTCCCAAATCTCCCTCCTCCCCACCCAACCCCCGCCTGTACCCTAAACAGGCTCTACATTTCCCTCATATATTCTCAATATTAGGACAGTTCAAAATGTAGTTATTTCTCTAACTAAACTCATCACTCTTTGTGGTGAGCTTCCTAAGGTGAGCTGGAACTTCCAGCTCTTTTCTCTTTTGTGTCTGAAAATTATTATTACAAGGGTGTCTTTCATTTTTCTTAAAACCCATAGATGAGTGAGACCATTCTGCGTTTTTCTCTCTCTCTGACTTATTTCACTCAGCATAATAGATTCCATGTACATCCATGTATAGGAAAATTTCATGATTTCATCTCTCCTGACAGCTGCATAATATTCCATTGTGTATATGTACCACAGTTTCTTTAGCCAGTCGTCTGTTGAAGGGCATCTTGGTTGTTTCCAGAGTCTTGCTATGGTAAATAGAGCTGCAATGAATATAGGTGTAAGGAAGGGGTTTTTGTATTGTATTTTTGTGTTCCTAGGGTATATTCCTAGGAGTGGTATAGCTGGATCGTATGGGAGCTCGATTTCCAGTTTTTGGAGGAATCTCCATATCGCTTTCCATAAAGGTTGAACTAGACAGCATTCCCACCAGCAGTGGATAAGAGTTCCTTTCTCTCCACATCCCCGCCAACACTGTTTATTCTCATTCTTTGTGATGTGTGCCATTCTCTGGGGTGTGAGGTGGTATCTCATCGTTGTTTTGATTTGCATCTCCCTGATGATTAGTGATGTGGAACATTTTTTCATGTGTCTTTTGGCCATGCGTATTTCTTCTTTGTCAAAGTGTCTGTTCATTTCTTCTCCCCATTTTTTGATGGGGTTAGATGTTTTTTTCTTGTAAAATTCTGTCAGTGCCTTGTATATTTTGGAGATTAGCCCCTTATCTGATGGGTATTGGGTGAATAGTTTCTCCCACTCAGTGGGTGGCTCTTGTATCCTGGGCACTATTTCCTTTGAGGTGCAGAAGCTTCTCAGCTTAATATATTCCCATCTGTTAATCTCTGCTTTCACTTGCTTGGAGAGTGCAGTTTCCTCCTTGAAGATGCCTGTAATGTCCTGTAGTGTTTTGCCTATGTGCTGTTCTATATATCTTATGGTTTTGGGGCTGATATCGAGGTCTTTAATCCATTTGGATTTTACCTTTGTACATGATGTTAGCTGGGGGTCTAAGTTTAATTTTTTGCAAGTGGCTATCCAATTGTGCCAACACCACTTGTTGAAGAGGCTTTCCCTGCTCCATTTAGGATTTCCTGCTCCTTTATCAAAAATTAGATGGTTGTATCTCTGGGGAACATTTTCTGAGTATTCAAGCCTATTCCACTGATCTGAGGACCTATCCTTATTCCAATACCATGCTGTTTTGATAACTGTTGCTTTGTAGTACAGTTTAAAGTTGGGAAAAGTAATTCCTCCCATATTCTTTTTCCCAATGATTGCTTTAGCTATTCGAGGGTGTTTATTGTTCCAAATGAATTTCAAAAGTGTCTGATCCACTTCTTTGAAGAATGTCATGGGTATCTTTAGAGGGATGGCATTAAATCTGTATAATGCCTTGGGGAGTATTGACATTTTGATGATGTTAATCCTGCCAATCCATGAGCAGGGTATGTGTTTCCATTTCCGTGTGTCCTCTCTTATTTCTTGGAGCAGAGTTTTATAGTTTTCTTTGTATAGGTCCTTCACATATTTAGTCAAGTTGATTCCAAGATATTTGAGTTTGTGTGGTACTATTGTGAATGGGGTTGTTTTCTTAATGTCCATTTCATCCTTATTACTATTGGAATGCTTCATGGTACTATGTTAGTTTGCATAAATAGAGACAGGAAGTTTTCCTCTCCTTAGAGGGGATTACTATTGATGCAGACAGAAAATCTTAAAAGTCAATTAGGGGACCCAAAAACCAAAAAAAAAAAAAAAAAAAAAAGTAGTATCTTTTGGGCCCGGAGAGATAGCACAGCGGTGTTTGCCTTGCAAGCAGCCGATCCAGAACCAAAGGTGGTTGGTTCGAATCCCGGTGTCCCATATGGTCCCCCATGCCTGCCAGGAGCTCTTTCTGAGCAGACAGCCAGGCGTAACCCCTGAGCACCACTGGGTGTGGCCCAAAAACCAAAAACCAAAAACCAAAAAAAAAAAAGTCAATTAGGGGACCCCAGAGCCCTCTTTCATGGAAACAGAGTTGAAAGGGGTTGAGGTTAAATGCTAGGAGCATGCCCAATAAATTTGCCACTCTTACAAGTAGTTTGCTAACTACAGGGAGACAGAGAGGCAGACTAGCCTAAGGAAATTAGAAATTGTCTAGAAATGTCTCATACTGCAAGAGCTGGCCATAGCCTGAGCCCTGCTCTCAGCAGTGAGAAAAGTTATGTGTATCAGAATCTCTCCCAACGATGGAGAGGAATGGGACAGACTCCTTACTAAGACACTCCAACAGAAAATGAGAGGCCAAGGACTTCGTCATGCTGAGCTGACCTTTTTTTTTTTTTTTTTCTTTTTGGGCCACACCAGGTGATGCTCAGGGGTTACTCCTGGCTAGGCACTCAGATATTGCTTCTGGCTTGGGGGACCATATGAGACACTGGGAGATCGAATCTAGGTCTGTTCTAGGTTAGCGCGTGCAAGGCAAATGCCCTACTGCTTGTGCCACTGCTCCGACCCCATGCTGACCAGTCTTTTATAAAGACCTGACACATCTTTACATCGGCTAAGCCTGAGTAACACTGATGTAACTGGTAAAGTATGAATGCTTTACTGATAAGCCACCTGCTCTGTCTTTGACCAACCCCCAGAAATTCTTTGTAAATAATGGGGTGCCCCAGATGGAGATTTCTCCAGTTTTGCTGGGCTTATCCAAAGGAAAAATCCATGTTTATTTAGTCATCTGGCAAGGTTCAAGGTGAAAGTGTAGAGAAAAACTATTTTTTTCTGTAACTGACCGAATTAAATGTATTCTAGTGGATTTACTGGTTATGAAGGAACTAAAAGCTATACATGCTATCTCAAGTCTGACTAGAACAGTGAAAGCCAGAACTTTACTAAGGAGAATTTAGGCTGAACAGTACAGTAATGGAAGTAATTATGTGCTGTTACTGAACTTAGTGGGAGTCCTGTGTCTCCTCTCCCTGAAATACCTGTATAACATTAAAGAGCTTATCCTGAGGAAGACTGGAAGTGTGACCTCAACAGATGCCTAAATTGTTGGGAAAACAGGTATAGTGTTATGATTCTTTGGTTTCTGTTGTTTAATTTTGTGTCATCCTATCCCAGAGAGAACCTTGTCCTTCCAAGCATAGAAAGGGCCATTTACTGCTCCAGGGCCTTATCGTTTTTAAATGACATTCCTCTGTTTTATTAATCTGTTCTTTTCCAGATGTTGATAACTGCAAATTCAATTGCATGGATCAGTCAATTGTGTGGGCCCTCATTAAAAGCTAAGGTAGCATGAGGTTTCACTCCTTCTTATAGGTAGAGCCTCTAGTTCTTTGCCAGCCTGAAGAAGTTACAGAAGATGGACCTTTGCCCACACTGCCCTTGATGATTTCTAAGGTGGTGAAATCTGTAGGGAAAATATGAAACAGGGGCCAGAGAGATAGCATGGAGGTAGGGTGTTTGCCTTACATGCAGAAGGATGATGGTTTGAATTCCAACATCCCATATGGTCCCCTGAGCCTGCCAGGAGCGATTTCTGAGTGCAGAGCCAGGAGTAACCCCTGAGCGCTGCTGGGTGTGACCCAAAAACCAAAAAAAAAAAAAAAAAAAAAAAAAAAAAGAAAGAAAGAAACAGGTAGGTCAGCAGGAAAGCTGTCAGGGGAATAAGGGCAAGAGGGGTCACTGAAATTCAACTAGCCAAGGCCATTTACATCAATTGGAAATTACACTGTTCCTGTCCATCTCAGAAGTTGAGACAAGTGGAAAGAATGAATTGGACACTAATATTAAAAGAGGCTGGGTGGAAAGAAGAAGCAAAGATTGTGGCTTCCCTGGTAATGTTAAGGGTAAAAGAATTAGCACCAGGTGTGGGAGGTTTTTCTTTTGGACCCAGTGTAGGGAGGGCAACAACTCTCACATCCTGTCTCTCCAGGAAATTGAATTTTAGGGCTCTATGTTATTGCTCTCTTCACCTCAACAGCTGTTTAAGTTGCAGGATGGAAGAAAATGCAGGAACCGCCTTGTTCACTGTGGATGAAGGAATTTTTTTGGTCAAACTGTCATCTTGGGAATCCCTCTCCTAAATGTTGACTTAAGCAATTTATTTGGGGTTTCTGATTATGCTCCACAAGATTTTCTCACCTGTTTTATTCAGGTTCACTTAAGTATAGTTAAGATGATTGTGCTCAAGATCCCAGTATGTGTCACTAGATAGGGACGAGGATGGAGGAACCTCAAGGAGAGCCAAAGATTTGACTCACGTCCAAGAGAAGAGGAGGGAATGTAAAGCCTGGAGCAGAAAGTACTCCATTTTGTCAACCTAAAGTTAAGCTTCTATTTAAGGCTAACAAGGCTAAGTTCCAGGAAAGGGCTAAGTTTCTATCCCAACAATAATGACAAAGGGCCCTATAAGCCACAATATACCACCCTGCCCTAGACATCTAGCCATAAAAAGACATGATGAAATACCCTAGAGAACAGCAATTCAACTTAAAGATGAAGATTTACTGCTTTTAACTCTATTTAATCTGGCTTGTGACCCCTGGTGGGTTTGCCTCTTTAGGAGATGGCTCTGACCAGTCAGTTTGTAGCTTGTTGATTGATGGAATAAAGCTTTGCTTTGCTATTTCAATTGTGTGATTTCGCCCTTTGGCTCAGGACCCTAACAATATCTTAACTGCACAGTAAGATTTTTTTCACATTGTACTTATTTTAGTTTGATGGAATCCCATTTATTTATTTTTATTTATAAGCCAATATAATAGTGTTTTGATCATGTTTTCTTCTTTATGGTTTGAAGCCTACCATCTAAGTCTGTTTTGAGTTAACGTTTGTGAATGATGAGAGATATGGATCCAGTTTTATTCTTTACCTTGTGATTATCCAGTTTTCCCAACACTGCTTAATGAAGAATTTTTCTTTCTCTATTTCATGATCTTGACTTCTTGGTCATAAATAAACTGTCAGTGTATGTAATAATAATAATTCTTTGCTCAGTTCTGTTCCATTGATCTGTGTGTTTATTTCTATTCTAATACCATACTTTGATTACTCTAACTTTGTTAGAAGAGAGTAGTTTGAAGTCAAAGAACATGAAACCTCCATTATTCTTTTGGCTCTAATTGCTATAGTTATCTGAGTATTTTTGTGGTTTCATATAGATCTCAGCAACATTTGTTTATTTTTTTGAAGAATGTCATTTTTTTTTTGTGGTTTTTGGGTCACACTCGGCAGTGCTCAGGGGAAACCCCTGGCTCCATGCTCAGAAAATGCTCCTGGCAGGCATGGGGGACCATATGGGAAGCCGGATTCAAACTGATGACCTTCTGCATGAAAGGCAAACGCCTTACCTCCATGCTATCTCTCCGGCCCCGAAGAATGTCATTTGTAATTCGATAGGGATTATGATGAATCTGTATATTCTTGGGTGGAAGGTCATTTTAACAATGTTAATTCATTCAGTCTATTTGCCATAAATACCTTATCTCCTATGTCTTCTATTTATTGTAATAGAGTTGTAAAGTTTTTAATATACAAGTCTTTATCTACTTATCATAGATTATTGTACTATAGTTTTTCTTTTATTGTCCCTGTTTTATTTTTTGGCCTAAGAATTATTTAGTAGCTGCTGTTTAATCTCCATATATTTGAGTTTTCTTTTCCAACTGATTTTTGTATTTATACCATCTGATCCAAAAATATCCAAAGATCTATAAAGAAATCATGTTGATAAAAAACAAAATAGCAAATATCAAAAAGCAAGGTCTTAATAATTTGATTTAAAAAATGATTTGGGGGCCAGAGTGATAGCCCAGTGGTAGGGTGTGTTTGCCTTGCATGCAGCAGAACCAGGATGGACCTGTTTTTTTTGTTTTTGTTTTTGTTTTTTTTTTTTTTGTTTTTGGGCCATACCCGGCGATGCTCAGGGGTTACTCCTGGCTGTCTGCTCAGAAATAGCTCCTGGCAGGCACGGGGGACCATATGGGACACCGGGATTCGAACCAACCACCTTTGGTCCTGGATCGGCTGCTAGCAAGGCAAACGCGGCTGTGCTATCTCTCCGGGCCCATGGATGGACCTGTTTAGATTTTCAGTGTCCTATATGATCCCTCAAACCAGGAGCAATTTTTGAGCACAGAGCTAGCAGTAATCCCTGAGCATCAGCAGGTGTGACAAAACAAAACAAACAAATATACAAACAAAAAAAAAAAAACAAAAAAAATACGATTTGGGAGCCGGAGTGATAGCACAGCACTAAGGCATCTGCTTTGTATGTGGCTGAGTTGGGACAGATCCAGGTTCGATCTCTAGCATCCCTGGCATCCCATATGGTCACCAAAGCCTGTCAAAAGTGATTTTTGAGCTCAGAGCCAGGAGTAATCTCTGAGTGCTGCTGGGTGAGACCCAAAACCCAAAAATAAATAAATAGATATGATTTGGATCTTCTTGAATTTATAGTCATCTGTTTTACATTTCAACCTGTGTCCTATCTTTGGGAATGCTTCATGAGCACTTGAGAAGAAAACATTTGACTTTCTGTTTTGTTTTGTTTTGTTTTGTGGGTCACAATCTGGTGGTATTTAAGGCTTGACTGGCTCTTCACTCAGGGATCATACCTGGCAGGGCACGGAAGACTATATAGGGGGGCCAAGAATCCAACCCAGATTATCCACATGGTAAGCAAGTGTTCTGTCTTCTGTACTATCTCTCTGGCCCCCATTTGTTTTTTTTTTTTTTTTTTTTGGTTTTTGGGCCACACCCGGTAACGCTCAGGGGTAACTCCTGGCTATGCGCTCAGAAGTCGCTCCTGGCTTGGGGGACCATATGGGACACCGGGGGATCGAACCACGGTCCGTCCAAGGCTAGCGTAGGCAAGGCAGGCACCTTACCTCTTGCGCCACTGCCCGGCCCCCCCCATTTGTTTTTTTGTTTGTTTGTTTTGTTTTGTTTTGGTGAGGTGTGTGGAGAGCCTTGCAAATGTCTCAAATTCATATGGTTTTGTTTAAAGCTGTTGTTCCCTTACTGATTATTATTATTATTATTATTATTATTATTGGTTTTTGGGCCACACCTGGTGACGCTCAGGGGTTACTCCTAGCTATACGCTCAGAAATCACTCCTGGCTTGGGACACCAAGGGGATCGAACTCAGGTCCGTCCTGGATCAGCCACATGCAAGGCAAATGCCCTACCACTGCACTATCACTCGGGCCCCCTTTACTGACTACTTCAATGGTTAATCTATTTAATCATGAGAGAGAACTGTTCAGGTCCTCCACTACTATTTGATGCTATTGATGTCTCCTTTCAGGACTGCTAGCATATGCTCTATGTATTTTGATGCACCTCCTTTTGGTTCATGTTCATGAATGTTAAGTTCTCTAAATAAATGGATGCCTTCATCATCATATTATATCTGCCCTTGTCTCGCTGCTCTTTATTTATTAGCTTGAAGTCTATTTTATTTGATATAAATATTGTTGTCCATGCCTTTTTGGGACCATCATTTAATTAATTTTAAATGTTTATTGACTCTGATTTACAGTACTATTCATGGTGTTTCTCATGCACATAATTCCAGTACAATACCCAACACCAGTGTATCCACTTCCCTTCCCAAGGACTCCAACACTCTTCTTTCAAAACTCTCCCCATGGGGCTGGAGAGATAGCACAGCGGTAGAGCATTTGCCTTGCACACAGCCGACCCAGGACTGACGATGGTTCAATTCTCGGCATCCTATATGGTCCCCCAGCTTGCCAGGGGCGATTTCTGAGTGCAAGAGCCAAGAGTAACCCCTGAACGCCGCCGGGTGTGACCCAAAAACAAACAAAACTCTCCCCAACTAAGTTGTTTGGATCAGTTCTCTTGTTATTTTACCTTTGGCACTTTGTTGTTATCATGTGTTTAAGTCTCACATATGAGAAATCACAAAATTAATATTTATTCGTTTGTGGCCCTCCCTATTTCACCTTTATCTTAAGAGTGTATGCAGATATAGTTTGAAACTCCTCTTATCCCATTGGGGTTAAGCCTTTGAAAGGTAAAACTTGTGTAGTGCCCGAAATCGTCTCAGTCCCACTTGCTGGGACCCTGATCAGTTGTCCATGAATAACCCTGCAAATGGGGAGGAAGGAGAGAAAAGGCTGTGGGGGGCAGCCGAGGCTGCATCTTCACCTTATCTTGGCCAAAAAGCCTACAGCCTGGAACCTTGCCGTGATGCGTTGCCTGCTGAAGCTTCAGACTCCACCAAAAAATTACTGTGAAAGGTATGTAATCCACCTTGGCCAAAACAAAAATCCTTAGTACAGAAAAATGGTTAAATGTGGGGTAACAAGAGCTGGGAGTGAGGACACATTCTTTTATGATGTATTTTCCTCCTTTCTTTTTCTTCTTTCTTTCTTTCTTTCTTTCTTTCTTTCTTTCTCTTTCTTTCTTTCTTCTTTCTTTCTTTTCTCTTTCTTTCTTTCTTTCTTTTTTTCTTTCTTTCTTCTTTTCTTTCTTTCTTTCTTTTCTCTTTCTTTCTCTTTTTTTTTCTTTCTTTCTTTCTTTCTTTTCTTTTCTTTCTTCTTTCTTTCTTTCTTTCTTTCTTTCTTTCTTCTTTCTTTCTTTCTTTCTTTCTTTCTTTCTTCTTCTTTTTCTTTCTTTCTTTCTTCTCTTCTTTCTTCTTTCTTTCTTCTTTTCTTTTCTTTTCTTTCTTTCTTTTCTTTCTTTCTTTCTTTCTTTCTTTTTCTTTCTTTCTTTCTTCTTTCTTTCTTTCTTTCTTTCTTTTCTTTCTTTCTTTCTTTCTTTCTTTCTTTTCTCTCTCTTTTTCTTTCTTTCTTTTTCTTTCTTTCTTTCTTTTTCTCTCTCTTCTCTTTCTTTTTCTTTCTTTTCTTTCTTTCTTTTCTTTCTTTTCTTTTCTTTTTTCTCTCTCTTTTTCTCTTTCTTTCTTTCTCTTTTCTTTCTTTCTTTCTTTCTTTCTTTCTTTCTTTTATTTCTTCTTTTTTCTTTTCTTTCTTGCTATTTTCTTTCCTTCCTTCTCTCTTTCATTGTTTCTTTCTTTTTTCTTTCCTTCCTTCCTTCTTTCTTTCTTTCTTTCTGTTTCTTTCTTCCTTCCTTCCTTCCTTCCTTCCTTCCTTCCTTCCTTCCTTCCTTCCTTCCTTCCTTCCTTCCTTCCTTCCTTCCTTCCTTCCTTCCTTCCTTCCTTCCTTCCTTCCTTCCTTCCTTCCTTCCTTCCTTCCTTCCTTCCTTCCTTTCTTTCTTTCTTTCTTTCCTTTCTCTTTCTCCCCCTTCATTTCTTTCCCTTTTTTGTCTTCTATTTCTGGCTTTTGGGCCACTCCTGGTGACACTCTGGGGATATACCTGGCTTAGGGTTCCATATGGTGCTGAACTCTAAATCCAGGCTCCTGCCTGAAGAGCTTACATTCTAACCTTTATTGGAGGGAGGTTTGGGGGCCACTCCCAGCAGTGCTCAGGAGTTACTCCTGGCTCTGCACTCAGAAATTGCTCCTGGCAGGCTCAGATCAGGGAACCATATGGGATGCTGGGGATCAAATCCAGGTTTGTCCCTGGTCATCTGCATGCAAGGCCAATGCCCTATCACTGTGCTATTGCTCCTATCTCACATTATAATATTTTGAGATCTTTTCCACATTTCAATTCATTAAAAAAAATAGGGGACACACTTAGAATGCTTGGTGTGGTGTTTGGGGGCAACCAGGACTCCACCTGTTGGGAGTAGGGTTGGCAGTGGGGCATGCAGCATCTGGGACTAAACTCATGGCCTCAATGCCTGGCTTGTATTCTACTACTTAAGTTGTCTCCCTAGCCTAGAACTATTCATCTTTCTTTGGGGCGTGAGGGAAGGCAGAGATGCTTCCAAGTAGTGCTTGGGGCCCAGGGACCACTTGCTCTGACTCTTGGCCTAGTAAGCTAGTGAATTAATGAGAGGACTGGAGGATGCAGTTGCCTGAGCCACTAGGGTTACCTGAATGACCCTTTTCAGGAACCTCCAGGGCTGTACCTGGTGATGCAGCTCAGTAGACCATGTGGTACCAGGGATTGACAAAGTGACTGAATGAAAGTCAAGCATCTTAGCCCCACTTTATCTCTCTAACCCCAGCACCCCTCACTTCAAATTTTGGGATTTATAGCTTGGCCTCTAGGGTCCCAAGGACAGTCCTGGAGTTTATGTTGCCTGTCTCACCCTTCTCAGTGAGGACTGTGTAGAGAAAGAAGCTTTGTGGGCTCCATAATACCCACTAATGGGTGGGTACCACACATCACCATTCTTCAGTGCCTTTTATGTTATAGACTATGGATAAATTTTTCTTCTTATCCTGATGTCTTGTGTCCTTGGCAACTCAGAGACCCTGTTCATTATCCCAGGGGACTAGGACAAATTCAAGAATCAGGCCTTTGGCCAGAGTCACAGTTATAAAGAGGAAAGTGCTTGTTTAGCAGGTCCTTGTGACAAGACCCTGATTCAAATCCTGGATGTGGCCAGAGTATAGAGTTAGAGTGGCTCCTGAGAACAGATTTAGGTATGTCCTCCCAAACCGTTGGGTGTAAACAAACAAATGAAAATAATCAGACCTTTGCAGTGACTATTACCTCAGACCATGTATCATCTTTAATTTAAATTAATCCATCTCTATCTGGCAACATTTCATTCTGCCTGTGGAACCTCAGAAGGGCAGTAAAATGAAAGTCGCTCATAACTTCCAGTTATGGGACAGTCATTCTGTGCCAGTCACTGACTTTCCAATCCCTGCAGTGGTCTGTTCTCTCACCAGTTTGAAAACTAGGAAATCAAATTGCAGTTTTACAGAAGAGAAAGTGAATAGCTGTAAAGGTTAGGAAACTTATTTTGTAACTGAGCTCGGATTAGGTGAAATCAAGATTTGAAGTTTATGGGGAAATAAGAAAGGTGATCATTCCTTAATGGCAGGTATAATACCTGGTATAGAACACATGGCCACTCAATCTTGCTGTGATTATTGCTGTTGACATCTTGATACCTCATTACCTCTGCTGGGCCAATTACTGTGTCTCTTTTATAGCCACCGCTCCCCTAAAAGTTCAACTGAAGATGAAGGGGATTTAGGTGCAGTTTGGTGTCTGTGTAGTGGTGTGGATGGGATTCCACCTAGTTTGATCAATAATGTTTTGCTTCCTGTGTATTTTCTTCTTAACTTAAAAAAAGATTAGTTCTTTGTTTTGGAAGTAAAGACAAAGCAGAGTGTAGAGTTGAGGAGTGGGTGAAGGAGTGTCTCAGTGAGTTTTTACTTTTTTCTTCTTGCAAAACAGTACGAATATATCTCCTGCTTTTGCAAAGTAGGAGTGATAGCACAATGGGAAGGGCATGTAGCTGACGTTTGTTCGATCCCTGGCACCCCATATGGTCTCCCGAGCCTGCCATGAGTGATTTCTGAGCACAGAACCAGGAGTAACCTGAGTGCCACCAGGTGTGCCCCTCTCCCCCCAAAAATAAGAGCCTACAAAACTGCATGAGAGACCCTAATTATTGCTAAACCTAATTCACCTGTGTTGGGTAACCCGTTTAGGGCTATGCTTATATTCCTATCCATTTAAGGCCAGCCTGTTGGCAGAGGCACCCTTTTGACTGTATCCCCTCAAGTACCACCCTGTTCCTCTAAAATCTGTGGAAATTAGCCCAGTTTCAAATTAGAGCAGATGTCTGGTGAAGGCCAGTGGAAATATGGGTGAAGAATGTTCTAGAAGTCCTTGAAATGGCAAAACTAAATAAATAAATCATAAAATCAGCTATAGCTTCACTAACTTCATTTGGGGCATGCAGCATTTTCTGGTTTTCTGAAACTTCTAATCACTGAGTTTTATCCTCAGTGATTAAACTGTAAGACTCTTTCATCCATCAAAGCTGACTTAGCAGAAACTACTTCCCGTTCCTCTGTGTGTCACATATGATGGACAAGAATGGCCTCATTAGTCTTTTCAGTATATCTCTGGAGCATGTCCTTGCTGTCTGGTGGCTTTCATTCTAAGTTAAAATATTTAAGAACAGAAAGACATCATTCTTGCCCTTTTTTAGATGACTAGCCTGTATAATGGAGAAAAAATTAAAATACATACTGTGACTCCGCCATTCAAGATTAAGAATAATCAATTTATGATCAAGGTTGCTACACATATCACTTCTAGCTCCTGCACTTATCTTCTCACCTTTTCCTGCAGGATTATTTTATTTTGCTTTTCGTTTTTGAGCCACACCAGGTGGCGCTCAGGTTTACTCCTGGCTCTGAACTCAGGGATCACTCCTGGCAAGGCTCAGGGGAGACCATATTGGGCTCTGGATATCCAACCCCACTTCAGCTGTGCGCAAGATAAGCACCCTATCTACAACTGAATCATTTTACAGCTAATTTTAGACATCATGTCATTTCACTGGTAAATATAACTGACTTTAAAAAATACCTGAAATTGGGACCAGAGGAACAGTACTGTGGAAGGATGTTTGCACACAGCTGATTCAGGTTCAATTCCAGGTACACCTTATGATCAAGAGCTCACCAGGAGTGATTCTTGAGTACAAAGCTAGGAATAAGCCCTGGGCACCAATGGGTCTGGCCCCAAAATCAAACCAAAAGAAAAACTTGAAGTATTCTCTTTATACAATAAAATGTACAGATCTTAGGTGTATATATATTTAAATAAATATTGGCAAATGTTCTCACATCTAGCCATTACCACAGACAACATAGAACATTTCCATCACCCCCAAAATACTTTTGTGCTAATTTTCAGCAACTCCAGAACTTTCAACTGTCTCCAGAACCACTGTTTTGGCTTCTGTCAGCACTGAGTATGTTTGTTTTTGCATTTCATGTAATAAAATTCATATAACATGCGGTCTATAATTTTGTATTGTGCTTTTTTGAAGCATGATCAATGTGTATTATTAATTCCTTTTTTCAATTTCATTACAAGAAACTATTCATCTTTTGTCCTGTTGCTGGGCGTTTGGGTTGTTTCCAGTTTAGTTGCAGTTAGGAATAAAGTGGCTGTGAACAATCTTTTTATTTATTTATTTATTTATTTATTTATTTATTTATTTATTTATTTATTTTGGCTTTTTGGTCACACCCAGTGACGCTCAGGGGTTACTCCTGGCTATGCGCTCAGAAATCGCTCCTGGCTTGGGGGACCATATGGGATGCTGAGGGGGTCGAAGGTGTCCCTAGCATCCGTCCAGAAGCCTTATGGCCTGTGCCACTGCTCTAGCCCCAACTGAGAACATTCTTGAACAAGTATTTTTGTGTATATTCCTTTTGGATAAATGACTCTGAAGAGGATTTCTGGATCATAGTAATTCATGTATGAAGAAAGCAAATCATAGGAACATTTTTCTTCAATTCGTTGAACAGTTTTTACACTCAGTTCTTGTCCTGATTTGATCACTCAAGTTTTTTTTTAAAATCTTTGTGTGGCCTCTCCAGTGCTCAGATCCAGTAATGCACTGCTTCTGGACTGAAGGTGCTCAAAGGACAGGAGAACAACACTTCATGGATTTAGTGGTGCTGGATGGGTGGGAGGGACCATGTGGCACTGGTGATAGAATTTGGAGCCTCTTGGAGCTGATGGATAGTATAATGGGCAGAGTGTATTCCTTGACGTGGCCAACCCAGATTGGATCATGAGCCCTGCCAGGAGTGGTTTTGTTGTTGTTTATGGGCCACACTTGGTGATGCTCTGGGATTATTTCTGCCACTGAACTCAAGAATTACTCCTAGTGGTATTCAGGGTACCATGTGGTGGGGACTGAGCCCAGGTCAGCTGAGTGCAAGGAGTGTTCCTGAGCACAACCAGGTATGGCCCAAAGACAAGAAAAAAATAATTGGTGTCTCTGCATACAAAGATTTGCTTCAGGCACCTTAGCCCTTATTGATCATTTTTAAAGATTGCAATGGGAAGCTCACTGTGATGCTAATTCTCACTTCACTTCCCTGATAATATTTTTTAAAGTATGTCACATATTTTTATACAAACAGATATACATGAATTCATACAAGGTGTGAGAATAATAGAGCATGAACATGAGCTCATTTGGGATCAAATCTAGGCGTTGACATATATAGGTCATATCTACTCTACAAATTGAACCACATCCCTAGCCTCCTCCTCCTACTCTTGTCTTCTTTTTTCTTCTTCCTCTTCCTCTTATTCTTCCTCCTCTTCTTTTTCTTCTTATTCTTCCCCTTCTTACTCTTCTTCACCTTCTTTCTCTCTTCTTTTTCTTTTTCCCCTTCTTCCCCTTCTTCTTCTTACTCTTCTTCACCTTAATCTTCTTCTTCTTTTTTTTTTTTTTGATTTTTGGGCCACACCCGGTAATGCTCAGGGGTTACTCCTGGTTATGTGCTCAGAAGTTGCTCCTGGCTTGGGGGACCATATGGGACACCGGGGAATCGAACCGCGGTCCGTCCAAGGCTAGCGCAGGCAAGGCAGGCACCTTACCTTTAGCGCCACCGCCCGGCCCCCACCTTAATCTTCTTACTCTTCTTTGCTTTTTTTCTTCTTACTCTTCTTCTTTGCCTTATTCTTTTACTCTTCTTCTTTGTCTTATTCTTCTTATTTGCCCTATTCTTCTCACTCTTCCTCCTTTTCCTCTTCTCATTCTTCCTCCAACTCTTATTATTATTCTCTTTCTGGGTCTCTGGGACTTCAATGATTCCTATGTGGTTTCTGTTGAATTTATCAAAGACTTCTATTTTCGGGGCCAGAGAGATAGCATGGAGGTAAGGTGTTTGCCTTTCATGCAGGAGGTCATTGGTTCGAATCCCTGCGTCCCATATGGTCCCCTGTGCCTGCCAGGAGCAATTTCTGAGCCTGGAGCCAGGAATAACCCTGCCGGGTGTGACCCAAAAACCACACACACACACACACACACACACACACACACACACACACACAAATCCATTGTCTGATCATTTTCTTTAAGGTTCTCTTCCAATTTCTTCTGCTGTATAAAGTTGTTCTGCATCTCATCCCCCGGCTCACTGAGCCTGTTTGCAGCCACCATTACTCCAGTGAAGAGGCTTTTCATTGATGTTTTCAATTCATAAACCAAGTTTTTCAGACCTGTTATTTCAGTATGAAGTTTTCTGATTTCAATCTTCATATCCTCTTGATTCCTATTTGTGTTCCATTCAAGTCTATCTAAGCTTTCTTTGAGCTTCAAGAACATCTTCCTTAATTCTTCACTAAACACCTTATCTGAGAGGATACCTAGCTGTTTGGTATTTTTTGGGTCATCAGAGCAGCCATCTTCATTCTCTGTACATGGTGTTGTCCTGCATTGTTTCCCCATTGTGATGCTTATAGTGTGGTTTTACTCTGTGCTGAGGTGGGGTTCAGGGGTTAAAAGATGCGCATGTGCTCCTCTGAATCCACCCAAAAAAGCAGGCAGGGAGCAGGCAGCAGTCCTTTATATATTTGGTGCCCAAACACATGGCAGAAATCAGTCCCCATGCTGGTTGACATCTTACCAGGTTTGGGTCCTGGAGAGATTATGTTCGTTAGTGCCTCTGGGCTGCCTCCCACAGAAAGAAGACAGGGAGCAGGGCAGCAGTCCTTCATAATGGCTCTCTGGTGCCCAAACACATGGCAGGAATCCCCTGGATGATATTTTTATCTTTTTTTGCATTATCAGGGATCATTGCTGAGGTGTCTATCCAAATTTATTGCCCACTTTTAAGTGGGTTGTTCATATTTATTTGTTTCTTCTCAATAATATATTTTACAGATTATCTTCTTTCAATTTCTTTTTGTTTGTTTTTTGTTGTTTTTTTAAATTTCTTTCTTTCTTTTTTTTTGTTTATTTTTTGGGGGGAGTCACACCCATTGACCCTCAGGGGTTACTTCTGCTCAGAAATCGCTGCTGGCTTGGGGGTTCAATCTGTCCTAGGCCAGTCACATGCAAGGCAAACGCCCTACAGCTGCCTCATCACTCCGGCCCCTATAGCATGCCTTTTCATTGACTTTTGTTAATTTTTTCTTTAGTTTTGTCTTGTTATGCAGCGGTGCCCAAGGTCACCTGATTTGGTGCTTAGGGGTTGCTCTGAGGATCAGGAGGTGCTAGGATTGATCAGGGCCTCTGCACACAAAGCACATGCTCATCCCCTTGAGCTCTCTCTAGCCTTTTCATTTTCTAAGTGGTGCTTCTTTTTTTTTTTTTTTTTTGTCAGTCTCTTCCCCTCACACCCCATTTGGGCCTGGTGTTTCTTTAAAGTGCAAATATAAAATCCCTTTCATTTCTAGTTACTGAAATGTGTGCTCTATTCTGAATTCATTGCCAAGGATTCCCCCCAGAATTTTTGATTCCCTTGAAAATTGGCAATTCCATATCGAACTTTGTCATACTCAGATACATTATTTGTTTTAACTCTCTTTGGTATTATCTTTTTGATATTTCATGCCTAGAACTATTCATTTTTGGGAGTGGTTGTATGCTAATTGTTACTTTTCTATAATTGCTGGGATAATAATTTAGGAATTAATTTTCTCTTCTATTTGATTTCCCCGGGCTACAGTTCATAGGGAAATTATTTTTTTTATTAGTCTCATTATCAAGGTAATGCATTAGTTATTTGTCATGAGAAGTTGGCCTTTAAAAAACTTTCTATTATAAATAGATGGATTTAACCCAGACTGACTGGGTTTCGATCTATAGCAAAGCTTTTTTTGTTTGTTTATTTTTCTGCTTTTGGACCACACCTGGCAATGCTTAGAAGTTATTCGTGGCTCTGTTCTTAGGGATCACTCTTGATAGTACTCAGGGGACTATATGGGATGCCAGATATCAAACCTGAGCCAGCTATATGCAAGGCAAATGCCCTACCTGCTGTACTATCTCTCTAGCCCTCACAAGTTTAATCTTTTTTTTTTTTTTTTTTTATTTTGGGCCTCACCTGGCAGAGATCAGGGGTTACTCCTGGCTCTGTGCTCAGAAATTGCTCCTGGCAGGCTCAGAGTACCATATGGAATGCTGGGGATTGAACCTGAGTTCATCCCCGGTCAGCCTCACGCAAGGCAAATACCTTTCCCACTGTGCTATCACTCCAGCCCAACAAAGCTTATTCTTATTAAAACTGACATCAGTTGCACTGTTGAAGGAGGGTGTTTTTTTGTTTTGTTTTGTTTTGTTTTGTTTTTATAACTGAAACCCAACTACAAACATGTTTGTAATCATGGTGCTTAAATAAATATATCATTAAAAATAAACTAACATCATATAATCTTTGGCTATTGGGAATCTATTTAGTTTTCATGTAACTCATTTTGTTATAAATCTTAAGGAGTTTGTGTCTTCCAGTATGTGAAGATTTTCCAGACTTGTCACACAGTTCCTATAACAGATCTGGCATTGGCTGCTCTTCCTTTAAAGTTTATGTTATTTTCTATGGGAAATTGTTATTTTTTAAAAACTTTATTTATTGATTGATTCATTGATTGACTGTTTTCTAGGCCACATCCAGCAGTGCTCAGGGATTACTCCTGGCTCTGCAGAAATTGCCCCTGGCAGGCTGGGGACCATATGGGATGCCAGGAATCTAACTGGGTTCCTTCCAGATAGGCAAAGCAAATGCTACTGCTGTGCTATCTCTCCAGCCCCTAGCAGGGGTCCTCGAACTTTTTAAACAGGGGGCCAGTTCACTGTCCCTCAGACCATTGGAGGGTCTGACTATAGTAAACACAAAACTTAATGAACGAAATCTTATGCACACTGCATATATCTTATTTTGCAGTGAAGAAACAAAAACAGATACAAATACAATATGTGGCCCTTGGGCCATAGTTTGAGGACCACTGCGCCTAGGGAAATTGCCATTTAAGAGGAACCAACAACACTGCAAGCAGGAGGCTCAAAATACATAAGTAAACTTAAAAATGTGCCTGCCAATCAGTTTGTCAGCAGGGCAGGAGGGAACTAAGGGACTTGGGTGAAAAGAAGGTCATATCGGTGGTAGGTTGGTATTGTAATATTGTATACCTGAAACTCAACTGTAAATCTCTCAGGATAGTGTGAAAACACACAGTAAGGAAACCAAGGCTCAATAAATTCAAATTCAAACAAAGCAGTGGTCTGGGCTGTGAGTCGGTATTTTAAGGAAAAGTTCAGAGCACTTTATTTCTTTTGGCTCCTGTACCTACCAAATAAATTTTTGTGACTTAGGATAAGACCATTAGAATTTGTATATAATTTATACATAAGTGTTCATACATTTTAGACAAGACATAGTTAAGATGTCAAAGTGTGTGTTAATTTATACATAGCTCTGTAAAGGAGTGCCAAGTATCATTTAATAACCATCAAGAACAAAAACAGGTTGTTAGACCAGCATCACCTTGGAGCAATCTAAAGCATAGTATCAAGTACGCCCATTAAACACAAAAACAACTGTTCACTACCAGATGCAGAAATCCATTTGCATGGATGTTACATTGGAAGCTACAGAAGAATTTATGAGACAATAAAGAGACCATCAATGGTGCAAGGGATAAGGTAACAGGAGGATCATCAACAACGCAAGGCTTTCCTGAGACAAGATTAACTTTTATGTCTGCAAAACGCTAGAGAAAATAAATGAGAAGAATTGTATAAAAGCTCCTCCCCAAAGCAATTCAGGACTTTCTTTCAAGCCCATCATCTCTCTTGAACACATATCTTACATGGCTCTGTATCTTTGCTTGCTTATTCTCACTCTGGAGAAGTTTGCGTTCTCACTTCAACACATGTCCCAACTTTCTCTCCTGTCACATCTTTGTAACTAAGTTTTGTTCAATAAAAACTACCTTGCTGGGCCTGGAGAGATAGCACAGTGGTAGGGCGTTTGCCTTGCATGCAGAAGGACGGTAGTTTGAATCCCGGCATCCCATATGGTCCCCCGAGCCTGCCAGAGGTGATTTCTGAGCATAGAGTCAGGAATAGCCTCTGAGCGATGCTGGGTGTGACCCAAAAACAAACAAAAAACTACTTTGCTTCTGGACAGGAGTGATAGTACAGCAGGTAGGACACTTGCCTTACACTTGGCCAATCCTGGTGTTCTGTTCTCAGCATCCTATTTGGTGTCCCCAGCACTGTCAGTGCAGTACCAGGAATAACCCCTGAGCACTGCCAGATGTGGCCCCAAAACAAACAAACAAAACAAAAACAAAAACCTACCTTACTTCACTACAAAAAAACTAAAAACTGGCCCGGAGAGATAGCACAGGGGTAGGGTGTTTGCCTTGCATGCAGCCAATCCAGGATGGACAGTGGTTTGAATCCTGGCGTTCCATATAGTCCCCTGAGCCTGTCAGGAGCGATTTCTGAACACGGAGCCAGGAGTAACCTCTGAACACAGCTGGGTGTGACCCTCCCCCCCCAAAAAAAACCCAACCTGTTAATTATATCACTGCCTAAATCAGAAATAAGCCCAACTTCACTATAAATTAAAAAAAATCATCCTTCAAACAAACTTACAGGAAAGCAATAAACTTCATGTCCTAATTATTATTAGGTATAATCATTAGCCATATATAATCAATTTAACAATATTCTAAGTATTATATATTACTAATTTGGAAGGAAGTAATTTATCTGAGTGAAGGAGCCAAGGAGAGGACAAGTGGATGTAGGCCAGGGCCTTTGCACACAGTCCTTAAGGTGGACAGGCCTGGGGGCACTGCCAAGGGAACAGCTGCAACTGAGACAGTGCAGCTTTGGAGAGTGAGAATATTTTTGACACTCCTGAAATGTTCCCAACAGCGCTTTTCTTAGTAACTCATGACAAGCTCATTTTACAAATGTATTCTATGTCTTGTTTGCCTTAAGTAAAATTCCTGGGAGAAATGGCTAAGGATTACCATCATTAGAGCCTTTGTTAAGTGCACCATAAAAGACCAGGGCAGAGGCAGCTGGGGCATCAGATATGGGATGATCTGTAGCTCCTGCTTTTCCTATACAGTCTCATTCTGGGGTGACTTGAGTCTTCAAGGTACCCATGAATAACAAGAAAGGTGTGTGACTAGAATAAGCTAGTCACCTGGTGAAATCAAATTGGAAAAGAAAGTTTTTATCCTTCCCCTGTTCTTTGCTTTCAACTTCAAATCCCTGGGAATATATTGCATTGTGGGTCTTTGAAAGGTTTCTCTGTTTTGGAAACATTATATACATTTGCCCTCTTCCTTAGAAGGAATGGGTTTATCTTCAGAAACACCACGATCAGTGTTAGGGGAAGATTGGATTTTGTTATCAAAGGTGTATCTCAATCCATCTGATAACTGAAATTGGCACCTTTATTGAAAGGGTCCTTGTTCTATCTGGGTTGAAAATTCAGTTTTCATGTTGAAGTATAATGAAGAAAGAGCAAATTCTGTTCAAAGGGAGACCTAGATACATACTGTTAAACCACTGCTAATAATGAGAGATATAAAGAAGCACTTTGAGACTTTTAAAAAAGGAAAAAAGAAACTGTTATTTCTAATGATAAGACTAATGAGGGGTGGGGACTAGAATTGGTACCTACAGGCCACTTGATGGTTGTTTTAAGGATTTTATAGAAATACTAGAAATGGTTTGTAGAAAGCATGAAATGGTCTGTCTCCAATTCAATTTTGAATAGCTGAATTTTCTCCTGACCTTTCACGTCTATGTCTGCTTTCTTCTATATCCTAACTCCTATTTTTCTAGCTTACACGGTCGATAGAATAAGACTATCATTAGTTTTAAATGTCACCTGGTCCAGTTCCCTAGTTTCTAGTCTCTGTTGTTTCTGTGTGTTTAATTCTTAGTTGCCTCCATCTGAGGCCATTGTATTAGAAATCCCTGCCCAAGCCAGGAGCAACTTCTGAGAGCATAGCCAAGAATAACCCCTGAGGGTCATTGGGTGTGGCTCAAAATCCAAAAAAAAAAAAAAAACTCTGGCTCAAAAACCAAAAAAAAAAAAAAAAAAAAAAAAAAACTCTGCCCAAACCTAGAACTTTTTTCCCCTTTGCGCAGTTCTGAACAGGCAGTAGGGTTTCCAAGGTGCTGAAGACTTTCCCTAACACCACCCCCTACACACACACACACACACACACACACACACACACACACACACACACACACACACACACTTGTAAAAAGCCAAATCCCCCTCTTGCTAAACTCTCCAGGACTGAATAGGAGTTCCCATCTCTCCTCCTTCTGCTTTTTTTTTTTTTTTTTTTTTTTTTTTTTAAATCTGACCGGTACTGGGGCAATGCCCTTTCAAATCTCTTTATTATTGGCACTAGGACAAACAATCAGTAGCTAGAGAGTTCTTTAGAAGAAAAGCACTGACCATGAATTTAAAGGGCACTGGAATGTTTTTTCTCTATCTCAGATTGGTTAGCTGGAAATGAAAGATGCTTTTGTTGTGGGTGAATTATTTGGAGTGAGGAAAAGAGAGGCAGCACTGTAGAGAGGAGGATCTTCCTTCTCTTCCCACCTCAGTCACCCAGGGGTAATTGGGGGGTTTTAGGACTGATAAAAGCCAGCATTGAGCCTGGTACCAACCTTACATCTCATCAGTTCTACCTAATTTTTCTCTCTTGTCTGGCTCATCCCTGATAGACTGCTGTTCTTTCTGTGCTGAATTATGCTTTTCCTGGTTAATGTACCTGGCATTTCTCTGATGTATGGAAGGTATAAAAAAAGCATTATTTATTTTTGTGTCCTGTATGTCCTGGTAAACTTGGTACTTGGGGGGTACTGGAGACTGGGTAGTTTTATTATTTATCAGATATCCCTGCAGCCTTCTATATTCTCTCCCTATAATCTCTGTCCATATTGTATTTAATTCAATAGTGACCAGGTGACTTGAATTTCAATGTGCGATGCTTAAAAATGATACTGGTGGAGGTCCTTGGGTGACTCATGTGAAGTGTTGAGAGAAAGGCCACAGCTCCAAAATGGGGACTCTACCCATCTCCATCAGCTCAGAAAGTGGCTGAGAATATCTAGGACAGTGGGCCTTGTTCTGGCAAGGAAAGTTAGTCCCAGACCTTACCAAACTTTTTAGGTCTATCACCTTCCCTTATAGAAAAAAATTGGGGGGGGGGGGATGAGCAGTGAATTAAAAAAAAAGTGCAAGTACTAAGGAAGTACTAAGGAAAGGATGAGAGAGAGAGAGAGAGAGAGAGAGAGAGAGAGAGAGAGAGAGAGAGAGAGAGAGAGAGAGATTGAAAGAGAGGAATATCAGCAACAAACTTAAGAGAGAGCACAGGTTTCTCCAAAGGTACACACCAGCATAAAACAGGAAAGTCCATATCTTAAGAGGTGAAATGCAGGCGACAGGTGCTCAGATACTATGCATCTGGGCAGCACATGTGTGTATCTCCTTTGTTCTAAGTTAACTTTTATAGGATTTTCCCAGCCTGCCCCTTGTGGGGCTTTCTACCTAGGCAAGTGTTCTATTAGGCTGGTTTCCAGGGGACAGTTTGTGGTAGCTGTTGATCTCTGATATTGTTTCCCTGGCCTTTGTTCTTGCTGGAGCTTCTCCTGGTAGGGGATCCAGTATTCTCTGGGCCTGATGCCAGATGAGACTATTATCAATGATGAAGAAACTCTTCCAAATCCTGTCTCTTGGTTTTATTACATCTCAAGAACTCATTGCCATTGGGGTCCCTTTCCTACCTGCCTGCCTGCCTACCTGCTTCATTAAGCATCACTGGGTAGAATCTAAGATGGTTCTCCATTTTTTTTTAATTGGGGATTTCTTCTGCTTGCAATGTTTAGGCCACTTCTGGGGACCCAGGCCTCTTGCACACAAAGTATGTGCTTTAGCCCTTTGAGGCATCACCCTGGCTTGGTTATGGGACTTTTTTTCCTCTTTGAATTCAGCTGGTTATATTTCATGAAGAGAATGCACTGTTAGCCTCAGTCCCAGAGTAAAGGTGACTTTGAGCACATTTACAGTTGACACATGATGGACACAGAGCCAGAGTGGCAAAAAAAACTTCATTACTTGAAGTCATTGTGATTTGGGGGGGAGTATTTGTTGCTATGAAGTGACTTAGCCTATTCTTACTGATAAACTTCCTTTTCTACTTTATTCTATGGATGCTGCCTTTTAGATTTGAACCCTAGAGACAACTTCTTATTTTTTGCTTTTTAGTTTAGTGGGGTCCCCCCCCCATTATTCATTATTTTGGACAGTGGTAAAGAAAAGGGGCCTTTGAATGAGGGAGCTTTGGATTCTGAGTTTGGGTTATTGATACCTGGTCTGAGAGATCTCAAAGACAAATAATTACACTACTTTGTGCTTTGTGCATCCCACTCTGGGTGGGTGCAAAGTGAGCAAGTAAGAAATATCTGGTAGCTCCCTAAGCAAAATGGCAAATGCACTGGAAGCTTTAAAGGTGACAACCAAGGACTGAGAGATATAGTACAGTGAGTAGGTCACTTGCCTGACATGGGCCTACCTCAGGTTTGACCTCTAGCACCACATATGATCTCTGAACCACTGCCCATAGGCATGATTTCTGAGCACAAAGCCAAGAGTGAATCCTGAGGCCAGAGAGATAGCATGGAGGTAGGGTTTGCCTTGCAAGCAGAAGAACGGTGGTTCGAATCCAGGCATCCCATATGGTTCCCCAAGCCTACTGGGAGAAATTTCTGAGCCAGGAGTAACTCCTGAGCACTGCATGGTGTGACCCCAAAACAAAATAAACAGCAACAACAACAACAAAAGAGTAAACCCTGAGCAATACCTGTTGTAGCTTCACATCAGAGATGTCCTTGTCCCTAAGCCTCTTTTTCTGTACCCCAGAGGTTCTCTGATATCTCAGCTGTGTTATGTTATTTCTTAGATGATGCACTGCAGAACACCCCCACACACACACCCACACACACCCACACACCCATCCACACCCCCACACCCCCCCCACACACACCAGGCCTCTAGTAAAATAAAGGAGACAACCAGACACAGAGATGGCTAAGTAGAGTTCTCCTAAATTCAGAACAAATCTCAAATATTGGTCCCCAAACGACTCCTGCAAAAGGACCAGACTTTAATCAGATCAGACGTTAGAGCTCTTTAAGCCCCAGGATATTGTTGGGAAAAAAAAAATAGAGCATAAGGCTGGTGCTTAACAACCAAGAGTGTGATACCAGAGAGGCTGGCCAGTTTGAAACTGAATGGGAAACATGGGAGAGCCAGAAAATCATGAACAAGTACTATATCTGGAGGGGAAAATCTTGCCTGTTGAGAAATTACATCTGAAGTGGTTGGAGGGGTGGGAAGATGGGGAGTCTTTATTGAACTAGTCTATTCAGGTCAGAAAACAAATGAACACTCACAGCGATAGCCTGGGGAGGGAGCAGGGCTGGAATCTAGAATTGTTAGAATATCTTATCTGAAATATACAGTATTAACCAATGTGTCTGTGTGTGTGTATCTGTGTGTGTGTGTGTGTGTGTGTGTGTATGAGAGAGAAATAGAGACAAATATGAGTGATGACTATAAATATGAGAGAAAGACTAAATTAAATGCTTCAGGTCTATAAAATGAAAAAAGCAAAAGCATTTCTATGAATTGAATTGTAATCTCACTGAATTATAAATTATTTTGCTTATTAAAGGTTATGAGTTGTTTCTTAGATGATGCATTGTGGACCCAGATTTATTCTGCTTCCAGGGAATGTCAGATGGAGTTGGCTTGGAAAGGAAACCAAGATAATTTCCCTGCTTCTATTCCATGAAGCTTCATGAAATACGTTTTTGCAAACCATGGCACTATCTAGATTTTGAAAAATATTTCTCTGCAGAGTGTATAGAATATTTTATATTTTAAACTTCTGGGTATTTTACAAGATGAAGACACTTTTGTTGTTGGAATGGGTTGGATGGTCTTCCTGAGAGCAAAGATTTGAGTAGACCCTGAAGGATAAGTGGATTTTGAAATAGTTGGAAGAAACAGGAAAAGTGTTTGTATCCAGATGGGAAGACCTGGAGATGGCAACAAAGAGGCAGAGCAAGCACAGCTGCAGGGAACTGCTCGAACCCAGATTGTTTTTTTTTATTATTATTATTAAATTTATATTGAAGACAATGTGAATTACAAGTCTTTCACAGTTGTATTTCAGGTACATAGTGACAGTGAGTGAGGGTCATTCCCACCAGCAGTGATGACCTTCCTCCATCATAGTTCCCAGCATGCATCCCAGACCTCTACCCTAAGTCCCCTGGACTGCTTCCATTTGGTGTATTTTGGGTCTCTCGATTCTATTGTCATTAACTGGTTTGGGTATTTAAATCTGACCTTTGTTTGTTTGTTTTGGGGTCACACCCGGCAGTGTTCAGGGGTTATTTCTGGCTCTATGCTCAGAAATCGCTCCTGGCAGGTACAAGGGACCATATGGGATGCCGAGATTCCAACCACCATTGGTCCTGAGTCAGCTGCTTGCAAGGCAAACTCCCCACCACTGTGCCATCTCTCCAGCCCCATAGATTTGACCATTTTTTATTTCCACTCAATGCCCTTGAGACCACTTGGTCCCTGGGTCCCATCCACTTTTATTTTTCTTTTCTCAATTTGTAGGAGGATATAGAAATATGAGGCAGATATAACTGACACCAGACTCAAATGTTAGCAAAATTGTCATTTTGTTGTCTGCTTTAAAAGAAATAATTCTTAAACTGTTTTCTAGTAATATTCATCATTAATAGTTTAAGAAATATTTGATCTGCATTCATCTGTGGGGTATAAAAATAATGAAAGATTATGGTGATTATATCTAGAGACAATAGAGATGAGGATCAGGAGACCCAGTTCATGGTGGGAAGCTTGCCACAGAGAGCAGAGAGTGCAGTTAGAGTAGAGAGGGGTCTACTATAAAAGTGATAATTGGAACTGACCACTTTGAATAAGAACCGAGTGCTGAAATGGGATAAAGTGACATGCACGGCACCCCTTCATTAGCAACAGTGCTAACCCCATGGAGGGGGGGGGGGAGGAAAAGAGAGAAAGGGAGAGAGAGAGGAAAGGAGAAAGAGGGAGGGAGAGAGGGAGGGAGAGAGAGAGGGAGGGAGGGAGAGAGCAGGGGCAGGTGGAAGGGAGGGAAACTGAAAACATTGGTGGTGGGAAATATGCACTGGTAAAGGTTATTGTACATACATTGCATGACTGTAACTCAATCCTGAATAACTAAATCTTGGAAATAAAACTGTATCTGTATTACGAACAACCTAATAATCATGGTATTTAAATATAAATAAATAAACAAACAAATATATATAGTGTCCAAAAAATAACTGAACTGAAAATAAAAAAACCTCACTCATTTCCCGCAAAGTGTGTTTATTTGCAATAATGGAGAATATAGGGAGGGTATGTTAAACAGCTCATAAATGTTTGAGGGGAAGAAAGGTTTGGGCCCATACCTAATTGTGCTCAATAATTGTCCCCAGCTCCATGTTAGTGGGTCACTAATGGCAGTGCTGGAAATGCAAAAATTACTGGGAAAGCATGCTGCATCATTAAGGAGGCTTACAGGACTTAAAATCTGTTTAAAGGAGATGACCCATGTGATGACCAGTTCACAGTTCATAGATCTGAGCCCATTCTCCCCATGCTCCAAGCTACAATGCTTTGTCCAACTCCACCTTGTAAGTAAAAACAGGGGAGAAGTAGCCATGGTTAAAGACAGGACAGGGCCTCGCTGCAAGCCAATGAAGGGCCCCCATTTTGCCTTCCACTAAGCCACATCAGAAGACTGCACATCTGAAAAATACCACCTGACTGGTGAGCAACAATGAATGACCTTTCACTTCTCCCTGCCCTTCCCTTACATGGGCAATCTCATCTCTCCTATTGTTCACACTTCTATATAATTATCCTGTCCCCACCTGCAATAAACGAGCTCTAATACTATATTGATTCTGAGGGGTCAATTATCTTTCCATGCCCTGTCCTCTGCTCTTTGCTCCATGCTGCTGTTCACCCCTCCTCAGCGGAGCAACTGCTCTTCCCTGGACCTGGAACAAGCCCAGTGCTTTCCACCATCTCTAGATGGCTACAATAGGCATCTGAGATTGGACCTCTAGTATAGAAATGCTCTCAGGCCTCATTTCTTAAACAATCAGACCCATGGACCCCATAATCCAAAGTCATATTTGTCATATTTGCATCAGTGAAGAATATTGTTTAACTGAAACTCAACCATGAACAACTTTGTAACTTGAAAAAAAAACTATTTTATAAACAACCTTGAAATCATGGTTTTTAAATGAAATAATTAAAAAAAAAGAAATATGAAACAGAACAAGATGATTCATGTTCTATGATTCTTTAAAAAAAAAAGGTGGAAGCCTCTATCTAGAAGCTATAAATAAAAGTAAAAGGAGAGGAAAAAAAAGGGCATGTGGGGCAGATGTTGTTTTTTGTTGGGGGAGGAAATTGGAAAGGAATTTCCCTGGGCCTAAGAGGTACTAGGTGTCTCTATCCTTGAAGCTTACTGTCGTAAGATTGACTACAGATTCTGGGTATGTTAGTTGTCAAGCCCCCAGGTCTTTTTTATGCTCCCAGGAAAAGTTCTGTTTAGTGATGATTGTTGTAGTAAGTCTTCTGTAATTAGAGATCTTGGTTTTTGCACAGATCGTAGGATGGAACGTCTTCTGATTTCATCTCACTGTTAGTTGGCAACCTGCCCTTAGATCAAGTCGTTGCTGTTTCCTCGTCATTAGGGTGTCATATGAACCTATCCTGGAGCAATCTGGTGCCAGAATGGTATTCGGACCTCCTCCAGGGAGGCTTGATTTCTGGTGCTGGTGCAGGGAACTGTGCCAGTTTGAAGGTTGGGATCCGGGGCTGGATGGTCAATATCTGATCAATTGAGGTCTAAGTCAAGTCCCCATGACAAATGTTCAGGGTGGAAGGGGCCCCTGCATTATAAAATTTATGGGTTCTTATCTCTGTTAGATAAGAACTTCTTTCTATACATAACAGTTCCCCATTTTAATGTATTTTACTATGCAAAAGGGAGCAATGCCATATAATATTATTGGTGCATTTGTGGGTAAAAATAACATGCTACACAGTCTCTGTGCTCTGGTTTTGACCTGAGGTCTTCTCCCAAGCAAGACTTTTCTACTAGAATTTCCTACTAAGTAGAACCAAAACAAGAAAAAGAAGGGGGGATGGGGAGGCTACCTCTACGTTTGGAGATAATCACTGAGAGTTATAACTTTTAAGAAAATGTGTCTAGGGGCCGGCGAGGTGGCACTAGAGGTAAGGTGTCTGTCTTGCAAGCGAAAGGAAAGGACCGCGGTTCGATCCCCTGGCATCCCATATGGTCCCGCCAAGCCAGGGGCAATTTCTGAGTGCTTAGCCAGGAGTAACGCCTGAGCATTAAACGGGTGTGGCCCGAAAAACCGAAAAAAAAAAAAGAAAGAAAAAAATGTGTTTAGTGGCCAGAGAGATAGCATGGAGGTAGGGCATTTGCCTTGCATGCAGGATGGTGGTTCGAATCCCGGCATCCCATATGGTCCCCCGAGCCTGCCAGGGGCAATTTCTGAGCATAAAGCCAAGAGTACCCCTGAGTGCTGTGGGTGTGACCCAAAAACCAAAATAAATAAATAAATAAAATAAAAAAGGAGTCTACAGAAGCATACAAAGAAAATATAGATATCCACATTAAGTCTTCTGAGATAGTCAGAGGAGGGGGATAAGATCCAGGGCACATTTTCCTCTCACACCATTGTTTGTGGGATCTGATAAATGAACATAGATTTGTTTAAGGAAACCAAGTTCCAGGCTAGGCTCATCTTCAGAAGCTGTATGCTGCCAGGGCTTATGTGCAGAATGTAAATATGTAGGGGTAATCTTACTGTTCAATAGAAAGCTGAGAGTTAGGAATAAATAAAAAATAATTAAGATGACTACTCAGCATCTGTGTTACTTGGAAGCCAAACAAATAACAGTCGAAGTCATTGACTGTGTTGGCTGTGGGAGAACAAGGTTCATGTCATCCAATTGGCCTTTCAAACATGGAACCATTTTTAATATAAATTGCTCAAAATTTGCCCTAAAGATTTTGAATTGGGGCTTTCCTTCTCCATACAAACACCAGTGGCTCTGCGACAGAGGATCCTTTTCTAGTTGAGGACACAGTGCTGATGTGGGACCTTATGAGCACCACTGCTTAGCTCAGAAGAAAGTATAAAGGACTCAGAATTTAATTTGCAGTCTTTGTTTTATGATTAATTTTGGGAAGACTGCTCAAAAAACATCTCTTCTTTCTGCTCATTCAGTCTGTAATATCTGGTTCTAAGTGTTATTATACTGTGTGTCACCTTCAAACATGACAGTCATGATCAGGTTCTAATTCTTGAATATCTAAAGAAATTGTTCTTGTTGCATGTGTCTCAAATATTTTCTTTCTTTTTTTAAATCTTTATTTTTTTATTCATTGATTTCTGGGCCACACCCAGCAGTGACCAGGGGCCAATGCTGGCTCTGCACTCAGAAATCACCCCTGACAGGTCGGGGACCACATGGGATGCTGGGAATCAAACCAGTTCATCCAGGTTAGGCTGTGTGCAAGGCAAATGCCCCACCTCACCGCTTTTCTATCTCCCCGGCCCCTCAAATATTTTTTGTTCGTTTGTTTGATTTTGGTCACATCCTGCGACGCTCAGGGGTTACTCCTGGCTCTATTCTCAAAAATCGCCTTTGACAGGCTTGGGGACCATATGAAATGCAGGGATTTGAGCCACCCTCCTTCCTGAATAGGCTGCAAGCAAGGCAAATGCCCTACCGCTGTGCTATCTTTCTGGCCCCCACCTCGACTATTTTCAAGTTGAGTACATACTGAATGTCTTTCTTTTATTAGAAAGTTTTTTTTTTTTTAATCACTCCCAGTGGGGCCTGGGTTCCTGGCAGTATTCAGGGATTGAATTTGGGCTTTTTGCATACAAAGTGTGCACTATCTCTCCAGCCTCTACTGAGTTTCTTTTTAGACTGTCATGAACACTAATCTCACGATTTTAAAGTAGGTGGATCAGATTTTCACATAAGCATTTTGATCTACTATCTAATATTAGTCCTAAATGTATAACATTAAATGTGCCCTTATATCCATTATTTATAGGAAATTATAAATTATAATCCCTTTTCTGGAAAAGAAGCATTCTTTTATAGAAAAGCATGAACGCCCGCTCAACCAAGTTAAATTATATGTTTTTAAACTTGATTGATGTGTAATAGACATAGAGCAAAGTGTATAGTTTAAAAATGTAATTGAATATTTTTTTGTTTTATTTTGCTTTTTAATCACAACTGGTGGTGCTCAGGGGTTCCTCCTGGCTTTGTGCTCAGAAATCACTCCTTGCAGGCTTAGAAGATCATATGGGATGCTGGGGGGTTGAACCATGGCCCATCCTAGGTCAGCCGTGTGCAAGGCAAATGCCTTACTGCTGCACCGTTGCTCCAGCCCCATAGACTAATTTTTTGAGTGTTAAGTTTGTTTTGTTTTATTTTGGGTTCTGGACTTGAAACCAGAACTTCATACATATAAAATATGAGCTGAGCATTGAACTTTATTTCCAGTTTGCTTTTGGCTGTTTGTAGGGAGATATACCAGTGGTACTTAGGGCTTATTTCTGGTTCTGTGCTCAGGGATAACTTCTGACGGTACTTGAGAGATCATATGCAATCTGTGGGTTAAAGCAGGGGTTGGCAAGGCAAGCACCTTACTCCTTGTACTATCTCTCCATCCCCTGTTTATTTTTTTTTAAATAATTGTAATTACATAGCTTGTTCTTTCTGATGGCTGGCCTCTTTTGCTCAGCATTATGTCTGTGAGTTCCATTCATAATGTGATTCGTGTTTTTGTACTTTTGCAATTTAATTTTTTATGTTCAAGGACCCCAAGTAACCAAGATATTTTTGAAGGAGAACAAAATGGGGAAAATTGTATTATCAGATATCAAGATCTATCTTGTTGTCATGGTAACCAAGACAGTGGGTCATGGTTACAAGGATAGACAAATAGATCTGTGGAGCAGAAGAGAGAGCATAGAAACAGGCCCCATATATAACTGATGGTCTTTATTATAACAGATGATCTCAGCATAATGTGTGGGGTGGCAGGGAACATGGACTTTAAAAGTGAGGTGACTGGTAACAAATCACTATGAATACTTTCAATTTATATATGTGATAGTAGCAAAATCTACACCTGAGGCAGTTGCTCACAGTTCAGTCTAAGAACTGAGGTCTGGTGGCATTATTTATTTATTTTCATAAATACTAGAAATTGAATCCAGGGTCTCACACATGCAAGACAAGTGCTGTATCACTGAGCCATATCCCTGGTCTTTCCAGTGTTACTCACACTGTAGCAATTAAAATTTGTGCATATTAAAAATGAATAGGGGGGCCGGAGAGATAGCACAGTGGTAGCGCGTTTGCCTTGCAAGCGCTGACCCAGGACCAATGATGGTTCGAATCCTGGCATCCCATATGGTCCCCTGTGCCCGCCAGGAGTGATTTCTGAGCAAAGAGCCAGGAGTAACCCCTGAGCATCGCCGGGTGTGGCCCAAAAACCAAATAAAATAAAATAAAATAAAATAAAAATAAATAGGGCAAACTTAGTTCCATGTGAAGTTCTTCCCCAATCAGGGAGTTTCTTTTCCTTTCCCATTTATGTTTCAATAAACCTTTTTATTTCCTCCTTCTTTCCCAAATGTGTAAGGCCTGAAGTCCCTGAAATTTATATTACAAAAAATGTTTGAAATCATACGACAATAGTTCAGGGTCTTTAAATAAGATGAAGATATTTGTAAATGCCCCCTTTCTGTACTATTATTGCCATCTGCTAGCTGTTCTGCAGAAAGAACAAAGTGTTCTACATGGTGAGTGAGGCAGAAAGTGCTTTTCCTTTGCAAAGGCTGTTAAAAATAGCAGGGAGATAGAGGTCAAAAGAAGTTATTTAGTAATCTGAACTCTTTAAAAGACACTCATGCCAGACCCACCAGTCCATTCCAACTTTTCCTATAGGGAGAGTTTCTATTCTAAAATTTCACCCTTCCCTAATGCCTAGCACAAGCCCCATATGAACTGTTTTCTCCTTTTCTACCCACTCCTTTCCCTCCCTATATTCCTCACTGCATACCCGCAACATCATTCTTCTGAGCACAGCTTCTGGTTTTCAAACAGATATGCAAAGTCTTTCTCCAGTGAAATTATATACGCTATAGTACCATGGAGTTTAACACAAAGTCATAGATTTATCTGGATATGATAAGCCATGTACTTAGAAATTAATTAGATTCATTATCTTGCCTATCCAAGAAACTCTAGCACCACCATACATGCAATTCACATTAGGAAAGTAGATGGTGACCTGCTGTGTTAATATATTGTGTGTTTTTAGATATCAATTACATTTAGGCATGTGATGGTGGTGCTGGGGAAGACAGATTGAAAAGGAATGACCTGGGAGCAGAAGAAACTATATTAAAAGTAAAGCTGGGGGCCAGGCGGTGGTGCTAGAGGTAAGGTGCCTGCCTTGCCTGCGCTAGCCTTGGATGGACCGTGGTTCGATCCCCCGGTGTCCCATATGGTCCCCCTAGCCAGAAGCGACTTCTGAGTGCATAGCCAGGAGTAACCCCTGAGCATCACTAGGTGTGGCCCAAAAACCAAAAAAAAGTAAAGCTGGAAATTTACAGAAATCTATGGTCTCTAGGTGGAACTGTACTCTTTCCTTCATTAATTCACTAGAAATTTTTGACAAATGTACTCAGATCCAGAAAATGTTATAGATAATTTGATTATATTAATGAATGAAAAGGTTGTCCCTGACTTCACTTGACTTATGTTCTAGCATATGAGACAGACAGCCTAACAGAAAGTGTTATAGATAGAGGTTAGAAGATTTCTAAAACATATTAGAAGGTGACGAGCACGGTACAATATCAAATTACAAAACAGAAAGATGATAAAGAACCATTGCATGAGAGGGTGATTGGTTAAATTTTGAACTCAATGGTGGTGTGTGTGTGTGGGGGGGGGATATTTGACTGGAGAAACCCTTCACTGAGAGAGGAAGGTTCAGAACTCCTAGTGGTATCTAGGGAAAGAGCATTATTTTTTCAGGTGATGGAGTTATTTTTGTGGAAGCCAAAGAACTAGATGTGCCTGCCCAGTGACCATTAGGAGGACCTCCAGGAAACCAAGGAAGTTAGAAGCACAGTTGGCAAGGGGGAAATTATGGGACATATGACAGAAGATAAAATTTAGTGTCAAATTTGGTGTGACTTTGGGGCATCATTAAACACATTCTTTTCTTTTTAAATTAATTTAAAAGGCATGGTTACTTAAATCCAGGCTGATAAATATTTGGCATTGTGGCATTATTGTGGATCAAGAGTCCTTTTCTATAAAGATGTGGAGGATTCTGTAACCTCACTTTAACTCTGCCCTTGTCTATAGTCAATGAGAGTACAGGAATGAATGAGCAGGACTGTGTTCCAATAAAAGTTAGTAGACTGAACCTCAAATACTTTTAATGTACTGTGAAGTAATAATATCTTGGCTTTTTTTCCAACTATGAAAAATATTGTGTAGGAGATTTTTTTTAAAGCTCCATAGTACAGCATTTGCTTTGTAGGTATGAAGCTCAGGGCTGGATCCCCAGCAACACACACACACACACACACACACACACACACACACATCACATCACTTATTCATAGTTCATAGGCTTTACAAAAACAGATGGATAGATTTAGGCCGTAGACATTAGTTTATTCTACCTCTTTTTCTAAATCAGTTCTCTCCAGTAGCAGCATAATACGAGTAATAAAAAATTTTCTAGTTGCCATGTTTTAAAAATAGGTGAACTTAATATTTTCCCTAATTTCTATTATGGCATCACAATTTAACAAGTTGTTCATGATATAATTTGTTTCAGGCATTAAATGTTCAAACACCAATCCTATCACCAATGTGACCTTCCTTTCACCAGTTTCCCCAATTTCCCTCCCAGTACCATAGCCTGCCCCCTTGCAGGCACAAACAAATTTACTTCATATTGTTTGTTAAAACAAATTGGCAAATAGAATTATCAAAAATTAGATCAGCATGGGTCAATTTAAAATGATTGTTACTAAATGGTGTTACTAAAAGTCAGTGTCTAAGGGATTTACTTGCCTGTGATTGGTACTATTTAGGTTTACTGAGCTTGGTAGATTCTTATGTAACTTTACTAACAGATTTCCTGTGATACTACTGGACTGACACTATTATAAAATATTGAGGTGTTCTGCATCTGCATACAGCTATGTGGTCCAGTATTAATAGATCTGAAACAGATTTGATAAGGAAGTTTTAAGATAAAATCAAGGAGCTGGACTATTTCTGTCTGAGGGTGTAGGGGGTGGCACTGGACTGTTGTAATTCATGTAGAAAGAAGGTACTCTGCCACCATCACCTCCTCTTCCCACTTTCTGAGAATGCCACAGAAGTATCAGCCTGGACTAGGGTACCTGGGAAGTACTGGGAAGTATTGGCGGCCATTATTTTCTTTTGAAACTTGGTGTAGGTCAATTTAATTTTAATAATATTTTGTTTAATTCAATATACCCAAACCTTATTTCAACATGTCACCAATATAAGAATTATTAATTGGGATACAGAGAGACAGTAGAAGGGTTAAGGCACTTACCCTGCATGTAGCTGACCTTGCCAACCCCAGATTTGCTTACGTTTCCTTGAGCACATCTAGTCCTGAGTACCACCAAGTCCTGAGAATAGATTCAGGACTAAGCATTTGAACTGCACTAGATATAGCTAGATGTGACTTTGCTCCACAAAGAAACTAATAGGACTGTCCCCTTCCAAACTATTATTTCCACATTTAATCATTTTTGTATTGTCTTTAAAATATGCTGCATGTTTTATATGTTTTTGTATTAAATCCAAAATATGTTACACACTTAGAGAACATTTTAGTTCAGACAGCCATTTTAAGTGTTCAAAAGGCACTTAAAATGCTATATTCAAAAAGTGCTATATTCATTTTATCATATTGTATAGTAATTATAGATAATATCTAGAGAAGGCCACATTTGGGGGGACATACACTAGTTTCAAGTAGGGACTTCTTCATAAGTATCCTTAAATGCCAAAAGTGAAGTCCTGATACCAATGAATTAAATTTACTTTGTTTAATCTAGCTGTTTGAACTGATTGTGCTTTATTTGAGCTTCAAATCTCTTTAAGGGCATCTTCATACATTTCAATCTAATCTGTGTTTTCATTGGGCCTTAGCTAGTAAATCTAAATAGATTTAAAATAAATTTTAAACACTTATTTATTTATTTATTTATTTATTTATTTATTTATTTATTTATTTATTTAGGTTTTTTGGCCACACCGGAGACACTCAGGGGTTACTCCTGGCTCTGTGCTCAGAAATCTTTCCTGGCAGACTCAGCGGATCATGTGGGATGCTGGAAAAATAACCTGGGTCCGGTCTGGGTTGGCCATGTATAAGGCAAACTCCCTACTGCTATGCTATAGCTCTGGCACCTAAATAGGTATTTTTTTAAAGTAACTTTTATTTATTTATTTTTGGGTTTTTTGGGGGGCAACACTTGACTGTGCTCAGAGATCACTTTAGCTCTGCACTCCGAAATTACTCTTGACAGATTTGGGGGACCATATGGGATGCCAGAGATTGAACCTGGGTTGGCCACTTTTCTTGCTGTGCTATCACCCTGGCCCCTAAATAGATTTTTTTTTTAAGGTCATATTCTAGGGGCTGGAGAGAGCACAGCGGTAGGGTGTTTGCCTTGCATGCAGCTGATCCAGGACGGACGGTGGTTCGAATCCTGCATCCCAGGTGGTCCCCCATGACTGCCAGGGGCAATTTCTTAGTGCACAGCCAAGGAGTAACCCCTGAGCGCCGCCGGGTGTGACCCAAAAAAGCCAAAACAAAACCAAAAAAAAAATATATTTTAGAACTTCCTCTGTGTTATTGCTTTTAATGAGTTCAGATGAAAGTGTTAAAATGAACAAATTTGGGGTAGGAATGATAATACGGCGGATAGGGCATTTGTCTTGCATGTGGCCAACCTGGGTTCAATCCCTGGCATCCCATATGGTCCCGAAGCATGCCAGGAGTGACTTCTGAGTGCAGTCAGGAGAAACACTGTCACTGAGTGAGCCCCCGCTAAAAATTAAAATTAAATAAATAAATAAATAAAATTAAGGGATTCATATTAGTTTAGGTCATGAACCCTTATCCCACTTGCATGGGGTGGGGTGAATTTGCTTAGTTTTACTCCATACCACAAAGTTCTGCAGTTATTTTGGTTCTTCTCTCTCTTGGCTCTGGTTTGTAGAGATGCAGACATCAATGTAAAGACCAGTGCTACTCAGACTCTGGTATCAGGGCTTCACCAGACCATTCTGCTTGAGGACCATCAGGGATGCATTTAGTGATGCTCAGGGGACCATGTAGTGCTGATAATTGAACCCTGGTTGGTACTTTTCACTGTACTAACCTCCACCTCCTGAGCATAAATTTTTAATATGAAAACAGTTGGCTCAGTAGAGTAATGTGAGGAATTCCTGAAATCTGGCAAAAAATTTGTAGTTATGTGATAAATCGAGATGGCAAGGTAGTACCTTATATGTGAGTCTTTCAAAGCTACCTGTAATTCAAAGAATCTAAGTTGGGGGAAACTTCAAGATGGCTGGCAGTCTGACCACTTGGATGTGAAATTAGGTGCTTTCATTCAGGTTAAGGGAGACTTACTTTACACACACAGTCACTAATCTAATTTATAAATACCTGTACTTGTATTCTCCTACAGTTTAAGTCAGCATATATAATTGTTTTTGTCAGTTTTTGTACTGAAGGAGAACAGATGGTGGAAACATTCTTGGCAAACACGAGATTCTCTTGTTGCATAAGGTACTGTAAATACCATGTGGCTTTTAATTTCCTCCTTAGATGCCTGGTATAAATAAGGGGGATAGATAAAAATTCATATTCTCCTTGTTTAAAGATGAGTTTTACCTAGTTCTGGAAGTTCTTTGTTTATTTTAATGTGGAAAGAGTTTTGGAGCCTAGGCAAACCTTAACTTCCTTTGAATTAAAAAGAAGTTTGGGACAGTTTGAAACAGGCTATTCTAAAAAATTCTAAAAATAAGAAAGCAGATTTTTAGAGTCTTGTCTACATGGTTTCTGGAAAAGAGACAAGCATTCTTTCCTATCTAAGTGTGGGGCTATGGCCATCGATGAGAACAGTCATCAAACTGTGTGACACAAGGACAGGCGTAGCTGCTCCTTGTTTGGTCCCAGCTTCCCTGTTCACCAGCTCTCAGGCAGAGAGAGGGACGTACAGAGTTCATGCTGCTTCTACTCAGTCAACCCTTTTCTTTTCCTTTGAGGACTAGTAAGGCATTTGAGGGCCAGGACAAATTCCTGGTTTGTGTTTAGGAATTATTCCTGGTGGTGCTCAGGAATGTAAGCCAGGGATTTAAACTAGGGTCAACAGGCTGTATACAAGGCAGACATCTTACTAACTGTACTATCTCTCCAAACCCAGTTTTATGAATGTTAATGTCATTTAACAATAGGATTAACAAAAAAACTCAGCAGCCTCTTCTCTGAGTGTTCCAATAATCTAGGGTAAAAGTAGCGAGGAGCAGAACAGAGTGATAGTACATCATGTAGGGCACTTTCTTCGCATGCAACCAGTTTGGGTTGGGTATCTAGCATCCTATATGTTCCCCAAGCCTCTTTGAATGCAGGCTGAAGTAAGCCCTAAAGACTGCCAGGTGTGACCACCAAACAAAATAAACAAACAATGAAAAAGTAGCAGGTTGTACTTGTCTCTAAGCAAACTTACAGCCTCTAAGTAAGTCAACATCTCAAAAATGCATCTTTTTTTTTTTTTTTTTGGTTTTTTGGGCCACACCCTGTGATGCTCAGGGAAAAATGCATCTTTTGCTCAAGTCACCAAGCACCAAATTTTCTCAGGTAGATTAATCTTTGAACTTAAAATTCTGTGTCTTTCTAGGAATGGTGAAAGGATGGGAGTGGATTCCTGTACCTGCTGGATAGGCCCAGCAAAAAGGACAACTCCAAATTTCACAGTAATAACAGCCTACTAGGACAACACAGCAAATTTGATAGGAGAGTTGTGTAGAAGCCCACCAAACTTAATGAGCAAAAAAAAAAAAAAATAACACAGGAGTCTCAACTAGCACCATACAGCACCATACTCAGACAATGATTTTAGTAACACATTGTGATATATAGAGTATCATGAATTGACTTTTATTGATCTATTTTCTGATAATTCTATTTACTTTTGTGCCTGCTAAGGGGACAGGGTTGAGTGATGGATAGAAAACTAGGGACATTGGTGGAGGTAGAGTGGTGGGATTAGTGTTGGAATAATGAAACCTGTATAATGAACAATGTTATAAATCCTTGCATTTAAATTAAAAAAGCATGCATCTTTGAATGTATGGATATTGTATTGGAATTGGATATTGTACAGTGGACAGGGTGATTGCCTTGTATGTGGCTGATCTAGATTTGGTCTCTGGAAACTCATATGACTTTAGGATCCATCAGCATTGATTCCTTAGCTCAAAGCCAGTAGTAAGGCCTGAAAACCACTGGATATACCCCCACCTCACATAAAAGTATATTTTTTGTTTTGTTTTGTTTTTGGAGGGGAGGAATTATTGGTCTCCTCCTCCTCTTCCTCCTCCTCCTCCTCCTCCTCCTCCTCCTCCTCCTCCTCCTCCTCCTCCTCTCATTCTTCCCGGATTGCAGCCAACTGCATGCCTCCATTACTAGCTCCTGTGCATCCCTGAATCATTGCCTTTGCCAGTTGGGATGACTAAGTCCTTCTTGGGCATCATCTTCCACCTGGCCTCCAGGACCTTGCTCAACTCCTCTCTCTTTGTCTTTGCGTGGATGTGTGTTTCCACTCTTTTCCTAATGAACTTGAGGGCTAGCTTGTCCTTGGAGACTTTTAACAGTTCCATGGATTGCTGCTCTTATGATGTAAGCCAAATACTGCTCAGATATCGAGCATGAACTTGGTATGTTTGATGAGGTGCTGATGGCTGTGCTTTGACTTGTTCACATTCTTAGTCACCTGATGGCCCTTGTTGAGGCTGACAACCATGGGGTAGTGCAGAGCTATGGATGCAACTTCTCAATGCTTACCAAAAGCAGTCTGAGGCCATACTCATAACTATGCTCAGGAGTGACCCCAGGCCATACTTGGGTGATTTGTGGTGCTGAGATATTTTTTTTTTTGGAGGGGTGCACACCCAGCGGTGCTTAGGGTTTACTTCTGGCCCTGCACTCAGAAATCGCTCCTGGGGGCCAGAGAGATAGCATGGAGATAGGGCATTTGCCCGGCATCTCATATGGTCCCCAGAGCCTGCCAGGAGCGATTTCTGAGCGTAGAGCCAGAAGTAACCCCTGAGTGCTGCCGGGTGTGACCCAGCCTCCCCACCCCCAATCGCTCCTGCCTCAGGGGACTATATGGATGTCAGTGATCAAACCGGTGTCTGTCCTGCATCAGCCACGTGCAAGGCAAACTCCCTACCACTATACTACCACTCTGTCCCCTAGTGCTGAGATTCTTTTTTTGGTTTTTGGGCCACACCCGGTGACGCTCAGGGGTTACTCCTGGCTATGCGCTCAAAAGTTGTTGCTCCTGACTTGGGGGACCATATGGGACACCAGGGGATCGAACCGCGGTCCGTCCAAGGCTAGCGCAGGCAAAGCAGGCACCTTACCTTTTTGGGCCACACCCGGCGTTGCTCAGGGGTTACTCCTGGCTGTCTGCTCAGAAATAGCTCCTGGCAGGCACGGGGGACCCTATGGGACACCGGGATTTGAACCAACCACCTTTGGTCCTGGATCGGCTGCTTGCAAGGCAAGCACCGCTGTGCTATCTCTCTGGACCCCGTGCTGAGATTATTAATCCTGACAGATACTGCAGGAATTAAGATAAGAGCCTTCTATATGGCTACTATGGCCAAAACATTGGTTTGGTTACCAGAATTATATAGGGTAATCTCGAGCATTTCTGGGAGTGATTCCTCAGCACAGAGTTAGGAATAAGTCCTGAGCACTACAAGTTGGGTCCCAAATCTGCCTCCATCCCTCAAGAATGTCAAATGAATTTTGTTATATTTGAGGTGTATCTGATGACAAGATTGTGAAAACAGATTAGGAATTTTTCTGTTTGGTTTACAGGGACAGGAATTATTTGCAGGTTAGAGAGATCTGGACTAGATAACTGGGGGAATTTAGAGAAAACCCCAGAGAATGGAAGAAAAGGAATGACAAATAGACTGCAACTGGGACACATTTGGGAAATGAAGTTGTGTAGCACCATGGTGGAGTGTTTGTTTACAACTTGCAACTTTGTTCCACCCAAAACAAAAATCATTCCTGTTTTCTTTGTATCTGTTTGTTTACAATTTGGTTTTACCCCAAACAGAGATTTTTCTACTTATCATATTTTACATGTCTCAAGAAAACCTGGGCGGTACTGGTTCATGTATACCTTCTGCCTTTACTCCCTCCCCTGATAGAGGTTTCTGTACTCAATAAAAACTGCATTTCTGGCAGGCAGCTTGCCCTCTCAGCTTGATGAGAGATTGCTACTTGGCCACACATACATATTTCATTGTAAGCTTCTTTTCAATTATTTCCTGAGGTGACCCTTGCTCCAGACTAATTTTCCCTGAGTGGAAATATAGTATTTGGGACCTTTACAGTGGGGGCTGGAAGATAGGACTTCATGGCTGTCTTCAAAGATCTGGTGATTACCTGGATGTAGTAGGGAGAGTCAAAATGGACTCTGGCCAACAGCTTTATGACAACAGAAACTTGTTCTTATCTTTTCAAGAATCCAAGCAGAAAGTCTTCTGCACTGACTAAAGTAGGAGGAGTCCCATATTCTGAGTTCAGTGCTCACAAGCAATAAAACCAATGTAAGGACAGGTATATGGATTAGTGAAATAGAACTACCCATTGGAATTTTACAGTGGAATTGAACAAAAGAGTCATAAATAAAGCCATCTGTCTATAGTCAGCTGGATTCCATACATACAACTATTTTTAGGGGAAGAATAGTCTTTTCAACAAGTTGGTCTAGTGGATTGGGGTATGCTCTCATTGATGAAACACACTCTTCAGAACTGTAAAAAATAATGCTTGGTTAAAAAAAATGCTTGGGACTAGAGATTTAGCTCAGAGTCAGGGTGCATGTTTTGCACGCCCAAGGCCCCAGGTTAGATGTCCTGCCATTGCTTTTCCCTCCCCAGCATCACTTGATGTAGACCTGCTGGTCTTCCAACACTACTGACACTGAGCAGTGCCACGTAACTCAGTTCTAGTATTGACTTTCCTAGTTCAATTGGCCAATATCAACTGGAATGATCCTTAACACTGCTCGGGAGGATCTCCTTATACCATGTGATTATGCCAAATGCAAAAAACAACAAGATGAATCAATATCTAAATATAAAAAACCTTAAAGAAAATATAGGACTAAATCTTCATATTTAATTTGGCAAATAAATCTTATGCCCAAATCTTATACTCAAACGCTTGAGTAACAAAAGGAAAAGACAAATTGAATTTAATTGTTGTCTAAGTTGCTAGCCAGAAAAAGAAAACCTAAAGAATAAGAAAAAACTATGAACCATATATTTGATAATGAACATGTACTTAGAATATACAAGCTCCTTTATTTATTTAAATTTAATTAATTAATTAAGTTTGTTTTTGGTTCATATCTGGTGATGCTTGGATGCTCAGAGCTTATTCCTGGCTCTGATCTCTCCCAGATGGCTCAGTGAACAACATGTGGTGCCAGGGATCAAGTCCAAGTTAGCTGGTACAAGGCCAATGCCCTACTCATACCATTTCATACCATACTCATACCAGCCACACAAGCTCTTTTATTGAATAAAGAATCCAAGGATGATTTACAAGTGACCAGTATATATAAGAGAAGATGTTCGACATTGTTAGACATCAGGGAAGTGCAAATCGAAACCTAAATGAGCTAGATACCACTCAGTACACTGAGGATGGCTCAAACCCAAAAGCCACATACTAACAAATGTTAATAAAGATAACCCATTACCAAATCAGAGGCTTAGAATCTAATATCATAGTAAGCACAGCTAATCAAGTTGTTGTCCTCAAGCAGTCAAGATGGAAAGCAAAGCACTAGACATCAAGTGGCCAAATTCAGAGAACACTTTTTTTAAGGGAAAAGAAGGAAGGGAAAAGAATGCGAGGAAGCTTCCAATATTATGGGAGGGAGGAGTCTGCTAAAGGATTCCAGAGAAAAGACAAAAGCTGTCCCTCATTTATACCTTTTAAATAAAGGCAGTCTGGTGATTGCATTTCTTTATTATGTTCCAAGAATTTGGGCCATTAAAATGGGAAGAGAGGGCCGAGAGATAGCATGTAGAAGGTCGGTGGTTTGAATCTCAGCATCCCATATGGTCCCCTGAGCCTGCCAGGAGCAATTTCTGATCGTAGAGCCAGGAGTAACCCCTGAGCATTGTTGGGTGTGACCCAAAAACCAAAACCAAACAAACAAAAAACTAAAATGGGGAGAGAATGATGAGATGATTATTTCTATGTCTTCTAGATGATCCATCAGGGCCTTTGATCATTCAGGTTATCAGGAACCACCTAAGTCACCTTTGTGACATTCCATTTTTTGTTGTTATTTTTAGGGTCATATTCCTATTTTGCCCTGTCTCCTCCCTTTTAGTCCCTACTAATAATACCGGGGCAGGCTGCTATACAGACACTGGGGACTAAAAGTCATGAGAGGAGGCAGTGGAGGAGACAGAGAGAAGGAGCATGTCCTAGAAAGGACACTTATAAACTAGGGAGGACCCCAAAGAGAAGACTAATCCTTTCCTATAAATTTAAATAACAGAAAAACAGAAACAGAAACAAAAACAAAACCACCATCCAAATTGAATAACAGAGCCGGGCCAATTCTTCTACACCAGCAAGATGTAAGGACGGAACGGAAGAATCGCTACCCCACCGGAAGTAGATTTCACCCGACCCTCTTTTACCGGGGACACACTTCCGGTCGCGGCGGCGGGAATCGGGCTGCAGCGGGAGAGTAGGCCTCGGAGAGGCGAATCCGGTGGGAATCGGCGCCATCAAAACCGCCATCATGGTATGGAGGTGGAAGAAGTTAGTGGGGGAAACCTCCGAGTGTGGGAGTGGGGCCCTTGAGTGCTCGGAGGAGGCTGTGGGTTGAAGCCAAGCCGTCCGTGGTCGGGGCAGGCCCGGGCCGCGGCCTCCTGGTCGCAACTGGGAGAAGAACCAAGAGTGGGACCTCCGGGCGGGGTGGGGGAAGGGAGGCCGAATGTGGGGGTGGCACAGGAATCGGGGACACTCCGGGGACCTCTTGGGAGACGCCGCCTCCACCCGGGCCCCTGATTGCGGCGTGATGATAACGGATGGGGTTGGATGGGGGACACGGATTCGTAGATTCCCTGCGCCCAACATTCAATCAAGAGGAGGTCAGGGGTGGGGGGCTGTGCAGGAGCGAAGGGTGCTCGGGGAGTCCCAGAGTGGGGAGAGAAGATGGAGACCTGACAGCAGGTCGCTGCAAGGTTCCAGGCCCTGTTGATGGGAAGGGAACGCATTGCACTGCTCTGACACCCCCAAAGTTTCTGGGCCAACTGCAAGCCCCGAAACAAAAGCTGGGCTCTTGGTAGGCGAGCCCCTCATTTGTGGGACAGGGATAACACAGCTTTCTCTAATTTTGCAGATTGAAGAGCAGGAATAGTTAGAGGATTCAGTGACTCCCCCATAAGGGGTCAGGCAGGTGCAGATGGTGTTCAGTGATTGCCCATTGAACCAGTTAAACAGTCTGGGTCTCTGGGAAGGCAGGCAGGACGATATGAGGTTCAGAAACTTGTAGTAGTCTAAGCTTAACTCTAGCAGTACTTTGGTAGAATTAGAACTGACCCACGCCAGCTAACAGGAGGCAGGAGATGCACCCCCCCCCTTTTTGGGGGGTCACACCTGGCAGCGCTCAAAGGTTACTCCTGGCTCAGGGGACCTTATGAGATGCCAGGATTCGAACAACCGACCTGTATGCAAGGCAAACACTTTACCTCCACGCTATCTCTCCGGCCCCAAGAGATGCCCCTTTAAGGGCACCTGACAAATTCAAATTGTGGCACCTATTTTATTAACCACATATCGTTTTGTGGTGCTGGGAATTGAACCTAAGCCTCGCACGTGTAAAGTAAGTTCTGTTCCATCGGCTCACATTTATGATCCCTGTAGTCCGTTTGTAAAGTTACAACGGAAGGCAGATTGTAAAGCAGAGATGGTTAAGTAAATGGACGGATTTTTGGGGATTTTTTTGGAAGGGGAGGGGATTATGTCACATTCACTCCCATCCTGACACTGATGAGACCATGGGGTTTGAGGAATCAAACCTGGGCTTCTTGTTGCCAAGCTTGCACTCCAGCCTTGTATAGCAAGTTTCATATTCATAAATCACATATGTTCAAAGTGATTAGCAGCCTGACCAGAAAGTTTCTTCCCAAAGGTAGTTTTGGAGATACACAAGTTCTTCATTGAAGGATTTAGGTTTTGTTTTTGTTTTAGGGTCACACCCGGCCCTACTCAGGGGTTATTCCTGGCTCTGCATTCAGAAAAATCACTCCTGGTTGGGGCCAGAGAGATAGCATGGAGGCCTTTCATGCAGAAGGTCATCGGTTCAAATCCTGGCATCCCATATGGTCCCCTAAGCCTGCCAGGAGTGATTTCTGAGTGTAGAGCGAGAAGAGACCCCTGAGCGCTGTCGGGTGTGACCAAAAAAAAAAAAAAAAAAAAAAGAAATTGCTCCTGGCAGGCCCCGGGAATCATATGGGATGCCCAGATTCAAACCTGGATGGCTGCATGAAAGACAAATGCCTACGCTATGCTATCTCTCATTCCCTGAAGGATTTAGTTTTTTAGCCCCCCCCCTTTCTGGTTTGTCTTTTTGGGGGCCACAGCTAGCAGTGCTCAGGGGTTACTCCTGGCTTTGTGCCCAGGAATTAATCTTGGAGATGCTCTGGAGACCATATGGGGTGCTGGGGATCAAACCTGGATCAGCCATGTGCAAGGCAAACCTCTTATGCACCTCCTATTTGTCCTATTGTTCCCGTCCTTTATTCCCATTTTCTTTTCTGCCGCACTCCTTTATTCCCACTTTTGATCATGAACACGTTGTTTGGGTTTTTAGTACCAGTAGAATTCCAGACCCAGGACAGTTGGGTCGCTTATTTATAGTTTGTATAGTGACAGACAGGCTCATTTCTGGTATGGCTGAATTGTGTATTTGGAGTCATGCTACTACCCTTCTACCCCTGAAAGGGCCCCTAATAGACAATGATGATTGTAATATGAGTAAGGAGATTGTTTACATTGCTGGGGATCGTACTCAGGGCTGCACTTGGGAGACATGCCTTATAGCACCCGCCCACATGACTGACCCTGAGAAGGTTTTAAAAGAAGAAAAATTGCAAAGATCAGTATTGACCATATGTTGATTTGGGATAATTCATCGGGCGGGACTGCTGAAAATGTGTTGAGACTGGGCCTGGAAAAGGCCATAGTGGGAGTTTTTAGGAAGGACTTGGGGCTTTGTGTAAAGTACTGAGTCTCCCCTGATGTTTCTCCCTGCAGACTGTGGGCAAGAGCAGCAAGATGCTGCAGCACATCGACTACAGGATGCGGTGCATCCTGCAAGATGGCCGCATCTTCATCGGCACCTTTAAGGCTTTCGACAAGCACATGAACTTGATCCTCTGCGACTGTGATGAGTTCCGAAAGATAAAGTGAGGAATGGACTGGGGGGCGGGTTTGGGTGAGAGAGAAGTGGGTTGGGAGGGTGGTACCTTAGCTGCCTCCTTGACTTGCTGTCCTGTGTTTGGTGGTACCTTAGTCGCTTCCTTGACTCGCTGTCCTGCTTTTGAGGGCATACTTAAATGGGGACCGTGGACCCTGAGGATTCCAATCCAGCGAGGCTTGCTCTTTAGTTCCAGTGGAGAACAGTTTCGAGGGCTGCTAGGCTTTTTGTTTCTTTGTCTTCGTGCCCCTGGGTATCGGGGTAAAGGGCTTTCCTGTTCTCCCCACAGGTGTGTAAGTGGGGAGAACTTGGTTTTCTGGCCTCATTGCCTATTTGTAAAGCTGTGGCCTAGAGGGCTCTCCCAATGCAGCCTGGTCTGAAACTGCTTTAAGAAGCCTCTGGCCCTCTTCGGGGTAAGTGCTCAGCTCCCCATGTGAGTTTGGGGCCAGTGATTTTTGTTGACTTTTATAGAATCTGGTAGATATTTCCTATCATTCCATAAGTTAGTGAATACTTCCCTTATCTAAGACTTAGCTCTTGAGCTTGTGGCCCATTAAAAGATGTGGTATACCTTTATGTTAATTTATGTTTAAGGCATTTTGAGACCCAAAGAGTTTACATAAAGACTTTCATGATCATCTAACTCTTAACCACATTAGGTGACTATAATCTCTCTAAATTTCTTTGGTTCAAGTTCCTTTGTGACAGGAGGTTTGGAAGTGTAGGGCAAAATAGGGTAGAGATGGCTCAGTGCTAAGTACATGCTGGAATCAGCGGATCGGGGTAGACAGATTATAAACTTGTCTCTTTGTTTAAGGTGACACTAGTTTAATTTTTATAAACAAACTATCAAAAGATGTTTTTAAATATAAAAAAATATAAAGTACTTGAAACTCCCAAAGTATGTTTTGGGGGGGTTGCATGTAAACAGGCAGTAGGAATGCTTTCATTAAGATAAAATATGGATAATCCAAAACAGAAAAAGAGAGGCTACCCACAAAAAAAAAAACCACTGTTAAACTTTAACATAAAATGTCATTAAAATGAAGTTTTTAAGTTTAAGTTGGTATTTATTTTTAGGATTGTTGCTTTGGCTTTTTTACTCTTCTCTATCTGGTGGTTATTTTCCTACTTAATATTTCTGTTCAGTTTTTGGTAGTTGGTGCTTGGAAAAATATATTTTTGGTTGTGGTAGTTTTTCATTATTTTTGCTTAGGAGATGGATGCAGTTTCTAAGAGGTTAATGTTTACCTTTCTTTTCTGGCTTCTTTTTCTGATATGAGTAAGGAATGGGATTATAGGCCTGGGATTGAGTCAGTTCTATGGGGACACTCAACCTGGATGAGTGGGACTCAGTTGCTAAGCAATTGCTGTTGCTGTATAGGGTCTCGGGCGAGGCGAGGCCTTGAATACTGGCAGGAACAGGGCGGAGGAAAGACCTTCACTATGACTATGGACTAGCATTTGAGCCAGGGCTAGTGTTTTCTGATTGTTGTCCCTATCTCTTGGCATGGATATCATCCCCTAAGGGGTTACAAGTTTTGCCTGTGAAGACTCCTGATAGGCTGTCTTAGATTTATATGTCATTGGCGGGGAAAGGAGTGTACAACAAATAAATCTCAGGCCTCTAGACAGGTGAGCATGAGTCTTACTTTAATGCTTGCTATTTCTTCTAAACCCATCTTTAGGCCAAAGAATTCAAAACAAGCTGAAAGAGAAGAGAAACGAGTCCTTGGGCTGGTGCTGCTTCGAGGGGAGAACCTGGTCTCAATGACAGTAGAGGGGCCTCCTCCCAAAGATGTAAGTCAGTAGTGCCAGTCTAGTGACTTAATCCCATTTCACTGTTTTAAATAATGATGGAACACTTGATCCTCCACAATCTTAGATCCATAGACCCCAGCCTACATTTAGAAATGGAATAGGATTTGAAGACTTAATCGAATTTGTTTCTCCTATTCATCCTAAAACATTGTAGGGCAGGCGAGATAATAGAGGACAGAAAACCTTGCCTTGTATGTAGGAGATGCTGGTTCAATCTAGGTATGGTCTCCGGAGCACAGCCAGGTGTGATCTCTGGGCCAGAACCAGGAGTAAGCAAGCCCTGGTTGTCCCCTAAACAAAGTCAGGAGTGATAATGTGGTGGGGGTGGGCGGGTGAGTTTGGTTTTGCTTTTGGATTTTGGGCCACATCCAGCTTGCTCTGGGCTATTCCTGGCTCTGTAAACACAGATGTATATTTTTTATACTTAACATGTAAGATGTGATTTCTGCTTTTTCACTTAACGTTTTGTAAACAAAAGCGTTTGGTTTCTGAGATAGAATTTCTCAGAAATAAACCCTGAGCATTTTTGGGTATGCCCCTTCCCCCAAAGGCCATATGAATGACTTAGTGATGATATCTCAAATGTGGATAGTCATTTTATAGAGAGGGTTAAATTTCACTAAAGCTTGTTTTAGTTATAAACGTTAGGATACCATCATTGTGAAAGCCTAGGTTGTTTGCTGGTGTCTTGAAAGCCAGTAAGAGGTAAGGTTGGTGTGAGAAAAACAGATTTGTTCAGGTACTGGCATACTGAACAACCATCTTGCACTTTTAAAGGGCCAGTGGAGGAGTTGACAAAAGTAGGAAAGGGTAATGGGCAACACAGGATAACTCATGTGGCGTCTTCTCATATCAGTGTGTTGGTGAAGGCACTGAAGCATGCCATTGGGATCTTTGTGACACTTAGCATTGACCTTCATTTTGATGTCATCCTGGTAACATGGAGTATTGTTGGTCTAGTCTTTGACAGGCTCTGGATAAAGTTTATAGGAAATTTTTCTTTTGGTTTTTGGGACACCTGGGTGTGTTCACTGATAACTTCTGGCTGTGCACCCAGGAATCCCTACTGGCAGTGCTTGCAAGGAGGATGCCAATTAGAACCTATATTGGCCACATGCAAGGCAAGCACCCTTACCCACTGTCCTCTTTTCCTGCTCATAGGGATATGTATTGGAAAAGATAAGAGGCCAGGAATTAGAATAAGCATAAAATCCGTGGTATACAAGATGGGAAAAATCCGTGGTATACAAGATGGGAATTTGTAGTGTTACGATGGGTTTTATTTTTGTGTAAAGCATATGTATATATAATTCTTGGTGTCTATTTCCAGTACTGTTTGCTCATTGTAAATTAACATTCTTATAACAATCTTTTTTATTTTTAGGCCACACCTGGCAGCACTCAGGGTTACTCCTGACTCTGCACTCAGAAATCGCTTCTGGCAGGCTTGGGGGACCCTATGGGATACTGGGGATTGAACACAGGGTCGTCCCAGATTAGCCGCATGCAAGGCAAATGCCCTGTTACTGTGCTATCGCTCTGGCGCCTCTTATAACAATCTTTTGAAGTAAAACTTTCCCATATTATAAAAAACAAAAACCAGACGGGCCTGAGAGATAAGCATAGCGGTAGGGCATTTGCCTTGAACACAACTGAGCCAGGATGGACGGTGGTTCGAATCTCAGCATCCCATATGGTCCCTGTGCTTGCCAGGAGTGATTTTTGAGTGATTTCAGGATTGACTAACCGGAGTGCCGCCAGGTGTGGCCCAAAAAAACCCTTAAAAAATAAAAATAAAGAACTAAATACATTGAGCTGATTTGCCTTACAGTTGTAGTTGGTGGTGAAACTGGTGTTTGATCCGTGGCAGTTTTGATTTTGTCATAGCCCATCATTTGCAAATAGGACACAATCTCACAGTGTGGGATCCCTCACCCATGATCACCTACCAAGTGGGAATCAGCTCTGGGAATGTTGGGCCCTTTCATGTTATTTCAAAGTACTTCTCACCAGACTTTGAGGATCTCTTGTAGTGTCTCAGACCTTTCTTAGCCCATAGTATTTCAAAGTAGTTCTCACTCAACTTTTGAGTCTCTTGTATGTTTGTTTTTTAGACTGGCATTGCCCGAGTGCCACTTGCTGGAGCTGCTGGGGGCCCAGGAATCGGCAGGGCTGCTGGCAGAGGGATCCCTGCTGGTGTTCCAATGCCTCAGGCTCCCGCAGGACTCGCTGGGCCTGTCCGAGGGGTTGGTGGACCGTCCCAACAGGTGAGGAGTTGGGGGAGAGAATCAGCCTCTGGCGGGTGGAAGATAGAGGTGCCACAGTTTGAGAAGCTTGCCAGTTGACCTACCTGCGGCTGTCAGGCTGTCAGTTTCGCATTGGGCTTTGTATGTGATCTTAGAATCAAGTTTGAAGAAAAGTTGCGGTCTTGTGGCTAGAAATTCAGAAAAATCAAACTGATGAAGTAAAATGCTTCTCTGACAACATTTTGAATGTATTTTGTTAAGCCTATTGTCAGTCATTTAAAATATGCCTTGAGGATGAGACTTGGATATTTAAGCATCTTTTATAGATGATTTGGGGTAGGAGTCCTAACGTGGGGGGAAACTATAGTATCTGCTGTTTCTCAGTTGGGAAAGTGAGTGGGATGCCGATTTGCACTGTTCTATGCTGCCTGTCCTTCCTGTGCCTTCTTAGGTGATGACCCCACAAGGAAGAGGAACTGTTGCAGCAGCTGCAGCTGCCGCCACTGCCAGTATTGCAGGGGCTCCCACCCAGTACCCACCTGGTCGTGGAGGTCCTCCCCCACCTATGGGCCGAGGGGCACCCCCTCCAGGTGAGATTCCTGAAGAGACAAACCATTGCTCAGGAATGGAAGAGGCCTGAACTGGATTCATGAGGCGTAAACTCTATAGAACTTGGTGGTAAATTTTGTGATTAAGCTGAGTTTAATTACTCTGAGCTTTGGACAAGAGCCCCCGAAGACACAAATTTGGCACAACTTCCAGTTTGTAAGGAGAGGTTGGGAAGTTATCTGTTTCGGTGTTCCTTGCTGCCTTTTCAAGATATTTGAACTGGATCTGTGGGGCTTTTCTATTGTAGGCATGATGGGCCCACCTCCTGGCATGAGGCCACCTATGGGTCCCCCAATGGGAATACCCCCTGGACGAGGAACTCCGATGGGCATGCCCCCTCCGGGAATGCGGCCGCCTCCTCCGGGGATGAGAGGTAAGTGCCTGGCAGTAGTGACTTGGGGGGTGTTTGTCCTGAGAGCCCTGCTGGGATAGGAAGTTGAGGGAAATCTGATTTTGACCATGCCTATGTGCTCACAGGCCTTAAAGCCTTGGCGAGTGAGCTCTTAGCTGATGACTTTACTCAGAAAGAAAAAAGGAGCCAGGCATCCCTTTAAGTTGATCCCTTTTAGAGTAGAACAGCCTTTCACCAGGGAACTTGTCTACATCCCAGCATCCAAAGCAGAATTTTCATGAAGTGTCCCCATGAAGGTAATAGAATTTTCATAATGTCATTTTAATTAAAAGGTGGTCCTGAGCTTTTATATTGATTACATATTTAAGTTATATTTGAGAATACCTAGATCAGCTCTCAGGTTCTAGAGGAGGAACAGGTCCTGAGACAACTTAGTTCTGACCTCCAGACCAGTGCCCGATCCACCATGCCATAGTGGCCTCTTAGCCAACTCTTGGCCACACTTGGGAACTTGTTTTCCTATTTGGGTTTTCCTTTTAATGGGTTTTATACATTATTAAGTGTTGGGACCCAGTTAGCCTGAGAGTGCATTCCTCTGGTCACAGGTAAACACAGGGTGGGGGAGACTGGGGGTAGGGTGGGGAGCTGGAGTCGAAGATCAGGCACTGACTAAACTTCTTACTCTTACTTCAGGCCTCCTTTGACCCCTGGCCACAGAGTTATGGAAGTAGCTCTACAGAAGCGTGGGCCTGATTTCCCAAGGCCATGTTCCCACAGACCTGTTTGTTTCTTATGCCATTGTTCATGGGGTCTCACCGGATTGTCTGGTTTCCCTTACAGGGCCCCCTCCCCCGGGAATGCGCCCACCAAGGCCCTAGACTCATCTTGGCCCTCCTCAGCTCCCTGCCTGTTTCCCGTAAGGCTGTACATAGTCCTTCTATTTCCTTGTGGCCTGTAAAACTAGTTTGTAATAAACTTAAGAGACTATCTCAATGCTACTGGTGTATCTGTTATTTTTTAGGAAACTGATATACATGCACACACTTATATCAAAGATAAGGGGGCTGGGGCCGGAGAGATAGCATGGAGGTAAGGTGTTTGCCTGTGTGCAGAAGATTGGTGGTTCAAATCCCAGCATCCTATATGGTCCCCCAAGCCTGCTAGGCATGATTTCTGAGTGTAGAGCCAGGAGGAACCCCTGAGCGCTACCAGATGTGACCCAAAAATTAAAAAAAAAAAAAAAAAGATGAGGGGGCTGAGGAGATAGTACAGGGTGTCTCCCCAGCACAACATCCTCCCTTCTCCATCATTGTATGTGGCGGCTGGTTCCTGGCACCCCAGGACTCGAGCAGCTCTGCAAGGCCTGCATCCTCAGCTTCTTGCATTGAATTCCAGACCTTGTTGGGTGTAGTTCCTTGGCTTACTGAACACTCTTGGGTACCACCCCTAAAATAGATGAAAATCCCAGATTACTTACTGGGAGAGGACTTACTAGGTATTACTCTCTCACTGAATAATAAAAATGTACTTGAACTTTTGAATTTTTTTTTTTTTTTTGTTTTTTGGGCCACACCCATTTGATGCTCAGGGGTTACTCCTGAGCTATGCGCTCAGAAGTCGCTCCTGGCTTGGGGGACCATATGGGACGCCGGGGGATCGAACCACGGTCCGTCCTAGGCTAGCGCAAGCAAGGCAGGCACCTTACCTCTAGCGCCACCGCCCGGCCCCGAACTTTTGAATTTTTGACCTCCACAATTTCTCACTCAGGTCTATGGTCACTGAACAGATACATCAAACTTACAAGAGGTGGACACTCTTATCTTTTTTCCTTCTCCTTTCCTATTTCCCATTTCCCTTTGACTTTCATTGCTTGGGAGTCTAGGGCCAATCCCAGTGATTCTCAGTAGTTGGGCTGGCAGTTCCATGCAAGGACCTGAGGGTGAGCTGCTGTTTGTGTCCTGTAGTGTTTGGAATTATCCAGGTCAGTATTCTCTTAAGCCCTGGTTATTTTTGGTGCAAGGGATGAAGCCTGGGGCCTCCGACTTGAACAATGGAATCTTGGGAGTGGGAAAACATTAGCCACTGGTGATTGTGGGAATGTCCATGCTGTGCGAGGGATTGAACCAGGGCTCCCAAATACATAACGTGTTATAGCTCTTTGAGTCTCTCCTTGGTCTGGACACTTAGGGAGGGTGAAGATTTTGAAGATACACCCAGTGATGCTCAGGGGCTACCTTTTGTTGTACCAAGGATCAAAGAGGGAGGGGGTCAGCCACATGCAAGGTAAGCACCTTAATCTCTAGTATCTGGCCCTAGAGGCTGTTCCTAAATTGTTGGGGAATGACAATTCTTTATATATATCTTTATTTAAACAGCTTGATTACAAATATGATTGTAGTTGGGTTTCAGTCATGTAAAGAACACTCCCCTTCACCAGTGCAACATTCCCATCACCAATGTCCCAGATCTCCCTCCTCCCCATCCCACCCCACCTATACTCTATAGACAGGCTTCTACTTGGGGGAAGACAATTCTAAGTGAAAAGATCTTAAAAACCAACTAATGGTTCACTAGGAGAGTGTTGAATTTCTTCAGAGTGTAAAGATAATTCAATAGGAAAACACTTGGAGGCCTTTGGAGATTGCTTAAAGTGCTGAAAGCATATGTATGTGGGATTCCAATATCAAGTGTGTTCTGTAAACCAGATGCAAATCTAAACTGAAACAAAAGCATGTGTACATTGCACATGGCTGATCCGTGTTTGATCCCTGGCATCCCAGATGGTCCCTGGGGTCTGCCAGGAGTAAACCCTAAGCAGTGCTGGGTGTGGCCCAAAAATTAAAAACTTGGGGTAAGAGCCATAGCACAGCAATAGCGTGTTTGCCTTGCATGCAGCCGACCATTGACAGGCCCGGGTTCGATCCCTGGCATCTCATATGGTCCCTCAAGCCAGGAGCAACTTCTGAGTGCATAGCCAGGAGTAATCCCTGAGTGTCACCGGGTGTGGCCCAAAGCCACACACACACACACACACACACACACACACACACACACACACACACGAATAGAAGGTTTTCTAAACCTGAGGTTAGTAATTAGGGCTGGAGAGGTAGCACAATGGAAGGGCTTTTGCCTTGCATGCAGCCAATCCAGGACAGACGGTGGTTCAAATCCTGGCTTCTGAGTGCCACCAGGTGTGACACAAAAAGCAAATAGGAAATTTAAAATCATAAACAATATAAAAATTAACTTCTGCTATAAATATTGTACTGAAAGTTTCAGCTAGAGAATTAGACTAAGAAAAAGGAAGTAAAACTTAAAAAAATACTAAAATCCTTTATATAGAAAAACCTGAAGAATGTGTAAGAATAAAATTAAATTCAACAAATTTATAGGGTAAATCACAAGAATCACTTGTATACCAGAAAAAGTTTTTCAGAATATATATATATATATATTGGGGGGGGGGGAACCACACCCGGTGATGCTCAGGGGTTACTCCTGGCTATATGTTTAGAAATCGCTCCTGGCTTGGGGGACCATATGGGATGCCGGGGGATTGAATTGCAGTCCATCCTAGCTTATGCAGGCAGCACAGACACCTTACTGCTTGCGCCACTGTTTCAGCCCCCAGAATATATATTTTTACAGTAAAATCTTTTAGGAGAGTAAATTTAATTTATTGCATCTGAGAATAAGATAAGAATCATGGAAGGATATACACAGAAAACCCTAAGATCTGAAAGGAAAGGGAAAGATATATTCTTTATATTTCTGAATGGAAATATGAGTTCATGGATTGGAAGATACCACATGGCAGTTTTCAGAGCTGGGAAAAAAGGATTGGCATTTATCGGAGGAGGTTGATCCTTGAGTCCTGCTTGGTATTCTGTCTTCTCCCCATCCCAGCATTTGGGGTATAGTTCCAGTGACCAGAGTATTCCTTGGGCTCCCAAACTCCATTAGAGCCACAAAATTCCCAATGCATAGCCAGCAATTTTCAATGTCTTTTTTTTTTTTTTTTTTTTTTTTAGTATTTTTAGAAACAAATTGATCCTCAAATTCATAAACTAAAAGGGTCCAACATCTTAAAAAAGATCAAATGTGGATTTTTTTTTGGGCCACACCCGATAACACTCAGGGGTTACTTCTGGCTATGCACTCAGAAGTCGCTCCTGGCTTGGGGAACCATATGGGACCCCGGGGGATCGAACCTCGGTCCATCCTAGGCTAACGCTGGCAAGGCAGACACCTTACCTCTAGTGCCACCATGCCGGCCTCGAAAATGTGGATGTCTTAGACTCAAAATTTACTAAGGAAGCTTTTTTTGTTTTTTGATTTTTCGGTAACATCCAGTGATGCTCGGCATACTCCTTGCTCTGTTCAGGGATCACATCTGGTTCTACTTGGTGTGGGTTGGGGATCAAACCCACTTCAGCCACATGCAAGGAAAACACCATCCCATATATATATATATATATATATATATATATATATATATATATATATATATATATATATATATATATATATATATATATATATATATAAACCAACCTGGGAGGAACCAGGTGACTCTTAGGACCTCATGTTGGGTAGCAGGTTGAGTTTTAGGTTTGATACCAAAAGCAAAAGCAACAGAAGAAAAGTGAACTGGGAGTTAAGGCACATGGCTTGCTTGTGAGTGATGTTGGGTCAAATATTGGCACTACCTGGTTAAGCACTTAGGCATGGTGTTGGAAGCCCCCTGAGCATTGCCAGGTTGGCTCAGGTAGTCCCACTACTATGGCTGAGCAGCACCATATCCCTGGACTCTCATAGTGAACTGTGGCAGGCCCCTCCCACAAAATGAAATAAAACCCAATAAATTTGGCTTCATGAGAATTAAAGACTTCTGCATATTAAAGGGCATTATCAGCAACATGAAAGGACAGTCTACAACATGGGAGAAAACATATTGCAAATCATATATCTAATTTGGGTTTAATGTCCAGACTGTATAAAGACCTTTACAACTCAGCAATAAAAAGATAAATAGCCCAATTAAAACATTTTTCCAAATAAGCTATACTAATGGGCAACAAACATGAGAAGTTGCTCAATATTATTGGTCATAAAGTGCAAATGAAAACCACAATAGCACATCACTTTATACCCACTAGGATGGTTTTAAAAAGAAAAAGGAAAACAAGTACAAAATAACTGTTGGCAAGAGAAATAGAAATCTTTGTATACTGCTGGTCGGAATGTAAAAGGGAGCAGCCACTATGAAAAATGTGTGTATTTTCCATATGATTCCGCAAGTTCCCTCCTTGATATATACCTGGAGAAATGGAAAGGTCAGTTGACAAAGAATCTTGTCCACAAATGTTCATAGCATCATTCTTAATTGTAATCAAATGGTGGAAACCAATTTTTTCATGGATGCATAAATGGGTTGAATTGTTGAATATACTCATTCAAATTATACAGAATAACAAAACAAAACAAAACAAAACAACCATTAACACTACCACTTGGGCAAATTTCAAACCTTTGGATGAATCTTTTTAAAAGGGTTGGGGGTAGAGAGATGTTGCAGTGGGTAAGGTTCTTAACCTTTCATGTGACCGTTTGGGGCTTGATCCCCAGTATCCCAAATGATCCCCCGAGCACTACTGGGAATGATTTTTGAGTGCAGAGCCAGGAGTAACTCCCAAGCATTGCTAGGTGACCCTCCAACCCCTCCAATACAAAACTGTAAGAGAAAGATGGCATAAAAAAGTGTCATTACAGAGTTCCTTTTGTATGTAATACTCAGAATAGGCAAAACCATAAAGACAGAAACATTAGAAGTTACCTTACTGGGGATGACAGCATGGGGGTACTGGTAAAGCCAAATGGATACAGGATGTTTTTTTAAGTCGTGATGGAAAAGTTTTAAAAATATATAGTTGGTGTTTGTATTTGAGCCAATCTTGGTGGTGCTCATGGCTTGGGGATCACTCCTGATGGGCTTTGGAAAACACCATTTGTGGTGCTGGGGGGCAAATTTGGCATGGCTGCCACAAGACAGTGTCCTATCTGGTATATTATCTCTTCAGCCCTAGTATTTTTTTTTTTTTTGTTTGTTTTTTTGGGTCACACGCGGTACCGCTCAGGGGTTATGCCTTGCTCTATGCTCAGAAATTGCTCCTGGCAGGCTCGGGGAACTATATGGGATGCTGAGATTCGAACCACCATCCTTCTGCATGCAAGGCAAACACTCTATCCCCATGCTATCTCTCTGGCCCCTTGGTATTTTTTTTATAACATTGTGAACACAAAAATGAAAACTATGCAATATACAATTGCATAATATATAATTTTTACCTTTAAGAAAGGGGTTAAAGGGCCAAAGTGATAGTATAGTGGGGAGGGCACTTGCTTTGCACGTGGCTGACTGGGTTCGATCCATAGCATCCCATATGGTTCCCTGAGCATCACCAGGAGTAATTCCTGAGCGTGGAGCAAGGAGTAAAGCTTGAGCACCACCAGGAGTAACATTTGAGCACTCCTCCCTCCCCAAACCCAACCAAATAAAAATACCAAAAAGAAACGGACCAGAGGGCCGGAGAGATAGCATGGAGGTAAGGCGTTTGCCTTTCATGCAGAAGGACGGTGGTTCAAATCCTGGCATCCCATATGGTCCCCTGAGCCTGCCAGCATCGATTTCTGAGCATTAGAGCCAGGAGTAATCCCTGAGCCCTGCTGGGTGTGACCCAAAAACAAAAAAGAAAAGAAAAGAAAAGAAAGGCACCAGACATAATACAAGTGGACACCACATGGCCCCTACCAGCACAGACTGACCACTGTATCCTTCAGCTCTAGTATTGACCTGCCTGCCTGACAGGGTTGAGTGAGAATCGCTGGAGGTGACCCTTGAGCACCACTTGGGAGCCATTTCCTACAAACAAAAAAGGAGGAAAAGGAGGCCAAAGAGATAGCATGGAGGTAAGATGATTGCCTTTCATGCAGAAGGTCGGTGGTTCAAATCCCGGCATCCCACATGGTTCCTGTGCCTGCCAGGAGCAATTTCTGAGCATAGAGCCAGGAGTAACCCCTAAGCACTGGAGGAAAAGAGTTCCTTCCTTCCTTCCTTCCTTCCTTCCTTCCTTCCTTCCTTCCTTCCTTCCTTCCTTCCTTCCTTCCTTCCTTCCTTCCTTCCTTCCTTCCTTCCTTCCTTCCTTCCTTCCTTCCTTCCTTCCTTCCTTCCTTCCTTCCTTCCTTCCTTCCTTCCTTCCTTCCTTCCTTTTGGTTTTTGGGCCACACCCGGCGGTGCTCAGGGGTTACTCCTGGCTATCTGCTCAGAAATAGCTCCTGGCAGGCACGGGGGACCATATGGGACACCGGGATTCAAACCAACCACCTTAGGTCCTGGATCGGCTGCTCGCAAGGCAAACACGGCTGTGCTATCTCTCCAGCCCCAAGAGTTTCTTTCTTAAGCAGGCAGACTTAACCAGGGTTTTGTTTTGAGAAGAATATTCCCAGCAGAAAAGAAGATTGAAGAGTCAGAGAAGTGAGTTTAGCAGCAGTTAGTTGAAGAGGTACAGGAATAGATGAGAGTTTCCATGGTACACCGTTGAGAACCTTAAAAATAGTGAATCGTAGGGGTAGTGCTTATTAAAGAATTGACACTTCATTGGAAAGCGATGGGATAATGAAGGAACTCTGAAATCTCCACCAGGGGGCAGCATCGCTCTGTTAGAGGAAGGGACAGCCCTTGTCTATGCTGCCGCCATATAACCCGCCCTGAACTGGTTTCTCTTTTCCTCATTTCATATATTCTATTTTTCTACAAAGACCCACGTATATATAAAATACACTCTTTGTTTAAAGCTGTGTAATCCCCACCCTGTAGGCTTTGTTTTCTGGCCACACCTGACAGTTCTCAAGTATTATTCCTGACAGGCTTGGGGGACCAAATGGGATGCTGGGGATCAAACCTGGGTCAAGGCGAGTGCCTCCCTGCTGTACTTTATGTCCGGCTCTCTTTAGCAGAGAAGTCATACCTTTGAAAATGAGGAAGAGGGGTTTACATTCAACACAGCCTTCCAACTGGATTACCCCACACCACGGAGAGCAGTGCAGACAGGTATCTGTTTCATCCCCTCCCTAATATGAGGCCCTGTGGCACTGTTGAATCTTGTTCTATTGCTAAGGTAAATAGCTCCTTGTTTTAATTTGCATAATGTTAGTTATAAGGGAAGCTAGTTATGTTTTCATATATTCAAAAGTAATTTACATTTATTCTCTTCAAATACCTCTCTCTCTACTGCGGGCAGGTACTTAGACCCTGTTCCCTTTCCCTCTGCACTCCAGGAGTGCTATGGAATGATTCATAACTTATTTCCTCCTCTAGAAAGTGGAGATGTGTCTTGTTACTTCTTGGGACGACAGGACTGAGTTCTCAGCCCAGTTTTTAGGGTGGGCCACCAAGCGGTCCTCAGGAGGTTCAGGGACCCACCAGCAATTTTCAGTCAACTGGGTCTTTGGCATAGTACAAAGAACTTGATGCTGCTTTGGGCATCCTCCCATTGCTCATGGGACTCCTGAGTTGCCCCTGTTGATGCTCAGGGGACCAATGGTGCTGGGAATTGAACACAAGTTGAGTACATGCCTATCTGCTGCACTATCTTCCAGGCCCCCTAGTCCTGTTTGACTTCGCTCTCTGAGACTGATTACTTTTCTTGGCACCTAGTGGCAATTTATGCTGATTCATGACTGAGAAATATGGTCTTCAGGGATTGGGAGGGCAGATTCCTGAGCAGATTCCCAAATGGCATGGAAGATGAAACAGGGTGATTGGTCCATTGCATTGGCAGAAGGCATGGGTGGGAACTTTCTACGTAGATCCATTTGAGAGTTAGAACATCCTTTGTAGGCCATTGAGTCTAGGACAGTGCAGTGATGAGAATCACTAAGTCCAGTCATGTGACTATGAGGGCTGAATGTTCCTCACCCCAGCATAGTTGGTGGCGTTGTGGCAAGGCAGGCCCTGCCTGGTTTGAATCTCACTCTGGTAGCATGCAGGGAGTCCAAATGCTTCCTGATGGACTTCTCCAGCCCTGAGTGGCACACAGGGAGGAATGGGGCTTGGCAGCTACCAGTAAGTCATCAAACAGAAAAAGTCAAGTCAGACATTTACTTTTTTCTGTTTTGGATAATAACCACCAGCAATGTTGCAGTAAACACCGTATGTATTGCTATAACAGTTTCAGAGGCATTTCCACAGCAGCTTCACCAGTCAGTGCCAAGCCAGACTTTATTATAGGCAGCAGAATCCCATCTCATGGAAGAATAAATAAGATAATATCCATAACAGAGTTAGGAATGAGACAGTGGTCAATGCACATTTGCTCATATTGTTGTTCCTGAGTCTCTTAATTCTAACTCAATGAAGAGAAGTGTTTCCCATTGAAATATAATCTTAGAATTTTTTTTTAGGAGTAACATCTTTAGATACTGAAGCTGATTTTTTTTACTTTTGAGGGGCCACACTCAGCAGTGATCAGGAGTTACTCCTGACTTTGCACTCAGAAATCACTCCTGGTAGGCTCAGTGGACCATATGGGATGCTGGGGATTGAACCCAGATTGACTGCATGCGAGGCAAATGCCCTATCTGCAGTACTATTGCTCCAGCTCCTAAAAGCTAGTTCTTTATAGATGACATCACTTACGTATCTTTGTTTCATTTCACTGGATAGGGTACAGCTTTTTTCATGGGCCCAAAGAAAGAAAACGCTCATTTCCAAAATGTGCATGCTTTTGTGCATTCCCCAACCTAACAAAAATGAATATCCCTGGTGTGGAGGGCAGGGGGTAGTTGGTAAAGCCAAACATTTGTATCTTGGAGTCCAGCTATTCCTCTCAGAGGTGTACCTAAGTGACATGTGATGCACATTCATAAAAGGAGATGCACATGGAAATATCTACTAGCTTGAGTCTTAACAGCCCCGAACTGGAAACCACCCAAATATCCTCCGACTGTGAAAAGGAGAAATTGTAGCCACATGCTGGGATACTGCATTTCTAAGTAAGATAAAGGATCTACAACATACAGCAAAATGTCAAGTGACAGAAGTTAAGGACCAAACACAAATTATATTCTGTGCCATTCTGCTCATAGGAGACATAAATGTGAATCTTGGCTTTGACTTTAGGATGACAGTAACTGTAGGAGGCATCACAAAAGCAGTTTTTAGAATGCTGGCAATGCTATATTCCTTGGTGTGGGTTCTGGGTACCTGTGAGGCTTCAGTTTTTTAAACTCAGTGATTGATAGGAGTACACTTCTGTGTATTTTTAGCTTCTATTAAAAAGTCTTAGGGGGAATCTAAACAGAGATGTAGGATCATCTTAATGGTAGTTAACATGTAGGATCATGCAAATGGTCATGTTAGGTGGTGATATTCTGGATCGTGTTTCTATCTCTCATCTTGTATGTCCCTAATTTACCACAGTTCATTCATTCAATACATTTTTATTGAAAGCTATTATGCGTGAGACTGGACTCTGCTGGATATAAAAGAATGAATAGAATTCACAAATGATCTGTACTTGTTGAGCTCTCTTTAAAGGGATCGAGATGGACAGCAAGCAATCCTATTCTTTTTAAAATATTTATTGTTTATTATTTTTCTAAGTCAAACAATAACAATTGCTAGAGAGGAAAGTAAACCAGGAAGATGGGGATAGAGTATGCAAAAGGCCTTGGAAAAAGCGCTATTTGCTCAGAAAGTTGTTGGATTGTAGGCAGCAAATCAAGGTAGGGCTGGAGGAAAAGAAGCCTAAGTAGCAGCGACGGCACAGCAAATGCACGGAGGTGGAGTGGGCTTTATTTCTCAGACAACAGAAAATCACCATGGCAGTTCTCAATTTATTGCCTCTACGACTCCAAATCTCCCACATCAGAGCCTGCTCAGTAGCTCCACACAAATTGTGGGTTTTGTTGTTGTTGTTTCAAATTGTGCCCTTTGGGACAAAATGGATGCATCTTGAGATGATTATGCTAAGTGAAATAAGAAAGTGAAATACAATTATTGGACTGTTCCACTCATGTGGAATATGACTGACTAAGCCAGAGAATTGGCAAGAGCAACACAATTAACTGAAGATGCCTTGAATACTATGGTGGTTACCGGAGGGAAAGTGAAGAGGGATGCTGGGAAGGATGAGGAGGGTGGAGGGTCGTTTGGGATGGAACTGAACTTCTGATGTAAAGCTAAGCCTCTAAGATTTCATAATGTTGTAAATTAGGGATATGTCCCTAAATCCCCCTCCTCACTCCTGCCCCCAACATTTCTAAAAAAAATTTTTTTTTTTAAGTCAGCGGTATGCCGTTAATTTTTGCAGTAGAGGGCGCTAGAGAGACATTTCAGGAGCAAATGGCCAGACCTGCTCTGGCTTCTGTAGCCAGCAGGACTGCTTCAGCTCCAGCTCCACTTCCCTCATGGTGGCCGTCGGGGAAGTGTTAGGGACTTGGGGTGTGTCTCTCCAGCACCAGCATCTGCAGCAAAAATGTCTTTAGCACTGCCTCCTGAAAGGCACAGGGACCTCAGATTCAGTGAGGAACCCTCAACTTGACAGCTCTGGTCTGAGGTGGTTGTGTCACAAGTGCAGCTGTGTGATGCCTCACCAGAGAGGGCTTTTCCTGGCGTCCTAAGGGCAAATGTCCAGACATCCCACTAGGGAGGTACAGCCTTACTCTCCCGAGAGACTAGAGTTCTCTTGCTGGGGGGCTAAAGTGGCCAGAGAGATAGCATGGAGGTAGAGTGTTTGCCTTGCATGCATCCCATATGGTCTCCTGTGCCTGCGAGGGGCGATTTCTGAGCATAGAGCCAGGAGGAACCCTTGAACGCTGCCGAGTGTAACCCAAAAAACAAACAAACAAACAAACAAAAAAACCCCCCAAAAAAACAAAACAAAAAAACCCCCAAAAAACAACAACAAAAAAAAACCCTCAAAAAACCTAACACAATACACCATATTAACAACAACAACAACAACAACAACAAACCCAGAACCATACGATCATATCAATAGATGCAGAGAAAGCATATGATAAGGTCCAACACCCATTCTTTTTTTCCCCTCTGCCTAACACCCATTCTTGATAAAAACTCTCATCAAGATGGGAATGGGGGGCTGGAGTAGAGGCGTAAACAGTATGGTGTTTGCCTTGCATACGCTAACCTAGGATTGATCATGGTTTGATCCCCCAGCATCCCATATGGTCCCCAAAGCCAGGAGCAATTTCTGAGCACATAGCCTGGAGTAACCCCTGAGCATCACCAGGTGTAGCCCAAAAAGAAAAAAAAAAAAGATGGGAATGGAAGGAACTTTTCTCAATATAGTCAAAGCTATCTATCACAAGCCAATGGCAAATTATTATTCTTATTGGAGATAAACTAAATGCCTTTCCTCTAAAATCTGGTACAAGACCACCACTCCTATTTAACATAATGCTGGAAGTTCTTGCCATAGTGACTAGGAAAAAAGATATCAAGGGCATCCAGAGAGGAAAGGAAGAAGTCAAGCTCTCACTGTTTGCAGATGACATGATACTATATATAGAAAACCCTAAAGACTCTACCAAAAAGCTTCCTGAAACAATAGATTCATACAGCATAGTGCAGGCTACAAAATTAATGCACAAAAACAATGGCCTTACTATACACTAATAATGATAAAGAGGAAATGAACATTAAATAATCAATTCCAGGGGCTGCAGTGATAGTGCAGTGGTAGGGTGTTTGCCTTGTATGTGGCTGATCCAGGACAAACCCCAGTTTTATCCCCAGCATCCCATATGGTCCCCCAAGTCAGGAGCAATTTCTGAGTGCATAGCCAGGAGTAACCCCTGAACATAACCAGGTGTGGCAAAAAAAGAAAGAAAGAAAGAAAGAAAGAAAGAAAAAGAAAGAAAGAAAAAAGGAAAGAAAAAGAAAGAAAGAAAGTAAGAAAGAAATAAAGAAAAGGAAATAGAAAACTCCCATTCACACTAGTGTCACACAAACTCAAATACCTTGGAGTCAAGGTATAAGTCAAGGTGTATAGGTGTAAGACCTATACAAAGAAAACTACAAGACCTAATCAAAGAAAACTACAAAATCCTGCTTCAAGGAATAAAAGAGGACACAAGGAAATGAAGACACATACCCAGCTCATGGATTGGGAGGATTAACATAATTAAAATGGCAATACTCCCCAAAGAATTGTACAGATTTAACGCAATCCCTCTAAGGATACCTATGACATTCTTCAAAGAAGTGGATCAAGCACTCCTAAACTTCATTTGGAACAATAAAACAACTGCAAATAGCTAGAATAACCCTTGAGAGGAATATGGGAGGCATCAGTTTCCCCAATTTTAAATTGTATTACAAAGCTGTAGTCATTTAAACAGCATGGTATTGGAATAAAGACAGACCCTCAGATCAGTGGAATATACTTGAGTATTCAGAGAATGTTCCCTAGACATACAATCATACAACTAATCTTTGATAAAGAGGAGAGAAATGCAAAATGGAGCAAGGAAAGCCTCTTCAACAAGAGGTGTTAGGACAACTGGTCAACCACATGCAAAAAGTGAACTCAGACATGACTGAAACCCAAACACAATCATGTATGTAATCAAGGTGTTTAAATAAAATATACATACATATATATATATATATATATATATAAAAGTGAACTCAGACCTCCATCTAACACTATGCACAAAGGTCAAATCCAAATGAATTAAAGACCTTGACATCTTGGGGCCTGAGCAGTGGCACAAGCTGTAAGGTGTCTGCCTTGCCCGTGCTAGCCTAGAATGAACTGTGGTTTGATCCCCCAGTGTCCCATATGGTTCTCCCAAGCCAGCATCGATTTCTAAGGGCGTAGCCAGGAGTAACCCCCGAGCATCACTGGATGTACCCAAAAATAAACAAACAAACAAACAAACAAAAAACCTGACTTTGACATCAGACCCGAAACTATAAGGTTTATAGAACATCACATAGGTAAAACACTTCATGACATTGAGACCAAAGGCATCTTCAAAGAAGAAACAGCACTCTCTAAGTGAAAGCAGAGATAAACAGATGGGACTATAGTAACCTGAGAAGCTTCTGCACCTCAAAGGAAATAGTGCCTAAGTTACAATAGCCACCCACAGAATGGGAGAAACTATTCATCCAATGCCGATCAAGTTATACAAGATAATGACAGAATTTCACAAGAAAAAAAAAAAACTAACCCCGTCAAAAAATGGGGAGAAGAAATGAACAGACACTTCTCAAAGAAGAAATACAAATGGCTGAAAGACACATAAAAAATGCTCCACATCACTAATCATCAGGGGGATGCAAATCAAAACAACAATGAAGTACCGTACCATCTCATGCTACAGAGAATAGCACACATCACAAAGAACAAGAACAATCAGTGCTGGTGGGGACTCTCATTCACTGCTGGTGGGAATGCCGTCTAGTCCAGCCTTTATGGAAAACAATATGGAGATTCTTCAAAAAACTGGAAATTGAGCTCCCATATAATCTAGCTATACTACTCCAAGGGATATACTCTAGGAACACAAAAACACAATACAAAAATGCCTTCCTCACACCTATATTCATTGCAGTGCTATTTACAATAGCCAGAACCTGGAAACAACCAAGATGCCCTTCAACAGATGAATGGCTAAGAAACTGTGATACATATTAACAATGGAATATTATGCAGCCATTAGAAGAGATGAAGTCATGAAATTTTCCTATACATGGATGTACATGGAAACTATTATGCTGAGTGAAATAAGTCAGAGGTAGAGAGATAGACACAAATAGTATCACTCATCTATGGGTTTTAAGAAAAACAAAAGACATTATTGGTTTTTGCATCACATCCAGCAGTGCTCAGGTGTTAATCCTGGTTCTGTACTCTGAAATCGCTCCTGACAGACATGGGGGACCATGTGGGATGTTGGGATTCTTACCACCATTTGTCCTGAATAGGCTGCGTGCAAGGCAAATCCCCTATCACTGTGCTATCTCTCCAGCCCAAAAGACATTATTGTAATAATGCCCAGAGACAACATAAATGAGGGCTGGAAGGACAGGCTCTCTATGTGAAGTCCACCACAATGAGTGGTGAGTATAGTTAGAGAGATGACTACACTGTCATGACAATGTAATTGAGTGAGAGAAGTAGAATGCCTGTCTCAAATACAGGCAGAGGGTGGGACATTGGTGGTGGGAATGTTGCACTGGTGAAGGGGGGTGTACTTTTTATGACTGAAACCCAACTACACTCATGTATGTAATCATGGTGCTTAAATAAAGGAAAAAAGAAAAAGAAAAAAGAAAATACTCTCAAACATAGCCCAATAACTAATCAATAAGGTTATCCATCATGACCAGTTAGATTTCATTCCAGAAATACAGGGCTGGAGATATACCACAGTGGTAGGACATTTTTTTTGTTTGTTCGTTTTTTGTTTTTTGTTTTGGGTCACACACGGCAGTGCTCAGGGGTTACTCCTGGCTCTATGCTCAGAAATCACTCTTGGCAGGCTCTGGGGACCATATGGGATGCCGGGATTCGAACCACTTGACCTTTTGCATGCAAGGCAAAAGCTTTACCTCCATGCTATCTCTCCAAGGTACCATAGTGGTAAGAAAAGTACATGCAAGGGGAACATCTGACCAATTTTTCTACCGTTTCTGGTCTAGTTTTAAAGGTTCCTCTCTAGAGCAAAGAAGTAACATCAAAGTAACATTTTTGGAATATTTAGATATGTATATTTAAGGATATTTCAAGAGGTGATAATAACTTAAAACATCACAGTCAACATTGTCATCTTAGGCCAGGTTAAATTTGTCAAATGACAGCCCAGTTCCATTAGTGTGTATTGATTTATACTAATGTTTCTCAAAACTTATATGACCTACTGTTCAGGAAAATAAGAGAAAGTATAAGAAAAAAAAAAACCTCAGTCCTACCCTGGAAATTTAAAGGCATTCAAACAAGAGAAAGTGAGCCCAATTGCACTGAAAAGTACACTCTTCCCTAGATTGTTTCAGAGCCCTAGGGTACTTATCACCCACTTTGGGAAACAGTGAAGTTCCACTTCAATTCAAATGTACCTAATTACACAGGTACCTGAAACTGCCCATTAAAATCCTATGGTAGTTTGTGATCATGCAAGGGAGGGCATCTAGACTATGTTCCTCTGGTCCCTGCAGAAATTCCAGATTCTGTGCTCTGAGATTTTAGTTTGATATATAGCTTTAGTTGGTTTATGTTCATAAGAAGCACAACCAACATTGTTACTATTTGTTGAAATTTTATATATCTTAGTATAAACTTAATGGCTTTTTTTATTTTTGAATTTACTCCTTAACTCGTTCTTTACTACTCTAAGCAAATATTGCTGTCAGTAAAGCCTAGAAAATAAAATGTGGTAGGGAAATGAAAATCATAAAAATAATACAATAATTTTTCTAACACAAACATATATATTGCTAACACACATATATGTACATTTTTATGTTTTATTTTGGGACACACCCTGAAGTGCTCAGGGGTTATTTCTAGCTCTGTCTTCAAGGATCACTCCTGGTTGGCTCAGGAGACCATATGTGGTGCAGGAGATTGAACGTGAGTTGGTTCAGTCATTTTACCTACTGTACTATTGCTCTGGTCCAATATTATTTATATAAGTTTTATTTTTATTTTAAATGAGGAGTTTCTTCTGACAGTGAAGTGGGGTTGGGGTGAGGATATATGGTGCCTGGAATGGAATTCAGGGCTTCAACCCTATTAGCAATATACTTTTCCACTTGCTCTCTCTCCCCAAGTCTCTAGAGAAAATCCCCCTATACTTAATTCTCTATATTAGACTCCCCCACCTACAGATAATTGCTCAATTTCTGTCTAGTGAGTAGACCCTGATTGGAATGGTATTGGAAGGGTATTGGGCAGGATGGAAGTGAGGAGACCAGTGAAGAGGTTCATATTCTAAAGGATGAGGTCTGCCTGGACTCAAGTGGGGTTGGTGGTAGAGTTGATGGGCAGAAGGGTTCTTGGATCTTTTTAAGAATTTGTACTCGAGTTGACAGGATGAGATAAAAACTGGCCACTCATGATGATCCTGGGGTTCAAGTTCAGGGTTCCAAACTTGCCAGGCATATGCTTGACCACCTAGCTTCTGTTTTATTACTTTTGGGTCCTCCTTCCTTCCTTCCTTCCTTCCTTCCTTCCTTCCTTCCTTCCTTCCTTCCTTCCTTCCTTCCTTCCTTCCTTCCTTCCTTCCTTCCTTCCTTCCTTCCTTCCTTCCTTCCTTCCTTCCTTCCTTCCTTCCTTCCTTCCTTCCTTCCTTCCTTCCTTCCTCCCTCCCTCCCTTTTTTCCTCCCTTCCTCCCTCCCTCCCTCCCTCCCTCCCTCCCTCCCTCCCTCCCTCCCTCCCCTGGTGATTAGGGGGCTACTCAAAACTCTATGCTTAGGGGGCTGCTCTGAACAGTGTTCATGGGACCATAAACCATAAAGATAAGCTGAGGATCAAATCCAGGCCTCTTGTATACAAAACATGTAGTCCAACCTGGGAGCTAAGTCACTCCTGATGGTTCTTAGGGGATCATATGAAATACTGGGTCAGTAATCAGCAAGAAAAACACTATACCCTCTGTACTATTATTTCTCTTGCTCCAAAGTTGGAAGTGAATGTGGATGCCACAATTTTTTAAAAATTTATTTTAGGGTCAGAGAGATTGATTAAGGTGCTATTCTTGTGTGTGTGTGTGTGTGTGTGTGTGTGTGTGTGTGTGTGTGTGTGTGTGTGTCACACCCAGCAGTGCTCAGGGGCTACTCCTGGCTCTACACTCAGAAATCACCCCCGGCAGGCTCGGGGGACCATATGGGATGCTGGGATTTGAACCACCATCCTTCTGCATTCAAGGCATGCTATCTCTCTGGCCCGTAAGGTGCTATTCTTGCCTATTTCAATTCCTTGCTCTGTATGGTCTCCCAAACTGTGGAGGAGAGACACCCAAGCAAAGATTAAGGAGTAGCCCCTGGGCACCACTAAATATTTTTTATACATTTTTATATTTTTTTTACATTTTAAAATTATTTATAAATCATTTAAGTGTTTTTTTTTGTTTTATACATTTTATTTTATTTTTTAAATTTAATTTAATTTTTTGGTTTTGGGGCCACATCCAGCAGCACTCAGGGGTTACTCCTGACCTAGTACTTAGAAATTGTTCCTGGCAGGCTCAGGGGACCATATGGGATGCCTGGAATCGAACCTGGGTCTATCCTGGGTCAGCCATGTGCAAGGCAAATGCTCTACCACTGTGCTATCTCTCTGGTCCCATTTATATATTTTAAATAATTTATAAATCATTTAAATGTTTGCTCATAAGTGTTTGATTTATATACCTATTTAATATACATATTATCTGGGTTATGTAAGAATTTATTGGCTGAAAAGGGCTCACTAGTGGAAAAAGTCTAAGAAGCCTTTCTCTACCATGTGAGCTATTTGTCCAGCTCCTAATTTTAAAGAGTTTGATTTGAAGAATGGAAAAAGGGAGTGTCCATTTATTGCTGAGGAGCCAGAAATCAGGGATTTAGTTTAAAATGTGCTGTTAGACACAATGAATTGCACTTATTGAAGAGTTTACTGAACCCCAGAAAGAATAATGAGGCATCATGGCACTCTGGACTGGAGTTGATCTCTCTTCTCCAGCTCTGTAATCCTACTAGACAGGGCCTGACAGATGACAGAGATCCATGGACAAAGGGGAAGAGAGCCAAAATGACTTGCAGAGAGTTGTCAAAACAAGAAATGAGAGCCTGGTGAGCTAGTTCAGGGATTAGGGCACATGGCACCCAACTCCAGGTTGATACCTTTGATTCCTGGTACTTCATGGTCTCTTGAGCATTGCTGTCATGACCCTTGAGGCCTCTGATCAGGTTGGGTCAGCCATTATGGCTCCTGGCACAGCGACAGCAAAGCATTCCTCAGGCACCAGGAGTCAACTGCCAACCGATTTGGTCTAGTATCACTAAAAGAAGCCACCTGAGCACATTTGGGAGGCTTCCTCTCACAAACAAACAAACAAACAAAGAAACAAAATACAAAAACAAACACTCCCCACTCTCAAATCAGTATAAATATCAAATGGCAAACAGAGATCAGAGTTAACCGAAGGCCTCCATATTGTTGGAGCAATCCAAGGACAAGGGACATCTTAGAAGGAGGAGCTAGAGCAGTCTTACTAAAATCCGCTCCTTCTGATGACTAGAAAGCTCTTTTCACCCCAAGACCATTCTAAGGAGAGTCCAGATGGTTTACCAGCTAACTCCTCCTCTCTGGCTAGACATGAGGTGTCAACACGCAAGATGGGGCCCACTTATAAATTGTCTGAAAGTCTTCCCTTTCTTTTCCTTGATTGCTGTTGTTGCAATGGCTGGGAGTTGGCTCCACATGTTTGGCTGTGGTGTTTATAGGAGCCACAATTTGAATTGTGGTTCCTGAATTCTTTGTTGGTAGAGTGTTCACTGCTAGAAACACTCTTGGCTGCAGAACTCACATATTTAGTGGTGGGACTTGCTTGGGGGTGGGAGGAGGTCACACTAGTTATGCTACTTGGATCTGGCTGTGCACATTTCCGGGGGTTTTGAGGATCCCAGAAAAGGAGAGCCTCCTAGACGGTGCTTAGCATCAAACCAGAGGCAGAACTTAGGGCTTTTTTTTTTTTTTTTTCTAGCAAGTAGCTTTTAACTACTGAGTCATCCACCAAGCCCAATGATCTAAACTTTTTTTTTTTTTTTTTTTGTGGTTTTTGGGTCACACCCGGCAGTGCTCAGGGGTTATTCCTGGCTCCAGGCTCAGAAATTGCTCCTGGAGGCACGGGGGACCATATGGGGCGCCTGCCTCCATGCTATCTCTCCTGCCTCTGGAATTGTTTTTTAATGTCCATTTTTTTCTCTATCATTATTGGTGTATAAGAAGACCATTGACATATGCGTGTTATTTTAGTAGCCTGCCATTTTCTATATGAATCTATTGTTTCTAGAAGCTTTTGACAGAGTCTTTAGGGTTTTCTAAATATATTATCATGTCATCTGCGAACAGTGAGAGATTGACTTCTTCCTTACCTATCTGAATGCCTTTGATATCTTTTTCTTGCCTAATTGTTATGGTAAGTACTTCTAGTAGTATGTTGAATAGGAGTGGTGAGAGAGGGAAGCCTTGTCTTGTACCAGATTTTAGGGGAAAGGCTTTTAGTTTATCTCCATTGATAATATTTGCCATTGGCTTGACTATATTGAGAAAAGTTCCTTTCATTCCTATCTTGATGCGCGTTTTTATTAAGAATGGGTGTTGGGGGCCCGGAGAGATAGCACAGTGGTGTTTGCCTTGCAAGCAGCATATCCAGAACCAAAGGTGGTTGGTTCGAATCCCGGTGTCCCATATGGTCCCCCGTGCCTGCCAGGAGCTATTTCTGAGCAGACAGCCAGGAGTAACCCTTGAGCACCGGCGGGTGTGGCCCAAAAACCAAAAAAAAAAAAAAAAAAAAAAAAAAGAAAAAAAAGAATGGGTGTTGGACTTTATAGAATGCTTTCTCTGCATCTATTGATATGATCATATAATTTTTCTTTTTCTTTTTGTTAATATGGTGTATTATGTTGATTGATTTATGGATGTTAAACCATACTTTCAGGGGCCGGGCGGTGGCGCAAGAGGTAAGGTGCCTGCCTTGCCTGCGCTAGCCTCGGACGGACCGCGGTTCGATCCCCGGCGTCCCATATGGTCCCCCAAGCCAGGAGCAACTTCTGAGCGCATAGCCAGGAGTAACCCCTGAGCGTTACCGCGTGTGGCCCAAAAAAACCAAAAAAAAACAAAAACAAAAAACAAAAACCATACTTTCATTCCTGGGATGAAACCTACTTGGTCGTGGTGATTGTTGTATATGAAAATATTTCCATAAGATTATCCTTTGCCTGTTGTCCTACCTCGACCTTCCAGGTGGAGGCGCTGTTGAGAGCAAAATAGTTTGGGAGCGAAATGTTCGGGGTCTTGCCAGAATTGGCTGGCTGGCTCTAGGTGTGTTTTGGAGCTAGCAGCAGGCTGACAAAGGACTCTCTTCGCCCAATCTTTTACCCCTTAACCCTGCTGTCTGTGTGAATAAATATTACCAAGATCTCCCCCCAAAAAGGGACAAAGGGATGGGAATCAATTTCTCATTCTGGGAGCTCTTTTGGATACACAAATAACCAACAAAGGAGTAAATGGGATCCAACAAATGGGACAACAGTGAATGACCTTCTTGATGATGCATTAGATCCTATTTGCCAGAATTTTATTGAGGATCTTTGCATCTGTGTTCATCAGGGATATTGGTCTGTAATTTTTTTGGGCAGCATCTCTGTCTGGTTTTGGTATCAAGGGCTTCATAAAAACTATTTGGAAGTGTTCCAGTTTTTTCAGTTTCATGAAAGAGCCTGGCCAGGATTAGTAGAAGTTCGTCTTGAAAGTTTTGAAAGAATTCATTAGTGAGCCCATCTGGGCCTGGGCTTTTGTTTTTGGGAAGATTTTTGATCACCATTTTAATTTCCTCAATATTGATGGGGCTGTTTAAATATGCTACCTCATTCTTATTTAACCATGTAAGGTTATAAGAGTTCAAGAATCTATCCATTTCTGCCAAGATCTCATGTTTCGTGGCATAGAGTTTCTCAAAGTAGTCTCTGACTACCCTTTGAATCTCTACAATATTTGTAGTGACCTCCCCCTTTTCATTTCTAATCTGGTTTATCAAGTTTCTCTCTCCCAAGTTCTTTGTGTGTTTTGCCAATTGTTAATTAATCTAGTTTATTTTTTCAAGGAACCAACTTTTGCTTTCTTCGATCTTTTGAATTGTTTTCTGGATTTCTACTTTATTGATTTCTGCTCTAAACGTTGTTATTTCCTTCTTCCTACCTATTTTTGGTTCCATTTGTTGATCATTTTCTAACTTTATAAGCTGTGTCATTAAGCTATTCATATAGGCCCCTTCTTCCTTCCTGATGTGTGCTTGCAAAGCTATAATTTTTCCTCTCAGTATTGCTTTTGCTGTGTCCCATAAATTCTGATAATTTGTGTCTTTATTGTCATTTGTTTCCAAGAATGTTTTGATTTACTCTCTGACCCACTGTTTGTTCAGTAGTAAGCTGTTTAATTTCCAGGAGTTAAAGTTTTTCTTCTGTGTCCTGTTGTAGTTCACATCTAATTTCAGTTCCTTGTGATCAGCGAAGGTAGTCTGCATGATTTCTATCCTCTTGATTTTATGGAGAGATGTTTTATGGGCCAGCATGTGGTCTATCCTGGAGAACGACCCATGTGTATTGGAGAAGAATGTGTAACCAGGTTTCTGTGGATGGAGTGCCCTATCTATCTATCTATCTATCTATCTATCTATCTATCTATCTATCTATCTATCTATCTATCTATCTATCTATCTATCTATCTATCTATCTATCTACTAGCCCACTTTCTTCCATTTCTCTTTTCAGAGCTAGTGTTTTTTTTGGGTTTCAGTCTGGTTGACCTATCAAGGAGTGACAGGGCAGTGTTGAGGTCACCCACAATTATTGTGTTGTTATTGATTTTTTTTTCAAATTTGTCAATAATTGTATTAAATACTTTGCTGGCCCCTCATTGGATGCATAAATGTTTAGGAGTGTTATTTCTTCTTGTTGTACATATTCCTTTATTAGTACCAAACCTTACTTTTTTTTTTTTTCGATTTTGGGTCACACCCAGCAGTGCTCAAGGGCTACTCCTGGCTCTATGCTCAGAAATTGCCCCCAGCAGGCTCGGGGGACCATATGGGATGCCGGGATTCAAACCACCGTCCTTCTGCATGCAAGGCAAACACCTTATCTACATGCTATCTCTCCGGCCACATTACCAAGCCTTACTTTCTAAGTTAGATTTTTAATATTAAGATTCCAATAGATTCCCATAAAATTGTAATAAACATTTCAGAGTTCCCAATGTACTCTTTACCTACCATATTTTACAGCATATAAGATGACATTTTAACCCATGGAAAACTTCTTAAAAGTCAGAGGTAATCTTATACGCCATTATATGGTATGCTGAAACTTACTTCAGCTTTAGAAATGAGTGATCTGCCTCTCTCTTACCCCCACATCCAGCTGCCAGGTGTCATTACTCAGTCCTTTGCTTGTCTTGATTAATATTTTAGGGCACACAGAGGAGCTGAATTACTGAGTGCTGCATCCCATCCAGTTGCCGGTTGTCATCGCTGGTATGTGGCATTCCAGAGCTTCCTGTTGAGCTTTTATGGGAAACAAAGAGGCACTCTGTCTCCCACTAGCTGTACTATTAACCACTGCACCCCAGCCAGCTGCTCTTGGAGGAGCCCTGCTCCCCTGCTCTCAATGTAGATCACAATAAAAAAAAATCACAGTCACTCACTACAAATGACAAATGTAAAATGATTGTTGGTACTCCAAAGTCTAACTTTATTAAACATATACTGTTAACTTTTGAGAGTTCTACTCTATCTATTACATTTTTAAATTTCCATTTGGTGTGCAGAGAGGTAGTATTATACAGTGAATATAGCCCAAATTCTATATTTTAACAGCAAAAGTAGGGGTTGTCTTATATGCCCAGTCATCTTATATGACGGAAAACATGGTAGTTTTCCCTAGCATCTTAGAAAACTATCTATAGTATATTATTACAACCAGGATGTCATCAAATGAAAGCACCCTCTAACATGAGGACACTTGTGTTGTTGTATTGTCCCTTTGTGCTCACATTTACTCTCTCTCTTTCTTCTACTGCCTTCTTCTTAAACCCAGAAACCACCAATCTTCTTTTAATTTTTATAATATGACATTTCAAAAATGTTACATAAATGAAATTATAGTGAATGATTTGTAATCCACTTTGGTCAAAATAAAAATCATTTAAAAATAAGTGAAATCATATACTATAAAACATTTTAAGAATTGACTTTTCCCTTCACTTGGTATAATACTATGGATAATATTTCAGGGGTTGTACATATTAATAGTCTATTCCATTCAATTGATTGGAGTAGTACTCCATGGGAACAGGTGAATCTAGTTTAACTACTCAACAGTTAAAGGAAGTTTTGATTAGTTCCAGGTGCTACTACAAATAAAGCTGACAGCCATCTATGAGAGGATTCTGTGGGTATACAAGTTTCATTTTCTGTGTTAAATGTCTAACATTCCAATATAGCTGAGTGTTAGTTGCATGCTTTGTTTATTTTAAAATAACTTCTATGACTGTTTTCCAGAGTAGCTGTAACATTTTACATTTACCCCATTAAATTGAGAGTGAATATTTCTCTGCATTCTTGCCAATATTTGGCATTGTCACTTAAAAATGAAGTAGTGATTCTATTGGTATATAGTGATGTTCGTTGTAGTTTTAATTTGTATTTCTCAAATGCCTAATAATATTGAACATCTTTTCATGCATATTTGCCATCTGTAAATTCTCTTTATGAAAAGTTAATATCTCTATCTCATTTTCTTAAGTAGATTGCTTTATTACAGCTAAATAGTTGAAGCTTTATATATTTATATACTAGTTCTTTGTCAGATATGTGAGACATGTTATTGTAGTATGTAGGGTTTTTTTTTTACTTCTTTAAACAGAATATTTAGCAGAGCAAAACCTTTAAATTTTGATAACATAAAATTTATCAATTTTCTTTATTGGAATTTTGATAGCAATTGCATTAATTCTATATAGAATTCATGGGAAAGAATTGACTTGATTAAGTTGGGTCTTTCAATCCAAGAATAAGTGTTTCATTCCTACTTATTTTATTTAGATTTGATTTCTTCTATTTTGTACTATTTGATTTTTTCCATTTTGTAAGGATATAAATACATAAATGTTTTGTTTGATTTACATCTAAGTATTTACTGTTTTCTGTGATTTGATTTGTATTATCTGTTAATATTATATAGAAATATTGCAATTGATTGCGCACAATCATGGTGACTTCAGGTCTCATAATATTTGGTTCTATTTCCTAGAGAACCCAATGAAAGCAAAAATGTAGTTAAACTACTCCTCTAATTTGATTGCTGCAAGTCAAGAAAGAGTCATATAACAACCCTGCCCAATAAATAGAGGCCAGGAATTTTTCTGAAGTATAGCATTTTAGACTTTTAAAACCTACGAAGATGGGGCCAGAGTGGTAGCACAGTGGTAGAGCCTTGCACGAGGCTGACCCAGGACAAATGCAGGTTCAATTCCTGACATCCCATATGGTCCCCCGTGCCTGCCAGGAGCAATTTCTGTGCGCAGAGCCAAGAGTAACCCCTGAGCACCACTGGGTGTAGCCCAAACAAGAAACAAACAAACAAAATCCCCAACCAAACAAAAACCTATAAAGATAATTTAAGTGAGGAGCTGTTGGAGTCTTCATGGTCTAGGCACTGGTACCTCCAATTTATTTCCATCTAATGAGTGAAGTCTAGATCAGGGCAACTAAGACTAAAGTATTGATATGGACAAACTTTAGAGGCATTAGTTTTAGCTCTGTTCCTTAAATATATCAAGTTTATGTCTACTTTAGTGCCTGTATAAATCAGCTTTTTTGGTTATAAGCAAAAGAAATAAACTCTTATTGACTTAAACATAGGGGGATAGAATAGAAATTAATAGAAAATAAAAGAGGATGTTTAAAGATGTAGGTTTGTTTTCCAGACATTTTCACAAATATATCAGGGGAATGGGAATCTCCAGAGGGTGAAGAAATCAGTAGTAACAAGAGACATTATGATTGCTATATATAGTCCAACAAGTTATCTGGCAATATTTCTAGCCCTATATATTATTTCAGGATCTTAACACTTCTTGTGAATTGGATCTACTTTCCTTGAAACTGAGAGAAACTTTGTAACTACCACCATGAAGAAATGTGGCAAAAATGACACTGAATAAACTTCCAACCCTACATCCAAAGGCAATATGTCTTCTATTGGGCTCTCTTCTATTTTTTTTTTGTTTTTGTTTTTTTGGGCCACACCCGGCGGTGCTCAGGGGTTACTCCTGGCTGTCTGCTCAGAAATAGCTCCTGGCAGGCACGGGGGACCATATGGGACACCGGGATTTGAACCAACCACCTTTGGTCCTGGATCGGCTGCTTGCAAGGCAAACGCTGGGCTCTCCTATTAAGACACTGACTTCGCTACCTAGGCTCCAATATGTGTGAAGACCAGCTCACATTGGTTGATGTTCTAGAGAAGACAGATGCAGTTTAGACAAGTTAGTGCTGACCATTAGAAATACAAGTAACCAACTTGTAAATGATCCTAGACTCCTTTATTTTTTAATAATAATTTTTATTTTGACCAAAATGGATTACAAATCATTCACAGTAGTATTTTAGGTACATAATGACATTGAATCAGGGGCATTCCCACCACCAATGTTGTCCTCCCTCCACCCCTGTTCCCAGCATGCATCCCATATTGCCCCTCCTTTGCCTCCTGGGCTGCTAGTATAAGTGGTCCCTTCTGTGTCTAGCTTGCTGTAGATTGGGTATTGATTCTGTTGTAGTTGGCTTTGGATTTGGTGTTTAAGTTTGATCATTTTTTATTTCTATTTAATGTTCATACACCTGTTTGGTCTTGATGCCCTTCATTATTTCCCCCTCAATTTGTAAGGCAGAACAAGATGGTTCAAGTTATGTGTTCTGTTTGAAGGTAAGAATAAAAAGAAAAAAGGGGGGGGGCAAAAATTCTAACAAGTACCCAGTCTCCTTTTGTTCATTGAAGTAGAGAAAAGCTAGTCCTACCAGTTCAGCCAAACTGCAGAATCATGAACAAAATGCCTATTATCATTATCTTAAGCCCCAAGTTAAGGAGTAGTTTGCAACAGAGCTATTGGTATCCAGAACATACAGCAACTACAGCAGAATCAAAATCATCTGGTTAGACTGTTAACCATGGCTATACAGCCACCATCTCCTTTGATGCCCTCTTGTTTCAGCCTTGGGAGTCAGACTCCCAGGAGTGAGGACATGCCTGTGAGTCAAGAGACCCATTCCTGGCAGGACCAGGAGGCAGGCTTAAGTAGCTTACTTAAGCTCTGGAGAGACAGTATAGTGTGTAGAGCATTTGCCTTGTATGTAGCTGACCTAGGTTTTATCCTTGACATCCTATATGGCCCCATGAGTACCTCCAGGAGTGAACCTTGATCACAGAGCCAGGACTAAGTCCTGAACATAACCTTGTGTGGCCCCCACACAAACAAGAAACTTCTCAACTGACGGAAGTGACAGCCAAGTGACCCTTTCCACCTTATTGATGGAAAGGACATTTCTAAGAAGTCCTATTTGAGTGTTCAAAAAATTCAGCTCCTTCTTCTGCCCTGAATTCCTTCCTCTCTGGTCCATAATAAATGCCCTCTTATCTTCATCTCAGAATCAGTATCCCAAGAAAATCAACAAAAGACAGCAGAAATTGGAAGAGGAGGAAAGTTGGACTTTTCTAGAAAAATGAAGTATCATATTCTCTCCAAGAACACTTGAAACCTGAGAGGGGACACTGTCTTCAGCATTGCCTGTGGAGTTTTGTTCCCTCTGGCAAATGGCTAAGAGGAGAAATGATGATTCCTGAAGGGGAGGGGAAGAACATGGTCTGACAGTGGCATTTACTTTCTGGTGAAGTCAGACCTCGTGGTGAGACTAAGTCAGAAGGACGTGTGACTTTGCACACTTTTAAAATTAATTTGCCCAAGTATTTCAAAAGGGATTAAGATCAAAACAACAATAACAACAATAATAACAACAGTATTATGAACAACCTTGTAACCATGCTATTTAAATAAAAATAAACAAAAAACTCCCAAACACCAAAGGGAATGAAGAGAGAGTCTACCCATTTATTCCAAGACCCCAGAGGTGTGTGGGTTAAATAGAGAGACTCATTTTTGGGTGAAAATTCCAAAGTTGAGGTCCTATGTTTGGTTTGGTCTCATGTAGGATGGCATATGCATTGGATTCAATCAAGGTTTGAGCTCAGTAGAGAATCCTTTTATTTATTTATTTTTGTTTTTGAGCCATACCTGATGGCATTTAGGTTTACACATAACTCTGCACTCAGATTCTGCTCTTTGATGGCACCCTATGTTATGCTGATTGAAACAGGAAAGTTACATGCACCTTCCCTATCTGCTGTACTATTTATTGCTCTGGACTCAGAAGAGAATCAGTGCTAGAGAAGGTCCATGTTCAGCTTGGGAGAGCATAGCCTGGCTTTAGGATTTAGCCTGAGATTGGGAGGAGGATCTCAGTGAAGGGTCAGGACTCCCTGAGACCAAACTGGGCTCAGCACAGGGTAGGAGCTTTGTCCAGAGCCAGAGTCAAGTCAAGACTTCGTGTGAGGGCAACAATTGAATCTTACCCTAGCCCCGAGGTTAGGATCCAGTCTGAAGGGTCAGGACCCTGAGTCACAGCTCCATCTGGGATCATGAGCTCAGCAAAGACCTCATTTGTTTTGTTTTTGATTTGGAGCCACATCTAGTGACGCTCAGGGCTTACTCCTGGCTATGCTCTCAGAAACCGCTCCTGGCTTGGGGGACCATATGGGTGGGACATCGGGGATTGAACCAAGGTCTGTCCTGGGTCAGCTGCATCAATGCAAGGCAATTGCCCTACTGCTGAGCTATCACTCCAGCCCTAAGACCTCATTTAAAATTCAACTTGTAGCCTCCTAGGGTCTTTGTCTCAGCCACATTGAGACTTGATCCTAGGCTGAAATGCAGCCTAGTACTAGTGCTGGCCCCCAGCAAGCAGCTGAGACAGTTTTATCCTGTATCAAGTTAAAACAGCACCACACATGAGCCAAACCTGGCTAGATGCTTGTGTTTGTAAATAAAATTTTATTGAAAGACATCCACACTCCCTCGTGTACACATACTCTGTGCTCTGAACTCAGAGAGGAGTGGTTGGAATAGACACCATAAGGATGCCAAAGCTCCAAATCTCTCCTCTCTGGTCTGCCAAGTTAAAATCCCCTTCCCTAAAGGCCTGGGGTCCCCTCTGGTGGTTGACCTGACTCAATGTTGAGAACCTCTCAGAAGATCAGCATGGGAGAGACCCAGGACATGTGAAGGAAACCACACTGCAAGAGGGTAAGTCCTGTGGCTGGTGTTTTGGGTCCTTGTGGCCAACAAATACTGGGTATTGTTGAATACAGAATAACCTGTTCTGTATATGTTTATGTATATAACCTGTCCTGTCAAAGTGTGACCCTCCCTGCTCCTGGAAATGGAATCCCTCCTGCACACCCTTCTTGGAAGCTTCCATTCTCCTCTGTACTCTCTTCTCCTCCTCTCCAGGTCCCAATCAGGTCCTCTCATTGGTCTGGGACTTCAGCTTTCAGCTGGGGCTGGAATAACCTATGGTGCCATTTTTCTCCAAGAGAGGAGCAGCACAAAAGAGACAAGGGCAATGAGGTGGAATTGGAGTTTACCTCACTTCTTTCTGCCCCAAACACACTCTCTAGAGGCCACAATAGCTGTAGTAAGAGTGAGCTCTGGCCATCAGAGGCCTGAATCCACTTTCTCTTCTCTGCTTTTATCCTTTAATTCTAATGCACAGGTGTTGATTCATGGACCATTCCTTGATCATCATCCTGTACCTCAAACTCTTTTGGAACTAGTTTCCTGGGGCTCTCAAACTGGGATGGCGAAGACAGGTAATTGGCTTTTGTGGGAAGAAGAATGTGGTCCAGATCACCTCAGAGGTGACCACATTAGTTGGCACAGAGCTTCCTACTAAAAGGAGATTGTCCTGAGAGTGAAAGTTAGGCTCCAGCCACACCTCCCTGCTGCTTCATCCCTGGAAATGAAGGTTTCTCACTCTGAACTTCCATATGTCCTTCTTAAATGGGACCAGTAAAAGCCAAGGTTAGGAAAGCCAGGAAATAAAGCAATGTGAGAGGGAAACTTATTAAAAGAATTTCCTCCTCTGGGCTCTCCCAGAACCCCCAGAAAACCCCCTTCCCACTATTCTCTGTGGGATCATTCTAGAAATGCCTGCATGTGTCTTTGATTTCAAGTCCAGCACTGTCCCAGTATTTGACTGGCTCATGAGGCAAATTACTCTCAGTCTGTAGCTAGAAAATATCTCATTACAGGTGCTTCTGGCTGATTGTGTCCAGGTTATCTCGGTGATCTGATTAATTTAATCCTTTGGCCTGGCTACAACACTTTTGTGTTCATCTCCAAGTCCAAGGCATCCATCTTTAGGGCTTGGTGGTTTCCACTCTATTCCTTTTCTTCAGGATCTCAGTCCTGATTAGACAGGAAGTGTGTGGAGTGGATGCTGCTGGGCATGCTTTGCCAAATATATATATATATATACATATATATATTTTTTGGTTTTTGGGTCACACCCGGCAGTGCTCAGGGGTTATTCCTGGCTCCAGGCTCAGAAATTGCTCCTGGCAGGCACAGGGGACCATATGGGGCACCGGGATTCGAACCAATGACCTCCTGCATGAAAGGCAAACGCCTTACCTCCATGCTATCTCTCTGGCCCCCAAATATATACTGTTTTTTAAAGAGGTAACCCCCATGGGGTACAGCAGGCTGGTCACAGATTCCTGATGGTCATCAGTTGATTGTCTTGGAGCTGTGTGCTCACAGGCATGGCTGACTTGGTGGCCCATGGGGTACAGCAGGCTGGTCACAGATTCCTGATGGTCATCAGTTGATTGTCTTGGAGCTGTGTGCTCACAGGCATGGTTGACTTGGTGGCCCAACATGTCTTCAGCTTTTCCAGTCACAGAGACCAACTCTCCCATAAATGCAAATATAATTCTTTGCAGGAATGTAACTTAAAGGTAAAATAAGCAAGTAGCCTGCATGATACCTAGCCTTTTTATCCTGCTAACTGGCTGTGGAGAAGGATCTTTCCTCAGTGTATAATGAGAGTGTTGAGGGGTTATTTAGGCTTCAACTCTAACATTTTTGGGTTCTCTGAAAATAATTGGGACACTGGGGAGATTCTCAGGTCTAGATGCTGCCAGAATATTGCAGAGCTAAGACAGAACCAAGAAGAGTAGAAGAATCAATCAGAGCATCTGGAAGGAGGTGTAGAGCCCAGTGGACTAGTGATACCTTAGTGCTTAGGTACATCAGAATTCCTGTAATGCGGGAACCAAAAGAATGTGGTTGGGCCTCCTTAGTTCATCCACAGTAGCCAGAGAACTTAAGGGATTCCTGAGTCCGCCATCTTTTATAGATGGAGAAACTGAGATTTGCTGAAATTCACCAGGTGGGGAAGAAAGTGAAATCAGAGTTCTGTCTCCCCTAACCCTCATCAGTGGAGGGTGAGGAGATGGACAGGAAGGGAGCAGGCCCTGGTTCCTCCACTTGTTTCCTCATGGCCCATCACTTGGTTTCAGCCACATGCACAATCACAAAGCCCTTGATGTCTGGGAAGTGGGGGCTGGTGAGGTCCACCTGCAATTGCCTGGGGCCACTCTTGGAAGGGATGATGTTGAACTGAACAGAAGCTCTCTCCTGGGGCTCCAGGGTGGGCACTCTGGGAAGAAGGGAGGATAGAAATGTGGACAGTCAGTTTCACTCCCTCCTGAGCATGATCTTCCGGTCTATGTCTTTTGGGGCCCTTAGGATCAAATTCACACTTGTGGATAGTCCTATGACATCAAGTTCTTCTAGCTTAGTTTTCTATATTCCACTCACTGACTAGCAGTTTAGTTCCTTCTTGTAATCTGTATATTCCACCTCCAGAGATTCCTCTCTGATTCTAACGATACCCAAGGCTGAGATCAACTTTCTTTCTTTTTGTTTTTGGACCTTGGTGGTGGTGCTCAGGCCTTACTCCTAGATCTATGCTCAGGGTTACTCCTGGTAGTGCTCGGGAGACAGTATACAATGCCAGGGATCACACCTGAGTTGACCTCATGCAAAACAAACACTTACCCACTGTACTATCTTTCTGGCTCCTCAACTTAATTTTTTTTCACTAAGAAAACTTTCCTGATGATATCAGTTATGGAGAAGTTGTCTATTCTTTTTTTTTTTGGGGGGGGGTCATACCCAGCCGTGCTCAGGGATTACTCCTGGCTCTATGTTCACAAGTCGCTCCTGGCAGACTCAGGGGACCATATGGGATGCCGGGATTCAAACCACCGACCTTCTATGCAAGGCAAACACTTTACCTCCATGCTATCTCTCCGGCCCCGAAGTTGTCTATGCTTATGGATAGTTGAACAGTTCCTCAATTCATTATGTAAGGCCCAGTTAAAAAATCAGCAACACTAGGGTTTCTCACTGGGGCCAAATCACTTCCATTCCAGAGATGACTGGCCAACCAGACCTTAAGAATTTATCTCTCTCTTTGAACAAATAACACTATTCTTCTCTGAAGAGTTACCTGTCTCTGGAAGGGCTTTTCTAGGCATATCTTTGTTCATCTTGTTCTTAACAATTTGACATGTGCCTTTTATTAAAGTTCACTATGATTGTGGTCCATGTGAATATTAAGTGAATGCTTGAGAATATTTAGACAAATGAGTAAGGACCTGGATTGGTGGAATATGTGTGCATGTGTGTGTGATAAAATGCATAAATGAATCAATGAGTAAAAGAAGGGATGAGGAGTGAGAAAAAGCAGATGAATAAATCAATGAATCAGTCAATCAATCAGATGAATGAATAATTGAATAAAAATGAAAATGTGAATGAATAGATTAATATGGGTGGGGATGCAGCTCAGTGGTAGAACACATTGTTTCATGTATGAGTTCCTAATATTGATCCTAGGAGCCTCCAAGATGAACAATAAATAAATTAAAAGTAATTTAATGAATAAAAAAGAGGAAATGAACAAGAGTGAATGAATAGATATGAATGAAATGTGAATGCATAAATGGATGTCTTACATAATTGACTATGTTAGTGAAAAAGAGATTAAGAAATGAATGAAAGCTGTTGTATCAGACAGTGGGCTTGTTACTGGGGGTCCAGAATATCTCCCCACTCCTTCCCTATGACCCATAAAGAAAGTAACTTCTGGCTACATCCAGATTGGCACTCACTTGATGCTGAGCTGTCCCTGGAGAAGGCCACTGCCTTCCACCATCAGCATACAGTCCTTCACTTGCTCAAAGAGGGGGTTGACCACTATTACCTGCACCAAAACAGCCACTCCGACTGTAGCTGGGCCCAGGACCTAGAGAAGCAACACTCATAAGCTATCATTCATCCTCATTTCATGAATTAATTAAATGTTTCTGGTGGGGTTAGAGGGAAAATAATTAACTCTGTCTGCACCTTATTTCTACAAACCCCATTACAAGTTCTATTCTCATCTCATTCCCTGGCATCCATACCACTCTTACCTACTCTTACCCACCATTCTAGCTTCTTCTTTTTCTTTTTTCTTTTTTGGTTTTTGGGCCACATCCAGCAGTGCTCAGGGGCTACTCCTGGCTGTCTGCTCAGAAATAGCTCCTGGCAGGCACAGGAAACCATATGGGACACCGGGATTCGAACCAACCATCTTTGGTCCTGGATCAGCTGCTTGTAAGGTAAACACTGCTGTGCTATCTCTCCGGGCCCACCATTCTAGCTTCTAACACTGTGGGCTGTCACTCTCCATGGGGCAATATAACTGAATGTTTGAGGTTTGTTTATAAAACATATTTCTTTAAGACTTATTCTCAGTAAATGTTTGAGTTGAATACCCATTTTATATACCCAAATGCCTGGAATTATGTAGAAATCTCTTTAGCCAAAAGAGCTTTTGGTAGTGGTGATGGTGGTGTCTTGGGGAGAGGGAGGGAAAGAGTACTGGAGGTAAAGATAAAAGCCCAATCTCCACACCCTTTTACTTTTATACCCTCACCCAGCTTTGGAAGGAGTCAATGAGGGACAGGCTTATTCCTGTAGATAGACTTACCTTGATGGTGATGAAGTCCTCCAGGGTAATGTCCTTCTCCACCAGAAGTTTCTCCCCTTTGATGACAAGGCACATGGCAGCCAACAGGATCTTTTTGTCCTCTGTCAGATCTTCCTTATATTGAGAATATGTTATGGTAATTGGAATCTTTTTCTCTGGAAGGAAAAACAGAGGTGGGTATTGGAGATGAGGCATCTGTTGCTCTTTTTCACTAGTAGTACCCAGAACAAGGCAAGGAAGACTTCATTCTTAGTTTTTTCCTAAAGAAACTTTTCAACCCACCTTGTAAGGTGGACATTGCTATAATCATTTCACAGATAAGAAGCCTGAGGTCCAGAGAAGTCAATTTCTTGTTCAGTGTCACAAAGTAAGTTAACCAAAGGGCCATGAAGTGATGGAATTCAAAGTTGGGCCACTTAACTAACTTGCCACTGGACTGTCTCTCCTAGATCTCTCAGAGATGTGTTTAAATATTCCTGAGTAATTCAGCATGAAAATCTCTCAGTCTATCAGTTTTCATCCTTCAGAAATTCACTTACTGCTTTTTGCATGCCCACTGGATTCTGTTAATTATAAGCTGTCTCAGAAAACTAGGAAAAGAGGGGACTTAATTAGCTGGCTAAGTAGTATCCACAGGGTTAGAGAGAGTTCAAAGGGCTGAGTGCATGCTTTACATGCAGGAGGTCTCTTGCATTGCATGGTCCCTGTGTTCTTCCAGGAGTGATCCCCTAAGCACTGTCAGGTAGTCCAAAAATCAAGGAAAAAATATCCATACAAAATATCCTGTATCTAACAACATACTTTATAGTGAGAAACTCAGGGACTGGAGAGATAGTATAGTGGATAATGGTTTTGTCCTGTATGCAGAGCTGACTTGGGTTCAATGCCCAGTACACCGTGAGTTATGTGAGAGGTGATTCCTGAGCACAGAGCCAGGAGTAACCTCTGAACACTTCTGGGTATGTTGCCCCCACCCCAAAGCCCAACACAATAGTGAAATAATAAAAAAAGTCCCTCCTAAGATAAAGAACAAAGTTCTCTTACTACTCCTTTTCAACATTGTTCTGGAAGTCTCAGCTAACGCAGTAAGACAAAAAAGGAAATAAAAGGTATATAACTCAAAAGGATGAAAACTACCTTTGTACATAGATGACAAGTTGATCTATGTTAGAAAATGCAAAAGAAACTACAACAAAAACACTTAGAACTGGTATAGGATTGTATATAATAATATGTGTATATATATGATGTCTATGAGGAAGCTATAAAATGCTGAAGAAATAAATGAGTAGAGCTAATAAATGAAGGTATGGTTCATATTCATGATAGACATAATATTATCAGTATATCGCTCCTTCTCAAAATGCTGTGCATGATCTTGGATAGCCCACAAATATCTTGGCAACAAATTATTTGATGAATATCAATGCACTGATTTTAAATTTTGTTTTGTTTAGTTTTTGGAACACAGTTGGTGATTCTCAAGATTATCTCATGGCTCTGTGCTCAGAGATCACTCCTGCGGAATAAAAGGACTATATGGGGTGCCACAGATTGAACCAGGCTCACTGTGAAAAAGTCAAGTAACGTATCCACTGTACTATCTAGTCCTGATTAAAAATTTTATGAAGAGATAAAGGACTCCATAGGAGCCAATACAGCACAGAAAGAGAAGATTAACATGAGAGGATTGAGGGCCAAAATGATAATATAGCAGGCAGGGTCTCGACTTCCATGCAGCTGACTAAGGTTTGATTCCCAGCATCCTGAGCCCCGTCAGGAGTGAACCCTTTGTGCAGAGCCAGTAGTGAACCCCGAGTACAGCTGTTGTGGCCCAAAATCAAAGAAAAAAACCCCACCCAAACCTCCACTCCAAACAAAAGAAGGGGAAGGGATTAACACTGCTCAACTCTGAAATTCAAAATAAAATGCCAGTTATTAAGACAACATGGTATTGATGAGTGAATCATCAGATATATCAATAGAACAAGACAGATCCCCAAAATAGATTCACATAATACAGTCAATTTAATTTTGACAAAAGAGCAAAGGAAGTAAAACAAAGGAAAGGAAGTCTTTTCATTTGTTAAGCTGAGTGAAATGAGTCAGAGGGAGAGGGACAGACATATAATGATTGCACTCATTTGTGGGATGTTTAAAAAAAAGCTATCCAACACTATAGTATGGGAATAATACCCAAAGATAATAGAAATAAGGGCCAGGAGGATTTGTCCATAGAGTAGGAAATTTGCCACAAAGAGGGGTGGGGAGTGCAGTTAGGACAGAAAAGGGGTCATAGAAAAGAAATGACAATGATAGCTAGAAATGTCATTCAGGACAAAAACTGGACGCTGAAAGGAAGTAAAGTGATATGCATTGTAAGATGATATCCAACTATCAACCCCAAACAAAGGTGTTCCCGATCTTCCTCTTTTCTGTAAATCTCTCTTTTGGTATATAAGAACCTACCTAGATTACTCAACCTTCCCTCTTCTGATATTGGGAATTGGCTTTAATAAAGAAGAAGTTCTGACTTCGGGGCTCAGGCAGAGAACATGAGGCAAAAGGCCACAATGCCATGATCATCCTTTCCTGACTAGCTTGGTTTATTATTTCTTTGTCACAACCCTGCTTCTTCAGAACCATTTATGTGGGGGTTTAAAAATAGTGCCTGGGGTGATCTCACAACCTGTGATTTTTTTATTTCACAACTGGTGCTCATGATACTTTCTCAGTAATTGCAAACAACAGAATAAAAAGAAGAGAAATGAGAGTCAGAGAGAGAGAGAAAGAGAAAGAGAGAGGGGGGGCATGGTGGGGGGGCAGGGAATAGCTGCTATAGAGGCAGGCTTGGGAGCAGGGCAATGGAAAACTGGGGACATTGATGGCAGAACATGTACATTGGTGAAGGGATGGGTGTTGGAACATTGTATGATTAAAACTCAACCATCAATTAGTTTTTAACTCTATCTCATGGTGATTCTATTTAGGGCCGGAGTGATAGCAAAGCAATAGGGTGTTTTGCCTTGCACTTGGCTGACCCAGGACAGGCCTGGGTTTGATCCCCAGCATTCCATATGGTCCCCCAAATCTGCCAGGAGCAATTTCTGAGTGCTGATCCAGAAATAACCTCTAATTACTGCCAGATGTGGCCCCCAAACCCAAAAAAGTATTTTAGTGAATGGTTCTAGAACAATGAACCACCATGAACCACCCAAATTAATTTAATAACCATGAACTACCCAAATTAATCCAGGCAGACAAAATAGACTCAAAATGTTTTATCAGTCAAAATGTAAAATGCAAAACTATAAAGCTCCTTTAAGACAAAGTAGGTGTGTATCATGGTTGTGCTGACTGTTTAACTATACCATAGATATGACCTATGAAAGGAAAATATTTTTAAATGTTAATAACCATGAACCACCCAAATTAATCCAGGCAGACAAAATAGACTCAAAATGTTTTATCAGTCAAAATGTAAAATGCAAAACTATAAAGCTCCTTTAAGACAAAGTAGGTGTGTATCATGGTTGTGCTGACTGTTTAACTATACCATAGATATGACCTATGAAAGGAAAATATTTTTAAATGTTGTATTTTATAAAAAGTTAAAAAAAAACTAAACCAAAGAGATAGCTCCCCTATATTATGCTTTGCATGCAGGAGGTTTTGTACTTGCAATAGAATATGGACCCCCAAGCACTACTAGGATCAGTTCCTGAACAGAGAGCCAGGTATGACCGGTCCCTGAGCATCTCTATGTGTTGTCTAAAACAACACCCTCCAATTTGAAGTTTTCTGCTTTATCAAAGGTATTGTTAAGAAAATGACCAAATAAATCACCTTTTAGAAAAAAATATGAGCAAGGAAGGGCTCATATCAGAAAGGCTATTATGTCTTGTTACCCCCCAAAAATCCAACAGAAACCCCCTTCCACAAAGATCTCTTAAACAACACCAGTGAGAAAATGAACAGCACCTTCAGAAGTGTAGATCCAGAAGTAATCCCCGAACATGGCTGAGGTGTCCCCTCCCCTTAAAAATAGCAAAGAAAAGGCTATATAGTGTAGAATTCCAACACTGTGACATTAAGGAACAGTAAAACTGGGGCCTGAGCAGTGGCGCAAGTAGTAAGTCATCTATCTGCCTTGCACACACTAGCCTAGGATGGATCAGATATCATGGTTTGATCCCCCAGCATCCCATATGGTCCCCCGAGCCAGGAGCGATTTCTGAGTGTATAGCCAGGAGAATCCCCTGAGCATCACCTGGTGTGGCCCCAAAACCAAAACCAAAAAAAAAAAAGGAACAGTAAAACTATGGAGTCAATAAAATGATGGGTGATTGCCAGGGATTCAAGATAAGAGAGAATGAACAGGTGAGAAAAAGAATTTTAGGACAGTTAATTTTATATAATCCTCTAATCCATGCAATTCATTACTATTCATGAAAACCTACCTAATGTAAGCAGAAAGAAGCTTAAAGTGAACTATGGTCTTCAGTTTAATATACTATATGTAGGATCAGAGAGATAGCACAGTTGGATCAGAGGGATAGCACAGTTGATAAGGTTGGTCCTAAACCAAAACTGTTTAAAAAAAGGAGAGCATTTAATTTAAAATTACAAATGTTAAGGGCCCGGAGAGATAGCACAGCGGTGTTTGCCTTGCAAGCAGCCGATCCAGGACCTAAGGTGGTTGGTTCGAATCCCGGTGTCCCATATGGTCCCCCGTGCCTGCCAGGAGCTATTTCTGAACAGACAGCCAGGAGTAACTCCTGAGCACTGCTAGGTGTGGCCCAAAAACAAAACAAAACAAAAAAATGACAAATGTTAATACATTATATATTTTAATAATAATACTATTAAAATGCTATCTATGGTGGTAGAGATAGTACAGTGGGTAGTGTGTTTTTTCTGTAAGCAACTGACCTGGGTTTGATCTTGGCACCCCATACGATGCCTGAGTCCTACCAGGAGTGATCTCTGAGTGCAGATCTAGGAGTAAGCCCTGAGCTCTGCCATTTGTAGTCTCAAAACAAAACATTCCCCATTTTTATAAATCAATTTTTAGCAAGAGTCTAAAATCCAGATGAAAAGGAGGATTTCTAAAAGTATCAAGATATCTACGCTGGTGATTTATTTTAACAGCAACAAGCTAATCACTAACCAAAAGACAAAAGACAGAATAAATCACCATATATTTATTTAAAGATTACACATCTATTAAAATGTTAATGAAGAGCTTATAAAAATATTTAAATTACAATGTAATGTGAAAAGAGAAGGGTCCTAATGAATGTTTGTAAAGTAATTAAAACTGTTTTTCAAAAGTGTCAGGCATTAACAATTTGGAAGGAAAATATTAGCAACCTCTAGATGGGTGACAGGATCCTCAGTGATCTTTCTGGCACTTCTAAATCTTTAATGAATAGGTATTCCTTTTAATATTAAAAAACTGCTCAAAGGCAGGATTAAGTGCATGCTAATTCATATTTTCTTATGCAGTTCTTTTCCCCTTGTGATTTAGACTTGTGAGCAATAAATGTCGAAAAAAGTGAAAAATGCATGACATCTCCTTCATTTGTTCTCACACTTTGTCAAAACATAAGCTCTGCTGACCAGAGATGGGCTCCAAGACCAGAAGACCTGGAAAGGGGGTCGGTGAATGGCTGCAGGGAATTTCAATTTTGCATCAGGACTCTCAGACCCTCTCGCACAGGCAACCACTTCCTGGCCACTTCTTTCATGCCTATTCCTCTCAAGAACACAGCTAGAGCCAAACAGGACCCAGATTTTGAGGGAGGTCCAACCCAGGTATCTGTGAGTCAATATTCAGACTCAGTGGAATGACCTCATCATTAGTTCCACTTGCCATGACATGACCATGAACTTCTATGGCCATTCTCATGGCATAACCTCAGTTTTCTCAATGGAACAAGTGGGGACAAGAGGAAAGCAAGGTTCTGCAGGAGCCAGATGCTCAGGAAGAAGCTCAGCTGTCTTTCTCGGAACATGAACGTGTGCATGTCCTGGAGAAGTTCTCTCAGGCAAGGGCTGGGAAACCTAGGTGTCCCCAGCCTGGGTTGATGATCTTACCTTCCTCTGGCTCCAGCCTCAACATATGTGATTGGTGCAGAATCTCTGCCACTGGTCTTCGGGTGTAGAGGATGGTAGCACCACTCAGGTTGACCCGGACCCGCTGGACCCGGGCAGTGAGGTTGCTCAAGCAGAGGGCCACACTCAGGTCATGGCCCAGCACAGGAGGTTCCAGTAGCTTGAACTTGCCAGTGATGCTGGGCTTGGTGGTGGGCTCCAGAAGGTCATCTCGCCAGAGGCCACGGCCACCAGCCCTGCGAACCCGTGTTCGTCTTCCCCAGGCTTCCACACCAAACAGCTTTCTCACTGCCTTGCTGTACACCTGCCTCTCCTTCCTCGACCCTGCAGAGACGAACACCCCACTTTGTAAGCCACACATGCTTTTACTCTTTCTCCTGTTCCAGCTCCTGTCTATGCTTGTTCTTTCTGTTCTCTAGAAAAATCACTTTTCTCCTGGATTCTATTCCAGCTCCACATGGCACCCCAGAACAGAGCCCAGAGAAACACCTGGACACTACTGGTGAGTGTGGATCCCCAAACAAACAACAAGCTTCAAACTCTTATCCGTCCCTCAAACAAACTTACCAGGATTGTTGGAGATCATGGGGGACCAGAGTTGGACCACAGATATATGCATTTTGGTTCTGGGACTACTTAACGTCATTATCATTATTATGGTTGTTATTGCTTTTATTATTTTGGTTTCTGAGTCACACCTACAGGGCTTGGGAGCTACTCCCAGTTCTGCTAGGGATCACTCCCAGTGTTATAGTGAATCTGGGGGACATTGATCCACTGCTGAGGATCAATCAGGATCAACTGTACACAAATACCTCAACCTCTGTACTATCTCTCTGGATAATTAGTTACTTAGTTAATTTTAATTAACTAATTAGCTAATTTTTAATTGGTTGTGAAAAACTTCATATGAGGGAATGACATCTAATAGGAAGGATGTGTAGCTTCTCTAACAAGAGGTTGTATTTCATATGACAATGATGATAAATAATTTTCCAGACTTTTAGTGGCAGGCATCCATTTCAGGTACTGTATCTTTTCTCTCTCTCCAGTTTACAGATAGAAGTGAAGTTACTTGAGGGGCTGGAGAGATAGCATAGTGGTAGGGCATTTGCCTTGCATGCGGCCAACCTGGAGGGACCCAGTTTGATTCCCAGCTTTCCATATGGTCCCCCAACCAGCCAGGGGCGATTTCTGAGTGCAGAGCCAGGAGTAACCCCTGAACACCACTGGGTGTGGCCCCAAAACCAATCAATCAAGTTTAAAAAATAGTGAAATTACTTGAACCTTGGCAATTGAGACTTGAACCCAGGCAGTCTGATTCCAATGTTCACTTCTTTTTTTTTGGAGGGGGGTCACACCCAACAGCACTCGGGGGCTACTCCTGACTCTGCGCTCAGAAATCGCCCCTGGCAGGCTTGGGGGATCATATGGGATGCCAGGATTCAAACCACCGTCCTTCTGCATGCAAGGCAAATGCCCTACCTTCATGCTTTCATTCTGGCCCACAATGTCCAATTCTTAAATCTCCCTTCTTGCAGAAATGTGGCAGAAATGGTGTAGAACTGAGCAATGGGAGTGTCTCTGGGTTTTTAGGGTCTCCACTTTAAAACCCTGGGGTTTCTGCAGATATGGAAAGTTTGGACCCCTGATTGCCCACTATGCTGGCCCAGAATTTTCTTGGCATTCAAACCAAGACATGCAATTAGATAGCTTCCTGCCTTCAGGACATACACAAAGAGTCTTAAATTCAACCAAACACATTGTCTTTTACTCAGCATCTTCTGTACTCAACCAGGACACCCGAATACCCAATACCCAAGTCAGGAATGAGAAGGATCCTTAATTCAATCCCACCCCCTCAGCATCTTCTACATCTTCAACATCACCAGGTCCTGCAAAACATTACATCCTATCTTTTTTTCCCCTATCAGACCTTCATAGGAATTGACTCACTAGTAAGCCAGGTTGCTAGTAGATGATGGTCAACTGTGATAACAATCTCATTACTTAGCCCTCTGAATCTCAACCTTTCTATCAGTAAAGAGACTACAAGAAATCCACAGGCATATCATGGAGCAGAATGTTCCAGAATATTCTATTCCTGTCTGAAAGCTCTTTTTCATCCTGATCATTTTAAACCTAGCTCTGACAGTCTGATTTCCCTGCTAGGAACCTGGGAGTGTGCTGTCTCAACCACTGACAACTTCTTCCCCAAACTTATCTCCAAGGGTTTAAATCTGTGTAATCTCTATATTTAAACCAAAATGTTCTTTTATATCTCATGTTTTATTATTAAAAGTATGGAAGAATTTTGCTATCTTTTTCTTCTATTTTCACTATAAAAATACCCTACTTTTCTGCCAGTGAATGTGGCACTTTCTCAAAAGGCCGTGTCTGAACACCTAAGTTTTTAGACAGTTTTATCTAGATATAATCCCATAATACACAATTCAACCACTTATAGATGACAATTCCATCTTAGTATGTTTACTGACATGCACACCCATTACCACAATCTTATTTTAGAACACTTTTGTCATTCCAAAGAGAAACTCTACAGTCACTAATGCTTCTAATCCTCTCTCCTAAATGCAGCTGCTGGCAACTGCTTTTTTTAATTTTAATTCATCTAATTTTTAATTTGGACATTTCATAAAAAGGAAACCATATATTACATGGTCTTTTATGAATTTTTAAAAACTTCATTCTTTTAAGTTCATCTATGTTGTATTGGAATTTGGTTTTTATTTTTATTGTTGAATAAAGTCCCTGATGTGGATTTGTCACTTTTTATTTAGTCATTGATAGAAAAGAGGTGTGTTCCCATTTCTTTTTTTGGCACACTTGTGGTGCTCAAGTGGTGCTCTTGGCTCTGATTCTGAGATCAAGATTATTCTTGGTGGAGTTTGGGGGACCCCATGTGGTGCCAGGAATTAAACCCGGGTTGGCCACATGTAAAACAAGCACTCTACCCACTGAACTATTGCTCTGGCCCCCAAAGTTTCCACTTTTTAGTGGTCTTAATTACAGTTGCTGTAAACATTTAGAGACACACTTTTGTGTAGATGTTACTATTTCTCTTGGGTCTACACCTAGAAGATCTTTTGTGGTGTGTAGAAAACTTGCTTTTAATGATCTGAAGAGCTGTCAGATTTTTCCAAAGTGGGCCCACTATTGTACTTTCTGACAATCATGTAAGAGTGTTCTAGTTCCTCCAAGTTCTTCTTACCAGTACTTAGTGTATATGTTTTTAATTCTAACAGTTCTGATGTCTGTGAAGTGTCCTTGTGGTTTTGATCTGAATTTATTTAAAAACTAATGGTGCATCTTTTCATGTGTTTATTGGCCATTTGCTTATCATTCTTGGAGAAATGTCTTTTAAAATCCATTGTCTATTTAGAAAATTAGAATGTTTTTATTATTGAGTTAATCTGATTTTTTCACTGTCTTTATTTTTTTATTTTTTGTTTTTCTTCACTGCCTTTTTGGGAGGGAGAAGGGTCACACCCAGCTGCACTTAGGGATCCTCTCTGTCAGGACTTGGTTTATCATACATGGTGCAGGGATCGAAACTGTGATGTTTTCATACAAGGCAAGCACCTTGCCTCTAACACTCTCTCAGGATTTATTTTTGTTTTTACAGTGCTGGGGCTCAAACTCATGTCTCAAGCAAGCAAGGCTTATACTTTATACTTAAGCCACATCTTTGATCAGTATGTTACTTTTTGTGTGTATGATTTTGGGTTTCGTAACTGGTAGCACTTAGAAGTCACATCTGATTTTTTTTTTTTTTGCTTCATTTTTTTTTTTTCCTTGAGGGAGTTTGAACCACACCTAGCAGTACTCAGGAATCACTCCTATCAGTGCTCAGGAGTGCTAATGGGATACTGGGGATCAAGCCCAGGCCAGCAGCATTCAAGGCAAACACCCTACATGCTGTACTATTGTTCCAGTTTCTCATTTTGTTTTGAGATTCAACTCCTGGATCCTACACCTGACTACACACACAAGATCATTCCTGGTGGTGTTTGGGGAACTATGCAGTACTGGGGATTGAAGATGGGCTTTCTGCATACAAAGCCTGGATATAGACCATTGAAGATGGGCTTTCTGCATACAAAGTCTGGATATAGACCATGTAAATCTCTCTCTCTCTCTCTCTCTCTCTCTCTCTCTCTCTCTCTCTCTCTCTGTCTCTGTCTCTGTCTGTCTCTCTCTGTCTGTCTCTCTCTCTCTTTCTCTCTCTTTTTCATCCTTGCCACTTTTATTTACTTAATTATGATGTTGGGCACACCCTGATCTGCTCAGGAATCACGAGGTGCCAGGGTGAAACTCAGGTTTATTGCATGCAAAGCTTGTGCTCTAGCCCTTTGTATCTCTCCCCAGTATATCACTTCTATTCTTGATAACAACATTTAAAAGGCTGCATTTAACCCAAGATCATGAAGACTACTCCTATTTTTTTTCTGAAAATTTATCACTTTAGTGCTGACAGAAAGATTTTTGAGTATGGTGTGATTATAAGAGGTTCACTTCATTCATTATATGTGCAAGGGTGATTTAGTTTGGGACCTCATATATGCTAAGTATGCCCTCCACCACTGGGTTACATTATCAGTTTTCAACTTTATTTTTTCACATGTGAATAATTCAGAGTTGCCTGCATAATGTGTGAAAAAGACCATTATGTTCTTTCCCCACAGAATTACTATAGAATCCTTGCCAAAATTTATTGATTCATTAATTAAGGGCTTATTTCTAGTTTCTCAACTTTATTCTCTCTATATATATGTTCATATTTTTTTTTTTTGGTTTTTGTTTGTTTTTAGGCAACACCTGATGGTGCTCAGGGGTTGGTGATCAGGGAATGATATGGGATACTGGAGATCAAACCCAGGTTGGCTGTGTGGAAGGCAAATGCCCTACTCACTGTGATATTACGCCAGCCCTATATGTATATTCATTCTTGTGAGAGTTAGTTTATTGTATATTTACAGTAAGTTTTGAAATTGAGAAGTATAAGTTCCCCAATTTTGTGGGGTTTTTTTTTCTAGATTATTTTTGACAAACTTCCAGTTGAATTTTAGGCTTCACTTATTGGTTTTCGGGCATAAAAGCTCAGCTGAAAAATTTTTTTGTTTTTGTTTTTGGGTCACACCCAGCAGTCCTCAGGGATTATTCCTGGCTCCACACTCAAAAATCGCTCCTGGCAGGCTTGGAGGACCATATGGGACGCCGGGATTCGAACCAATGACCTTCTGTATGAAAGGCAAATGCCTTACCTCTATGCTATCTCTCTGGCCCCTCAGCTGAAATTTTGTTAGGAATTTTGCACAGCCTGTAGCTTAATTTTTGATTGTCTTAACAATATAAAGTTTTTCTGTTCATGAAATGGAAGGCCTTGACATTTACTTAGGTCTCCTTTAGTTTCTCTCGTTTACATTTTTTATGCAAAGTTTTCAGCAAACAAGTCAAGTCTTTCTTTTAGGTGAGTGAGACATTCTCCCACGTAGTGTTTAAGTATACTGGCCAAATAGAACTGTCTCATTGCTATTCAAGCAATTCTTTTTAAAATAAGTAATTTATTCTTTTCGATTTGTTTTCCAATTTCATTTTTTCCTAATTTTATTTTCAGATTATACCTTGCAAGTGTCTAGACATACAATTAATTTTTATATGTTGATCTTATGTTTTATAATCTTGCTGAATTTGTTTATTGTCATAATAGCTTTTCATGAAGGTATTAGGATTATATATAAAAAGATTATGCCATTTAATAATAGAAATGATTTCTAGGTAGGGGGCACATCCAATGTGTTCAGTGCCTAGCCCTAAATTGGCTTGGGGGTGCCTCTTAAAGGTCACTCTTGGTGGTGCTCAGGGCACCTTGTGGTGTTGGAGATTGAACCTTGCTTCCTGCATGCAAATCATGCACTGAGTGGGTTGACTATCTCTCACCCCCAGACACAGATCATTTATTTTTTCTTTTTAGGTCATACCTGGGAGTGCTTAGGGCTTATTTGCAAGGCAAGCCCCTTGCCCACTGTACACCCACTCTAGCATCTCTCCAGCTTCCCAAATATATACTTAAACTTTTCTTTTTCTTTTATGATTGGGAAATTCCTCTATTGCTTTTCTCTTTTCTTCTCTTACTGTTTTTCTTTTTTAATTTTTTTTTTTTTGTTTTTGGGTCACACCTGATGGCTTTCAAGGTGTGTGAGCTCTGTGCTCAGAAATTGCTCCTGGTAGGCTTGGGGGACCATATGGGATGCCGGAACCTCCATCTGTTCCGGGTCAACTGCGTGCAAGGCAAACATCCTACTCCTGTGCTATCTCTTAGGCCCTCTGTTTTTATTTTTTAATTGTGTAAAAATATGCATTATATAAATTTTACCATCTCAACGTTATACCCACTTCTGCTCTCTTTTGCTGCTGCGTGCCAAGAATTGCCCACACTTAGTGTAGTGCCCTGAGATTCATACCTCAGGTATAGGGTGGTGCTATATGGGCCTTGTGCATGACAGGCAGGCACTGCACCATTGAGTCACAGCCCTGATCTCCAACCTAATCACTTTTAAAGATGGTATTAAGCACATTTCCATCACACAACCATCACACAACCATCACTATCCTTCAACTCCAGAACTCTTTCCATCTTGAAATTCTGTACTCATTGTATTTCTCTCCAACCCTCAACACCCACAACTCTCTTTGTCTCAATGAATTCAACTAACCCTAGGGACTTCAAGTTTGTCCTTTATAAGCAGACACTTACACTTAGCCCATTGTCCTTGGGTTTATCATGTTAATGCATGTAGCTGAGCAATCCTTTGTCACACACCTGCTTATCTCTCTGTCTCTGGTGAGTATAGTTTGGCTTTTATGTACTATCAGCTTCTATTGTCTGGCAGCCATGACCCCTGTTATCAATAGCAGTAACCCTTGTGATAAGGTTCTCCCAGAAATGTAGTTTTTATCATTCTTGGAAATGGGGACACTATGTTGGAAACGGAGATGCTAAAGGCACAGAGATCAGGCTCAGAGAGAGAAAAGAGCAGAGGAAAGTCACCACTACAGAGGGGCCAACAGAGGGGTCGCTGCATTGCTCTCACCCTCTGGGTACTTGTAGAGACCCGTGATGTCCACGCGGGAGTCACTGCCCACGGCCTTGGTGCTGATGCAGCGCCCAATCTTCTTGGTGTCAGAGTACACGCGCTCCCGCTTCTCGTCCCCATGCCAGAGCCAGGTGATGTAGTCAGCGTTGACTTCAGCAAACACAAAGGGGCCATCATGGGCCAGGTGCACATCACCCTCCCGGATGGCAGTGACGGAGGCAGGGCCACACCGAAACACTCCTGGGAAGGAGAGACAATTGTGAAGGGCCACATTGAGGAGACTTGAGGGTCGGGATCTGCCCCCAGATCTGGGCCCTTACCTTCGCTCTCCTCCTGGGGAGTGGCATCCAGAACCTGCCAGCCATTGTAGGAGGGGCCCAGGTCCTGGCGGGCAAACCAGCTCTCATTCCAGACATGGAAATTCCTGCCATGGAGAGAGGATGGGCAAGGGGCTTCTAGTGAGAACAAAGGCACCAGGATGAAAATTCCAGCCTTGAGCCAGACTCTGGAGGGATTTCTACAAAGAAACTAATAAAATCATGGGAACCCTTCATCCACCAGAACTGAAGAATAGATATGCTAGAACTGTGCATGCACACACACCTGGCATATATGTATGGTGGCCATACATGAGTATGTACATATGGACCAGGAACCTGTTGCTCAAGTAACCTAAAAGACAACAGCAAGTAGGCAGAAGACTCTTGGGGCCATACAATGAGTATGACTTTTGCACACAGCTTACCTGGACTTTATTCCTGGCACTCTATATAGTTCCCTGCGCCCACCAAAAGTGATCTTCGACTACAGAGTCAAGAGTAAGCCCTGAGCACTGCCAGGTGACACCCTACTACTCCAAAAGATGGAAGACTCTTATTCTCATATAGCAGATGAGAATACAAGAACAATTAAGTAAGCAGATAAAATCAATGCAAGTGCCAAACACTGAGAAGAGAGACTTGACATAACACATAACTAACCACTCATGACTCATTCTAAGCAAATGACAAGCATCTGAAATGAGGTATCAAAGAGATAGAATTTGCCATAGGAATAGTGAAGAGACCATGGTCCTAGGTAAAAGGAACAGTATGTGTGACACTGAAGTCAGAGTTTAGTGTGTTCAAGAAGTGATGTATTGTGATATGATGTGGGGTGTGTGTGTGTGTATGTGTGTGTGTGTGTGTGTTTAAGAGTCTCTGGATTGTGGCAAACATGGAGGTAGATAGGGTCCAGATTTGCAGATTTCTTTCAACTTTGGTAAGGAGTTGAGGCTTGCTGAGAAATTTCCTGTGTTAATGATGAGACCAGGAGACAGGAAATGGAATTACACATACAAGGCCACTTGATAAGGTTGCAGCAGAGAAAAGCTCTGATTGCCTGGCCTGAGTATCTTCACAGCTGGTCCAAGAATTTCTGTGGTAGGCAAATATCTGGGAAAATATCTTCATAAACATTTGGGGGAAAGGGAGGTCACTGAAAACCTATGGGGTGACAGACGCCCAACATCTGTGAGAGGAGAGGAAAGCAGTAGAGAAGAGGGAGGATAAGGTTCCTGGAGGTGGGGAGGGTCTTTAGAAGAACCCTGAGAATGGGAGGCCCAGTGCCCTGTGGAGGTGGAATTTACATTCCTCCCCACTTCTCTTTCTCAGTGGCATAATATTCAATAGTAATAACCTAGATGAAACCTTGTTTGTAAAAGCATAGGTTTGGTGATGCATGTGAGATGTAGATACTAATGCTTCTTTTATATGGTGAGGGACTACTCTGGTTCCTACACTGATCTTCTACTCACTTACTGTAATACCTCAAATTAGACTTTCTGTGTAGGAGTTTTGCCTACTGAAAAATGATCGGGGCTTGCTCCCAATATTGCCTGGAGGATAAATGAGTTGGTGTATGTTAAGTACTTAGAATTGTGCTGGCATTGATGAAGAGCTCAGGGAGGAAGGGATTGCTGTGAATGCTTTAAATCCTACCAGAAAATAAGGAAGCCTGCATGAACAGCTGGAATTTGGGATCCCATCAAGGAATTGTTCAGTGAGCTGTTAATGTGTTAAATATGGAACTGCTAAATATGGAGCAAGGACTGGAGTCCAGCAGGTGCATGCTTGCCTTGCAGGAGGCTGACCATGACTTGGTCTTGAACCAAACACTGCCAGGAGTGCTGAGCCAGGAATAACTACTGAGTATCATTCTGTGTGGCCCCAATACAAAACACTTGTGGGACAAGATGGGCATATTACCTTATGTAATTGGGGTGCAGGTAGAGTGTGTTTATAGTTAGACTAGTTAGAGCAGGAGAAAGGTTGGGAGAAACAGTGCTATAGCACATTCCCCATTTTGAATTGTGATGTTCATGAATATAAATATACATATATATACTTTTAAATTTTAGGTGTCTTCCTCCCTACAAATCTTAGCTAACTGAGCCAGCAGGTAATGCAAAGTCTCAAAGATGTAGTGCTGCTAAGCACTGTAGTATCAGTGATTACCCTAAGTTAAATAAACATTTTTGAGCTTTATATAAATCTGTTTTTCTTGAGAAGAAAGTCTATTCTCCACTGTGGGGCATATAGTGGGTGTGGGTGATAATAAAGCAGGAGCATATCATAGAGAACCCAGAACCCAGGTCAGGGCTGAGCCATTCAGAAGAGGATGTGAAAGGAACAAGACTGTGGAACCACTGCTGGACCTTTGAGTCACGTATCCAAGGGCCTATCCCTGTCCTGAAGACTCAGCAGCCTGGATCAACCCCCTGGGGCATGTCTCATTCCTTCCAGGACTGGCCTGCTTTAGAAACCGGGTCTGCTTCTAGAAACCCTCTGATAATAGACTGAGGGCACTGTCCTGGTCCCAGGGACCTTGAGAGTAACCTTGCCCTGTCCTGGACAGCCTGAAAGCCTGGACTCACCACATGCTGTCTTCTGTCAAGTCCTCCAGTGTTCGCCCGAACAAATCCACATACTTGTCCACACTCAGGTTCCTGTCCGTGTCATGGGCTGAGTTAAAGTTGGACACAACCCGAGTTGCAATCCCCAAGCACCTAAGGACTGAAGAGCAGGAAGTGGGAGGGACCGGAAGTTCAGATGGCCCCAGATTCAGGGAGAGGGTTCTGGCCTCCTGGTGCAGGTGTCCACTGGCCTTACTTTTGGTCACAGCCTTTTCCCTGATTCAGTCTACTTTGCTAGCTCAGACACTCTTTAATCAACACTCAGGAATAACACATTCCCCGCACATTTTCTCAGAGGATATACCAATGCCACCCCCACTTGAATAGACATGTTTTGAGGCTGGCAAGAGCTTGGCAGTCAGATAGTAACCACAGAACAGCATGTCCATTTCTCCAAGGGATAGAAGGGGCTTCCCAAATTGAAAATACAAGATCAAAAGTCAATTGGATGAGCTTCCTGGTTTCTTTCTTCACCAGATTTCCCCATCACCAATAAGGTGGGGGAGTGAGCACCTATGTAAATATATGCAAATGAAGCTAGGCTGGGGTTTAAGGATCCCTGACCCTCATACCTGTGCACATGACTCCAGCGAAGACCCAGCACTGGCCGTATTTGACGGGCTTGAACCTGCCCTTGAACCACTTGCGTAGAATGTCCACGCTGCCACGCCAGTGCAGTGGGCTAGTGCCACCTCCATACTTGCCCTGCCACTGGCCCTGTACCACTCCCCGGTCATTGTTACTGTTCACCTGGACAGAGGAGATCAGGGGTCCACCACCAGGCAGGGTTCCCATTGTAGGAATCCTGCCATTATAAAATCATCACCAATTTTCAATTACTTGGTCATTTGGGGCCCATCTCTGGCTTTAAAACTGCCTTAATACTGGAGGTATCTGCTATCTTCAAATAGCATTTCTGGGGATTATTTATTCTTTGTACTTACCTTCCATTGGGGTACTCTGTTGATGAAAATAATTTGTGGTTTTAGGACATTTCCTTTTTGAAAGTTAAAGTCTTATTTTTTTTACTGGAGGCATAATCTTTAAAGGATTATAAATAATGACAGAGATAACATTTGTGATATGCTTGCATGTGCTAGGCACAATTCTTTTATGCACACTATATTAACTTGCTTGAGTTGATGCTGTAGGTTCAAAAATTTCCCCTACTTTTTGGATGATGAGAAAACTGAGATTAGGATGGCTCAAAGGATTGGCTTAAATCACAAAGACATGTAATGTGAATATAGGGACTTTATTGGGAGCCTGTCCTGCTGTAACTATCACGTTCTGCCATTGGAATTCACAACTTTTCATTTTCTGTTCTTCAACATCTCTCTGAGGCCTTAAGGAATTAAGAGAACCACACATGAGGAAATCAGTTTTGTTAACTTTTCGAATCATAGATTCCCACTGATTCCAACATCTGTTTTCTCTAGAGGCATTCCTGGGCCTTTAGCTGGCATGGTAGCCTAGAATAGAGCCAAGATTCTCCAAAAATTGAGTGAGGGTGACCTCTCCCTGCATCTGGGATGGCCCTTGACTATTTTTAACCAATAATCTGGTGGAAGCTATGTTATGTTTCCAGGCCTAGATCGTGTCAAATTGTCAGCACCCATTTCTTCTTTCTGGAAGAAATGTCACCCTTACACTCACAGTTATAGCTGGTGACCTTGATCTAGCCATGCCAAGAGAAAACCCAAGCTAGTCACATAGTAAGGCTGCATGGAGAGAACGAACAATGACTGATCAGTCCTGTCTGGACATTGCTGCTTCAGCAGGAATGGCCTGGAGAGATTAGCAACGACTGATCTCCAGCACCTGGAAGTGCATGCCCAGTCTCATGGCAGTACCCCAGACCACTCAGCCCTTCAGTTGTCCACTTTGAACATATACCGGAGCAGAGACAAGCCCTTGTTACAGTGCCCTGCTCAAGTTCCCAGTCTACAAAATTGTAAGTCTTCTCCAGAGTTGTTTTATACCCTCAATTGTTGGGTGAGATGTTATAGCAGCTTTAAAACAAGTGATATGGGAAAGATCAAAGCTTAGACAAGTCCCATGCCCCTGGAGTGGCTGCTTGGACCCAGAATGCAGAAGGCCAGGGCTCCTCACCATGGCGCTGACAATTCTGGTGATGTAGATGGGGTCATGGCGTCGGGACACATCAGTGGCTGGGTCATCCAGAAAACTGGGGCTTCGGTCGAGGATGGAGAGGCAGATGTCCAGGATGTCCTCTTCAAACTGCCCCAGAGAGGCTGTATTCAGAGATTTCAGACCTTCCCACCACCTTCTCCCTGACAGTAGACTAGTTTGTTTTCTGCAGAACTCTCCCCTGACTCCTAAGTGCTACCCACATGCCCCAATTGGAATATCAGCATCCCCAAGTCTCAGCAGTTCTTCCGTTAAGAGTCGCTGGGAGCTAGTAGTTCAGTCTTCTGAACTACATTCTCCCACCTCTTCTTATCATCTCTGCCTTCCTACTAGTCCCTACCATATTCTCTCACTGGGAAGTTCAAGGCTTTCCAATAACCTTTGAACTGATCAACAATCTTATTAAGCTGGGGGCAAATTCACAAATGTATGTGTTTCCGGTTACTGATACTTTGAAGGCTCTGAGAACCCTGGACTCACTTCTCCACAAGGTAAGTGATGGATGTTGGCAAGTAGCTACTTTTTGGTGAGACCTTAAAACCTCAGGTTTATCATCCCTGTACAGCCCTTGAGCCCCAAATCCTTAATTTTTCACCCCTTGGTCTAATCATCAGGTCCTTAACTCCATCTGCTCACTTCCTTTCAGGTGGGGACCAAGACAACTACTCTAAGCAGAACCTCAGTTCCTCCTGACCTCCACCTCCATATTGCTTTGTCTGCTGCCTTGGTCTGGGCTGATCTCATCCAACTGTAGATACTCAAGTATCCCAGCCTGCAATATTACACCTGCTGCCATGCTGACCTGGGTTTTTTGTTTTTCATACCCTTTGCAGCTCCCCCTTAGTGTGCACCCATCACCTTTGACCCTCTAAGCCAGTGACACTCAGTGTGGTCCCAGTTAGGAAGCGTGGTACACCTGGATCTTCAATAGAAAAATACAACTCCAGATCCACCGACTCCACAGTTTGGCAGTGGCCTCTTAATCTGTGTATTTTCCTAGATCTCTGTGTGTTTAGAGTGCAGGCTTAAGTTTGAGAACCCCTGGTGTCTGCTATTTGACTGTCCATAAACAGAACTGGCTTGTGTTCTGCCTCCAAATTGTACTCCTCACACTTCCTCTTTCCCAAGACCCACAGTGACAGCTGTGGAAATACAGGGAGAAACCTCAGAGTCCACCCTGCCCATCCCTTCAGGACAGATCTCAGAAGACCAGGTGTCCCCATCTGGCTGGTGCCCCTGGAGACCTGCCCGTAGTTCCAGCCTTGGGCCCGGATGTGCCGCTCCACGCCCCGGAAGATGATCCCGCTGTCATTGAGCACGTACTCCCGTCTCTCCTCCTCTGAGGCCAGGAACACATCATCTTCTGCAAAGTATTATCAAGCCCAGGTGGGTTAGGGCTCTGATCTTGCCAGACAGGGAGGGGGCTATGATAGAGGGTCACAGCAGGCTAGTGCTCGAAGACTGACAGGGCAAGAGAGGGTGAAGCAGCAATGGCTGGGCGGGCGTCCAGGCTGCTTCCAGCTCCCTTTATTCCATGGAGTCTATTTTTTCCCCCAGAGGGACTCACCCCCAATCATCTCAACCTAGATCAAGACAGAGATGTATTGCAGGATTCCTGACATCTTTGGGGACCCTATCAGAAGCCAATAGCAACTTCTTAAATAGTCACAATGCTTACACCAGAACCCTGTAGTCATGCCTTGTATTTTTTAAAATAAGCTATAAATTTCCACCTTAATCCCATGAGATGTTCACATTACAGATGAGAACATTGTGGCTCATAGGAAGAAGCAGCTTATGGGACTAGCTAGGAATCAAGTCAAGCTGTCTGAGGGTTGTAATCTGGCTCTTAGCCCCTCTGTGCTTCTCATCTCATCAGGCCACATTTCTGTCCTCTGGATGCCCAAAGCTCCTGTCCTCTACTCATCCTCTTATTGGTGCTTTAGCTAGCAATCAGGTCCCTCCACTCAAGGTCTGAAACGTGGCTCTTTCCATCTTCCCAGTATCCACTTCCTTGTCCCTGTCCCAGCCTCTTGGGTAGGTCCACTTTCAGACCCCCCCCCTGCCTTATTCCTGTTGGCTCCTACCTGGGGACCATGGGTTGAAAAGGAGAACAAACTCGCCCAGCTTCCGGTCACTGTGTTTGCGTCGAGAGGAGGCCCTCGCACTCAGCAGGTAGCGGCCCACCACAGCATGTGGAGGGCTGACCAGGCTGACAGTCACCGTGTTCTCCGTCTGGGCCTCTGTCACCGCTATCCAGGTGTCGCTCAGCTCCATCTCTGCAGTCTGGAACACAACTTTGGTGCGCAGGGCCTCCGAAGCCTGGGGGCCTGGTGGGGAGATGGAGTCAGAGGATCCACTGCGAGAGTAGCAGAGCAGCTACAGGCCTGCGGGCCAAACTTCAGCCACTCTGCACTAACTGCAGGGAGACACTTATGAGGAGGGTTTGGTTCAAGTCTCAAACAATAGGCCTGGGTCAGAGGAGGGTTCCCTTTAGCTATCCCTGCGCCTGCCTACTTCCTGGGCAGGGAGAAAGCAGCAGAGGTCTTTGAAACCAAAGGGTAGGATGGGGAGGAGGAAATGTTCAGCTCCAAAAGCCAAGTGATGCACTCCCATTTTCTTCCAGAACCCTGGGATTCTTTGGATATCAACCCTTCAGCCAGAGCGCTGCCCTCAAAAGCCTGCAGTATTGGGGACCCAGTCTACCGGTAGGGATTGCACTCCTCCAAAAGCTCACACCTTCCTCTCCTCAAAGCTGAGACCCCTTTTGGGTCTCAAGTCCCACCCGCTAAGTCTTTCCCCATGCAGACAGCAGGGGGCCCCAGAGACTGGCTCACCAGTCTCTACTGTGAAGATAAGGGACTCCTCACTGTCCAGTGCTCGGCTGAGCTCCAGGGTTAAGGAGAACATCTGGCTCCGGCGCACCACTAGCTCCGGTCCCGGGTAGTCCAGGGTGTGATGGGCAGCGCCATTCCTAGAGCGGTGCCAGTCCACGTCGATGACTCTGATCACTGAGCAGGACAAGGACAGGGAGATGAGACCTCACTCATTTGCTTTATCTTACCTGTCATTGTTCATTGCCCCTCTCCCTCTCCTGTTTTCCCTCTGCCACTGATTCTGATTATGTCTTGGCATGATGCTCTAGATATCATTGTGAATACTTTGCTTCTATGGCAGTCCCAGGGCCCTGAATCTGAAGGCTTCTAGTTGCAGAGGATGGAAACAGAACTTGCTTTACGCGTGTCTCTGTTTCAAGACACCTTCCTACATATATTGTTCCTTGACATTAAGATCACAGCATCAGCCAAGTAACTCCTGACTGTGTGGAATGTATTCTTATTTGCTCATAAGGCACCTAATAGGTCCTCTTCATGCTCAGAAACACCGGTCATCACAGTGTAGGCGTTGTTTTATATTTATTTTATTTTAATTTTATTTGGGAGGGGGAGTTTCCCAAGCAGTGTTCAATAATTGCCAGGGCCACACTCTGGTGATATTTAACCAATAGGGCAGGATGGTTTAATCAATGTGAGGGACCAGAACTGCAATGCTTCTTGGCCCAGCAATGCTGAGGGCCACTAGATTCACATCTGGTAGTACTGGGAAGGTGGCATGAAGTTTCAGGGATCACACTTGAGTCTGTGAGCATGTGGGGCATGTGCCCTTGACCCCCGAGCTATTTGATTCTTAGGGAATGTTTTAAACAGTGAAATCACCTATGAGGAGAACAAAAACAAGAACAAGGTATTAAGTGCATGCCCAAAGGATGGTCTCTGACTGTTGAAGCTGAAATGGGAGCGCAAGGTTCTGCTGCTTGCTTGACCTCAGCAGGGACTGTGCAGGTGAAGAAAGAGGATTTCAGCCTATGACACATGACCAGGAAAGTGCCAGCAGTATGAATTTGGAACAAAAGAGTGATTTGGGGGCCATAGAGATAGCATGGAGGTAGGGTGTTTGCCTTGCATGCAGAAAGACGGTGGTTTGAATCCCAGCATCCCATATGGTCCCCCAAGTCTGCCAGGAGCGATTTCTGAGCACAGAGCCAGGAGTAACGCCTGAACGCTGCCGTGTGACCCAAAAACCAAAACCAAACAAACAAAAAAGACAAAGTAAGAAAAGAGCAATTTTGGTCAGAAGATGGAATTTAGTTGTGTTTCTGTGAATGGGGGGGCCCTGCTGTGGAGTCTCTCTGAGTTGGGATCAATGTCTGGTGCTGTATATACTGGTGAACAAGATTGCTCTAGTTGGGGCAACTACTTGGGCATCTACTTGGAAATGTACCTCATGTCTTCTTTCTGCAGTGGAGGAATCAGATCTTTTGGTGGTGTGATTGTGAGAAATGTGCTTGTTCTTTAGAATAGGTCATCTCAAATTTTTTCCATTCCAGACAAAGAAAGAAAACTCAGCAAGTGTTGCCAGAAACACTGCAGATTCACAGTGGATTTGGAATGCATTTTTGGGTTATTCCACCTTCAGAAACTTTTTACTGTTGACATCACTTTTGTGACACCCTCTGTCAGTGATGTGACTCCATACTCATAACCCACAGTGTAAAAAGGTACTTTGCATCTTAGGAATTGAGAAATAAAAAGTGAGACCACAACAGCCCATCTTGTTGCTTAGGAAAAAGCACATGGAGACAGAGGAACACAGAGCAGAGGGGGCTGGCTGGTTGGAAGAGTTTGACTTGAGAAAGTGGTTTCAATCTAAGGCTACAGTCACTGGACATCGCCAAGTGGGTGATGCACCTCAATCTAAATAACCTTTTCTCTTCCTATATAAGGTGCATTTGCTTACCTATTTTGTTGGAGCTGCAGACCCAATAAAACCCATATTACAAGGACAATTTCTAGTCAGGAGTGGTTGGTGGTGGGACCATCTAAAGGAATTTTAAAAATATTGGGAGTCCGGAGTGATAGCACAGTGGTAGGGCATTTGCCTTGCACACGGTCTACACAGGATGGACCCTGGTTCGATTCCTGGCACCCCATGTGGTTTCCCAAGCCTGCCAGGAGAGATTTCTGAGTACAGAGCCACGAGTAACACCTGAGCACTGCTGGATGTGGCTCAAAATATATGTACATATATATACATACACACACACACACACACACACACACACACACACACACACACACACACACACACACATATATATATATATATATATACTATTCTTTGTTCATTTGTGTATGGGTTACACCTGGTGATGCTCAGGAACCACTCCTGGTGGTGATTGGGGAAACAGGGGATACTGGAGATGGAACCTATGGTTGGCCTCATGCAAGGCAAATGGCCTACCCTGCTGTATTATTTCTTTGGCCTCGAAGTTTAATATAATTTGATTTAATAGTTTTATTCATAAATAACATATGCTCAAATTAGCCCATGCTCTCTGTTATTGATTTCACTAATACAAATTATATATTATATATACATATATATTTATGTGTATATTTATATATATTATAACTTTTGATATACACTATACAAAAGCAGAATTTTACATAGTAGCTAATCAATTTATTTATTCTTATGAAGAATTTATTTATTTTAAGAATAATTTTATTTTATAAAATTATAAATAATAATCATAAATATACTTTTATATAAATAAAAATTACAAAGAATATTATTTAAGAATAACTTATTCTTATGGAGAATTAAAAAATCCTAAATTATGAAAGAAATTTTAAAAAATAATTCTCATCTAAATAAATTCTAATATTAAGTAAGCATATAATGCTTATAATATAATATATAAAGCATATAATACTTTAGGCATTATATAATTCCTGAGATTTCTTCCTTTTATTTTTTTAACAATTTGATGCATATTTTAACAATATCAACTTGGCCTTCTGAATGAAAGGCAACTCCTTAATTAAATCTGGCTCCTATGTGAGTTGGGATTATGGCATCTAATTGAAAGAAATCAAAGTGTAGAAAGAAAGGGATTAGCAAAATAATAGTAATATGAACTAGTTGTTTCCACAGTGCTAGAAACAAGTATAAATTCTCTACATTTTCAGTCTGGAAAAACTAGGTTTGGGTCATGTCTCTTGGTTAAAGCAGATCTCTTAGAATTATTACCAAGCTAAACTCATGACCCAAGAAGGTTTTATAATCCATTTATTTCATTTTATTTTAAGTATAAATAAAATTTTATTTAAGCCATTCTGTGTGCAATTCTCATCTTCCTCCCCTCTGGGATGTCTAGAGAATGCAGAGCAGGTTTTCAGGCAGGGGTGGATGTGTGTGGGGGAGGTGGGATAGGGTGGGCAGCACATGTAGCCCTGTAGAATAATCAGTTACTGCCTGAGTGGCTGCCAAATCCTAGGGCCCGTCAATCTTTGATCACAGTATTTTATCATGTTTTAGTTTTTTTCTGCCAGTGGTATCAGGCCATGGAACACATTAGGATCTTTCTAGTTGGGGAGGGTCCTTAAGAGCAGGACTGTCAGGATGGCTGCACTGGACTTTAAACTCAGATCTTTGTCCTTACCAGGCAAGTACTTTAGGGAATGATCTTTTTGGATATCTGGGTAGCTAAATAAAAAATGTTTGAATCTTTTTTTTTTTTTTTTGGTTTTTGGGCCACACCCGCTTGACGCTCAGGGGTTACTCCTGGCTATGAGCTCAGAAATCGTCCCTAGCTTGGGGAGACCATATGGGACGCCGGGGGATCGAATCGCGGTCCGTCCTACGCTAGCGCTTGTAAGGCAGACACCTTACCTCTAGCGCCACCTTCCCGGCCCAAAATGTTTGAATCTTGCAGTGATGGACTTTAGTATCGGGCAGCTTGATCAAGTTTCAAGTTCCACGTATCATTGCTAGACATTTATGTAGAGAAAATCTTATTATTATAGGGGCCCCCAGCACAACTCCATTCCATGTGCATATTTTAATTTTTGTGTTTATGGTTTCATAGAAATGTAGTTATTGTCTCACTAACTTATTTTCATTTGGGTATATTTTTATTTTTGCTGTTTTAAATGTTTATGATTTCAGAGAAATGTAGTCATTGTCTAACTATAAGGTTGCTCAACTTACATGCTTTGGGTTATTCCCAAATTTTCTATTTAAATTTTGAACATCCTGCTGCTAAAACACGATGAGTTGAGCTGAGTATGGCAGCTGACTGATTTCATCATGGTTTCTATGAGAGGAATCCACATATTTATTTACATTGAGGCTGGGGTTTTATATCACATCTAGAAGTACTCAGGATTTATTTTCTGATTCTGTGCTCTCGGGGATCAAATGTGGTGCCAGGGATTGAACCAGGGTTGGCTATGTGCAAGGAAGTCACCTTAGATCTTGTACTATTTTTCTGGTCCATATTTAACTATATTTAAATTGGGATTGGCCCATTTATAAGTAAATATCCTTTTGGTTAATTTTTTTCTGGATTTTTGGGCTACACCTGATGATGCTCAGGGGGTACTCCTGGCTATTCACTAGAAATTGCTCCTGGCTTGGGGGACCACATGGGACACCAGGGGATCAAATCGCATCACCTTTGCCAGGCAAAGGCCCTACCACTATGCTATTGCTCTGGCCCCACCTTTCAGTTAATTTTCATACTTAATATATGGTGGCTGGTAAAATGAATTGATTTAATTCAGCACGGTGAGAGGGATTATGAAATATTAGTTATCAAATGAGAGAATTAATGTTTTGGGTATTTATTGATATTTAACTAATCAGCCCTGTACTCAGTAGCTCAAGAAAGCAACCACCATAAATTTTCTGGTTTCTGTGGGCCTGGAATTTGGAGAGGGCTTAGTGGAGCCTTCTTTGAAGTCCCTCACTATTGCTGTCACATTTCAGCCTGCTTGCATGTTCTGGCATCCTCCACTTTCTGGCTGGCTCTCTACATGTCTGGACTCAGCAATTCCTGCTGGAGTATCCTCAAGGCCTGGCACCTGCTTTCTTCTGAGTCAAGGGACCCAGGTGTAACTTCAGGACCATTTCTGTATTAGTTGCAGGCTTGGATGCTGGATGCTCCTGGTGGAGGCAGTTACAAAGGTCAGCCCAGTGTTTGTGTATGTCACACTGTGAGGCAAACATTTGAGCTCTCTGCTGCTACAGCTGTTCTGTAGGTGTGGTATGCCACAGGCAAGAATCCCCCCTGAACACACACACACATAATTTCTCTCTCTCTCTCTCTCTCTCTCTTTCTCTCTCTCTCTCTCCTCTTCTACTTGGTGCTCTGGCAGATGGTCAGTGCTCAGTAATTGCTGCTTGGACTGTTGAATAGGTTTTTTTTTTTTTGTTTGTTTTTGGGTCACACCTGGTTACTCCTGGCTATTCACTCAGAAATCACTCCTGGCTTGGGGGACCATATGGGATGCCGGGGATCTAGCTGTGGTCCATCCTAGGTCAGCCATGTGCAAAGCAAATGCCTACCACGATGCTACCGCTCCGGCCCCTGTTGAATAGGTTTTATTTAATAAGATTTCCTACAGGACAAGCTCTTTTTTATTTTATAGCTATTTTATACATTCTAGCTCATTTGATCTCCATAACTGAATGTGAGGGCTGCTTCTACGCTGTCTGCAGATATGAGAAACTGAGGCTTATGTGGGGGCAGCCTCATCATGGGGCTTGGAATCTAGGTCTTAAGGGGTGCTAGTGTGAGTTCTTTAGTGTAAGGTAGGTATCCCTTCCTCCAATTTTTACCTGAGCTTCCTTCTGAGATGTTAATCCCACCTGGATGGTCAGACCTATCCACACCTGGAATGTGGTTGGCTATTTTGAATAAAGAATAAAAGATGCTTCCTGGAAGGAAAGAAGAAAGCAGCCGGAAGGGAGGCAGACAGAGCTCCTGAGAGACAGACATGAGTTAGGCAGATATGGCGCAGAGGCTGAATATGGCGGATAGGGCCTTGGACTAAAAGCGAACTGACGCAGATGAAACTTTAACTGACTGCTTATGAATCACTTCTCTGCCTTATGCAGGCAAAAGATGCTACACCATGGTGCCTGGGGCAGCCTCACCCAACATGTGGAATTTAGGCTTTATATTTTATATTATATCAACACCTTAGGTCATCTTGTGACCTGCTGGAAGTCAAAAATCCAGAAGACCCAGATGCTCAGAGGTAAAATGAGCTTGGGTCCTGGGCCTCAGAGTGGTGGCTAGATTAGGCCCAACCTTGGAAGTTCCCACCACCAAGCCCAGGTCAAAATGCTTGACTTCTTAAAAACTCTAGATTGGTTCACACAACCTTCTGGTTAAAACAGTGGCAGATCTGATTTTCCTAAGATGGCTGCGTCCTCTCCTGTGTACTCCTCTTACAATAAGAATCTTATTCAAGAGGAAGTGTGCTCTATTTTTCCCTCCCATGCAGAGGGAACCTTATAGTTCACATAGAGTGACACTGTGTGACTTCCCAGGCTAGATCATAAAAATCCTCCATCTTCTTCCTTGTTCCCTTGAAATTTTTTGTGTTAAAATTGAGCTTCTAGGAGCTGGAGTGGTGTTGCAGTGGTAGGTGGTTTGCCTTGCACATATCTGACCTAGGACTGATCACAGTTTGATCCCCCTAGTGTCCCATGTGGTCCCGCAAGCCAGAAGCAATTTCTGTTAACCCCTGCGCATCACTGGGTATAGCCCAAAAACTAAAAACAAAACAAAACAAAAAAATGAGAACTTTTATGGGTGGAAAAGGGTTAAAGAGGAGGGCAGGTGATAACATAAATTTGCTGGTTAAGGGTCCTCAACATTTTGGTGGTGTAGAGATGAGGTAACTGTGTACATTAAAACCGTAAGAGTGAACACAATTGTAAACATGTGATCCAAAGTGAAATAAGTAAGTTAAAAAATAATTCTCTAAAGAGGGGGGTTGGAGAGAGGGAAGAAAATTGTAGTTATTGGTGGAGGTATGCTGATACTGGTAGTAGGTTCTGAGTTAGAACATTGAATGACTGAAACTGTTATCGATAGGTTCGTATATCAGAGGCCTAGAATAAATAATAAATTTGAAGAAATATGGCAACTCTAAAAACAAATAAATAACAACAACAACAACAAAAGTATTCAGTGGTCAGGCTGTGAAAAAAAAAAACCCATATAGTCCATGGATACATCCACACGGGGAGGACCATGGCACTTGATCCACTCAAGTGTGCTCAGCTCACAGCAGACAGACAGCTCCAGTTGCAGTATTTTGGGAGTGAGACATCCTCCAGGCTCCCTCCTGAAGCCCCAGTTGACACCCAACTAAGCAGAGAAAAATTGCCCCAATGGGCTTAGTTTAAATGGTAGGTTCCAGAGCAAGAGAATGATAGCTTTTACCCCAAGCTATGAGAAAATGATGGCTGTTGTTCTGAGTTGGAGTGGTGTAGACTACATAGCAACCAACAATCCAAAATAGAGGGAGTTCCAGAAATGACTGGGTGGGAATTTTCTGACAAGGCCAGTGGCACCAGAACTCAAATCAGATTAGATTTAAGTAGTGATAGTAAAGGTGAAATATTCTGTGCATTCAGATTCGAATGGTCCATTGTTACCAGCTAAACTTTACACATGAATCTCAAGAGTGGCTGGATAAAATTTTAAACTCCTTCAATAATCATATTTAGTCTTTCTATACAATACGCAAACCCTAAGCTAGTTGCTGGGAAATACAGAGCAGATGAGATGAAAGCCATTTACCCCAATTCTAATAAGAAGAGTGAGATAAATCACAGGTATACATGATTCTTCTGCGCTTTAACTTTACAAATTCACTATGAATAACAATTTCATGGGGGTAATTATCAGCCCACATTTGACAGGTGAAGAAATGGAGCTACAGAGTAGCTAAGTCATTTTATCACGGTCATACAGCTAGTCAGAAAAGCCCTAGAAATATGTGCTATCTTTCTTTTCTGATGATCAAAGGATTGTTATTAGAAATGGTCAGATCCTGCTAGTCAGTGTGAAGGAGAGAAAACATTGATGCAGAACTAGACAAAGCTGAACTTTGATCTGGATGTTTTGATTCTGTATATTCTTATAAAGGCATTTTTAACTGAGAGGAATAATTTTATGTATAAGAGGAGAAGGGGAGTGGGGACAGGGATTGAACCTAGGGACTCACACATGCCAAGCACATGTTGAACGATATCCTGACCCTAGAGATTAATATTAATATAAGGGACCATATAGTGATTTTAAATCATATAGTTTTTTTATATTTCATGTAGATGATGTCTAAAGGTCAAGAAATGAATTCCTAATAAAAAGTACCCAAAAGACATACAGAAATAAATAACCCTGCGGGCTTTAAGTAAAGCAGAGTATCCTCCACAACGGGGATGGGTCTCATCCAATTAGTTGAAGGACTTCATAGGATCAAGACTGCCCTCCTCTGAGTAGCAAGAAATTCTGCCAGCAGACTGAATGAGCTCTTGAACCATGAGTCTAGCCTCAGTCTTCAGCCTGCTCCCTTCCATGCAGATTTTGGACTTGCCAAGCCTCCATAGTTACATGAGCCAATCTCTCTCCTTATTTCTTTCTTTTTGTTTTTTTGTTTTTTTTTTTGTTTGTTTTTGTTTGGCCACACCCGTTTGATGCTCAGGGGCTACTCCTGGCTAAGTGCTCAGAAATTGCCCCTGGCTTGGAGGGACCATATGGGATGCTGGGGGATCGAACCACGGTCTCGATCTTTCCTTGGCTAGCGCTTGCAAGGCAGACAACTTACCTCCAGCGCTAGCTTCCCAGCCCCTCTCCTTATTTCTATAAGGCATATGCATATTCTTATGTGTTGCATTATATTATATAACATATATTTATAATGAATTATATACATAGACTTTATAAATGTATTAAGGTACATCCATACTATTGGTTCTGTTTCTTTTTTTGTTTTGTTTTGTTTTGTTTTGTTTTGTTTTGTTTTGTTTTGGGCCACACCCGGCGGTACTCAGGGGTTACTCCTGGTTGTCTGCTCAGAAATAGCTCCTGGCAGGCACGGGGGACCATATGGGACATCAGGATTCGAACCAACCACCTTTGGCCCTGGACTGGCTGCTTGCAAAACAAACGCCGCTGTGCTATCTCTCCGGGCCCTGGTTCTGTTTCTTAAGAGAACCTTGGCTTATATAATACATGAATTGGTTGTGGAACTTGTGTTTTTCAGAAATGGTTTTTGAGAGATGGATTCCATCATACTTGCTTTTTTATAATGTTATGCCCCATCCACTTCTTCAGAAGAGCTGGGTCTGTGTTCTGTCTCCTGATTCTGGGCTGGGGTATATTTTGGGTATATAAACAAAGGTACAGTTTCTGCCTGGCTACTTTTCTTTCAGCACAAGGGCCGCTTTATTTTCTTTCTTGGGTACCCATCAGTTCTCAGGGCTTACTCCTGGCACTGTGTTCTTTGCGGTGCTCAGCAGACCATATGGGGTGCCAGGGATAGAACTGGGAATAAAGCATTGCTGTGTTGAATGAGCAAGGACTATGCAGGACCTGTGTTCAACAGTTACTCCATGTGGCAAAAGTCCAAACAATAGTGCTCAGGGATTTGGGGATTTGCAATTCCCACTTTTGAAAGTAGGAGGAAAACTGCTTGCTGAGTCAATCCCTGCCCTTGGACAGAAAGAGACAGCTCCAGTTCTTGAGCTCTTCTGATTAGTCAGAAGATACAGACAGGAATCCCACTTACCCTATATATAGAATTGTCTACAGTAGCAGAGTTTGAAGGACAATTAGGAAGTGGGGGGGGGTCTCTGTTCTACTGTGAGAACTGAGACCCAAGGATAGAAAGGAAGGGATGTCTTGCTGGAGGGCACATTGGATGGCAGCCCTTGAAGTGAAGCCATAGTCTATGTGAGGACAAGCCAGAACAGGATGAAAATTTTATATTGGGGATGAGTCATAAGCAGGGGAAGAAGTTACTGGGTGGTAATTATCTCAATCTCAGCATGTTCCAGGACTGCCTGCAAGAAGGGGGGTGTTATGATATAATGAGGGTTCAAATCTGCCTTGGTTTCCCCATTCCCTGCTATAGCACAAACCAGCTCCCACCACTCTCTGGGCATCTTTAGTCTTTTCACAGTGGGGTGAGAAGGTGGGATGAGTCAGAATAATCCTGATCATCACCCCCAAATCTCACACAGCGTCTCTTTCACAATACCCTGCTCATATCAGATACCCTTTGCCAACACAACAACGACTATAATAAAACGACAAAATTCTCTTTGCCAAGTTCTCAGTAAATACCTATAGTTTTAGTTGGGGTACCTCTAACCTCCAAATATCCATTCTTTCATTGAACCAGTATGTATTTTCTTGCAACATCTCCTCCTTTTGCCTACACTCTGCTCCTCTCTAACCCACAAGACACACCTGCTCTAGCCCCTGTGCAGTCAAACCAAGAAGTTATTTCACTGTATATCTAAGTCATCAGTACTCATCAGCACGTCACTTTCCTGACCTGGCTTTGTGGGGATGGTGGGCGAGGCTGGAGGATGTGTGCAAATGATATTGTTATTGTGGTCACAGGCCAATTCTGTCCTAACTATTGTCTTCTTCAGACATCATAAGGATTGAAAGGAAGGTTGGATTGCTGGTAGAGGGGTTCAAAGACACAAGAGATAAAGAGATGTGTGTGTGTGTGTGTGTGTGTGTGTGTGTGTGTGCGCTTGTGCATGTAGTATTGTGATTTACAGATTCTTCATGAGATTAAACCCAAAGTTTCTGGCTCAGCTTCTCCATTGGAGGTGTGAAAAGTATTGTGAAATGTATAAGACAAAGATATGGAAAAGCTGATTGGGAATGATGTATACACAATCTAACCTCTGATGCTTTACAGCCAAAACGATCCTCACTATCAGTGATTGCTAGGAATTAGCTACAACAGTAACAGACTTAAAATTTCCTCACCAGGGTGCTGGAGCTATATCATAGCAGTAAGGCATTTGCCTGGCACACGGCCAACACGGGACGGACCCTGGTTTGAATCCTAGCATCCCATATAGTCCCTCGAACCTGCCAGGAGAAACTCCTGAGCACTGCCAGGTGTGGACCCCCCCAAAAAAATTTCCTCACTATCTTGCTAAAAGGTTTGTTTATTTTATTCTCTCTTTTTATTTCCCCAGCTTTTACCGTGCCTATGTAAAATAACAACCACTTTTGTAAGTTCTGATCTGGGATTCCCACCTCTTGCAGAGAACAATAGAACACAATTTATGTTCTCCTTAGGATAGCTGGAGCTATCTGTCCTTACTATGTCCTTACTGCCCTACCTGGGGGTAGTATCTGTACTCAGTAAAATAAAAGAAGTTTATTTATGGTGGAGAGATGAGGTAGAAGACTGCCAGACTCTATGTGTTTTATCTTCAACCTGGTTTGGATTATTTCATACATGACCCTGATTCAGAATCTAAGCTTGGAGATACAGCACATGGGGTGATTTTACAGAGGTAAAGTTCTGTCTCTATTCAGTCACCAGGAAGTCATGTTATCATGAAGTTCTACATCTTTCTCTTCTTCTGGACTCTGAGCTGCATGAAGAAGGCCTGGGCTCAATCCTTCCCCGCTGGGTTTTAGAGTGGACTCTTAGTGCGGGGTCCAGAACATGGTAGTTACTTGGTCAATGCCGATGAGACCAATGAGTGAATGCCCCTCCCTGTCCCTTGGCTAGCAGGAGGGTGTGCATCCGGGACCTGATGCTCACCAGCTTCCTGCCACACCCACACTCCATCACCTGCCTGCACCCCAGCTTCCCCACCCACCTCTAATCCCTCTCTCAAACTGTCACATTCCAAACACCCTGCCCTTCCATTCAGACTTCCTTTTCAATAACAGCCTCAGAGAATGTGGCCTCAGATCCAGGTGGCTGACCTGCCACTGGCCTCAGTGGGACCTGAATATATGTCATGTCTGTTCTGGGTCTCATTTCTCTTCCTTTTTTCCCACTTCCAATTTGTGTCCAGGCACCGTGATGTACAGTATTATTAATGATAGTTTCATTCATACAGTGCTCTAACAACTCAGCCTCTACCAGAATGCCAACCTCTCTCCACTGTGTTCCCCATCTCTTCCCATCTACTCCCACTCCCCAAAGCTCAGTTCTGTAGGTATGTTACCTTTGACTGTTTTTCTCTAACTCTGTTTCTTTATATCCCACATATGGAAGTGACCATTCTGTATCTGTTTTACTCCCTCTGGCAGACTTCATTTAGCATAATACTATCTAGCTCCAGCCACATTGTGGTGAATGGCATGATTTCATCTTTTTTAATCACTGAGTACTATTCCTTTATGTATGTGTGCATGTGTGTACATAGATATACATCATAATTTCTTAATCCTTTTATCTGTTCTTGGACACTCAAGCTGTTTCTATATCTTGGCAATTATAAATAGTGCTGCAATAAAACAAGGACACTGTTTTTGGACCCTTGGGGATAGATGCTAAGAAGTGGAATTGCTGGGTTGTATGGGAGCTCAAATTTCACTTCTTTGAGAATTCTCCATACTGTTTTTCATAGTTTTCTTATGACTAACATGACTCAGAAGATGCTGGGTTTGGAGTGTCTGTGGTTTGTTGAATAAAGGCCCTCCTGGGTTCTCCCTGCCTCTTCTATTTCCTAAGAATGGGTATAAATACACTTATACCTCTTGTTGCCTCTTGCAAGACACTATTTGATGCAGGCCTGAGGATCTATAAGCCAGACACAGGGAAATATGAATATTAGGGCATTCTCTTTTTTTCTATACCAAGATTTCAAACGCAGAACTTCAAATAAATCAGACAAATGCTTTACTGCAAAGCTATAGTTTTAGTTTCTTTCTACCCTCCCCATCCCATAGCCTTCTGGCCCCTCCAGCTTTGCTTCTCATCTTCTCTCTTTCTCCCTCATTTCTTCTCTTTTTCTTCTTGATCTTGCAAGGCTATTAGGAGCCTGGTTTCAGAAGTACACACTTGAGTTCAAGTGAAGGTTTCATCACTTGTTGCTGGTATGATCTAAAGTCAGTGACTAAACCTTTAGGAGAAAATGGAGTGATGGTACTAGACCCTCCCATCTCAGCTGAATTTTAAGGATAAAGATGAAGTAACTCAGAGTACTTAACTTAGAACAGTTCTGGCATATAGTAGGAGTGAATAAACGTTTGTGTTATTGATCCTATTATTATCAGCAATGTTTGCCTGCGAGTTTCTGACTATTATTCCAGTATTTTGCCCATTACTGCCATCCTGAATTTTTTGGCTATGTGACCTTGAGTAAGTTAGTAGACCTTTTTTGAGGCTAGGAGTTACTTCCTTGAAAATTGGCAATTATAATAGAGGGCTTTGGGGATGAGAAAGCAATGAATAAGTAAGAAAATGGTAAAATGTATCTCCTCAGCCATAAAGTCTTGAGAGTAAAAGGAACCATTAATAAAAACCCTAGGAGCTACAGGGACAGCTGAATGATTTGGAACAGATGCTTTGTATGGTGGAGACCAGACCCCATCCTGTTATCACATGGTCTTTGGTCACTACCTGGAGGGGCACTCAAGCGCCTATGAATTGGGGGGAATATTTCAGCCAGTAAAAGTGGACTCCTTGGGCCCGGAGAGATAGCACAGTGGTGTTTGCCTTGCAAGCAGCCAATCCAGGACCAAAAGTGGTTGGTTCAAATCCCGGTGTCCCATATGGTCCCCCGTGCCTGCCAGGAGCTATTTCTGAGCAGACAGCCAGGAGTAACCCCTGAGCACCGCCAGGTGTGACCCCCCCCAAAAAAAAACTAAAAAAAAAAAAAGTGGTCTCCTTACATATGAGGCACTTAGTACAAGTTGGAGCCTAAATTGTGAGGTCAACATGAAAGGACAAAGTCACAGCTTTCTGGTCGTGATTGAGGGCCCCTGCATATATGCTCGATAATAAACCTCTTGCTTTTGCATGACCCTCGAGTCTTGATGTCTGAGAGCTGCGACTTCGTCCTTTCAAACAGTTCATAGTTTTTATTTATTTTTAGTTTTGAGGGATCCTGCTGAATAGTATTCAGGTATCCCGGGGACTCTCCCTGTGATACTTGGCCAACTGGGTTGGAAGATATGGATCTGCTTGGTGCTTGGGCCTTGATCTTAGGGACCATCAAGGCTACCTGCCCCTTTGTTGCTTGGGGCTTCCAAGGCTACACTCAGTGATGCTTGGGGGCCAGGTGGTGCTGGGGATAGAACCTGGATCATGCTGCCCAATCCCTGTACTATCTACCCAGCCCCAGATATGGGTTTTGTGTAGTTTCCCCACTTCTCTCTCCAAAGTGTCCCTACCCTTCTGTTTCTCCCATTCCAACAGTAAGACTTCTGTTTTACTTTCTTATCCTTTAGTTTGTTACTGCAAGGACCCAACAGCCTGTGCATTTTTCTGGTGTACCCTGTTCCTTCCAACCCGCTATTGTGCAGAAACTGACATTCAGCCACTGGACATATCATTCTCCTGGGCTCAAGAGCCATCAAACCCACAACCCTTCTGCAGGTGGTCAAGTCCTGGGGAATCTTTGTGACCCCTCACTCAGGATGAAAGGTCTCATCTCTCCATCTCTTGTCTCACCCGCTGGGCCTGGAGATCATCAGCCTGAGGAAGAGCACTCCTAAGACTTTGGCACTGCCTGAGACTATGGAAGCTGCCTGTTGTTTGGGCCACACCTGGTGATGTTCAGGGGTTACTCCTGGCTATGCGCTCAGAATTGCTCCTGGTTTGGGGGACCATATGGGACACCAGGGGATCGAACCGAGGTCCATCCTAGGCTAGCTCTGGCAAGGCACACGCCTTACCGCTTCGTGCCACTGCTCTGGCTCCTCACCAGCTCTTTATTGTTTGCTTGCTCTTTTTTAGTTTTTTTTTTTTTTTTTTGGGGGGGGGGCAAACCTGGCAATGTTCAGGGGTTACTCCTGGCTGTGCACTCAGGAATCACTCCTGGCAAGTTTAGAGACCAGGTGGGATTCTGGAGATGGAACCTGGCCTATCTTATATACAAGGCAGTACCAATCTGCTTTACTCTCTCTCTGTTACCACCCCATCAATTCATTAACACCTTTCCAGCAGCACTTTGACACTGACATCCAATGAAATTGTGTTTCTCCCAAACGTCATTCAGGAGGAAGACTGCAGAAGCCAGTCTCCCAGACTCCACACTCAGCAGAACTGGGTTTTAATGGGCCCATTATGAGCCCATCTTCCATGTGCGTCAGGGGCACATGACCTCTATAGCTAAAGGATTAATTAGGGAGGTGCCTGGGGGCACAGCCCAATCTCTCTTTCCTTCCTGGTCCTGTTGGAAGCTGCCAGCCTCTTGGTCATCAGCAGGCAATGGCTCATCCACTTCAACCCAATGACCCGGCAGCAGCCAACACCCAGTTCTTCCCTGACACAGTATTTTTGATGCTTCTTATTTTTTGTGGGATGGGCAGTACTCACAGCTTACTCCTGATTTTGCATTTAGGGATCACTCCTGGAGGAGCTCGGGGAACCTGGGAATTTAACCCAGGTTAAATTGCAAAGCAAATGTCCTATCCACTGTTCTATCTCTCTAGCCCCAATTATTTACTTCTGAGCAAAAAGATAAGCAATGGGCTGCTACTTAGACTCTATTGAGGAGAATTCCAGAACCATATCTGAACTCTGTGTAGTTAAGCTCTGAGGTCAATGGTGTACCGCAGACATTGTGGATGTGTGGGTGAGGGAGCCCTGGCCCCACACTTTCCCTTCAGGAGCTGATGTCTCAGCCTTTCCTGCAGAAGAGGCTGACCTCTCTCTCTCTCTCTCTCTCTCTCTCTCTCTCTCTCTCTCTCTCTCTCTCCCCTCTCTCCTCTCTCCTTCTCTTTCTCTTTCTCCCTCTCTCTCTTTCTCTCTCCTTCTCTCTCTCCTTCTCTCTCTCATATCTATCTAGCATCTATATATCTCTGGGGAGCAGGTTCTGAGAAAGCAATAGAAGATTGGGAAGCAGAATCAACTAATAGTGTATGCTCTTGGCTTAATGTGTTTTACCTGATGATTTAGAGATGGAGAAGTGGAGAAAGGGCCACCCAGAAAGTTAGTGACAGATTTGACAACTGGCCAGGGCATGTTTTTTCTCAGTAGTGGACCTTGGCTAAACTTAAGAATGATAGTACTTGAGGCTGGAGAGATTCTACAGCAGATAAGGTGCTCGCTTGCACAGAGCTGACCTGGTATCCCATATGGTCCCCCAAGCTCTGCCAGAAGTGATTCCTGAGAACAGAGCCAGAAGTAGCTTCTGAGCATCACAGAGTGTGGCACAACAACAACAACAACAACAACAAAAACAAAAACAGCAGCAGCAACAAGAACAACATGAACAACTTTAGGCGCATAGGGAGTGGAGTATCTAGGGGGCCCAGAGAAGCAGAGGCTGAAGGGAACAGAGCCACAAAACCATGATTAATAGAGAGATTAACCACTGATTGAAACAGTAGGCTGGGGAGTATGGGGGGCAATGGGGGGGGCTGACCCGTGATCACGGCCTGAGAGCCCAGGTGCTCTGAATGTTGGCAACTGCCAGTGGGGAACAGAGGAAGTTGAAATAACAAGGAAATGAAATTAATCTGCCTTTGAAAGTCAAAGATAAACAAGAGTTGGCACCTAGAAGCATCACAGGCTGCTGAACAATTACAAACAGGAAGTCTGGAATTAGAAACTATTTTTTTTTCTTTCTTTTTTTGGCAGGGGGAGGTTTATCTCCTAAGCTCTGCTCAACTCCAACTAATTCTTGGCTAGATATTGAATGCAAGGGCCCAAAGATGGGGAGCGGCTTAAGCCTTTCAGTACCAGGGATGATTGCACCCCGCCATGCTCAGAGGACCTTGTGGTGCTGGGGATCAAACTTGGGTCAACCACATGCAAAGCATGCATTTTTTTTGGGGGGTTTTTTGGCTACACCTGTTTGATGCTCAGGGGTTATTCCTGGCTAAGCCCTCAGAAATTGCCCCTGGCTTGGGGGACCATATGGGACTCTGGGGGATTGAACCACGGCCCTTCCTTGGCTAGCGCTTGCAAGGCAGACACCTTACCTCTAGCGCCACCTCACCGGCCCCGCAAAGCGTGCATCTTAACATCTGTGCTATCTCTCAGGCCCCAAAAACACTTTTAAGAGCTAGGCAAGTAGGACCCTGTGTCTGAGGATCTGTTTTGGCTGGGACCCTGATGTAACATCAGCCCACCTGCTCAGTATCTCCAAGACAGGTGAATGAGTCTGAATCAGGGTTGCACAAGAAATAATCCAGACCAGGCTGAGGTTTGAAACGTGTAGTCTGGCAGTCTTCTACCTAGCATGGAGAGCCTCTGCTGCCTGTCAGAACTGCCATTTTTATTGAGTAGTGGGACCACCCCTGGGTGGGGTAGTAAACCCACCCAAGTTTACAAGTAAGCCAATCTCTGTTTGGGGGTAAATCTAAGTTGTAAACAAACATATAAAGAAAGCAGGGGATGATCTTTGTTTTGGGTAAAATAAGGTAACCCAACACCCTGATACTTGGCTAGGGTGAGTGTAAAAGGGTGGGAGAGGTTGTTCCATCCTTGTATGGGGATATGGGGGTCCCACTCTGTAAGATAAGAATATAGAGGCACCAAGAGAACATTGTCTTGCTCTCACCCTGGGGTCCTTGTATCGGGGATATGGGGGTCCCATTCTGTAAGATAAGAATATAGAGGCACCAAGAAAACATTGTCTTGCTCTCACCCTGGGGTCCTAGGGTGGGAATAGAAAGCAGGTTGAAGACCCTGGATTGCTTTCTTCTCTTCTCTCAATCCACACCCCCCAAACTCTGCCCAGAAACTTTTCTATACTCAGGTTTATGAGAATTCAGGCCTACTGGTTGTCCTCTTGTGCTCTCCACTCCTTGACTAACAAAGCATGTGGGGTTGGTGGGTGGTGACCTGGCTAGGACTTGGTGTGTTCTGGGCTGGCTCTTTCAATTATAAAGGAGCAAAGATCTCCTGCAAGTCCTTGCACCCCCCTCCAATTCTAAGAATTACTGTTTCATTCCAGACTCACCCCTTTCTGAAGCTCCATGCAGTGACCTATGGCTGCTAGGCCCCCAGATTCTGCTCACTCACCTGTCATGCTGTGGTGGCCAGCACAAATGCTACTGCCTCTGCTCAGTGGTGTGTGACCTGTCAAGATGGTGTGTCCGAGCAGCCAGCTTGCCCCAAGCTCAGAGGACAAATCTTGGGACACTCCTAAGACAGTCAGAATTCAAGAGGAGGTGTGGTCCCACTCACCCGGGCAGTGACACCTACCAGACACCTAATGACCGGGTGATGAGCAGGTGAGGCGTGGGAGGGGACAAGACTATTAGAAAGGCAAAGTAAAGAGCTAGGCTGGGGGAGAAACTGAGGCTAGGGAACATTTGAGGAGCAGCCAAGTAAGGAGAGCATCAGAAGGGGTGGGAGCTAGGTACAAGGTCAGCCACTGATACACCTCAGTAATATGGTCAGGAAGTGGATAGGATCCCTTGTCCCCCATGTCCTTCTTGGACCATTTCTTCCTTTTTTGGTGTCCCAGGGCTACATTGTTTTTAGGAGATCTAAAAACATCTCCAGGGTAAAGGGTACTTCCAAGGCACACTTGCACCCACAGCCTCAGTCAGGCTGAACTGAGAGAATCCCTGGGTTCAGAGAAACAAAGTTCAGATTTTCACAAATCTGGGTTTGAAATTCAGCCCTTGCATTCTGGCCTTTCTGGGACTTAGCTGAAGAAGACTATGGGGCTGGAGTGATAGTACAGTACTTTGCATTCAGCCAACCCAGGTTGGATACCTGGATCCCCATATGGTCTCCTGAAACTTCCAGGAGTAATTCATGAGCACAGAGCCAGAACTAATTCCTGAGCATCTGGTCCAGTTTAATAGCTGTCCTGTCCAAGGTTATAGTTTCATGGATTATGGCACCAAAGCACCAACCAACCAAAAATAAAAAGAAGATGGTGGCCCCCAACTTTTTCCAGATCCTCTCAAGGGATGATGGTGACCATCATTCTTGGGTAGAGCCTTGAAGCTTAGGGTATCTGAATCACCTGCCATCCTCCTCCCAACTTCCATGGCTCATACTTTGGGAGCTGAAGCATTCTAACGCTTGCCCACACCCTTCCCAGAAAATGTCCCATGGAAGACTTATAAATTTTGACATGAGGATGCCAAGCAGACTTGCCTCTACATGAGTTAAATCTACACCGGTGGTGCTAGAGAGAGAGAGAGAGAGAGAGAGAGAGAGAGAGAGAGAGAGAGAGAGAGAGAGAGAGAGAATATAGGGGTGAATGTGTTTGTTTTGAATGTGGCTGATGCTGGTATCACATATGTTCCTTGAGGACATCAGAAGTGGGTCTTGGGACCAGAGTTGAGAGTAGCTCCTAAGTACTGACAGTACTAACATCTCCAAATACACATATACATATATACACATATAAGTGTGTACACATACATACATAAACACATCCACTCTGCCTGATTTCTTGGGGGTGCCTTCTCTTCTGGGCAACTCCATAACATCCTAATTACCATGAGTTAATTGCCAACTGTCCCAGAAGCCTGGGGAGGAGGTAAAGAGGGAAGAGGGAGCTTGTTTAGAGTCAAAGTCAAGTCTAGTCTTTGATTTGTGAGATTGAGAGACAAGAAAACTATGACCTTTGGCAGGATGTCTGTCAGCATCTCTCCTTATAAATTAGAAGGCTGGACTAGATGCTTCCCAGCTCCTCATCTTAGATCTCAGCCCCCCAAGCTTCCCACGTCTTCAAGTTTTCCTGAGTGCTGGCAAGAATGTTTTTGTTAACAAAGTGCCTTGAGGATGGGACTGGGCAGAGGTGAGGGGATTGGGAAGGAGACCCTTTGAGAGATGGCAGGGAGGGGCAGCTAGAGGTCTGTGCTCTCTCTGTGATCACCAGATACCTGAGAAAGTATGCAAAAGCCCCATTGTGTTTGATGTGATAAATTCCTAATAGAAAGTGGCCAAGGCAAGGAGCTCTGCTTGCTGGTTTGATGTGGGGCAGACCTCTTTAATAGGCTCTTTGCAGTCTTCATTGCCTTTAATTACTGTCACTGGCACCTGCTCAGAGCTCTTTTGCCCTCCTGCCCTGCAGCCTGCTGCCTTAGTGGTGATGGGGGCAGATATGGACACTTCTCAAGCTACTCCTGTGCCTCACTAATGATAGCTTCATCAGGGTTCTTTATCTTTCATCTGGGGTTTGCCTGTACTGTAATTGGGGCTCCTAGAAGAGGGGGCATTCACAAGTACTCCAATGACCCCCAAAACAGCTCCTACTCAGATTTAGGGGGACCTTGCTTAACCTGGCAGTAAAGTCCTAGGATGACATTCAGGAGACTGGGTTCTGCCATCTTGGAGACAAACAGAAATGACCATGTGTGATTCTGGACAAATCACTCAACTTATCTCAGTCCTTCATTCTTGAAATAGGATGCAGACTAGGTCTTACTCATTTGAACATTTTCTTTCTTTCTTTCTTTCTTTCTTTCTTTCTTTCTTTCTTTCTTTCTTTCTTTCTTTCTTTCTTTCTTTCTTTCTTTCTTTCTTTCTTTCTTTCTTTCTTTCTTTCTTTCTTTCTTTCTTTCTTTCTTTCTTTCTTTCTTTCTTTCTTCCTTCCTTCCTTCCTTCCTTCCTTCCTTCCTTCCTTCCTTCCTTCCTTCCTTCCTCTCTCTCTCTCCTTCCTTCCTTCCTTCCTTCCTTCCTTCCTTCCTTCCTTCCTTCCTTCCTTCCTCTCTCTCTCTCCTTCCTTCCTTCCTTCCTTCCTTCCTTCCTTCCTTCCTTCCTTCCTTCCTTCCTTCCTTCCTTCCTTCCTTCCTTCCTTCCTTCCTTCCTTCCTTCCTTCCTTCCTTCCTTCCTTCCTTCCTTCCTTTCCCCTCCCCTCCCCAAACATTTTCTATTAGTATGTCCTAAAGTGAATGACAGAGCTGATTTTTGGGTTTTTTTTTGTTTGTTTGTTTGTTTGTTTGTTTCTGAAAAGGACCAGGTAAGAGAAATAAGTTTTGGATCATTTGGATTTAAAGTGATCAGGTTTAAGAGAGTAGCCAGCTCAAAGAACACAAAGAACATTTTTTAAAAGACAAATGCACATCTATGTTCATTGCAGCACCAGGATATGAAAACAACATAAATGTTCAAGACTGATGAATGGGCAAAGAAGTTGTTATACGAACACAGTGGAATTCTATGCAGATACCAGAAAAGATGTAATCTTACCATTAGCTACAAAATTTGGTGAAACTGATGAGCATCATGTTAAGTGAAAAAAGTCAGAGGGAGGACAAATACCAGATGATCTCACTTATCTGTGATATAGATACAAAATAAGGCAATAGAGTCTCGAATGATGCAAACCCTTGGATTTAGTTGTAGATCTAATATTACCAAGCAGTAAGGGGAGGATAGGAGGGTTTGGAGCCACACCTACCTGTGCCCATGGATTACTCCAGGGGGTACCCTACGCTGTGTGGGGGATTAAACCAGGGTCAGCTACATGGCATTTGCCTTTGCTCATGATTCACATGGGTTCCATCTCTGGCATCCCATATGGTCCCCTGAGCCCACCAGGAGTGATTCCTGAGTACAGAACCAGTAGTGACCCCTGGGCACTACCAAGAGTAGCTCAGAAACCAAAAAAGAAAAAGCATATCACTAATCTCTTTATTTTGGAGATCATCTTAAGCAATTGGAAGTCCCCATCAGCAATTCTCAGCCAAGCAGGTTGGTGATCCAGTGCCAGGAACTGAGAATGTGTTGCTGGGACCACCAGGCCACCCCAACAGTACTGAGTGATGCTGATGGAATTAAATGGTTCTGGGAACTGAATCTGGTTGGGGGCATGCCAGGCACATACCCTAACCACCATGATTTCTTCCAGCCTCCAGTGATTTTTTTTTAAATCCTAGGCAGTATTTAAGAAGTCCAGAAATTACTCCCAACTATAGTGGCTGAGTTCTTGGGTATAACAAGTCCAATAGCACTAGGGATCCTCTTGGTTAGGTCTGGTGGACCACAGGGTAGTGGTAGCAATCTAAACCAGGATCTTCACATGCACCCTAACCCTTTACACTATTTCCCCAGCTCCAGATCAAAGTAATTTTTAGAATACTATTAAGGCTTTTTTTCACTCTCAATATCTCACTAATTTGTCCAGAGGTTATATGATATGCTGTAATGCAAAAGTGGAATGCAAAAGTAGATAAGGAAATATAGTTTTTTCTAGTAACTTTTCTATTTAGTTAGACAAATAAAACAACACTCAGTAATATTATTTCTTGTTTGGGAAATGACTACTATTTTTCATAAATATGTGTTGTTCATGTTAAAATGTCATAGGTTTATTAGTTTTTAAATGAGTTCATGAATAAATATTTTGTATGCTTCTCAGTATTAATTTTCAGCTTTCTATCCTGGTTAAAAATCCATTGATAGTACGCACATAAGGACTCATGCTTTGAGATTTTTAGGTATTTTATTTTTTACTTTATTTTGGGGCTACACCTACCAGTGCTCAAAGTTTGCTCTTGGCCTACTCACAGGGATCACTCCTGACAAGGGTTGGTGGTACCCTATGAGACAGTAGGTATTGAACCCATGTCAACAGCGCACAAGACAAGCAGACTATCCACTGTACTATCTTTATGGCCCCTTAATTTTGAGGTATTTTAATCTGCATGGATAATTGTCCCTCTCTTTCTTCCCTCTGTTGCTATGACCATAATCATGGACACACACATACTTAATTCTAAAGCTGGCTGAAGTGGTACTCACATGTGTGGAAATCATAGTCCTACGACAGTGCTCATACAGTTTTAGTTGCAGGCTCACCGAGGTCACACACTTTAGCTGGTGATGCTATCAAACACCTGACTGTGTACAGAGACCACATGATTTGCTGTCCTCCTTGGATGTCCAGAGTCAAACCCATAGGGACCATGTTTAGTGCACAAGGGCGGCCCTCAGATTGAACTCTGAGACTCAAGTTAACAATATAGCACCTTTTTGCCACTGAGTCATCCCTACACTTGAGATGCTCAATTTTATTTTATTAATTTTGGTTTTGGAGCCACACCTGGAAGTGTCAATGGCTTAGTCTTAAATCTGTGCTTAGGATTCTCTCATGGATGTGTACACAGGGACAATATGGGGTGCCTGTAATAAAACTAGATATGGCCACATGCCAACTAATCCATAGTATGATCTCTCCGGTTCCTGGATCCCCAGCATTTTAGTTAATTAATTAATTAATTAATTATTTTTGGGCTACATCCAGTGATGCTCAGGGATCATTTCTGGCTCTATACCCAGTGGTCACTCCTAGCAGGGCTCAGGGGACTGTCTGGAGTATCAAGTATTAAACAAGATCAGCCACATGCAAGGAAAGCATCTACTATACTGTTTCTCCAGTCTTTCAACATTTTTAAAAGGGCAATGAGATTAAGACAAATGCTGTGAGAAATGCTGGTCTTAGAGGATATGTACCCTCTGAAATTCAAGTTCTATTAGGACTGACCCATATCAAAAAGGGTAAGAACTTGAGTCAGTGCTTTCAGCACAGATGTGGCATATGCTTAGAAAATTTTAGGGGCAGCTATACTATGCCGGAGGCAGCCCACGCACCTTCCTTTCCAGACCTCATGTCTCCAGCAATAGTAGGTCTGATTTTCACAGAATTCCAAGGTCTGAGCAGCTGATTGGATCTAGGATCCCCTTAATTCTCAGGTAGGAGTCACCTACATCATCTCAGGAATTTATTTTCATAGGACAGTGACTCAGAAACACCCACCAAAGCTGTACTGGGCTGGTGACTTGTCCTTCTAGGCTTTTGTCAACCCTGAGCTGTAAAGTGGAAGATAATACTGCTCCATCCCACTTCAGGGCCAAGTCATCAGGCAATTCATAAAAGACCATTAAATTCTAACTTACCTTAATATCACTTCATCCCAAGAGTAATAACCACAGTGACATAGGCAACATTCAGGCTATAGAAGGGAGGTACTTGCACAGCCAGAAGGCAAGTCACTCTTCCAGCAGCATCATTATACCTTGTTTTGCCACTGTGTTTGGACCAAAACTATGGGTCATGCCAGGAGGGTGAAGTGGTGCCAGCCCACCCTAGCTTCCAGGTATTTTATGCATCAGTTCACCTATCAAACATCAATGGGATCTGGAAACTGCTATAAAGTTCCCCCCAAGACCAGAACTTATATATTCATCCTTCAATTCACTACTTCTAAAATTTGTTCAACCAAGAGATCTTTGTATCCACTTAAAGGCAAACCAACTCAGACACTTCAGAGATCTCAGGGCTTGTGGTTCTTTCTCTATGCTTTCCCAGGTAACACTTCATTCCAGATGTTTTACTACATATATACTACTACATATATACGACATATATACTATAGCATATACTACTGTAGAACAGCAGTATATAACTGAAACAACATTTGAATTGTCTTCAAATAAATTTCCTTTAAATTATATTTCCCTGGGACTCCCTGCCCAATGAAGCCAAGAGTTGCAGTGCTTTAGGGAAAGGATGGAAGGGAACAAGAATATTGGGCTACTGCCCAGAATTGGCTGCCTGATTAGGTGTTTTGGTTTATGTATGCTTTACTTTGTTCCCTACAAGACAATGATCCTGAAAATGAGGCTTTGCCAAAACAAAACAAAACAAAACCAGCCCCAAATTAAGAATTTAGTAAACTCTAAAGTTACAGTAAGACTCAGGAACTGGGCCTAATGGATTAGACCATTAAGGTGACTATACACTGGTGCCAGAAACCCCTGTAGATATCATGGAAAGGAAGTTTTTTCTAGGAAGTGATGGAAGTACATATCTGATGACTGTAGGAAGGATAAGGGACAGCACAAGTCTTCTCTCTGTACTAAGTTTCCAAAGACTTAAGACAGTAGGTGCAGGGGTATTGGTAGTTACATGCCAACATATAAGTTTGGGGGAAAACCTAACTTGAAAATGATTTTGGTCAACTTCCCTTTGTGAGGAAAAGACCGGAACAGTAACTGACTTGGGTAGGGAGTTTTCTGAGTTGGACGTAGGGATTTGCTCGGAAAAGGCAGGAAGAAACATTCGGGTATTTGATTGGAAGAGATGATCAGGGAGTTGAAAACACTTGCATTTGTTAAACTTCAGCAAATGTTCACCGAGAGTCTCACATTTCCCTGATGTGAAATTAACATTCAAGCAAAGAAAAACTGTAAGCAAATTTCAAACTTTAGTAAATGATAAGTATGCTGAAGTATTTAGAGGGAGATGTACCTATGAATGCAATTTATTTTGAAATGCACCAAAAAATGAGATGGATTGATGAACAGATGTGATTGATGAACAGATGGATTGACGAACAGATGTATATTTAAATGTTACTTGCAGAACTTGATGGTGGGTATATGGTGTTCACTAAAAATTTCTTTTAACTTTACTGTAGGCTTGAAAAAATTTACAAGAAAATCTGAAGGGGCTTTTGTTCCATGTAGTATCATTTTATCTAGCTACCAACCCCTTTTATATGCCCTAGCTGTATTTTGTGTATTTCCATCCTTAAGAATTTCAATACACAAAGGCAGAGTAAAGAAACTCTAAATCCAGCCTCCTTTGCAGCTAGCATATAGGCCTGCAACCTATTTGTATGTTATTATACCTGGCTCTAGCTCAGAAATGAATAATCTGATAACACTGATTCATTGCATTAACTATATTTGATGGTACTGGTGGGAATAGAGATCAGTTTCTACAGTCATTAAGCTTTCCTGAGACACTGTGAAGACAAGTTTCTGTCTCAGAAGTGGTATTATCAGATTGGGTATAGGAGAATCTGGAGCAGCTGCTGATTCCTTGTAGGCCAGTCCTGAGGTTCTAGCCATATTTATGGAAGTTGAAATCTCCAGATGATTCTGTGAGTTCTTATTCCCTTGATAATTGCTTTTTTCTGATTTAAAAAAATCAGCAGAACAAGGAGACCTGAGACATTAGCATAAAGAAACCATCTTGTACTGAATAGGCAAGGATCCAGTATTCCCTCATGTCCCAGGAAAGCAAAGATAAAGAGAGGAGGTTTTCATTTTCTGGTCCAACAGGTAAGAAGGTTGAATGTCCTCAGGCTTTCCTAACAAGATGAAATATGGACACTGAAAACTCTTTTTATTTTTATTTTTATTTATTTATTTAATTTTGTTGTTGTTTTGTTTTTTGGACTACACCTGGTGGCAGTGCTCAGTGGTTACTCCTGACTCTGTGCTCATAAATTACTCCTGAGGGGCTGGAGTGGTGGAGCAGGGCGTAAGGCATCTGCCTTACACACTCAATAACCTAGGACAAACCGCGGTTCAATTCCCTGGTGTCCCATATGGTCCCCCAAGCCAGGGGCGATTTCTGAGCGCATATCCAGGAGTAACCCCTGAGCTTCATCGGGTGTGGCCCAAAACAAACAACCCCCCCCAAAAAAAAAAAAAAAACCAGAAATCGCTCCTGGCAGGCTCAGGGGATCATATGGGTTGCCTGGAATCAAACCTAGGTCTGTTCTGGGTCGGCCGCATGCAAGGCAAATGCCCTACCGCTGTGCTATCACTCCAGCCCTGTAAACTCCTTTTAGAACAGCCAGAGAAGTGAGAGAGACCATAGGACATATTGCTACTATTGAGTAGCTACAGAAAATGAAAATTTGCAGGAACAGAAACTGAGAGGGAGAATCCGCCATAGGAACCAACCACTACAGGGCCTGGACATTGTTATTGACATCCCGAACTGTTATCAACAAAGTGCTGGTGACTTAGTGTGAATAAGACAGAGATCAATATTCTCAGGAGCATCATCAAGAGCATTCTTGTGAGCTTTATCTCTAGGAGACCTATCAATTTCTCACAGTGAAGATAAGGGGAAAAAAATCCCCTGACAGTTCAGGCCAGGGGAGGAAATCAGGACCCATTTTGAAAAGTACCAAAACATTTTTTCTCTTTTTAACAAGGACTATCCTTAAGAAATCATTTTAGATAAGCCAATATATTAGGGTCGGAAAGAAACTAAATAATATAGTGTAAGGGAAAAACCCAACTCCAGCTTACCCTGGTCATGTGTCACAGTAAAGCAGGGAGCTGAGAAACACTTATGAAGGTAAGAGTCTTAGCTCACACAAATGCAGCCTCAGTGTTCAAACTGGGCCAGATCCATAGATGAACTCTCTTCTCAAATTAGATGTAAACCAAGCCATGAAGACTATGGGTACAGTGGCCCACACAACAGAAAGCTGGCCATCTCAGAAGGAGAGGATGGGTTAAGCCCCTGCTCTGCTGAAGTTACACTTGCTGCTTCCATCATCCAGAATCAGCATTTTCCTTATGGTTCTGCCTCATCACTGACCCTCTATGAGGATACCAATCTAACCACATTTTAGGTAAGCCAGTTTTTGGACTGATATCACCAGGACTTTTTGGAGTGAAATGTGGGCACTCTCCTCCCATATCTTCCTTCTTCAGGGGAGCCTGGCAGCTATAACGATGCCCACAAACACAGTCATCAGGCCAGCTCCATAGACTCACTGGCCACTGAATACATGCCCCTAAAAGTTATAGTATCAGTAATAGTGCTTTGAATTTCTGAATAATTTCATTTTTTGATGCTGTCATCCCTAAAAGGATACCCCAATTTAACAGAAGCTTACTAAAAACTTCTGCCATTGTATTAATGACTTAATTGGTGACACAATAATTTTTACAAACATGCTTAGTACTGTACTTATTTTCTTTTTTTACTCAACATTTTATTTTTATTTTTTCTTTCTACTTTTTCAATAACTTTGCTTTTACTTATCTAAAAACAAATGTATTGTGATCAACTATGTCAAATATGTGATGCATTTTCTTTGAATAAATATAAACAATGAGTCTTAGCCCAGACTTACTGAAAGACTGAGGTACAAGCACAAAAGTGTAGGGTGTTTTTCTTCTTTCTATATCTTAGCCCTACATTATAGAATGCCTATTTATAAAGTTACTGTTACACATATTATACAAGGCATACAATAAAAGGAAAAAACATAATTTGGAGAGATGGGACAAGAAATAGAACCAGACTCAGATACAATAGGGCAGCAGAAATGATCAGACTGGAAATGAAAACAACCATGGATAATACATAAGAATTCAAGTGGAAAAATCAGGCAATAAACAGAATAAATAGGAAAGAGCAGAGAGCAATTTTAAGAAAGAATTAAGAAGAAATGCTAAAAAAGAATGACTTTGCTGAGCTCATTTGCAGATTGAATGTGGTTGAGGAAAAACTCCATGAGCTTGAGGAAGGATTCTTCTAAAGGGGAAGCATAACACAACTAAAATAGAAACATAAACCTAAAAAAAAAAAAAAAAAAGGAATGAAAAAAAATCCTTGAGGACAGCAAATGTAACTGACCTATGAGTAATTGCAAGTATTGAATATAAGAGAGAAAGGAAGAGGAAATAAAGCAGCAATGACTAAAAATGGACTTTAAGTTAAAAATGGAGGAGCTCAAAGAAGATGATGGGCTGGCAATGGACTATGAGATAAGCAAACCATAGAAAGCCTGAAGGTCTCTCTACTTGTGATGTGAAACCACAACTTTCACCCTGGGAAGCAGCTTTGTTGTCAGAAGGCCAGAGGGAATCAGATTCCTTAATTGTCATCATCAGTCAAGGGCAGAGCAGACCAGCATCTTTAGACAGAAAGATAGACTCACAAACAGAAACTTCCACCCAGAACTCTCAGATCCAGTCCTGAAGGAGATAAGGTGGTGGAGAAGGAGACCTGAGACCAGGTCATTCATCTGGCAGGGATTGGGCCATCATTACAAGACACTTGTACTGAAAGTCTAAGGTACAATTAACCCCCGACATTAAAACATGTTTTTGGGACCAAGCAGGCCTGGGCTCATGTAGATTAGGCCAGTAGTAGAAAATTTAAAAACCCCATTTTTTCACTGTCTACAGAAATTACAGATACGAGATATTAACTCCTTGTCAGATGTAAGATGTACAAATATTTTTCTCTATCATGAGAGAGAGAGAGAGAGAGAGAGAGAGAGAGAGAGAGAGAGAGAGAGAGAGAGAGAGAGAGAGAGAGAGAGAGAGAGAAAATATGTGTGTGTAAATTTCTTTTGTTTTTGGAAACTTTTTTTTATTTAAACACCATGGTTACTGTTTTTTTTTCTTTTTACAAATAAAGTTGTTTATAATTGAGTTACAGTCATACACTGTAAAACAACCTTCACCAGTGCACATTTCCCACCACCAATGTCCCCAGTTTCTTTCTCACCCTTCCTGATGCCTTCTCCCCTTCATGTCTTTGGGCATGCCTTCTCTCTCTTTTTCTTTTTCCCTTTTAGACACCTTGGTTTGCGGTACAGTGTGCATTTTCAGTCAACAAGTCCCCAGTTTCCCTACTGCCCACCTTCTTCTACCTGCCTCAGGGGCAGGCATTTTACTTTTCTCTCTCTCTTTTGTTTTTAATACTGTGGTTTGCACTGTTGCTAATTAAAGGGTACCATGTTTATCTCCTTTCAACACCCAGTTTTTGTTCTGAGTAAACAGTTTGTGGAAGTTTTTTAACATCATACAGTTTCACTTGTTTATTCTTGCTTTTGTTTTAGGGCCTTTTTTTTTTTTTGTATTTGGGTTTTAGTTATAAAAATAAAACAAAAAAGCACCCCCCTTCACCACTGCAACATTTCCACCACCAGTGCCCTTCAGCTCCCTCCTCCTCAGCCCCTTGCCTATATTTAAGACAGGCATTCTATTTCTCTCATTGACTACCATTTTGTTTTGTTTTGTTTGGGGGGGTGGTCACACTGGGCAGTGCTCAGGGGTTACTCCTGGCTCTATGCTCAGAAATTGCTCCTGGCAGACTCAGGAGACCTTATGGGATGCCGGGATTTGAACCACTGTCCTTCTGCATGCAAGGCAAACACCCTACCTCCATGCTATCTCTCCGGCCTCTCACTACCATTTTCATGGTAGTTGTCAGTGTAGTTATTTCTCTAAATGAACTCACCACACTTTGTGGTAAACTTTATATTGTAGGCTGGACCTTCCAGCCCTCATCTCTATTGTCTCTGGGTGTTGCTACAATAATGTCTTTTATTTTTCTTAAATCCCATAGATGAGTGAGACTATTCTGTGTCTGTCTCTCCCCTCTGACTTATTTCACTTAGCATAATAGTTTCCACGTCCACCCATGTATAGGAAAATTTCATGACTTTATTTTTCCTGATGGCTGCATAGTATTCCATTGTGTATATGTACCACAGTTTCTTTAGCCACTCATCTGTTGAAGGGCATCTAGGTTGTTTCCAGGTTCTGGCTATCGTAAATAGTGCTGCAATGAATATAGATGTGCAGAAGGCTTTTTTTGTTTTGTATTTTTGTGTTCCTAGGGTATATCTCTAGGAGTGGTATAACTGGATCATATGGGAGCTCAATTTCCAGTTTTTTTTTTTTTGGGTCACACCCGGCAGTGCTCAGGGGTTACTCCTGGCTGTCTGCTCAGAAATAGCTCCTGGCAGGCACGGGGGACCATATGGGACACCGGGATTCGAACCAACCACCTTTGGTCCTGGATCGGCTGCTTGCAAGGCAAACACTGCTGTGCTATCTCTCCGGGCCCCAGTTTTTTTTTTTAAGAACTTCTATACTGTTTTTCATAAAGGCTGCACTAGGCAGGGCCTATATTCTTAGCCATAGTATTATGGAGTGCATTACTTTCTAGCCCCTTTATATTTATTCTATTTCTTAATTGATTTAATAAATAGCCCTATTTTGGGGGAAGGGATAGGTGTGGTAGCAAATCCAAGGTCCTGCTTAAAAGCCAATACTTGAGAAACAAGAGGTGGTTTGAGAAAAATAGATTTTATTTTTATTCAGATTTTGGCAACCAGAGGTGATGGCAATTTTTCTATACCTCCCCCCCAAAACTCATCTTTTCTTGCGTTAGAGTTTGAGGTTTATAGAGGTCAGGCTAGAAAATTAGTTTAAAATAGAAAATGGGTAAGAGGGGCTTGGGAGATAGTTCAACAATGGTTGGAGTATGTGCTTTGTACACAAGAGGCCTGGACTCAGTCCTGGGCATGGCCTACTCCTACGAGCAAGAATTTGGAATGGACCTTGGCACTGCCTGGTTCTTCTCCACCTCCTGTCAAAAGAAAAATTAGGTAATGAGTGGGTCAGTGGGAGAGTTATGTGGTCTTTTCCAGTTGGGGCTATTGGCTTAATATGTCACCAGGAGGTGTGGTATGTTCCTAGAAAGACTTGAGATAACATCACTAAGGAACATTTGTTTCTGGGGTCTGTATGACAATCTTCAGGGTTTTCTTTGGAGGACCTGGAATTTGTTATTTCCCATTTATCAGGGAAATGCATGAGGACCAACTTGAGGGAAAAGACCAAGAGGGAGTGAGATGTCTGCATGGGGGAAAACAAGATGGCATCTTTACTACCTGCATACTTTCAGGCATTGCAAAGATTCAGTAGAAATGCATGGAGGGGTTAGAAACTTGCTCTTTTGATTCAGTTTCAACAGTTTAAAATTCCCTATATTTTATCTTGCCAGGGACTGAACATATATTAGTGTCTTTGTTAGGCAAGGTTTTGAGGAAGATTTGTTGAGGAAGATTGAAGTTCTGGCACTTCTGCTATCAGATGTTATTTTTATTTTGTTAAGATTCCTTCTACTCATGCATCTACTCAGTCACATATAAAATGTTGCACTTTGCTCAGTGCAAAAATTATATTGCAGGTAGGGAGATAAAGATGATTAAGATGTAGTACTAGCCTCAAAGGAAAAATGTTTATGAGAGGTAAAACAAAAGCACAAAATAATTATAGCACATGGTATAAATGGGTGATTCCTAAGAAATAAAGAAAATGTTTCAACTCAGAGAGAAGCCAGGGCAGCTAAAGTTTCCTGGAAAATAGAATAAAAATAATTTGATTCTGTTGGAGAATTATGTTCTTTCTGTGAATCCTGAGTGCTTTCTAAAATTAAATTTAAAATGGAGTCAGTTGGAAAAAAATGCTCTCACAACCTAATTTCCTATCTTTCCTGCCCCAAAGCATTCTTTAAACTCTCACAGGAGATGAAAAAAGGAAGAAAAAGATGGAACAATTAGGAGTGTGAATCTTTTGGGTCTGCCCAGGACTGGATGGTCCTCAAGTCAGTTACTCCAGAGAGCCAGACATGAGTTTCCCCCTCCCCAAATCTTTCTGAGATTAGGGCTATGTGATGTATCTGGGGGAGGACTTCCAGGAATGGACAAATGTTGAAATGAAGATACCCAGTTAGTTCTTGAATTCACATTAAAGTAGCAGGAAAGAGTTCCTCTGCAAAAAAAACACGAGAGAGAAAAATGGCTCAGTTCCACAACTAATCTCCAAAAGAACATGATGGTCATCAAATCTTCTCAGGCAGACTGGTCCTGGCTGATGATGCTGGGATTTTCTTAGAATGGGGTGTGTGTGTGTTGTGCGTGCGTGCGTGCGCGTGTGTGTGTGTGTGTGTGTGTGTGTGTGTGTGTGTGTGCGTGTGTGTGTGTGGGGGGAGGAAGGGAGAGAGAGAGAGAGAGAGAGAGAGAGAGAGAGAGACAGAGAGACAGAGAGACAGAGAGACAGAGAGACAGAGAGAGATAGATTCCCCTTTCTGCCTGAAGGCACAGCATCTAGGAGCCACACCCAATATCCTTTGTCAGAAACGGCCCAGTTCCACAAGAGAATCTTATCAAACTACCAAGCCACAATTTCTTCCAGACATATAGATCCTTGACCATGAAGCCACATTTTCAGCCACATGACACCTCAGAATTTCATAGTAGGATTGCAGCAAATGTGATGGGAAAGTTGCATAGACGACCACCATACTCTATGAGTCTATCAATAACAGAATGCTTAGCATCAACCACAGCCCAGTAAATCCTTAGACAAGAACTTTAGTTAACACTATGGAGAGATCTAGCAATTTTTTACAAATTGACTCATTGATTCTAAGCTTTGCCTTTGTGGATAACAAACAATTTAAAGTAAATTTGTTTTTATCTGCAAGGGGGGCAGGCTGGGGTAGTGGATGGGAAACTGTGATATTGATAAAGGGAAGTATACTCTGTGATGAGAATGATATTAGAATATTTAATGCCTGAGATAACTGAATTATGAACAACTTGGTAAACTATGGTGTTATAATAATGTTTTTTAAAGCACAAGGATGGGGGAATTAGAGACTAACTTCCAACATCAATTTTTTTTAAATGGAGAACAGGGGAAAGGGAAAATAGCTAGCACTTCTGAAAAATAAAACCAAACCACCAAGAAACACATGATTCCCATTCTAGCGAGGGAGGAAACCAAGTCACATTAAAAACCAATCAAAAAATGACATCAAAAATACAAAATGAGGGGCCAGAAAGATAGCACAGAGGCAGTACGTTTGCCTTGCATGCAGCAGATCTAGGATGGACCTGAGTTAGATTATTGGCATCCCATATGATCCCCCTAGCCTGCCAGGAGCGATTCCTGAGTGCAGAGTCAGGAGTAACCCCTGAGCACTGCCTGGTGTGGCCCCCAAACAAACAAAAATAATAAGATAATAAATAAAAAAGAAGGAAAAACTCAAATAAATCAATCTTCCAACTGTCACTGTAGAGCATCCCAAGGAACTAGTTTCACCAGATGCCCCACTAGAAGGAGTGGATGAGTTTATGGTTGTATAATTAGAATTAGTTCCAAATTTGTTAATGGAGTCAGCACTGCCGTCCACTCCCTGTACACTGAATGCCTATCTCTCTCATGACACAATGAAGTTTATGGTTTTATTCTTTGGGAACAATCTGACAGAGATCAAAACATCGCCCCCACAATTGAGGGCTGAGGAACTACAGCCAATATATGGATACTGTAATCAGGGACATACACATTCAGGGTGCTAGACATGGGCCCACCCTGCCTCAATCTTCTTTTTCTGCTCTCACCTTGGTGCCCGGAAGAAATGTTTCTCTTGAGGCTATAAACAAAAGATCTAAATGTCTCTTTGAAGGCTACAAACAAAAGATCTAGTTGGCTTTTCCACACTTAAACAGCCTTCAACAGTCACTCATCTTGACACACAAGGTCCCCAAATGTCCCCTGAGCTTCCTATTGGCACTTTTGTCCCCACTCCTAAATTGGAACAACAAACATCTGAAGAAAATAACCAATGTGAAAGAGGAAAAAGAGGGTATTAAAACAAGAACCTTGGAGAAAACAGCCTATTTAAGGGAAAAATTTTCAGAAAAACAAACAAATCTGTTACCATAGCTTCAGAATTGTGAAAATATACTACAACTTGAAATAGATATAGGATATGATAAAAAAATCAAAGCAAAAGACCCCTTCTAAGAAATAAAATATGACAACAGAAATAAAAAATTTAATATAAATCTTAGAAGATAAACTTGAAGACATTGTTCAGAAAGCAGTATAAAAAGAATCAAGGAAAGGCATAGCAGAGGGAAAAGACACAATTTGAAGTTAAATTCACAGTGTCCAATATCTGAGAAATAGGAGTTTCTGAAAGAGATTGATAGAGAAATAGAGGTAGGAAAAAACAGATAAATCATCAGTGCAATATATGAAAACCAAAGTATATGACTTCCCAGACTGAACAAACAGGATGGTGAATGAATAAAATGACCAGGAAAACATATGGCACTAAACAAAATTGGTGAACTGTAGGCACAAGAAGATCTTATAAACTTCCAGAGAGAGCAACAAATAATTGGGATTAAGAGTTAGATTAATTTTCTTTTCTTCCTTTACTCTTTCTTTCTTTCTTCCTTTCTTTCTTTCTTCCTTTCTTCCTTTCTTTCTTTCTTCCTTTCTTCCTTTCTTCCTTTCTTTCTTTCTTTCTTTCTTTCTTCCTTTCTTCTTTCTTCCTTTCTTCCTTTCTTCCTTTCTTCCTTTCTTCTTTCTTCTTTCCTTTCTTTCTTTCTTTCTTTCTTTCTTTCTTTCTTTCTTTCTTTCTTTCTTTCTTTCTTTCTTTCTTTCTCTTTCTTTCTTTCTTTCTTTCTTTCTTTCTTTTCTTTCTTTCTTTCTCTTTCTTTCTTTCTTTCTTTCTTTCTTTCTTTTTTCTTTCTTTCTTTCTTTCTTTTCTTTCTTTCTTTTTCTTTCTTTCTTTCTTTCTTTCTTCTTTCTTCTTCTTTTCTTTCTTTCTTTCTTTCTTTTCTCTTTCTTTCTTTCTTTCTTCTTCCTTCCTTCCTTCCTTCCTTCCTTCCTTCCTCCCTTCCTCCCTTCCTCCCTCCCTCCTCCCTCCCTCCCTCCCTTCTTCCTTCCTTCCTTCCTTCCTTCCTTCCTTCCTTCCTTCCTTCCTTCCTTCCTTCCTTCCTTCCTTCCTTCCTTCCTTCCTTCCTTCCTTCCTTCCTTCCTTCCTTCCTTTCTTCCTTCCTTCCTTCCTTTCTTCTTTTTTTTTCTTTCGGAATAGATTGTACCAGATTCTGACCCAGGAAGCACTTGTGGTCCCTGGAGCACCACCAGGAATGATCCTTTAGCAGAGAAACAAATAAGCCCAGAGCATGATTAGTATGTCCCTTTCTGCCCCCAAAATGGATTTTAGCACACTCACAATAATGGGCAGTGCAATGTTATAGCATAGTCTAGTTCCAGAATATTTATGTCACATTAAAGCGTTGATTAATACTTCATTTCTTTTTTTATGGATAAATAACATTTTACTGATGGTGAGACTGTATTTGTTTACTTGATTCCTCATTTATGGTACTGAGTTTTCACTTATTAGTTAATATAAATATTGCTGACCAAAATATTTATTTTCATTATTTTGCCTGAACCAATCTTTAAATATTCATTCTATACTAAAGTTTATATTAGAATGCAGAAAACTTTTTCCAGTTTAGAATTCTTAATCTAGTCCAGTGCTTCTCAATTATTTTCACTCATGCCCCCTAGGAAGAAGAAAACATTTTTCATGCCCCCCCAAGAGACTGTAAATAGTATCTTTATTAAAAAAATATTTAACCTGTAAAACAAAAATATATAAAATAATTTGAGCTTATTTTTTAATCAGAGGTGATGTCTGGCTTAATGGCTACAATGAGCACGTTTTGCCATGCATAGCTTTTTGAAGCGGGGTTTGAAGCAGGACACAGTAACTCTCAGCTCCAGAGACATACAGAGCCATAAACACAGGGCTTAGCTTGTTATGACAGTGTTTGCCAAAGTCAAACGCGCCCCCCATTACGGAGCCTCGTGCCCCCCCCGGGGATGCGCCCCATTATTTGAGAAGTACTGATCTAGTCTAACTATAAACCAGGTGTAATAGTAAAATAAAACCCATATAGACATATGAATTCTTAAAACCTATCTGTTTTATATTTTATTTTATTTTAATTTTATATTTTTATATTTTAATTTTTTTAAATATGGAACGCTTCACGAATTTGCATGTCATCCTTGCACAGGGGCCATGCTAATCTTCTCTGTATCGTTCCAATTTTAGTATATGTGCTGCCGAAGCAAGCACTTTATATTTTAATTTATTTTGTTTTAGTTTGCGGAGAGAAGGAATTGGGACCATACCAGTGGTGAATGCTTAGGAGCTATTCCTGGCTCTCTGCTCAGGAGTGACCCTTGGTGGTATTCAGGGCCCCATGCACAGTGCTGGGAGTTGAACCATGGCTGTCTATCTGCAAGGCAAGTGCCTCACCTCCTGTACTATGTTGCTGACCCCCATCACTCTTTCTTGGGAAATTGCTAGAGGATATCCTGCAACATGAAGGAGGACATAATCAGGATTTGAAGGTGACCAAAAATGATGTAGGAAACACAGGAGATTTCCAGGTGATCCAAAGGGACAGCATAGGTTGCCAGTTGAGGAGGCATGGAGGGTAGGGAACAGTAATCTGTCCAGGGTGCTACTTGTCAGAAACTCTGAGAAAACCAACTTCAGAGGAAGAAATGGATAGACAACTGGATGTCTAAGAACATTGAGTGGCTCTTTCAATAACTGACCACCAATTTGTATTTAGAAAGAGGAATAAACACAGGAAAGGAAGCAAATGCCAAAGCCTAGGCTTATATACATGGAAAATACTTTCTTTCCACAGTGGAAAGCAAGCACAGCTTAGCTGTAAATGCCATGTGAGAATCTAACCCAAAGTATGACCTGATCATATAGAAATGGAGAGGTCATGCCTGGAAATTGATAGAACTTAGTCCCACTTCCCAGGTCACTGAACAATTGTCACATATTTCTGAAAATAAAAAAGCAACAGTTAAACTATACAGAGCAGCATTTCTCACTTTGGGCTCCCGTGAACTCCCCAAATATTCCAAGGGGGCACAGGTAAAAATCATATAAATAGGGCTGCAGAAGGAAACTAGAATCATGTATCAACAGATATGAGAGGGGGCACTGGAAGGAAACAAAGTTGGAAGTGGATCATGGTTGGAAAAAGCTTGATAAACAGTGGTTAGAGCATGTTCTTTAGAGATATGAGTGCAAGTGAAAAAATAACCAGGTAAAGGAAAAGTATATAGGCCTTTTAATTTTGCTTAATAAATTACCACTATCTAACCATCCTAAAACATTCACAGAAGTTTTGCAGACTCTCAGAAAGTTAGATATAAAATTACTGTAGAGCCCCACAATTCTACTCCTAGGTATCTATTCAAAATAATTAAGGCCAGGAAATTATCTTTAAAGGGAGGAGTGACCACTTTGTTTGCATGAGTTCCAACCTTGCCCTCAGTTTGATTTCCAGCACCACATGGGCCCCAGAATACCTCTGGGTCTTGTCCTATTGGCCCCCAGAATTTATCCCCTGTTCTAAGCATCTACACATTGCCTAGTCTGAACACAGAATCAACAAGCCTGAACTACTGGGCCTGGAAGCACCATGAAGGGTCCCAAGATTTCTATGCACCAAGGGGAGTACATGCCAACATACTAAAACATTTTTAAAAGAAGAATTAAAAATGTATCCCCAAATAAGTGTACACACACCATCTGAAAAGGCAGCAGGATTCACAAAGGGATAAAACCCAAATGTGCATCAACAGATGAATGAACAAATAGTGGAACACACATACTATAGAATAGTATTCAACTGCTAAAAGAAATGACATGTGATTAGATATGGATAAATTCTGAAGACATTATGCTAAGCAAAAGAAGCCAGGGATAAAAGGTCATATATGGCATGATTTCTTTTAGATGAAATATCTAGAATAGGTAAAACCAGAGAGACCAAAAGCATGGCAATGATTAATAAGGACTAAGAGGAGTAGTTTTATGGATAGGGAGCTTTCTTGCATAGTATTATGTATGTGCTAAGTGCTGCTGAATTGTTCAATTTATGTGAATTTTACCTCAACTGAAAAGCCTACTTAATCTAATTGTACAATATGTATTGTTCTGGTTCTATTGTGAGCAGCACATAGACTTGATGGAAAGAACCTTCCATGACCTGGCGTAGTCATCTTTTCTCCTTTTCTCTTTCTTTCTTTTTATCTTCTGTTTCATCCCCACCCCCTTTTAATTCCATTCTCAGAACTAGAGTAGTAATTCCTTTGGAATAATGGAGGAAGAGGTGTGTTTATGACTTAGTGTCTTTTGAAAATGTTCTGGCCCCTTTATGATTTTAATGGTAACCAAATATTATAATACATTTATATTTTTCAATGCAGAGAGGTAGATTATGACTACATGTGTGAACTAAACTTGTTTCTGAAGGGAAATAGACCAAAAGCCACCAAACAACCACACAAAATATAACCATCCTCTTGTTATGTCAAGGCTAGGTTTCTGTAGGTCAAGGTTAGTTTAGTTACTGTCTCTGCTGAGGGGCTCATTTAGCAGAAATCAAAATGTTGGCCAAAGTGGTGCTTTCTCAGGCACAAGAACTGCTCTTCCAAATTCACACAACTTCTTGTCAGAGTTGTGAAGCTACAGAACCCCAGGCCTTATTTTCATGTAAGCTGCCAGTAGGAGGCTGCTATCAACCTCTACTATGTGGGCCTTGATTGGCAAGTTTGCTACATGGATTGTTGCATTTCCCAGGCAAACCAAGCAAGTCTTCTTGGGGTCAGGCAGTCAGAAAAAAGCTTTCTTTTTCCTCTTCTGGAGCCAGGCAGGAAAAAGCTCTGCTTTCCAGAGGACATGTCTGATTTATTCAGACTGCACTGCGAACGGCTTCCCTTTTGCCATATAATCTAATGTAATCACTGGAGTGGTGTTTTCTTCTCAGCTTCTATCCACACTCAAAGGAAAAGCAATTTTATGAGGGCGAGGTCATTAGTGGTTGCATAATAAATATATTTATAAAGAATTGGCTCATGCAATTATGGAAGCTGACAAGTCTTCTGTGGACAATGTGAGCCAGCAAGCTAAAGACCCTGTCGAGCCAATGATAGGATTCATCTCAAGTCTGAAAGCCTGAGACCCACAAGAGCAAATGGTCTATTTCCAGAGGAAAAGCTGTCAGGCCCGAGATCCATGAATAGTTCGTGCTTCAGCTTGAATTTAAAGGCATCAACAAATAAATAATAAGTACAACAAAAATTGATATCCCAATTTAAGGGCAGTGAGGCAGGAGGAGAATTTCCTCTCCTTAGAGAATATCAGCCTTTCGGGTTCAGTCTACCTTCAACTGATTGGGTGAGACCCAACCACATAAGGAAGGATAAATGATCTTATTCACTCTACATATGCAAATATTAATCTGATACACAAAGACCTACACATAGACATAGAAAAATGTTTGAACAATATCTGGTTATGCTTGTAGTTCAGGAAAGTGGAGGTTGCTTATGTTTGAACTCTACTGACCATACAAGAAAAGAAGCTGTGAGGGGAAAGGAATCAATGTGGGAAGAAAGTGAGTAACTGATGTTTTTATTTATTTATTTATTTATTTATTTATTTATTTTTTATTTTTTTGGTTTTTGGGCCACACCCGGCGGTGCTCAGGGGTTACTCCTGGCTGTCTGCTCAGAAATAGCTCCTGGCAGGCACGGGGAACCATATGGGACACCGGGATTCGAACCAACCACCTTTGGTCCTGGATCGGCTACTTGCAAGGCAAACGCTGCTGTGCTATCTTTCCAGGCCCTATTTCTTTATTATTATTTTTGCTTTGGGGCCACATCCAGTGATGTTCAGGGATTACTCCTGGCTCTGCACTAAAAAAATCAGTAGGCTCAGAGTACCATATGAGTTGGCCGCAGGCAAAACAAAAAAGCTCTACTCACTATGCTATCACTTCATCTATCTATAATTGCTGTTTTTTATACAACTCTGATAGTGATGCATGATTAGTTATCTGTCCCGATCCATATAATAAATCTTGTTCTGCAATGAGAGAGTTCTGGAAAGCCCAGGCCCATATATAACGTATCAGGCCATGCTCTGGGATCACAGAATGTCCTGATCAGACAGCTTCAAGTCTGCATCTAAGTCCTAAGAGGGCTTGTCTTCCCCAACTGACCTTCTTGTTAGTACATTGGACCCTGAGGTATGCACACATAGATCTGAGAAATGCACTATTTGTGATAGGTACAAATTATACTGGACATGTTGACTAAACTCTCTTTTCTAATTTTAATTTTGTTGAAACCATTGTATTTTACAAAGTTCTTCATAGTTGGGTTTCAAATATACAATGAATATCCTGGTAGCCAATCCTACCAACAGTGTCCCCCTCCCTCCACCAATGTTCCCCAAGTCCATCCCATAACATATCCCCTTGCCCTTCCACCTGTCAGTAGAACAGGTCCATTTTAAGTTTAGGTTGTTAAAGTTTGGGTCTTTTGATTTCATTATTGTTGCCTTTGGCTTGGATATTTAGTTCTGTCTTTTCTTAACACTACCAATTCAACTGAGACTGCTTGGCGCCTGGCCCCCATCCTTTCATATATTGTGTTTGTCTCTTCCACTTCCTTTCTTTTCTTCACCTCACTATACTCTGGAGCCATCGATATTCAAGACACCTGCCATTTAGACCATTGTGTTTCTTCATGGAGTTATTCTAAATACCACATTTGAGTGATATTCTTCTGTATTTATCCTTTTTTTGACTTACTTCATTTAACATAATATAATCCAGTTTCATCCATGTTGCTGCAAATTGCATGATTGCATCATTCCTTACAGCTATATAGTATTCAATTGCATATATGTACCATATCTTCATGATCCACTTGTCTGTTATTGGATATCTAGGTTAATGCCAAGTCTTAGCTACTGTATTGAGTGCTACAATGAATAGCAGTGTGCATACGTCCTTTTGGATGAATGCTTTTCTGTCCTAGGGATAGATACCCTGAAGTTTCTTTTAAATGAAACATTTGATTTTGAGGTAACTGCAAATCAGATGCAATTCTTACATATATTACATTTTTAAGATGAAACAGTGTAAGATCCTGTGAAAATTTCACCTAGTTTCTCCAGAGGCAGCATCTTATAAGACCACAGGACAATATTGAAATGATGGTATTAACATCAGTTCAACCTGTAGTAATTTCCTATTGTCACTCATAACATATTTAGTTTTATGCAAATATTTAGCACATACATAGGTTTGCATATTGCCCAGGATAATGAAAGATGTTGGTAGATGGTACCCCATCTGCATGTTCTCTACAGACCTCTAGAACATTTCTTTACTCTAGGGATCCCTAAAATTGCTTATAACTGCCCTTGCCTTTTTCTCAAAACCCCCATTCCATCTCTAACCACCAGTGACAACTAATCTTTTCTGCATTTCTGTAATTTTGCATAATTAATATAGATAGAGGTCTACAGTAAATATAGATAGATGTCTATGGTCTGTTATCTGCTTATCTGCTGAGATTGGTCCCTTCCTTTCCTTCTGCTTTGCACAACTCCCCAGAGACTCATCCAAGTTGTGGTGTGTGTCAAGAGTCTGTATCAAATGCTGGTGAGGATATGAGGAGTCTGAATCATGGACTTCTGGTGGGGATGCAAAACAGCACAGTCACTCTAGGAACTGCTTGGTAGTTTCTTACAAAAACCAAGCATGTGACTTCTTTGGGCATTTTTCTTGAAGAAATGAGCCCTGACCTTCATGATATCCCTCACAATTCTATTTACAATACCCCAAAGCTAAATACATTTATAATCTTGTGTCATCATCTCTATAACCCAACTTAATTTGTGAAGCTGAAACTTGGCATCTATGAATCCATGACTGGACCCTGCCAACCACCTTTTCGCTGCTCCTATCAGTGGATTTGGCTAGGCTTACATAGTTCCTATTAGTGTACTTCTATAATATTAATCTTTTTATAACTAGCTGATTTTACTTTGCTTAATATTCTCAAGGTTTAGTCATGCTGTAGCATGTGTCATAATTTCCTTCTTTCAAAAGAAGAAGAGAAGAGAATCCTTTTTATTGTTTTTGTTTGTTTGTTTTTTGGGCCACACCTGGTGACGCTCAGGGGTTACTCCTGGCTCTTAGCTCAGAAATCACTCCTGGCAGACTTGGGGACCATGTGGTATGCCGAGTCGACCACTTGTAAGACAAATACCCTACCCCTGTGCTATTGATCCAGCCCCATATTGGCATCCATTTTTATCCTTGTCCTAGCTGGTAAGTGCTAGGAGCAGGCCTGATGGGATTGGTAATAACCTATTAAAAATATAATACTTAAAAAAATACTTCAAGTCAGAGAGACATCAATAGAAATGTCAGTAGATAAGTTGCTTGCCTTGCATGCAGACCAGCCCTGGTTAGGTCTTCAGAACCTCATATGGTTCCCTGTACACTGCCCAAAGTGATTTTTGAGTACTGAGGCAGGAGAAAACCCTAAGTACAGTCAGGTGTGCCTTCCTCCAAATAATAATTTAAAAAGAAAAATAAATCTCTGCATTTTGTCTGGTTTACCATTTAGTACATGATGTAGGAAAAACAGATTTTACTTTAATTTTATTTCCTTTCTGTGTATTTTTAAAAGATGCATAAGCAAGTGAGGAAGACAGGGAGGCCTGAGTTCATCCAGGGCTGGGTCACCCTGGGTAGATCTGCCACCCACCCCATCCCCAGACTCACACTAATTTCCAAATGAAATAACATTACATTACAACATCACACAGCTTTCAGGCCACATCATTATAAATCAGTGTACTTCCTTTGTTCTGATTGACCTCTCTACTCACCTTAAACTCTTAATTTGTTTTGAATAATACGAAGAAAAGAAGGCAGTGGCTTAATAAAAACTCTTAAATGGTGGAAATGGTGCTTCTCATTGTAAAGATAGTCCATGAAAAGCAGGATATAATAATGTTCTATCCAGAGCGTTCCTGGCTATGAATTTTAGAGTAATAAATAGTCCCGGGCTAGGGGTGGTGACCCAGGGCCACAGGAGTGTTTGCTGCAGCTCTACGCCCACTCGATCCTGATCTCCATCTCTGTATTCCTGTCCCAGGCACCTCTTTAGGAACTGGGTGTGGTCTTCCTTCCCAGCCTATGGGAGTTCCTGAAGAGGAAGCTCTGGTGGAGCTGGCGTCTCACTCTAGGTTTTATAGGTGCTGATCCTCAGTGGCAGAGCAGACTGATGCCTATCTTATGGATATGCTTCTGAAAATGTCCAAGGAGAAACATTAGGTGGTGATGATATGGGACAAATAAAACCTCTTTGCCTCCCTTGAGCAAAGCTTGTGGCATGTGATGGCTGGCGGGGATGCTGGACAGGCCTATCATCATTTATATCAAGAGATTAGAACAAGATGCCTCCGAGTTGGAGTGTTCTGAGCTGTTCCCTTACCATAGGTGCAGAGAAGACTCAAAAATGCATCTAACAGGGACAGTGGAGGGGACAGGGTTTCCAGAACTCTCTTTGATTCTCTCCTCTCACTCTTATCAATTGCAGATAGTTATGTATGAAATAACACATCAAACATCTATATGAAAACGTCAAATTCATTGAAACAGAGTAGAATTTTAGTCACTAGGCTGGGAGAGTAAGGGAGATGAGAGATTGGTAAAAAGGTATAGTCTTTTAGCTACGATATGAATAAGGTCTGAGCATTGAGTACAAAGCATGGTGGCTAGCGTTGACAGCACCATATTATATAATTGAAATTGTTAAGAGGGGAACTTAAATGTTTATACCCCCCCAAGGATAAATGCTTGAGTTGATGGATAAGATAATTAACTTGATGGTAGGGTCCCTTTCACAACCTGTATGGATGTCAAATTGTCACAATGTGCATTTGAAATAGCTTACAATTTTGTCAATTATACCTCAGTAGATCTGCAAAAAAGTGTGCAAGGTTGAAATGGAAGTTTCTTAATGCCACAGTTACTAAAACCCCACTTTTCAGAAATCACCTTAGTTATGCTTTAAAACACTTAAGCTTTCTTTCTTTTTATTTCCTGCTCTAAATTTTCACCTTGAGAGATCTTTCCCATATCCATGACTTTGATTATCACCAGTTATTTGATATCTTTTCAATCTCTCTCATGAATTCTAGAAAAGGATAATCAATGTCTCCTGGAAATTCCCCCAGAATATCCCTCAGACACCAAAAACACATTAACATGAAACAATCTTTTCATGTCTCTGCTGCTCAGTCCAGATCAGTTCCCAGAAATTACCTCCTATTCCTAAACCCAGCCTGAACCCCGAGGTCTTCTTCTCTGCTCCTCATGTTCCTAAACTCCCACTTCCAGTCACTATGTCCAATTCATCATCTCTTATTTTACTTATAGAATTTGAAATATTATGTTAAGCCAATTGTATTTTTTTTTCTTTTGGCAGCTGCTTTTATTCTGAGTCCAGTTTCTTGGCTCTGAGAGGAACAAGGACTCAGCCTGAAAGCCTGGGCACGTGAGGTGCTTAGGAAAGTGGCTATCTATCAGAGAGTCTATCAGACACTCATAGGTCCCTGACAAGTGTTCCAGACACTTAAAAGACATGTAGGCATTGTTGAGGGGTTGGATGACCCTGAAAACAACTCAAGACAAAGGCAAAGGTGCCTATAGTTGATTCTGAAAGTGTTTCAAGGAAGAAAAAGTGAAGGATCATTGAGTAAAGTGGAAAGAAGAGTGCCAATTACACGTGTGCTAATACGTGGATTACATTCTAAGTCCCACCCACAACTGATATGTTGAAACTTGAGTCTCCAGTGTGACGGCAGTAGAGTGTGAAATGGTTTTGATTTGCATTTTCCTAGAGCTTGGTGTTGTTCTTTTCATGTGTTTATTAGTTATTCTTATTTATATTCTTTGGAGAAATGTCAAATCAGTTTAAAATTGCCTGTTTTACAACTGGCTTTTATTTGTCATTGATTTTTAGATGTTTATATAATTTGAATATTAATTTGGATATTAATATGTGTGATATGTGATTAGAAAGTATTTCCTTCCATTCTGTAGACTACCACTTTATTATTATTTATTTATTATCATCTGTAGATAATAACACAGAGTTTTCAGTTTGAATACATTCTAATTTGCTTATATTTTCTTTTGTTCCCATAACTTTGGTGACAAATCTCGTGTCATGAAGATTTCTCCCTATGCCTCTAAGAAATTTTTTTTATAGTTTTTGCACTTATCTTGCGGACTAGCTCTTGGGGCCTGGTTTGAATTAGAGGGCTTCTTCTGAGTCCTCATGAGGAAAGTGGATACACAGGCAGCGAAATAAGAAGAAATGATGAGAGCACACACAAATATGTATGGAGAACAGTGTTCTGACTTTAATCTTTAAGCTAGGAGTTTTATAAGAGGTAAAAGCAAGTCATAAGTGTTGAGAAGAATGTTTACAATTACAGAGCAGAGCGTACAATAAAACAATACATCAAGCTATGGGTGTAAACAGCAAGAGTTCTGAGTTACAAAGGAGAAGTTAAGTTTTACAACTCAAAGCTATTTTGGCAGTCTAGCTTCATATTTAAAATAAGAAATTAGTGAGAAGTAAAAAAATCTAGGAATTCTTCTCTTCACTGGGATAGGCTCTATTATTTTAGAGGTCAAGTGAAAGAAAGAACTAAATTCACCATGGTGTAGTTCTCATTTTCTGGGAAAAGTCAGTAACCTAGAATCTTTGTTCTGGCCCCGCCCTTGCATCTCAGAAGCCAAGGCAGCAAGGGCACTTTGAAGAGAGAGAAAAAAAAATATTGTCTTTATGGGCCAGAGAGATAGCGTGGAGGTAAGGCATTTTCCTTGCATGTAGGACGGTGGTTTGAATCCTGGCATTTCACATGGTCCCCCCAGCCTGCCAGGAGCGATTTCTGAGCATAGAGCCAGGAGTCACCCCTGAGTGCTGCTGGGTGTGACCCAAAAAACAAAAACAAACAAACAAAACAAAAACAAAACAAAAAAAAGAAAAAAATATTGTCTTTGATTTGGTGCTAAAAGTTATCCAGGTAAAGGACTTTTAATCAAGGCTATATTTTGCATGTGAATATCAGCAGAGGAAGAATTAATTTTAAGGCCAAATAATATAAAGGGAATATAATGTCAGTGCCATAACACAAATCTCAGATATCTTTCCAGTGATCCACGCAGGGGTAAAATCTTCCACAGCGGGCCTTCTGATTAAATATTCCTTGGGGTGAATGAAATTAGCCATTCATGCTAAAATCATGACACTTTAGCAGGCCTTCTGTTTTGTCCCCTATGGAGATACATATACATGGTCTGACAGCTTATGTTTATATTTTTATCCATTGTTTCATAAAAGTCCTACATACTTTTTCGTCATGTAGATATCCAGTTTCCCCAACACAATTTATTGAAAATGGCATTATTATTATTATTTATTTATTTATTTTGCTGTATGCTCTTGGAACTCTTGTTGGGAGTAACTGACAAGGGCTTATTTCTGGGTTTTTATTTATTTCAATGGTGTGTATGTTTTATCTTTATGCATTATTACATTATTTTATTACTACAGGTTTATAGAAAGTTAGTAAAAAAGCAAACATAAGAAAATTATAAAGGGCCGAAGAGATAGCATGGAGGTAAGGTGATTGCCTTTCATGCAGGACGGTGGTTCAAATCCCAGCATCCCATATGGTCCCCTGGTCTGCCAGGAGCAATTTCTGAGTGTAGACCAGGAGTAACCCCTGAGAGCCGCCGGGAGTGACCCAAAAACAAAAAACAAAAAATTAGGGAGTACCAAAATAGAACAAGGATCATATACAAGTAAGGCACATGGTTTAATTCCTATACAATCTCCTCAGTCCCATTTGTACTAAATTTTATTTACTTATGTACTTAACTTTTTAAATGCCTTTCTTCAGTTATATTCATACTTCATTTTAGTCAAAGGAATGCTTCAGTTTTACTTGTAGGGTATTTTGATTAGTGATGAATTTTGGTTTTGTCTATCTGACAATACTTTAATTTTACTCTCATTTTGAAGGACAGTTTTGATGGACATAGAATTCTTGGTTGACAGTCTTTTCCAGAACTTTGAATGTTATCCCACTAACTTCTATCTGCCAGGATTTGTGATAGAAGTTAGTTTCTAATCTTATAGAAGATTATTTATACAAATGAGTCATTCTTTCTTGATTTTAGAATTATTTGTTTTGGTCTTGCAATAATTTGATTATAATTTATCTAAAGGAGTCAGAGAGATAGCACAGTGGTAGAGAGTTTGCCTTGCACGTGGCCTACACAAGATGGACCCGGTTTGATTCCCGGCATTTCATATGGTTCCCTGAACCTGCCAAGAGCTATTTCTGAGTAAAGAGCCAGGAGTAACCTGAGTGCTGCCAGGTGTGACCCAGAACCAAAAAACTAATAAAAATAATTTATCTAAAGATGCATCATATTGAGTTTAGCTTACTTAGACTTTGGGTTTCTTTTTATAAACTGATATTTTTTATTAAATTTCAAATGTTTTTATTCATTATGTTCAAATATTCTTTCCATTTGTTTCTCTCAGTTTCTTTTGGGTTTTAATTATATGTTTATTGATATATTAGATGGTGTCACACAAAAATCTTTTCCAATATTCTTTTTTTTCTTTCTGTTCCTCATACTGAATAATTTCAATTGACCTATTGTAAGAGTCACTGGTTCTTCTGGCATATGAAATAGGTCATTGAGCCTTTTTAGTTAAATTTTTATGTAAGCTACTCACTTCAATGCCAAAATTCCAATTAGATTCTTCTTCTTCTTCTTTTTTTTTTTGTTTTTTGGACCACACCCGTTTGATGCTCAGGGGTTACTCCTGGCTAAGTGCTCAAAAATTGCCCCTGGCTTGGGGGGACCATATGGGATGCCGGGGGTGGGGGATCGAACCGCAGTCCTTCCCTGGCTAGCGCTTGCAAGGCTGACACCTTACCTCTAGCGCCACCTCTCTGGCCCCCCAATTAGATTCTTGTTTAAAGGTTCTATCCTTATGCCAGTATTTTTCACTTGATGATAAGTCATCTCATTAAAAAAATTATTTAGACTTTTTTCAGTCCTCTGAAAGAATATTTTGCCTAGATTTATTGAATTATAGTGAATATATAACATTAAGGTACATATGTATTGATTTGATATATTTATAATCTGAGAGTGACGATGGGGTAATGGGTAGGGCAACTGCCTTGTACATGGCTGACCCGATATATTTATAATCTGTAAAATGGATGCCTCCATACTTTTCTTACCAGCACTTTCCATAATATAATTGCCATTTATTTTTTATTGTGAAATTTTAGTTTTCATCATGCGTGTACATGATATATTATTATTAACTCTTATCACAATTCTGTACATAGATCTCATCTCCAAACTTGCTAATATTGCATTGAAAATTTGTACTCCTTAACCCCATTTATCTCCTGAATGTATTTTTCATAGCTGGTCTTAAGTCTAGTGGTCTAACATCTGGTTCCCTTTGGGATCAACTTTATCAAATGTTTAATTGACTTAATTTGATGACTTTTGTTCTTGTTTCATTTGTGCCTAATAACTTATTCAAAATGGGCATTCTGATAATAAAATATGTCAACTCTGGAAACCAAACATCCTCCATTTTTTGGTATGTGTTTTGTTCTCTGTTTAGTTGGAATAATGATCAACTAAGTATTGCTAAGTAATTGCCTTAAAAGCTTTGATAAATACATCTTCACCTTTTTTCAGTGAGCTCTGTGTGTGTGTGTTCATCTCTTAGGCAGCTTTACAACTCCAATGTAGCATTTATTTCTTGTTTGTATAGGGCATAAGGACAGCCAGAGGAGATATTGTGGGGGCTCTTTTGAGATTTTATTTAGAATACACAGGTCACTGAACACAGTAGGGACTTCAAGATCTTCAGAAATATGCCAGATTATTTCAATATTCCCCAGAGATATTTCACTATCCTGAAGTTCCACTTAAGGTTTTGAACAGACAATTTTGATCCAACTAGTATCATCACCTAGCCTTGCTGTGAAATTTAACAATTATTGGTGATTGTTTTGGTGAAACATCCCAGGGATAGAGTTTTTTTTTTGTCAGCTTACAGTATGATAGGATCTAATTAAAGCTGTTTTTCCAGGAGCTATAAGATAGGATGCATATTGACAGTGCTCTAAGGATAGATCTTTTTGAGAATACCTAAATCTGGTCTATTCTCTCCAAAGGTTGCAGGGATACTAATTTTAAAAGGTTTCTGGTAGTGAGGTTTCTGACTTTTAGCACTTTATACTACTTATTTATTATTCTTATTTATAATAAGATTAATTAAAATAAGTATATTTATAGTTATTTATTATTTATTTTATTTATTATTATTAGAATTATAGAATTAGAATTATATTTTCTACTTTTATATAATCTATTTATTATTTTAGTACCCATTGTTTTATAATGTGTCTAAATAAAGGGATACAGGCTAAGTTGCAATGCCATGAACCATGGTTTTTGTATTGAATTACAGAATTTTTATTTCTTAAAATAATGTGCCTCAGATAATAGTAGACCTCTTGAGTTGGATAGCTCTATACAATTTTATTTTGACTATTATTTATATATTTATTTATTTATTTATTTATGTATGTATGTCACACCTGGTGGTGTGCAGGGCTGGGCTTTCTCTTAGCTCTTTGCGCAGGGATTCCTTCTGGCAGGGCTGATTCCATATGTGGTGCTAGGGATTGAACTTGGGTTGGGTGCATGCAAGCAACTGTCCTATTGAGTGCACTATCACTCCCTCCCTTGGTTTTAATAATTTTATTAGTGCTTTAATATTGTTTTTATGAGATTCTCATTTCATCATTCCAAATCTGAAAACATTTTTGTCTCTATGGATTTTTATTATGGAAAAAATCCATATACACACAAATGTAGAAAAAAATGGAGTAATCAAGTTCCATATGCCATTAAGTTAGCTTACATGTTGATTTCTGGATGGCTGATTTAGTTTCATTTTGTGTTATCTTGGATTCTCATAAGTAGAGCTAGAGGCAAAGACATGTGGATACTTTATTAAGGAGGCACTCTCTGAAGGAGAATCAATATGATGGTGTGATATCGAACTGGGAACTGCTAAGTGCTACTGATTGTCCCTCAGGAATCTCTATAATATACTTTGCAGGACATTACACCAGAAAAATAAAGGCATAAACATTGATCTCATCAGTCCTGTGTCCTATCTTCGAAATGGACATAACAGTAGAACACTTCTTTATTTCCAGTTGCAAAATGTCTGAATGCAGAGCTGGGTTCTTAGCATCAGGAGGAAGTTCATCAATAGGAGACAAGCATCTAAAGTGGAGGAAGAGAGGGAAATTGCTCAGTTCCACAATTAATTACTAAAAGAACATGATGTCACTGAATCTTCCCTGATAGACTGGTCCAGGCTTACAACTCTCTAGTAGTCTCAGAATGGAGGCAGGTAAATTCCCCTTTCACCAACATAGAAATGGCCCAGATCCACAGTTGAATCTCATTCAACTGACAAGCTACCAAATTATTCCAGCTCTATCACTCGTGGACTGCACAGACACATACGTGGCCATGTGACATTTTCAAATTTTAGTAGTGTCAGCCCATTAGAATCACAGCAAATCTGATAAGAAAATTGCCTAGATTTACAGTGGTCGGCAACCTGCGGCTCGCGAGCCACATTTGGCTCTTTACACTTCTAATTTGGCTCTTCTGTGTGCAGGGCGGGGAGGCCGCTCCAGAAGTCAGGACTCTGCTCCTAGACTCTGTCAGTGCTTGCCCTGTGTGGCTCTCAAAATAAATTTCAATCGTGGTTTTGGCGAGATTTGGCTCAGTTGAAAAAAAAGGTTGCTGACCACTGGAGAAGATCATCAAGCTCAATGAGCCTAAACAATAACAAAGATGGCTCAACTACTACTAACCCGAGCCCAGTATATTCCTCAGTCACTGCCTTCAGTAACACCATTGAGGGATATAACAATGATCACCAATGGACTTTTATTGATCTATTCTTAAAATATTCTATTTGCTGTTCTGTTGTAGCAAATGATATGAAGTAAATTTGTTTGTGCCCTCAAGGGGTAAACTGGGGTGGTGGGTCTAAAACTGGAGACACTGATGATTGGAAGGTTATAGTGGTGGTGGGCTTAGTGTTAGAATATTTAATGCCTCAAACAACTGTATTATGAACAAGTTGGTAAGTCACAGTATTGTAATTTAAAAAAATAGGATAAAATTAAGTGGAGGGAGAAAAGAGAGTGCTGCCAGATACCAGAGCTAGTTTCTGCTGGGACAAGTGACAAGGGAGACCAAAGGAATTTCAGTGTCTCATATACATCTACCCACAACTTGCCTCCTTTCCATACTGTCTTAACTCATGAAATTTAGACATTCTTCCCAGGTGTTTTCATTGCTCTGTCTGGGCTTCTCAGTTTCAACATCACGTGGAAATTATCTGGTTTCATTTGGTTTGCTAGTTGTATTCTAAAACCTGGTTCTGATCTAAGTCTCCCTCTGTTGGCTGTCATTGAGATCACAGCAGACTGTTTCCAACCCTTAGCATTCTTGAGCTCTTTACATGCAGATTGTGGTGCTCAGTGTCTATTCCCATGATTCCCTAGAGAAGGGACCTCAGCTCTACTCTAGACAAAGCTCTAAGATCCTCAGTTAATGTTACTGCCTGATGCCTTAGACTCCATCCTGATTATACCACTGAACACAGAAAGGAAGATAAAATCTCACATCCCCTGCCCCCCCAAGTCCTCTGAATTATTTGCACATTATCTTATAATTTACCAGCTACTATCAAACTACAGTACTGTAGAGAATCTCCTTGAGTGAAATAATGCTTTAACTAATACCTAGAGTGTTAAAAACAAATTGTAATTGTTGCTGACTTTTGTGACACTTCCTCTCTGCTAAAGCTCTGCTAAGGACTCAATGTGATTCAGTCACTGATTCAGTCACCACAACTCTATGAGGTGGGCAATATTCACCCACTCTGTATGGATGTAGGCAAGATCAAGTTAGGTTATTTTCTGAGTCACACTATCAGTTCAGAAGAAGAATTAGGATCCCCCATAGTCTGGTAGTCTGGTGCAATAATACATTTATCAATCACATATTATATATATATATATATATATATATATATATACAATTTTCTAAACCCAGGCACTATTAACTGCCTGACAAAAATATCACATTTAGTTTTGTTGATGATAAGTTGGGGCTCAATGAAAAGCAGGATAAGAGAAAGGAGAAATCTTGGGTTTGACTGTCCTTGAGGCTCTTCTGTGCTAGTGTGCCTTTGTTGGCAGAATTCAAGCACATTCAGTGGATTGTCTCTATCTGATGCATCTGGAAGCTGTAAAAATGCCTATTCTCCCACTTCTCCAGTTCTGAGCCAGCAAGCTTGGAGGGTGGGCTTTGAGAATCTGCAAGTATTACAAACTCCCAGTTGATTAAAGCAAAGTGTTGAGAAATCTCATTGTCTTGTCCCCTTCACCCTTTGGAGTACATTCTACCAGGTGCTTTGATTGTTCAAATTTGTTTTTCCTCATTGATGGTTAAAATGCTCCTGCATATCTTCCAAAATGGCTGCACTGTGTTGCTGTCCAACTGGCAAAGAATGAGAGTTCTTTTTGTTTCACATTCTCATCAGCATTTGGGTTTATTTGGGCTTTACCCTTGCTTTATCCTTGCTAAGAGATAGCCCTGGCATCTGGTTGTGGTTTTGCTGTGCAACTTGCTAATGACATTCAAGGTTGCTCCTCTTTTCCTATGCTTATTTGCCAATGCTATGTCTTCTTTGTGTTGTGTCTGTTCAGGTCTTTGCTTCATTTATAAAATAGTAAGATGTTACATTTCTTGCCGTTGAGTTGTAAGAATTCTCTATTTTTGTCACATTCATTTATAAACTAAAAAAAACAACAAAAAGTGTCATATTATAACAGAACACATTATAAGAGTAATTAAATTTTAAAGGCCTTTATTGTTGATTTAATATAATGTCTAAAATTAGATGGTCTCAAGACTAGAGTGGCATCTCAGCAGTATCACCAAGGGCCTATATTCTTCCAAGATTCTGTCCTATTATCCTTGGCTGCTGGCATTTGGTCTTCATGTTTGTTGCTTCAGAGTTCCAAGATAGCTGCTGCAGATCCAGGCATCTCATAGTAAATCCCCAGGCTGTATTGTAGCAAAAACACAGCTCATAATTCTGTCAAGCACATGTTATTACCTGGAATTTTTAATTAGGAATTGGTAGTAATGAGAAAAGGGCCTCCAGAGGAATAATGATGACAGTTCTGGTGGCTGAAATGATTTCAGATGCCATATTTTTCTTTGGTTGAGCAATGCTGTCTTTCCTTGATATCAGAGTTTTATGATGCAATTGAACTGTGCTGATCTCTGTGTCACTATTTAGTCTGTGAGTTTTTCGACATCCTTTCTACAGGTTTTCTCTCCTTGACTCAGCCAAAGTCAGTACTCTTTGCTCACAGATAGTTTTTATTGCTAGAATCCATGCTTGACTCCTGCAGGTCTCAGCTGCAAAAGTTTCTTAGTGAGGATGATGGGAGGTATAGGGGGGAGGTTGCTTAGTCTATCCCAGGACAGAAACTACTTCTTTTCTCCCTCACACTGACCACAGTGTGCAAGTACTCTTCTTACTTCTGCCTGACTCCCTATTAGATATAAAAACAAGATATGATGGACATTATATTCTCATGTGCTTAGCACAAAACACATTAGGTATTCTGCATGGCTGTGGTTGGGGGAATAAATGGTGGCTGCTGGATGCATGGACAGCCAATAAGGGTGTGGGGACAAAGATGAGCTGGAAGTTACTCCATTGGCACATAAATAAATCTCTTATCTCTGGCCACATTCTTTCCTCTAGCGTCACCTGGAACCTCCTAGTTCTCATTCACAATGAGCAGGTATGTATTGCTGAGGACAAGAACATCAAGTAAAAAAAAAAAGGCCTGTTCTTTTTTTATATAATATATTTATTGAAATACCTTGACTACAAATGTAATTATAGTTGGGTTTCAGTCATGTACTGAAACTTCACCAGTGCAACATTCCCATCACCAATGCCCCAGATCTCCCTCCTCTCCATGCCCCTTCCTGTACTCTAGACAGGTTTTCTACTTCCCTCATTCATTCACTTTGTTATGATAGTTCTCAATGTAGTTATTTCTCTAACTGCACTCATCACTCTGTGGTGAGCTTCATGGTGTGAGCTGGACCTTCCAGTCCTCCTCTCTTTTGTCTCTGAGAATTATTGCAAAATTATTGTCTTTTATCTTTCATAGATGAGGGAGACTATTCTGCATCTATCTCTCTCCCTCTGACTTATTTCACTTAGCATAATAGATTCCATGTACCTCCATGTATAGGAAAATTTCATAACTTCATCTTTCCTGAGTGAGTAAAAGTAAAGCCTATTCTTAAATGGAATCATAAGAGTATCCTTGCCCTGGGTGGGACTGTATTGGCCTCCCCAACAAAAAAGGCATCAGTCAAACACAATGGGAAACTATAATAAAATAATATTTATATAAAAGCTTTTAATTGACTTTAATGCCAAGAAATAATGTCTGCTTAAACATTGATAACCCTGGAAATAATATGGAGGAGATTAATGACACTGGGAAATTATTCACCAGACTGACATATGTTGGAGCTTGTTCCAGTAACTATTGATACATGAAAAACTACCCCAAACACAGTAATCTAAAGCACCCACTTAATGAGTCTCTGTGCCCATGGCCAACCTGTTTGGCTCATTTACTCACACAGAGGTGGGTGATTCTGGCCATAGTGGTTAATGATGGGATGTTAGTTGGTTTTTTTTTTTTGTTTTGTTTTTTTTTTTGACTGAGAGTTTACACAAGACCTCTCTGTGTGATCTGGGTTTCCTTGTCTCCAAGAAACTGATTTCAAGGCATGCTTTCCCAGACAGAAACAGGCAAAAGTCATGTTGCCGTTCATATATTTTAAATGGGGTAATTAATAATAAAATTATTGGTTTTAGATCACAGCTTAATACTGGCTCTGTACTTAAGGTTTATTTATGGGGCACTTGGGAGACCCCATGTAATGTCAGGGACTCAAATTGGTAGTCAGTCAAGTTTAAGGCAAGCACCTTGACCCTGTAAACTCTTTCTGTCCCTGCCTTTGACAATTTCTCAGAAGTCAAGGAGCATTACTTTCATGGTTTCTGTAAATCAAGGCAGTCCTTTGGTTGGGTCTGGAAGAATTCATGAAACTGGAACTAGTACTGTGACTCTTTCTCTCTCTTTTTTAAAGTTATTGATATTTTAAATATGGGGGTGGATTGTTTCACACCTGGAGGTGTTCAGGGACTACTCCTGGCTCTGTGCTCAGAAATCATTCCTGGCAGGCTTGGGGGACCATATGGGATACCGGGGATCGAAGCCAGGTCTGTCCTGGGTCAGCCTCATGCAAGGCAAGAACCCTCCCACTGTGCTATTACTCCAGCTCCATATTTAACATTTTTAATTTAAATTGCCTTGCTATTGTAATCAGGAAGGAATCCTACATTTCTTACATAATCATAGTTAATTAGGAATTACTTGGGTAAAATCAATTACACTTGGGCTTTGCCATATGGAGAAATAGGTATTTCCCAATTCATTTTTGTAGTACTTTTGAAATTACTATAAGACGTTAGGAACATATGAATTACATAGAATATAAAAAAGAGAAAATATTTATTGTATTTTTGGCTAATGTCTAGTCAATATAAAATTTTCTCAAATGGATTGGTATTTTCTTCAAGAACAATTAATCAACATTTTCACAGAGGTCTTCATAACTAAAGAGTTATATTCAGTACAGTTTTTTTTTTAGTTTTAGTTAAAAATTTTATTTTAGATACTGTGATTTACAGAGTTGTTCATGATACAGTTATTTCTGGCATTCAATATTTGAACACCAATCCCACCACCAATGTAACATTCCTCCACCCTAGTTATCTGTTTCCCAATCCCCTGAGGCCTGTATCTTGTCAGATACAAATAATTTATTTAATATTGCTTGGCACACCTAAATAGTAATGGAATTATAGAAAAAAAAAACCTCATTAAAAGAAAATTTGTGAAAATTGTCAAATCTTGCAATGGGGTCTTACATAATTATCTGAAGGTCTACTAAGCTGTACATGACCAGTTCTGTTGTTAATTTTGCTTATTGAGGTACGTAATATTTAAAATAACTTCACATCAAGTAGGTGTATCCCTACTGGGAAATCAGTATTAAAAATATAGGTGTGCAGGGCTGGAGCAGTGGTGCAAGCAGTAAGGTGCCGTCTGCCTTGAGCGCGCTAACCTAGGGCGGACTGCAGTTTGACCACCCGGCGTCCAATATGGTCCCCCAAGTCAGGGGCGATTTCTGAGCGCATATCCAGAAGTAACCTCTGAGTGTCAACAGGTGTAGCCCAAAAACCAAAAATATATATATCGATGCTGTGTGGTCCCATAGCCAGCCACATGGTCCACGAATTTGATGATCTGCACAGTTTGGCTGATAAGCTCATATAGCGACAGTGGTGGTTTGTAGGGGGTCTCAGACAAGCCCCAGTGTGATCAACTTCAAGGTTGATTTGTCTGTTAGTTTCCTTGCTAGTTGGGCATTTCTTTTGAGAGTTATGAGTCTATGTCAGGGTCGGCTCCAGGCCAAAATGAGTGCGGCTCTTTGCCTCTTATCATTATTTTGTCTACTGCGGCTCTTTGCCAAGTTTGGATTTGTTCTGCTGCTTCTGAGGAGGGACCTCTGAGGAGAGATCTCCAAGCGCGTAGTTCTGTTTCCTATCCCTCGGAAACAACTGCACGGGCCAGCGAGCAGGGGACCCGTGTGGCACATGTTGGGTCACACCTTGCCGTAAGTTCTTAGTGTGGAGGACACAGCACACCCTCACCATCACTGCAGGATTTTGACCCTCACTCCAAATGGCAACATGCAATATGTGTTGAATAGATTATTGTTAAAATTAGATGCTTTTGTGTGTTTGTCTGTTTTGGTAGGTCACTGCCTGGTGTGGCTCTCTGACTCTCACAGTTTAAAATTTTGGCTCTTTGTGTCGAACTTGTTCGCCATCCCGGTCTATGCTTTGGTTACTTGTGCAAACATGGCAGAAGGCTCTGGATCATGGGTGTGGCTGCCAAGGACTTCTGGAAATAGAGAGACAAGGTAGAGGGAGATCAGCCTTGTTCCAAAGGTCCCAGGATATTTCAGCAACAAAACCAACATACCTGGAGTTTTTTGGCAGTTACGAGTCTCTGCAGAGATGAGTGGAAAGGTGGTGACGCTGGGCCATTGACATGTGGCAATTGTAGGGAATATCTGTGTGTGCAGTCCCCAAGGCGTCAGCAGGTTGGGGAGTTACCCGCACCCCACTCTGAGGGCCCCAGTACTTTTAACTGCAAGCCTGATATATATATGAATTTTTCCTGCTAGTCAGGCCTCTCAAGAGTTAGATGGTGACTCTTTCTTAAAAAAAAAGAAACCTATAAGAGAGTTCCTTCTCTGTTCACTATCCCAGTAGTCTCCTCTATGTCTCTTGGTTGTTTTTCACTCTGAAGCCAGCTCTTCCATGTAGGACTTTGGTGAGCTCTGAGCATCTGGTACCCAAAAGATGCTCGATGCCCAGATAGGGTCTTCTAAGAGAGACAGGGAGAAAGAAGAAAGAGAGAAAGAGAGAGAGAGAGACAGAGATAGAGACATAATCATAGAGACAGAGATCAACAGAGACAAAGAGACATAGACAAAGAGACAATTAGAAGCAGAGAGAGAGAGAGATATGTCAATGGAAGGCCACATTGAACACAGAGAATAGGCCAAGAGCTTCAAGTTCTGTAGCATTCTCCCCTGCCTCCAGCCCACCTTGGGCTCACAGTGGAGGAAGAAGAGTAACCTGCAATCCCTGAGATCAAATCACTGAATTGTTTGTGTTGAAGAATGTGGTGTTAATAACATGCTTCTTTCCCTGATATTTCACATCCAGTAGGACAGATGGTAGACTCTGCCTTCTCATACTTCTCAGCCACTCCTGCTACCACTTGAATCTGTGCTCCCTTATCACTCTTGGCAGTGTTATAGTAGCTTAAACAAAACGACTTTAAGCACTTTACATTTTTTATTATTTATTTTATTACTTTATTTAAATACTTTGGTAAAGAAAGTTGTTCATAACAAAACAGTTGGATCTGTATTATCTGCTTCTCAATGTTCCAATACCAATCTCTCACCAGTATAACATTCCCTCCCCCTTTGTACCCAATTTTCCATCCACCCCCAAATCGGCACAAAATAATTTATTTTATATTGCTTGTTACAATAAAATGTCTAAGCGCAGTGGTCGGCACCTGAGACTCATGAGCCACATGTGGCTCTTTATACTTTTAATTTGGCTCTTCTGTGTGCCGGCGGCCACTCCAAGAGTCAGGACTCAGCTCGTAGCCTCTGTCAGTGCGTGCCCTGTGTGGCTTTCAAAATAAATTTCAATCGTGGTTTTGGCCTTGCATGCAGAAAGATGGTGGTTCGAATCCTGGCATCCCATAAGGTCCTTTGTGCCTGCCGGAAGCGATTTTTGAGCGTAGAGCCAGGAGTAACACCCAAGCACTGCCGAGTGTGACCTAAAAATCAAACCAAAAAAAAAAAAAAAGAGTTTGCTTTTCAGTTCCTCAAACACACACCATTTAGATGTCACACCACTCTTCCTCACACTTCATGTTATGTTTCTTCCCAAAAGTCAGAGGATCCAACTTACCAAGATACCCAAAATATACCCCATCATAATGTTAACTCATCAGTATACTGACCATTGCTGGGATCCAGATTTGTTTATGAGTACTTATTTTCTTACTTATCTTTTTACCCCACCACAACATCTTGAGTCCCCATAATAACAAACTTCCAGAGACCATAGATCATCAGATCTTGACTCTGGTCACAACAGAACTCATCATGCATGGTCAGTGAGTCAGAGAAATTGTGGCCATGGAATGTAGTAGCTTGGTGACCCTGGAGGTCATTCCAGGATCTGGGGAGTGGGATTGACAGTGGCACGTAAAATACTAAAATCTTTTGGTTGAATTGTTTTGTTCCCCACAATCACTTCAAACTTAAACAGAGAACACTGAAAATCAGATGATTTTGAAAAGCCCACCACAATTAGTAATTTCCACCACAATAGTAGAATACAGTCTGCTCTTATAGCACAAGGACTCAGACATATTGGGAAAGGGCACAGTCTCAATGACACCTTTGGGAAAGGGAATGGATAAGAGGTGGGGACTGAGAGCTGTTTTTTTTTTTTTTTTTTTTTGGTTTTTGGGCCACACCCGTTTGACGCTCAGGGGTTACTCCTGGCTATGTGCTCAGAAATCGCCCCTGGCTTGGGGGGACCATATGGGACGCCGGGGGATCGAACCGCGGTCCTTCCTTGGCTAGCGCTTGCAAGGCAGACACCTTACCTCCAGCGGCCACCTACCCGGCCCCGAGAGCTGTTTTTTTTAAACCCTCTTATATTATTTACATATTTAAGAAATTTTAATATGGCTATTGTAGGTAGAGAGCTATGGAACCTATAGGAGACTGTCTACATGAATTATGTCGGGAATGTGTCTCAGGCCTGAGAATAAGACCTCAGACAGTTTATTCTTATCTCTCAGGTGCTTCTTGTGTCTTACTAATAAATGTTTTGCTAAGGTGTTGTACATTAGCATATGGGATCTGAGGATTCTGAAACCTTTTGAGTCAGAGGCTCAGCATGGGGCCTTGTCTCCCATGGAGGTAATCTGAGAGATTTATCACTTGTATCTCCTCATGGGTCCCATGCTGGTTTCCTGTTTTGTAGGGAAGAAGGAATCTGTTGTACAGGGGTGTTTTATTAGTGTCATCCACGGCCTTCTAAAGGAGGTCTTGCTGTCCCTTATACTCACCATCTCCTGTGACCCAATCATTCTCTAATCTCAGATCCTTCCTATCTAAATTGAAGATATAGCCATCCTTTCTCATTGTTGCATTAAAATAACATCTAACTGTAAAGTGCTTAGGCCAAACTCTGGTATCTGGGGGCAGAGAGGTAGCAGAGGGTTAAGTTGTATGCAGTCTTGTCTTGTATGCAGTCAGTTCCATTTGATCACCAGCATCACATAAATTCCCATGAGTACTACTGGAAGTAACCCCTGATAGAGCCAGGAATTAGCTCTGAGCACCACTGAGTGTGACCTAAAACAAAAGAAAGAAAAGAAAGAAAGAAAATAAGAAAGGAAGGAAGAATAAAAAGAAGCAAAGAAGAAAGAAAGCAAGGAAGGAACTAGAAACATTCTTCAAATTCTGCTTATATATACAATATATATATTCTTCTTATATAACACTGATTCTGTTATCTAGCCTGGCATGTATATTGTCATTCTATCCAAAGAGCTGGATAAAGAGACACAGGAAGAGATGGACACATATGTAAAACAATAACTTTTCTTAGATCTATAAGAGAAGAGAGATAATGGGCAAATGTCTTCTGCTCCACCAGGTTGTTGACCATGACCATTGCATGGAGGTTTTCCATGCAGAGGAGCAGAAATTCCTCAACTGAACCATGGCAAAATAGCTTTGAAACATTCCTGTAAGATCAACTTTGGTAAAATGCCTGGGCAGGGCCTGGTGTAGGCATTCTCTTATGTCTGTGAGTCTCCACACCTGACTACTCTGGATAACTTTCTTCCCTTTAACTCTTACTACATTCCTAGAAGCTGCTTGCATTCTGAGTGAAGTTCTGTGATTCCTTTTTTTGTTTGTTTTTGGGGTCATACCTCATAATGCTCAGGAGCTACTGCTGGCTCTGCATTCAGGAATCAATCCTAACACTGTTCAGGGGACCATATGGGATGTTTGGGATTAAACCGTCTTGGAAAATGCCCGATAATTATACAATCACTCCTGCCTGAGATATGTGATTCCTTAACTTGATGGTACTTATTTCTTTCTTTAGAGAAACTGGCCTTCACTAGAGACCATCAGGTTTTTTTTTCTTTCTTCCTCACATTTCCTAAATAAAATGTCTTTGTTCCACTGTCTGCTGGAAATTTTTCTATATGAAGAGTCACCAAGCACAGGAGACTGTGGTTAAGGTTTAGCACTTGTTCATGTGATGCAGGAGCTCCTGAGGCTTTTTTTAAGTCCTTAGCTGGGGTCACATCACTGTTGAGGTTGTGTGGACCAGGAGAAGATATGAGCAATCTTCTCTTTCCCAGGCTCCTACACCACACCCACTGCCAATCATAAGACACATTTCAAAGGTTTCTTATGTCAAATTTCTTATACAAAACTTGCTAGTTTTGATACTAATGGAAGTCTTCTTCTAGGGAAGAATCCTGCAACAAGATGAATCTTCTCTTAGACTAACAATCTATCCACCTGTCTGCTACTGAGATTCCTACATGTAAGCACACTTTGCGGGGGTGTGTGTGAGCTACACTCAGATGTGCTATGGGTTTATTCCTCAGACATCATTCCTAATGTGACTTGGAGCACCATGTGTGGTTCTGGAGACTGGACTTAGTTTGACTGCATACAAAGCAAATGCCCCACCTGCAGGACTTTCTTTACAATCTGCACTTAGTACAGATTGGGCCTTTGTTTCACAGATATCCCTACTTCTTTCTTTAGGTCCAAATAACCCGCTCAGTTTGAAGGAGGGTCTCAGAGGTTCTTACAGCTAAACAGAGGAGAAACTTTGATAAAGTTCACATTTTAGAAGCTACTCCTTTGTGGATAATATAAGAGATTTATGTCAGCCTGTTTCAATTCCCATTTCTGGCTGTTGTACTATTATTTTCATGTGTTTTACTTCTATAATGTCATAAGCCCTACATTGCACTACTATGATCTTTTGTTGTTTGTTTTAGATGTAGAAAACCACTAAATTTCTTGGTGATATTGATGCCTCTGTCACCTCATTGCATGCCACACGCCTTAATAAATAGTAAGCCTCTGGGCCCTCCAATGGAACATAACCCTTTAGCAGAGAGGTGCTCATACATCTTTACAATATGCCAGCTCCAGAATCTCTTTCCTGAATCTTTTAATCCCTATCTCTACTAGCCATTATGACAATTCAGTGATTGCAGCTATACTCTGCATATGTCACCACATTTTCCAGATGTTTGAATTCAATAATATGAAAGCTTATTCCAATCTTGACGGGTCCTTCTCAGTCTATTAAATCCTGTTTCAGAAAATAATGCCCCAAATCAGGAAACTCTTCTTCTTGAGAATGATTTTTCCAGCCTTCTTGATTAAATACTTCAAACTTACTCTCCCCAGTTACTCTCTGACCTGATTCTGCTACACACAATGCAAGAGCTCAATTCCCACAAAGCGTTGACTTCTGAGCATCATCTGGAGCATCCAGATGTGTGTGGCTCCTTTAGTTTCTTATTATTTTAGCTTTTATCTCCACTCATTCTCATTTGTTATTGTTATTGGTTTGGATGGTATTCAGGGCTAACTCTTGGCTCTGTACTCAGGGATCCATCTTGGCAGTGCTCAAGGGAACCATATGGGGTGCTAAGGAGCAAGCCAGTGCTTAGTGCCTTAGTTTCTGAACTATTTCTCCAGTCTTTCATTCTCATTTTGAGCTCTTAAAATGCTAGGCCCCAGTTTGACTTCTGCCTGGCTCTAAATCCTAACTTCAAAGGAAATTTTTTTGTTTCACAAGAATAATTTCATATACTAAGACTACTGAGACCATCCTGGAGAAAGGTGCCTATTTAGAAGAAGCAAGAGCAGATAAAAAATATGAATTTGGTTTCTATGAGTGTTGCTCTCAGTGTACCCATTTTTCTCTGCCCCTGGGCAGGTGACGGGGCTCACCTGAGGGATTTAATCTGGGGAGAATAACTTGGTATGTGTGGCGGAGCTTTATCTTCATGCCTGTTTGCCAGGGTTCTTCTCTCTACAATCTGCTTCAGCTTTAAATAAAAGAGACCCACCTCTATTACCCTTATATCTATATGATTAAGCCCTGAATATTATCTGGGTAAATACCCTCTCTCTTCCTCTCTTCTTCCCCCGTCTCACCCTTCCTTTCTTCTCTTCCTTCTCACCTTCCCTCCCTCCATCTTTCCCTCCCTCCTTCCTCCCTCCCTTCCTTTCTTTTTTCCTTCTTTCTTTCCTTCCTTTGTTCCTTTCTTCCTCCTTTTCTTCTTTCCTCTCTCCCTCCTCCCTTCTTCATTCCTTTTATCCTCCCTCTCTGCCTCTCTTATCCCTCTTTTCCTCCCTTCTTCCCTCCTGCCTTTCTCCCTTCCCCCTTCCCTCTCTCCCTCCCTCCCACCCCTTCCATACCTCTCTCCCTTCCTTTCTTCCTCCCTCCCTTTCTGTGTTAGGGATACCTGAGCCATCCTAGTTGGGGCCTTGAGTGTCACACTTGGCAGTGCACAGGCTTCTCTCGGGCTGCATATGATGCTGCTCAGGAGTTAATGTTGTGTGGGAATTGAGTTTTGCACTAACCACTAACCACTCTATTTTCTCCCAGACCGACATGGCCCCTCTTTCTATTCTCCCTTCTAGACCTGCATCTTAGTGGCCAACTCTCTCTGATGAGCTGTTTGTAGGAGCAAAACATACTAGTTCAAATTTCAACTGTCAGCTTGTCCTCTTTTTACTGCCTTCCTGCTGGGCACATGATGAATATTTATTTCCTTCAGCTGGAATAACCTCTAGAACCACTGGGTAGAAATCACATGTGGAGAAGGAGAGTCCCAAAATAAGTCCAGACTCCTTAACTGCCTTCCAGGGATCATACATGGGAGAAAAATCAATGCCCATGTTGTTAATCAGCTTGGCATTTGGGTTTTTCCTGCTATGACAACTGAGCATGTGCTTTTAACCAATACAGAAAGAGCCTCTGGGTAAAGAGCACCTCACAGCAGCTCATTCTCCACTGCAATCTCTAACTTCAATTATACCAGAAATGAGTGTAGCATTGTAGCCTCTGATACTACTTTGCTCTCGCTAAAATTCTTCAAAGCCCAGTGGACAGGAAAGGCTGGATTAGAACCAGCTTTTTTGTTTGTTTTTTTGGACCACACTCAGTGATGCTTAGGGCTAACTCCTGGCTCTGCGTTCGGGATCACTCTTGGTTGTGCTCAGGGATGTCAGGAATTAAAGCCAGGTTAGCCACGTACATAGTAAATGCCCTACTTGCTGTACTATTTCCTTGGCCATGACTTCAGTTCTTTTAAGACACACTGCCTGAGGTCAGTTAGAAAATCCACAGTTTTGTTTATTTGTTTGTGGGCCAAGCTTGGTAGTGCTTAGGGGCTATTTGGGGCTTTGTGCTGGAGGATAACTGCTGGCTGTGCTACTGATTGTACCTGGGCCTTTTGCAGGCATAGCATGTGCTCCAGCCCTTTGAGCAACCTCTTCTGAGAGGCAGGAGACTGATCAGTGAGGGATTCCATGAAAGAAACTGGGCTCAGCTACATGAAAGGAGTACCACTACTTTCAGCACAGTGAGAGGTTGAGGGATGAATCTGAGGGACATATCACCCACAGCAGGGAATAATCATGGCAGAAAGGGTCCCTTTACATGCCATCGTGCAGGCAACCAACCACCAACCACCATCCTGCTTGGGTATCAGTGAAACAGAGCTTTGTCCTTCTAATGCTCCCATCTCTGCTCAGACAGTATATCTTACACAAGAGGAGGGATAGGAAGATGAGGAATGGACAGTGACTACTTCTCAAGTCTAGGTTTGATCCACACTGAACCCTGGGCAGGGATTTAGAGCTGCATGTAAGGTTCTTTCTTCTGTCACCCTGGACTGATCCTTTCAGTTCAGAATAGCTGATTGGGATCAGTACAGGTTGATGACTAGTGAATAGTAGAACTTCCCTTTGCTGATGAAGGGGTGATAGTTATAAAATTAAACGGTTCAGCAGGTTCCTTATACGCAGGTTCAAAGGAAGCCATTAGCAGATGCTAGTCACAAATATTACAGGCAGCCATCATGGGGTGATGAGCTCTAGCCTATTTCTGTTCTCCCCAGGCCAGGCCCAGCCCAGACTTTAACTCTCAACAATTCAGCAAAATACTCCCCAGTAGGCTGCAAGTAGCATTTGAGTCATATGAAGGGTCTACCTCAGGCCTCACTCGATGCCAAGCCATATTTCCTGGTCTCCCACAGTTGTAAGAGAGTGAGTTCAATGCCAAGAATGGGCACATAAATCCAGTAAAAGACATCACTGGGTCTTTCACTCTTTGGACTAAAGGCCCTCTTGCCCCTTTGTACATGCCCTATGTACCTAATAAATATACTTTTTCTGTCTGTAGGTGTTATTGTTGAATTCTTCTTAAGTCTGCACACCTGTTTCCCAGCCCATCTTGGTGACCCACACAGGGACTTTTCTCATACTTACTTCTGGGTGGGAGGAATTCTGTTTGGCTGAGCTGGGACTTGATTGGTTCTGGCTATGGTCACTCTCTAGTAACCCTTGAAAATCAAGTGACAGGAAGGCCCTAGGAGCTCTGCTAGGGGTCAGAACTAAGAGAGACCCTTAGTGAAGCATATTGGGATGGCAAAGAAGTATGGTGATGCTGGCAAGGGCACAATTCTCTTCTCTCTCTCTCTCTCTCTCTCTCTCTCTCTCTCTCTCTCTGGTTTTGGGGTCACAATCGTCTTCTGATGTGAGAGGTACATGGAGCAAGGAGGGAAGAGGCTGGCACCAGACTTCCTCTGTGAAAGGGTGCCAGTGAAGACTCCAGAGTCTCTGCTCATGCTGGTAGCAATGTGGAAGGCTCCAACAGGGTAGACTCAGCTCAGAGAGACTGCTTTGGGTCCTGTGGGGTCCTATATACTCTCTCCAACTGATTAGATTTAGTCTAATCTAAAACAGATTAGAATGTTTCCGTTTTTTGGTTTTGTTTTGTTTTGGGGCCACACCCAGCGGTGCTCAGGGGTTCCTCCTGGCTGTCTGCTCAGAAATAGCTCCTGGCAGGCACGGGGGACCATATGGGACACCGGGATTCGAACCAACCACCCTTGGTCCTGGATTGGCTGCTTGCAAGGCAAACACCACTATGCTATCTCTCTGGCCTCAGAATATTTTCTTAAGTGGAGCCATCTTGCACTTGGGCCCACACCTCTATCAACCTGGTTGATAGAAGGCTTCCCTGAGGTTATATATTTACTGTCCAGGACATGCCCAGATCTGTCTTTCTCTGTTTACTTTGAGAACATGACAATCTCACAAAGCCAGGCTGTGTGACAATATGCTTTTGAACATTTATTTTCAGTGTAAGGATGTAAGTGCCATGGAGGATGCCTAAGTGGACCCTCCCTTCCAGAGTGGCCCAAGAAAGGAAAAGGCTGGGGATCAGCAAATGGTCCAGACTGTCTTCTCTCCCAGATCCTTTTGAGGGCTCGCCAGGGTGGGGGGCCACTTCGTCCTGCAGCATCAATGGGCATAAGGGCTGAACAGGGCCACAGGGCTCTGAAAAACGGGGAGTAGGATGAGAGCACATCATAGGCCAGGGTGGAGCCAGCTGAGACTGGAAATGAGGGAGGGGTGAGTGCTGGAGGCCAGAGGTGCAGGTCCAGGCCACCTCGGAGGGAAAATGGGCTTTCCAGGCTGGAGAGCATGGACCAGGGTGTTCACACCACAGGCCAGCTCCACCTGCTCTGTGGAACCCAAGTTTGTATGGAGGGCGCTCCTGGGCCCTTCACTCAGCCACATCGATAGACAGCATAGCCTTGATGGCGGGGAACATGTTGCAAGAAAAGTCAGCCAGTAGCTGCTTGGTACCACTCCGAGTGGGCAGGATCTCAAAGCGCACCTTGGATCGCTCCTTGGGGCGCAGAGCAGGCACCCTGAAGAGGAAGAGAATAGGTTATTATGACATAGGTGTGAGAGGCCCCCCTATGGGGGCTTTGATCTCACTCTAGTAGGACCTTGACTAGGTCATTATTTATCAGATCCCTCTCACTGCCTCCCCAAGCCACCAGCCCCCATTGGGCTCCTTCAACTAGAGGAAGCAGAAGGCAAGATCTTCTAAATATGCTGACCTTTGAGGTCCAGTTTCAAAGCTCTGGTGACGTAGGCTTTTCAGGAGAGAGCTGAAGCTTGAAGAACCCACACACATGTGCACCCTGACATGTAGATACTGGGTTCCATAGCGAGATGCTCCAATAAGCTGGAGAAGCTTGGTTCATCCACGGCAGAGCATTGGGAAGGCTCTGTTTATCTTCCCTCCCAACATGTCACAAGGCCACCCTGCTTGACCCAGAACTCACTCTATCTTGAGGTTGCCTCGCAGCAGGCCGCTCCCCTCCACCATCAGAATACAGTCCTTCACTGGCTGATCCAGCGGGTTGGAGAAGAGCATCTGCACATTCACTGGCTTCTGCACCCGGGCCTTGTCCAGCACCTGCAGGGAAAGGGGTGGGTGGAGTCAGGATACAGGATGTCAGCTCCTGTCTACCACCTGGCAAGTACTTCTGGGAGTTGGACCAGTGACTGGGTGATCAGAAAAGATCCCTAAGGACAAAGGACTTCTGTGAGTTGGTCCTCCTAAGTGCCAGTGGCCATCATGCCAGCATTCCTAGGACATTTCTCTCATCTCCCTGCTCTATGGCAGAGAACCCCTAGACATGGACGGAGAAGTATCTGACAGCTAGATCCTCCCAGCTTATCCAGAGAAGGGCAGGTCCTGTACCCAGAATAGTTTGAAACAGTCTGAAGCACATAGGACCTGGGAAAGATTTCCTTCTTAATTTACATCATTATTCTCTAGTTTTATTATTTTTATTTTTGACCATACCCTGCTATGTTCAGGGGGATATTCATAACTCTGTGATCAGGATGACCCCTAGCAGTGCTTAGTGGACCATGTCTGGTATCAGATATTTGAACCTGGATTGTCAGGATGCAAGGCAAGTGCCTTAATCCCTGTACTGTCATTCCAGCCTGGTTTTTCTGTTTGCTGCCATTAACCCTGAATACCACCACTTTAAAGCAATGGAACCCAGTCCAGATGGACTCAATAACTAGGCCTGCCGGGTTCAGATACTTTGCTCTGCCCATGAAACCCTGCCAAGTCTGTCCATAATTTGTGATTAATGGACATATTTTAGAAACCCTAATCTCTACCATTATTCTCCCAGGAAAATCATTGAAGTATGAGATGGTTGAAGAGGGAAACAAGATTTTATGCTGGCAAAATAATGTGAGGCAACACAAATGGACCATGTTTTTCATAGTGAGATTTAACTTGGGATCTCCCAGTATTTGTTTTTTTTTTTTCTTTCTTTTGGTGTGCTTTCATCCTGTTATAGCTACCCAAACTAGAACCAATACATGCAAAGGAGAGATTGAGGGTCACCAATACCTGGTGTATGGGTATGGACCAAGTGGATGATGCTGCCCTTTGATGCAGACAATGTTCTGATTTCTTGGTTTGATCCTCACTCTATGTTCTTAATGTTGAGCACCAGTCAGTGCTGATAAGATGGTGGATTTTACCCAAATTACTTTTCTTTTTAATGAGATCACTCTCATCTACTCTCAAATCTATGCCCTGTTCTGAGTGTGTTTTGCCATGATTCATCCTATTAGAACAAACAATGTCTGGGGTCTCTGAAGCCTGGGAAAGAGAAGAGAATATACGAGGAGGAAATTCTCACAAAGAGCCCAAAAGGAGAAAGATCAGGTGCCTTTCTAAAAAATTAAACAGAAAAATTCTCCATGGCCCTTTTGCAGCTGGTATGTACTCTGATGTACTTGCCAAAGATATTATCTTGTCTTCAAAGACAAAGCTGATTTGAGATGAAAATCCAAAAGATGTAAAACAAAACTGTTGAATAAAAGATAAGATGTTTTGAGAATACTGGGTAGGGGTACATGGAAAAGGGAGCCTCACTCGATTTAAACCTGAATCACGCCAACCTTCTTGATCTGACTGCAGTCTCATTTCTCACACTAGGGACAGAGTCAGCACTGGAATACCCATCAGGGCTCCAGGCCAGGGATTAATTCTTGGAAATACCCTGGAAAGTAGAAGAGGCTTGAACATGCAGGTGATAAGCATGGACATTTCTCCAACAAGAATGAGCCCTGGGCTATGTTCCAGGGTTGTGTCTATTTGACAAACACAGATCCACATCTAAGATACCATGCTGGGAAGACAGCTGAGGGCCCAGAATATGGATGCTCACCACCTACAGAGTTTGCCATCTGGTAGGATACCAAAACCCAACAACAGCACAAGTAAAGGTGCAACTTCTGGGAGGACAGATGCCATGGAGAAAAAAATAAACAAAACACAGAGGTGGGCAGGAGATAATTCCAAGGGGTGGAGTGCAGGCTCTGTAAGCAGAGGCCTAAGTTCTGTTCCTGGTACTGCATGGTTTCCTGAGCACTGATAAGAATGATTCCTGAGCACAGAACTGGGAGTAGCCCTCTGAGCTCTGCTGGATCTGGCTTAAAACAGGAAGGAAGGAAGGAAGGAAGGAAGGAAGGAAGGAAGGAAGGAAGGAAGGAAGGAAGGAAGGAAGGAAGGGAGAGAGGGTAGGAGGGAGGGAAGGAGGGAGGGAAGGAAGAAAGAAGAGAAAGGAGAGGGAGGGACAAGTCTGGGTCAGCACAGACACTTCCTGCTGTTGTTGAGGACAGGGTAGAATGGCCCTAGGCACCTTCCAATGTGAAACTTCTAGCAGTTTCTGGACTCCTGGGAGGGAATCTGGGAATAGGACCCATTGCCCAATGCTGAGAGTGAGGGTACCTTCAGCAAATCTTTCAGAATTTGCTTTTGGCAAATGACTTCCCACCTGCCCTTCAGGCCTCAGTTTACTTGGGTGCAAAAGAGCAGGGCACGGGTGCATATCATTGATTCCTAGCAGCCTGGAACTTATGACACCAGTTCTGGAAGTACAAGTGGCCGCCATCTCAGCCTGTTGCTGATCTGCATCTCACACAAGGCCAGGGGACTGAGTGGGGGGCTGGGAAGGTCATAGAGACCCTTGCTGGCAGGATCTACCCCACCTTGGTGTAGCATCCCCAGCTTGCCTCTGTGATCCTGAGCTGGGCATGGCCCAGACAGATGTTGAGAATGAATCACTGGGTGAGTGATTTGTATCCCACTTAATCTAGGATTAGAGCCATAGACCCAGCTGGGCAGTGTGCAGGGTAGGAAAGTGGCTGAGTGACTCTTCCTGCCCTGCCCAGTGCAGCAGTGGCCAGAGTCAAGCAGAAGGAGCTCTCAGCTGCTGCTGGGGGAGTCAACCATTGTCTTCTAGAACTCATAGTGGAGTGTGAGGTCCTTGGCAGCACCCCTCCCTCTCCTTTGTACCTCCAGGGTCAGTGTGGGGTTGTCTAGGATGACGTCTCTGGCCACCACCACCTCGCTCTCATCAGTGACCTGGCACACGGCCGTGGTCCGGATCATGTTGTCAGCCTTCAGGTACTTCTGGTACTGCGCGTATGAGATCTTCACGGGATACTGGATTTCTGAAGGAAGAAACCAGGAGGGGAAGATGAGGTGACTCACTTCAGAGGCTCCCAGAAAAATATCCAGCCAAGTTGGGAGAATGGGAGGATGTGGCCAACAATGTCTGTAACCTGACTCTATGAGAACTGAACAACAAATTTCTTGCCCCCCTTTTGCATTGGCTCGGGAGCTGAAGCCAAAGGTGTCTGGACCATTGAGCCAGGCAGCCTCCCAGGATAAGCAAGGCACATCTGGGCCAGATCCTTTTTCCCATCCTGGAGAAGAGTTGGGTGCCTTTCCTCCATGGGGCCAGAAAATATAAACTCTAACAAATGGCACAAGAAAGATGGCACGGGCCTCAGAGCCTGACCAAAGATCTGGCTGGTACTGTGGCTATCCCTGCTTCTGCGCAAGCCCCATACCCCAACGAGAGCAGGTCTTAGAGTCACTGTCCTCCCTAGAGCAAGTCACATTCCTCTTGCTGTTGCCTCAGGACCCTCCTCTCACTCTGTGTTGAATCCTCTCACCTGTCCCTGCAAAGACACCCTGGATTCCCCTCTGATTCTTTCCACCGTAGGCCAACTGCCACTTGGTTTTCCCAAAGACTTCCTCTGGCTTCCCCCTGCTTTACCTGGGAAATGGGATCAAACTACAGAGGCAGGGGCTGCACTCAGAAGACTCCACATGCCAGGACTTCGGTGTCTCTTCCATTGGTATGTTGGGGGCTCTGGGCAGGACAGCTAGCCATAGGCCCCCTGGGCTGACCACTTAGTCCAGGGGACTGGGATTCCCCCACGCCAGACTGTTCTTCAGGGCCAGGCTTGGTAAATCAGGCCCTGGGGTGAGGGTGGGGGAGAGAAACTCCTCCCCTACACATACACAAACTACCTGGGAAATGGGAGATCTCTCTCTCTCTCTCTCTCTCTCTCTCTCTCTCTCTCTCTCTCTCTCTCTTTGGCCAAAGTTCAATTGTTCACAGGGCCAGGAGGGATCAGGGGACCCCATGCTTTGACCATGAGTCCTTATCCCAGTGCTACATAGAATCCTGAGCACTGCCAGGTTTGACTGCCAGGAGTGTGAATAGCACCTGAATATCGCTGAGAGTGGCCCTCAAACATAACAAAGTAAAACAAAATGCCTGTGAGGCTGAAGTTTCTAGTACTGCTACTCCTGATCTACTCCTGATGTTCCAATAACAGCTTCCAACACCAGTTGCTCCAAACCTTTCAGATAGTGGTCATTGAGACTTGGACATGGAGGAGAACTTGTGAGTCACGAGTAAGCGGGTAGCAGTCTCCAGACTCTGGGTTCCCCATGCCACTTCTTGCTCTACCCTTCTGCTTCTTTATTAAAATTTTCATTTAATGTTTTAATATAGTTATCATGAAATTACAAAGTTCTTCATGTTTGGGTTTCAGTATATTCTGCTGCTTCTGACATTAATGGGAAGGGTTTGTTTTTCTCTTTTTCCCTCCAGGAATGATTTGGAGCTCCTGAGCACAGCCAGCAGCTGTTGTATTACTACTGAGAAGATTGCTGCTACAGTTCTGCCCAAGTGCTAGGGGGCAGCTGCCTCATGACAGGTATAAGCTGGTTCAGTTTCTCTGCAGAGTTCTTGAAGATGAGTTTGCTTTTTTTTTTAAGTAATTAATTAATCTTTTTGTTTGTTTGTTTGTTTGTTTTTTTAGTTCCTTGGTGAAGCTGACAGCCATCCTGCCTTGGGGGATCTGCTTTGGATCTTAGAATTTTTGATACCTCTGATGCTGCTGTAGCTGCCTTGCTCAGCTGCACTTTACCCCCTTGCAGACTCACCACCACCACCACAACTTCCTCATCACATCCATACCTGAGTTTCTAGGCTCAGCTCTCCAAAAAGAGCATCACTTCTTTTGGGAATCCAGGAACGCCTCCACCCACTTGGAATGGTAGGGGCTTTGGGCTGAAGTTCTAGAACCCTGCAATCTACAGTAACACTCCCAGGGCTTACTGAAAAGTTAGTGACTAACGGTTGGGCAGTTGGAAAGCAAATGTGGGGGTCAATGACAAGTAAACCTGAAAAACATGGTGGCATGGGATTGAATAGCAGGATACCCATGACCAAGACCTCAGTATGACCAGTAATAGCTATGCCACTCACTCTCTTTTCTGGGGATGCCCCCCAAAACTCTTGGCCAACAAGGTTAAATGATTGAGTGCTAGGGCTCAAGGATGTAGTGTTAAGGATACCAAAGTCACACCTGGCAGTGCCCATAGAGAGTCTTTGGTCATGCAGCACCTGGGATCAAATCAGGGTCCTCAACCCTATAATATCTCCCAGCCTGCCTTCTCTTATCTTAAACAGAATGGAGAATATCTAGTCCATAGAGCATATAAAGCCCATGAAATCATAGGTCTGGCCCTGGTGCATGATGGTTTAGGTCTATCACAGCAACTTCTCATGGGCTGGGTGAGAGCTGATTTGCCCTAGGTGGTCAGGCTCTAGAATGAAGCTATAAGTATCCATATAACATAGGCATAAAAATGGTTTGCCACCCCTGCAAGGCTTAATACAGTCACAGTCTTTCCAAGCCTGGTTTATTCCTCTGGGTGATGGGGTTACTTTGTATGTCTTTGCAAGACAGTCAGATGAGAATGTCTGCACTGGAGGTTGAAGGTGAAGTTTGAGCATGTCTCAGCACCCCAGCACCTCCTGCCCCACCTTCCAGGGCAGGAAAGGATTTACTTTGGAAACACTCTGACTTCCATCCACATGAAGCCACTTGAAGACTTCTCAAACCTAAGGCTTAACCACCCTTTGCTGTTCATACCAACTCAGCTACCCTAGGATCTCTCCAACCCCAATAGAGGAAGGGCTGTCTCACACTGCTGGACACCCCAACACCCTGTAGGCCTAGGTTCCCTTACCTTCCTCAGGGTCCAAGGAGATGGTAATAGAATCTTTCCACACCTCATGCACCAAGGTGCCATTGTAGACAATGGTCCAGGCTGTCATGTTTACCGTCACAGTCTTCAAGTCTCTTGTCAGGTTCTTGAGGATGAGAGCCAAGTTCACTTCCTTGCCCACGGCCAGGATGCCTGTGACCTTGAACAGTCCAGAGATACTGGGTTCGCGGTTTTCAGTTTCCCCCTCCCCAGCTGCTGTGGGACCAAATCTGTCATTGGGCTTCAGTTTCCCTAGGGCCTTTTCAAACACTTTTCTTTCCTGGCCAGAGCCTGTGCAATGGGAAAAGAGAAAATTATTTCAGGGATGTGGGTACAGACTGAGCAAAGGCCAGCACATCAATCATAACTAAATCAGCTCCCTCAAAGTCCCGCTTGGGTCTAACCCCAACTCTCCCACTGAGTGACCATTCTGCCCCAAGTAGCCACCCTCCCTCTCCATGTCTGTGTTTCTCTGTGTGCCAGACTCCTGCCCTTGAGACTCTGGCAATTGTTGCTCCACAGGCATCTCTAACCTGTGCCCTCATCCACAAGAGCCGTAGGCAGTGCTTGGCCACAGCTGTAACACATTTTTGTGCCACCTGCTACCCAGTAGAGGTTAATAAAGTTAGCCTGTTTCTCTTTTTCTCCCTTTTAGAAACAAAGAACAAGTAGACAAATTCATAACAAATAACAGAAAAAATGGAGCCAAAAAGAGTATCATCATTACCAGCCATAAAAATCTTGGTTTAGAATGAGTGGCATTAAAATTTTGGTTCGAGGTCTGAAGAGAACTCAACAGGCTTCACATTCAGAAGGCCTGGGCTTGACCTCTGGCACTGTATGATCCACTGATGCTGTTCAAAGTGACATTCCCAGCCATCCATCATCACATACATATATATCCACTCACAGAGCACAGAATAGTTCCTAAGCACTGCCAGGTATGTTCCAAAAGTTAAATTTATACATATATATGTATATATTCCTAATTATTTTGGTTTGGGGGGTCACACCTGGTAATGCTCAGGGATTATTCCTCAAGGTTCTCAGAGATCAGTTCTGGCAGGCTTGGCGGACTATATGAGGTGCTGGAACAGGGAGGCAAGTACCTGCTGTACTATCTCTGGCCTCGCCTAACTGCTTTTTTACTATGTGATTTTAGTTTGGTTCTAGGTGTCCTGAAAGTGGAAGAGGACACTTTGACCTGTGTCAATTGACTAGCACCTCCCATGGCAGGGCCACTTGCAAGTTTGAGCAAGTTCTAAGTGTTGAACTTTTAGATTTTAAGCATACTCAGGTTGAATAAAAGGGCACCTGATACTGACTCAGTCATGGGTTCTGCTGACCAGGTGAGATACAGATCTGCAGGACACCACCAAGATGGACTTAAAGGTCATAGCTTCTGGGCACTCAGAGCTGAGTAACCAGCACCAAGTGTCTGAGCCAACTTTGACCACACAATTCAGCTAAGCCCCACCTAGAACTCATGTGAGTTCTACCAGCAAAGAAAATGCACTGAGCTTTGAAAGCACAAAGAAGCCATTTAGAACTCCAGGCTATCTGTAAGGCTACAACCTGCCCCCAACTTTTGATGATTTATTAGAAGCACCGATTTATTGCAGTTTGACAAGGCCTTTGCCATAAGCTACATGAAAGGGCTGGCAGAGACCTGAGCAACTAGGTTGTCAAGTGGGTATTAAAAATCTTGGAGAAGTAGTTGGTCTAAAGAGACATATGAAGCACAGATAGAACAAGTCCCCAAGTGTCCAGCCCCACAATCCACGCTTCTTCCCACACACCCTACTCAAATGGAAGCAGACAGCCATATTACCCAAGCCGATAGCTCCTGGAGGGTTGGGTCCCTGTGGCTGTCTGTCCATTTTCCAGCAGAACTGCAGGTCCACACCCAGGGCTGCTGTCTGTGCAGGAAGCTGAGCCTCTATGCTCAGGACTGACGGGGAAGCTGAGCTGTTTCCACCAGGAGGCTCAGAGCCAGGATGGCTATATAGGTAACCTCCCAGCTTACTCAAGTCTAAGATTCCTACTCCTGTTTGCTTCTTGGTTTTGCCTGTTGCGCAAATGCTTAGCAACCCATTTTATGAGCTTTTCCTCCCTGAGGCCCTGGGAGACAAGCTGGTTCTTTGGGAAGGAGCAACAACAGGAGAGTTGTGATGTGTGCCTCTATCATACAGAGGAACAGGCACTCCAAGAGTTCTGCTGGGTTCCCTCCTGCCCCCGTGTGGCTACAGCTTGGTTCCTCTCTGTGGCAAAGGAGGTTTGGGAGTAGGATCACAGTTCCCTAGGGAGGCCATTGTGCCCACAAAGCTGCATCTGGGTGAATTAATGAAAGTTGTGCCTACACTGTGTCTAACACTCACTCTGTGCCAGGTACTGAACTTTCTCTACAGGTGGGCTTTACTATGCCTTGGAAGACATAGACAGGAGGGGCCCAAGAACCTTCAAATTGTGCTTTTGGTGGCACTGTGGTAAGGAGTGGCATCTCCTGGCTCCGTGCTCCTGGGAATATTTTTCCTGGACTCCTAGCATTGGTTTCTATATCAAAACATTCTTAAGAATTCTAGTCCTTCCCCTGTCTCACCCCTCTAACCTCACAAATGATCACTCTGAAAGTAGGGGGCTCCCCATAGCTAGACATAAATCAGGTCTTTGGGGAGTGCCACAGTTCCTGCTGAATAACCATGAGGAGTTCCTTGGGCTCAGTGGTGGGAATGGCCTGTAGACAAGGCCACATGAAGCCATGTTCTCTTTACCATAGAGCTGTACCTCCAAAAATATCCACAGACACTGCCACCCTGGGGCTCCTGGGGCTCCCTGCTGGGTGTAGATTTAGAATCTTACCCAGGGCTCAGGGGCCTCTTGATTGTTGAAGCCAACATCAATCACTACTAGGGCAATGAGCCTGAGGGTAACTATGAGGATATATTGGGGACACCTTTGTCAGGATGCTTTTCTAGGTCCCTCCAAATTTGCTATGCAGATCTGTGGGCTCAATTATTGAAGGAATTAAATTTATTATTTACTGGTAGCCGAGGATAGGATGGTGATGTTCAGGATTCACTTCTAGTGTGGCTCAGGGGACAATATGGGGCTTGAGAATTTAAACTGGAGTTAGTCATATGAAGCAAGTGTCCTATCCCCTGCTATCACTCTGGCCCTCAAAGGTACTTTAAAAATTCTTTTAAATGTCTTTGATTTGGAGGCCTCACTCAATGATGCTCAGGGCTTACTCCTGGCTCTGCACTCAGGAATCACTCAGGGATCTATATTGGATGAACTCAGATTGGCCACGTGCAAGGCAAATGTCTTGTAGATTATATCAACTATACTGTCACTCCAGCCCTTCATAGCCAGACATGGTCCTATCAAGAAGTGGCAGTAGCCAACAAGCTTTGGCTGTTTCTCAAAATGAAAATCAAATGTGGACCTTTGGTCATCATCAAGAGTTCCCTTACCCCTCTCCTCCCCCCCCAAAGAAAGAGTTCCCTAAGATTCTGGCTCCTCTCTTGAAACAAGATGTCAAGGTAGTTAGATAAAAGGTAACTTATAGAATGTGCCTTCTCAATGACTTTAGGTGGGTGACACGCTTGTGGCCACTCAGGATTTGATTCAATGCTATCATGATACAGTTCCACTCTGCTGGTTTCTTGGGAAAACTTCAGATACCTATAAAGCACAGGCTTGCACCTTGGGAGTGGGGGGGTCTCTGTTCACTCTGGTTTAGATTGTTGCCAACTGTTTCTTGGCGATGAAGGGAGCAGGCTTGCAGAGACTTTCCTCAATGCTTAAGGGGTCTCCCATGGGGGCATATTTGCTTGTCACAATGCTATCTCCCCTCTCAGTGAGAGAATTCAGCTGGACAAGAGGAGAGTTGACAGCTACCTGTGCCCAGTGCAAATTTCTGCTAGGACCAAACCTGGCTTGATGATTCTGTCCCCATTGGAAAATATCTGGGGAGTGGGATGTTAGGCTTTTGAGTACTACTGACTGTAGGCAGAACAGGCCGGAGGTGGAGGAGGAATTTCCCCTTCTCCACTCTCAAAGATATCTTCCCCCATTCAACTCCGATGTACAGATCCACTCATACCCTCCTACCTTCCGGGTACTTGTATTTATCCGTGACATCCATGCGAGAGTTACTGCCCACTGCTTTGGTACTGATGTAAACGCCAATGGAACGTGTGTCCATAGAATTCTTCCTCTGGTTACCAGTGGAGGCATCATAGATCCAGGTGACACGGTCAGCATTAACTTCCGCAAAGACGAAGGGCATGTCGAAGTCCAGGTTCACATCACCCTCTCGGACAGCATTCACAGAGGCAGGGCCACACTGGAACACTCCTGGTAAATAGGAGGCAGAGGTTGGACGCGTTGTAAAGCACCCAATCCTCTGTCTCCAGCCTGATATATTCCTCTCAGGTTTGACTATCTGCCCTTTCATTTGGCATCAGCACAGCTCATCCTAGTATAATACCACTGTTATAAAGTACTCCAGAAATTTTTACATCTTCCAAATATAGACCCAATCCAGTATTTTTGGAATGAGGCATGATTCATGCCTCTTCATGGCCCCCATTTTGCTTCCTAAGGTAGAAATCTTAGGAATTAATTTATTTATAAATATAATAAGTAACTTATTACTGTATTACTCCCTTGGGCTTGCCCCTTTTCTTACTCTGAAAATCATTCTTCCTAATTCATTGCACCTACTTGCTTACAAATTCCTTGAACTTTTCTGAATATTAATTCACAAGAGACTTTGCTTCTTTGAGAACCCACGCTCTAACCATAAGCTTTTTTATTTATCATTTAGAATAGCTCTAATAAAAACTCTCATAAGAGATGAAAGAAAGAAGGAAAGATGGAAGGAAGAAAGGATGGAAGGCAGGAAGGAAGGAAGGATGTCTGAATGGATGGATAATGAATGGATAGGTAGATAAATGGATTGTTAAGTAGTGAGTGGATGGATGGACAGTATGTGCAGGTTTTACTTTTTTTGGGGGGCATAGCCAGTGACACATAAGGGATACTCTTGGCTATGCGCTCAGAAATTGTTCCTGGCTTGGGGGACCAAGCTGGGGATTGAACCACTGTTCGTCCTAGGTCAGCGCATGCAAAGCAAATGGCCTACCACTTGCACCACCACTCTGGCCCCCAGTTTTTACTTTTATAAAAAATTTCTGCATAAATCTAAAAAAGATCATTTGGAAATGAGAATAGCTGCTCTAGAGTTGGGAGGAGGAGAGAGGAGAGGTAGAGGAAGGTCTAGGACCCAAGATTTACAGGAGAGGATGGGAGAGAGGTGAGAGGTGGGAGCTCAGCCTGCTTGCAGGAGAGCTCAATGGGCAGATGGACAGGCTTGGAAGCAAGAGAAGCAAGAGAAGCACCAAGGGTAGTAGTCAGAAGCCTTGTCTTTGAACTAAATCCAAGAGCCATGGGAGCTGGAAGGTTTCTGTGAGAGGAGGCAGAGGTTATGAGAAGTGGTGCAGAGAAGTTATGATTGGCAGAGACAAGCTTTATTCCTCGTTACTGGCATGTGCCAGGGCTGTGCCTCAGTGGCAGCTGTGTAGGCGCAGGGAGGCAGGTACCCAGTCGACAGGAACAAAAGCCAAACCATATTAGGAGAGAATTAATATGGAGGATATTTTTGTTTGGATCCCGTCATGCTGGGAGTACGTGGAGGGAACTGCGGGTCCTTTCCTGCACTTCTGACCACTACTGCCAAGAATAAACAGCTGAAGTTTAGAGCCGAACTCAGAAAAAGGGCATATGGGGGCTACCTTGGCTCCTCTCTTGGGGCGTGGCATCAAGAACCTGCCATCCATTGTACGCAGGGCCCAGGTCAGTCCGCACAAGCCAGCATTCATTCCAGACGTGGAAATTCCTATAGAGAGAATCATAGATGGTTTCTTACCCAAGGCCATGCAGCTGGTGGTGGCAAAATACCACAACTCTCCTCTTACCTGACAGAGCAGGGCTCCAGTGGGCAGCCAACATGTTTTCTCTGCACCATCTCCTACTGCTCACCTTGTTGATCATTGTTTTATTTACTTTGTCATAGCACTAGGAAAGAATTCTTTCTATGTCCATCTTATAAAAAGAGGAGCTGTCACTCAGGTAAGTCAAGCAGCTGACAAAATTGACAAAGCTTATGCCCAGGTGCCAGTTTCATTGTTATCTGAAAGTACAACATTCTTTTTCTCTCTTTATTTTGGTTTGTGTTTGAGTCACACCTGGTGGTCCTCAGGGCTTACTCCTGGTTATGCAAACTCAGAGATCACACCTGGCAGGGGCATGGAGATGGTATGGGATGCCAGGGATTGAACAAGGGTTGGCTGCATACAAGGAAAGTGCCCTACTAGCTGTTATTATCATATGGCCTCTGGAAAAGCAGCATTCTTTTTTGTGCTCAGAGATGCCTTCTAAGCAGTGCTCAGGAGAAGCTTGGGAGCTGCTTCTGGTGATATTTGGTCAGCCAGGTCAGATGATAAGACCAAAAGAGTGACTCTGGGCTAAAATATAGATTGGAGAATGAGCTAAGTTATTCATTGCTGCCATTCTCTCATCTCCCTCACCGCTCCTCTCTTTCTAGGTGTTGTCATTGATCAAGGTGTTCTCCATCCTTCTTTTAAGTTCTTGCCCTCTTCTTTCCTCTCCATCCATAAGGCAACTTCAGTTGGCAGTTTAAGGTGCAATTAGAAGAAGATAGAAGTCCACCATAAAACCAAGTGCTGTATAACTGTCATTTTAAACCTGTGAGGTTCAGAATGTATATTTTGAAGGTAAGCTTAGAGGCAGTTCCTTACCCTTCACAAATCAAAGATAACTAAAATGAAAAGCATTTCCTCCCCAGACTAGAGAGACAATGGCCAATTTTTTTTTAAATGTGTGACTGAGTATTTCCAAAATCAAAACAATCTCCTCGTGCTTGAAGGACCTATTTACTACACAGGATATAATGAAAAGTTCAGTAGGCACTCTTTACTAGGCAAATAAGGCAGTATTTGAATCACAAGATATATTTTTTATTATCTGCTACCATGGTTTCAGTGATATGTAGAGCTTTTTCACTCATTAACTGTCAGGATATGAAGGACTGACAGCTTGTAAAGATAAAGATATTTTTATATTTTTGTATAGCTGTTTTTATAGATTTCTCAAAGGCTGAAGTTTTCAATCTAGAAGATGAGATTTGTATTGAATATTGAATTGCTGTTTCCTATCTAGTTTGTAAATAATCATGGTGCACTTGAGGGGTCTCTTGGGAGCAAGAATCACTATTCTGAAAAATGTATAAACTGGGACTTAGCTGCTGCATTTTGCCTTTCTTAAATAATTATATTTTGGAATGAAACCCCTGTTCTGTCCTCCTTGACAGGATATGCTTGTGTTGCAAAATAAATAAATAAACAAACAACACAAGAGCTTCCATGCCTTGGGCTGGGCCTCAGTGATACTAGTTCTTCTACATCCACTGCTTTTTTCCCAAATACCACTCAACATCTTTGACTAGAATGTGAGACCAACTTTGGAGTAATTCTAGCCAGTGAATCGCCACTTCCGTGGCTTATTCTCATTCTAGTGACTAGTAATTAACAAATTTAAAAGGTGGAAAAAATTTTTGCAAATTGTAAGTGGGAGCAAGTTCTTTGGTTGGTTTTGTGCTACTTGCCTTTCTAGACCTACTCAGCATTCACCCTTCTTTCATTCTAAGGATAACTTAATGAATCTTAGAGTAGGTAAAGGATGCCCCCTCAGCCTCTCATGATATCCCTCCTACTCCTTTTTAATCCAGAATATTTCATTTAATGCCTTAACTAATGAATCCAGCAACCAATAATTGTCCTTGGAGATGCTAGTACTTTAATCCAGGTATAGTAGTTTTCCCATTATTTCCTTGCTTGTCTCGTCCTCATATTTTCTCCTGACTTCCCTGCCTTAAAGCTCTTGATAGGGTTTTTGAGGGTCAGCAAAGTAACAGGTGAGTGAGTGAATAAACCTTAGGAAAAGGACCATTTTGTTTCTGAACACCATTCCCTTTTTTAGAAGAATATAGGCAAGCATGTAATAAGTTCTTGATAGGTAGATATATGACTGTGAGAGATGCACAAAGATGGAAATGGGAGGTGATAATTCCAGGTCTTCTTGGAAGACTGTAAATACCATTACAATGCCCCCACTCTCTTCCCCACAAAACAATGGTGTTTTCAGAACCTCAGAATTAGGAAGGGTTTTTATTTAAAGAGAGCTCAGTCTTCAGAAAAAGTCTGCAGTTTTGACAGAAATCTATAATCTCCAAAACTTTTAACCTTTCACCTTATCTCTGGAGAAACTGATCTATAAGAAATATAAGTAACTATGTACTATGTAGTTGTGAAAGGAATGGAGGAATCTGCGGGATAGTGAGCTCTCATCCTAACTATATCAGAAACATATTCTCAGTAGACCAACTTGCTTTGTATACACATGTAAATGAATAGAATGTTTTTAAGAATGTAATTATGTCAGTTTTAGTTTGGTTCTTTTAAATATAATATATATCTTTTCTACTTTTGAAAAATGGCTTCTTTTTAGAAATCTAAGGACAGAAGAAGCTTGGCAATTGAAAGGCAAAATGCATAAACTTGAAATAAATCAGTTACAATAATAAAATTAAAAAATTGTGAAGTAAAGATAATTAAAGCAGAGGATCAATTTTAGGAACCTGATAGAAAGGATTGATAGATTTGCAGCACTACTAATATCCAAGATATGGAAACAGACAAGCTACCCAAAACAGATGGATAGATACAAGACCTGTGGTGTATATATGTATGATGGAATACTACTCAGCTATAAAAAATAGAAATTCTTGCAATTTGCTGCTATATGGATGGAATTGGAGGGTACCATGCTGAGTAAAGGGAGTTATAAGGAACAGGATAAATACCAATTATCCCATTCATTTGTGGAGCATATAGAAACACAATAAGAGAAGAGATTGGTGAGAATAGACCCTGAAATTCTGCCAATACAGGTGTTCATGAGGGGTGGGGGTAATGAAAAAGAATGTAGAGACAGTGGTGGGGAATGTTGGTACTTCAATGGTGAAGATGAGAGATGACATTGTAAGTAATAGTAAATATTACCATTAATACTATTGTAAATTAATATTTAAGATGCTATAATGCCTTAATTAAAAGCAAAGCAAAGCAAAAATATTAAACTTGCATAGACCACAAACCATCGTTCTCTTTCAAATATGGAGGAGTAATCTCCTAATAGGCGGCTTGTTATCTGGAAGGGGAATGCCAGACAGCTCCCTGAACAGAAATGAAGCAGGAAGACTTGGGAAGGAAGAGGGCCAAACTGAGGAAGAGTCACACTTTTGGTAACTTGATCCTAAAGACAGATCCACAAAGTGAAAGACAGAAAAATGTTCCCACACCAAACAAGCACTTGGTCAGTCAGGGTCACTGGAGAATGAGGGGGATGTCCTGTAAAGAAAGAATCCATCCCAGTTCCAAATTTCTATCACCTTTTTTATTTGCTTTTCTAGAGATCTTTGAACCATGCACCATAAGGTGACCAGTTAGATGAGCAGTTTTATTAAGGTTAGCCAGACTTAATCAAGACTGAAATTATTGGTCACCTCCAGAAAAGACAGAGCTGGAGCTGTACCCCCAGATACAGAGTAAGAAACAGAGTAAGAGTCTAGGCAGAGCCGAAGTCCAAGACACAGCCCTAAATTACTCAAAAAGGAATAAGAGAAACATGACACCCTTGGAGGAAAAAATACCAGGGACTAAGCCTGAGATGGTCCATTTCTTAGTTATTAGATTATATTTTTTATTTTATTTACTTTATTTTTTGTTTTGGACCATGCTCACTGGTGCTCAGGGCTTACTCTTGTCCTTGTATTCAGGGATTGCTCCCAGCAAGGCTCAAAGAACCATATGTGAAGCTTGATTTCAAACCATGTTGGCTGTTTATGAGGCACATGCCCTAGCCACTATACTATCTCTTTGGTCGTGATATAGGACTTATAAGCAGATGTTCTATCTACATTCAAAGAGATGTAGGAAAACAGTCTTATAAAAAAAAGGAAGAAATTTTAAAATGAAGAAAAAAATCAAATTGACATTTTCATTGGTAAATATATCCAAAATAAGAGAATTTCATAATAGCTTACTAGAGAATAGATGTATAGGAAAGTTAGCCAGCTTGAAATTATATCAGTAGAATTGATTCAGCTGAAGAAGAGATAAAATTTTTTGGAAAAAAAAACAACACAGGGAAAATATATGAAACATATACCTTACACATAGATTTTCTCTAATTAATATTTTAAAGTACTTTACAAATCAATAAGAAAAGAACCAAAAGAATAAAAATAACCACACTACACCAATAAAGGATAATAAAGAGGCAATTTTCATAAGGAATACAACTTATCATTGCACCTGTGAAAATAGTTTTCGCTTCGCCTCTATTAAAAGCAAATGAAGATGACAAAGCAATGCCTTTACATGTTTCAGCCTGACATAGCTGAGAGCAGAGGCTGATACTCATTGTTGTATGATACCTATTTCTAGGGGTGGGAAAACAAGCACTCTGCAAACCACTGGTGGGTGTTGAATTGCTATGACATTGTGGAGGGCAATTTGGCAGTGAGAAGGAAGAACCTTTAAAAATATGCATACTCATTGAGTATTTCCACTTTTAGAAATTATTTCCATAAAAAATTAAGAGTGAGGGATTAAGGGGGGAAGGAGAGAGGAAAAAAATTAAGAGCGTACATGGGTGAACAGGGAAAGATATCCATGAAAGTGCTATTTGTAATAATAAAAATTATTAAAAATTGCTATTTGTATTAATAAAAATGAACATTATAAATTATAAAAATGATAAAAACTTACAGGAAGAAAAGGGTGATAAACTATGACCTCATCAAGCAACAGACTATCACAGAGCTTCCCAAAAGGATGAGCACATTCTGGGTTTGGAATGTGACCAGTTAGATGAGCAGTTTAATTAAGGTTAGTCAGACTTAATCAAGACTGGAATTATTGGCCACCCCCAGAAAAGACAGAGCTGGAGCTGTACCCCCCGATACAGAGTAAGAAACACCTAGTACAGCACCTAAGATTGCATGTAACCAACCCAGGTTCGGTGTCTAGAACCCCAGATGGTCTCCCAAACCTTGCCAGAAGTGATCCCTGAGTGCAGAGTAAGGAATAAGAGGCAGGAGTAAGTCCAGGAGTAAGTAGGAGTAGAAATAAGAGGCAGGAGTAAGTAGGAGTGGCCCCAAAACCAAAATAATTAAAAAGTAACAAGTAAATTCAACCTAACACTTTCCACTTACATGGAAAGATGTTTAAAATAAGATTCTAAAATATGAAGACATATTCGAATAAGAATTAGATTATAGGGGCTAGAGTAATAGCATAGTAAGTAGGGTGTTTGCCTTGCATTAGGCAGATCTGGGTTTGATCCCCAGCATTCTATATGATCTTGAACCTTGCAGGGGTGATTTCTGAGAGCAGAGTCAAGAGTAATCCCTGACTGTCACTGGGTGTGACCCAACCCCCCAAATAATTATGATATAAACTAGTCTTCATCTATCATTTATATATCTAAATATGTAGATATTTATATAATCTATAAATAATGTAATATATAATGTAATAAATGCTCCTGTATGTGTAATTTATATGAGTGCATAATATGTAACTATAATAAACTTATTTGTATTTAGAAAGTTACACATTAAAAATTCAGCAAAAGTCTTGATAATTCTATTATCGCAGGAAACCACCATTTAGGTAGCAATTTGATGTGCAATTGGATCAAGTTTTATATTGTGTATTTTTTAATGTTTTAATTTTCTATAAAGAGAATTACTCATTACTTCTAAAGTTTTGTAATTACCAAATAAATGATTATTTTAAATATGTGTGTTATAAAAGCAATAAAAATCAGTAAAGAAGGGGATTAGTATTATAAATGTTGATATGCATTCACTCGTTTCGTCTGCCCAATACCCATAACAGAAAAGTAATCATTCCCATTTGACAATTCTGGAAACTGAGGTCCAAGCAAATTAAGTGACTTTGTTCAAAGTCCCACTGAGGAAGAGGAGGATTTGCACCCAGACACTACCTGTGCTCTTAACGTTCAAACAATATTGTATCTCAATTTTAATTTCTGGATATCTATAAAATAATTATGAACTTGATCTCATTTGATAATTAAAATTCAATACACAGACATCTAAGGGTTATGAATGTAAACAGCATAAAGTTTCTGGAAGGATCTCAGATTATGTTAGCTTATTTCCTAGTTTACGTGCATAACTTATCCTTACTTATTTTTTATTATTTTATAATCAGAAAGAGATTGTTTTCATGTTTCATGCTGTGAGAGACTTTTTAGAGGAGCAGATAGGATGTGTTTGCCTGGCAGAGCTCTACGCTGTAAGGTGCCAGAAAAGGTAGAAGTGGCCCTGACTCATAGCAAATACATCATGACCTGACTGCATCCTTTGGGTAACATGGGGTGACAGAAACAAGGCAAGAGGGAAATCATGAGGTGAACAAACAAATCATTAAAAAAAATACCAGCCACAGACATGAGTGGGGAAGAAGAATTCTCACATCACTACCCTACTCAGAGAAGGATCATTACTATCTTTCTGGAAGCTATCAGCAACAGTCATCATAAATCTTTAGAATGTTCATTCTCTTTAACCCAAAAGATACTATTTCTAGGAAACTTTCTTGGGGATATTAACACAATATTTACATGGAATGATGCTCATCATGGACTCTTTACAATAGGAAGAAGGTAAAATTGATCACTAACATAGGGAATGGGAAATAAGTATAAGGAGGAAAAGAGAATGATTTACTCAATAGAAAATGTTACATATAAAATATTATTTGTGGGGGATAGAGGGTCTCCAAAGCATTGTTCAGTGGGCTTGAGGTCACTTCCAGTGATTCTCTGAGAATTGTGTCTGGGGTTTTATTCTTGGGCACAGCAGTGTCTGATACCACAGGCGTCACCCTCTATGATCCTGGAGGACAAGAGTCAGGATGGTGATGATGAGGAGAGTGTGTGGTACCCTGGATGGAAATGGGACCATAGGGCATGCACCCTAACTCCTGCACTGTCTCTCTGGCTCCTAAAATCATATCTTTTTTTTTTTTTTTTTTGGATTTTGGGTCACACCCGGTGACTCTCAGGGGTTACTCCTGGCTATGCGCTCATAAGTCGCTCCTGGCTTGGGGGACCATATGGGACGCCGGGGGATTGAACCTCGGTCCATCCTAGGCTAGCACTGGCAAGGCAGCAACTTACCTCTAGTGCCACTGCGCCGGCCCCCTAAAATCATATCTTTGAAACTTAATTAAATATTGGGAAATGTTCCTGATGCTTATAAAATCTTGTCAAAACCACATGATTTAAAATTGTGAAGTAGTTGGTTTTCAGGGACAGGGAAAAGTCAGATGTATCTATTATGCTTGCTAACAGATAACAAATTATTATTTGTTATTTCTGGCTCTATGCTCAGAAATCACTCTGGCAGGCTTAGGGGACCATATAGGATGCTGGGGATTGAACTCGTATCAGCTGTGTGGAAGGCAAATGTTCTGCCTGCTGTGCCATTGCTCCAGCCCCACAAATAACAGATTATTAACAGCATCTCAAATGTATAAATAAACAAGAAACCTGAGAAACAACTAAATATTAAACTTACACAAACAAAAAGTATACCATTTTGTGTTTTTATAGATTCTGGTATTTCCTATTATCATGAACAATATTTATCAGGGGCTGGAGAGATAGCAAGAAGGCAGGGTGTTTTCCTTGCATGCTCAAGGATTGTGGTTCAAATCCTGGCATCCCATATGGTTCCCCAAGCCTGCCAGGAGTGATTTCTGAGCATAGAGCCAGGAGGAACCCCTGAGCACTGCCGGATGTGACCCAAAAACAAAAAACAAAAACAAAAACTTTATCATAAAAATGATCTCCCTGGGGACTGAAGAGATAGTACTGGGGTTAAGGTGCTTGCCTGCCTTACATGTAATCAGCTCTGTTTTGAATTTCAAGGGGACCATTTACAGTCCCCTGAGCACCTCCAGATTTTACTCCAGAACACACAGCTAGGAATAACCCCTGATCACTGGTGGGTCTCTCTCTCTCTCTCTTTCTCTCTCTCTCTCTCTCTCTCTCTCTCTCTCTCTCTCTCTCTCACACACACACACACACACAAACACACACACACACAAACACACACACAAAGTTTCCACCACTGTCCCCCCAATTATATCCTAGAAGAACCATAATGCATCTTTTTGAATGGGTGTGACTTTAGTATCAGCTAACATTCTGGCAAAAGAAAGCATGAATAAGCCAGAGAAGTCGAACAGTGGGTAGGATATTTGCCTTGCACACTGCAGCCCCAGATTTAATCCTCAGCATCCTATATAGGCCCTTGAGTACTCCCAGGAGTGATTCCTGGATGTAGAGCCCGGAGAAGCCCCTGAGCATCATCAAGTATAGCCAAAATATCATGCAAGCAAATGGGAAAATACTATCTATGTATGAAAGATGCAAAAGAGGGGCAAAAAAGAAGAAAGTTGAATTTTACCCTTACTTGTTACAGACAAGAACCCCTAGGGGAAGGCAGTTGGCAAAATTTTTTTTAAAAAAATTAGATTTGTAATCTAATTTAGGGGGAATTAAAGAACAGGGAACAATGTATCCTGACTCTTGCCCAATGCATCCTGCCCCATTGGGAGTCAGAGGTGATTCTCCATCATTGAACCTGCTTAGCTTTTCAACTTCCCAAGGACATCATATTGGAAATTATGTTTGTCTCTGGCTGCCTCTTAACTCCCTTGCACCTTCCAACCCTGTATTCTGTTCCTATCTGAAACAATTTCAGGAGTAGAAGTTCAGGGAAAGGCCTAGTTGTAAATATTAGAACTTTCAGATTAAGTGCTCAAAGATGCAGATTCCTTCTCTTCTACCTCAAATAATTTCTTGAAGTCTAGAAACCACTGTACTAGAGACAACCACTGAGTTTCATTTGCCTATAAGTTCACAAGGACAGAAGATTTTTCTGAAAGATGATCTGGAGAAGTAAGGAAGCAGTATCTTACCTATCTCTTCTATGCTGGTAAGATATTGCTTCCCCCAGAATATCATTTCCTCACTTTTTATCTTCTCTTTTTGAGCTGTTTAACAAGGAATTTTGGTGGAAGAGTCCCCCAGTTTAATGCTTATGATTGAACCATGTCTTGGGAATCATTGTAATTGTTCTTATGGCCCCCATATGCGCCAATAACACCATGTGGCATTGCTTCTTATTTGCATAGGCACATTAAAATGGGAAAATAGTATAAATACAAATAAGATCCTATCTAATAGAGATTGGAACACACAAATCTTGTAGTGCAAAGGGACCTTACACCCTGAACATTGACATAACGACCTGGCACAGACCTCAGAAGAAAGGGCATATTCCATTCTCCCCTGAACCAGGAAAGCCATCCACGAAACATCCAGGCTGGTCTATAACATCACCTGGAAGCAATCCTCTACTACGGAAGACCTACACTGCTCAGACTTCGACCTGCTCAAAAGAGACTTCCCTTAACACTGAGAAGACTTAACAACAACAACGACCTGCTTACAGGACAGGGCTCCCTGCATTGCCCTTTGATTGTGAGGTGAAAGGAGAGGATGCTCCACATCCTGACTTCAATGTAAGATATGCAGATTCCAGGATCTTTAATACAGAAACATGATACCAACAACAGAGACTGTGTGAAAAATAAAAGTGTGTTGGCACTACAGACAATGTATTGGATTGGACGATCTAGCTTGCCTGGAGCCTAGACTTCGTCTTGTGCCAAGAAACTTCAGGGGTCTGGTCTCTTTGTACTTAGGCCAACGTTATTTCTTTCCATGTCCCTCATATTTTGGTGGGCCTATGCAAACAACAATTGCCACTCTAACACCATTTTTACTGTGCTCCTTTGACTCTAATCCTTAAAAAGAACTCACTTAAAATTTGAGGTTAACTTAAGCTAATATGCATGTATATGGAAATGTAAGAAAATACTATGCCTGTAATGTTTAAGGAGTTACGTAAGTTTTATGGCTTTAGATTGCCTTGTGTACTGTTAAGAAATATTATAATGGGTTACAATCTGGGGACTTGAGGAACAAAGTAATTGTACATGGATTCTGTCTTATTTATCTTAATGTTCTTTGGCTGAAATTTCAAAGTTAAGATATCAGCAAGGGGACTTCTGAGAATTATGTTATGGGTGATTGTCCTTCCACTGTAACTTTACCTTGTCCTCTTTCTTTGCACCCTTGTTCTCATAATTAAAAATAAAAATTAAAAAAAAAAGAAACCAATATGTGGATCCAAGAATGTGATGAAGAAAATAAAATATTTTATGAATTAAAAAAAAAAGAATATCATTTCCTGACATATCAAGAGTATGCTAGTCACACCTCTGTGATATTTCTAAACCTCATACAGAATGCATCAGGTTGACATTTATGTTACAACCACCCATCTTCTCACACAGCTGTGTACTTCCGTAGTGTGACTCATGCATTCATTGTACTACTCTTGGCCACCTACTGTCTAGTGCAGGGTCTGGCCCACAGAATAAGTGTCATCAAGCTAGTTGCAAGCAAAATTTTAGTCAAGCCAGAAATTTTCAGATCAAGATTATCTTGGCCAAACTGTTATAAATCATGGGGATAATGGCTTAGTGACTGAGCAGCCTCCAGACCTCCTTTATTTATTATGGTTCTTTCTGGAAACCCTATAGAAGAAGCTGCCTGAAATTATTCCTCAAAAAGCATCCTGCCTCTCAAGAAGTGAGTACTAAAGAACCTTTTTTTTTGGGGGGGGGTGTTTGGGTTTTGGGCCACACCCAGTGATGCTCAGGAGTTACTTCTGGCTATGAGCTCAGAAATCGCTCCTGGCTTGGGGGACCATATGGGATGCCAGAGATAGAATCCAGGTCTGTCCTAAGTCAGCCACATACAAAGCAAAAATCCTATCACTATGCTACCACTCTGGCTCCCTGAACCTGTAAAATTTAACTTGGCAAAATTACCTAGAATAAAAGAACACTTCACTAGATTCTTTGAATATGAAAACAAGAAAGAACTAGAGGAAATTTCTGAGGTCTCTTGACTTATCCATTTGTTTATATCTAGAAGGACTAAGGAATTTCTCAACTTGTTATTATTTCTTCTCTCTAGACTTTGTTTTTTCATTTCTGCAATGAGCAGATATCACTATCAGAGCCCCATTTCTACTGTTCTTATGCTTGGGAGAGTCGGGCTATAGGAAATTTGTGTTCCCTGGGCCCGGAGAGATAGCACAGTGGTGTTTGCCTTGCAAGCAGCCTATTCAGGACCAAAGGTGGTTGGTTCGAATCCCGGTGTCCCATATGGTCCCCCGTGCCTGCCAGGAGCTATTTCTGAGCAGACAGCCAGGAGTAACTCCTGAGCACCGCGGGTGTGGCCCAAAAACAAAAAAAAAAAAATTTTTTTTTGTGTTCCCTCTCCTAGCATGGATATCAATTCACAAGTTGACTTTAGGCAAGTCTTTTCCCTTCACTTAGGCAATAACTATTCTTTAGAGAAAAGCTGGCCTGTGAACCACAGAGCCAAGTCTCACCACCTGGTTGGTTGGATCACATCCAGCTTAACCAGAGCTTGGGCTGCTGTACAGCCCACACAATCAAGAAAATCCCAAGGTAAGAACTGTCAGAGTTCTCAAAAAATTTGTCAAGAATAAGAAGAAGGCTCTCTGGCACCTCTTTGGTGCTTTGAACTTACAAAACTGCCCAGGTTTAAATTCTAGCTTTGCGGTTTTCTAGTTCTTTCCCCTTGGAAAGGTGACTGTGTCTTCATTTTCTCAGTTATAAAATGGGAATGATCATACTAATGCCTAACTCATCATTCAGAAGAGTAAGGGTAAGCTCTTAGTATAGTAACTGGTACAAAATAATTGCTCAATAAACCACTAATAATACTAATAAGCACTTTCAGGTGCTTAATTGATGTGATCTTTCCATTCTCTTACTTTAGGCAAATCTGGACAAGATTCTAAAGAAGCTTTCAACATTGCAACATATAAAGATTTAGATAGAAGGTTTTATCCAAGCCCAAATTTGGTCTTGTAATAAGATAGTATTATTTCCAGACAGAAACTCACTCCTGGGGTAATCTCACTATCCCTTCCCCAAAGGATCAATGTATAAGGTATGGGCTAGTCATGTTGGGGTGGGGAGGAAGTTCTCATATAAAAGTGGGGTGAGATGAAGCTGTAGCAAATTAAATAATTAAAGCTCATGAGAGACTTAAACGATCAGTCTTCTCTTTCTTTTTTTGCGGGAGGTGGGATGTTTGGTCTATACTGGACTGTACTTAGGGCTTACTACTGGCTCTGTGCTCAGGAATCACTTCTATAAAGGATTGAGAGACCATATGGGTTCAGAGTTATAGCACAAGTGACAGATCCTTTCATCTCACTAATGATGGAATAAGCAACAGAAAGATAAGCTGTATACATGGATCCAGAAGTGGGGGGCAGAATTTCTTGTCCTCATACCATCCAGAGCAGGTTTTCATGGTAGCTCTCAAGTCCAAAGGTTCAGCAGAGGCTGGGAGTAAGGGTCAGAATGTGGCATTGATGAGATCCCTCACAAAAATCAGAGCTTTGTGGTTTGACATGATTGGGAGGAAGGGAAACAGAAGGAGGGTAGGATAGTGGATATATCTGAAAAGTGTCCAAGGCCCCTATTGCCACAAGATGATTTTATTTGGAATGAGTTATGAAGTTAATTCGGGTAAGGGTGTTAACCAGAAACCAAGAGGTCTAGGTTCTAATTCCAAATTTATTTTGAAAACCTTTGAAGACTCCCAAAATATTCTGGTCTGAACCACTTGGCCAGGAGCATCACACACTATCTTATTCCTAAAAAGCTACTAAAGTAATAAGTTCCTCCATCCTATCCTCTAACAGCACTGATACCACTCTCAGTAGAGGTCAAGTCTTGATCTCTCTGGTTTCTCTGAAATTCCTGGGCAGGCAGTAATAAAGGCTACACCAACAAGCATCTTTAATCCAAAACAACCATTTTGCTGGAACAATCAATCTCTGATTAGGGAAAGAAACCAAAGTCAGGGATGGCTTCGCCTCAGTGATCAGAACAGGCTGCCTTGGGGTTTTTGGATACAGATAGTTAAAAAGGCCCTCATAATATGAGAACTTGGGGAAAATAAACTTTCTGTAAGTTAGCGATGTCAATAGAAAAAGGCATAGCAAGGATGCCTTAAGGTAAGATTTTTGTCCCATTAAATTCTAGACTCCATTAATTACCCACAGTCCAGATGGAAGGGATCACAAAGCTTAGATCACAAAGTTTCATTGTTGTTGTGGGGTTGTTATTTGTTTTAACATATATTTTTGGTAATTTTTATTTTTCTTTAACTTTATTCCACTAGTTATACTAAATACATTTCAGTAAAATTGGATTGGTTTAATTTGGAAATAATATTTTTTTTGTCCCACGAGCATCACCAAGAGTGATCCTTGAGCCAAGAGTTAGAGGAAGCCCTGAGCACCACTGAGAGTGGTCCTAAATTCCTCTCCTAAATAATATTTTATATAAAATATCACAAAATTTAATAGTTAAAAATGAATGATAGAGCTTAAAAATTAACTTATGCCTCTCTCTCTCTATATATATGTGTGTGTGTGTGTGTGTGTGTGTGTGTGTGTGTGTGTGTGCATGTGAGTGATAATGAGTATGTAAGTGTCATTTGGAATGGCTTAAGATAAGAATGTTTTCTTTTTTTTTCCTCTACCCGATCCCCACACCCTTGTCTTAATGGCTCTGGGATCCCACCACTCACTGACCTTAGGATCCCAAAGTCACAGACTCTTCAATCCAGAGACTGCCAGACTCTCAACCCAGACCTCAGACCCCCGACCTAGTAGGACCCAAACCCCTGACTCAGTGGATTCTAGACCCCCCACCCAGCCCATCCAGACCCCTGACCTAGTGGACCTCAGATGACCGACCCAGGGACCCCAGACTCTCAACAGAGAACTCAGAACTTTAGACTGACCCAGCATACTTTAGACAACCCACTCAGTAGAACCCAGACCCCCAGCTCAGTGGACCCAGAATCCTGATCCAGTGAACTCCTGACCCTTGACAGAGACCCAAGACTCCAACCAAGTGGGCCCCAGACTTCGACCCAGTAGGACCCAGACCCCCACCCAGTAGACTCATAAACCTGACTCATCAGACTCAGATCCTTGACCCAGCAACCTCAGACCCCCGACAGAAACCCCCAAACCCTGACCCAATGGGCCCCAGAACCTTGACCCAGTGACCCCAGACTCCCCACCCAGCCTGGCATCTGCTGAGTCACTGCCTACCCCAAGATAAGAATTATTAACAGATGAATTAAGTATCTGGTATGTGTATATAAAGATTGATATATATATATATATAAACAGATAAAGACATCATTATTTTTAGTTGTCATCTGGTAACAAATTGGCATATGGTCTAACCTTCAGTAGCTGTCATAATATCTATTTTGTGTCAGTGTGCTGCTAAATGAAGTTACAGATATTATGTCAATAAGTTTTCTATAACCTTCTTCCAGTTGGCATCTCTTTCTATTACAGTTATTAGGAGCGTATAAACACATTAATTCAAGGCATATTTATGGTGAAAAATAGACATGCCCAATTATATCTAAAACTTCTTTCCATTTGGAATCTTGAAGAAACTAACTTTAAAAAATCAACATAGTGACATAAGACGTGTATGTATAACAAAAAATAGGTTGTATTTTTTATGTAAGCTATAATATGGTCATAGGTGAAGCCCATGGTCCTATGGGCTACCTGAGATAAATTTATAATAATCACTCAATCATTTTAATGTTTCTTCTAACTACCTGAACAGCCAACAGGCCCTATTCAGGATACTTTAACAGAACCCAGAATTCTTTCTCTGGATTCAGCCCTCCATTGGGCAGCCAGAGACAACAACCATCAGACTTTGTGGAACCCTGGGCAGAGAGCTAGTGGGGTCTTGCTAGGTGTATGCTCAGCACTGTCTTCATTTCAAGGGTAAATCATATGCAAACACATCTTTGTCTGGATCTAGGAGAGCAAGAACATACTTGGGGGTCAGAAAGGGTCAGGCACTCACCACACACTGTCAGTGCTTCTTTCTATTGGCCTGCCAGATGCATCGTAGTACACATCTACTAAGAGATTTCGGTCGGTGTCATGAGCTGAGTTGAAGTTGGTGATCACACGGGAGGGAATGCCTAAACACCGCATCACTGCAAAGCAAGAGGAGAATCTGAGGATTTGGTACCTTTGGTACCACAAAAACAGTACCTTTGAGGCATCCGTGGTGCTGTTTACAGGTCCAGAAAAGGTACCTCACCTGTGTTGAGAGTTCCAGCAAAGACCCAGCACTGGCCAAATCGAACTGGTTTGAATCCATTTTTCCGCCAATCCTTAAGGATCTCCACACTGCCATTCCAGATCCTTGGGTCTACACCGCCTGAGTAATTGCCACTCCAGTTTCCAGCAAGCACACCATTGTCATCATTGCCATTGACCTGGGCAGGAAAGAAAAACCCTCCTAAATGAGCCTAGAGAGTGAGATTCTGGGTTCAGGGGAAAAGCGGGGGAAAGTGACATTTTTGTGTGTGTCTTTTTAGGTGATTTGGGAATGAGCATTGTCATAATGGGAGTATAGAGTTATTTGTAAATTTCAAAGAACTTTGCTTAAATAAGGTTTCTCTAGCCCACATGTCCTCTATGTGACTCCTATGGAAAACCAAAGCTTCATGTCTTCTTATGGAATGGCAAGGCTGAGCCAGCAGTCCTACCTTGGAAAGCTTCTTGCTAGAATTCCTGAGTTGTCATGAATACCTGCCTGGAGGTGTAAGGTTTGAAATTCTCTTTCAGTGAAACTTTTCACATTAGCAACTAATTTCTTCTTGAGAAGAATAAGGATGAAATGCATTTTTTCAGTTATTCCTTGGTTCTATCTTTCATTTATTATCAGGTGTGATTCTGATATAAGGCGCCCAACTTGGAGGCAGTTGGGAGAGAGCACTGGGCCAGGAACTCAGAGATCTGACTGAGTTCCACTGTCCTTTAAAGAGATGGTATGAACTATATTATCTGTGATTTTTCAACTAATCTGTGCAAGAGATGTGAAGCAAGACTGACTGGCTTCAAGCAAGACTGACTGGGGTGATTGCCAAAGTGATGATGGGTATATAGAAGTTCATTATGCTTTCTTTTATACTCTTGTGTTGGTCCCACTTTTCCATAATAAAACATAAAAGAGAGAGAAATCTGTGCAACGTGCCCTGTCTTGCCTCCTGTCATTGTGGTGATCGTGGGAGATTCCTTTCACCTCTCCAGGCCTATGTTCTTCACTTTCTAAGACTTGGGGAAAGTTAAAAATAGGGAAATGCTCAGGTTCTTTAATAAGCTACAGAGTCAGAGTTTAAAACACTAAAATTGACATTTATCCCTAACTGTACTGGGCAAGTTCTCCCAGGGCTCTGCCACCTGCCAGTCTATGAGTACCTGTGGGTGAACATTGCAAAGAATGTACAGTCAAGGGCAGGGGAGATGTTCAAAGGGTTGAAAAACAGACTTTGCATGCAGGAGATTCAGGCTCTATACCTGGTCACATGTCTTCCAAGCACCTCCAGATATGGTCCAAACCCAAACCTCCATGAAAAACAATCAGACAAACGAAAAGAATAGTCTGGAAACAAAAGAATCCATGACAAGACAAGTCTGCCTGATCTTACTTGGTGCCTTTATGCATCAGGGAGCTAGGCATCTTTTGCAGAGGAGCCTGCATTGGAATGGCAAGATCTGCAGGTGAGATGGAAGATGGGGCCACTCGCCCCTAGCTCCTGAGTCAGTGGTGCTCCAGCACCAAAGTGGTAATCAGCAGAGTGATCTCTTGCTGAAAGCTGAACATTTCAAAGCCCTGCTTAGGCCATAATTAGCTATGACCCCACCCAGCTAGAAGGTCTGGAGAGAGCAGTAGGGAGGGGCAAGGAAATTGGCACTCAGGTAGAATGGTTTGTCCAGAGGGAGAGGGTGAGTCAGCAGCTATGGGATCCAGCTGGCTCCCCACCCTCCAGCCTGCTGAGGAGGCTTGCTCCCTATGTTACTCTACTGCCAGTTTACATTGACCTCAGCCTTGCTTTTATCCCACTAAATTATTATCTCTTGGTTTTTTCAGCTTCAACTAAAACCCCACTTGTCACTCTTCCCAGAGATTCTGGCTCTTAGCTATCTCCAAGTTCCCTGGGCTCCCCATTCCTCTCCCAAGACTCAATTCAAGACATCTTTTAAGAGGCCTTCAGAAGTACTCCCATATGGTTGTCATGAACTTGGCAGGTTGCTCAAATGTCTAACCATCTAACTAGCTCATTAGCATGGTGATTCTTTGGCTCAAAAGAGACTGAGAACACTAACCACCACCACCAAAAGAGCTAAACAGATTTCCGGGTAATTACTTTGTTTCAGAGAGTTCAAGAGCAATCTGGTTATTAGTTTGTTCATTAGTGGCTTCGAGAATATTCATTGCCAATGTGGACACTTTCTGATGAAGGTGGTGCCTACACACTGAATATGGAGGAGGGAGATGGTCTTTGGGGATCTGGCTCTGATTGTGTGTGTGTGTGTGTGTGTGTGTGTGTGTGTGTGTGTGTGTGTGTGTGTGTGTGTTTTAGCAAGGACAAGTTTCTCACATGGAGGACTGGGTGAGCAGGCAGCTGGAGAACATGAATGGGTTGATTCACAACTGAGAACCTGCCACTACAGCCATGGGTCCTCCAGTTTTGCCACTGAAATCATGAGTGAGTTTGCCTGCTGTTGCCTTTTCAACCTGGCACTAGAACATTCAAAGATGTTTTGGAATGGATGACCAAGGCAATGGAAGATAACTCTTTGTATGTATTAGGGTAATTCTACCTCTTTCTCTGGATGCTTGGTGATGAGTAGGCTTAAATTTGTATACTGTCAAAGCCAGTAGAAACCAGGATAGAGAACTAGCAGAAATGCTTGTCTTGCATACAGCAGACCCCAGTTTGATCCCTGCAATGCATTTGCTCCCCTGAGCACTACCAGAAGTGATTCCTGAGCAGAGCCAGGATATAACCCTGAGAACTACTGGTTGTGGCCCAAAACCAAAAATAAACAAATATATCTAGTGGAGATCAAAGGGGCAAATTCCTTTGTGGCCTGAAAACAACCTCAAGATTCCACAGATAGGACTTTTCAGCAAGACACAACTGGCTCCACTTTGGTCTCTCCCTCACACAATCCTTTAATTTAAAGGAGCCTCCTGTTCCAAATAATAATAACATCGACTGTATTTCCTGAGGCTTCAATGAATAAGATGATGTTTGGGCAGAGCACAAATGCCTAACCATCGTTGAACTGAATATAGGATAACAATTATTCATCACGGCCTTTCCCTGCACTCACCATAGCACTCAGCACCCGAACGACATACTTGGGGTCATTTCTGCGGGCCACATCAGTCGTGGGGTCACGGCGAAAATTCAAACTGTGGTCCAGGATGGAGAGGCAAATGTTGAGAATGTTTTCTTCAAACTGTTCAAATTAAAACAGATGTCATGATGGAGGAAATGACAAGTGGTGTGAATAAAGGAGAAATCCAAGAGCAATAGAAAGCACCCCTGGATTGAGAATTCTTTATTTTTATTAATATCTTTATTTAAACACCTTGATTACAAATATGATTGTAGTTGGGTTTCAGTCATGTAAAGAACACTCCCCTTCACCAGTGCAACAGTCCCATCACCAATGTCCCAAATCTCCCTCCTCCCCACCCCACCCCCACCTGTACTCTAGACAGGCTTTCTAGGCTTTCTACTTCCCTCATTCATTCACTTTGTTATGATAGTTCTCAATGTAGTTATTTCTCTAACTGCACTCATCACTCTTTGTGGTGAGCTTCATGTCATGAGCTGGACCTTCCAGCCCTCCTCTCTTTGTCTCTGAGAATTATTGCAAAAATATCTTTCATTTTTCTTAAAACCCATAGATGAGGGAGACTATTCAGCATCTATCTCTTTCCCTCTGACTTATTTCACTCAGCATAAAGATTCCATGTACATCCATGTATAGGAAAATTCTTAAGGTGCCACCACCCAACCTTGCTGTTATGCTGTCAGTTCATCCAGAATCCTGACATGTGGGACCCAGTGTTGCAGGTCCTAAAGGAAATAGGACTCACAATCCCTTAGCCTTGAAATCTCCATCTGTATAACAAGATATTGGCCCCAGCTCACCTCCAAGTTCCCATCAGCTTTGATTGTGGTATATATTTAGACTACTGGGGAGCTGATTCTGAAGATAACATACTTCATTAAAAGAGGAATTGAAGCTGTTTTCACAAATAACTGATATGTAATAACTGCTTCTCAAATGGAGATCAGCTCTCTTGCCTTAGGTCTTGAGTCATTTCTACAGCTTCTAGTCTTCTTCCCCACCCTCAGAAATAACTGGAGAGTTCTCCAGTTATCTCTCTATCTTCTTGACTTTTTCCTAGTTCCTGATCAAGAGTTTCTTCCTAAGGGAGACTTCTGACTGTGCCATCAAAAATCACCCCATAACAAATACAAGACGATTTCATCTGTGGTATATAGAGATGCAAGAAAAGGGAATAGACAGTATCTGGTGGTGGCAAACCCTTGGCCCTGGATTCCTTTACTGACAAAGTCAAATAAGGAGGTTAGGGGATAGTGAAGAGGGCAACAAATACTGCAAGAACATTGGTGAAGGGTCTTAGGCATTTTGCCTAAGACAAGCAAGGCAACTCCATACATCAGAACTATAAGCATCAATGCTATTGGGAAACTGTGGCCCAAAGTATAATAATTACTTAATAAACAAAGAGTTTGGGGCCAGAGTAATAGCACACTGGGCAGGGCATTTGCCTTGTATGCAGCTGACCTGGGTTTTATCCCAGCATCTCATATGGTCTCCCAAGCCTGCCAGGAGTGATTCCTGGGTACAGAAGCAGAAGTAAATCTCAAGTACTGTTGGGTGTGTCCCCTCCAAATTACAGTTTTCCAAGATTTGAGGGTGGGTATAGAAGGAGTCTTGAGACATTGACAGAAGTGTGCTGACACTGGTAGTGGATGTGGAATTAAAAAGGGAAAAATAGTTTCCCTGTCTCTTAATACACTATGCCTTACCTGCTTCCCCTTGTCTTTCAAAAAATTTGACACAGAGGCTCAATATATAAAAACTATTGTACACTTGTTCTGGTTGTTTCAGAATAGCACCTGAAGAGGGGAAGAATAGGTACCTATTCACCTGATCCTGGATACCCCCTTACCCACATACATATATAGGCAGGCAGCCCATTTACCTGCTGGGAACAAGAAAAGAAAAAGTGATACCCTGAAAAGGTTTCCAGGATGATAAAAACCTAGGTACATGGAAGTCTCTGAAATGAAGAGCCCAGAGACTGTAATTGGAGCTTGAAAGCTCCCCACAAATGCAATTTTATTACTTTTCTGCAATGGAATCACTGATGAAGTTATTATCCCAAGACACCATGGCTGGCCTTATTCTCATGAATATATCATGGCTTTAATTAATTGCATTTATTTAATTACATTACATTACATTCCTTCTAGGTTGTGAACCCTCCAAGGACAGAATATCTGTCTTCTCTGTTTCCTAATCTGTAGTGGGGTGGGTAGTTCATACCCTGGTGTGTAGTCAGTGGTCAATAACTATTTTATGAATGACAAGAATAAGTCAATAGATATATTTGTGAACTTCTATCTATCTGTGGGGCCAATTGCAGAGCTTCCTGGATAATGAGGACACTAGCTCCCATTTATTTACCTGTCCATAGTTCCAGCCAACCATGCCGATTCGATTTGCACTTCCCACATAGATGATGCCAGCATCCTGCTGAACATACTCTTCTCTCTCAGCTTGGTTACTCATAAAGACACCATCAGCTATTTGACATAAAAGGTATATTGGAGATGAGAATCCAACAAAAGATCATAGAGCCCAATCCTCCTTTCACTTCTGAGTACTGCCATGGGTACTGGAACAAGTTCCATCTACAGTCCTTTTCCTCAGTTTTATCAAGGAAGAAAATATTGGGTGACGATGCTTCCAAATTATATTGTGGGAGTCAAAAGATTGGCTCAAGGGTCTGATGGTCTGATTCTGAGACCCTGGGATTTTGATTCATACTTCTGTAGGCAGAAGGTAAACTCCTGGCTGCAGAATTGTACTAGGGTCATTGTCTCTTTTAACAACACTATACAGCATGTAGAAACTCACAAAATGCCTGAGGAAGCTAAGGAAACAACAGTCAATATATGTAATGGTGAGGAATTTTAGGCTCAGAGTGGTGGGGACCCTTCCTAGACAGACATGGCTAACTACGTGACATAGCTGAGACTTAATCCATAGTGTCTGACATCTAATTACTGTGCTCTCTCCATAGCCCAAACACATTTTTTTAAATCAGCTCTGAGCATATAAAAATCACTATTCCAAAATCCCCTCCATGGGCATTTCTTAGATGGTGGATAGAAATGTGAGTGGCCAGTTCCCTACCTGGCAGCCAGGGATTGAAGAGAACAGCAAATGTTCCAAGTTTCAGAAGGGAGCCGCCATCCTGAAGGCTGAGGGTATACCAACCGATAGGAGCGTTGACGGGAATGGAGATGGAGATGTCCAGAATGTTGTTCTGACTCGACAAGAGCTGTGCGCTCCAGCCACTACCATTTCTGTCATTGGAGAGTGAAAACACAGCCCTGGTTCGTGCTGATTCTGAGGGGTTAGGTCCTACAAAAAGAAGATGATGGATAGTGAAAATCAGGTCCCAGGGCTAGACTTAACAAGTCAAATTCCTCTGAAGACTTGACTCTCAAGCCCAGAAAAAGCCGTCCCAGAGTCAAAGCTAGTCCTGAGCTAGAACTCAGAGTCCAGGGAGCAGGTGTTACATTCAATTTACAAAGGTTAATGTGGGGAAATAGTGAAGAAGCACCTGTGGCGGCAATGAATACTAGACTCTCTGCAGAGCCTGTATTTTCACTTAGATTCAGGGAAATTTCGAAAGGTTGGCCTCTCCGCAGGATGAGATCTCTGCTGAAGTACTTGTCTGTGTGGTGAGCCTGTCGGTTGCGATTTATCTGCCAGTTGACATTCTGGGATGAAGCTGTGAGACAAAAGAGAGAAGATAAGGACCTGAGAGGCAGGGCTGACAGAGTGGGGGAAAGATTGAAGTCACCCAATGGACAGTTTCTAGGCAGAGCTCAGTAGGGTAAAGCCTACTTCAGAAGGAGAATTGCATTAAAATCAGAAGACCCTGACAACAGACGATCAGCATCCCTCAACCTCGACTCATCCTGTTCATTGGGGTTGTGAAACTTTGTACACACCACCCTACAACCTATCCCCATTAGATGCCACTACACCTTTAGGGTATAAGGCTACAAGGGCCTCAGGATTGTGTGATTGAGTTCTTCTAGTTCATTTTGAGTATATCAGTGAGAAATAATAGGAGTAAATTAAATTAGGAGGAGGCAGCTTTCCTGAAATCCACCACCCAGTCTCACCTCCTTTCTTGTCCTTCTGTGACTCCACTAGACTCCTGTTGTCTCTTACCATTACCCAGAAAATATTTATGTGTGTGAGCTAAACTTTCTCTATGCTGCATGTTAGTGTTGGCCTGGATCTCTGAGACTGGCAGAGCATGACTCAACAGAATTTCTAGAATGAGGAGTAGGGAAATTGCTGAGCTGACTGAGGGGAGGGGCTTCACACTGTTCTATGGTTAAGAGTTTAAAGTAAATTGGGCTGGAGTAATAATACAGGATCTAGGGCACTTGCCTTGCACATGATTAACCTGAGTTAGATTCTCCAGTACCCTAGTTGGTCCCCTAAACCCTTCCAGGAGTAAACCTGAGTACAGAGCAAGGAGTAAACCCAGAGCTCTTCCAGGTATGGCCAAAAAATATTTCTGAGCTGCGCAGGCCATAAACTCATAAATTCTCTGGATAAGATCCTAAGCACAATTTTGAGAGATAATACAGAGGTTGGGTTTAATCGCTGGTACCACATAAGGTCCCACTGGAAATGACCCTTGATCATTTCCAGGTGTAATCTCTGAGCATAATCGGGAATAGCCACCTAGCACCAGCAAGTGTTCTTCCAAACTTAAAAACAAACAAACAAATAAACAAGGGGTCGAGCAATAGCCAGTGGATTGGGCATTTGCCTTGCATTTAACTGACCTGGGCATACCATATAGTCTCCTGAGTCTATCAGGAGTCATTATTGAGGGCAGAGCCATAGATAGCCCTTGAGGGCCACCAGGTGTGGCCAAAAAGAACTAAAAGATTCTGAGCACAAATTCTTTAAAGATATCTCCTTACTTTCTTTGGCAGGTGCATTTGCAATCTTTAAAAGACACCATAATATACATTTATAGGAGTTCAGCCCAGCTCAGCCTTTTCAGACATTTATTCCCTGGTGTTCTATTGGAACATTTCCATCCCCCATTGCGTTGCAAACCTAATAAATTTCCGTTTACAAGGAGGCCACAGCTGTGTGGAGTCAGGCTGCACATTTTAGCACCAAGCAGACTTTCATGTCTCTTACCCTAACAGTGTCTTTGTGTTCTGGTACCTAGCATGTTTTCCTTATGGAATAGCAAACATGGGGTACTCATTCAAGAAACATAAGGAGCACGTGTTGCTTGTGAGACACTAAATCTTGCCTGATATTAGGGGCATAAGAATGCATGGAGAGTCATTTTCACATCCCATGAACTCAGGTTAGAACAAGTAAGAATGAATGATGGAATGGGATGACTCCCATCACCCCCTAGTTAAAGGTGTCCAGGACATGCAGGCAGGAAGTATTTGCTTTCCATCACCACTGCATGTATCAGAGAGAGCGTTGTTAAATTTCTGGTTTTTAAAGAAGGTTTAGTCTGGATGGAGGCCTGAATGCAGCATAACAGGGTGCTCCTGGGAGCATAGAAGTGAAGTAAGAAGCAGATTTGAGTGACCCATCACAGAAAATAAGACTCCAGGGCAGGCCAAAGATTTGGCCAAAGGCCAAAGCAAACTAGAGGGTTTGCTCAGGAGATCTTGCTATACATTCAAAGTATAAAGGATTCATTTGCTCACAGAACTGCTCCTTTACCCAAGAGTTATTGGAAGAACTAATGAATGTGTTAGGCAACATCAAATGTTTATACCAACATCAAGCTGACAGCCTCTGGTAACTTCTCTGTTTTCTGCTGCTGTGAATCTGCCTATTCAGAAAAATTTTTGTGAATGGAAGCATACAGGCATGTGGCCTTTGGGTCTGGATGTGTTGGACTGAGTGTGATGTCAGAGTTCTGCAGCTATCAGTGCATGGTTTATGTTGATGGCTGAATACTCTTCCACAGAGTGGTTTTGCCTGACTCTGCTCAGCTATTCCTCAGTGGAAGGTTTCCAGCATAGTTAGGAATATTCCTATGCAAGTATTTGTTTCTGTACCTCTGTGCTTTTTAGAAAATCTTCTTTAATAGCTCAGGAGATGAGGAATGGAGAGTAGCTTGAAGGTCTGGAGTACATGATTTGTACATGATTTAGGGAATTAGAGTGTAAATCTTGGCACCTTGTGCTTTGCTCCTGAGACAGAAGTATTAGGGAAGGGAGTGCTGTCCAAAACCTGGGCCTCCAATAATGTACATATACCTTTACTATCCAGAAATGCTCACCTCCAGATCTCATGTGTAAAGAAGTAAACCTCTGTTTTGTTACTTGGAAGTTCACTATCCTTCCAGGAAAATATTATAGTACAGGAGTGTTCAGATAACCCTACCCACTTATCCTGTGATCTCCCTTGGATGAGGGGATGTGGGTGGGAGCATAAGAGTCTCACAAGAGACTGAGACAGGGATAGGTTATCAATAGTCAGAGATTTCCATCTGTAACAGCCTTGGACTGCTGTTGAGCCCTGAGCCAACAGGAGAGTCTGAGTTGGTTACACTGTGTAGATATATATGGGGTTTGCAAGTCCTGTTTACTGGAAGGTGGTCCAACCCCAAGTAACTGGCACTGCCATAGTGTTATGCTTGTCCTTCTCTCCAGCACCTCCTGCCCAGACTATTCCCACATTCCTCTAGACAAAAACGTATTTTTATCATTGATTTATAGAGTGAATAAAAACTGATGGGGTTATCATTAATCATCTTGCCCAGCATCTTCTGGCTTTAAATAGAGATTACAATAGCAAGTATGCTTTGCTTTGTACAACCTTCCAACCTAGCTGACTGACACTGCTGTCACATTACTAGGCACAAAACACTGATATTTGTCTTCCACTCATTTTCAAAACATTGCTGTTCATTTACTAGAGTCCTCTATAGCTTCCTAACGGGTAGCAGCTAGCAGTTAGAAGCAATCCAATCTTCCCACGCAACACTGTCCCACGTGGCTTTCTGCGTAGTCATAAAGAAGTTGGAAGCAGAGAATGGTCCACAAACCAGTTCTTAGATCTTCTCCTCTCTGGCCCCCAAACCCCCTGCCACCATATACTCTGCAATAGCTACTGGAGCACACAGTTTCTCCTTGACTCCACCAGGCCTTTCTATCCAGGTGGGATGAAAATGGGGTGAAAGTGGCCATTCATGCTGGTTGCTGAGAGGATCTGTGGAGGCTCCCGGCAGGTCACAGCCTTGGGTGTATGATCTGGAAGGCTAAGGTCAGGGTCCCTGAGTCTCTGCAAGGTATTTTCACTCTGTGACCTGGGGTCCTATGACCTGCATATCTTTCCTGCTGGTCGTTTATTGGCCCCTCATGCTGCCCATTGCTAGAACCTGGTTCCCCAGAAGGAGGGACATGTAGGTGTAAGACAAATGCCTTAGGATCCTACATGAAAATGAAATAAAGAAGTGGGCAAAAGCAATGAAGGGTAGAGGAGATGGGAGCTTTTGTGTTGTATGTGAATGAAATAGTTTTATTTAGAAAATGGGAGACAGGGGCTGGGTAGGTGGCGCTGGAGGTAAGGTGTCTGCCTTGCAAGCGCTAGCCAAGGAAGAACCGCGGTTCGATCCCCCGGCGTCCCATATGGTCCCCCCAAGCCAGGGGCGATTTCTGAGCACATAGCCAGGAGTAACCCCTGAGTGTCAAACGGGTGTGGCCCAAAAACCAAAAACAAAACAAAACAGAAAATGGGAGACAGAAACAAAGAGACACAGAGACAGAGAGAGATAGGGATGGAGCCAGAGAAAGACAGTCAGAATCAGTCAGGAAAAAAAGAGAGAAAGAAAGAAAGCAAGAGAACATTTTTATGGACTTCCACCAAGGCCCCAGTCCCCTATTCCCATCCATTACTCGCCTTCCATCTTGACATCCACCTAGGCTGTAATTCCCTCTCACTAAGAGGATTTGGAAGTCCAGTAAAGTGACACTTGCCAAATGTCACACACTCAGGCAGCACCTGGATCCAAGTCGAGACCAGAAGCCAGTTTTGCCCAACCACAAAGGACTGCCACCTACAGTCAGCCAAAGTGATTGTGGGGGCGCTGACTTGGCCCTGGTTTCAGGAAACTGCGGGAGAGAACGCACCACCCAGTGCCGCTTCCCTGTGGTGACACTGTACCTCAGGGAGAGAGGAAAGAAGAAAGAGGTGAGATAAGAATGTCCGAGTTAGGGATGCCCCCTTTTCTCCCCAGAAGAATCCCCCTCTTGAGAGCGTGATTATGGCTTCAGCCCCATCCTGGACAAAATAAATGCAGATGTCTGGGTGTAGAACAGCCTTGGTACAGGGATTTCCCCTTATCCAAAGTCTCATGTTCCATGGTTCCCTGCAACTGTGGTTCAAAAATATATGCCTAATAAGGTCATTTGAGAGGCCACCGTCAAAATAGCTTATTTTTAAAATTGCTCTATTTTATTATTTGTTATTATATTCATTCATTACTGGGCCTAAGATGTATGCTCTTTCTCCATATATATATATTTATCATAGGCATATATGCACAGGAAACACACAACCTAATGAATTTGGGACCATTTGGAGCTGGAGCAAGAGCGTAGCATGCAGGTGATTGCCTTGCACCCAGTAGACTGGATTCAATTCCTGGCAACCCCATTTGGTTCCTGAGCAGCACCAGGAGTAATTCCTGAGTACTGAGCCAGGAATAACCTTGGAGCATTGGCAGGTGTGACCCAAAAACAAAACCAAACAAAAAATGTGATAGAATCTATGGCTTTAGGCCAAAGCCCTCTATTAGGAGGGGTCTTCTTCACTGGAGTCATTTGGCTGGGGGGGAGGGGCATACATGGCAGTACTAGGGGATCAGTATAGTGCAGTACTGTAGATCAAATCTGGGCCTCCTGCATGCCAAACACGCATGCACTCCAACCCTTTGGACCCCCCCCCCCCACCACCATTTTCTGTTCAAAGCTCCCCTGGGTGGGTGGAACTGCAGCCAACAATGAGGCTGCCTCCCTGAGGCATATAGATCATTTCACATGAATCCAACCTCCTTCACTTAATTATCTCCCCTGAGCCACAGGGCAGCTCTGGGAGAGAAGCCAGACCCAGAAAGGGGTCACAGGCTCCTTCTAAGCCTATCTCCCTGGGGCATGTTCCCTCCACTCAGCAGAATACCCAGGCCCAGCATGCCCAGGGTGGCATGTGGGCCCTGGGGAAAAATGCATTGCCTTGTTGGAGCAGGCCCAGAGCGTGGAGAAGAATCTAGGATGGTTGTGCAGACCCAAAACTATGGGTAGTAATATGGAGACACTGGGGGATGTGGGGGGGGGGCAGATTCCTTTTCTAGTCATCCTGGATTGCACAATGAACTTTAGGCCCCCCAAGGTAAGGAGAAAACAGGCTTCTCCTGAAAGAAGTTCCCAAACTCTATAGACCATGTGTTCTGAGCACCTTGAGGTTCACCCCACAAGCGCCTCATTTCAGCGATGAGGAAACTGACCACAGATGAAGTAATCTGCCCAAAATCTCTCAACTAGGAAGGTCAGACGTTAGAGGCTGGTCAGAGTGTGTCTGAACACACATGCTCCAGGAGTCTCTCATCCTGGATGCTAGAGCACAGGTAGTTTGATAGAGGAGAGGGAACACAGCAAGAGTTAAGGGGCCTGGGGACCCAGCAGGTGGGTCTTGCCCTTGAAAGAGGCTACTAATCTTATTTAATGTGGAGCCAGGAGCCTGAGCAAGGAGACCTCTGGGACATTACCAGAAGGAGGAGGCAACATATTGGGGAGCAATTCTGAGCTTTTCAAGGAAGAATCTGGGGGCCGGAGAGAGAGCATGGAGGTAAGGTGTTTGCCTTGCATGCAGAAGGATGGTGGTTCAAATTTAGGTACCCCATATGGTCCCCCAAGCCTGTCAGGAGCGATTTCTGAGCGTAGATCCAGCAGTAACCCCTGAGCACTGCTGGGTGTGACCCCAAAACCAAAAATAATAAAATAAATAAAAAATCAAGGGAGAAGTTGCTTGGGTCTGTGCTTCCTCAGAGAAGCTTTGTGACTTATAGAGCATGTAATGGTGCAGGTGCTCTTCAGGCTGGGGAGGGGACCGGAAGGCAAATCCCTGGAGTTGCTACAAAATCTCTAGCTGGCAGGCTCACTAGTTGGACAGAGCACCCTAGCACATTTCTGCTTAGGTCTATCCCTGAAGGACACACCCTCTAGCCCAAAGCCTCCTGATACTGGGAGCTGTAATGCAAGGCTTTCCCTCCACAAGGTGTCTAAGATCTGAGTTCAAACCCTGAGTTCCACTTCTATGCCATTTGGTGCAGAAAACAGCAGGGCTTCTTAGGCACCCCGAAACCCTACACATAGCCCAGTCACTTCCCCACTAAGAGGCTCCAGGAACCACCCAATAATTTACATAATAACTTTGCATTAGGACCACCCATCTGGTGCATTCGACCTTGCTAGTTCTCCGGGCCTACACTTAATTTTTTTTTATTCTCTCTCCCCAGGATGTTTCTCATGCCACCAAAGTACTTTTAACCAAGACCCACTCCTGGGTGCTGGCCAACCACCATCTGCTTCCTAGTCTTTCCCACTGCTAATCCTGGCCAAAGTTCATCTTCTGGACCCTTTGGTTTGCATTCAATGCAGCCTGATCACAGTTCTCAGATGAAGCCACCGAGACCAGACACTATAGCTACCTAATGCCTGCCTCACTACCTACATTTCAGCATTAAGGAAGTGAAAGGTTTCCTTTCAGACCTTCAGACACAGCTAAACTAGGAACTGCATGTGACCACTTTAAAGGAATGGAGGCATCCCCTAGTCTCTCCCCACCTTGCAAAACCTTGATTTTCTCTCAAATGGCCAGGACCCACATTCTCTGACCTGGAACATGTTCAATTGGTTTTGATTTTTAGTTTGAATTGCTCCACATCTGTATGAATCCTAGACCTAGACCTCAGGGCTACTTTAGGATTTCAAGTGGGTCTCCCAGTAGATAGACTTACAGGCATCTCCATTAGGCCTATATGGGAATATGATGTTCATGCCCTGAGGCCAAGCAAGAGTTAGGAGACCCCCTGTCCTCATTTCTACTCTTGGGGAATAGAGCAGTGAGTACTGGATGGAACCTTAAATCTCACCAATCTCTAGCTTTTCATCTGCCCTCTGAGGCAGCCTGAGGGTTGCATAAGCCCCTAGTATCAGAGTTCAAAAGGGAAAACTGGTTTGAATGCAGTCCTGGGCTGTAGATTCAGCAGACACTCTGTGTGTGTGTGTGTGTGTGTGTGTGTGTGTGTGTGTGTGTGTGTGTGTGTGTGTGTGTGTGTGTATGAGAGAGAAGGGGGGATGAGGTAAGAAAGGAGATAGAGAAAGAGAGAGATAAAAAGAGAGACACTTAGTCTGACTTTGCTACCAACTGTTCATGAGCTCTGATGGTCTCTAGGTCTCTGCCCTCTTCCCAAACCTCTTCTTCCTGGAAGGATCCAGACGCCCTGAGTGGTAGCTAACATCTCTCTTACTAAAATCTCTAGGAGCCTAAGCTCTTCTTCTTGGCATTCCCCATACAGCTGCATACACCTGGGAAGAAACAGGGGCTGAGGAAGAGGGTCCAGAGTAGCCCCCATCCCATCTGGGCCTCTGTGATCTCCCAAGTAACCAGCCTTTTGCACCTGCTCAGCGATTTCTCTGAGAACCCTTCTCATAGTCCCGACCACCATTCACAACCCTTTACAGCTTTGACTCACGCCTTGTTTGGGTTTGGCGTCACTGTCCACCCACTGGGCTGAGCACTAGAACAAGCAATAATTAGTTATACTGCCCATCAGGGGCCCTGACAAGCAGAGTCCTCCTTGACAGTGACCGAAGACAGAGCTCAAGATGCCGCGCACTGCTGTCAATCTCTCTCACCCCGTTTCCCGCTGTTACTGGTAAGAACACCTGAGTCTTCTGCCCTGGGGAGAGTTGGGTTCATAGTCCTGGCTCATCTCTTCAAAGCACCTGCCTTGCTTCTTTTTGAATGTGAGTTTACTTAGGAGCATTCCAGCCCAGCTAATGGGTTCTTTCCAAATAAACTCACATGCCGACACCTTGAAACTTCCTTACAGCTCGGAGATAGAACGTGCATTTTATTTTTTGCCAGCCTTACTGACAGCGGGGCACCACTGCATTGAGAAACCAGACAAGCAGGCAGGTATGAGCTAGCTCAGTGCTTGCCAAAGTGAGCCAGACCTTTGGCTCTGCGGAGGTCATCAAAGTGGGGGAGGCGGTAGTAGCAATGTAGGGTTGGGGGAGACTTTTTGATTCTTCACTTAAAGAAGGAAGATTTCCAGAAGGTGCTGAGTGATTTTTCCTTTCTAAAAAAGCGGATGCTGTCAGTCATCTACGTTTGGATGCCTCTAAGATCTCGACATGGGCAAGCTCGTCCATCTGTGTAAAGGTGACATGACCTAGAGCCACGTTGAATACCTGCTCGTCACTCAAGACTACATTTCCAACACATTCGACTGTAGGAACCACTCTAGAGGTTTGGGTGGGTCATCTCTGAGAAAGGGATGCCATAGACCAGAACCCTGAAATGCTAAGATCCAGCCTCCACAGCCCCCAGGGCGGCTGTTCTGGGTCAACAACACTGCAGCATTCCAGGTTGACCTAAGAGAAACATGGACTTCCCGCAAGAACCTGGCAGAGAAGATACCACAACTCACCAGCCATGGTTGGTTTCCTCTGCCTCTCTTCTCCTGGCTGTCTCAGAATGCTACTGACGGTGTGGGAGACAGGCTGCCAGGGATTGCCTTACCATTTATAGAAGCCTCTCCTACACACCCCAATTAGAATTCTAATGAGGTGGGCGAGGCACCAGGTCATTCCTGTAGTGCTTGTAAACGTTTCACTTACGACATACTTGTCACCCAATGGAAGGTCACCTGTTTGTGCAAGACCGGCTTGGGGGAAGAAGAGAGGAAATAAGAAAAAAAGTAGAGCTCGCTTTTGTGATTTCTCTCCCCCTCTAACCTCCCACCACCAAAGATGAACAATTTCCTGGAGGAAATGAGTTTCTTGAAGTGTCTTACCCAGACCTGATGCTGAAAAAAACTCCAGGAGACAAGGCTAAATAGAAGCCAGAGTCAGGAGACCGTTTAGTGCTTTCTCACTATACCAATGGCTGCATAGAGGCAGGAGAGTTTATGCTTGCATGGCAGGAAGGGCATTTGGAATGGGGATAAAGGGAGCTCTCAGCACCAATGCTGGCAGTGGCTTTGGCCATCCTCAAAGCTTGGTTCATGACTATGAGTAGGTCTGTCCCCCTTCCTCCCCTTCTCAGCTCATTCAGTGGTGGAAATAGTGAAACAAAAATGATGTAAGAGGAAAGTGCAGGGGTATGAAAGTGTGTATTAAGTTCAAATCTTTTCTAGAACTGAATGGCAGTTTGATTTCAGAGTGAAAAAGAACAGTTGTTATTTTATTGCTATTTTTAAAATTAAAATATTTTATTTTATTAAAAACACCCGGGGCTACTGGTACTGAAGTTTCCTGCATTAGATAGTTTAGAAAATGCCTTTCTTACAATAGCCAAGAATTGAAAGCACCCAGACTGCCCAATGCCTAACAGTTGGGATGGGGGAAGCACATCTGGGCTACCCTCAGTGATGCTGAAAAGGCCACATAGTGTGGGGCCTCACATGTGCTAGACATGGGCTCTGCCCCTTGAACTCTAGCCCAGGGTCCCTGAAATTGTTATTTCTGTTTTTGTTTTTTGGGTTGTTTTTTTTTTTGGTGTTCTTTTTGTTTGTTTGTTTGTTTGTTTTTTGTTTTGGGGCCACACCCTGTGATGCTCAGGACTTACTCCTTGCTATGCACTCAGAAATCACTCCTGGCTTGGGGTACCATATGGGATGCTGGGGGGTTGAACCGTTTGCACAAGGCAAATGCCCTACCACTGAACCACCACTCCGGCCCCTGAAATTGTTCTTTTTAATAAGGCATAGAGGAGCAGCCACTGAACCTGTAGTTGGGACAGGGTTTAAGTCTGATACTGCCTCATGATCTCTGTAAAATTTGGGAATGTGGGGCCCAGAGAGATAGCATAGCGACGTTTGCCTTGCAAGCAGCCGATCCAGGACCAAAGGTGGTTGGTTTGAATCCCGGTGTCCCATGTGGTTCCCCATGCCTGCCAGGAGCTATTTCTGAGCAGACAGCCAGGAGTAACCCCTGAGCACCGCCGGGTGTGGCCCAAAAACCAAAAAAATAAAAAAATAAAAAAAAATTTGGGAATGTGTCCTGGAGCTGCTTTGATCCAGCTTATCAATGGATTAAAAATGTTGTTTAAGCATTAGGAATCTAAATTCTACCAGGGGAGGCCCTAATGCTGCCCTGGCACTGACTTGCTCCAGGCAGGGTTCATATAATACCCTGACGACCTGTAAATAGCAATAACTTGCTTTCCTTCAGGGCAGGTTTCCCTGCCTCACCACCTAATGGTAGGATGGAACCAAAAGATGTTCCACGGCACCTAGCTTTAAATAAGGATCTGTGCAAAAACCAAGATCTCTAATTACAGAAGCCTGACTGTGACAATCAGGATTGAGGAGAACTTTTCCTAGGACCATGAAGAAAGACTTTGGAATTAGACAACTTAGAATGCCCAGAGTCTGTAGCTGGTCTTATGGCAGGATGGTTCATGGGTAGGAACACACTGTTTTTAGGCAAATTGTTTTCCCTAATGTTTACTACATCTATGCATAAAAACTGCCAACCCCATTTTTTTTATCTTTTAGATAGGTCCTCCCACTTCGTTTTATAGAACCTTGGGATATGAATTACTTTGTTTTACCTCATATTTTTCTATAACATAAAAAAGAAAAAAAAAGAAAGAATGGAGGTCAGGGACCAAGTGGTCTCACGTACATTGGTAGAGATATAAAAGGACAGAACTGAGACTGGAGCAGTGGCACAAGTGGTAGGGCATTTGCCTTGCATGCACTAGCCTAGGACAGACTGTGGTTTAATCCCCCGGCATCCCATATGGCCAATCTGGTCCCCCAAGCCAGGAGCTATTTCTGAGTGCCTAACCAGGAGTAACCCCTGAACGTCACTGGGTGTGGCCCAAAAAGGGGGAAAAAGGACAGAACTAAATATCTAAGTTGAAGTTATCAACCATAGAAACAAGAGAGTCAAACTGTATCAATCTAAACTTAAAATAGGCCTGGCAGGCCTATTAGACTGGCAGGCCAGCGGCAAAGGGTGATGGTATAGGATGCACGCTGGGAACACTGATGAAAGTAGGTCAACACTGGTGGTAGGAATGGCCCTAATTCACTGTCACTGTATGCCAAAAATCGAACTGTGGAGGACTTTGTAAAATACAATGCTTTCAATAAAATAAAAAAAATGTTGTTTAAAGGGGCTGGAGACATAGTACAGTAGGTAGGCTGATTGCCTTGTTCAAAGCAGACCTGGGTTAGATCCCCAGTTCCCCATATAAACAAACCCCAGAAACTTTGAGGAGTAACCACTGAGTGCACAGCCAGGAGTAAACCCTGAGTACCACCAGGTGTGGCCTTAAAACAAAATGTATAAATTGGTTAAAATGTTGCCTCTGGCATTGGAGAGACAGTACAGGAGATAAGGCTCTTGCCTTATACCTCATCACTTCTAGTTTGAATGTCCAGCACCACTATGGCCTCCACTGAGAACCACTAGTAGTCACTCCGTAGTCCAGGGCCAGGAGTAACTACCGAGCACTACTTGTAGCCCTAAAACAAAACTAAAACAAAAAAAATTAATCAAAGAAAACAGATAATTTTTTTGTTTTGTTTGCTTGCTCTTTTTAAGGAAACATACTTTTTGAAAAGCTCCATTTGTGGTTCTTACAAGTACTAACGTTTCCTGAGATCTGAGTTTAACAAATACTTCTTTCTTACTGTAACCAAGAGTTAGAAGCGCTCTAAGTGTCCATGGATAGCTAAAGAATATGTAGTAGTACATACACACAAAGGAATATTGCTCAGCTATCGATGATCAAATTCTGATATTTGCAGCAATGTAGGGGGATTTTGAGGGCTTCCTATTAAATATGTCAGATGGAGAAAGACAAACATCTATCATTTTCACTGTTATTAAGAAATCTAGCAAATGAATGAACTAAATGAAAATGCCAAGCCCTGAGACAATAGATAGCACAGTTCTAGCAGTGATTATGCAGATGCTTCAAGGATTCATGATTTTCTAGAGTCTTTCTATAGAGCTGAAGTTAAATGATGACTGAGGCCCGGGTGAGAAGATTAGATCTTCAGGAGAAGATGAGGCTAAGTGGGTAAGTGGGTGGGAAAAGAAAAATCCTCTCCTTTCTCTATTTTCAGCCTTTCTCTGTCTTCTGGGATCTAGACATATATTTTACATTTCAGGCCTCCAGTTGCCATATGTATTCTTTGGAACTGAGCTTTGTATAACCCCAGACTCGAAGCTGACTTTGAAGCTCTCTAGGCTGTACGTCATGCATATCTTCTTTGCAGAATTAAAGTTAGGTATTTGACCTTTGACTGGAACATTCATACTTTTTAATGTTTCAGTGCATCCATCACCATAAAGATGCAAAAGACAGCCACCATTGATGTAGCACTCCCCTTAGGCTGCAAAAGCTCTTACATAGATACCAGTTTTTCATCTTCTTCAATCCTATGGAATAAGCACTATGATTATTGTTATTTTGCAGGAGAGAGAAGCTGGGTTGCCTTGTCTATGAATCCATAAATTTATACCGACATATGAGTGACCCATAGCCTATTGGCTTGACCTCATGGTAAGCTGGGAAAGCCATGTGGGACCTCATGTGGCTGACCTTTAGTGGCTGCCTCTATGATAACTGTGTGCCATGCCAGGCAGAACATGATCATTATTGTCTCTGGGAGGTGATCAAGAAGAGGACAGAAGGTAGACAGAGCTATGGTAAGAAATACTGGAATTCCAGCAAGTGGTTTGGTCCTAACTCTGCCCTGGCATGGACTATGATGTAAACAAGGCCCTCCTCCTACTGCTGGAAGGGAAGTAGGAGGCAAATTCTATTGACCTATCCTGTGATCCAGTGGAATGAATAGGTGTCAAAGCATTCTGTATGCTGTCAGTGCAGGAGAAAAAGGAGAGACTTCACTTATTACTTATACTGCAGTTGCTATTGGTCTAGGAACCAAGAAGAATTAAACTCTTAGCTTTTCTTTCGGTGAAGAATCATTGTGCAGAGTGGCTCCATATTCTGGCTTTACCAAGCCCCCTTCCCATTCAGAGTTTCCATGCCCTCATCTGTAAATCTGAGATGGAATTGCTGTGAGAATTAGAGGAAATTGTAACTACAAAGGGCTAGATGTAGTGACTGGCACTGCTTGGTGTGAGAAGCTAGTTTTGTTATTATTAATTATTATTATTTGTTATTATTGTTATTATTTTATTATTTTATAAAAGGGGTTATACAAAAATCAGTTCCAAAGAACACATATGGCAACTGGAGGTCTGAAATGTAAAGTATATGTCCAGATCCCAAAGACAGAGAAAGGATGAGGATAGAGAAAAGAGAGAATTTTTCTTTTCCCACCCACTTACCCACTCAGCCTTATTTTTATATCTTTATTATATTATTTTATTATTATATTATTGTTATTATTTGTTATAGTATTCACCTTGAACTCAATAGTCCTGAGGAACAGAGTTACAGAAACCTGCAGGAACCAAGACCACTTGGTCTTCCCTTGGAAAAGTCTTATCAATGTTTTAAATTTATTTAATTCTAGTTTAGGTAACATGATCATGAAAGTTTTAACATTTATGGTAGTGATGTGCTAAGCAAATAATGTACCCCACTACCACCAAAGTGCTTGATACTGGAGTGAATCAGTTGACCCCACAGTGATCTGGTAGAAAGATACCCTAGCTGGACTCAGAAAATGCCCTCTGTAATTTGCCTACTGAGAAATCTTAGAGGAATCAGAGCCTCAGTTTACTATTTGCCACCCTTTCCCCACATCTACTCCACCCTCACTACTCTCCACCCCTACTTTCCAACCCTGTTCTCCAGAGGTGTAGGAATGCTAAAAACCTTAAAATCAGAGAGAGGATAGATACTTTTTTTCTGGACAAGGAAGTATCACACAAGCATCATCTCCTTTCCCCTACCCACTCCTAGATATCCCTACAGGAATCTTCAGACCCTGCCTCAGCCACTCCCGAATACCCCTACAGGAATCTTCTTGGCGCTGTCTTAATGTTAACTGCTGGAAGATTGCACCACTACAGGCCAACTGGCAGGCGAGCTATAATTTGCACGCGATGTCACAATTTCAGCTAAATGATTTTCAACTCATAGGTGGAGTCACTCAGATGCACGCAGGATGAAAATCCTGCTTGGCCACACTCTGCCTCTTGGATTCTAGCTCTAGCTAAGTAGGAGCATGCAGATATGAGCTATTTGAAAAGAGGAGCAGCTAATTGATCAGTTGCCTTTCTCTTCTCCCTTTCATTGAGGGATTTAAGCTTGATGAAGATTTTGCAACATGTATGGAGGGATTTTGACAAGATAGTCTGTCCAGACTTTCTCCTGACATGAGAATTCTTTTCCCTGACAGGTTTCTCTAGAAAACTCTAGTCACAGGCAACTGACATCTCTCCAAGCAACCCTCTCTTACCCTAGATAGCTCAGGCTTGAGATGTTCAGTTCTGGGGTATCTCTGTTTAAGATTTATCTCCACCACCACTACCACTACCATCCCCATTTCATAGGGGTACCAGGATGGCAGGAACCTTCATAGATCTCTACCTATCTCACTGCTTTATTTCCTCTGCATCACTATGTTGGTCTGCCAATGGGTTAAAGTGCAATAAAAGAACCAGAAAGTTCGTTCGTTCTTTCTTTCTTTCTTTCTTTCTTTCTTTCTTTCTTTCTTTCTTTCTTTCTTTCTTTCTTTCTTTCTTTCTTTCTTTCTTTCTTTCTTTCTTTCTTTCTTTCTTTCTTTCTTTCTTTTCTTCCTTTCTTTCTTTCTTTCTTCTTTCTCTTTCTTTCTTTCTTTCTTTCTTTCTTTCTTTTCTTTCTTTCTTTCTTTCTTTCTTTCTTTCTTTCTTTCTTTCTTTCTTTCTTTCTTTCTTTCTTTCTTTCTTTCTTCTTTCTTTCTTTCTTTCTTTCTTTCTTTCTTTCTTTTTCTTTCTTTCTTTCTTTCTTTCTTTCTTTTTTCTTTCTTCTTCTTTCTTTCTTTCTTTCTTTCTTTTCTTTCTTTCTTTCTTTCTTCTTTCTTTCTTTCTTTCTTTTCTTTCTTTCTTTCTTTCTTTCTTTCTTTCTTTCTTCTTCTTCTTTCTTTTCTTTCTTTCTTTCTTTCTCTTTCTTTCTTTCTTTCTTTCTTTCTTCTTCTTTCTTTCTTTCTTTCTTTCTTTCTTTCTTTTTCTTTCCTTCCTTCCTTCCTTCTTTCTTTCTCTTTCTTTCTTTTTTCTTTCTTTTATTTCTTCTTTTTTCTTTTCTATCTTTCTTTTTTCTTTCCTTTCTTCTCTCTTTCATTCTTTCTTTCTTTATTCTTTCCTTCCTTCTTTCTTTCTTTCTTTCTTTCTTTCTTTCTTTCTTTCTTTCTTTCTTTCTTTTTGGGCCACACCCAGTGATGCTCAGGGATTAGTCCTGGCTATGTGCTCAGAAATTGCTCCTAGCTTGGGGGGACTATATGGGACGCCAGGTGATCGAACTGTGGTCCATCCTATGCTAGCGTTTGCAAGGCAGATGTCTTCCCTCTAATGTCATGGCTCTAGCCCCAGAAAGTTATTTCTTGTTTGAACTGAAAGCATGCCTCTCTAGAATTTCTACCCATGGGGTCTTACTGGAGGCTCATCACAAACCCTCAGAGAACCCAGTTGAAAATGAAAACAAAACTGTTCTTTTTTTCCCCCTAACATGATTGTTTTCTTTCATAGGTCTGGCAGGCTTTCTTACAACTCTCCTCTTCCTTCGGTTAAATGTCAGTTCTCCAAGACACCTGTGTCCTCTGTATGCATCTGTATGCAGACTTCTCACCATATCAATGAAGTCACCACCCCCCCTGAAACTTCCCATGATCTATCACAGCCTAATTTCTCATTTAGATATCCAAGCACTTGTTCAACCCTTCGTTCTATTATTTTCTACTATTCTTGCATGAACTCTCCTCGTCAGCAAAATCTGCTTAATCATTCTCCCCCAAACCTAATGTCATTGTCCCTGTCTCAACACTTGTTTAGAAAAGCCCCTATCTGGAACATCTTCCCACTTCCTTCTCATCATCCTCCAAAGCCCCAAACAAGCCTTTCCCCACCCTGCCACTCCTGACCGTTCCAGTAAGTTTGCAAATTAATCAGCACACCCATGAGTATTCTAACTGCATGAAAAAAAAATCACTCAGTCTCTAGGTTGGAGGTTTCATCCCTGGAGAAAGGGCTATAATGATGCCCATTAGAGCACTCTAAGGCATCATGATATAGTGGACATCAAGGCACTTTGTAAGTGACAAGATGCACTGATATAATGCGTCTCTCAAACTGGCTGCCAGTCATGCATCAGAACCCTAATGACATGTTCTCTAAATCTTGGGACGCCATCTTTTCCAGGACAGGAGTGTGCCAATCTGACTCCACAATCTACTAAGAATCACATCAGTCAACTTTTGTGTCTCAAACAACCCTTTAGGAAAGGAAGTACTTTTCCATTTTAGTGATAGCTTCATTAGAAGCTGGGAGAAGTAAAGTGCATTGACAATATAACACAACTAACAGGTTTCTATACTTGAAACTGAACCCAGGTCTCTGGCACCAAAGGTCCTGTCTAAACAACCCTGTATCTGATGAATACTCCAGTTTATTTAGAGCTTTTCTTCAACAGATGCTATTAATCATCCAGGTCTGAATACAAAAATTCAACTTTAATATGTTTATGCCCAAATTTTCTACTCCTTCCTGAGCAAACTAAATCAAGAGTTGGAAGGAAGAGCAGAGGGTTTCTCACTCATTCACAGAATGCCTGTGGATTTGAAATAATGTCAGGATAGTCAGCCTGAGGAGACACCTGAAGTATCTCTCAGGATATTAAACTGGGACAAAGGGACATTTTGTAAAATGTAATAAATGGATAAAACATAAAAGAAGATGTATAGGAGGGGGCTAGAGTGATAGGACAGCAGGAGGGCATTTGCCTTGCATGTGGCCAACCCCAGACAGACTCTAATTCGATTCCTGGCATTCCATATGGTTTCCCCAACCCTGCCAGGAGTGACTTCTGAGTGCAGATCCAAGAATAACCCCTGAGCACCTCCAGGTATGACCCAAAGCCAAAAAAAAAAAGTAAGAGTTGGAGTAATAGCACAGATGTAGGGTGTTTGCCTTGCACGAAGCAGACCCAGGGTGTACCTGAGTTCAAGTCACAGCATCCCATATGGTCCCCCGAGCCTACCAAGAGTTATTTCTGAGTGCAGAGCCAGGAATAACCCCTGAGCGCCGCTGGGTGTAGCCAAAAAGAAAAAAAGAGAGGTGTAATGACACTTGGAAACCATTCAGAATGTGTGTAATTGCTGTGTCTTATGGAAGTAAAGCAGAATTGCTTTATGAAGAATCATTGCAGCTATGTCCTGAGAAGTCGATCTCAGAGGGAGGCATTGAAGGAGAGAGGAGTGAGTGGAGCAGAGCACACTCTGGTTGGAGAAGTTAATCGAGAGTACACAGTGTTGAGAGCAGGGTCAAGGACCCAAGAAACCCAGCCCCACCCTCAACCAGAATGGGAACCTTTAATCCTGGGCTATGCGGAAGCTATACCAGGGATCTGACCCAACTCTCCACTGTTTCTGAGGCCTAATGATAGAATGTTTGGTGGACTCTGTCCAGCTGTCACTCTGCTATTCAAGAGCAGGCAGTTGAAACACTTCTCAAAGAGAAGGAACCATAGCTTGCCATCTGTTGCCTCTGAGTCCACAACCAGGAAGTGATGGTTTGCATAAGAGCATGGCACTAATACCACATGAGAGAATGGGGAGACACAGGTCAGGACCCCAGGATTATGTCAATTATGTCAGAAAGGAAATGGACCATAGAGATCCATGATCATAGAGGCCATCTAACCAGCTCCTTCTTTTGACTAATAAGGAAAGATGCCTTAGGGAAAGGTCCCAGACTAGTTGACCAGAATTCTAGATTGGGAAGAGCATCTAGGGTGATTTTATTCAACTTCCTGAGTACATTGAGGGCTCAGCTATACCAACTGAAAAGATGGGTGTCACCATTTTGCTTTCATTTTACTCACTTCCTTTTTCCCCTTTTTATTACTTTTATATCAGGAAGTGATGGTTTGCATATGAGCATGGCACTAATACCACATGAAAAAATGGGAAGACAGAGGTTAGGACCCCAGGATTATGTCAATTATGTTTGAAAGGCAATGGACCATAGAGGTCATCTAACCAGCTTCTTCTTTTGACTAAGAGGAAAAGAGATCTTCAGAGAAAGGTGGGTTTAAGGTCACAGACTAGTTGACCAGAATCCTAGATCAAAAAGAGCACCTATGGTAATTTTGTTCAACTTCCTGAGTACATTGAGACCTCAGCTATACCAACTAAAAAGATGGGTGTCACCATTTTGCTTTAATTTTTTCCCTTTTTTTAACTAATTTTATATTATTAGACCGTGATTTACCAAGTTGTTCATAACACAATTGTCTAATGCATTCAGTGTCTCACCACCAGTGTGACCTTCCCTCCACTAAAGTTCCCATTTCCCACTCACCACCCCAGCCTGTCCCTTTAACAGGCTCAAACAAATTTACTTTGTACTGTTTGTTTCAACAGCAAGGCATATGGAATTATCAAAAATAGATTAATAAAAGCCAATTTGTGTGGTAAGAGTTATAGTATAGTGGGTAGGGCATTTTCCTTACATGAAGCCAAACCAGGTTTGATCCCAAGTATCCCATATCATCCCAAGAGCACCATGAGGAGTAATTACTGAGCTCAGAGCCATGTAAGTAACTCCAGGAAGATCTCTGGGTATATCACCCTCCAAAAAAAGTCAATTTTTGATCATTGTTAATCTTGCTAGTTGAACCTTCAATGTTACTGTTTCTACTCATTGAGCATTTTTATGGTCTTCTATGCAATTTTCCCATCAGATTTGCTGTGATCTTACAAAGTTGACAGCAGTATGAAATTCGGAGATGTAGCATGCATATGTGACAGCATGTTCCAGGAGATATGGAGCTGGAATGATTTGATGGCTTGATGAGGTTCAGTTTTATGACTAGGCCATTTCTGAGGGGTTAGATGTGGCTGAGGGCCACTGTGCACAATTCTTTTTTCTTTACTTTCATGATGAACATATATTTTTATAACCAAATTGTATTGTATTTTTTAAAAAATGACCATATATTTCAAAAATATTGATGATATTTACAATACAAAATAGATTTAAAAACCTATCAGAGGATAATCCAATTGTCATATATTTTAAAGCGAGAGTAGGAATTTTAAAAGTCTAGAATGTAAGGGCCAGGGAGATAATTCAATGGAATGGAATGTATGTAGTGTATGCATGAACTCCAAGTTCAATTCCTGGCAATGCATGGCCCTCTGAGTGCTATAGAGTAGCCCCGGTGACCAGCACTGCTAGGCCCATTTAGAACTATATTGCTCAGTCCAGGAAAAAACCATCAGTCCTGTCAGCTGACTAAATAATACTATGAGTGGCCCCTGAAACCCTTGACTACAAAAATACAAATTCTTCGTAGGGCAGATTTTGTTATGCCGCATTATCTGCTATCTATAATAAACATGCAAACAAGCATACATTATAATACATTATAATAACAAGAATGAAAGATATATTTACTTTTTATTGAAAAAAATAGAATAATGTTAGGCCGAAGAGATAGCACAGTTGTAGGGTGTGGCCTTGCATGTGGCTGTTGCATTGGCCAGGAACCAATCTCCCTCTGGGACATTCCTAATACTGTTCTGACACCAACATATGCTGATTTTGATATGACATCCTGACAAAGAGGAAATGGCAACAACTTGGTCTAAGACAGGTAGTCTTACCTCACCTCCCAATGATAAGATGAAATCAGAAGACATGTCATCCTTTGATTTGTACAAAAGCCAAGTTCACTATCTACAGAAGACTGACTCTGATCATCATGACGGAGTAGAACTTATCCTGGGACCAATAAAAAGGATCCTAGTTTAGGCCTGGCCTATGACATGTACAACTACCACGATCTCTAATTCCAGAGCTCTGACTGATACAACTGCAACTGAGCAGATCACCAGGAAACATAATAAAAGACTATCCTAGGCTTTGTCCTAGCATCGGGGCAAAAACCAAGACCACCAATTACAGAAGACTGATTAAAACGATGATATATCACAACTCCAGGAACTGTAAAGAAAGACTTTATCCAAGGCTCCATCCTTTGACCTGTGCAAATATCAAGATCTCTAGCTACAGAGGCACAATTTTATCACCCACAACAGAGTAGAAAGTTTCCAGACACCACAGAAGGACCTAGGGGAGAGTAAAAGAGCATGTACGGAGCCTGTAGTTATTCCCATGACAGTATACTTCAAGGGTGGAGAAACTCTGTATCTCTTAGGCCAAGGAAATTCCCTTTCTAATCTCCCCAATATTTACTGTGCCTATGCAAGAAAAAAATAAAGAGAAAAGCACAAATCATTTTTTTCTCTTTTTAAGTTTTGTTATTGTTGTTGTCTGTTGCTTTTTTTTTCTTTCTTTCTTTTTGGCTTTGTTTTGTTTTCTATTTTAGGACCTTGGTTATTGTATGGCTGCTGTCTATATTGCTCTGATGCTTTTTGAGTTTTTTGTTTATTTTTTTATCTTTTATTTTATTTTAAATTTGTTTTTGTACTGTTGTTATGTTTTTCTTCCTTTTCCCTCTCTGCTCTTAAACTGATAGATATAGCCTCTAGAAGGACTCCTCTTATTTTTTGCTTGTTTGATTTTTGCCTCATTTTTTTATTATTATTATTATTATTATTATTATTATTATTATTATTATTATTATTATTATTTCTCTTTCCTTCAAACAGAACCACACAATGTGAACTATCTTGCTTCACCTCACAAATGGAGGGGGGAATAATGGAGGGTACCAAGACCAAACAGTCACATGAACATTAAGTAGAAAAAAAGAAAAAGGTTTAAACTTAAGCACCAAATCCAAAGCCAATGACAACAGAATCAATACCCAATTCACAACAAACTAGACACAGAGAGGACCACCTATCCTAGCAGCCTGGGGGTTAAAAGAGGAGGATATAAGATGCATGCTGAGAACAGGGGTGGAGGGAGGACAATATTGGTGGTGGGAACACCCCTGATTCACTATCACTAGTACCTAAAATATTACGGTGAAAGATTTGTAATCCACTTAGATTAAAATAAAACATATTAAAATATAAAAAGGGGGGCCTAGAATGCATATCAACAGAAATACAAATTCTTTGTAGGGCAGATTTTGTTATGCTGCATTATCTGCTATCTATAATAAACATGCAAACAGGCATACATTATAATACATTATAATAACAAGAATGAAAGATATATTTACTTTTTATTGAAAAAAATAGAATAATGTTAGGCTGGAGAAATAGCACAGTTGTAGGGTGTTTGCCTTGCATGTGGCCATTCCAGTACCAACCCAATTTAATCCCCAGCACCCCATATGGTGGTCCCTTGAGCCAGCCAGGAGTGATTTCTGAACACAGATCCAGGAGTGTCAACGGGTGTGGCACAAAAACCAAAAAGAAAAAATATTAGAAGATAAAAAGAAAGAAAATAGAATAATGTCTCTTTTCTATTCCTCTTCCCCTTTAAAGAGTTGATCATCAAGGCTGGGGATGTGACTTGGTGGATGTGTGGTGACCTTGCATGTGGAGGACCAGAGTTCAACCCCTGGAACCACACACAGAGAATTCTAGAGCTTATTATCAAATATGAGTAGAATACAGATTTAAAAAAACTATATAATGGGGCTCCACAGAGTCTTCTGCCATAGGGGAGCTAGATCAAGCAGAATTTGATAAGAGGGGCCAAAGCAATAATACAGCTGGTAGGTATTTGCACACTATTGACCAGCGTTTGATCCCCCTACATTCCATATGGTCTCTCAAGCACTGCCAGGAGTGATCCCTGGACACAGAGCCAAGAGTAAATTCTGAGCACAGCCGGGTGTGGCCCCAAAACCAAAACAACCAACAAAGTTTTTGATAAGAGCTGTGATAAGTTTCATGGAAAAGACATTCCTTAAATATGAACAAGCATGAATTGGAGGAAAGAATATTTATCAGAGAAAAGGCAGGGAAGCTTTCTTGTGTGGGTGTGTTCAGGGAGCAGCCCATTGAAAAAGATCACATAGGATTAACTCTTTCTTTCTCTGTGAGCTGCCCACCATTCCCAACTTTGCATCATTCTGAGTCATCAAGCTCATCAATATAATTTCTAAGAAGGTGACTATGATTGCATGCAAAAGGCTTACTTTCCATTCTGACTTAGCCTTGATACATACTGAATGAGCTCAATAAAAGGGCATTCAGAACTAGATGACTTGTTAGTGAATTGTTTTATGGTGTGAGGAATGCTCTGGGCTGACTATGTAGGATAGTTTTGGTCTTCATCAAATTTATGCAATGCTCAAGTTCTTACATTTTAGAAAACATATAGGAATTTCCCATGTAGATCTCAGTTTAATGCATTCTTAATAAAAGCAAAGCTATTGGTTGTAGAGGATGAACACGTGTCCTGTCATCACCTGGAATGTCAGGGCAAGAAACTTAATTATTAAACTGGAAGGATGACTCGCAAATGATGCTAGCTAGAACCCTCCTCACAAGAGACTCAGGGCGAATGGACAGAAGCAAGTTCTGGCAAAGGCTCTGTTTCTCTCTCTGGATTGTCTGAAGGTCTGATAAGCCCAATAATGCTTGATCTTAGATATCTGTCAACCGTTCCAGAGTTTATGCATATGGAACAGGAGAGGGAATAGGATTACTCAATCAGGTCTATTATAATATAGAACCAAATAAACAATTCCCTGTGTGCTGCCTGTTTTCAGTAGGCCCCCAAACACATGATTTCTCTTCAAAGGGGCCAAGAAGACCTGCTTGGACTCCAAGTCTATCCTTCATTCTTAAATCCTAACTTGCACTTAGGAGAAAACAGAGTGATTTATATTTAAACCAGGATTTCCTTTTTTTTTTATATTTTTTTAGCTTCCACATCATTTCATATTCCCCACATACTCATTCCAGACATCTCTGATTAGACACTGTGACTGTCAACTAGCATAGTCACTTCACCCATTCTCTGACCCTCATTGAAAATCTTGGAACAAAATATTTTCATCTCTTTCTCTCTGTCTCTCTCTGTCTCTGTCTCTCTCTCTATTTCTCTCTCTCTCACAAACACACTTTACTCTAAAGCTTTAGAATAATAGTCTATTATAGATAGACTTCTTGGGGTTGGAGAGATAATATGGTAGATAGGGCTGATCCCCAGCATCCTATATGGTAGGTACCCCAAGTCCTGCCAGGAATGGCCACTGAGCACAGAGTCAGAAGTAATCCCTGAGTATCACCAACTATAAGCCAAAATACAAATTAAAAAATAGATGTATAGGGCCCGGAGAGATAACACAGAAGCGTTTGCCTTGCAAGCAGCCAATCCAGGACCAAAGGTGGTTGGTTCGAATCCCGGTGTCCCATATGGTCCCCCGTGCCTGCCAGGAGCTATTTCTGAGCAGATAGCCAGGAGTAACCCCTGAGCATCACCGGGTGTGGCCCAAAAACAAACAAAAAAAAACAAACAAAAAAAAAACCAGATGTATAGAATTCTGTGTTTGTATATATCAATAGACACATGCTTGCACATACAGCTGCCCCTATATATGCATAAGGTATTGGCTTCAGAACCCCAAGAAATGCTCACATTCAAAGCCACTCAGTTCCCTTATACAAAGTAGCATATTTGCCTGTAACTTATTTCCATCCTCCCAATACTTTAAATTACTTCTACATTTCTTATGATACCTAATATATATTTATATATAAGACACTATATTAGTTAAAAAATTATGACAAGGGGTGGGTAGGAGGGAGATATGGGACATTGGTGGTGGGAGTGTTGCACTGGTGAAGGGTGGTGCTCTTTACATGACTGAAATCATACAACTACAATCATATTTGTAATTAAGGTGTTTAAATAAAGATAATTAAAAAAAGAAATTATGACAAGACTATAAAAGTTTTCACATGGTTAATACAGACACAGTCCTAGTAAGCTCTATCTAATTTCTATCTTTGATCCTTGGATGTGGAAACAGTGGATATGGAGGGTCTGTTGTGTTTGTATGTGCCTAGATAATAGCTGAAAATATTTGTAAAAATATTCTAACAAATTTTTTTCTCTGGAAAGGGACCAATGCATCTGAGGGTTCAGGAAAGAAAGATACTGACTTTACATTGTATAATCATTGACTTTTTCTGAATAAATAAAAAGTTAAAAATTTTATTGGCATTCCTTTTTTTTTTTAGATATTTAAGGACTAGTGAAGCAAGCAGAGGGTTTATCTTCTAATTAAATGTAAGGTCTGTCCTGAAGTGATGAAATGTTATTAAGAGGCCCAGAGATCCTTCCATTTCTGCTACATCACCTAGAGATTATGTCTACTTCAGATTTCAGACACAGATGCTCTGATAATCCAAGTATGTCTCCAGTAATGCAGACTGAGTGGAATAAAAGAATTATCTCCTGGTTTTGACACTTTCTAAGAGCTTTCCTGGACATCTTTCTCAGCCAGTTCTACTTCCTTCTTCTTGCTCATGATTTTCAGATCATATGCTAGAATGATGTGTGGTTCTTTAAAAAGATCCCATGCTGTCTGTTATAGTGCTTTTGTCATTCCACCAAGCAGTGCAGGCATTTATGTTATCCCACACCCTTATGTGTGTAGAATGGTATAGATTTTGTCCATGGTATTCTGATTTGGTCAGGTATAAAGTGAGTCTATATTTAAGCATGTACATAGAAAACAAAGAAATCTTGAGGCAAAAACAAATTAAAAAGTTGAAGTCACAGTTGGAGAAGTGTCTGAGTGATGCAGTGGGAAACTCAACAGACATCACTCTAAGAAATCATTTTATTTCTAGGGATTTTAGAAAATTAATTTAAAATTTTGGGGTATTGTTTTGATACCACAGACTTAACTGGAAAGATATTTATTTAGGAAAATCCATGATCTGTCAGTGTATGACAGTGATGTCCTGTCCTTGGACCACCCTCCCGAAACTCCAGATGACGACAGCTAATTCTTCATGGGTCTGTACATCTTGAAGGACTGATACTCTGACTGGTATAGCCTCAGTGGTAACGGGAACACTATCCCAAAACATTCTGGGTTTTAAAGGTTTATGACTGCAATGATTATGGCTTTGTTTTGTGTTTAATAACTATTTTTTAAGAGAACTGCTTAGCTATTCTTTATCTATAAAATCCCATTTCCCTGCATCAGACACCAAGGAAAGAGAACCAAGAATGAAAATATTCAGCTTTAGGAAAAGTTTTTAGAGCAATCCATTTTCCCTCTCTGATTTTTGTTTTGCTTTACTTTGGTTTTGGTTTGGTTTTTGGTATTTGGACCACACCCATTGCCTGTGTGTAAGGCAAATGCCTTACTCACTATTCTATCTCTTTGTTCCCTCCCTTCACTGGAATTTTACTTCCTAAAAAGGAAAAACTATCTCATTTGGGAAGCAGAGTGACAACCTAAAAGTGTCCCCAAGATTGAAGTCCCCTGCCTCTACTGTCTCCAAAACCTACCCTTCTGAGTTTTGTTCTATTTCTCCTCATAGGTAACCATCATGTTCTCTCTGCCTGTTTCCCTGGTTCTCTCCATTTGTCTCCTTTCTCTCTTTTTCTTCCTCATCTCCATTACAAATATTATCACCCGAAAAGCTCTGGAATGTATGCTAGAGTATATTGAAAATACAGATGGGTGGGGCCGGGCGGTGGCGCTAAAGGTAAGGTGCCTGCCTTGCCTGCTCTAGCCTTGGACGGACCGCGGTTCGATCCCCCGGTGTCCCATATGGTCCCCCAAGCCAGGAGCAACTTCTGAGCACATAGCCAGGAGTAACCCCTGAGCGTCACCGGGTGTGGCCCAAAAACCAAAAAAAAAAAAAAAAAAAAAAAAAAAAGAAAATACAGATGGGTATAATAGCTTAGAGTTTCTGATGCCTGGATATGTAAGAAAACTAAAGGCAAAAAGAAATGTCTTCATAAGGAAACAAAGGGCTATGTCTGGGACACGGAGGCAAGGAAGCAATTCAAACATAAAGAGAAACTGAACTGGGAACCATAGGACTGTCAAGAGTTGACTAAATGTAGGTAAAAGTATACAGCCTGGCTTCCTCCTTTATTTCTTCTTTCCTTTCCTTTCTTTGTACCTTTGGGTGTACAGAAAGGAAGAATAAATAGCCTTCAGTGATTTTGTGGGCCAGCTACCATAGTTGAATCTATCTAGTGTTTCCAGCCTTCAATCATTGCACATTTGTGGGTTCTAAATATGTATACCTACATATTAGCAATAGTCTTTACTGAATATTTTTCTTTCAACCAACGTTTTTCCCCTTTAACTTAAATGCCTACTTTAAACTTGTATAATTCCATATTATCCACAATATATTTGGTATTTTTGAGTACGTTTGCAAATATATAACCATTACTTTCCACTGAACAATGCTTGTCACCATGTACACTTACTCCTGTTTAGACTTTAATGAACTCGTTTGATCTTCACAAATGCTCTACAAGGGCAAGCCAATTATCGGTATTCTACACTAGGAAATCAATATTTAAAGGGCTTTAAGCACTAGCACAATGTTATGAATAAGATTGAGACGACACATTTCTTTAGTTTTTTTTTCTATTTTCTATCTTTTTAAATAACTTTGCTTTTTGTCATCTTGAAACAAGTGTATTGTGATCAGTTATGTCAACTATGTGATGCATTTTCTTTAAATAAATTTAATTAAAATAAATAAATAAATAAAGCATTGAGAGTACACAATGACAGGAAACTATTTGTCTCCAAGGCCTCTGCTCTTTTCCCCAACACTATCCCTTCTGGAAAGGGACAGAAAAAGTCTTACAAAAATTAGTTCAATGTGGGGCCGGCATGGTGGCACTAGAGGTAAGGTGTCTGCCTTGCCAGGGCTAGCCTAGGACGAACCGTGGTTCGATCCCCCGGCATCCCATATGGTCCCCCAAGCCAGAAGTGACTTCTGAACACATAGCCAGAAGTAACCCATGAGCGTCACCGGGTGTGGCCCAAAACCCCCCCCCAAAAAAAATTAGTTCAATGCACAAAGATTTCAATTTGCCTCATCTAAGTAGCTTGTTTAATTCCTAAAAGAGTCAACCATTATCTATTTTGCCTGCTTGATGGACTACCAGTTACCACATCACAATCTAGCTTCTAGTTTGGCACAAATTGGTTGCTTAATTGACTTTCTTGCCAAACAGTGACTTTACTCCAAGGGCTGGTCCCTTAATGGCTATTCTGGTGCCAAGGTTCCTAAAAGCCATCCTGAACCAGGCCCTTTTTGCTCACCACCACTCGAATTACCTCCCTTTGTTTCAGTTTCTTGCCTGGGCAAACAGATCAAGACTGTGACCTCAAGCTGGGACTTGGGATGGATTTGCCTTTTTAGTAGTAATTTACAACAGTGGATATTTATTCTGGAACAATTTGAAAACATTTTTTCATTCTTCTCTTCACCAACAGCATCTAGTTACCTAGCACAGAGAGGATACATTTACTGGGCAAAGAGGAGCAGGGTTCTCTGTCTCCTCCTTCTTGGCCCCTTAACCTTGGTCCTGTTGAGGTGTGGTTGCTTCTTCTAGGAGACTGAGAGAGTAAGGTCACCTGAGGACGTGGACTCAGCACGCCTCTGTCAAGGTTCAACCCTGACTGACTGGATCTGGGCTTGGAAGACAAAGAGGTGAGATGTGGAAGAAGAGGTTCAGAAGAAATGGGACAAGGAAATTAATACTTTTTATGAGACCACTGTGTGTCAAACTGCACTGAATACTTGATATCTGTTAGCACTTTTACTATTCTCAACCACTTGCATTTTAAAAAACTATTTGGGGGACGGAGGAGAAGTCACATAGCAATGTTCAAGTGTTACTCCTGGCTCTGCACTAATGAATTATTCCTCACAGTGTTTGGGGGACCATAAAGATTGCCCCAGGGATGAACAAAGGTTGACCATATGCGAGGCAAGAATCCTACCCACTATATTATCACTCCAGCCTCTCTTCTTTTTATAAATTTTTTGGATGTTTATGATTTTTGAGAGGTCATACCCAGGATTGCTCAGGACTTACTCCTAGCTCTGCACTCAGGAATTACTCCTTGTAATGCTCAGAAGACCATATGTGATCCTGAGTATCAAAACCAGGTATGTTCATGCCTTACCCACTATACCATTGGTCTGGCCCCCAATTTAAAAAGTTTTATTTGTTTTGTTTTATGGCCATACTTGGCAGTGCTTAGTGCTTGCTCCTGACTCTAAATCCAGGAATAATTTCTGATAGGCTTGAGGGGCCATACGCGCTGCTATGGATAAAATCTGGGTCAGCCACATGCAAGGTAAATGCCTACTGTACAATCTCTCTAGCTCAAAGCTTTATTTTAGGCATTGTGATTTACAATAGTGATAATAATAGGGTTTCGTGTATAAAACATTTCAGCACCACACCCTCTATCAGAGTGTCTATTTCCTTCCACAATTGTCCCATATCCTCTGCAATGATATGCTTCCTACTAAAGACCAGTTCTGTTTCAGTTGCCTTTGGGCATTGGATCAACCACTACAATCTTTTATTAGAATTTCATTTATTTAACCAACTACAGTCTTAACAAGAGAATGTTCTCCTTCACATTTAGAAATAAGAAAATCCAAGTATTCAATGTCAGATAACTTGTTTAAAGTCATATGACTGCCGAAAGGAAGAGCCAACATGTGAATCCAGGTCTCACCAACTCCAAAACTCATATTCCTTTCACTGTACAAGGCTACTCTATAAATGAGATTTAAAACAGAAAAAAAGTCTAGGAAATCTTCCAGATAAGGATTCCCCAAAATGTATGCTTCAGAGCACCAGATCCTCGTAGAAGTGGAGGCAGTGGAGGGGGACAGAAGGATTTAGAGAAAGTGATTTAAATCAAGTGAAACCACTGTCATCATGGTTGGACTTCACAGTGGTCTTTAATAGCTCAACACATATGTGAATTCCAAGAGGGAACTGAAGTGTGCTACAACAATTACATTTCCTGGGGAGATCTTCTGCAAAATCCCCAAGAAACCAGTGATTTACAGCTAAGTCTGGAAAATACTTATTTAAGAAGATTCCCTGATTTTAGTATGAAAAGGAAGGGAGAAGTAAATCAAGTAATACAACAAACTGCCCACAACCACTTCTATTTCTTGTGTCTTAGTAGAGATTCTTTGTCCATAAAAGAGACAACTGCACACCAAGCACAAATCCAGAAGTAAATAAGATAGAGTGGGGAAAACAGTCACCCCATTGTCTTGAGATGGCATTAGGGATAGAGGGGCTGTGTCAAGACCAGGGCTGGCTAGATCTAGGCTTCAGGTGGGGTAGGGTTCCTTGGAGACCTCCTTGCTGTTGTCAGCATGTCTCTCTGAAACATCTGCCTTATAATTCACACAGCCATTAGAATATGCCTAACCCTCTTCTATGTGATACCAAAAGAAACAGTTGTCAGAGGTACTGAGTCCTTGGCATTTCTGAAAATAGAGATTTCCATCTCTCTGCAAAGTAACCGCAACAAATTCCTGGGGTGCCTGATGCCAGAGCCATCTTAGAAAGTCAGAGTTGGAAGAGAACTTGGTGAAGAGCTCATAGAAACCACACTACAAGGGATGAAGTTGGAGCCTGGAATCTCAGAAATCTCTGAACTTAAGGTCCAGCACAATAGCTCCTCTTGGTTAGGCTCCTATAAGTGATTTGAGATGGAAAAATCTAAATGTAAAGTGCCTGAGCCTGGTATGACATTCTTAAAATTTTGGGGAAGATGGGAAAATACCTCCAGCAAGACCCCTCCTGCAATGAAACCTTCAGGAAGGAACCCAACTAGACTAAGATGGAAATGTCCAGATTCATTCAGGGGGTCTTCCTCAGTCTCTTATATTACTGTATGCCCTTGAAGTGGATATTTTCCTCTGATCTATTTTCTCAACCGAGAGGAGGCAGTAGAGTTTGTGATTTTTCTTTGAACCCTAAGGCTCTGTGGATGCTCCATGGGACAAGTGAAATTGTACAAGGACAATGCTGAATGACCCCTTAATTTCCTTTCACCACTATTTCCCTGGCCATTCAGTGGGATCTTTTTCCTTTTTTGGACTTGTAGAATCTGTTTTCAAGACACTCTTATCTGGGGATGGGTGGGCACTGCAGCTGACAGCATATAAATTATAGTCAACTTGCTAGGGCAAGAGCAGGCCTGATGGGGTTGCCACCTGCACTGCAGGGAGGGATAGTCAGTCTGCCCTGAGGGAGCCTCTGGAGAAGCAGTCCTTCTCCCTCTGTTGGGCCCACTGCCACCAGCATAGACCAGGGCCAGGTCCTGATTGCTACAGTGCTAAGTGTTGAAATGATATTTCCAGTGCCTTGACAACCCAAAACAGGTCCGGGCCAAGAACCCTCCCAGTTTTGCAGTTGCACGCAGAGAGGAGATCCATCTTTTCTCCCTGTACTCCATCCCAACCACAAAGTGGACAACCACCAAAAGGACATTTTTATGAGGTGAGGGATAGGGACCAAGTAATTATTTTAAAGGAAGTGCCCTCTGTCATTCAGAAGGTTCAGGTTTTAGTCCCAAACAGCACCAGGAGGACAGCCACAGTGTCTATAGGTCTTGAAACTCAATTCTTCTTGGAAACTTTAAAGACCCAACCTCTGACTGGTGCACAAAGCCTCAGTTGCATGGAACAGGTGTAACCCATGATTATGGCCAGCCTTTGGTAGCTGATGGAGTGTCATTTTGAAAAGGGATTATCCTTGCTTGGAATAAGCTCCACCAAAAAAGTACTGTGCATTAGATTTGGGCTTAGTCAAAGGACATAGATTATAGAGCTCAAATAAACAATACTTCAAAACTGGTGAACTGGTCATCTATTGATGAATAAAGTTGGACTGGCTACAACAGAAATACTTCAGCGATAATTCAGCTAGGGCCAAGGAGGTTACACTAGATGGTTAAAGACCCTTTCAATTTGCTGACTTAAATACAGGGAGATTTCTGAATTAAAAAAAAAATGAATTTTCCCTTCCATGGGAAAATTGCCTACTATTGTCCAAATGCTTCCCAAAAGAGAATTATTTTCACATTTCTTCAATATCTTTGGATTTATAGAAGCTGCATCTTTTCCATCATCATTTTTCCCTTCATTACTTAAGGCTTAAGCACCTGGAGTTCTAAATGTTTAAGATTTCTCTCTTCAATCTTGACATTCCTGCAGAGTAAATAAGCAAATCTTGTCTATTGACTGAAATATGGCTCTGAAACTAGGATTTCAGTACCAAATGCTGCTTGAGGGATTTTACTGTGTATATATTAGTATAAGTATCTGTATATATATTTTTTACACTTTTCTTTGCCAACATGCCATTGGTTTGTAATTGTGATTGAAGGCTCTAGGTTAATCTTAATACTTTGATTTCTTGATGAGATGATTAGAAATTTGGCCACTCATCACTGCCACCTTCACTCTGCCTTGGGCTGTTTGTGATGCAGAATGTTAATTTAATCTTTCAAATTTTCTTCAAGAGAAAATTAATGATTGAATTTATATTAAAATGAGCAATTAGAGTGGCTGGAGAGATAGCATGGAGATAGGGCATTTGCCTTGCAAGCAGAAAGAAGGTGGTTTGAATCCCGGCATCCCATATGGTCCTGTGGGACAAAAAAAAAAAAAAGAGCAATTAGAAATTTTTGGATAAAACCAAAATATCCCAAATCTTTACTACTTGTAAAGGATGACTATCCAACCCACTCTCCAATACCCCAGTGTGCTTGTTTAGAAACCAGATCTCCAGAGAATACTCACATAGCAACACAGTAAGCCTAGAACTCAGGAAATACAGTTTCAATCTGAAGTACTTCTTTCTCTAAGACAAATCATTCCATCTGCTTGGACCTCTAGGGTTAGAGCAATAGTAAAGAAGGTAGAGTCCTAGACTTTGCATACTACTGACCCAGATTCAATCCGCAACATCTCATATGGTCCCCAGAGTACTCCAGGAGTAATTCTTGAGTAACTCCTGATCATCTATGGATGTGGTCCAAAAATAGACCAACCAACCACATCTTTGAGCGTCAGTACTCTCATTTGCAAAATGAGATCCACACATTAATTATTTACTACACAAAGCATTTTCATATAAGAGGTAGCAACTGATCTCTACATGTGTGAAATAACAAAGATATGTCTGAAATATTCATAATTACAAATTGCAGTGTAAAGTGAAGAGGCTGTTATGTATAAGATGGGGCCTAGAGTATTTTTCTTTCCTAACAATGGAAAAAATGCCCACTCTGCTCCATCCTAGGGAAGATTTTAGAAATGACCCCACATTTCAGAGCTGATTTTACTATCACTGAAAATATAATACACAGACACTTGTTTTATATTTCTTCCAAGCGGTCCCATGTGAAAAATCTCTACTTATGAGAAAATTTATGAGATAATTCAAGCCAAACTCCTTCTGTGTTTGAATTATCTGACAGTCACTTTACTGCTGGGACCTCTCTCTATATATACAATCTTATAAGAAGCTCCAGACACGTGCTAAGTTATCGAAGGCATCAGCACCTGGCAGAAAAATTCAAACCCACAGTGTTATCATCTTCACTGACATCCTAGCCACTCACTGTAAACTTCTGTTTCCTTGTCAGTAACACAAGAATTACAACACATAATTTACTTACCATACAGAGCCAGTTTAAACTCTAATGAGACAATGTTGTGAAAGCACTTGGCAACATTAAAAGGCCAGGAACCAATATGAGGGAGAAGTGTTGGGTACCAACCACCTGACCTTGCTTTAGCAATTCTGGTGTCTGTCTGCTACCTCGGTTCTGCAAGCACTAGTGATTTTATCTGATTTTTCTATTATTATCTATCTTCCAGGTTTCCGACACTTCTATTTCTATTTTCCTCTCTGAAAACCCATATAAAATTATTCCCCAACAGAGAAGTTGAAAACTGATTCTATTGGATAGCCCAGCTTGCAATTCTATTCTCAGTAAGTATAAATATTTCCTTTTACTGTTTAAGCTGTTGTCATTTCTAAGTCACAGACACCTACCAGATAATGACTGGCTTTATTTCCAAGACTTAATGGCAGTACTAAGACAGTCCCAGCACTATTTCATGCAACATACCCCAGACATCTTCCCATAACTAAACCTATTGTTAGAAGGGAACAATTACTTAGTATCTATAAAACACTTGGTGTCACTAAGAAATTCACAACTTTCTTTATTAGCTCTTTCTTAGAACCACCCTAGAGGATAGTCGAAGAGATACAGGGAAAGAAATCTGAATGCTAGGTGACACCATCTGGATGACAAATCAGTTTCCAAGAAGAAGACATGTCTGACTAACTGCTCCAAAAAAATCCTACAGGGTTGACATTTTGACATTAATTCTAAAGGCATTGTAAGAGCGTCACTAACATAATTGAGAAAATCATTGACTGCAGATGACTATTCAACACTCCACCTGTAGCTCATGATTATGAGAGACAACTTCCTTCAATCTGTTCTTTCTCTGTGATGCTTCAATTTTCTTAAAAGTGGGACAGGAAATCAGAAGCCCTGAGGAGAGAAACGACTTGCCCCAAACCGTTGAGTTAGCTGTAGAGCTGAGATGTTAGCACTTGACACCTTCAATAAATAGTTGTTGGAGCAAAGGTTACCCAAACTGGTGCTGGGTCTCTCCCGCCATGAAATTCTACAGGAAGTTATTTTGACTCCTGTCATATTTTCTGCTCTCCAGAAGCAATGTGACTCTTATTAAGTCTAAGTAACTTTTAGTCCTACACTGTCAGAATGGACAGGCATATGTGATCTGTGAACATTTGAATGGAGGGATGCACAAACTAAATGGGCTAAAAGGGAATCTCAAATGTGGAAGGATTTTCACAGAGGTAAAAAACATTGTGAAATAATGCATTCATCATTTTGAATGTTCACGAATTATTGACATGGCAACTGTTGGGATATACTGAGTTATTAAGGTATTTTAAAAAATCACACTTTTCCTTTTTCAATGTGGCTTCTAGAAAATTTGAAAGTTGATTTATGGCCATTCTGTTGGATAGTTCTGTCATTTAGCCTATGCAGGTTTCAAAAAGGAAATCATAGATGAATTGTTAACTGTTTTATAAGAAGTTCTAGCCCTCACCAAGAGCCTAGCTCATGGAAGTAAGGATAAGCAGCTTTCTTTTTCTTTCTTTCTATCTTTCTTTCTTTCTTTCTTTCTTTCTTTCTTTCTTTCTTTCTTTCTTTCTTTCTTTCTTTCTTTCTTTCTTTCTTCTTTCTTTCTTTCTTTCTTTCTTTCTTTCTTTCTTTCTTTCTTTCTTTCTTTCTTTCTTTCTTTCTTTCTTTCTTTCTTTCTTTCTTTCTTTCCTTTTTTTTGGTTTTTGGGCCACACCCGTTTGACGCTCAGGGGTCACTCCTGGCTATGTGCTCAGAAATCGCCCCTGGCTTGGGGGGACCATATGGGACGCCGGGGGATCGAACCGCAGTCCGTTCCTTGGTAGCGCTTACAAGGCAGACACCTTATCTCCAGCGCCACCTTCCCGGCCCCTTCTTTCTTTTTTTTAATTTTTATTTTTAATTATGAGAACAAGGGTGCAAAGTAAGAGGACAAGGTAAAGTTACAGTGGAAGGACAATCACCCATAACATAATTCTCAGAAGTCCCCTTGCTGATATATTAACTTTAAAATTTCAGCCAAAGAACATTAAGATAAATAAGACAGAATCCATGTACAATTACTTTGTCCCTCAAGTCCCCAGATTGTAACACCTTATAATATTTCTTAACAGTACACAAGGCAATCTAAAGCCATAAAACTTACATAACTCCTTAAACATTACAGGCATAGTATTTTCTTACATTTCCATATACATGCATATTAGCTTAAGTTAACCTCAAATTTTAAGTGAGTTCTTTTTAAGGATTAGAGTCAAAGGAGCACAGTAAGAATGGTGTTAGAGTGGCAATTGTTGTTTGCATAGGCCCACCAAAATATGAGGGACATGGAAAGAAATAACCTTGGCCTAAGTACAAAGAGACCAGACCCCTGAAGTTTCCTGGCACAAGACCAAGTCTAGGCTCCAAGCAAGCTAGATCGTCCAATCCAATACATTGTCTGTAGTGCCAACACACTTTTATTTTTCACACAGTCTCTGTTGTTGGTATCATGTTTCTGTATTAAAGATCCTGGAATCTGCATATCTTACATTGAAGTCAGGACGTGGAGCATCCTCTCCTTTCACCTCACAATCAAAGGGCAATGCAGGGAGCCCTGTCCTGTAAGCAGGTCGTTGTTGTTGTTAATTCTTCTCAGTGTTAAGGGAAGTCTCTTTTGAGCAGGTCGAAGTCTGAGCAGTGTAGGTCTTCCGTGGTAGAGGATTGCTTCCAGGTGATGTTATAGACCAGCCTGGATGTTTCGTGGATGGCTTTCCTGGTTCAGGGGAGAATGGAATATGCCCTTTCTTCTGAGGTCTGTGCCAGGTCGTTATGTCAATGTTCAGGGTGTAAGGTCCCTTTGCACTACAAGGTTTGTGTGTTCCAATCTCTATTAGATAGGATCTTATTTGTATTTATACTATTTTCCCATTTTAATGTGCCTATGCAAATAAGAAGCAATGCCACATGGTGTTATTGGCACATATGGGGGCCATAAGAACAATTACACTGATTCCATTGACATGATTCAATCATAAGCATTAAACTGGGGGACTCTTCCACCAAAATTCCTTGTTAAACAGCTCAAAAAGAGAAGATAAAAAGTGGTTAGAATCATCACTGTATAAGACAACATTTAGTATCTTTCTTTCTTTCTTTCTTTCTTTCTTTCTTTCTTTCTTTCTTTCTTTCTTTCTTTCTTTCTTTCTTTCTTTCTTTCTTTCTTTCTTTCTTCCTTTCTTCCTTCCTTCCTTTCTTCTCTCTTCCTTCCTTCCTTCCTTCCTTCCTTCCTTCCTTCCTTTCTTTCTTTCTTTCTTTCTTTCTTTCTTTCTTTCTTTCTTTCTTTCTTTCTTTCTTTCTTTCTTTCTATCTTTCTTTCTTTCTTTCTTCCTTCCTTCCTTCCTTCCTTCCTTCCTTTCTTTCTTTCTTTCTCTCTTTCTTCCTTCTTTCTTTCTTTCTCTCTCTTTCTTTCTTTCTCCTTTCTTTCTTTCTCTCTTTCTCTTTCTTTCTTTCTTTCTTTTCTTTTCTTTCTTTCTTTCTTTCTTTCTTTCTTTCTTTCTCTTTCTTCTTCTTTCCCTTTCTTTCCTTCCTTTCTTTTTTCTTCCTTCCTTCCTTCTTTCTTTCTCTCTTTCTCTTTCTTCCTTCTTTCTTTTTCTTTTCTTCCTTTCTTCTTTCTTTTTTTCTCTCTCTCTTTCTTTCTTTCTTTCTTTCTTTCTTTCTTTCTTTCTTTCTTTCTTTCTTTCTTTCTTGTTTCTTTCTTTCTTTCTCCTTCCTTCCTTCCTCTTTCTTTCTTTCTTTCTTTCTTTCTTTCTTTCTTTCTTTTTTCTTCCTTCCTTCCTTCTTTCTTTCTCTTCTTTCTTTCTTTCTTTCTTTTCTTTCTTTCTTTCTTTCTTTCTTTCTTCCTTCTTTCTTTCTTTCTTTCTTTCTTTCTTTCTTTCTTTCTTTCTTTCTTTCTTCCTACCTTCCTTCTTCCCTCCCTCCTTCCTTCCCTCCTTCCTTTCCTCCTTCCTTCCTCCCCCCACCCTTTCTTTCTTCCTTCCTTCCTTTCTTCCCTCCCTCCTCCCTTCCCTCCTTCCTTTCCTCCTTCTTTCCTTCCTTCCTCCCCACCCTCTCTTCCTTCCTTTCTTCCCTCCATCCTCCCTCCTTCCTCCTTCCTTCCTTCTTTCCTTTCTTTCTCTCTTTCTTTCTTTCTTCCTTCCTTCCTTCCCTCCCTCCTTCCCTCCCTCCCTCCCTCCCTCCCTTCCTTCCTTCCTTCCTTCCTTCCTTCCTTCCTTCCTTCCTTCCTTCCTTCCTTCCTTCCTTCCTCCTTCCTTCCTTCCTTCCTTCCTTCCTTCCTTCCTTCCTTCCTTCCTTCTTTCTTTCTTTCTTTCTTTCTTTCTTCTTTCTTTTATTTGCTTTATTTACTTTTGAGGCCACACTCAGTGGTTTTTAAGGGTTATTCCTAGCTCAGCACTCAGGAATCACTCCAAGCAGTTAGAGAACCATATAATTTACTGGCAATGGAATCCAGTTAAGCCGTGTATAAGGCAAATACCTTACCTGCAGTACTATCACTCCAGCCCCAAGAGTAAGAAGCCTTCTTTGTAATAAAAAAGAAAGATTCCTTATTTATTTATTCGTTTATTTAATTTATTTAGCTTTGGGAACCATACCGGCAATGTTCTGGAAGCTGTGTAGTATCAAATAGAAACTTCTATATGCAGGTCTCCTACATGTGTTCCAGCCCTTTGAATTCTTTCCCAAGACCTTCTTCCTCTTTCACTTCTCTTGTTTTGATTGCATTTTCTTTACTGAAAAGCTGGTTAGCTGAACAGACTGCTGCCCTACCAACCCAAGAAGCCAAGCATCTAATTAGAAAAGCTGCCTGCCTGATCCCAGCTGCCATGACATACAAATCAGACTGTGAGGCCTTTTTTTATTTTTGATTATTATTTTTTTAGGGTCAGTCTTTTTGAAGTATCCTCATGGTAACAGTTTTCTGATAACTAATGCCATAATAACAGACATCCTTATAGCACTTTACATTGATAAAGTACTTTTCCATGTGTCATGAACATGACAGGATTATGATCTTATTGGACAGCTTAAAGACACTAAACATAAAGAGATTAAGAGGTGGATTCATGATTACATAGCTAGTATATGACAAATGAGGTTTTACTTATTTTTTTTCATTTTTAAATCACTGTGAATTACAGTTCCAAAACTGTTCATTATTAAGTTTCAGTTACACAATGTTCCAACACCAATACCTTCACCAGTATCCACTTTCCTTCAATACCCCATTTTCTTTCCACTCCAGCTGCCTGCCCCCACCCTACAGGCTACCTCTAGAACAGGCCCTTTTCCCCTCCAACATTGTCCTAGTGTTCTATTTCCTCATTTATCCCCCACCCTTCGTTTCCATGGCAAACTTCCTAATGAAGAACAGTTCTCCTGTTCTTTGTTTTGACTCACTTTGAGGCTTTGTTATTCCTTTACAAAGTTTTTTTATATTTCACATATGAGGGAGATATTGATTTATCTGTTCCTCTCCCAGCAGACAAGGTTTTGAACAGTTCTCAAATATGAGAGTTTTAGCTTATACCTAATGGCACTGCAGAATCCAATTCTGAAATTCTGATGGGTCATACCCAGAACTCTGTGGTCCCAAGTTTCCCTCTTTTCTAGTTTCTCTAGTACAGCCCAGTAGGGAAGGAGGGAAGGAATTACATATGAAGCAAGAGAGAAGAAAGAAATCGAGGTTAGAGAATATGCACTTCAAAGTCTTGCAGAGAAATGTCCCTGATGGTCCACCATAATCCCTACTGCAATGACTGCTTCTGGTGTTTTAGATAGAAAAGGAAGTGCTTCTTAGGGTCAAATCCCCATCACTAGCTGGAAAACCTACCCACTACTGCTGGGCTGTTGGGGAATTAGTTCCATGTTAGAGGTGAGAAAACAAAGGTCTAAAGAAAACAGAGGTTCATTGCGTCTTGACTTTTGGCTAAGAACAAGTGTAGAAAACAGAAGTCCAATGTTCATTCCACTGTCCCACTTGCTTGTAAGCATCTATATAGGAATCCTATGTATTATTATTGCAATTATTTTTGTTTCATTAATTATTCAGTAATTATCTTGATTGTTTATATCCTTTTAGCTTAATTTGGGTTATTTTATTTTATTTTCTGACTTTTTAAGACAACACTTTAGGGGCCAGTGAGGTAGTACTGTACAGCATGTCTGTAGTTGACCTGAGTTTGTTTCCTTTTAACCACTTTTGGTCCCTGTGGACTTCTAGAAGTAATCCCTGAGTACAGGACCATGAATAAATCCTAAGAACTACTAGGTATGACCCCCCAAACAAACAAAAAGATAAAACACTTTAAGTTCTTTAAAAAAAAAACTTGTTTCCAAGGTCAGAGAGATAGTATAGTACAGGGGTTCTCAAACTTTTTAAACAGGGGGCCAGTTCACTGTCCCTCAGACCATTGGAGGGTCTGACTATAGTAAAAACAAAACTTATGAACGAATTCTTATGCACACTGCATATATCTTATTTTGCAATGAAGAAACAAAACAGATACAAATACAACATGTGGCCCGTGGGCCATGTTTGAGGACCACTGGATAGTAGATAGGGCACTTCCCTGGCATGAGATCTACCTGGGGTGATCAGGAGTAGAGCATTAACAGGTGTGGCCCCTCAAAACAAAAAAAAATTTAATCTGTTTCCTAATATACACCAAGATTATGAAATTTTCTTCCTTTTCCTGTATTTCTGTGATTTGATCTCTTCCATTGGATGTGATAAAATTTTATTTTGGGGGGGAGGGCCACACCCGAAAGTGCTCAAGGGTTACTTCTGGTTCTGCACTCAGGTGTCACTCCTGGTGGATTTAGGAAACCATATGGAAGGCCGGGGATCAAACCCAAGCCTGTCCCGGATCAACCATGTGCAAGGCAAATGCCCTACCACTGTGCCATCTCTCTGGCCCCTTGTGATAAAATTTTGTTTGCTGGTTAGTGGCTGTAAAATACAATGCAGCTGTAAAGATAGCTGAAATTATGAGGTACAAAAATAAAATAAATTGTGAGGTTCACTGTAATGTGTATGGAATTGGCAGGTATAATATTGAGTGAAGTGAGAGGCATAAAGACATAATGGCATGATGGCTTCTCTCATCTATGGCATATAAGGAAACAAAACAAAGAAATGGAAGGTGTTAAATGATGGTGAATTCTCAGTCCTGCATCAAAAACCGAGAATGCCTTCTCCCTAGCTTGGGGGGTGCTGGGAGGCTTGGCAGGCCTCCAGCTGTTCCCCTATTTCCCCCTGGACTCTAGGCCTGACCTGAGGGCCACCTCGGGTGGCCTGCTGTGGGTTCCAGGTGGACTTTACTAGGGGTCCCCAGGCTTCCCCGCTCCCTCCTCTAGGGGGGAGGAGCAGAGGGAGGAGCCGGTCAGATAGCTGGCTTCCTTGATCCTGGAGGCCAGCTCTTCCCAGGTATGGGGTTAGGGGACACCCTATGCCGGAGGCATTCTCCCTAGCTTGAGGGGTATTGGGAGGCTTGGCAGGCCTCCAGCCATTCCCCCATTTCCCCCCCTACTCCAGGCCTTCCCTGGTTGCTGGCCCAGGTGGACTCTATCATGGTCCTCAGGCTTACCCCCCTTTCTCTCCCGATACTAAGGGTGGGACATATGGGGGGGATGGCAGGCCGATGCAGCACTGGTGTATGTTGGGACATTATGTCGTGACATTCACTGGTATTTTATTCTCAATGGACTCCATTTCAAAAACCATATATATTTAAAATAAAGTACCATATATATTTAAAATAAAAATGGGAGAATGAACTCTCAGGTTGGGAAGAGACCAGTTCGGGTGTGGTTAACATATATTTTCAAAATAAAAATGAGAGGATGGGAAGAGGCCAGTACTCTTTACCTACTTGTTTACTCTCAGTGGCCTCTTGGCCTCTTCCTTCTTTCATTGTGTAACTGTGGTTGCTACCATACTAGATTTCTGATTAGTTCCCATAAACAGTGACAATTGGGTCCACTGTCTTAAGTTAGATTGTTTATTTTCCCCCACTTTTTATCTTTTCTCCTCTTTGTGAACTGTTCAATAAGGTATTTTGGTGAAAGAGTCCCTCTCTATCTTTCCTTTCCTTTGTTATTTGTTAAATAAGGAAGTTTGTAGAAGTGTCCCTCCATTTAACGTTTATATAAGAACCAAGTCAATTGGATTGTTGGACTTGTTCTAGCATCCCCATAGGCACCAATCTCTTCATGTGATACTGTTCTTCCTTTGCATAGGCACATTAAAATGGGAAATTATATACAAACAAGTTCTTACCTTATAGAGATGGGAAAAACAAATTTTCTTAAACGGTGACAATTGTGTTCACAGTCTTAAGTTAGATTGTTTATTTTCCCCACTTTTTATATTTTTTTCGCATTGTGAACTGTTCAATAAGGAATTTTGGTGAAAGAGTCCCTCAGTTTAATGCTTATGTTTGAACCAAGTCACGGGGATTGTTGGACTTGTTCTTGCTGTCCCCATATGCGCTGATAACACCACATGGCATTATTCCTTGTTTGCATGGGCACATTAAAATGGAAAATACTATACATACAAATAAGTTCTTATATAATAGAGATAGGAACACACAAATCTTGTGGTGCAATGGAACCTTACACCCTGAACATTGACATGATGACCTGGCACAGGCCTCAGAGGTTTGGGCATTTTCCAGTCACCCCTGAACCAGGGAAGCCATCTATGAAACATCCAAAGTTGTCTATGACATCACCTGGAAGCAATCCTCTACCAGGGAAGACCCTACTGCTGCTCTGACATTGATTTCCTCAAAAGAGTCTTCCCTTAACACTGAGAAGATTTAAACAACAACAACAACAACAACAACCTGCATACTAGAAAGGGCTTTCTGCATTGCCTTTTATTTGTAAGTTGAAATTAGACGCCGTTCTGCACCATCCTGACTTCAATGTAGGATATAAAGATTCCAGGATCTTCAATACAGAAACATGAAACCAACAACAGAGACTGTGAAAAATATAACTGTATGGGCACTACAGACAATGACCTGGAATGGACAAACTAGTTTACCTGGAGCCTAGAAATGGTCTTATGTCAGGAAACTTCAGGGGTAGGGTCTCCTTGTACTTAGGCCAAAGTTTTTCCTTTCCATGACCCCCATACTTTGGTGGGCCCATGCAAATGATAATTGCCACTCTAACATTGTTTTTACAGTGCTCATTTGACTCTAAACTTTTAAGAAACCACTAGTAAAAATATCTGGAACTGCAAAAACAAATGGTTTACATTAGTGTTAACATATATGCTTTTAGTTACACTAGCATTCTGGGGGGTAAAGGAGGGAGATAAGGGATAAATGCTTGGGAACAGAATGAAGGGAGGACAGCACTGGTGGTGGAAAGGCCCTCATTTATTGTTACTGTGTACCTTAAATATCACTGTGTAAGATTTGTAATTCACTTTGGCCACAATAAAAACAAACAAACAAACAAACAAACAAACCAAGAATGCCAAGTAAGGGAACATCAGGGGGTTCTAATGAAGTGAACTGGAGGTGAAAAGGTCAACACTTTAGCACTTGGAAAGTGAAGTAATTGTGTGCATCAAAACAATAAGTACTAATACTATTGTAAACATGTAGCCCAAACTATAACAATACAATTTTTTAAATGATTTTGCCAAGAAGTTGGGTGGGTTAGGTAGGGGACAATGAGACATTGTTGGAGAAATGTTGACACTGACAGTGGGTGTGGAGCCTGAAACTCTATTATTAATAGTAATGAAATCATGGTGTCTACATTTGACAAAAAACAATTTAAAGAAAAGGGGCTAGAGCGATAGTATAGTGGGTAGGGTGTTTGTCTTGCATGCAGTAGACCAAGTTCAATCCCTGGCATTCCATATGCTCCCTCAAGCCCCCAAGAGTGATTCCTGAGTGTAGCAAGTCAGCCCCTGAAGAGGTTGACTTATGGAGGGATGGAGAATGAGGCCCTTTTCTTCCAGCTCGGAGCACGTGTCTGCCACCCTGTCTAGCCCACGGTTCTGAGGTGAAACGGCGGGTAAACAGCTCGCAGACAATCAGGCTCGTGGAAATATTTGCTTTATTCGGATGGACAAAACTGAAGTCCAAAGACTCAGATTCAGTTCCAGCCAGCAAAAAGCCCTCGCCTTCCACAGACCCTTGCTCTTATAGGCCAGAGTCAGGTCCCACCCAATGGTGGGATCAGATACCAACCAATGGTGGAAGCAGAATCAGGTCCTACCCTAGGGTGGGGGCAGAATGCCAGGTCACACCCTAGGGTAGGGCACAATCACCTAATCAGATTAGGGTGAGCAACATAGTAATCCCCCAAAATATTTACATACACAACACTGAGCACAAAGTCAGGAGTAACCCCTAAGCACTGCTGGATATGGCCCAAAAAACAAAAACATTTAAATAAATTCAGTTCATTACTGGCATTTTATAAATATTTGTATATTTTCAATTTGAAATATCTTTGTTTTATGTTTTGTTTTGGGGACAAACCTGAAAATGCTCAGGGGTTACTCCTGGTTACTCAGGAATTACTCCTGGTGGTGGTGCTCAGAGGACCATATAGGATGCTAGGATGCCAGGATGGCTGTGTTGCAAGACAAACATTCTATTCAGTGTAATATCTCTCCATTTTCATTTTGAAATAACTTATCAATTTTATTGATTTTTCTCTTTGTCCATTACATTACTTAGAGGTATGTCTTTTACTTTTCTTTTTTTTTTTTTTTTTTTTTTTTTTTTTTGGTTTTTGGGCCACACCCAGCGGTGCTCAGGGGTTACTCCTGGCTGTCTGCTCAGAAGTAGCTCCTGGCAGGCATGGGGGACCATATGGGACACCGGGATTCGAACCAACCACCTTTGGTCCTGGATTGGCTGCTTGCAAGGCAAACGCCGCTGTGCTATCTCTCCGGGCCCGTCTTTTACTTTTCAAGAACTATATCTGATTTCTAAATGATCTATGTACATTATAAAAAGGTACAAAAATGTATACAATGAAAAGTTTCTTCCAAGCTACAGTTGGCTCCATTATGTAACCTAATAGAAGTAGTGCTACCAAGACAGGAAACAAATCAGTGGGAATCAGGGACTGAGCTGGTGAAATGATGGGTTGACTCCTAAGGGACAGAAGAACATTTGGTAAAGATAAAACTATTCTCCACCTGCACCTACAGTGACCTAACTCGGAGCAATGTGTGCCCAAAGGAATATAAATCGCACCATGTGCTACAACTAATTTTGATAAAGTCTTCTTGCCCTCCAGAATTCTAGTGGTAGTTTTCTGGTCACCTAGAATTTTCTTGGTGATCATAATGTCATATAGGCAGAAGTTGATTTATAATGCTCTATACTGAAACTCTATATATGTAATAGAGAGTTAATAGAATAAAAAAGTTTTTAAACATTTATTTTTTGGGTTTTTTTTGGTGGGGGCCACACCCATTTGATGCTCAGGGGTTACTCCTGGCTAAGCGCTCAGAAATTGCCCCTGGCTTGGGGGGACCATATGTGATGCCAGGGGATTGAACCGTGGTCCTTCCTTGGCTAGCACTTGCAAGGCAGACACCTTACCTCTAGCACCACTTCACTGGTCCCAGAATAAAAAATTTTAATTTTTTAATTTATTTTTAATTATGTGAACAATGATGAAAAAAAAGAGGACAAGGCAAAGTTACAGTGAAAGGACAATAACCCAAAAAGAGAGTTCTCAGAAGAAATCCCCCTGCTGACACCTTAATTTTGATCTTACAGTCAAAGAACATTAAGAAAAATAAAACTGAACCCATGTACAATTACTCTGTCCCTCAAGCCCCCAGATTGTAGTACATTATAACATTTCTTAGTGGTACACCAAGCAATCCAAAGCCATAAAATTTATGTAACTCCTTAAACTTGAAGGCATAGTAGTTTTTTTACATTTCCATGCACATGCATATTAGTTTAAGTTAACCTCAAAAGTTTAAGTGGTTTTTTTTTAAGGTTTAGAGTCAAAGGAGCACAGTAAAAACGGTATTAGAATGGAATTATCATTTGCATAGGCCCACGAAAATATGGGGGACATGGGAAGGAAAAGCCTTGGCCTAAATACAAGGATACCCTACCCCTGAAGTTTCCTGGCATAAGACCAACTCTAGGTTCCAGGAAAACTAGTTTGTTCAATCCAGGTCATTGTCTGTAGTGCCACTAGTTTTATTTTTCACACAGTCTCTGTTGTTGGTATCATGTTTCTGTATTGAAGATCCTGGAATATATATATATATATGCTACATTGAAGTCAGGATGGTGCGGTGCATCCTCTAATTTCCATGCACAATTAAAGGGAAATGCAGAAATCCCTGTTCAGTAAGCATGTCATTGTTATTGTTAAGTCTTCTCAGTGTTAAGGGAAGACTCTTTTGAGGAAATCAATGTCAGAGCAGCTGTAGGGTCTTCCCTGGTAGAGGAATGCTTCCAGGTGATGTTACAACAACTTTGGATGTTTCATAGATGGCTTCTCTGATTCCAGGGTGAATGGAGAATGCCCATTCTTCTGAGGCCTGTGCCAGATCATCATGTCAATGTTCAGGGTGTAAGATTCCATTACACTACAAGATTTGTGTGGTCCTATCTCTATTATATAAGAACTTATTTGTATGTATAGTATTTTCTATTTTAATGTGCCTATGCAAACAAGGAATAATGCCATGTGGTGTTATCAGCGCATATGGGGACAGCAAGAACAAGTCCAACAATCCCCGTGACTTGGTTCAAACATAAGCATTAAACTGAGGGACTCTTTCACCAAAATTCCTTATTGAACAGTTCACAAAGAAAAGAAAAGATAAAAAGTGGGGAAAATAAACAATCTGACATAAGACAGTGGACACAATTATCACCATTTAATGGGATATTCAATAATAGCTATAGCAGTTGAGGGAATATATCTACAATATTCAAAGGAGATATGCATGTCCCTTTTATATCATTAGAGATAGTCGGGAGGAGGGTGCTGAATCCTGGACACCCCTGTGGTCTGTGATTTAGCCTTCTGGAGTCTGCAAAATGACTTCCTGCAGTTCCATTGTAGGGAAATGCATTTGAGTGGGAACTAATCAGACCTAGTATGGTAGCAACTACAGTTACACAATGAAGGAAGGAAGAGGCCAAGAGGCTGCTGAGAGTAAACAAGTAGGAAAAGAGTACTGGTCTCTTCCCAGCCTGAGAATCCATACTCTCATTTTTCTTTTCAATATATATATTCAATATATTAGGTACTGTGTGCCTCCGCGTGGTTTTTAAAATGGAGACCAATGAGGAAAAAAATTACCAGTGTATGTCCCAACATACACCAGTGCTGCATCGGCCCGCCCTCCTCCCCATACGTCCCCCCTTCGAGGAGGGAAAATAAAGGGGGAAAGCAAGAGGACCACTATAGAGTTCACCTGAGCCGGCACCCAGAAAAGGCCTGGAGTCCAGGGGAGAAGTAGGGGAACTGCTGGGGGCCTGGCAGGCCTCCCAGAACCCCCCAACTAGGGAGAAGGCCTCGGCATGGGGTGTTCCCTAACTCCATACCTGGGAAGAGCTGGCCTCCTGGATCAGAGAGAACCGGAAGCCAGATTATCTGCCCGGTTCCTCCCAGTGCTCTTCCTCCCTAGAGTGTGTGTGTGGGGGAAGCCTCGGGCCCCTAAAAGGTCTCACCTGAATCCCACTTTGGACCACCTGAGCCAGCACCCAGGAAAGGCCTGGAGTCCAGGGGAGAAATAGGGGAACAGCAGGGGGCCTGCCAGGCCTCCCAGCACTCCCCAAGCTAGGAGAAGGCCTCCTGCATGGGGTGTCCCCTAACCCCATACCTGGGAAGAGCTGGCCTCCCGGATCAGAATAAAAATTCTTTAAAAAATTTGCAGCGACAGCTTTTCTCCTTGTGTTGAAACAACCTCTATTTTAGTTATAAGGAAATCCTAAACCTGCCTAAGTTTTCTAAAAGCCATTTTTTCTATTACAGAACACTATTTTGAACTAAGGCCTATCTTTTCCTAATGTGCTTGTTAGTAAATATGCATGACTTACTGATATTGCACTACCTTGACCACATATACTCTTCCTTTCTTAGAAGTTGTTCTATCTCTGACAACCTACTATCATTGAATGGTATGAGTAGGAAGCTAGTAATATTCAGTACCTATCTCTCCTGTGACTGCTCAGAACCCGGCTGAAATGAGTTGAGGATCTGTGGAAAGAACTGAAAAAGCTGAAATGTGCCTCACTTGTGCTTGTCTCAGAGTGTGATTCTTGGTTCTACATGATCTCAAGCATGCCTAGGTGCACTCTAATGGTCTCTGATGACCCTTATGTCTTCTAACCACTGTTAATGTGTCCCTAGTGGCCCAAGAAGCACCACTGAGCCCAAGTAGCACTCAAACCAGAATATCACCATCGTGACAGCCCTACATCTCCCAGAGCACTTCGTGGGAGCCTTCCCCTAACCCCCAAGAAAGATCAAGCTGACATTACAGTTAAACTTTGGATACCACGGGGCTGGAGAGAAAGTACAGATGTAGGGTGTTTGCCTTATGCACAGCCGGTATGGACGATGATTGGAATCCAAATGGGAGATTTGGTCCCTCGAGGCTTCCAGGAGCTATTTCTGAGCTCAGAGCCAGGAGTAACTCTGAGCACCGATGGGTGTGACCCAAAAACAAAACAAGCAAACAAAATAACTTTGGATAAAATCAGTATCAACTCGGCTGTGACTTCTATGCTAGAACTAAGTGATCAGAGGAGAATCTGGGTCGGAAGACATGAGTGTAATTATCCATAGACAAAATCAAACCATCTGTCATGTACTTGTCATAAATATTGTTAGATTTTGATAGCCAAACAAATAGGATTATACTGGGAGTGGATGAAGTATGTGATGATGATAATAACAATAATCCTCCCATAAGGCTGTACTAAAAGTAGGCAAAAGAAATTCCTACTTTTAAAATATGTATTAGAGTTTTTCTTTCCCTAAATCTAGAAAATATATGAAGATGCTGTGTTCTCACTTAGTAGTAAGCACACACATGTCGAAAGATTAATCTTCCTAAGAGGTTTCCTCCTCCATAAAAAGGAGGCCATCCCATTCATTTTAGAGGTCACTGAAGACACAGCGAAAGATGGTGGATGATGGGGTGGGGGGTGTTTCTCTCAGCAATGGTGACCTCCTCAGTGACAACCAAGTTTAGCAGACAAGGCTCTCTGACTTTCCTTCTGTAATGATATTTCAGACACCTCTTTCCTCACTTCTCCCCGCCTTAGAAATCTCAGAGGAAATTTCAGCTTGCATCATACCAACATCTAACAAAATAGGGCTTTGTACCTTACTTTGCACTATACTGATGCTTCTTCTGCAGCCTACACAATTGCACACACTTTCCTATTGGGTTGTTAAAAACTGTCTTCCCAAACTCAGCTCTAAAGCCTCCGCCTTCAGGAAGGCCTCTCAAACAACACAGCCTGAACTTTTGGGACCCTCCTAGGCTCCCCCAGAGCCACAGTCCTTGTGTGTTTATCAGCCTGTTACTTCTGCTCAAAGAAAGGTCACTTTCTTTGGGTCCCAAGGGACCTCCGCAACTTTAACTACAGGGACACTACTGGAATCCCATTAGGACAAAGAACATTTCATTGCTCCTTGAACTTTGAACATTAACCCCACTATGATCTCCAATATGCTAAGTACAGGAAAGACAAGTAAATTCAGACAGGTCAGGCAGAAATAGGCAGTTACAGGTCAGCAGGCCCACCTTATGACATGCAGAATCAAAGCCCCAAGAAGGCCCTCAATGTTGAAAACCAGGGCTTAAAGGTAGATTTACGCTTCTTCCATAAATCCAGGTGGCTGGTCTGAATGGTGCCCAGTGCCCTGCACAGGAGGCAGGGATAGTTGTGGTTGGGATGGTTTCTTAGTGTTTCTTTCCAGTGACTTTTTAGTCTCAAAAGCAATATGCCAACCGTCACATAAGCCCACTACACCCACATGCCTTGGCCACAGCAGTCTGTTTGCCAGAAAATAATGAATGATAAAATTCTGAAGTCCTTGGAGTTAGAAGGGTCCAATAGGGCTGGATTAGAGCACAAGCACTACTTATTTTTCAGAAGATTGATGGCTTCTGACCACTTTAGTGCTCTTATAGGAGTACCCGAGTGTGTCCACTGGTAATAATGCTGCCCAGGCAAAGCCCGAGTGTCTTGCTGGGGTTCCTCAGATTCCTACCACCCCTTACAAGCTATTATCAGACAAATTCTGGGATTCCCTTTTCTCTCTTTCTCCCTCTCCATAATTCATTCAGTTCTTTCCACACCCAGCCCCCATCACTATCCTAATTTAGGTTCTTGTTTTTTATTGTGGATCACACCATGGTCTCCCAGGTCTTGTGTGGTTCCATCACCCCAAGCCCACTCTTCTCCACAAAGCCAAGCCATTTTTAAGGGGTTGGTGAATTATAGAGTAGTTCTCAGGAGACCTGTGGACCCCACTAGTGATTCTCAGCTAATTCTTCCATCAGTTCAATGCAAGGGCTAATGCTTCTCAGGCCCTGCATATTCATGTATATTTGGACCACCCTATTGTGTTGGGGTCCATATCCAGTGGTGCTTAAGGGACCTCAAGGGATGTACCAGTGATATGCCAGGGTCTATATGGTGCTTGGAATTGAATCTGCACTGAGCACATTCTGGTATTGTGCCCTAACTGCTGTTCTGTCTCCCAAAATTTAGCCTGGAACATCTGATGTTCATCACTTAAACCTTTTCCCCTATCTTAAGGTCCAACCTGAACTACTTAAGATAAAGCTGAGCTGTTCCCTTTGGGATTTTTTCTACCTTGCTGACCTCTTTCTCCACCCATTCACCTCCATCTTCATATCCCATGTCCTACCTGGTAGGTCTTTTCCATTCCTTTAGGAAACTCTTCCTGAATCCTGCCTCCCCTAGAGTTTATTAGTACTCTTTAAGTGTTCCCACAGACTCTCAACTTCCAAAATCATCACAAAGTACCTCGTAACTTTCCTTTCACCTGACCCTGTCCTCCATTAGGGCCATCACCAGGGAATTTGTCCACCTGCATCTTTATTGCATGTCTAAAACCAATCAGATTGGTACTTTCAACTTGCATCCAATGGGGTCGGTTGCACAGAATGAGACAAACTCATACGGCAACAAACATACATAGATTTTCCAAGTTTTGGGCATGCTAAGTCATCATCAGTGGTCTCACAGGCTGGCTATCTACTCAATACAATCTCATCATCCCTCTCCCCCAATAGGGATTCCCAACATTTGAGCTGACAGAGTCATTAAGGACAGTAATCACATCAATATGCAATGGGCACCTGAGAGCAGAGGTTGAGGTATTTCAATTAGCAGCCAATCAGCAAACATCTAAGAGATTCAAAACTATTTATACTATCCTTTCCTGGGTACACTTTTCCCTCCTGGGTGCATTTTTGCTTGCCCTATTATCTATTTTATTCTTTCCTGGGTGTACCTTTGCAAGTCCTTTGAATGTTTTGTTTTGTTTTGTGTTTTGGGCCACACCTGGAGATGCTCAGGGGTTACTACTGGCTCTGAGCTCAGAAATTGCTCCTGGCAGGCTCAGGGAACCATATGGGATTCTAGGGATCGAACCCAGATCTGTCTGGGGTTGGCAGCATGCAAGGCAAATGTCCTACCACTATGCTATCACTCTGGCCCCAAGTCCTTTGATTTTTAAGACCTAAACTATTGAGAGTCCCTTTCTCTCCACATCCACACCAGCACTAGTTGTTCTTTTGGTTTTTTGTTTTGTTTTGTTTTGGGGCCATACCTGGTGGCACTCAGGAGTTAGTCCTGCTCTGCACTTAGAAATCTTTTCTGGTAGGCTCAGGGAAACCATATGGGGTACAGGGAATTGATTCTGGGTAGGCCACATACAAGGCAAATGCCCTACCCACTGTGCTATTGTTCTGGTCCCAGCACTTGTTGTTCTTGACCCAGCAATCCCACTCCTAGGGATACACCCCAGGAACACAAAAACACAATACAAAATGCCCTCTTCGTTCTTACTTTCAGTGCAGCACTAGTTACAATAACCAGAATCTGGAAACAATCCAGGTGTCTGACAACATATGGGTGGCTAAAGAAACTGGTGCATCTACACAATGGAATACTTAGGCAACTGTTAGGAAAAATGAAGTCATGAAAGTTACTGAGACTATTATGTGAAATGAGATAGAGGGAAAGGGATAGACATAGAATAATCGCACTCATCTGTGGGATATAAGAAAAATAAGAGATAGTATGGTAATAATACCCAGAGACAATAGAGACAAAGGTCAGGAGGTCCAGCCCAGGACAAAAAGCTTGCCACAAAGAGTAGTGAGTGTAGCTAGAGTAGAGAAGGGTCTACTAGGACCTGATAGGAATGATAGATGGAACTGATCACTCTGGACAAGAACTCAATGCTGAAAGTGAAGAAACTAACAGGCAAAACACTACTCCATTAGCAATAGTGCAAACCTCAGTGTCAAAAAAGGAAAGATAGATAGATAGATAGATAGATAGATAGATAGATAGATAGATAGGGAGAGAGAGGGGGGCAGAGTATGGGGCCAGATAGATGGCATGGAGGTAAGGCATTTGCCTTGCATGCAGAAGGATGGTGGTTCAAATCCCAGCATTCCATATGGTCCCCTGAGCCTGCCAGGATCGATTTTTGAGTGTAGAGCCAGGAGTAAACCCTGAGCACTGCCAGGTGTGACTCAAAAACTAAAAAATAAAAAAAGAGAGAGAGAGTGAGTGAGAGAGTAAGGAGTAAGAGAGAAGCAATTTGCCTGCCCTAAAGCAAGGTGGAGTGGGGGGTGGGAGGGAAACAGTGGACATCTGTGATGGGAGGGTATACTGGTGAAGGATGATGTATGTTATGTGACTGAAACCCAACAATGAACAATTTTGTAACCAGGGTGTTTAAATAAAGTTTAAAAAACAAATAAGACCTATTTTACCTAGGGAAATACCCTAGAGTTGGGATTTTTTGTTAGGAGACCTATTTCCTACAGTTGTATCCGCTGTGCCTATAACAATGCCTGGCCATCAGGTCAGCCCATTATTTGGGAGCAGAGATGACTCTGAAATGATATGGTGTTAAAGTAACAGGTTATCACTAGGAGTAAATGAAATAGCCCAGGTACAACCCTGCAGTGCTCAGTAATTGATCCTCCCAAGTTTCCATCTCCTTCCACTTTGTGTCTCTTGAATTTGAACTTCCAAGTATGGGTCTTCTGGTTTTGCTTTCTCTCCACGTATTTGACTATAAAGCTAAATTAAAAAGAAAACATACACATACACACACTTTAGGAGATCTGTGGGTCCTTTTCCCTTTCTCTCTTCCTGCCTCTCTTCCTGTCCCTCCAAGGGTTAGGAATACAGAGGCACTTTTCTGGTTCATTGCTGCTTCCCACCAAGTCAATGTCTGTAGCAGAGAATCATGATCAGACTGTTAGAAATATATCATCCTATTAAGACCAATAAAATTCCCTCTGAAGTCAGGCCTGCTCCCTGAAATGACAGAGGATATAAAACTCCCTGATGTTGGCACCCTGGTGACTCCAAGTACCTCTTTGTTCCAAGGCTGAGCCCTGCCTGAGTGATGACAAGACAAGTTTCCCCCACACCCTGTGCCTTGCCACCATGTAGTCACCCCAAGTGCTGGGAGGCTGTGGGGTTAGGGGAGGTGGAGAGTGGGCAGGGCAGGATAGACTGCAAGGGAAGCTGAAGAAAGAAGCTTACACACACCCTAGTTGCCATAGTCATACTACTGTGGCCGCCAACCAGAGGCCTGAGGCTTTGGGCAAGAACAGGAAGGAGGCAGGACACAGGCCAGGGCCTTAGCATCACCTTGCCATGGTGACCTGACTGCCCCAGTCATCTTTACTTGCTTGTCTTTGAGTAACTTGAGTTACTGTAGCTCAGCTCCCAGGGCAGCTCTGGAGTGTATATTAGACCACAAACTGGTGCAAGAATGGAAAAAGGCTGGAGTAATAGCACAGAAGGTAGGGCATTTAATTTGCACAAGACCAACCCTGTTCAATCCAGGTTCAATCCCTGGCATCCCATATGGTCCCCTAAATCTACCAGGAGTGATTTTGGGGGGGGGGGTCACACCTGGCAGCGCTCAGGAGTTACTCCTGGCTCTACTCTCAGAGATCGCTCCTGGCAGGCTCAGGGGACCATATGGGATGCCAGGATTTGAACCACTGTCCTTCTGCCTGCAAGGAAAACATCCTACCTCCATGCTATCTCTCTGGCCCCTACCAGGAGTAATTTCTGAGCACAGAGCCAGGAGTAACCCCTGAGTGCCACAGGCTATGGCCCCAAAGTAAAAAATAATTATTATAAAAGAGATAGGGAAAGAAGCTAACCACTAGTTATTGAGTGTCAGAGATCTGCAACGTAGTTCTCCCATCCCTGGACTTCCAACCTGGGGAATTCCATGCTGGGTTCTTGTTTGCCTCAGAAGATTCCAGGGCCTTCAACCCCATTTTCAAAAGTGCAGGAGTCACTCCTCCAAAATAAAGCTATCTGTCAATTCCATGTGAATAAGCCTGCCAGTTTCTGCAAGCAATGCACAGTCCCTAAGGTGTGTTCTTTTACACACAATGCAATTCAATTTTGACTTTTACCCAGCGACAGATTTATGCAAACCTCTTTCTCATCATTCCCAACAAAAAGGAACAAGCCAAGCCTGCCTTCCCAGGAGCTTATCTCCCAGAACAGGAAATAAGATAAATACAGGAATAATCTGGGAGAGAGTTGATGAAATATAGCCCAACCCACAATAAAGCCAATATCATGAAGAAAATGGATTTTTGTCTAGAAAGATCAGAGAGATTTTGTGAAAGAGATCTGAGTTAGATAGACCCTGAAGGAAGAGGAGACTTTTGATGAGCAAAGATTTTTCTCCTGGCTCTGTTGAGTAAGGTTAGCTTAGCTTGACTTGGGGAAAATGGCTTTGGGTCCTTGGAAGAAAGTTATTTGTCTATACTACTGTTTTGGTAAAAGGACTACTGTGTGTGAGTCATAAGATCATAATTGAATCTCTTTGGGTTTCTTCCTCTTGGTTTGAAAGATTGAATTCCTTTTTCTCTAACTTTCATCCTCATTAGCAGTAGAAACCCAACACAAGGTTGGAGACACAATATGTCTCCCACACAAATATTCTGAATAGAATTTATAACTGGGTGTTAGTTTCCATCTGAGATTAAAATCCATCATCACCCAAAATACCAATACATGTTTCTTAAAGAAGAATTTTTTTATCTGTGAATTTGAACCTGGAAATGCTCATGACAAAAGTCATTGTTATGTTCTCATACCAGGGAAAATGACCATTCTAAAAGCAGATCAAAAAAGCAACCCAACTACAACAATAATAATAGGTCTTGAATAAGCCTTTTGTAAAAGAAAATATCCAAATGCCAAGTTAACAGATAATGTAAGTACTCAACTTTATTAGTCATCAGGAAATACAAATTAAAGTCATAATGTGCTATCCTCCCACCCAACAGAATGCTAAAATGAAAAGGACAGATAATAGTGAATGGTAACAAAGAGACATAGCAACTAAGCTCACATACATTGCTTGTGGGTGTGGAAAACAGAACAGCCACTTTGCACTAATGTTTGGTAGCAGGTTGTAAAATGAATATCTTTGTACCCGATGACTTAGCAATTCCACTCCCAGATGTACACACAATGAAATTACCTATGGAATTACCAGAAGGCATGTCCAAAAATGTCCAAAACCACCCTTTTCAGAATAACCAGAGACTGGTAACAACTCAGCCTTTCATCAACAATGGAACAAATGAACAAAATACTGTTTGTTTGCATAAGTAAAATAATACAGCAACAGCTGCACAAACTACTCACAGTCTCATGCATGAATCCCACACAGGTCATCATGAACAGAGGAGTCAGATATAAAATAGACAGTGATATGTTTCGACTCAGAAAGTTCAAGAATAGGCAGGATTAATCATACCTATTATTATTGTTGGAAGGTACAATGGCGGTTGTTTTTAAGGGGATGTATCAATGAATTGAAGGAAACACAAAGGGGTATTTGGGAATTTAGGTGGCTTATTTATCCTGATCTAGAAAATGGTTACACAATTATACTTATCTTATAAAAATGCCTGAGCTTCATATCAGTTATCATGCACTTTTAATAACATTCGCATTTAAAGAAAAAAAGCAAGTTAAGTGTATATATATTTATTTATTTATTTATTTATTGGATTTTGGGTCACACCCGGCAGTGCTCAAGTTCTATGTGCTCCTGATTCTATGCTCAGAATTCGCTCCTGATAGGCTCAGGGGACAATATGGGATGCCAAGATTCAAACCACTGTCCTTCAGCATCTAAGGCAAATGCCCTACCACTGCACTATCTCTCTGGCCCCAAGTTAAGTATATTTTAGATATAAAAAATTATGACAGAGGAATGGTAAAGAAGATGTTCTCTCTTTTCAGGAACTTTTTAAAATAAGGACTATACGGGCCCGGAGAGATAGCACAGCGGCGTTTGCCTTGCAAGCAGCTGATCCAGGACTTAAGGTAGTTGGTTCGAATCCCGGTGTTCCAAATGGTCCCCCGTGCCTGTCAGGAGCTATTTCTGAGCAGACAGCCGGGAGTAACCCCTGAGCACCGCCTAATGTGGCCAAAAAAACAAACAAACAAACAAACAAAAATAACGATTATACCTAGCAAGCTGAGGCTAAGAGTTAAGATTGGTGATGCAGTTCTCTAGGACTCAGGGGTGCTGGGTGTTACCAGGACCATGCCCGGCAGAAGTGGAGGGAAAAGAAGTGTGACAAGAGACAAGAAGATTGAGTTTAGGTTCTTAAATATGCTAGGCATGTGCTCTATTACTTGAACTACCTCCCTAACCCAAATATAATTGTTTTGGGGGAAAATGTACATATAGTAGTACGTCATCATCACAATTATAGATTGAATATTTCCATAACTCCAAAGAATTCTATTGTTGTCTATAACAGTCCCCTCTACTTATATCTGGTTATCACTGTGATTTTGTCATACACTTGCCTTCTCTGTAACTCCCTATCAGTGGAATTATTGATAACAGTGGGCTATGATCTTTAAAATGTTTTTGTTTAAATACAGTAAGTTAGAAATAAGTTGAATAATTGCATCACTTTGCGCTTGCCCCTAACCACCCTAGTAAAATATATAGGATCCTTCATGAATGTTCTATGTTAAAATATAATGGCTGGTTGAAAGTTACATACTTAAAACTCAAAGATATATTATGTGAGAGATGAAACATAGGTCCAGGATGGGGGTGGCAGGAACAGGGGAAACACTAGCAACCAAATAAGAGTGTAGAAATATAGAAATCAAATAGAGTTACATATGTGAAGGGAATTGAAAATGACCCCAGAGAGGCCATAAAAGAAACCTGGCTTCCACAGGTCTCCATCCAGGCACAGTTTAATAGAAACAGTGTGTACAAACAGACATCCTGGGAACCTGGCACACAATTGCAGGTTTGAGTAATGGTTGAGAGAGACTCAACAATAGACCAACCACACAAAGAAGCAGCTACATCTTACTTGAATGCCCATCAATGATAATTTCTCAGAGCAATTATGTGAGACTTCCTGTTAAGCCTTTAAATACTGTAAGCCGCCAGTGACATTCAAAATAGTTTAGTTTTATATTGACTTCATTCTTCATTACAACTCCCCAAACTCCAGATAAGCTACTGAAGTTTTATTAGTTGTAGTTGTTGTTTTTCAGTTTTCTCTTAATTTATTAAACAGAAGGAAAATGTCCCCAAATGCTGGGGTTTGTCATACACTGAAATTTTCTTTCTCATTGCTGTTTTTGTTTTGTTTTGAGGATACACCCGGTAATGGTCAGGGTTTTACTCCTGTCTCTGTTCTCAGGGTTGAGCATGTGCAGGGCAAGTGCCTTACCCACTGTAAGATAGCTCCATCTCCCAAACTCTGAATTGTTTTGGATCCACCCTGATCCACAAAACTTAAAGGGAATACAGGGATGCAAGAGGCAGTACAGCAGGCAAGCAGGTGCTTGCCTTGTACCTGGCCTTGCACTTGGAACCTTATATGATCTCCCAAACCCCACCAGGAATAATCACTGAGCACAGAGCCAAGAGTAAAGCCTCAGCACCACTGAATGTACCACCCCTTTTTTTTTTTTTAAATTTTCAAATAGTGAGGAAAGCAAGAGGGCTAGCCCTTGATGTACATGGAAGAGATAAGAAAAGAAGACTCAGATATTTTTGGCATCTATTATAAATCTAATTGCCTATAAGAGTTCTCTTGAACTCTGCAGCAAATCGCAAATAGTTTTAATTTCAAGTAGGATAAAGCAAAAACTGTATTTTTCAAAGTATACATTTCACAGCAAGACTACAACCTTCAGCTACTAGGAGAGGCTATAATCTAAAACTAAAAAGGCAGCAAAAACATACATGAAACACTTATAATGAGAAGATAGTAAGCCTGTACTTGTTTTCCTTCATCAATTTTATGAACATCTTCTGAGCAATAAAATGTAGGAGAAAGTAGATGAGATGTTTTTTAATGCCATTTCACAACTCTTACTAGGGATTCAAACATCCTTTGTCTAGTTAACATGGTGGACACCACCCTTTTCATTATTTCCAGGTAACATTCACTAAACCTGCAAGTACTCAGCCAAGTACTTCCCAGAATAGGTCATAAATGAGCTCTGGTTTCTACCTTCGCTCTAAAATAAGCATGTACACAGGTTCAGTCTGGGCCAATCCAGAATGAGATCACACAGTTCCAAGGACTCCCGTATGCAAGCAAATACTCTACCACTAATCTACTAATCTGACCCAAAAGGGATATTTAGGATTTGAAGGAGATAGACACCTAACACATGAGTTAAGGCATTTGCCCTGCACACAGACAACCCCTGTTCTATCCTTCTATCCCAGGCACTGCATGAGTCTAAAAGCAGAAGTAAGCTCTGAGCACCATCAGGTGTGATCCCAAGTATAATAATAACAACAAAAACTTGAAGGAGAATGGCCCACAGGCTGACCTATACTCCAGAAAGAGATGGAATAGCACCACATTTGGAGTTTTTCAAAGGTCAGACTTTGTTTTTTATTTACCTTTGATCTGTTTTGAGAATGAGTGTGATTTTATGGTAACATTATTGGAAACAGAGATTTTAAAACATTTTGTTCAAGAGGCACTTACTTAGGAGACTTTATTATAAAATAGTATTATCATTAATAACAAAATTAACTGGGTCTCCCTACTAAGGTTGCAAGACCTTTCCTGATCCTTGATTTTTATCTTCTGCAAAGTAAATAAGATTGTCCTAAATAGTTGCTTTTCATTTGTATTTCATGAAATCTTAGGAGTTAGGACAGAGCAGGGTGAGGACTCCACAGACATCAAACTCATTGTGGCTCATACATCTGTGTTATTTAGAGAGGGAGTGCATTGTACCCTGTGCTTTTTTTTTTTTTTTTTTTTTTTTTGGTTTTGGTTTTGGGCCACACCCGGTGACGCTCAGGGGTTACTCCTGGCTATGAGCTCAGAAGTCGCTCCTGGCTTGGGGGACCATATGGGACGCTGGGGGATCGAACCGCGGTCCGTCCTAGGCTAGCGCAGGTAAGGCAGGCACCTTACCTTTAGCGCCACCGCCCGGCCCCGTGCCCTGTGCTTTTTGAGAGACCATGAAACGGTTTGGGAATCAGGCATTTCTGAGGAATAGATGGAATCCTGGCCTTCTGTATGCAAAGCTGTGTTCTGTCCATTGACTGTCCTCCCTAACCCTTACCTTTGTATATTGACTGGACATCTATGTAAACTTTCACTTTAATAGAGATATATGCTTTGAAAAGTTAAAATATAGGGCACACAGAGACACACTAGACTAATTGATGGGATTGATCCTGCATCCAAAATCTGAGCCTTACATAGTCTTACATTAATACTCCAGAACCTTCTGGTTTTGTTTCTTTCTTGGTTTTGTTTTGGGGTCACATTCAGCTGGTGCTCAGGCTTACTCCTGACTTTGCACTCAAAAATCACTCCTGGAAAGAAAAAAGAAAAAAAAAAAGAAATCTTTCCTGGTGTAGTTGGGCATCATATCCTGTGCTGGGGATCAAACCTGGGTTGAACATGTACAGGGCAAGCACCTTACCTGCTATACTATGTTTCTGATTCCAGCAACTTCTATTTAATTTTTTACCATTTGTAGAGCCAGTGATCAAGCTCAGGGCCTCACACCTACAAGGCAAGTGACTTGATGCTGAGACATCTCCCTGGTTTGGGGCCTTCTGTCTTGTGTGATATGTCAGTGACATTATTTGTTTGTTTGTTTTGTATGCCATGAAACTTATTAACATTATGACATTGCTTTTACATCTACAAGGATTTTCTGCCATTTTTGCATCCTCTGGCTTGATTTTTCCTTTTCATGCCCTGATTTTATTTTTTTCTATCCTTTTCCACCATTGGCTTTTCTTCCTTTATTAAGGAGAGAGAGAGAGAGAGAGAGAGAGAGAGAGAGAGAGAGAGAGAGAGAGAGAGAGTTAAATAAAAGTTAAAAGAATTAACTGCTGTCCTTGCGAAGTCCTGCTTGCAAAGTTGGCCCTTGGCTAATGTCTGGCAACTTAGACTTTAAGCAGTAGCCCATTATATCCTAAATGAAAAAGTTACTCCTTTATGCTAAACTCTGTACAAACCATATGATTTAGGCTTCTCTTCTGAAGTCTGCCTGACCTTTTGGTACATGCTGAACAGATGTTGCTTATGTCACTGTCTGCAGGTAGAAACCTTGCCTAGGTTCATGCTCTTGTGTGTAGAGCACATTTCATACCTGTTGTCCCAATTCTTTGCTGGAGGAATTCAGCATACCATTAATGACTCCCTTAAAGATGTCTCTTGGTGCTTCTGCCTGTTTTTTTTTCAGTATCCTTGCACCATGTCCCTTTGCTGAATCTAATTTTTATTTTTTTATTGTAAGGACATAAATGCTGCTGTATCCTGCATCCTGCTGATGAATCATCTTTTGCATCATCCTGTGGTCTCCCTAACACAAGCCATCAAAAGTGGGCTTGCTTCTGGTCACCCTGGTAGAGAGGAAAAAAGCACCATTTAGGCAAAGGAAAGATAAAGGATCAAGAGATGGTGAGCATGTGATGTTGGCTACAAAACTGGGTCTGGCTGGCTTGAACCAGAAGAAAGAGCTATATAATTTGAGATGACAGTGTATGTCCAAAAAGATTGGGGTGCTACTCCCTACTCAACTACTTTGGGCCCAATGGGATAAGTCCAGTTCTTGCCTTGACTTTGGTCTTGTTTCCTTCTCTACATGGGAGGAGGAAAAGAGGCCCAGAATAAAACTTTGGGTGAATTCAATAACATGAACATTTGCACTGTTCTTTTCTCTAAGCAGAAGAGCCATATCAATTCCAAGAAGTGAATGCTCAGATAAGCATTTAAAAAAAATAACATATAGGTAGGGCAACATAGCCCATGCTTACCCACCCTTTTTCCCCCTACCTCCAAAAACTCCTGTAAATGCTGAATGTACTCCCTGAAGTTAGAGTAAATTTGCAAGGACAGAGGAGAAGTGGGGTGGTTGGTAAATGACTTGGTTTATTGCATATTGATGTATAGTGGTAAATAAATAAATAATGTATACTTTGACACTTTATATATGCTAGAAGATCATATATATATATATATATGCTCATCATTTATATATGATCCCTGATGCTCATCCCCATTAGGGAGAGCTGAGAGGAAGGAAAAAAAAGTGCCTGTGGGACCCAATTCCCTTGCCTTTTTAGAAAATGTTTTGCTATTTGATGAGTAAATTAGAATGTAAATTCTCTTTCCGTCTTAAAACAGAATAAGTCTCCATACTGATGTTTACTATGAATTTTGCCTTGTGGATAAGCCGCTGGGAAAAGGCATCTGACATGGAAAAAAAGGGAGGCTGTAAAGACACTCAGCATATAAAAATACACTTTGGAGCTTTAAAAAGCAGGTTTTAAGAACTAATGAATGGCTAGAAGTTTGATCATATAGGATAAGGGTTGAGGCTTTTCTGTTTCCAACAGCTGTGCACATTTTTTGAGTGGTTCAACCTTGCTGTCAGACTGACAAGGCAGAAGAAGCCAGGAAAGCCTTGCTGTCACCCAGTGCTGGAAAACAACCCTTTCACCCTCTAGCATCAGCTCTTTCTGTGCTAACAAAATAAATAGCTTCGTCCTTTCTGGATATGCTCATCATAATTGCCTGGGTCAGACCAGGTGGAAATCTGATAGTTTCTGACTGGCAGTCGGTGTGGGGCTAAGCTGGAAGCTGATTTAGGACCCAAAAGGCAGGAAAGACTTGGGCTCTGAGATCAAAGGCTTCCGTTTGGGATTCTAATCTATGAGGAGATTGTGGATTCTAGTTGAACCTCACTTACTAAATGGTCATAGGAGAGGACATTAGGCTCAGGAGAGACCATGTGAAATCTGATAGGCTTCATACTTATCATCCATCCTGAGACTTCCTATCAAGCTTATTTGAAACAATTGCTGAAGACACTGGCTGGAGGAAAGTACCACAGGATTTTTGATCCCACTTTCTTCTGCTCACTTCATTGTCTTTGTTACTGGTGCATGAAATTTCCTTGGTTAGCTGTAGCCTGCAACAGTGTACCAGCTTCCTGGGATAGATAGTCTGATCCCTGCCCACTCCCCCATAACCATACCATAGACAACAGTTTAATAATTAAATGTGATAATCTCCAGAAAAGAGCAGATCACTGGGACAGCCATCAGGATGAAAGGCCCAGGAGGTCACATCAGTCTGTTTTGAAAGTTATTGAAAATTCAGGATTGACTTCCAAATGAATTCCTAAACATAAATTGCATAAAGTATATTTCAGATTTTGTCTCTCACATCAACCCCATTACAGGAAGAATATGTGAATAAATGTAGGATTTATTTTGTAGAAAAGGAGGGACAACTGAACTTGAAGCAGGGAGAAATAAACGCTGGATATCCACAGGCCTGCAGAGAAGCTCAAATGCTTTGTTTTCCACAGCTTCTTCCCCTTTTTGTAAAATAACATCCCCAAACCCAGCCTTTCCAAGATGACCCTCTCATCACAACCTTACAGCCAACAAAGGGACAGCAGGAGAAGGCCATACTTCTCACATACCCCCAGGATACCAGTACAGAAAGAGAAGCTGGGGGCAAAGACACAAGACCCAGGAGTCACTGGCAGCCTCAGGCAATAGCTGAATCCCCACCAGTAACACCACCAAATGCTATTGGATTAATCTGGAAAATTATGGACAGGACAGATGGGAGCTCCTCCAGTCCAGAGGCCTTGGAAATTATCCTTCTTAATACATATCCTGCTCAGGAATCCCTAGTATTCATTGCCCCTCGTTTCCAGCAGCACAAAGTACACTTTCTGGAATTGCTTTTCTTGTCAGTGCCCTCCCATCCTCAGTTGACTTCCTGAGCAGATCTGAAGTCAGGTCCAGGAAAGAATCTTAAACCACAGCTTAATGGAGAAAGCTGTTTGAATTTTGAGGACAGAACTGTATGGTTACTGAGTTTTGTTTTAGGGGATTGAGTCCAGGTAAGACTGGGATCCTTTCTGCAAGGTGGTCTCACCAGCTGCATGGGCTCCTAGACTAAAAGATTAAAACAAACAAGAGCAGCAGACCAGGGAGAGCCACTCACCAATCTGATCCTTAACAGCCAAATGGGAACATAGGTCTAGGAGAGAAGGAAAGTTGTTGCCATTTCCAAATACTAATTAGATTTGTGTATGTAATATATAAGCAACAGCTTTATGCACAAAATTTGCTTTTTCAGGGCTAGAGTGATAGTACAGTGGTAAACACTTGCCTTGCATGTGACTGGCCCTGGTTTGATACCAAGGATCAAATCAGTGATCTCCCAAGTACTGCCAAGAGTGACCCCTGAGCACAGAGTCAAGAGTATCCCTGAGCACTGGTGAACCCGAAAATCCATTCTCCTGTGAGAGAACTTGGGAATGTGTAAGCAGATGGTAACTGTATGAATCACTTCCCAGACTAACTTTGGACCTGAGGCTCCAAGGCACGTCAAACACCCTGTATGTTGTTGAAGAAATGGAGCGTTCTGTGTGATTTGACAGGAAGAGAGTCTCTATTTTTTTGTTTGGTTATTTTGGGGGTCATTCCCAGCAGCGTTCAGGGGTTACTCCTGGCTCTGCACTTAGAAATTACTCCTGGCAGGCTCGAGGGACCATATAGGAAGCCAGGGCTTGAACTAAGGTCAGCCACATACAAGGCAAATGCCGTACGTGCTGTGCTAATGCTCTTGCCCCAGAGAGTCTCTATTGTCCCCTACAAGCCTGCACCTGGCTCCTTCTGTACTATGTGAGGGATGTATCTCCCTTGGACTGATTCAACTCTGGATCTTCAGAGAGAAAAATCAGAGCTCTAAGGACAAATCTCCACTGTCAAACTATGGAGATTGGGATCGTCATGGGGACACCAAACCCACCAGGAAAGAACAAGAAGGGTCAAGAGATTTGTAGAAAAGAAGTAGACATTTCCATACAAGAAGAGAGGGTGGAGAGGGAAAAGGAAAGGGCAAAGAAAGAAAATGCAGGGCAAAAGTATCAACACAGTAGGACCAAGTTGGGAGGGCTCCCAGTCTGCCAGGCCCAGTGTGAGTTCAAGGGCTCACAAAATTACTCAAAGTAGAGTCCTTAGCTGACCCTGTACTGCTGATCTGTACCAGAAGCAGAGGAGTAATTCTCCCCACTCTACTAAGAGGTGAACAGAGACCATAGTCCTCCTTGACAGCTGGCATAGATGTCTAGGATCTGAGAACTTGGGTCTATTTGGTTGAACTTTTATATGCTCCTCTATATGAAGACTGGATGGGGGTTGGAATTATTCCTACTTCACAGAGCATTTCAAGACTCAAAAATGTCCCATCCAATGGGGAATGGGGATGGGAGGGTGTAACTTTGCATTTGTAAGACCCTAGGTTTGATTCCTGGATAATAATAATAATAATATAATAATAATAATACTAATAGAATTGTCATATCTGTTTGTACTTCTTTGATGCAATTCCTTTCAGGCTGCTATGCATGCTGGTTTATTGTGCAACAGTGACCTAAGTCTCTTCCTTCCTCTAGACTTGTTTCCTTAAGGGGCTTGTTTTCTATTTTGTGGTTTTGGGGGGTGAAGCTGAGGACAGACCTTTCTCACAATTAGAGTCATTACAGGAAAGTAATGACAAAAGGAAAATGCATGTAATCCCTATTTTCATCATCTCTGTATCCCACCCAATCCAAAAATAACCTACACACAGTAGTTGTTTGGTTCACAATTTATTGATCTGTTGTCATGACAACACCTGCGTCATGGGGTTGTCAGAAGGATTAAATGGATAATGGGTACAAGTAAACTCTGTAAACCAAAAAGTACATAGTAAATCAAATTGTAATTAGGTGTCCTCAATTTTACTTAATATCTTTGAAGAATGAAAAGAGATCACTTAGTGGGGCTGAGCATATGAGCGTACATTCGATGTCGTTGGTCTTGGTTCTATCGTCAGTGCCACATGATGTACTGAGCACCACTGGGAACAACCCCTGAGCAGAGTTATGTGTAATCACTGAGCATTGGTAGCTGGGACCTAAAAACAGATTTTAAAATGTATACATTTCTTTTTGGCTTTTGCACCATACCTGGTTTTGTCAGGGGTTTCTCTTGGCTGTGCACTCAAGAATTACTTCTGACAAACTTGCAGGAATAATTACACACCTTAGGGTGTCAGAGATTGAATCCAGGTCAGCTGTGTGAAAGATAAATGCCCTAACCATTCCTGTACTACCATTCCTGCCCCCCACCAAATGTATACTTTTGAGATGTTAAATATGTACTTTAAATGAGCTGAAGAACCATATCTTACAGAGACCTTGATTTTCCCACTTACCAAAGGAGACCGAGGGTCAGAAAATCCAAAGACATATATTTGGTCGTATGGATGTGATGGTCCGTATGATGGCCTGTGATTTCTTCTCAACAATGTGAGTTAGTATTAACATTTTTTATTCATTCTTTATTGAGGAATCATCTACTACTACTAGGGCCATTGTTTTATAGTTGCAGAACTACTACACTACTGAAAATAATCCTTTCACCAAAATTTCTCAAAATTCCTCCACTCTTAACCCACCATTTCTTCTCCCTCCTCAAGTCTCCTTACTTCCAGTTCTATTGATCTTGTCCCAGGGTTTGTTTGTTCAGAGATTTTTCTAATCCCTCTCTTTGTTTCTATATATTCCACATATGAGTGAGATCATCTTTTACATTTTGACTCACCAATTCCATCCAAATTGTGGGAAATTACAAAATACTATAGGTCTCATAGTACTTTTTGTGCATATATACCATAATTTCTTTATCTACTCACCTATTAATTGATACTTAAATTATTTCCAGATCTTGACCATGGTCAATAAAGTTTTAATAAATATAGGTATATTATGTCTTTTTAAATGAATGTTTCTTTGTTCTTGAGGCACATGGCTAGGACCATAATTGCTGGATCAAATGGAAGTTCTACCTAATATTTTGAGGTGTCTCCATACTATTTTCCAAAGTGGTTGAACCACCTGCAATGAATGAGAATTCCTATTTCACTCTATTCTAAAAAGTTTCCATTCTTTTTCCTATAGACCGTTTTTACTGGTGTGAGGTGATATCTCATTGTCATTTTGATTTATATTTCCCTTATAATCAGTAATGTGAACATTTTTTCATGAGTCTATTGGTCCTCTCTATATCTCCTTTTAGGAAATGTCTGCTCATCTCCAATACACATTTTTTGATGGCTTTTGTTGTTGTCATTGTTGAGTTTTGAGAATGATTTATCTTGAAAATTTTTCATTTGCTATTACCAATTTTCTCACTTAATTTCCAAGTGTATTAATTTTAACATGATCAATGGTATATTAATTTTAATATAATAGCCCTTTTTTTTCCTATTCCCTTTCTTTTTACTTTTGCCTATTTAAATTGTCAGAAAATTGTCATTCTGAAATCCAAAGAAGCATGCTGTCTTGCTATCAGGAGATAGAAAAAATTATAAGCATTGAGTTTGAATCCAGGTTCCATTTATTATCAGCTTGACAAAGTTGAACAAAAAATTTCATTTCTAATAGATTTATTTATCTGACAAATGGAACAATAAAATCTATGTTCTAAAGTTATGAGGAATAAAGATCACATCTGTGGAGCATTCGGTCCAGGACTGAAGTCCCATCGACACTACACAAAAAGAGCCATCATGGTCACTGTTGATAATAAGTTGAAAAGGTAGTCAAGAGAAACACACATTTTTGGCTTAGAGAACACAAGAGAAACCAGCCTAGCAGGTCACTTGTGAAAACAACCTCAAAAGATTTTCCCCCTCAAGAGACCACAAAATGAAAACATTCCAGTCAGCAACTTCCAGCTCTGTATAAAATCAACAGTCTCACCCGAGGGAGGTTTTTCTCTCAGCATCAGCTTCACATTCTCCCTGTGACTCACCAAACCTAGAGACAAGAAATGGGAATGGTGGCCTTTGTCAGCACATCTCATGAATGAGTGTCTGAGGGAAAGACAAAGGAAGCTCCTGGGTGGGGAAGGGCACATAAAAACTTCAATGGAGAGAATGAGAATTGAACAGAAAGAAGCGCCATGCTGAGGCAAGATGCTCCAGCTTGTAATTCCAGGTCACAATGACAGGGTCTTCATTCAACATTCATTCCTTTAGAGAAAGGTCTAAACTGTAGGAAAACTGCAGGAGAGAGAGGAGAAAAAAAAATCTATAACCATTTTTAAAAATAAAAGAGAGAGAGGGCTAGCAAGCTGGAAGGAACCCTATAATCAACGCCTCTGGTGGCGTCCTTTGTGCCACTAGAGCATCAAAATGGTCCTCACAGCTTCTTCAGGAAGAAGACATATTGCTGCACTTGCTTACACTTGGAAGCCATTTTCCCCCAGTATTAAACATGAAATTAGTGATATAAACCATGTCCTACTTTTGAAAGGCAACACTTTTATTTATTTTTTATTTTTTATTGAGACCATTGTGATTTACAAAGTCCTTCACAGTTGAATGTTAGGCTTAAAGTGAAGTGAATTGGGGCCATTCCCACCACCAGTGTTGACCTCCCTCTTCCGAAGTTCCCAGTGTGCATCCCATACTTTCACCCTTACCCCCCTAGCCTACCAGTGTAACAGGTTTGTTTTAAGTTTGGATTGTTATAGTTTGGGTCTCTTGATTCTATTGTTGTTGACTTTGGCTTGAGTATTTAGTTCTGACTATTTTTTTCCACCCAATGCACCTGAACCACTTTTTTTCCATCCACATTTTTTTCTTTTTCTCACTTTACAGAAAGACCCAAGATTCATGTCCCAATATTCTATGAAAAAGATACATGTGAAATTTATCTAGTGAAATTTGTATCTAGAAGATAAAAGTGAAATTTTTTAAAAAGGGGGGGTGGCAGGTTTTTGTTTTGTTTTGTTTGTTTATTTACATAGACACAGCAAACATGTGGGAAATTAGAAAGGAAATACTATTGGCCTAAAAAAAAATAGGGTTTCTCTAACCATGAAGCATCCTCTCATAAGACTGACTACAGGCTCCAAGCATACTAATTATTGAAGTCCAAGGTCTTCATGGTTCTAGGAAAAGTTCTACTCGATCGCAGTTATTGCATTCAGGCTTCTGCAATTAGAGATCTTGGTCCTAAGTTAAAGTTGGGTGAAAGAGAACATTATTTTTGTTTGTTTGTTTGTTTGTTTTGGGGCCACACCTGGCAACACTCCAGGGTTACTCCTGGCTCTGTGCTCAGAAACTGCTTCTGGCAGCACAGGGGACCATATGGGATGCCGGGATTCGAACCAACATCGGTTGTGGGTCAGCCACTTGCAAGGCAAACGCTCTCCCGCTGTGCTATCTCTCTGGCCCCAAAAGACAACACTTTTAAACACAGAGAGGATGATGACTGTGTCCACTAGGACATGGTTGGGTCCTGAACTCACAAATCTTCCTCCTATAACCCAAGGGGGAATACCAGAAAGACATAGGACAGACTCATTCTGGCTTCTAGATGCTGCCCAAATTGTGATTCCCCCTTCCCCAATTTAAGGAGGGTTTTCTGAGAGCCCTTCTCTTGCCATTAGGAGGTAGAAGTACCAGAAAGACATCATGAGTTGAGATCCAGAGGATTCTTGTTCCTGGGTCATGATCTCCACAAGTTACTCTGGTCTGCTCATATCAGGGCTAGCTCCCTCACACTTTCCTGATCCACACTGCTTGTTTTCCTTTTACTTTCTGCTCCTTCTCTTCCAGCCTGTCTGGCTTCGCCTGACCCCCTCATGAAGCCTGAATGAGAGGTGCCTGGATTCCTGCCTGTTTGTTGACTCAATGGAGCCAATTTATTGGATTTATTGGCTCAGCAAGTTCAACAGAGGCACAAATGCCTATGCCTTTTTGCAATTCCTTAACGCAGCTGATCAACTCCAGCTATGAGTTTATAAAACCATAGGAAAGCTTTGAGACCATCAAATTTCATCCCCTAATTTTTCATAGAAGGATGCTGGGGTGCAAAAAAGGCTATGTGATCCAAGTCCCACAGGATCATGTAGATCAGACTCAAATCTTCTTGACTACTCCCCAACCTTCCCAATAGTCATACAACTTTTCTCCTTTCCTATTCAGGTCCTGTTGAAATCAGTCCATCCAGATGTAAGGTCTACTGTGTGCACTTTAGAAAAGGTGAAGAAGGATGAAGGACTTAGGAAAGGAGAAGAAGGTACCTTTGTATGTAGAGAATCATTGAAGGAGACAAGGTTATGATGGGTGCATCCATCATTCTTGGGAAGTATATAATCCTGAAGACAAGAAAGACAAATATATCAGACAGGCAGGAACTGCTTAAAAGGTTGACACATGTCAGATTAAAGCAAAGGAAGTTTAAGGTGTTCAAAAAAGGCTTCAGGGAAGAGATAATATTTAAAAGTGATTTAATCATTAAATGCCCATTCCAACTTCCTTCCAGTTGACCTTCAGAGATTAGAGAGCAAAGAACTTCCCTGAGTCTTCTGAAGCTGCCTGACCCCTTTGCAGAATTTGTGTTCCTTTTTTTTTCAGCTGGGGGTCGTGGTTTATTGCTGACAAAGCAAATGAAAGTAAGCAAGATGAGCTGCTATTCCAATTCAAGACCACTACCCATGAATTTTGTGGCATGCAAGAAGTTTATCCCTATTTGGTTGAGCTGATGGAGCAGAACTTTTCTGCCAGGTAGCTGAACGTAAATAGGTTCATAGCACTAATCAAAAGCCAAAGAGTTCCCACAGCAGAAGCAAAAAAGATGTAAATAAACATTACAGGGTGGGGAAAAATTGGGGTCATGTTCTAGTAAAGCAGGGGTGAAGAGAAAGAAACCAGAAGAGATGTTGTGGGGTCGGAGAAATAGCACAGTGGTAGGGATTTTGCCTTGCACACAGCCGACCCAGAACAGACCCATATTCGATCCCTGGCATCCTGTATGGCCCTCTTAGCCTGCCAGGAGTGATTTCTGAGTGCAGAGCTAGGAGTAACCCCTGCGTGTTGCCAGGTGTGGCCCAAAAACAAACAAAAAAGAAGAGACAGTGTGTGAGAAAGGCAGAGTGGTATTGGCGATAGATAGCATAGAGGGAGAGTTGCAGAGAAATCATAGCAAGGGTCTAGACTTCCATCAGAAAGTAGGGTGACAATAACCATCTGATAAGTTTTAATATCTAAGATATTAAGCACTAATAGTGCTTAACAGGAAAACTATCTAACATCATCAAAAAATGAGAAGTGATGAACAGAAACTTCCTCAAAGAAGAAATACAGATGGCCAAAAGCACATGAAAAAAAATCCACATTATTAATATTCAGGGAAATGCAAATCAAAATGACAATGAAATATCATCCCCACAACAGAGACTGGAACATATCAAAAAGAACAAGAACAACCAGTGCTATCACAGATGAGGAAGAAAGAAACTCTCATTTACTGCTGGTAGGAATGTAGACTGGCCTAGCCTTTTTGGAAAACAATATGGACATTCTTTTTAAAAATTGGAAATTGGGGGGCTGAAGAGATAGCATGGAGGTGGGGCATTTGCCTTGCATGCAGAAGAATGGTGGTTAGGATCTCGGCATCTGATATGGTCCCCTGAGCCTGCCAGGAGAGATTTCTGAGTGTAGAGCCAGAAGTAATCCCAAGTGCTGCCGAATGTTACCCAAAACAAAACAAAACAAAACAAAATTTAGAAATTGAGGGGCTGGAGTAGTGGCATAGCGGTAAGGTGTCTGCCTTGTGTGCTAGCCTAGGATGGATTGTGATTCGATCCCCCAGCATCTCATATGGTCCCCCAAGCCAGGAATTCTGAGCTGATAGCCAGGAGTAATCCCTGAGCATCACTGGGTGTGGCTGAAAATTAAAAAAATTAGAAATTGAGGGGGCCGGAGAGATAGCATGGAGGTAAGGCGTTTGCCTTTCATGCAGAAGGTCATCGGTTCGAATCCCGGCGTCCCATATGGTCCCCCGTGCCTGCCAGGAGCAATTTCTGAGCATGGAGCCAGGAGTGGCCCCTGAGCACTGCCGGGTGTGACCCAAAAACCACAAAAAAAAAAAAAAAAAAAAAAAGAAATTGAGGTTCCATATAAACCAGAAATAGCACTCCTGAGAATATAGCCTACGAGACAGAAACACGATGTAGAAAAGAGCTCTGTATTCCTATGTTCATTGCAGCACTATTAACAATAGACAGAATCTGGAAACAACCCAAGTGCTCAAGAACAAATGAGTGGATAAAGAAACTATGATACATCTACACAGTGGATTACTACTCAGTTCCTAGGAAAATGTAAGTCATAAAATTGGCTTATATGTTGATGGATATAGAGAATAATTCTGAGAAATGTGAGTCAGAGGAAGAGGGATAGACTTGGAACAATCCCACTCATTTTGTGGGATAAAATAAGAAGACAGTATGGTAATAATTCTCTGGTAGGAAGCTTGCCATAAATAGTGGGGGAGTACAGTTATAATCGAGAAGTGGTCAATGGTAGTTGGAAATGACCTCTCTAGACAAGAATTGGGTGCTGAAAGGATATACAGTGATATTCAAGATATCCCTTGAGTAACACTATTGCAAACCTAGATTGTCTAGAATGAAGAAAGGAAAAGAGAGAGATACAAGAGAAATGTCTGAGATAGAAACGTAAAGGGGAGAGAGCAGGGGGAGAGCAGAAGGGAAATGGACACATTGGTGGCCAGAAATGTATACTAGTTAAGGAATGGATATTGGACTTTGTGTGACTGAAACTCAATCATGAACAATATTTTAAAAAAGTAAAAGAAAGGAAAGCAAGGTGGAAAGCAGAAAGCAAGCTACATTGTTCTCAGAAACGCATGTGAGTTTCTCGGCACTAAAACACGAGGTACCTTGGTAAGCGGTCCTGTGGCCTAAAGAGCCACCCGCCTGGCTGGTGAGGAGCCTGAAGCAAGAGTGGGTGGCCTAGTTCATTCTAATCTGCAGCACATACCTTGCATTCCTGTTTGCTTAGTAGTTCCAGGGCACACCAGGAACCACAGTACCGCAAACCTGCTTAGGTTCTGAAGACACAGTCTTTAGACACGAGTCTTCCTCATACTGGCAGCAACCAGTCTGGCAAACCACAGTTCAACCTACCATTGGCTTCACCAGTGGAGAGAATGGGTTGTCCTGCTTTGACTGCAGTTCATACTAGACCACCAGCATCTTCATCAAGATGAGGCAAAGGTGAAATCCAGGGGCTGAAGCGATAGCACAGTGGTAGGGTGTTTGATCCTGGACAGATGCAGGTTCAATTCCTGGCATCCCATATGGTCCCCCCCACGCCTGCCAGGGGCAATTTCTGAATGCAGTCAGGAATAACCTCTGAGCACCACCGGTGTGGTCCAAAAACAAAACACAAAAAAGGTGGAATCCAGAAGACAGAAAAGAAAGGATAAACATGATCCAGGCTCATAGAGAGAAAATAATGTAAGTTAGAGAGTTAGTCTACAAGGAACTCAACAAAGGTCAGGGCTCCCTAGCATCTGGGATAACTACATGGAGTAAGTGCTTCCCAGGTTTTACTTGCACAGTTATATGTTTTCTTCTAATTAAGAAACTTGTGTTTTACAGCTATAGGGCCTTTGCCTTGCATGTGGCTGACCCAGGACAGATCTGGGTTCTATCCCCGGCATTCCATATGGTCTCCAGAGACAGAAGTGATTTCTTTTTTTTTTTTTTTTTTTTAACCAGGAGTGATTTCTAGGCACAGAGCCAGGTGTGACCCAAAATCCAAAATCCAAAAGAAAATAACAGGAAAGAAGAGGAAACTAACAAATAAACAAACAAACAAACTTGTGTTTTAGACCAGATCATAAAAACATGGCTTGTGTTTTAGTCTTGGTCATGAAAACATGGCTTTCAGTCTGTATCCAGCTGTGTGTACTAATATGTATGTATGTGTGTTTATACATTTTTTTTGTTTGGATGCCATACCTGGAGCTGCTCAGGAATTACTCTTGGCTCTGTACTTTGGAGACCTTAAGGAATGCAGGGAATTAAATTCAGGTCAGCCACATACAAGACAAGCACCTGTACTAACTCTTTATCACCCCTAACTATTTCTTTAACAATCACTCCAGACTTCACTCTCCCTATCTATCCACTCCTAAGCTGAGAAGTCTGAAACAGAATGGTCATCCCATAAAAATCCCTGCACAGCCAGCAGAGGACCCACCACATTGAAAGCTCTGTTCTGAGTCCCCAGTAACTTCCTGGGGCAGTACTCTTCAATCTGTTTTTACCAGCACCCATCCTCAATACCAGTGCCTGGACCAGCAGTTACAACCATGACACAGACCAATCGTTTCCACCTTTTCCCACGTGCATACTGGCACTGGTCTGTGAACCAGTGGTTGAAGATCAACTGCTCTGGATAACAAGGAGCCTGTTTTGGCCATGATATGTGCCTAGAGTTGAAACCCAATAAATCTTTACTGGGAGGATGAATGAGCTGCCAAGGACACTCTTTGATAAACATTTCAGGGGAGAAGTCTAGGTGTTGTTTAGACAGTGATTAGATGGCATCAGCATTGTCCCAAAACCTATACTAGCTGGCTCTGGAAGAGAAGATGGTGGGTGGTGTGTCATTTGTCATCCCTGACATTCTATAAAACCAGTCCTCCTTGATATCAATAGTATACTGAGAAAAAGTCTCTCTGGTCCAAAGAGTTTAAGAAATTAATGAACTTTACTCTGCATTCTACCCAACTCCACCCCAGATATTAATGAGCCTTTTAAGGCTCTGAGTAATCCTATAATAAAGATCATCTCTCAGCAGAATTTCCCAAATGTATTTAACCCTGGAAACTATTCTTGGAGAATTCATGGAAGCATGTACCTTTTTGGTAAAATATTGGTTTGATGGAAATGGTTTCCTTGGAGTTTTTCCTGATGAAACCACCTGGGTAGTTCACTGTAGCACTTTACAAATGAGGTCAGCAAAGCTGAGAGAGTGGACTGGCCTTGTCCAAGAGCTCAGAAAAATCCCCCATTGCTGCATAAATAGACAGGACAGGGAAATGAGGAAAACTTTAATAACATAGATCATCATTATTATCATTAGCATCTCCTTCAGTGACCATCTGTTCAACACCACAGATTATCTCTATATGTCAAGCACAGGCGACAGAAAGAGAAACAAAGCAGTGTCTTTTCTCCCTCAAGAGGTCACTGGCTAAAGAGAAGAGAAAGTAAAGGAGAAGATGTGCTAAGTACTTTAGTGGATGATACTAGAATCATGGAAGCTGAAAAAATTTAACAGTAATAGCAATGCTTTTATATATTGTTTATAAGTCCTAATCACTTTACATATTATATATATTTATGAATATATACTAATCAACTAAAACTTGACGATGAACTCACAAGCTACCTCAGAATAGCCTTTCAGATAAATAACAGGATAATCTCATTCATCTGTAGAATACAGATGAAGCAAATGAAGAATGATGAAGAATACAGAGAAGCAAAACAAGGGAATAGACAGTATAGTACAATGACAAATCTTTGACTTTAGATTACAAAATTGATTAACAAACATGGGAACAAGAAGGGAATGGAGATTAAACCAGAGACTAAACAAAAGGACAGTGGTAGGTCATAGATACCTTGACAGTAGTTGGGTTATAATAGCTTTGTACATTAATACCATAAGCTAACAATATAGTAACCATTTTACCTAAACTTCAATCTAAAAGAACATTAAAATTGAAAAATAGAATAGCCTTTTAGGAATGGAAAGATAGCTCAAATAAGAGAGGGCCCATGCAAGCAACCTGACATCATGGCAACAGCAACCACAAGAAGAAAAAACGTTTTGAAAAACTGAAAAAAAATGATAAAGGGGCAAAAATGAATGTTTTGAGAAAGATATTAACAACAACAACAACAACAAATGAATGATTGGGGTCAGAGTAATAGCACAGCATTTGCCTTGCATGCAGCTGACCCAAGTTCAAATCCCCAGTATCTCTGACCCCACCAGGAGTGATTTCTGAGTACAGAGATAGGAGTAACCCTGGAGCATCACTGTGTGTTCCCACAAAAAATGAATAACTGCTTGAGTTTTACAGTTTCATAAATGACAAGAGTTGAACACTGAAAGAAGAGTGGTGATAAAGAAGAAATGTGAAGGATATTGAACTGTAGATCCTTCAGAACTGGTTACATACATGTGAAGGGTATATAACAGGGATATAAATTAAGAGTAACTTGGAGGATACGGAGATAGCTCAAAGGGCTGAATATATGCTTTACATGTGGGAAGCATGGGTTCCTTGAGCATCACAAGTAGGCAATAACCCCCTTTTCAAATTTTTAGTTATAAGTAGCCCCTGAGCATTTCTGGGTATGACACCCTCATCCCTCCACAAAAAAATATTTCTGGTGAGAGAGAAGGAGGAGCTGTCCACTCATAGAATGAATACAGGGACATGAGTTCTACTCAGGAAATTCTAGGTGTGTACTGATGTCCCAATTCCAATCTTGGGACACTCAAGTAGAGATGATTTGACAGAAATGTTTAGAATGAGGCAAGAGATATAGTACAGTGGGTAAGACACTTGCTTTGCATGTGACTGTTCTAGGTTTAATCCCTGGAATCCTATATGGTTCCCTGAACAGGAATATAGAGACAAGAATACCGTATTTGCCGGCATATAAGGCGACTGGGCGTATAAGACAACCCCCTAATTTTGCAGTTAAAACATAGGTTTAGGCCTATATTCGCTGTATCAGACAAAACGTTCCTGTGCTGCAACTGTATGTACCACAGTGAACCAATCACAACAAGCAAAGGTTCAGAGGTTATACTGTAATATACTTCCTCTCTGACTCTGGCCCATCTGAGCAGGCTTTTGACAGTGTAGATTCGGGTCCAGAACATTGTCTAATTTGCACACATAAAAAGCCTGCTTGGATTGGCTGAGTTAGAGAGGCGGTCTGAGCAGCCTTGCAGTGATTGGTGCAGGATCGAGTTGGAAAATTCATTTTGTGGCAATATTCAGACAATTTTTGTTTAGCAGCATATTGAAACATTTTTCAGGATATACTCAGCGTATAAGACGATCCCTGATTTTCGGTTGACATTTTTTTGTTTCAAAAGTCATCTTATACGCCGGAAAATACAGTAATCCCTGAGCATGCTGGGTGTAGCCCCACAACAAAAATAAATCTAGAACTTACAATGATTTTAAAAGTTATGATTACTCTATTAAAATAATCCTAACAGAATGGAGAGAGAAGCCAGATTATCTTTCTATGTAAGAAAATTACCCAACATACCCCATTCTATATTTTAACTTATTTAAAAAAATTTGGGGGGGGGCCTTCCGGTGGAGACCAGAAGGCCTGCTGGACAAATTCTAAAAGAGCTGTAACACTATTTTTATAAAATTTTTTAAAGAAAATGCATCACATATTTGACATAGTTGGTCATAATACATTTGTTTGCAGATTAGTGAAAGCAAAGTTACTGAAAAAATAAAAATAAAATAGGGAGAAGGAAAAAAGAAAGAAAAAGAAAATGTATAATAACAAGGACATTTTTAAAATTTATTGTATCTCCAATGAAGTCATTAATAAAATGGTAGAAAATTTAGTACTCTCTTGTTGTTAGAAGTCTATTCTGTTAAGTTGGGGGTGTTCTTTTAGGAGATAACAGCATCAAACAAATGAAGATGTCCAGAAGTTCAAAGCACTATTATTCATACTACAACTTTTAGAGGCATGTACTCAGTTGCTGGAAGAAGGAATATATGGGAGGAGGGCACCCACATTAGATCCAAAGGTCCTGGTGATAACGGCCCCCAAACTGGTGTACCTGAAGTGTGCTTAGATTGGTGTCCCCGAAGGGAATTGTAAGAGGGTCAGTGATAAGGCAGGCCATCAGGAAACAAAAATTCTGGGTGATGGAGGCAGCAAGCATGGCTCTGTCAGGACCCACTCTTCCTTACTAGATGGCCAACTTTCTGCTGCATGGGTCAATATAGCAATAAATTTTCATGGCTCAGTTTACATCTTGTTTGAGAAAAGAGTGAGTCTATGAAGCTGGCCAGTTTCAAACATGGCAACTGCATTTGTGGAAGTGGCTAAGCTACTGCTCATTCTTATAAATATCCTGCTTGGTGAGGGAAGCCTTAGGTTGCAGTATAGGAACTTGACCAGTAAACAGATACAGATTTCATTTCACATCTCTTTTCCAACTGTCTTTTCTCTGCTTTGTGTTCTTACCTTGCAATAAAGCTTAGCCATGGACTAGAGAGATAGTTCAGTGGATAGGGCTCTTGCCTTGCACACGGCCCACCCAAGTTCTATCCAGGCATTCATTATTGTCCCCCAAGCCTGCCAGCTATAATTCCTGAGTGCAGAGCTTAGGAGTAACCCCTAAGCACCACCAGGTACAACCCAAAAATGAAAATAAATTAAATTAAAAAATTTTTGTGGTTTTTGGGTCACACCCGGAAGTGCTCAGGGGTTACTCCTGGCTCCATGCTCAGAAATTGCTCCTGGCAGGCACGGGGGACCATATGGGATGCCAGGATTCGAACTGATGACCTTCTGCATGAAAGGCAAACACCTTACCTCCATGCTATCTCTCCGGCCCCATTAAATTAAATTTTTAATTAAAGACAGTATTGCAATAATGCCCAAAGACAATAGAGTTGAGGGCTGGAAGGACTGGCTCACGATATGAAATTCACCACAAAGAGTGGTGAGTGTAGTTAGAAAAATAACTACACTGACAACTATGGCAACAATGTCCATGAATGAGAGAAGTAGAATGCCTGTCTCAAATACAGGCAGGGTAGGGTGGGAGAAGGGAGATTGGGGGCATTGGTGATGGGAAAGTTGCACTGGTGAAGAGGGTGTGTGTTCTTTCTTTGACTGAAACCCAACTACAATCATGTCTGTAATCAAGGTGCTTAAATAAAAATTAAAAAAATAAAGATAAATTGTTGAAAAAATATGTAATTAAATTTAAAATAAAATAAATCCAAGCCAGGAGAACAACTATAAGCAGAGATCTGTGAATCCTCTGGCAGATTCCAGACCTTGGGGGTTATTGTAGGGACCTCAAATGCAACATGAAAATCCATGTGTGTACTCTGTTCTCAACATAAGTCAGCCCCTCCCTGTCCTGGTTCCACATGAGAGAACGGAAAGGAGTGTCTTGGAAAAGGTGGGGTGCCAAGGAGCCGTGTCCACAGTTCCACCTGACTGCATGACTTTCGGTATGGCCACAGCATGCCCGGCACAGTACTCTTTACTGTGAAGCTTCACAGAAGCTTCTTCAACATACTTGACCATGACCACATAATCTCTCTGTGCCTCTTCATGCTCTCAGCCTGTGATTCCCTCATTGCTCAGTGTTGGTATCCTCTTGGAACAGACCTCAATTGGGGAACAAAGACAAAGGGTCATAGAGTCTGTCAAAGGTGATATGAGGAGAATCTTCCTCCCTGGTCAGAATACAGACCAGCCCCATGAACAATGATGAGTGCAGAGTGATGCACCATGGCCTTTTGATCTTTATTATCCCCAAGCTGACCAGTTCAAAAATATGCTCCTCCTCCTGGCCAGGCCCTGGCTCCAGGGGGCTCTGTCACAAAGGTGTGTCTCCCTAGGAGGAGCTGTCGTGACAGGCCAGGGGTTTCTGTACTGGCCCTTCTCCCAGCACTTCCTGGTTCCAAATTCTGGATTCAGGACTTCAGAAGTGGAGCTATTGGAACACTTTTTCACTACCATAAGTTATCAGATAGTACAATGAGCAGTAAGGCTAGCCCTACCAATTCCCATCTTGCAAAGAACTGAGTTGCACTCTAAAGTTTTAATATTAATTAAAAAAAAAAGTAAGGTATTTTGGTCATATCCAGAAGTACTCAGGGATTACTTCGAGCTCCATGCTTGGAGTTGCTCATAATGGTCCTCAGGGGACTGTATGGTGCCAGGTCTGGGCTTCCTATATGCAAAGCATAGCAAAGATGTATCTCTACCCCGTGAGACACATAGCTGTTTTCTTTTTATTCTTTCCCAAATACTCCTCACTTCTCCAGGGAAAATAGCTTCACCAAGCTTGACGGTAAGATTCTATAGAACAACAGATGGGAGTGTTTTATTAGGTTGCAAAGGGCACACACGAGTGATGTTCAAACACAATTTCACACCTGAGAGTGTAACTCGGTAATTGATTTTTCTGTACATTTATCAAGACTAGCTAAAATGTCTTTGTAAGACATCTTTTTGTTATTGTAATTGTTAAAGAATCCTTCCTCTTAATTCTTTGATAGAGTTATCAGAATCTGACTTTGCCTAATCTGGGTCTTTCTTTTGGAAATTTACCAAGTCATCTCTATTTTTGTCTTAGCTCTGTCCCCAATTCATTTTTTCAGCCCCTGATAAAGTAGACTTTATAATGGAATGTAAATCCCATTTTCAATGGTCTTGGGCACTTTGGTGGCAGAGAGACAAGATAACTTTTTGCACCAAAACTGTAAGAGTGTTGGGGCCAGAGGATAGCACAGTGTCTTGCATTTGACTGACCCAGGTTTGATCTCCAGTAACCCATATGGTGCCTGAACATACCAGGAGTAATTTCTGAGGAAAGAGCTTGAAGTATCCTCTGAGTGCCATGGGATGTAGTCCACAAACAAACAAATAAAAACATGAGAGTGAAAAATATTACAAAGATGTAATTCAAATTATAATAAGTAATTTTTAATGATTTTGTTACTGAGGTAGGATGGGGGAGAAAGAGAAATGTGGGTCATTGGTGAAGGGATACTGACACTCAAAGTGGATTTGGAGTTGGAACATTGATTCCCCAGAACTCAGTTATTAAAGCTTTGTTAATCATGATTCTCTAAAAAAAAAAATTTTTTTTTTTTGGTTTTATAGTCATGCCAGAAGCACTCGGGTTACTCCTGGCTCTTCGCTCAGAAATTGCTCCTGGCAGGCTCGGGGGACTTTATGGGATGCTGAGAATCGAACCACTGTCCATCCTGGGTTGGCCACATGTAAAGCAAATGCCCTACCACTATGCTATCTCTCTGGCCCTTTATAGGCCTTGTACACAGCCTACCCTGATGGACCTGGGTTCAATTCCTAGCATCCCATATATCTCCCAAGCCTGCCAGGAGTGATTTCTGGGTGAAGAGCTAGGAGTAACCCCTGAACTTTTCTGAGTGTGGCCCAAAAACAAAAACAAAAACAAAAAAATAATCAAAAATTTCATTATTACTTATTATTTTTTATTATTTTTTAATTTTATTAAAATTTTTATTATTACTTATTATTAATACTTAAGTGTAAATCCCATTTTAACATGATACCCAAAGCATAAAATTATTAACATTTTTTAAAGTTTACTAAGGGGATGGGGGTGAAGGGACATTGTGTCAGACAGTAGTGAGTATAAATTCGAATCATTGTATTCCTGAAACACTACAATTATAAGTATTGTAAATCAAAGTGCCTAAATAAAAGTGGAAAAATAAGAATAAAAATGATAAAGAAAGTATTTTCCCTATAGTAGTATAGTCCATTACCTGCAGAAACCACTAGAGTTCTAGTAATTATGACCAGAAAGGCCTGGTTCCAAGTGTCTCTAATCTCTCTGGTTTCATGTGTGGATTTGTGAAGTGGAACATTGTGTGGTGGTACGTGTAGGGTGTTATCAAGAGTCACTGCAATAACCCAGGTGACCCTGAGTTTAGTGTCTCACTACGCAGGAAGAGAGGAATAAAGGGCAGCTTTTTTCAGTCTCTACTGCCATACCAAAGGCTTTCTGCCTCTTATTTTCCTTCATCTAAGACTTTCCACCCACCCAAAATTGACTGTTTTTCCCATCTCTTTTGATTTTTTAACTTGCTATCAACTTTCCCTTTCCTTTTCCCTTTTTGGATTAATCTCTAACCCATTGGAATTCTATAAGCTCTTTAACCCTCGGTTTAGCAATCTTTATCCCTAGTATTTCCTCCTCACCCATAGAATCTTCATCTTAGTCACAGAAAACTTTCCAAACCAGTCAGCATGTTCATGTTAGATTGTTATTGAATGATGATTTTGCTACCAGCTATGTTTAAAGTAAAAATGATCAACAATAATCTCAGGGGCTTTTGAAGAAAGATCATACTTTCTTGGAAGACAAATTAGCAGGAGGTGAACTCAGGCCTGTTTCCCTGGTTAGTAGGTAAGATAAATATGAGGCAGAGTTTATTTGGCACAAAGAAAAGAATTCAAGCAGTGACATTTGTAGTTAAGGGATAAGAAAATGTTCAGATATAGAATATTCCCATAATGAACCACTCATTTTCCAAAGCAGCCCCTCTTACTCTGGGTTCTGAAATATAACTCGTAAATGATTTTGTTAGTCTCCGAGATTTAATTCTTTTGAAAACCAACTTGTGAAATTGTTGTGAGTTCCCAAGATTTACTTCTTTTGAAAAGCAACCTATGAAAGATGTTAGTTGCTGTTTCTGCTGTTCCAGTTGGAGGATTAGCAGTCATTGAACCCTTTGAAAAACAGCCTTAGAGACATTCATTTTTAATGAGAAGAGGCTTTAGGTTACAAGATAGGACATACTACATTTTTCTTCATATGAAACACTTGAAATGAATAATTAACGAGAGCTTTTTAAAAAAAGTTTGCTTTCTAATTTAGTTGTCCATGTCATCATATTTATAATAAGTTTAGAGCATTAATTGAGATGTCTATATAACCACTTCACCTGTTTGGACATGAGCCACTTATAGTCTAGATGCTTCTGTCTTCTTGAGATCACACTCATTATATTGCACATAGTTTAGTTGAATCAACAGGGGGCAAAATTAGCATGAAACCCTTTCAACTGTGTCCCATTCTCTTTGTTTACAATGTGCCATCTTCTTATGTTACTGGTGTGTGTGTGTGTGTGTGTGTGTGTGTGTGTGTGTGTCCCTCTGTCTTTATTTCTGTCTCTCTCTCCCCCTCACTCACAGTTCTTTAATAAAACTATGTTACATACTAAAAAAAAAGGAGACTAAGCACCAGATAACTCTGTGGGCTAATGCTTATGCTTTGCATGTAAGACGTTGGGTTTTATCCCTGACACCAAAGGTACATGGTCCCTGAACACTGCCAGGAGTGACCCCTGAACACTCAATAGCCTCTAAGCATCACTGGATGTAAATGCCCAAACTATGATAAATATATATATGCATATATATTTAAATCACAGTTCTAACCAGGATGAGTCCAGAGAGAGCAATGAAATATAGTAGATCTAAAATGTAGTACAGATTTCAACAGCAGGAAAATGTAAATCAAGACCACAATAAGATACCGCTTCACACCCACCATTATAGGATTACTATAATCACAAAGATGGATAACAAGTGTTGGCAAGGTAGAGTAATCTGAACATTTACTTGCTTATATAATGCTGGTGGGAATGTAAATGGTGCAGTTATTTTGGAAAGCTGATTGGCAGTTCCTCAAAAGGTTAGACATAAAGTTATCAAATAAATAACCTAGAAGTTCCACTCCTAGGTATATATCCAAGAGAAATGATAGCATATGCCCATACAAAGAGAACTTTTACATTAATATTCATAAAAGCCTTATTCATAATAGCCAAAAGTAGAAATAACCCAGATGTCCATCAATTCTTGAATGGATAAATAAAATGTGATATATTCAGACAAGGGAATGTTATTTGTTGATAAAATGGAATAAAGTAATGATAGATACCAAGAACAGAGATGAACGTCGAAAACATTATGCGGGAAGGAAACCAGTCACAAAAGACCACACATTGCATACATCATAATGTTTCTTTATGAAATGTGCAGAATAGCAAATATTCAGAGGCAGAGGAGATTAGTGGTTGCCTAGGGGTTAGGAGGATGGGATGGATTTGGGAGTGGCTGCTAATGGGTACGGGATTTCTTTGTGACATAGTGAAATATCCTAAAATTGATTGCAGTGATGATTGCTTAACTATGAGCATACTAAAAAAAACAGTGAATTATATACAGTTGGGTGAATTTACAGTATGTTGGTAAGTGGTTATATAGTAAACAAATCAATAAAAATAGATAAATTGATTAATAAAAATATAAGAATCATAAAAGATTTTATACTAATAATAAATACCGGAGAGTAAAGGTCAAAGATCCTTCAACTAACTGAAAAACCCCATAGGAATCTTATCTTCAGTACAAAATTGTAAGGAAGGCACTCCAAGAAAAGAATTTTTTTCAGAAACATAAAAGGGGCCATCTAAAATGATGACTAATGTTCACTTTTTATTGGCTAGTCTTAAATTATTCTATAGATAATCTTTATTTCTAAAAAACAAGGAAAGAAAGAAAGAAAATCTTTATTTCTGGGGTTGGTGAGATAGCAAAGTGGTAGGACATTTGCCTTGCACACAGGACAGACGGTGGTTCAAATCCCAGCATCCCATATGGTCCTTCATGCCTGCCAGGAGCAATATCTGAGCAAAGAGCCAGGAGGAACCCCTGAGCACTGTCAGGTATGACCCAAAAAACAAAAAAAAAAGAGGGGGCAGAGAGATAGTACAGTGGTAGGGCATTTGCCTTGCATGTGGCCTACCCAGGAGGGACTCGGTTAGATTCCTGGCATCTCATAATGTCCCCCAGCCTGCCTACCAGGGCGAAATCTGAGAGCAGAGCCAGGAGTAACCCCTGAGCACTGGGTGTGGCCAAAACCAATAAATAAATAAATAAATAAATAAGTAAATAAAATCAAGTAAGTAAAGTTTAAATAAAAAAAAATTGACAGGGGCCAGAGAGATAGCATGGAGATAAGGGGTTTGCCTTGCATGCAGAAGGACGACGGTTTGAATCTCGGCTTCCCATATAGTCCCCCGAGCCTGCCAGGAGCAATTTCTGAGCGTAAAGCCAGAAGTAACCCCTGAGTGCTGCCAGATGTGACCCAAAAACAAAAACAAAAACAAAACAAAAAATGACAGTGATAATGAGAATAACAAAAAAAAAGTCTTAATTTCTAATGAACATTATCAATGAAGTAAGTCTGTGTTCTGTTCGAAGAACTATAGCCATTAAACCAGGTGAAGATGTTGTTGTTCAGTTGGGTACTCTGTACCCTGCAAACACTCCCAAATTATACTAATCCCTGCCTAAGGATTATTTATAGTGTTTGCCTGCACACTTTACCAGTAACATGGCAACTAAAATCAGCTTGGGCAACTGTCTCAGAGGTTCTCTATTCACCTCTATATGAGTAGCAAAAGCAAAAGTTGTTTCTAACAACAACAACAACAACAACATAAAAAAGCCAGAGTAACAGCACAGCTGGTAGGGTGTTTTGCCTTGCACTTGGCCAACCTAGGACCAACCAGGGTTCAATTGCTGGCATCTCATTCGGTCCCCTGAATCTGCCAGGAGCAGTTTCTGGGAACAGAGCCAGAAGTAACCCCTGAGCACTGCCAGGTGTGGCCCTCAAACAAAACAAAATAAAACAAAACAGATTTTTCTATATTCAGTAAAAACCAACCCCCAAAATATAAGGAATAAATTGACATTGACAATGACAACAAGAAATAGAAAATGCATGAGAGGTATGCAGAGAGAGAGAGAGAGAGAGAGAGAGAGAGAGAGAGAGAGAGAGAGAGAGAGAGAGAGAGAGAGAGAGAGAGAGAGAGAACAAGAGTAAGTACAAAGTATTAATGAAGAGGGCCAGAGAAATAGCACAATGGGCTGAACACAGGCTTTGAATTCAGGAGGCCCAGGTTCACCCCAACACTACATGGTTCCCCATGCACGGTGGAGAGCTACTTCCAAGCACAAAGCCTAAAGTAGTTTCTGAGGACCTCTAGTAATGGCCCCAAAACAAACAAAAAATGGTTACTGAAGGTGTTAGAGAGATAGCACAATTGAGAGGACACTGGCCTTGTGCACAGCCAACCTGGGTCTTATGTCTGGCACCACATAGGGTCCCCAGAACACCCCTATGAGTGATCACTAAGGATAGTATTAAAAGTAAGCTCTGAGGGCCCAGAGAGATAGCACAGCGGCGTTTGCCTTGCAAGCAGCCAATCCAGGACCAAAGGTGGTTGGTTCGAATCCCGGTGTCTCATATGGTCCCCCGTGCCTGCCAGGAGCTATTTCTGAGCAGACAGCCAGGAGTAACCCCTGAGCATCGCCAGGTGTGGCCCCCCACCAAAAAAAAAAAACAAAAACAAAAACAAAAAAAAGTAAGCTCTGAAGGGCCGGAGAGATAGCATGGAGGTAAGGCATTTGCCTTGCATACAGAAGGACTGTGGTTCGAATTCCGGCATCCCATATGGTCCCCCGAGCCTGCTGGGAGCGATTTTTGAGCGTAGAGCTAGGAGTAACCCCTGAGCACTGCCAGGTGTAACCCAAAAACAAAACAAACAAACAGAAAAAAGAGTAAGCTCTGAGAGAAGCTAGGTTATAGCCCCATAACAAAAACAAACAGAAATGTTACAGAAAAGCAACAACCAAAATCCTGAATAAAACAATATTCCATATTCCAGGGCTTAAATACTCTCGAAAAAAGTCAGTCAAGGACATGGCTCAGTGGCAGTGTAGCATTCTCATGTGTGAGGTTCTGGGTTCAATCTCTAGAACTACTCAAGCAAAGCCAATCCCTTCCAGTGAAAATTCCATGTATCCATAGATTTATCCCATAGGCTCAATGCAATTTCAGTGAGAATTTAAGGACTGTGTAGATCTATGTTTATATATTTCTACATACACACACATGAAAACTTTCATAAGAATTATGGGCACAGCATGGACAGCTTGATTCTTGATTCTCAAATTTTCTTGGATGAGACTATAATAACTAGGTGATTCTGATAAACAAGAAGGAAAAAATGGGAATAGAGGTGAGTCTACAAAAGTAGAACTGAAGCCTAGAAATAGACTTTCCCCTCAGATATTTTTTCTTTTTTTGGTGTTTGGGCTACTCCTAGCTATGAGCTCAGAAATCAGTCCTGGTTTGGGGGGACCGTATGGGACGCCAGGGGATCGAACCATGGTCCGTCCTAGGCTAATATGTGCAAGGCAAATGCCCTACTGCTTGTGCTACTGCTCCAGCCCCAATTTTTTTTAATTTTTAAAATTCTTTTAAATTCTATTTTATTGAAATAATTGTGATCTACAAAGTCCTCCATAAGAGCTGGAAGGATGGTGGTTTGAATCCCAGCATCCCATATGGTCCACCGGGCCTGCCAGGAGCTATTTCTGAGTGTAGAGCCAGGAGCAACCCTTGAGCGCTGCCAGGTGGGACCCAAAAAGACAAAATAACAAAGTCCTCCATAGTTGAATTTCAGATATATGGTGAATCAGGGTCATTCCCACCACCAGTGTCAACCTCCCTCCACCAATGTTCCCAGAATGCACCACCCTTTGCCCCCTGGCCTGCCAGTATAACAGGGCCCTTTAAGCTTAGATTGTTAAAGTTTAGTTTTTTTTGACTCTATTCTTGTTGACTTTGGATTGAACAGTTTTGTTCTTTTATTCTCCCCCAATGCATCTGAGACCACTTAGCCCCTGGCCCCCATCCTTTCTTTTCTCCTTTTTTCTTAATTTTATAGAAAAATGGGGCTGGGGAGATAGCACAGCGGTAGGCCATTTCCCTTGCATGCAGCTGATCTAGGGCAAATGGTGGGTTGAATTCCAGCATCCCATATGGTCTCCTGTGCCTGCCAGGAGCAATTTCTGAGTGCAGAGCCAGGAGTAACCTCTGAGTGCCACTGCCAAGTGTGACCCACAAACCAAAAAAAAAGAAAAAGAAAAAGAAAAATGCAGAAATAATGAGGTAAAACAAGTAATCCATGTCCCAAGGTTCTATGAAAAAAAGCAGGACCCCCTACTGTCCCCTCAGATATTAAATAAGTTTGTCATGGAACTATATTCCAATCATGGTATTAGGGCATACATGGTTGATGGGAGAGGCCATGACTGAGCTCCTGCTGGGGAAGTTAAGTGCTAGGTTGGAAAGTTGTCCATTGCTTAAGGAAAGTCCTTATGTTACATTGAAAAGTTCTAATTCTATGATACAGCTAAGTAGGTAATAAGATCCCACACAAAAGTTATATAGATTGGCAGTGACAAAACATTTCAACCATTCTAGAGGGCAGGGTTGGGAAAATCTGTATTAATGACAAAACTTTGCACGGTATTGGGAATGGATGCTTAGGTAGAGGAATATAGAGAATAGTCTTCATTCTCATCTCTATAAGCCTACTGAGCCCCAGAGGAATCAGAGCCAAACTGTGAGAAATTCCCATCCAGCTATTCTTTTTTTGCTTTATTTGTTTGCTTTTTGTTTTTGGGTCACACCCGGTGGCATTCAGGGGTTATTCCTGGCTCTGCACTCAGAAGTCACTTCTGGCAGGCTTGGGGGACTACATGGGATGCCAGGATTCAAACTGGGGTCTGTCCTGTGTTGGCCACGTGCAAGGCAAATGCCTTACCATGATGCTATCACTCCGGCCTCCCAGCTATTCTTTTTTGTTGCTGTTTTTCAGACATCAGACAGTGCTCAGAGCTTACTCTGCTCAGAAATCACTTCTAGTGGTGCTTCAAGAACTACATGTTATCCCAAATATCAAGTTAGCACTGACTGCATGCAAGACTAACCCTTGGAACCTCTTACCCCTATAATAAGTGTTCTTTTGTTTTGTTTTGCTGTTTTTGTTTTTGGGCCACACCCAATGACACTCAGGGGTTACTCCTGGCTATGTGCTCAGAAATTGCTTCTGGCTTGGGGGACCATATGGAACACCAGGGATCAAACCCAGGTCTGCCCTGGGTCAGCCATGTGTAAGGCAAGTGCCCTACCACTGTGTTATCGCTCTGGCCTCTGTATACATGTTCTTTACCTGTATACATGTGTTCACCTTCATTGGATTAATGTCTGAACCCCTAATTCTTCTAACTCATAAATCCCCAGCATGTGGTGAAGTCTTCCCGAGGAAGTAACCACAATATTGTGTTCAGATGGGGGCAAAGGTCAGAGCAGTAAAAGTGTGTGTGTGTGTGTGTGTGTGTGTGTGTGTGTGTGTGTGTGTGTGTGTGTGTGTGAGTGAAGGGGGGAGAGAGAGAGAAACGGGCAGGCAGACAGACAGACAGACCTTCAAAAGTGAGGTTGAGGTACGGTTTATACCAGTATCTTTAAGCAACAACTCGGACCCTGACTTCTGAAGAAGTCTACTCATGCCATCTTTTGGGCTCCCTTCTATGTGTTGCTAGGTATTGCTCCACAATTACCAAGAATTGTGGGTTTATGAAGGGAGGGTTTTAGCAGTTGGGGTCATGTCAGGATTATAAGCCTCCAGGGGCTGAGAGGGATAGAGGTGCTGAAGCATTTCAGTTGCAGGGCTGGGGCTTAGCATTCTTTGCATGCAAATAACACCTTTGAAAATACACACCTGTCAAATGAATGAGCCTAATCTGGTCTAAAAGAAACCACTCCTTGTGACCAGGTCTTCAGACACGCTCTCTTCCAGAAAAGAGAGGCAAAGATGGACGGGTACAAACAACCAGAGACAAAGCTGGGTGTCAAAGGCACTGTGCCCTGGGCATAACTGCAATGTTTTGCTGCTTCCTGAAGTGGATTATAGCCAGGCATCCTTCCTTTGCCAGAAAGCAAGGTTCCCCAGCTTGGCTCTTTCATTCCCTAAGCTCTTAGCTGGGAGGATGTGCAGGCTTACAAGCTGTGTGCATGAAAAGAACTACTGTACTTACATATTTTTTAGGGTTTCAAATTCTTTTTTTTTTGAATAAGATGGAGTATCAATAAAAGAAGCCTAACAGCTATAGGAAGTAAGGCATACCCACATGAAAAGATCAAAACTTCACAAAATATGTGGTGAATATTCCCATTTAAAATTACCCAAGCAAAACTGAAATAGTAAAAAGAGCTAGGAAGAAATTATCTCTAAAGAGTATAAGTTCTCTTTATCCCTTAAATTTGAGATTAATAGGATTTTAGGATTTCCTCTACTTAAAAAAATATATTACCCAAATTCTAAAATAGAGACAATTTTGTCTATTCTACTTTGGAACCAGTGATTGAGCTAGGACCTCACACATACCATGTCTGTGTTCTACCCCTTCAGCCATATTTCTATTCCTAAAGACTATATTTTTGATGGTAAGATAATCAACTTTATTTAAATCCATTCATTATTTAATTCAACAGATAATCATCGGGTGCCTGTTGCACCCACGCATAGTGCTCAGCTCTGGGAACTCATATGTGAGTGATTCTGAGGATCAAAATGGATAGTGCAGATCAGGTCAGGGGAAGTTGGAGTAAAGGAGGGAAGCTAGAGTAGGATGTGGGAGCCTAAGACTAGGTCTTGTAAAATATATAGTTTTTATGAGGGTTTTCTCCTATGGTTATATAAAACCCAAAGCAAAAGTTAAGTGCTTTTTCTGGAGAGACAACAGAACAGTGGATGTTAATAGCATGGGCCCAGGAGTGGCTCAGGAATGGTAAATGAACGTCCTTGAACCCAAGCAAGGGTTCATGCTAATAGACAAGGAGGAACATATGGGAGGAGCAGCCTATTCTGACACAGAAACTTGAACAAAATCAAAATAAAAAAACTTAGCCTTAGGGGGCTGGAGTGATAGTACAGCAGGCAAGGCATTTGCTTTGCATGCAGCCAACCAGGGTTCAATCCCTGGTGTCCCATATGGTTCCCTGAGCCTAGCAGGAGAAACCCCTGAGCTCAGCCAGAAGTGACCCAAAAACTAACAAAAGAAAACAGCTCCAAAAATATTGCTTTAAAATGTAACTTGGTCTTCATGCTGTGACCAAAATTTGAAGGACTCCAGGACATGGCAGCCACTCAGATAGTAGCTGAGTGTCCTTCCCCCCACATCATACCCAACCCCACCAGTCCTGGGAACCTGCTCAAGGCATCCTGAAGGGAAGGAAAATGAAAACTGCACACAGTTTGACTTAAACAAAACTTTATTGACTAAATTCAGTATACAGAGACTACTTCTGAGTGCTCAGGCAATCATGCAGTGATGGGAGTTGAGCCAAGACCTCTTGCATACAAAGCCTGTACTACAATCCTCAGCCATCTCCCTGACCCACATATAAATATTTTTGTGTGCTTTGTGTGTATGGTTTCTTTTTTGTTTTGTTTGTTTTTTTTGTTTGGTGCCATTCCCAGCAGCGATCAGAGGTTACTCCTGGCTTTCTGTTCAAGAATTACTCCTGGTGGACTTGAGGAACCTTATGCAGTGCTGGCTATCAAACCTGGGTTAGGGTAGGATTAGAGCCCTACTCTACTAATACTATAGCTCTGCACATCTAGTTATTCTATTTATTTATTTTTATAAATTATCTTTATTTAAACACCATGATTACAAATATGATTGTAGTTATATGATTACAGTCATGTAAAGAACACCCCCCTTCACCATTGCAAGATTCCCACCACCAAATTCCCAGATCTACCTCCTCCCCACCCCACCCACACCTGTACTCAAGACAGGCTTTCTATTTACCTCATTTATTCACATTGTTATGATAGTTTTCAGTGTAGTTATTTCTCTAACTGCACTCATCACTCTATGTGGTGAGCTTCATGTCATGAGCTGCACCTACATGGGAAGATGGGGGAAAATAAGGGTTGGGACTGAGGCAGTAAAAGATTAGAAATGAGCTTTGTAGGGCAGTATCAAGGTCACAATACAAGATGGATATTATGCATATATAAACTATATGCCTACAATACTAACAATAGGAGACCAAGAAGAAAAAATTTCCAGTAACTGTCCCATCATAAACCAGTGCTAGAACGGCCCACCCTCCTCCCAAAGCACATTCCCAGTAGTGTAGAGAGAGGTAGAAGGGAAGCCTGATGACCCCTATAGAGTCCACTTGGACCAGTGCCCAGGGAAGGCCTGGATTCCAGGGGAGAAAAAGGGGGACGACTAGGGGCCTGCCAAGTATCCCAGCACTCCTCAGGCTAGGAAGAAGGCCTCTGGCATGGGGCCTCCCAAACCACATACCTGTCAAGAGCTGGCCTCCAGAATCAAAGGGGAAACCGGAAGCCAGATATCTGCCCACCCTCCTCCCCATGTACCTCCCACCTGGAGTACGGAGGGAGGGGGAAGCCTGAGGACCCCTAAGAGTCCACCTGAACCCAATTCTGGCTATCTGAGCTGGCACCCAGGAAAGGTCTGGAGTCAGGGGAAAATGACAAGGACGGCTGGGGGCCTGCCAAGCCTCCCAGCACTCCTCAGGCTAGGGAGAAGGCCTCCAGCATGGGGATTCCCCAAACCCCATACCTAGCAAGAGCTGACCTCCAGAATCAAAGGAGAAACCTAAAGCCAGTTATCTGCCCGCCCTTCTTACCATGCACCTCCCCCCTGGAGTACGAAGGGATGGGGGAAGCCTGAGGACCCCTAAGAATCCACTTGAACCCACTTCTGGCCATCTGAGCTGGCACCCAGGAAAGGCCTGGAGTCCATGGGAGAAAGAGGGAGATGGCTGGGGGCCTGCCAAGCCTCCCAGCACTCCTCAGGCTAGGGAGAAGGCCTCCAGCATGGGGATTCCCCAAAACCCATACCTACCAAGAGCTGGCCTCCAGAATCCATACTCCAGGGGGGAGTACATCCCCCTCTTCCTCCCCTGGACTCCAGGCCTTCCCTGGGTGCCAGCTCAGATGGCCAGAAGTGGTTCAGGTGGACTCTTAGGGGTCCTCAGGCTTCCCCCCTCCCATAACTCCAGGGAGGAGAAGCATGGGGAGGAGGGCGGGCAGATATCTGACTTCCGGTTTCCTCTTTGATTCTGGAGACTAGCTCTTGCCATGTATGGGTTTTGGGGAGGCCCCATGCCGGAGGCCTTCTTCCTAGCCTGGGGAGTGCTGGGAGGCTTGGCAGGCCCCCAGCCGTCCTTGTCATTTTCCCCTGACTCCAGGCCTTACCTCGGTGCCAGCTCAGATGGCCAGACGTGGGTTCAGGTGGACCCTTAGGGGTCCTCAGGCTTTCCCCCTTTCTCCATGTAGCTATTTTAAGTGAAAAAATTCTGTAAGGATAACAGACAACTAAACCTTTTACTGGGGATGGAAAGACATATATATATGGACTGGAGCAATATTACAGTGGATAGAACACTTGCCTTGCACATAACTTGCTCATAGATGACCTGTGTTTGTTCCCTGGCACTCCATATGGTCCTCTGAGGCTGCAAGGAATGATCCCTAAGTACAAAGCCTAGAGTGAGCCATGAGCACTGCCAGTTGTGGCCCCCAAAATAAAATATATAGAGAACAAAAATGATGATAGGAAATTATCAAGATGTTATGTTTGTTTCCCTAAGAACTCAGAGCCTATGCAAAACATCCTGACTCTTAGAAAATATTCAGAGGGGGCCAGAGTGATAGCATAGTGGTAGGCTGTTTCCCTTGCACAAGGCCAACTCCTGATGGACCTCAGTTTGATTTCTGGCATCCCATATGTTCCTCCGAGCCTGCCAGGAGCGATTTCTGAGTACAGAGCCAGGAGTAACCCCTGAGTGCCGCCGGATGTGACCCCAAAACCAAAAATAGAAAATAATCAGGGGCTGGAGAGATAGTTTAGTGATTAGGGCACTTGGTCTTGCACTCTGGCACCCTATATGGTCCCCTGAACCCCCAAAAGAGTGATTTGTGAGTGTAGAAACAGGAATAAGCCCTGAGCCCCTCTGAGTGTAGCCACCACCCCCCCAAAAAAAAAACATTCAGTCTAGGAAGGAAAAGAAAATTTGGTTCAGAGAGCAGCCCCTTTTAATAGAGCAAAGGACAAGATTCTATTACTTTATTCCTTTCCCCTGTTTTTTGCTTTTGTTTTTGTCTTTTTCATATATATATATATATATATATATATATATATATATACACACAGTATACACACACACACACACACACACACACACACATATATACTTGCTAAGTGGGACTTACTGACATCAAACAGACTTCTGATAGAACATGACACAACCATCAGACCATCAGCCAGGTGCTCTGAAAAGACTAACAGGTCTGGCTTTCCAAGTCACTCAGCATGGCTATAATTTCAGAGTACTTCAGAGACAAGTAAAGAGCCAGGCGCTACATAGCGCCACTGTGAGAATCATTCAACAAGCAATTACTTCACAAGGCACATTGGGAAAGAAGGGAATAAAGAAGGAGGCTAGGTAGATCTCACAGAAAGTTACTGAAGAACTCTCATTTCACATGTTCCACCAATTATGGTCCTCCATGCCCTCCAGTTTCCAAACCCCAAGTGAGCGACAGCAGGCAGGAACCAAGTCTCTCCTCAAAAGCTCAGGCATCAGAAGTGTTGACCTAGAAAAGAGGATATGTATGGGACTGGGGGTAAGGGTGGGGGTGGGGTAGGTTTGTATGGCAGGGGAATACCCACAAAACAGTAAGGTGTTAAAGCCAAGTGAATACCTGAATGGGTAAAGACTTTCATCCTCTACCAAGAGATACTAGGGCAGAAGGAGGCAGAAAGGATAGGAGACACACTAACATCACAAGACCCAGAACACCTTTTGTTTCTGGGACCTAACCTATAAAAGCCCCTGCAGATAGGGATAGCCAGTTGGTACCGATAAGAGGAATTCTGCCACAGTATCTGGCCTGAGGATCAGATTGTGCTCCTTTCCCTAAGAAATACTAATTTGGCTCCTGACCCCTACTTCAGGCAGCAGCTGCAGGTCCTTTTGAAAATCCCACCATAGGGGCCGGGCGGTGGCGCTCGAGGTAAGGTGCCTGCCTTACCTGCGCTAGCCTAGGAGACGGACCGCGGTTCGATCCCCCGGCGTCCCATATGGTCCCCCAAGCCAGGAGCGACTTCTGAGCGCATAGCCAGGAGTAACCCCTGAGCGTCACCGGGTGTGGCCCAAAAACCAAAAAAAAAAAAAAAAAAAAAAGAAAATCCCACCATAAAGCTCAGCAGGTCACACTATCACTAAACCCACAGCCCACCGTAAGAAACATTCTGTTATACCAAGTAACAAGCTAATTACAACCTGAAGATGAAGAATAATCAGTTGATACGAATCAAGATGATATCAACATATCAATATATGAACTCAATGTTGAAATTATCTAGTAAAGAGTTTACACTAGCAACTAGACAGAGACACCAATAGTTGGAATTGCAATTCCTAGGAAGCCTAGACTTGATCCCAGCACTGCATAGTCTCCCTCAGCACTGCTATAAGCTATTCCCAAACCCTAAATTTAAAATAGCTTCTCAGATGAAGTCATAAAATCTTCTTATACATGGATGGACATGGAAATTATTATGCTGAGTGAAATAAGTCAGAGAGAGACAGACACAGAATAGTCTCACTCATCTATGGGATTTAAGAAAAATTATAATAAAAGACATTATTGTAATAAATAATACACAGAGACAATAAAGATGAGAGCTGGAAGATCCGGCCCTTGGTATGAAGCTTACCACAAAGAGTGGTGAGTTTAGTTAGGAAAATAACTACACTAACAACTATCATGACAATGGCAGTGAGTGAGAGAAATACAGGCAGGGTGTGGGGGGGAAAAGGGAGATGGGAGGCATTGGTGGTGGGAAAGTTGCACTAGTGAAAGGGGTGTTTTGTTTTGGGTTCTTTTTTTGTTTTTATTTTTGGTTTTTTTTTTGTTTGTTTTGTTTTGGGGCCACACCTACTAATGCTCAGGGGTTACTCCTGGCTCTGAACTCAGAAATCACTCCTGGATCGGGGACCATATGGGATGCCGGGACTTGAACCAACATCCTTCTGCATGCAAGGCAAACTCCGTACCTCTATGTTCTTTTTTATAACTGAAACCCAACTGCAAGCATGTTTGTAATAATGGTGCTTAAATAAAGATATCATTTTAAAATAGCCTCTGAGCACTGCTGAGCATGGTACACAGAAATATTTTTAAACAATTTTTATAGCACTTTTGTATATTTTTGTAAATTTCACAATAATCACGAATTTTCTGAAAACAAATGAAAAACAAAAATTCTCAGTAAGACATATAAATGATGTTTAGTGTCAGAGCAATAGTATAGTGGACTACGTACTTGCCTTACATGTGGTCAACCTAAATTCAATCCACAGCACCACATATCATATGGTGTTTGGAGCCAGCCAAGAGTAGAATCCTGAGCACAGCTGAGTATGGTCCAAAGCAAAACAAACAAGCTTATAAGGGGAAAATTTTAAATAGTAGATCTGAAAAAAACATGCAATAAAAGAAATAAACATCTCATGAGTCAGTCTCAATATTAGAAAGGAGGTCATAAGAGGAAATAAGTAAATTAGAGGACATATGGGCATAGAAGACAAATAACAGTGAATAAAGAGAATACAAGCTGGCTGAAGAAATGGACAAAGCTTCAGGGACTGGAGGAACAACAGCCCAAAAGTCAATATTCTTCATTGAAGTCCTAGAGAAAAGAGAGACTCTATCAGAGTCTTGAAAATTTTCCAAATTTTATAACCACATTCCTATAGAATCCAAAATCTGGGAAAACTAAGAAATAAAGCTAAAGAAATCTACATGGAGAAAGGCATATGATAATTAAACAAACAGAAACATTTAAGAACCACCAGAGGAGAATACCAATTTGATGACAGATTTCTCATCCAAAACATGGAAATAGCACCATAATTTTCAAGCACTGAAAGAACTGCCAACTGTAAATTCTATGTCTGGCAAAATTATCCTTTGTGATAAAAAGGAAACAAAGCCATTCTCAGCTAAAAGAATTCAACAATAACCTACCCTTCAAGACTAGCTAAAGGACATTCTTTAAGAAGACAGGAAATGATAAATGAAAGATCTAGCGGCATCAGGAAGAAAGGACAATGAATTAAACAGAAATGTGGGCATATACAATAGGATTTTCTCATGAGTTTTGTAAAGCATATATGATGACTGAAGCAAAAATAAAATATTATGATACTTATATAAACGATATTTAAAAGTTGAGATGGCAAGGGACATAAATAAAAGGAAGGCTTCCACAATCTATTCAAAGAGGCAATGTGACATGTGTCTAATATTATGCCAACAGCAACCACTAGAAAAATTACACATAAAACCATAAATGCATTGGGGCTAGAGTGATAGTACAGAAGGCGAGGTATCTGCATTGCACACCCCTGACCCAGGTTCAATTTCTGGCATCCCATAGAGTTCCCTTGAGCCCACTAGGAATAATAATTCCTGAGGGCAGAGCCAACAGTCAATTCAGAGCACCACCAGGTGTGACCCAGACCCAAAACAAAACAAAACAAACAAAAAACCCAGGGCCAGAGGGATAGCACAGTGGGACAGTGGGCATTTGCCTTGCGGCATCCCAGATGGTCCCCAGAGTGCCAGGAGTGACTTCTAAGTCCAAAACCAGGAGTAACCCCTGCGTGCCACAAGGTTTGGCACAATAAAATAAATAAAATTAAATTAAATTAAAAATAAACCATAAATGCACCAAGATGAAATCCTAGACAATGTTCAGGAAACCAACTGGAAGACAATCAAAGGGAAACAGAGAAATGAGAACCAGAGGCAAACCAAATAGAAAATGAATAACAAAATGACACTCCTAAACCTTACCTTTTACTAATACAAATATATCAAAAAGTAAGGGCTGGAGAGATAGCATGGAGGTAAGGCGTTTGCCTTGCATGCAGAAGGATGGTGGTTCGAATCCCAGCATTCCATATGTTCCCCCGAACCTGCCAGGAGCAATTTCTGTGACTCAAAAACCAAAAAAAAAAAAATTAAATAAAAGTAAATAAATATATCAAAAAGTAGACATTTGTATAGTAGATCTTTAAAAATGTATGTCATGATCAAAATATCTGTCACTTATGGACTGGAGACATTGTACAGGGGTTAAGTCTTTGTCTTGCATGCAGCTGACCAGAATTCAATCCCCAGCTCCACATATGGCCCCCAGTACCTCTAGAAGTAACCCTTGAACACAGAAACAAGAATAGTCCTTGACCACTGCCATGGCCACCCCAAATAAATATATGCTGTTTACAAGAATTTCCTTCCAACTAAAAATATCGGTTATCATATAGAATGTCAAAGGACATAATACAAACATTGAGGGGGTTCTTGGATTGAGGGCCACACTCCACAGTGCTTAGGGGATACGCCTGGCTCTAATGTCAACAGACCATGCAGTGCAGGGAATCAAACTTGAGCCTTCTCTGTGTATATGTATGTATATATATATATATATAAATATAATATATATAGTGTTCTCCCTTCTATTATGTTCTCTCTTCCTCCCCCACCTTTTTTTTTTTTTTTTTTGGTTTTTTGGCCCACACCTGGCGGTGCTCAGGGGTTACTCCTGGCTGTCTGCTCAGAAATAGCTCCTGGGAGGCACAGGGGACCATATGGGACACTGGGATTCGAACCAACCACCTTTGGTCCTGGATCGGCTGCTTGCAAGGCAAACGCTGCTGTGCTATCTCTCCAGGCCCATAAGCCCTTTTCAAGTGCTTCATGTTATTTCTCCACATTTAACCTTTTTTTTTTTTTTTTTTTTGGTTTTGGTTTTTCAGGACACACCCATTTGATGCTCAGGGGTTACTCCTGGCTAAGTGCTCAGAAATTGCCCCTGGCTTGGAGGGACCATATGGGACGCCAGGGGATCGAACCACAGTCCTTCCTTGGCTAGCGCTTGCAAGGCAGACACTTTACCTCTAGCGCCACCTCACCGGCCCCCTAACCTTTTATTTATTTATTTTTTTAATTCTCAGTCCTTAACTCCTCAGGAAGCAGAATATTCTCCCCAGCCCAGCAGATGCCAACCAGCTCCCAAAGTGAAAAGATAGATTCTCAGCATAAGAAGAAACTAACAGTCTGCTGCTATTGACTTGCTCTTGGTGGCCCCTCTTCCTTCACCTCCCTTCACCATGGACTTTTGCTTGCTCCAGATTTGGTTCCTGAGAAACCCTCTGCTTGAGGACACTTCCTGATACGGGACTGTTTGGAGCCATTTTCCCTAGACTCCACAAAATCAAATCACTAGTTGAAGCTGTGCCCCAGATCTTACCCCTTCCCAGCCTATTTCAAAAGATTTCAAGAGGACATATAAATTTCCTTCGGATATTTATTTTAGATACACTTTTTTAATAGGCATAACCATTATCAAATATTTTCTTATGTAGCGGCAACTTCCCCTATCCCCAGGATCCATTCACCACAGAATACTAGTAGACAAGTCTCTGTTCAGACTTCATGAAAGCAAAAGTTTCTGGGGACTGTTGGTCTTGACACCTTGGCCCCCCACATGTACTAGTAATATTTTGTGGCATTGTCCCTTTTTGCAGAGGCACATTAAAATAGGAAAAGTTGGGGCTGGAGTGATAGCACAGCGGTAAGGCATTTGCTTTGCATGTGGCCAACATAGGACGAACCCTGGTTCCCCGGCATCCCATATGGTTCCCTGTGCCTGCCAAGAACAACTTTTGAGCGTAGAGCCAGGAGTAACCCTGAGGTCACTAGGTGTAAGCCAAAAACCAAAAACCAAAAACCAAAAACCAAAAAAAAAAAAAAAAAAAAAGGTGGGGAGGTGGGGGGGAGTTAACAGATGCAAACAAGTTCTTATCTAATGGAGATAGGAACACAAAATTTTGTATACTGCAGTGGGACCTTGCACCCTAAACACTTGGCATAGTGACTTGGCTTAGACTCCAGTTAAAAGGACATTGACCATTCACCCCTGAACCATGGATACCACCTACAAACATGGTTTCCAACATCAGCACCAGGAACATAAATTCTACCAAGGAAGGCCACACTACCACCATGGCACTGACTTATTCCAAAGACAGTTCTTATGTCACCCTGACAACCGGGCAACAGCAACAGTCTGCTTTTATGGCAGATTCTCTGCAATGCTAACAAATGGTGAGATGGAACCAAAAGACACTACACATCACCCGGACTTCAACATAGGACCTCTACAGAAATCAGAACCTATAACTACAATTACCTGAGAGCAACAACTATGTTGATGAAGAGCTGACCACCAAAAATGACTGTGGGGGTTAGACAACCTAGTCTTGAGTTGGTGTTATGCCAAAATACTTCGGAGGTAAGATCTCCCTGTTTTTTAGGTCAAAGGTCTTTCTTTCCAATTCCTTCCATATTTTGCTGTGCCTATCCAAACAACATCTTACACACACACACACACACACACACACACACACACACACACTTTTTTTAGTGTATCTCCCATCTCTAAAGAAAAAAAAGAGAGCATACTAAAACTTCAGCTATTATATTAACTTTATTGGTAACACAATAATTTTCACAAATATAACTGCTAATATACTCTCTCCCCTTCTTTTTCTATCTTTTTTTAATTCTCTATTTTCTTTCTATTTTTTAATGACTTCACTTTCTGTCATCCTGAACAAATATATTTTGATGTTATGTCAACTATGTGATACTTTTTTTAAATAAATTAATAAAAAAGTATGTACTCTAGTCCTTCTCACAATCATTCTGGCTCCACCAATATTTTTATTTATTTTTTCCACCAATATATATATATATATATATATATATATATATATATTTTGGTTTTTGGGCCACACCCGGTAATGCTCAGGGGTTACTCCTGGCTATGCGCTCAGAAGTTGTTCCTGGCTTGGGGGACCATATGGGACACCGGGGGATCGAACCGCGGTCCATCCAAGGCTAGCGTAGGCAAGGCAGGCACCTTACCTTTAGCGCCACCGCCCGGCCCTCCACCAATATTTTTAAAGCAGCAATAACTATATTAAAATCTGAAAGATAACAAAAAACTCTGATAAGATGGAATTCAGAGAAAGAAAACTAGAGACTAATAGGAACATTACGGTGAGCCAGAGAGATAGAATCATGGTAGGGTATTTGCCTTGCACACAGCTAACCCAGGACAGATGGTTCAATTCCTGGTTTCCATATGGTCCCCCGAGCCTGCCAGGAGCAATTTCTGAGCGTAGAACCGGGAGTAACCCCTGAGTGCCACTATGTGTGACCCCAAAACAAAAACAAAATGAAACAAAAATAGGAACATTACATTCTGATAGAAGAATCAATCCACCATGATCCTAAATGTGCATGCAACATACAACAGGATATTAAAATCCAAAAGCAAAAAAAAAAAAAAACCCACAAAAATAAAAAAAAATAAAAAAAAAAACAAGAGCACTGAATATAAAAAAGGACAGATTTATAGTTATTGTGGGCATTTTCACACTCTTTAAACAACAAATAATATATGAGACAGACCAAGCAGAATACAGAAGAGCTGGACTACACAATGCAAGTTTTAAGAGAAACATTCCATCTTCCTATGCTATCTTCTATCACAAAAGTATCAGTATTGCAGCTGGAAAGATAATACAGCGGGTAGGACTCTTGCCTTGCATCTGGCCAAACTGGATTCAATCCCTGGCATTCCATAAGGTCCCCAAGCACTGCCAGGAGCAATTCTTGACTGCAGAACCAGGAGTAAGCCCTGAGCATTGCTGGGTGTAGTGCGTATACACACACACACACACACACACACACACACACACACACACCGAAAAAAAAGAAAGTGTCAGCATTGGGGACTAGAGGGAGAGTATAGAATATATGCATTTGTCTTACACACAGCCAGTGAATCCCTAGAATCCCATATGTCCCCCAGAACCTGCCATGAGTGATTCTTCAGTTCAGGTGTAAACACAGGAGTAAACACAAACCACTACCAGGTGTGTCCCCCAAACAAAAAACAAACAAACAAACAAATAAGAATAGGCAACTTGAAGGTCATTTATCACAGTCTTGGCTCCTGAGCAATTTTTCTAGCTATAGTATTTCCTGCTCCAAACAGTCTAGCTCTGTAATGTCCAAAAACATTACAGAAATGTAATGTTTTGGATATGTATATATATACACACACACACACACACACACACAGAAAGAAAAAAAATTAAACAGATCTTTATTTCAGTAAGTTTGTGTGCATACAAAATAAATAAAATATACTCTTAGCAGGGGCTGTTTCAAATATTATCATTTCTTTTGTTTTTTGGCATGTTTATTGTTCTCAGAGTCCATAAAAGCTTTACTTCTGTAATTAGAAAAATTTGACTTAGACATGAAATGTATTTTTCTTATGGTAACCTGTCTACCTCTTGCTTTTCCTTCCTCCCTCTCATCCAGAGGACTCACCCATGTTCTCAGGGCTTGGATTTCTTTCTCTTCTCTTTGCTGGCCACAAGATGCACCTTTTTTATCTTTATTACTTTAGTCCTAGCACAAACCTAAGCCCCTTTTCTTCCTTCTCCTAGTAGACTGAGTCCAGGTTGCATTTTCTGAATTCAACTGGGAGAATAAGAAAGGAAACCAATTACAGAAAATACTAGTAGCAGCAATTTTTTAAAGTAAAACATTGCTAGTTTGCTCACTCCACTCACTCCACATGCCAACTGCACCTGTACTGTCTGGTCCTGTGTCCCACGTGGCTGTTGAGTACTTGCATTTGCACTTGCAGTACTGAGCAAGCACTTGCTAAGCTCTTCTACTGTCAGTCCACACTGACACAAGCTTTGTGTTTCAGATATCTGGTTTCCTGGACTTGCTTTAAAAATAAGCCCCAAGGGGCCGGAGAGATAGCATGGCCATAAGGCATTTGTCTTGCATGCAGAAGGATGGTGGTTTGAATCCTGGCATCCCATATGGTTCTCTGAGCCTGCCAGGAGCGATTTCTGAACATAGAGCCAAGAGTAACCCCTGAGTGCTGCTGGGTGTGACCCAAAAACCAAAAAAAAAAAAAAAAGGAAAGAAAAAATAAGCTCCAAATATCACACTTATAGTTTTTAATATTACATGCTCATATGATTTTAGATATGTTGCATTAAGTATTTAAAAGGCATTGGAACATTATGTTCACCTGTGATATTTTTACACCCTTAAAAAGACATAAATGGTGTAAATATATATATGTATGTAAATGGTTTAAATGGTATAAATATATAAATAAATACATAATAATTATAATAATATAATAATATATATTATATATACTAATATAATATAATACTTTATACTAATTATAAATAAATATAAATGGTGTAAATATATAAATGGTGTAAATGTAAACTGTAATTGCAGTTGCCCTATCTGCATCTGGTGAACTCCACAGACTATATTCTTTAAAGAGATATATACCAAAAACCCAGCCACACAGCTGAAAATGGCAATCTCAAAAGGAAAGAGTGAACCAAATCCCTGCTCTGTCAAAGCACACTATCTGTACCCATCACTCACAGCCACAGCTTCAAGAATTGCCCAGCTTTACCACTTAATCACTGAGTTCTGCAGAGATGTCAAATGACCAAAATTCCAGGTATGCCAGTATTTGAACTCACATCTCTAGGACTTTTTTCGGAGGCACCCTTCCACCTTCTTGTACTTCCGGATGCTCAGGCAGCCAAAACCAGGCCCCATAAAAGCATGGCTCCTTTTATCATCCACATATCCTGGAATTCCTGTACAACTCCAATTTTTGTCTGTTTGTTTTTGGGTCACACCTGGCTGCGCTCAGGGATTGCTCCTGGCTCTGTGCTCAAAAATCACTCCTGGCAGGCTCAGGGAACCATATGGGAAACCGGGAATAGAACAATTTGTCCTGGGTTGGCTGCATACAAGGCAAATGCCCTACTGCTGTGCTATCTCTCTGGCCCCTCCAAAAATTTTTAATACTGTCATCCCAGTAGGAAAACACCAATTTAGACATCAATATGGATTCAAAGTCACTTAATGTTCAGAAACAAAGTAAATAACAGAAAATCAACTAGCAACAAATTGCTTAGCAAACCTTTTGGCAATGATTTAATATGAGATACATTAATTTTCACAAATTTTCTTATTACTGTACTTTAAAATTTTCATTACCACATATTTGTAAACAAGCAATATAAAATATATTATTTCATGCCTGCCAAGGGGTTAAGCTTGGGATGGGTAGGAATCCAGGTACAATGGAGGAGTGAATTTCAATGGAGGTGGTAGGATTGGTCTTAAAAAAATTATTATTAACAACTATATGATACATGGTCTTTTATTTATTTATTAAAATATATTTATGTATATAGCTCCCATTCCATTTAAACTGCAGGTGTGTCTTCCAACCCATTTTTGTGGGACACTTCTACCCACCTTCTTCTGCTCTCTCTTCCTTTATAGGCATCACCTGATCTCCATTTCAGGATAGTGGAAAATTGGGGATTGGGGGGTTGTGGCATGAACATGAAAATGGGATTTTTTTAAAAGGTCTTGCTTTCCCGACAAAGAGAAACCAAAGGCAGGTACTTCCCCTTCTCTTTTCTCTGCTTTGAAGTAAAGCTAAACTATGTGTGTCAAGGAGAATAAGAGCCAAATTACCAAGGCAGAATGATGAGAGGTTGAACAGGTCTGAATTCCTGATAGCAACATTTTCCAATGTAGATTTTATTGCAAAAATGAAACAAAAAATTTGTTACTGCCTTTGAAATTTTTGTTTGCATTGTATATGTTCAACCCAATTGGATCCCCAGCTTTGCATATGGATGGCCCCACGAATCCCACCAGGAGCAATACCTGAGCACGGAGTCAGGAGTAAGCCCTGAGTGTACTGTTGGTTGGGGCCTAAAGATCAAAACCAAAGCTGTGGGGAGTGCAGTTCAGGCATAGAAGAGATCACTATGACAATGATAGCTGGAATGATTACTCTGGGCCTGAACTGAGTACTGAAAGGAGACAGTGATATGATATCTCTTCAGTAACAATACTGCAAACCACAGTACTTGAAAGAAAAAGAGACATACAGACAGACAGACAGACAGACAGACAGACAGACAGACAGACAGAGAAGAAAAATATCTGGGAACATTGGTGGCAGAAAATGTGCACAGGTAAAGGAAAGGCTGTTGGAACATTGTATAACTAAAACTCAATCCATTTTGTAGCTGTGTATCTCATGGTGATTCAATTTAAATAAGAAACCAAAATCAGGGCCCGGAGAGATAGCACAGCGGTGTTTGCCTTGCAAGCAGCCGATCCAGGACCAAAGGTGGTTGGTTCGAATCCTGGTGTCCCATATGGTCCCCTGTGCCTGCCAGGAGCTATTTCTGAGCAGACAGCCAGGAGTAACCCCTGAGCACCGCCGGGTGTGACCCCCCCCAAAAAAAAAAGAAACCAAAATCAAACATCACTTAATCTTAATCATTTGTTTATTTAATCCCTTCATTGTTGTCACTGATGAAAGAGTGACAACAATGACAGAGTGCTGCTGTCAAACATAAAGTTGTCGGACAACCAAAGACAGAATGGTGAATGGTGCTGTCATACATAAGGTGGTAGTGGTACTTGCACATTTTAGCTCACTGGGGGTCACACGTTGCCAACTGGGCTACAGTGCCCCGAGGCTGGTATTCCCTTGGTTGCTCCACTGGCACATGTACTGATGTGACTCTTCGTTGAGCCACACAGGTTATGACTGTGGCACTCATACCCATGCTTACCAGGGTCATACTTCCTGGCTGTAGCGCTTTTTAGTTGCATTACTTTCTGGGAAAAGGGGGTGCTGGTTGCACCCCCTTTCCTGGCTGCAGTATAACTGGAAACTGAAAATGGAACTGTACCTGGAAATGGCTTTGGGGGACACTGACAGCAGAGCTTCAGGTTCAAACAGCAAAGCTGTGGGAATGAGCTCCAGGCTCACTGGGGCAAAAAGATGTCACCACAAGTTCTCTCAGTCCCTTTGCTAGCCAATTCCATTCCTATAGGTCCCAAGATAAACACTAGTCAAGAATTGTTTTTCAGTTGTTTGGCGATGCTGGAGATCAAACCCAGGACCTCACCCATGAAACAAGTGCTCTACCACTGAACCACACACTTAGGCCCATGCCTGTTTATTTAAGGCAGATTCTTGGTGGTACTTGGCTACTTTTATATGTTCCTGATGATGGAACAGTTAAGTTCCCCAACGACTGGCCCACAACCAGAAAGCATGCAGACAACACAGCAGGCAGAAAATTTTCAGAACACTATCTGGAAGTTTCTGGAACACTGCTGCTCCCCTCCTTTCCCACCTCATTTTAATGCCCCCTGTAGGCCCTTCAACTCCTTGCAGGTCCAGGCCCCACAGACCCACGGCTGAAACAATTGGCAGTCTGCGGAAGAGGTGCAGGTGTGGTTTTCACTGACCCTCCAGCTCCAGGTGTCTTTCTTTGCCTGCCACCGTGGGAGAGGGAGGTAGGTGACCCACAGATACCATTGGCTTTCCTGCACATGATAGTTAATAAGAACCAGAAAAAAAAAAAAAAAAGAACCAGCAGACGAGCAGAGCAGGATACACACACTTGGGGAGGTTCATTCCTGGGAGAAGACACGAGGGTCCCCAAAGGGGCCAGTACACATGAACCTGCCACTACCTCCCCATCGCAGCTGCTGTCCAGGGTGTGTGCTGTGCCCAGTCCCTTCCAAACATCCTCCTCTGAATACACTCCACTTAGTTCGATTCCCCTTCAATGGGAAAGAAGACAAGCCTGGCCCCTAATCAGGAATGGATAAAGGAACTATGTATGGCACATCTACCCAATGTAATGCTACGCAGCTGTTAGAAAAAATAAAGTCATGAAATTTACTTATACATGGATAGACATGGAGATTATCACGCTGAGTGAAATTAGACAGAGGGGGAGGAACAAACAGAATGATCACACTCACTTGTAGGATATATTTTTTTAAAAGTATGAGAATAATAACCAAAGACAATTAAAATGGGGGGAGGGAGTGTAGTTAGAACAGAAAAGGGACTACTATGCCAATAGTAGTTAGAAATAATCAGTCAGGGGGCCGAAGAGATAGCACAGTGGTAGGGTGTTTGCCTTGCAAGCAGCTGATCCAGGATGGACGGTGGTTCGAATCCCGACATCCCATATGGTCCCCCGTGTCTGCCAGGAGCAATTTCTGAGCACAGGAGTAACCCTGAGCTCCGCTGGGTGTGACCTCAAAACCAAAATCAAAAAACAAAAAACAAACAAACAAAAAGAAATAATCAGTCAGGACAAGAATTCAGTGCAGAAGGGAGGTAAAGGGATATTCAAGATGCCCGTTCAATAATAGTGTGGCAAATTGCAGTGCCTAAAAGGAAAAAATGGGAAGAAAGTAGTATGTGAGAGAGAGAAAAGATAGGAGAGAGTGAAGGGGTGGAGGGAGAAGAAAAGTATGTGCCAAAGAGATAGCAGGCTGGGGATGGGAGGAATAAGAGGGAAAGGGGGACACTGGTGGCAGGAAATGAACACTGGTGAAAGGATGGGTGTTGGAACATTGTATGACTGAGATTCAGCCATCAACAACTTTGTAGCTCTGTATCTCATGGTGATCAACTAAGAAAAAAAAATTATGAAGATAAAAAAGAATGCCAAAAGCTCTTTTCACTGTACTGGCCTGTTTGTACCCCAGAGCTTGGGTCCTGGATCCAACAGGGAGAGAGCTCCAAGACAGGGAGAGGCACAGGAAGGTTTAAGTACCACTGTCAATTGATTTGGCTTCCAGATACGACTTGTGTGACCTTTGGGCAAATTACTGTTATGGTAACACCTCAACAAACACCTTTCCAGTCTCAGATCTCACCTGACATCTGGCACTTCCTCCCCAGTACAAACTTGGTGGCCCTTGCCAGCATGGAGAAATGTGTCTCTGGCACCTTTTATTCTAGAGGCCCAGGCTGGGAGCCATTCTTGAGTCCCTTCTCTCTCCCATATCACCTGGAACTCAACAACACAGAACTTTGAAGCTCTCCTTAAAAATTCACCCCTGGGGGTGTTGGAGAGATAGGACAGTGGGTAAGGCAGTTTCCTTGCAAGGAGACAACAGAGGCCTTGATTCCTGGCACCACATGTGGTTCGTCAGTGATCTATCCCTGAGCACAGAGCCAAGAGTAAGCTCTAAGTACTGCAAGGTGTGGTCCAAAAACAAAACAAAATTCAACCCTGGGGCCAGAGAGATAGCACAGTAGGTAAGGTGCTTACCAACCCAAGCCTAACCTTGGCACACATATGGTGAGCAGAGAGGGAGTAGTAAGCCTTGAGCATCAACCAGGTTTGGCCCCCAAACAAACACAACCAAGAAAGTTTACTCCGAATCTCAGTGCCTTTCACATTACTTTTACTCTCCCTTCCCCTGACAAATATGCCACCCCCTAGCCAATAGGGTAAGCAGTCACCTCATGCCTGCTCTCTTTTAACTACTCTCTGCTTCAGTTTCTGAAGCACTCTTTTCTTTTTCTTATTTTTCCTATTTGTTTTGGATCATACCTGGCAACGCTCAGGATTAATTCCTGACTCTGCACTCAGAAATTACTCCTGGAAGGTTTAAGGTCCATATGAGGTACCAGAGATTGAACCTGGGTTGGCAACATGCAAGACAAGCATTCCATCTTCTGTACTATTGTACTATCACTTGGGCCCCTTCATCAACATTCTTGTACCTGAAAAGCTATGGTTTCTCTCCCCAGCCGCCAGAGGGTCCAACTAATTTGGTTATATCCTTCTCTGGTCTTACTCTTCTCTGTCTGCTAGCTCCCTTGTTTCATAGGAAAAAAAAAACAAAAACAAACAAAAACAAAAACAAAACAACTAAAACCCAAAACCTGCCCATGAAATCTGGGGTCCATTGAAGGAAACTCCCCCATTCCTGTTTCTCCAGCTCTTCTGCCTCCTCCCTCCCAGCATTCCACTCAGCTCTTCCCTCTGTCTAGCACTTTTCTTCAGCCTTACCTACCTTCCAGTCTCTGCTCATCTACTTCTCTGCTTTAGAGAGGCATGACACAGATCTGCCTCTTCCTTCTAGAATACGAGTATTGGGTGGCAGGAATTTCCTTTGGGCTCAGGGGTCTCAAACTCAATTTACCTGGGGGCCACAGGAGGCAAAGTCGGGGTGATCCTTGAGTGCAAAGTCAATAGTAAGCCTTGAACACTGGGGGGTGTGACCCAAACAACTAAAACAAAACAAAACAAAAAAGATTCCTCTATGGCAGGGCCACAAAATGTTGTATGGAGAGCCGCAAATGGCCCGCAGGCCATGAGTTTGAGACCCATGCCTTTGGCCTATTATTGCAGACCCGGCTTCCTAGATAGTGAGGTTGAGGGGAAAGAAGATAGGGAGAGGGGGGAAAAACAAATAACTACCTTGGCCCAAAGATTCTATCTGACAGGTTCCCTGACTTCTGGTCAAACTACTTATTGAATAAAGAATGAGTTACACGTTCTGGGTTCCAAAGATGCCACAGGGCTCTGTCTGGTTGAACTAGAGGTTGGATGTCCCAAGATCTACCTATCCACATAGATCTCTAAAAGCAGCCCTTGGAGAGGAAAGGAGGTTCTTTGAACCCTAACGCTCTCACAGCACAATATAAAAGGCACTGGATTTGGTGATTCCTCTGTCAGAATGAGGAACATCCCAATCTGTGAAATCATGGAATCTGGCCCTGGTGCATGACAGGACAGATACATATGCCTCTCATTGTCTGCCCAATATCCATCTGCCAGTTTTCTCTGTCCCACTATGTCATAAATATCCAAATGGCCCTAGCATGCACGCACACAAAGTTTTCTGCCCCTGCAAAAGGAATACGGAGATGGAAGAAAAGTCAAAATGGCTTCTCTGGTTCGTTTTTCCCACTAGAGTTGTTGTACTGTTTCAGGAGTGGTCACAGAGAGGCAGATGGAGGAACTGGATGCAGAGTGATCTTACTGCCCTGATAAATGGGGCCCTTGACAAACTGCAGAGCTTAGATAGTAAACCTTCATTGAGCCATACTGTCCCTGAGAGTACAATGTCAAACAAACCACTAAGAGATGAGGGAATTCCAAGGAAGCAAAAAATATCCTTGGGGAGATGACATCCATGTGACAACAGACTCCTGTCTTAACCGAAGCCATGCTGCTGTAAGTCTCATTTGGGAAATAGCATCGAAATCCCTGCCATCATCTCTGTCGGCTCCAGTTATTGAATCAGGAAAATGGATGCTGCAGAAATCAAATCAGAGGGCTAAACCAGGTCCTCAAAGTTGAGTGTTAAATGAGGTAATGAGATGAAGTGTGATTTCTCCAGGAAGGGTACATTAGATGTTAGCTGCGATGTCTCAAGGCCATAGGGAAGTGACTGTCACTGGAGTTCACTGAGTGCATTCATTGATTCACACAACTAACATCTGTGGGGTTCCCTTTAATGCTTCAGGTAATGAGATGAAATATGACGCTGTATTTACAAGCTAACAGCACAATTCTGGTGGCAAATGGTGGCAAAGAGCAGCTCACAGTTTAGGGGTACTCTCTCTGCACGAAAGAATTGTCACAAAAGCTCTGGGTGTTACTTCTTTCAAAGTGAGGAAATGAAAGCTCAGAGACTTATACAAGGGTACACAGGCAGCTCAAATCTCCAACTTTCAAAGACAAGCCCCCTGGAGCCTCCACAAAACGCAGCTTACCCCTTGACCTAGAGGATTAACATTGAGGAAGGATGAACAGGGATTTCACTACCAGTTGAGGGAGGCTTTCTGCAAACAAAGGAACAAAACTACCAGAAGAGGCAGGTCTGGAGAATTCTAGAGAATGTCTGGGAATTCACAACCCATAAGATGGATAAGCAGGAAAGTATTTGTTGTAGGTGAAATGTGTGTATGTCCCCATGAAATTAATCTTCCTGACTTTTTATTGGAGAAAGGAATAATCCTTATTTTAACCCAAATGTCTTAGCTTATCTACCTGTTAGAAATACAAAGAACAAGACCAGAGTGACAACTAGGTAACTTGCCTTGCACACTGCTGACCCGGGACAGACCCAGATTCAATCCCCGGCATCCCATATGGTCCCCTGAGCTGGCCAGAAGCCATTTCTGAGCACAGAGCCAGGAGTAACCCCTGGGCATCATCAGGTGTGGCCCAAAAACCAATCAACTAATAAATAAATAAATAAATTGTAAAATTAAAAAAAGGGGATTTCCCGTTCTCAAAGTCCACACAGAATCTCCTTTGTAACTTCTTCAGAGTTTCTGTAAGAACTTTCTGGAAGGTGAGGTGTTGAACAATTACTGGGAAAGCCTAAACAAAACAAATAAATAATAAACAAGAAGTGGAGAGAGGTAGTACTGGGGACGTTTACCTTTCATGTGTCAGACCCTGATTCAAATCCAGGGCACCAGATTTGGTTTCCCCCACCTCAGTACCGCCACGGGTCACTCCTGAGCAGAGCCAAGGATTGCTTGGAGCATCTAGGGGTGTGGGCCCCAAAACATCATCATTGTCATGTCATCGTAGTAATTATCATCATCATCACAACAAGAACAAAATCGAGGACCTTTTCTTGAAAGAGCCCTTCAAAACCGATGAGGAAAGTAAAAGATGGACCCAAAGCCACACAAAGAACTGGCTGTTTAACATCCACGGAAATTTCAAGGACAACAGACTGCTTCTTCTTACTATGTGAAAGCCCGAACTACTAAGATAGGGAAAAACACGGAAAAATAGAGGTGCAATTTTTCCGGAGGCTAAAAGTTTTGTCAAGGCAGGGCAAAGCCAATCCTTCCCAATACACAAGCAACCACAGGTAAAACAGATGGTAACGATAGCGACACTACAACCTGGATAAGAAGCGATAAGCGGGGCCGGGCGGTGGCGCTAAAGGTAAGGTGCCTGCCTTGCCTGCGCTAGCCTTGGTCGGACTGCGGTTCGATCCCCCGGTGTCCCATATGGTCCCCCAAGCCAGGAGCAACTTCTGAGCACATAGCCAGGAGTAACCCCTGAGCGTTACCGGGTGTGGCCCAAAAGCCAAAAAAAAAAAAAAAGAAAAAAGAAAAAAAGAAGCGATAAGCATGACAAAGAGCTATGTGCCTGGAACCATCTTAGAAAGGAGGCAAACAACTCTTTCAATCCTCACGATGGGGGCTTTAGGGGATTTTTATTCGCATCACCAGTTTTCCTTGCTGTTATGTTCAGGGAAGATAACTGGCCCAAGGCCACTTACTAACAAAAAACTAGCATGTATTGGGCCTACGCCAAGAGTCAGGAACCTAGTCTAGAAAATCTGCAGGTACTACTATATGGTTTATCCATGCTTAAAGCAACCTCTGAGTATTGCCATTACTGTCGTCATCATCTTTTTCAACTAGTGGGGCTCCAATTGCCATTATCATCCCTTTCAGATGAAACTAGGGGGGCTCCTGGGGAGTGAACGAGTGAGTGATTTTCCAAGCAGGTTGAGCTCAGCCCTCTTTATATCCAGGGATGCTGTCACTTGTTCAGTGCAGCACAAACTAAACTAATCCAGGGCAACAGGGGGCTCTTGGCTCTGGGGCATCAGGTGTCTGCACCCGCCAGCCTGCTCTGCCCCGCGCCAAGTGGGCCCCAGAAATGGGAGGTGAAGGGCTGAGAAAGGCTTCCCGGCCTTCCAGCACCTCTGCAGAGTCCCCAGCACCCAGCGAGGCGCTACTGCCCTCTGCTGCCTGCGCACCCGGCCTCCGCCTCCGCTTGGTCACAGAAGTCCCCATCCCTGGTGGAGGCGTGCTCGGGGCTCTCAGTGCTCCTTTCTTCCCTTCCCACTCAGCCGGCCTTCACCTCGCCAGGTCCCTCCCTTTCCTGGGGCTCGGGTCGAAGAGCTGCAGCAGCCCCTGAACTGAGCGCCCACCCCTAGGCCTGGACCAGGGTTGCCATGGCGACGCCGTGCCGCGGAAAAAACACCGGAAGGGGCGGGGTCAAACAACCCGTCCGGGGAGCTTCCGCGTTGCCATGGTGACGCGTTGCCACGGAGACGAGGCGGAGCCTAACGCTGTAGCGCGCTGGGAACCGACCAATCGGCTCGAGCCCAGGCGTTGCCATGGTGACGCAGCGCTGCGGAGACGCTCTTCCCAGAAAGGGCGGGGCCTTGGGGTAGGTGCAAGGCTGAGGTCGGGCTGTCTGTTGCCATGGTAACGCGAGCTGTCGGGCTGCGCACGCGCGCCTCGCTAGAAACGCGCGGGAAAGGAGGAGGCTGAGAGGCTGGTCCTGAAAGATGCTCTCTGGCTCTAGGATCTGATTCTCCTTTTCTCAGGGCGATGAAGGAGGGTGATGCGGAGTATCCGCCCAAGCTCCTTCCAGCGTGGGCTGGAAACGCGGCCTGCAGCAAGGCATGGCCTGCAGCATGACTTGCAGCAAGGCATTTCTTGCAATATAACTTGCAGCATGATTTGCAGCAATGCATGAAGGCATGACTTGCCCCTCTCGGCCTCGCTTTGCAGGGTTCGAAGATGTGCTCAGCCTCTCTGCAGGCCCTTGAGCTCTTGGAGCTGTCTCTTTTGCCATAGCGGGGATGTGCTTTATTTAATCATGCAGGGGTCTCAAACTCAATTTACCTAGGGGCCGCAGGAGGCAAAGTCGGGGTGATCCTTGAGTGCAAAGTCAGTAGAAAGCCTTGAACATTGGGGGGGTGTGACCCAAACAACTAAAACAAAACAATACAAAAGATTCCTCTAGGGCAGGGCCACAAAATGTTGTATGGAGGGCCATTTGCGGCCCGTGGGCCGCGAGTTTGAGACCCCTGAACCAGTCTCCTGCTGGAGGACATCATGTTTTTACCCCATCTTTTGTTTCCACAAATATTGCTGTAGTAATAGCCTCGTATGCACCTCCGTGTACACAGGCAATTTTCTCCGTGGAATAAATTTCCAACAGCAAAATTGCCGTGTCAAAGCCAAATGCAATTTTAATTTTCATGGATCCAGTCAAATTACTCTTCCAAAGACACTAGCAAAAATTTACATCCCCCACCAAAACTGGAATCCAATAATTTTAATTAGGATTAGATCAACAGTAATGAACTGCTGGGAAAGAATTTTCCAGAGCCAATGCTATTAAGCCAATTTAGTTCTTTGATCAGTTTTTTTTAAACAACATAATATAGTTAAGTAGTATTCAATCCCGTTTTGTATGTAAATTATCTTCTCTGAGTGAAGCTTTTATATGTAAATTTCAAATAAACATTTGACTTACTTAGTAATTTTGTATCGAATTTTGCTTTATCACTGTGAACTTTCTTATGTCAACAGTATTTTGCTCAAAGACAAGCAAGTGAAAAAAAAAATCCCTGACATTATAAAAGCTGGCCCAGTACACCTTGGCAAAGTTATTCTCCTCTTGGACATAATCAATATGACAGAATACCAGCTCAGACAAGGCTGCTAGGTTGGCATGATAAAAATGAGCCTACTTTGGGGCCGGAGAGATAGCATGGAGGTAGTGCATTTGCCTTGCATGCAGAAGGACGGTGGTTCGAATCCTGGCATCCCAGATGGTTCCCCGAACTTGCCAGGAGCTATTTCTGAGCATATAACCAGGAGTAACCCCTGAGCACTGTTGGGTGTGACTCAAAAACAAACAAACAAAAAAAATGAGCCTACTTCATAATTTTGTTCCAGCATCAAAAACATGTTAGCCACCACAAAATACCAACATTCCCCTCTCATGATGGCTACATCTCTAGCCAGTGAGATTTAAAATGAGATTTACTGACTAGCCTGATTATAGAATAACTCCAGTTTTTCGATCTAGGACACACCCCTCTTTCATAGATCTTCCAAAAGTCGCTCAGCCAAAACTCAAGTCCTGAGACTCTGGAAGATCCTCCAAGGTGGACTGTAGGGCATTTTGTCTTGTACGCTGCTAACCCAAATTTGATCATCATCATCATCATCTATAGAGTCCCCTGAGCCTGCCAGCAGTGATTTCTGAGCTCAGAGCCAAGTGTAACCCCTGACTGCCACTGGGTATGGCCCAAATACCAACCAATCAACCAACGAAAAAAATAAAACAAACAAACAAAAATCTTTCAGGTCTAAAAATCTGTCAGTGGCAGGCCTCACATATATTAATAAAGCACACATTTTCAATGGGAGGTCTATATTAGTCTGATTTATTATGCAACCAGACCTAATTTCCTCCAGTTTTTGCAATTTTTAACTTATCCCTCAAGATATGAGTCTCTCATTTTTGCAATAACCCTCAGAGACAAAGAGAGGAGAGCTGGAAGGTCCAGCTCACTACATGAAGCTCACCACAAAGAGTGGTGAGTGCGGTTAGAGAAAAAACTATACTGAGAACTATCATAACAATGTGAATGAACAAGGGAAGTGGAAAGCCTGTCTAGAATACAGGTGGGGGTGGGAGGAGGAGGAGGGAGATTTGGGACATTGGTGGTGGGAATGTTGCGCTGATTAAGGGGGAGGTGTTCTTTACATGACTGAAACCCAGCTACAATCATATTTGCAACCGAGGTGTTTAAATAAAGATATTAATATATAAAAAAGATATGAGTCTCTGAGGTTTATTTGAGTTTTGATTTTTTTGTTTTTTTGGTTTTTGGGTCACACCCGGCAGTGCTCAAGGGTTACTCCTGACTCTATGCTCAGAAATCACCCCTGGCAGGCTTGAGGGACCATATGGGATGCCTGGATTTGAACCACCATCCTTTGCATGCAAGGCAAATGCCCTACCTCCATGCTATCATTCCAGCCTATATTTGTTTTATTTTATTTTATTGGTTTTTGGGTCACACCCGGCAGTGCTCAGGGGTTACTCCTAGCTCTTCTCTCAGAAATCACTCCTGGCAGGCTCAAGGGATCATATGGGATGCCGGGATTCCAGCCACTGTCCTTCTGCACGCAAGACAAATGCCTTATCTCCATGCTATCTCTACGGTCCCTATTTGTTTTATTTTTAAGAAAAATCTTAGTAGCCACCTTTCTAACCACTTTTAGTTTTGTCCTGTATTATTTGTTCTGCCTGTGAAAGTCATTATTAATGGGGCAGAAGATTAATAATTTTCACTTACTGTTTGACTCAAGAACCATCAGTGGGCCGTTGATGTAGGACCTGGGTACACAGCAAAGTAGAAACGTTCTGCGTCAGTGACTGGCTCTCCACATGCCACCATGTCATTACTGAATACTGGGAGCACAGGCCCTGCTGCAGAGAAATTCACAGTCTAATGAGAGAGACAGGGGCTGGCTGGCCCCAATTTGCCAGTTGGATGAGAATGAAAAGGCCTTCCAGATGGAGAGAACAATAGAACACAAGGTGTTTATTCATTGAGTCAATATTTATTGAGCTCCTACTCTTGGCCAGAAACTGGCCTGGACATTGAAATTTATCAGTCTGCCAGTATCCCTGACCTCCTGGGCCCTCAATCTAGTGGTCTATTAAATGCCTATTTAATAATGGGTTGATGAGATGGCTATTAAATAGTTATACCAGTGACTATACTGTACGATAGCCACTGAAGAAAATCCCCAGACCGAGGGGGAGGCTAATACTACAGCAACTTGACCATGGGTTGAGGAGGGCTTTTTGAGAGAATGGTTTTCAAATTAAGATGTGAAGGTTAAATTGGCATTACACACACACATACACAGGGTGGGGGTGGAGAATAAGCATTATAGGCATTCCTGGTAGTTGAAACAACCCATGTTGTAAAGGTGACAAAGGTCTGATATTTGAGAGTGTGGACACTAAAATAAGCTGGGAAGAGTTCTATGGGATGGAAGGTGGTTGAGGCCTGGTCCTATAAGACTTTTTTTTCCCGCATTTGGCAAGGATTCTTTTTTTTTTTTTTTTTGGTGGTTTTGGGGTCACACCCAGCAGTGCTCAGGGGTTTTTCCTGGCTCCGTGCTCAGAAATTGCTCCTGGCAGGCACGGGGGACCATATGGGACACTGGGATTCGAACTGATGACCTTCTGCATGAAAGGTAAATGCCTTACCTCCATGCTATCTCTCCAGCCCCAGCAAGGATTCTTGCATTGTAATTTCAAATCATTGAGCAAGGACCAGGAAGATAACTCAAAAGACTGGAGACATACTTTGCATTGTGGAGCCCAAATACCATCCATTGCACTGCATCACCAAGCATTGAGTCAGGAGTAATTCCCAATTACTATGAGGAGAGTAGGCTCTGAGCATTCTGGGTTTGCTTTCGCACACACACACGCGCACACACACACACACACACACACACACACACACACCACCTCAAATGTCTGTAGTCCTGAGAAGAGAATCCAAAGGATCTTTTACTTTAAAGTAGAAAATACATTTTCAATATGGATTGAGGGGCAAAGAGTGCTGTAGGGTAGACAATGAATGGGAGGGACTCAAAAGGAAGGAGAATATTACTTCTATCTAAGGCAGGGGTCCTCAAAATTTTTAAACAGGGGGCCAGTTCCCTGTCCCTCAGACCATTGGAAGGCTGGACTACAGTAAAAACAAAAATTATGAACAAATTCCTATGTACAGTACATATATCTTATTTTGAAGTAAAGTAACAAAACAGGAACAAACAATATTTAAAATGAAGTAGAATTGAATCAGCAAACTTACCAGTATTTCAATGGGAACTATGGGCCTGCTTTCGGCTAATGAGATGGTCAATGTTTGATATTTGTCACTGCTAGTCATAACAAATGATGTAAGTGTGCATCCGCTAGTCTTGATCTAGTGGGAGATTTCAAATGTTTCATTCTAGAAAAAGTCTGCTCACAGACATAAATGCTGCCAAAGACGGATGCCCTTCGAGTGCATTGTTCATGAGATGAGGGTGTGTCTCAGAGGAGAGAGATGTATAAAAATTAAGAAGGCTGCTTGACTTGAATGCGTCTTTCAGAGAGTCACAATTCTGCAGTTCAGCCAGTTCCATTTGGTAAATTGTATCACTTTTTTTGTTGTTTGTTTGTTTCTGGTTTTAGATCACATCTGGTGGTGCACAAGGGTTATTCCTGGCTCTGTACTCAGAAATTGGCCCTGGCAGGCACAAGGGACCATATGAGATACCGGGATTCAAACCACCATCCATCCTGAATCGGCTGCATGCAAGGCAAACGCCCCACCGCTGTGCTATCTCACCAGCCCTGTATCCACATTTTCAATGTCAATAGAAAATGAGTTACGGAAAAGCTGTATGTCCTGTTCGTGGAAATAAAGCTCTTTAAATCTAATTTGGAACTCCTTTTGCAATACTTCCAGTGAATCCACGCTTTTTGTTGGGAAATGCAACCAATGATTTTTCCGCTAACAGATTTTGAGTTGTGGGGAATTGGCAGAAGTTTTCCTCCTTCACTTGTTTGATGAAGAGACATAATTTTACTTCAAATGCTTTGACATGTGATTGCATTTCACAGATGAGCTCCCCCTTTCCTTGAAGTTGCACATTGAAATTGTTGAGCAGCTCTGTTACATGTCAGAAAGACAAGGTGCCATTTCCATTCTGCATCACTGAGCTCTGGTACTTTTTTTTTTTTTTTTGAAAGCAGAAACGTTGGAGCCGATGAGGTGGCGCTAGAGGTAAGGTGTCTGCCTTGCAAGCATTAGCCAAGGAAGGACTGTGGTTGGATCCCATATGGTCCCCCCTAAGCCAGGGGCAATTTCTGAGTGCTTAGCCAGGAGTAACCCCTGAGCATCAAATGGTGTGGCCAAAAAAAAAAAAAAAGAAGAAAAGAAAGCAGAAAAGTTGTAATCTGTGGAAGTAACTCATAGAAACATTTCCAAACTTCCTCGACTCAGCCAATGGACTTCTCTGTGATATAGAACATCTTCATAGTCAACATTTAGCTTAGACAAAATTCTTGAAATTGTCTGTGGTTTAGTGCATGATCTCTAATGAAGTTAACATAAGATACCACAATTTTTATAACAGAGTCCCACCAGTAATTTACAACACAGCACTTGTTGGCGGATGAGGAAATGTATGGCTATTGAATGAGAATGGTTATTTTTGTCCATCTTTTGGTTAATGAGAACAGTTACTCCTTTCTTAGACACCCACCATGCTAGGAGCACCATCAGTGCTAGTTTAGCCCAGTCCAGTTCCAAACCATTCAATTTGGCAGACCTTTTCTTTTCTTTTTTTTTTTTTTTTTGGTTTTGAGGTCACACCTGGCAGTGCTAAGGGGTCACTCCTGACTCTGTGCTCAGAAATCACCCCGGCAGGGTTGGGGGAACCATATGGAATGCCGGGATTCGAATCACAGTCCTTCTGTATGCAAGGTAAATGCCCTTCCACTGTGCCATCTCTCTGGCCCCGGCAAACCTTTTCATAGATATCCTCGCCTATAATTGTTCCTTTGATGCATTGCAGTGCAGCAAGCTCTTCTGTGACTTTAAAATAATCATTCATCCCATGAATAGAAATTAGAAGTTGTGCAGAATCATAAGCATCATTGCTTTCGTTGAGTGCCAAGGAAAAATATGAAAGTTTTTTGGTGGAGTTTTGCTGATGCAAATTGTCTCCCATTTCTTCAATCTTTCATGTAATTGTAGGTCCTGAAAGACTCACTGTCACCAGAGGTGGACATTCGAATGTCTCTGAATGTGTGAGGGCTGCATGAGAGTTTGTTTCATTGGTTCCTCTGGAAAGGACATACGAGGAGTGAGGCCCTTCCCAGAACAATCCCTAGCTCCAAGATGAAATGTTGAATAAGGTGTTGGGAAGAAACACTGACTGGATGGCCACCTACCCTTGGGGTCCCAAAGGGGAGAGGGGAGAAGCAATGCCTCCTGGGACTGTGCAAAGTGGCGATGTGAAGAACATTCAAGGGGGAAGATGGGCAAGATTGTCCTGCATGGAACTTCAATGTCCTCCTCAGGCTTGCTGCACACCCATTCATAGATGGAAACAGCCCTCCCCGGATGCTGATCATAGTGTCCCGCACAATGCCCTGCTGTTCTTGGGAAGTGTCTTTAGGTCAGTGAAGACTAGGGATGTGGCCAGACATAGCCTCCCCTCCATGAGGTTTGTTAGCAGGTTCTGCTGTCTAGACACACTGATGACAATACACAAGATTCCTCTCATAGAGTCACCTATCATGGGGTGATATCTAGAGGAGATACCAGAATATTGATGTACTTGCCAGAGTCTGGTAACATTTCCCTATAATTCCTACAGTCTTGAAGGAGAAGTTCAGGGCTACAGGTGTCTGGTTCCACCAGGAAGTCGCATGAATATGTGTTTTTTGTTGCAAAGACACTATTATCTACTCTCCTTCAGGCTCTGTAGCAAGGCACTTCCCAAGGTCTCAACAATGGGATGACATTTTTCTAGGGATCACAGAAGTCATTTTTCTAAACTTTCTGAATGCTTGTTCCTAAGAAAACAAAAACAAAGAAACAGACAAACACACACACACACACACACACACACACACACACACACATACACACACACCAAAAATCCCTTCAAAAACCAAAAATCCAAAACTCCCAGAAACCTAAACTTAACTAAACAACCCCCCCCAAAAGAGAGAAAGAATAACCTGAAATATATCGGCCATCTCAGCATAGCCTTTATTCCCCTTCCTCCCTTAACTCCATTTATGATTATGTTATATGCTGCTCCTATAGGCTCAGGTAGCCATTGTAAAAATGGCAGTAGTTCTGATAGATCCAATGCTGTACTAACGAGTGTTTAAAAACCTGCTCTTGTGGGTAGGCAGAGAAAAGTGGGTGCATGTGTTCACAGAGTGCTAAGAGCACACAACTGATTAAAATGACTAAAATGTAATAGTATAAACTATTGTAAATATATTTTTGTAAATGAATGTAGACAATTTATTCTTACATAATTCTTAAACTGATTTCTGCTCAAATTCTCTATGCATAGCCTAACCATAATTATAATTCAATCAATTCATAAAATTAGACTGAAAATAAATGTTGGCTTGCTCCCCAACTCAGAAGTTCCTCATGTCATCAACAAACATACATATTGATGCAAGTATTTGTTGCTATTTCATCTACTTGGGGGAAAGATGGAGGGAGGGAATGTATGGAAATCATAAATATATATGATAAATCACATTTTTACATGATTAATGAATCCCATTATTCATCAAAAATAGTAGAATTTATTTGATGAGCCAGACAATAGCTATCAGTGAAAGAAAATAGGCCCATTTTGTTCTTTTCACAGCATATAGTCATGTAACATATTTAAATCTAAGCTAAATAGCTAGAAGGCCAGACATCAATTTCCATAATACCCTGCACCCTCTCCCACAGATGACTGTCCTTCTGTAAAAAAAAATAAAATGACAGGCAGCAGCCAGCTCGGTGGGCCAGTGGGCTGAATAAATGTCCTCAATAGACCTCGTGTGGTCATAGTTTGAGGACCCCTGGTTTAAGGGAATAATCATTATCATAACATGAGGTTGTATTGAGGGATAAATCATTCCATAACATTGAGATTAAAGGCATCTTCAAGGAGGAAACATACTGTCCAAACAAAAGCAGAGATAAACAAATGGGGCTATATTAAGCTGAGAAGCTTCTGTACCTCAAAGGAAACGGTAACTAGGATACAAAGCCACCCATGGGATGGGAGAAACTATTCACTCAATACCCACAAGATAAGGGGCTAATATATAAGATATATAAGGTACTGACAGAACTTAACAAGAAAAAATATCTAACCCCATCAAAAAATTGGTAGAAGAAATCAACAAACACTTCCTCAAAGCAATAAATGGCCAAAAGGCATGAAAAAATGCTCCACATCACTAATCATCAGGGAGATGAAAATCAAAACAACAATGAGGTACCATCTCATGCCTGCCACGGAGATTGACATATATCACAAAGAACAAGAACAATCAGTGTTGGTGGGGATGGGGAGAGAAAGGAGCTCTCATTCACTGCTGGTGGGAATGCCATCTAGTCTAGCCTTTATGGAAAACAATATGGAGATTCCTCAAAAAATTGGAAATTGAGCTTTCATATGATCCAGCTATTCTACTCTTAGGGATATACCCTAAGAACACAAAAACACAATACAAAAAAAATGCCTTCTGCACACCTATATTCATTGCAGCGCTATTTGCAATAGCCAGAATCAGGAAACAACCCAGATGCCTGACAACAGATGAGTGGCTAAAGAAACTCTGGTACATATAAATAATAGAATACTATGCAGCCATCAGAAAAAAATGAAGTCATGGACTTGGAAACTATTATGCTGAGTGAAATAAGTCAGAGGGAGAGAAACAGACACAGAATAGTCTCGCTCATCTATGAGATTTAAGAAAAATAAGACATTATTGTAGCAACACCCAGAGGCAATAGAGATGATGGCTGAAAGGACCAGACATGATATGAAGCATACCACAAAGAGTGGTGAGTGCAGTTAGAGAAATAACTACACTGACAAGTATCATGACAATAGTAATGAGTGAGAGAAGTAGAATGCCTGTCTCCAATACAGGCAGTGGGGGGCAGTAGGTGGATGGGGGGCATTGGCGATGGTAATGTTGCACTGGTGAAGGGGGGGTGTTCTTTTATGACTAAAACCCAACTACAAACATGTTTGTAATCGTGGTGCTTCAATAAAAATATTTAAAAAAAGAAAGAGTTCTAAAGTCTTTACAAGTAACAATACAGCTCCAGGAACAGCCACCATCTGTCATCAGGGCATTCTGGGGTTGCTGACTACAGTTCAGCATGTCTTCATACAGTAATGGCCACCCCCAGACCTCACATGCATTGATTCTTTTGTTCTTCCCTTGTCTTTATTCTTCTAGGTTGTTTATGTCCAATGTTATATCTTTGGGGATCACTTATACATATTGATAAACTCGTGGTTGCAATTGTAAGCCACTGTGAAATTTACCCTGTTAAATTTTTAGGAGTAATAATTTACTAATGCCTGATGCCTGATGATGAGGTAATTCATTCTATAAAAATATTTAACAGGTAGGAGAAGGGGCCATATGTTCTCCTCAAGCCAGGGGCAATTTCTGAGCTCTTAGCCAGGAGTAACCCCTGAGCATCAAACAGGTGTGGCCGAAACCCCCCCCCCAAATGTAAAAGGTAGGAAAAAAAATGAAGAAGAGTTATATAAATTGGCATAAAAATGTCCAAACTTGTCTGAATAAGTAGGGGAACTGTATATATAGACTATGAACCTGTTTTTGTTTTTCAATATTTCAATTCAACTATTTGTTAGTAGATGTTTAAATCAAAATAAAAACAAATTCAGAAACACATATGGTCAACTTTTATAGTATTGTGTGATTCTAATATTTAAAATTTACAAAATAAACCCAATTGATCATTTCTGGTAGCAGGGAAATTATAATGCTTGATAATATTCTAAAGACTGATAAGTCAGTCAGAGTATTTATCTGCTACCATAATGTTATTTTGTTTTTTGTTTTGTTTTGCTTTTCCTTTTTGGACCACACCCAGAGATACTAAGGGCTCACTTCTTTCTTTGCACTCAGGAATTAACTCCTGGTGGTGCTGACCATCTGGGATGCTAGGGATTGAACCTGGGTCAGCCACATGTAAGGCAAATAACCTACCTACCACTATACTATTGCTGTAGTCCCAACCCTGCCACTCCCAACTTTTACACCATGTTTCCTTCCTGCTCATGACACAGACCCAGGTGGTCTTTGTGGAGTCAAACTACAAAGTAAATACCAGTGAAGCTTAATGTCTAGTATTTTTTTTAATCCCAATATTTTTGGCCAAAGCAATAGCAATGTAGGTAGGGTACTTGCTTGTACACATCTAACCTGAGTTTAATCCTTGACACCTCATATAGTCACCCAAGTCCATTAGGATTAATTTCTGAATGTAGTGCCATAAGTAAACTCTGAGCACAGCTGTGACAAAAAAAAAAGACAAAACAAAATACTAATGTTTTCTTCTTCCCCCAGTGCATCATTTTGTATACCCATGTATTCTAAATGAGAGAACTTTCTAACTCTTCAAATGGAACAAACTACTCACATCATAGATGGTATATCATTAGAACAATGTGTTTTAAGCAATTAAAATGAATTTTCTGAGTAAATGACCAGAGTCTATGATTCAGAGAACACAACTGTTCTGAATAAGGAGATACTGTCAAGTTGGGTTTTAAGGGATTGGTTTGGTTTTTTGGTTTTTTTTAAGAAGAACTTTCTATGTGATTCTCAGAGTCTATGCAGTGACTCTCAGAAATACTTGGTCAACAGGCCAGTAATTAAATGCTAAGGTCTGAGATGCAATGCCAAGGACCCCAGAACCATGGAGGAGTTGCTGAGGTTCTCCAGGACTCCAACCATTGATACTCATAAGATGATGTGGTGCCAGAGATAGAGCAATTTACCATAATCCCTGTGCTATCTCTCTGGCCCCAGTGATTATTTTTGGATTTGAGAAAGAAGGAAGAAGAACTTTGATAACCCCTAGGAAGGTTTCCTACTGCCTCTCTGAAACTCCTGGACCTCCTGTAGACATTGATTAGATAAAGAATCCTTCAAAGGAATTGTCCAGGTTGACCACTTAGTGGTATGATATGGGAAGTCTTTGGAATAATAGCATTTAAAGTCCCTTAGTACAGACCTGCATTATTCTCCTAAATTGTGGGATCTGATTTCTAAAACTTTAATTTAATAAAGAAATTAAATAATCATCTCTTAGTACATAAGGAAATAAAAAACTTGGTGTGGTGGTTTGACTCCTTCAACTGGAAGTCGAGAGCCCAGAAAGAGCCTAAGTGAAATGCTGAGTGTAGCTACCACATTTCCCCATTGCCAAGTGACCATATACATTTCTGAAAAAATTACTTTGCATATCAAAATGAAATTCACTGAACTTTTAAGCAAAATGTGTGCAAACAATCAAAATGGCCTTAAATATGAAAAAATTAATCAATCAATAGGACCATCTTTATTGAGGTCCCTTTGTTGAAGTTGGTGAAGGAAGCACACTAATTCCAGCTGACATTTATCATGACATTTATTGTACCATGTGACAGGAGGAGACAGATCAGAGTTTGGGTTATCTGTGTGGCTGCCCAAAGCACTAATCCATGAGTGGCATTGAAAGGTCAAGGGGACAAATGGGAAATGCGTTGCCAGTTACTTGAGAATTTCACAGGATTCTTTCAGAACTGGCAAGCTGTTGAGAGAAAGCACACCTACCCACATAGGCAACACAAGATGGTATAGAGGGATTTGAGACCAAGTTGAGAAGGGCACCTTGAAACTAGGAGTTCTGGAAATGAAGAAAATGCCAGTTATGTAGGGAACCAAAATAAGAGTATTCCAGTACTTATTAATGCAAATGACCAGAACCCAGGCCTTTAGAAAAGAAAGTAAATTGGCTGAGGTTAGAGTACAGAGAACCAGGGAGAGAGATGTTTACACAGAACCATGGAACAGAATTTTCCTATGGTTGCCTTTACCTGGATCTCTGCCTGAAATGTATATTTCCTTGTTTTTACTTTAGGCCTTTCCTTCCCACATCTCCCCATGGCATGAGTACTTTCTTATCCTATGGCCTCTTTTGCCCTCATCTCTGTCTGTGATGAATACTTTCTTACTCTAGCTTTCATTTTCCCATTCTGAGGAAATGGCCCGCATCTGCCTAAGAAATGTATGCACTTCGTTTTTTCTTGCTTCTGGAGAAGTCTCTTTTCTCTCTTGACCATCTCCCTCCTTTGCTCTCTCCCTTGCTCTTTCTCTCTCTCATATATATATATACATATATATGTATATATATACATGTATACATATACCTATCTCTCTTTCCTTTTATTACCCAAATAAACTTGTTTTACTATAATGAAAATAATAAAAACGAGAGGGGGTGGTCCAGAAAGATTGAAAGATAGTACAGCAGGTAAAGCTCTTGGCTTTACATAAAGTCAACCATGTATGTTAACTGTGAGAATACATGGAATTTTTCCATAAGAGGAGAAGGTGAGGGGCTCTACAGCATAGTAAAGAAGGTAGGGCATTTGCCTTACACGCAGCTAACCTGGGATCAATCTCCAGCATCCTATATGGTCCCCTGAACTTGCCAGGAGTGATTCCTGCATACAGAGACAGGAGTAACCCTGAGCACTACCAGGTGTGGTTCCCAAACAAACAATTAAACAACAAAAAGAAGGTGAAAAAGAGTCAGTTGGCCAGTGAGTGAAGATTAGCTTCAGGAAGACAAGCATGACAGCAGAGAGAACAGACATGCAGCCATTAGTATAACATTAACCAGTAAAAAATAATAAAGGAGGCCAGTGGTGTGGGGAGGAAGGGTGTGAAAAAGAGAGTAGGCTGAATTTAGGGTGAGACTTCTGGTGAGAATCAGGAAGTAGGGTGAAGAAAAGATGGGAGATGAACTCTGTCTTCTGGGATAGTAGGAAATTTGCATCTGTGTAGAAGGTGGTTGGGGTGACCTTTCACTATTTTGTGGCAGATCTGAGGGTCAGGTTTTAGATAGGGAAATACTAATACTAAGTGGAAGCTGTATCTAAAACATTCAGGAGATGGTGTGAGGAAGCAGCTGGGTATCCAAATCTCTAGGGAGGCCTCTAAGAAGAGAAAAGAGTTGAAGATAGGGACCTGCCTCAGCAAGAAACCAAAAGGGGCAGAGTAGGATCCTCCAAGGAGAGACCTGGGCAGGGAGGCCCAGGGCTCAGGGCTGATCCCTGAGCAATGCTGGTGCCATGGCTAGCACAGTCCTGCCAAGGAGGCTGGGAGAGCAGCTGGTACAATCCAAGGGAATTCTTATAACTGATTCCATCCAGACATGACGAGTTGAAAATTCCAAAGGAAAGTCATGTTTCACTTCATCCATATTTGGAGTCTGGCTTTTATTTATTTTTTTTCATCACATGCAAAGTCTCATCTTTTGTTTGCTGCTAATTCTGCTTTACCACCTTTTTTTGAGCCATGAAATGCTGTTATGAAATTAAGAAAATCTATTTCCTCAGTCATTGAACCTCAAAACCTATTCAGGGGTTCTTTTTTCATTTGTTTTGGTTTGGGGCTTAACCTGGCAGTGCTCAGGGCTTACTCCTGGCTCTGAGCTCAGGAGTCATTCATGACAGGCTCAGGGTTCTATATATGGTGCCAGGAATTGAACCCAGGGTTGGCTGTGTGCAAGACAAGCACTCCACCTACTGGGCTATCATTCTGACACTTGTCCTTGGTTATATTTTATACTTCACACACTTCACACACACACACACACACACACACACACACACACACACACACACACAAACACACACATTCTCTCTTATAGTTAAACCCTTAACAATATTGTTAGTTATCTTCTAAACATTCCATATCTACCCCTTTCTCAGACCTCACTGCTACCATCATGTCTTCTCTTTCCTGGACAAGCAGAGCTCTTACTCACTGGCAGGCCTAGACCCAGCTAGACATGATTTTCTGAGGTAAAGGACAAATCAGCCTTCATAGAGCAACCACTGAGAAGGTAAAACCTCCTGAAAGGTAAAGCCAAGAGTCACTTGCCCTTAAAACCGGGAAGTGAAATGGCCCAATTGTTCACCAATAGGGAGCCAAAATCTAGCAGTATCCGCCCACATGGTGGAATGCTTTGCAGACAAATCAAAATGCTCCTGATCACGCTCTGCCAGCTTCAACACATAGCATCCAGAAGCCAGGAAGTGGGAAAAAAAAATGAAGTGTGAACATTATGTAACCATTTGTCAAAGGGAGTGGAAGAGAAAGAGTTTATGTGTATGTATGTGAGTGCAATTGCAAATGCTTATAATAGCTCTGTTAGCAAACACAACTCTGTGGTTCCCAGGAAAGGATGTAGGAGGGAAGGAATATGGTGGCAGGGAGATTTGGATACTTCTGGGTTTGGGATCAGATGACTACATGGCTGATTCAACAACAAATCCAACAAATCCAATAAATTAAATGCGTACATAAATTAACTTCCTCACTTCATTTAATCTAGTGCCCTCATCTTTTCTGACAAAGTCTCACCCCTAAACCAGGCCTTCTTTCCTCCTCTCATCTTCCAGTACTTTGTCACCAAATTCCAGCCCCTCTGCCTCCTCTTGAGTTCCCACTTGCCCAATTGTAGTGACTTCTTTTTGTTCATTTGTTTTTTTTTGGGGGGGGAGGGGGTCACAGCTGGCAGTGCTCAGGAGTTACTCCTGGTTCTATGCTCAGAAATCACTCCTGGCAGGCTCAGGGGACCATATGGGATGTTGGGATTCGAACCACCGTCCTTCTGCATGCAAGGCAAATGCCCTACCTCCATGGTATCTCTCCGGCCCTTGTAGTGACTTCTTATGCCTTTTCCTTATGCCTTATGCTGTTGCCTATGCCTCATCTCAAGAACCCTCCCTGGCATGTTATCCTGATCTCTACTCAGAAGTTTCTTCCTCACTGAGCAACCCTTGATTTCCTTTAAATGTCTTCCCTCACTTCCACCATTAAAATCCTTACCATGCTTTCCTCTTAGTAGTCACCACTCTCCCAAATCATGATGCTTTCTTGCTCATTGTACCTCTTACCCACTGTCCCCATAAGACACCAGAGTCTTGATGCCCAGAATTGTGCCTATTTATGAATACACAGTAAATATGTGCTCAACAAAGGATGAGTACCTGGATGAATAGCAGAGACTGAGTTATCTTTCTGCCACAATCACATTGTGGTTCTGACAGTTATGGAATTTATTAGGGAGCGTTGTTTGTTTTCTTGTCTTTTTTTTGGGGGGGGGGGCATACCTGGTAGTGCTCAGGGGTTACTCCTGGCTCTGCACTCAGAAATCACTCCTGGCAGGCCAGGGGTGGGATGAGGCATATGGAATGCTGGGGATTGAACCCAGGTCCTTCCTAGGTCGGCCGATTGCAAGGCAATACCCTGTCATTGTGCTATGGCTCCAACCCCTTCATCACAGTAATTCTGGGCAGGTCACACATCTCACTGGTTGAAGGAAGCCAAAGTGAGCTCAGGAGCACAGAAAACACATACCACAGTGACACCTACCCACAACCCTGGCTGAACATAATCTGCCTGTCATCCATTTGAGGACAAGATGTGACCAAGGGAGGTAACCAGGCCAGGAGGGTTGTCTCTGAGCCACAGGTTCCAACCTTCACTGCTGGGGATGACAGGGAAGATTCTGACTCCTCACTCAGTTGCTGAGCACAGCAGACTTTCTTGCCTGATTGTTTTCTAAGCCTGCAAGAGCCCCGGCCCCCCTCCCCTGGGAATGAAATCTATGCTTATAATCAACCACCACCATCATTTCCCTCTTTACCGGGAATTGGTCGTTTGTCTTTTTTTTTTTTGCTTTTCTTCTCATAAATGGTTGATATGTTTTTGGCCCCAGATACAGTATATAGAATTTCTAAATAACATCATCAAATTAAATGTGGTGACGCACTGACTTAGGGAAGTCATCCATCCGGTCGTTTCTTAAAAGCAATGAAATGGTTGATCAGGTTCGCCCGAGCCTGTTTATTTGTTATAACTGATAGAAACACCAACATTGAAAGCCAGGGAATTGAACTTGACTTCTAATGTAAGTGCCAAAACACAAAGTCGTTTTTGCAGATATCGCGTTCATATTTTATTTTCTCAATTTAGACTACAGACCGCAACAACAAGGGCTGGATTTGTAATGGCCTGGAGGAAGTAGTGAATCTCTGAAATTTGACACCAGATGTCACCTGCGTCCTGCTGCTCTCAGAGCAATCGGTGCTACCTGACATTTCAGGGCTCATACATTTTCTTTGGCTTAATAAAAATTCTTTGGGAGAACGTGTTGGCTCGTTGTAAAAGAACTCAGCCTCCCTTTGGCCCTCACATCTGACCTTGCAAATCCCTGAAATGCCCTTCAGAAGTCACGATCCCACTCTGTAGAGGGAAAACTGGAAGTTGGAGTGACCTCACACTGCCCAAGTTCCTGGATAAGGACCCCAGCTCTCTGTCGCCAAAGCTGTGCTCTCTTCCCTGTCCTTAGAGTTCAGTGTCACTGTAACCCACATCCTAAAAGTGCCAGTCGTGGAGAGTTAGCCTTCGGAGACCATCAAAACCGCTCAGATGAGAGGAGGAATGTCAGGCTGAAACAGATCAATAGAGACAGACTGGGGCTGAAATGCAGAATTTAAATGAGCAAAATGATGGTACACAAGCTCCCAGAAGCTGAATCCCCAGAGGGCCCCCATACCTTGTAACTCCCTGATGCTAAGTCACTGACATTTCAAAAACCTGATCCTTAACAGAATGTGCGTACTCGGTTCCTTTGTCATCTCCTCTCTGTGAAGTAGCAATCAGCTTTGTCATTCATTCTCAGAAAACCAGTCTGGGGTGTGTGTGTGTGTGTGTGTGTGTGTGTGTGTGTGTGTGTGTGCGCGTGCGCGCGCGGGGGGTGGGGAGGGGGGCTACAACTGATAGTTTGAGAATGTCTTTTTCTTACAAAATCTAGGGAACAAAGAGGCTGTTGTGTGCTCTTTGATTCTGTCTTCAGTACCTGCCATGTGTTCAGAGAATGTGTTCATATGAAGTTGGGGAGGACAGAGTGCAAGGCAGGGAAGGAAACTCAGTTTGGGGTGAGAGATATTAACATTTATGAGTCCCTGACAGGTACTTTATACATGTGGTCTTATCAAAGAGAAACAACCTGGCTCATAAGTCAGACCCTTCCTTCCAATTATACAGATGAGAAGACAGGCTGAGAAGTCACAGAGTCTAGACTGAAAGCAAGTCCATCTGACTGACACCAGTTCATTGTCCTGGGCATTCCCACTCCATGTTCCTTGTGCTGGCAACTTTCCCAGGCCCATTTCCAAGGTAAATCATCAGACTTGTATTCCTGAACCTCAATTTCCAATGTTAGAATTAGGCTGCTGGTCATTACAACAGGCTCAGATGAGTTGGTTTCATGCCACTGCTAGTGCTGGAGGTAGGTAGGAGTCAGGTAAGGGTGCTAGCACTGAGTGTCAGGATTTATGCTTGCGTAGAAGTCTAAGGGAAAAGCTTAGACCAGTGGTCTCAAACTCAATTTACCTGGGGGATGCAGGAGGCAAAGTCAGGGTGAGGCAGAGCTGCATAAGGGATTTCGCTTACAGAATATTCGCGATAAAAACTCGCATTAGTAAGAAAAAAAAATCACAAAAAGTTGCATTAAACATTTGCAGTTCTGTTCGGGGTATGCGGGTATACTGCGATATTTGAAGGCCAGCCACGGGCCACAATATTTTGTACGGAGTGCCGCAAACGGCCCGTGGGCCGAGAGTTTGAGACCCCTGGCTTAGACCATCTCTAAGATATTGGGAACCCAGAGAATAGCTCAGTGGCTTAGAGACCAGCCTTGCAACTATGAGGCTGTGGGTTTAATCCCCAATATCGCCGCTGTCTTGCATACAATCTTGGTGTCTATCCTGTTGGCACCCTCAAGTATATTCCAGCCAGCTATAAACATTACAATGCAGTGTGACTCTTAGAAAGTCCCACAACCAAAGGTAAAAAAAAAAAAAAAAAGTATGCAAGTATCAGAACCAAGTGAAGTCCCTCTGATCAAGCACCAGAATCCAAGGAAGGCAACTCAGGTGAGCACTATGGTCAGTATTCAGCCATCAGCAGCAGCACCTGTATACTCATCATCACAATGATGACTTTTTGTTTTTTGTTTGGTTCTTGGGTCACACCCGGCATCGCTCAAGGGTTACGCCTGGTCCCACGCTCAGAAATCGCTACTGGCAGGCTCGGGGAACCATATGGGATGTTGGGACTCGAACCAATAACCTTCTGCATGAAAGGCAAACACCTTACCTCCATGCTATCTCTCCGGCCACACAATGATGACTTTCAATTGTCATCATTTTGAATTGTGAATTGTGATCGCAAACCACAGTGTCTAAAAGAAAAAAAAAGGAAGAGAGGGAAAGGGAGAGAGAGAGAGAAAGAGAAGGAAGAGAGAGAGGGAGAGAGACAGAGAGAGAGAGAAAGAGAGAGAATTAAAAGTCTCCCACAAAGGCAGGCAGGGGAGAGGGTGGGGTGAGGTGCAGGGGTACAGAAACTGGGGCATTGGTGGCAGGAAATGTGCACTGGAGAAGGGTGTTGTACCATGTATAACTGAAACTCAGTCATGAACAGCTTTGTAACTGTGCACGTCATGTTGATTTGATCAAATAATTGATTTATTAAGAAATAAACTGCATTGCGGTAAGGCATTTGCCTTGCATGTGGCCAACACAGGACAGACCCTGGTTCTAATCCTGGCATCCCATATGGTACCCCCAAGCCTGCCAGAAGCAACTTCTGAGTGCAGAGCCAGGAGTAAACCCCTGAGTGCCACCAGGTGTGGAACACACACACACACACACACACACACACACACACACCCATGAACCCTGGGCCAAAGTAGTGGCGCAGCAGGGTGTTTGCCTTGTACGCAATGGTCTCCCAAGCCAGGAGCAATTTCTGAGTGCATAGCCAGGAGTAGCCCCTGAGCATCACCGGGTGTGGCCCAAAACCCTAAATAAATAAATAAGTAAATCCTCTTTTATAAGGTATTGATAATTGAATTTTATTTTTGTTTTTGTTTTTGTTTTTGTTTTGGGGCCACACCCGTCGGTGCTCAGGGGTTACTCCTGACTGTCTGCTCAGAAATAGCTCCTGGCAGGCACGGGGGACCATATGGGACACCGAGATTCGAACCAACCACCTTTGGTCCTGGATCGGCTGCTTGCAAGGCAAACGCCACTGTGCTATCTCTCCGGGCCCGATAATTGAATTTTAGACATATAATGCTCTAGTACCAATCCCATTACTATTATTCCCAACTTCCCTCCACTAGGGTTCCCAACTTCTCTTCTCTCCCAAGTCTGCTTCCTTACATTTTTAACTTCAGTGGTGGGGCCGGAGAGATAGCATGGAGGTAAGGCATTTGCCTTTCATGCAGAAGGTCATCAGTTCGAATCTAGCTTCCCATATGGATCCCCGTGCCTGCCAGGAGCAATTTCTGAGCATGGAGCCAGGAATTTCCCCTGAGCACTGCTGAGTGTGACCCAAAAACCACACACACACACACACACACACACACACACACACACACACACACACACACACAGCAAACAAAACTTCAGTGGTAGTTTGAACCTTACATTTACAATGTCATTGACTCTGTGGTTTGGATACATAGACCTACCACTCCTCTACACCACTGATGCACCTGAGGCCTTGACCTCTCCCCCAGCCCATTACTTCCCTTCCTCATCTTCTTACTTTACCCTCCTAGATTTCTTTCCTTCTCTGTCCTCCCTTTAGTGTATTGAGGGGGGGATAGTTAGTTGTTACAATTGCTGTATGCTTACTTCTGGCTCTGTGCTTAGGATCACAAATGGTGATGTTTGGGGAACTATACATTGTGCCAGGGACTGAAGCCAGATCATCTAGGTGCAAAGTAAATGCCTTACCTGCTGTGCTATCTCCTGGGTTCAGAAAAGGGAAGTTTTCCAAAGAAGTGCACATTAAGTAAAAAATAGTTAATATTGGGAAGGGTCTTTTTCAGAGAGATGCCAAAGGGTTAGAACCATTCTGATAGAACATCAACTAAGAGGAGTGGGAGCAATAGTACAATGGGTAGGTTCTTGCCTTGCACACATCCAAAGTGGTTCTAACTCCATCATTTTTTATGGTCCCCCAAGCCCCATCAGGAGCCTATTCCTGAGTGCATGAGCCAAGAGTTAGACCCGGGTTGTGATCCCGAAACAAACAAACAAAAATAATATCAACTAAGAAACTAAATTAAAATATTCTATTCCAATAACATAGAAATAAGAGAGCTTACCCAAGGCAGATCTTGGGGGTCTTATACCAAGAAGTTCTTTAGGGCCAGAGAGATAACACAGTGGGTAGGGCAATTTACCTTGCACACAGCCAACTCAGTACTGTCAGTGGTTTGAATCCAACATCCCATATGGTCCCGTGAGCCTGCCACGAGTGATTTCTGAGTGCAGAGCCAGCAGTAACTCCTGAGCACTGCTAGGAATGACTGAAAAACAAAAAACAACAACAACAACAACAAAAAGAAGTTCTTTATCCTAGAGGATAAAAAGCTTCTCCCTCTGGGGCACTCTTTTGTGGGGCTTTGTTCATTGGTCCTTAGTGGCTTCTTTCTCGAATTGGGATTCCTGATCCCTCAGCCCTTCTTCATCAATGGCTTCACAGACTCATTTCTACCATTTTTCTCCTCATCACTTGGCCTACATGGTTTATAACATTTGAAAAGTGACTCATACCAAAACCTGGGAGTTTACATCAAGGGAATTTTTGTTTGATTCTATTTGTACCATGAAAACTTCTCTCAGGGCCGAAGAGATAGCATGGAGGCAGGGCATTTGCCTTGCATGCAGAAGGACGGTGGTTCAAATCCTGGCATCCCATATAGTCCCCTGAGCCTGCCAGGAGCAATTTCTGAGTGTAGAACCAGGAGTAACCCCTGAGCACTGCCGGGTGTGACCAAAAAAACAAACAAAAAATAGAAAACTACTCTTCATGCCCCATTCCAGTCCCTCAACTGGGGTCTCATACACAGATGTTCAGTGCCCTGGGGAGAAGGAAATAAAGAAAGAGCTGGTGCACACAGGCAAATGGGGACTCGGAGAGAGTAAGGCCATTCTGATTTTGCCTACACTGCCAAGTTGTCCATCCTGAGTCCAGCTGGATGGGAGACTGGCTTTTGGAGGACAAAGAGCAGCCTGGCATTCAGTCAGGGCTCTATGTGCTGGCACTAAACTCAGGATATTTGAGGACTGTGACCTTCAGAACACTTCAATTCACAAGGTTCTTGGGCTCTCATTGGTTCAAGGTGGACTCAAATGCCTCTGGCGAAAACAGACACTGACTTATCCAGTGCAAGCTCTCCTTGCTAGTCCTCATTGTGCGTCAAAGTCATGTGAGGGAGAGAGGAAAGAAGACACCCAGAGACACTGCAAAGAATGACAAAATCCAGGGTCTCATCAGAAGAGGAAAGTGGGGGAAAAGGAAGAAATCCCTCCTTGTTAACAAGTACCCAGGTGCTTCTGATAGGGCTACCCAGCCTACCTTGTCTGAATAAGGAGCGGTCCCCACTTCTGAACATTCTGTAGAAAGAATCAAAAGGGGGCCAGAGAAATAGCATGGAGGTAGGGCATTTGCCTGGCATGCAGAAGGATGGTGGTTCAAATCCCGGCATCCCATATGGTCCCCCGAGCCTGCCAGTAGGTATTTCTGAGTGTAGAGCCAGGAGTAACCCCTGAGTGCTGCCGGTTGTGACCCCAAAAAATAAAAAAAAATTAAAAAAAAAAGAGTGAGAGAAACCCAAACTTTATCAATCTAAGGCAGGCTGGGGGGCAGTATGGGGTAGGTAGTATGGGATACACTTCAGGTGGAGGGAGGTCGATACTGGCGTGGGATTGGCCCTGACCATTGTATGTCTGAAACCCAGCTATGAAGGTCATTGAAACACAACAATTTCAATTAAATAAAAATTTTTGCTTTGGTTTTTGGGCCACACCCAGTGACACTGAGGTATTACTCCTGGCTATGCACTCAGAAATAGCCCCTGGCTTGAGGGACCATATGGGATGCCGGGGGATCAAACTGCAGTCCATCCTAGGCTAGAACTGGCAAGGCAGACACCTTACCACTTGTGCCACTGCTCTGCCCCCCTTTTTTTTGGTTTTTGAGCTATGAAACAAGTTCTGTACAGAGGACTGGACACTCTCCCCCTGGATCCTCCCAGAAACTTCACTTCATTCATGGCCCCCTTTCCCCATTCATGGCTTTTTAAAAAAGTAGTACATTGAATTATTCAAAACATCATTGTTAGTAGACTATATTATAAATAAAGTGAGCAATAAGGAGTGAGGCAGGAAGCCATTCTGATGAGACTGAGGGGCCGGAGAGATAGTACAGCAGCAGGGCATATTCCTTGCAAGCAGCTGATTCAGTTCTAATCCTGGCATCCCATATGGTCCCCCATGCCTGCCAGGAGCAATTTCTGAGCTCAGAGCCAGGAGTAACCCCTGAGCGCAGCTGGGTATGACCCCAAAACAAAACTGAATAAAAAATGAGGAAAATGAGAGTTAGAATTATAATGCAGCAAGTAAGGTACATGCTTTGCACTTGACCAACCCAAGTTGGATCCCTGGCATCCCATATGGTCTCTTGAGAGCTGCTAGGACATGATTCCTGGATTAACCACAAGCAAAATTAATCCCTGAACATTGTCAGGTATGATTCAAAAACAAAACAAAAGTAAAAATCAACAAATAAAAGAGGAGACTGAGGTTGAGAGTATGAAACTGACTCAGCATCACAGAATCCCAAATGCCTGGACCTGGTTCTGGACACTAGGACCACCATGTCAAGCATCCTTTTCTAGGGGTGATGCTGCTATTTACTGAAATAAAATATGTCAGGGGAAAGAGGAGGATCAGGGAGAAGTTTGGGGGCCACACTGGCAAGGGTTCCTAAGAGCAGAAGTTGGCCCCACATAGAAGCTAGAGGAAGACAACCACAGTCAAGTTGTTCTTATAGAGGCTTGGGTAGTCTTGAGCTAGTAGGGTTTGTACTTGTGTGTGAATATTATAAGAGGAAATAGCCACACATGGATGTGTTGCCTAACATGTGGATAAGAGCTGAGTTCTGGTAACAAATGATGACCGTAAGTGCCGTTAGTGAGTTCCTCACAGGAGGACCTGGGAGAAAGTGGGTGCAGCCATCTTGGTTTTTCCAGGAGAACTCTGAGGCCATGGATGGGGATGCACCAGAGCCAGTACCTCTGGTTCAGTGCTCAGAGGATCCAATTTCCACCTCGAAACTATGGGAAAGATTTTATGCTTTACTGAGAGGACCTGGGCACTTGAATCCTGTGCTCACATATACTTGTCTGATTTAACCCAAGGAAGAAAGGGGCATGTTCCTCAGAATTGGTGCAAACAACATAGGGCCAGGGGCAATATAACCATAGTCACCAATGACTATGAATTACAATTCTACTCTGGTGGAGAGGCCAGGATGACTGAGCTGGAGGGGAAGGTTCGTAGACACAAATTGGGAGAAAGGTTGGCCGCAGCCTGAGCCTGCAAACTTAGAAGGCCCAGGGCTTCTTCCCATAGTGCCTTGAGTGAAACAACTGAACCACAGCTGAACTGAACTACATTCTGAGGATGACTATAAACAGAGTCCATAGCTGCTCTTCAGGCTTCTTCTCCATACCCAGCTCAGCCCCACAGGTTCTGGGATGTTCCAAAACCTCCTGTATAATTTCTCCAGTTCTAATCTAGGCAAATAAGGGATCAGAGCAGAAGAAAGGCTGGATTTATACTGTGCTTCCCTTTTGAAAACTATGCATTTCAGGCATGAGGCATTTACACTGAGGAAGTATCCTAGGTGAGCAGAATGGCTCAAGTGGGCCCAAGTGGCCTCTTCAACAGAGACTCCATTGTCCATGATTGCACACTGTTGGCAGCCTCTCAGGCCAGACTGAGGAAATGTGGCATCAAAGGTGTGTGTTTAACATGGCTACAGAAGTTGCCCTCTTACTCCTCTGCAGATGGGCTGAGGGGCCTGCCACTGGCTCTGAAAACTATCTTGCATGTTTTTACACAGGCCTGATAAAGGGCTTATTCCATCACTCTATCAAATCTCTACTCAAACACCACTTCTTCAGGGAAGTCGCCCTAACATTTCTAGCCAACATGGTCACCAATTGCCACATGATTCTACTCCCTTGTTTCAGTGTTTTTTTCAAGGGGAGAATGCCCTGAGGTTACTCTTGTCTATGTGCTCAGGAATTAGTCTTTGTGGGCTCAGGGGACCATAGGAAATACTGAGTATTGAACCAAAGTTGGCTGTGTGTGAGGCAAGCACAGTGTCTACTGTACTATCTCTCTAGTCCCCTCATTGCCTATTTTAGTTTGCCATTGTTCAACCTATTTGTTTATTACATGATACCCACCCCACATTTATTCCACCAGAATGCAATTTCCATGAAGGCAAAGTCAACCTTGTACACAAGTAAATCTTCAGCTTCTAGAGTAAGAATATACCACAGGACAGAGGCTCGGCTGGGCCCAGAACACTCCGAATGCCAGGATTTCTTGGTGTGTTTGCCTGGTATGTTGGGGGCTCTGGGCAGGACAGCTAGCCATAGGACCCCTGGGCTGACCACTTAGTCCAGGGGAACAAGATTCCCCCCACACCAGGCGGGTCTTCAGGGCCACGCCTGGTTAATCGGGCCCTGGGGGGAGGGCCCTGGGGGGAGGGGGTGAGAAATTCCTCCCTAGGCATCCAAAAACTACAGAGGCTCGGCTGGGCCCAGAACACTCCGAATGCCAGGATTTCTTGGTGTGTTTGCCTGCTGTTTAACAAGGAATTTTGGTGGAAGAGTCCCCCAGTTTAATGCTTATGATTGAATCATGTCAATGGAATCATTGTAATTGTTCTTATGGCCCCCATATGTGCCAATAACACCATGTGGCATTGCTTCTTATTTGCATAGGCACATTAAAATGGGAAAATAGGGGGCCCGGGCAGGTGGCGCTGGAGGTAAGGTGCATGCCTTACCTGCGCTAGCCTAGGAGACGGACCGCGGTTCGATCCCCCGGCGTCCCATATGGCCCCCCAAGCCAGGAGCGACTTCTGAGCGCATAGCCAGGAGTAACCCCTGAGCGTTACCGGGTGTGGCCCAAAAAACAAAAAAAAAAAAAAAATGGGAAAATAGTATAAATACAAATAAAATCCTATCTAATAGAGATTGGAACACACAAACCTTGTAGTGCAAAGGGACCTTACACCCTGAACATTGACATAACGACCTGGCACAGACCTCAGAAGAAAGGGCATATTCCATTCTCCCCTGAACCAGGAAAGCCATCCACGAAACATCCAGGCTGGTCTATAACATCACCTGGAAGCAATCCTCTACCACGGAAGACCTACACTGCTCAGACTTCGACCTGCTCAAAAGAGACTTCCCTTAACACTGAGAAGACTTAACAACAACAACGACCTGCTTACAGGACAGGGCTCCCTGCATTGCCCTTTGATTGTGAGGTGAAAGGAGAGGATGCTCCACGTCCTGACTTCAATGTAAGATATGCAGATTCCAGGATCTTTAATACAGAAACATGATACCAACAACAGAGACTGTGTGAAAAATAAAAGTGTGTTGGCACTACAGACAATGTATTGGATTGGACGATCTAGCTTGCTTGGAGCCTAGACTTGGTCTTGTGCCAGGAAACTTCAGGGGTCTGGTCTCTTTGTACTTAGGCCAAGGTTATTTCTTTCCATGTCCCTCATATTTTGATGGGCCTATGCAAACAACAATTGCCACTCTAACACCATTCTTACTGTGCTCCTTTGACTCTAATCCTTAAAAAGAACTCACTTAAAAATTGAGGTTAACTTAAGCTAATATGCATGTATATGGAAATGTAAGAAAATACTATGCCTGTAATGTTTAAGGAGTTACATAAGTTTTATGGCTTTAGATTGCCTTGTGTACTGTTAAGAAATATTATAATGTGTTACAATCTGGGGACTTGAGGGACAAAGTAATTGTACATGGATTCTGTCTTATTTATCTTAATGTTCTTTGGCTGAAATTTCAAAGTTAAGATATCAGCAAGGGGACTTCTGAGAATTATGTTATGGGTGATTGTCCTTCCACTGTAACTTTACCTTGTCCTCTTACTTTGCACCCTTGTTCTCATAATTAAAAATAAAATAAAAAAAAAAAGAATGTACCACAGTCTGAATAGATCTTTCTCAAATGAATGAATGAGGCCTATGATGATATTCTTTACTGAAGTAACCAGTTGCATCAGGAGGTGTAGACAAATTTGGAATTATTATCCTGGGGTCAGGGATCAGATCTGGCTTTTTGTAGATTAGAAGTATATATTCATCATTCATTCACTTGTTTTGCTTTGGGCCACACCCAAGATGCTCAGGGGTTCTTCCTGACTCTGTGCTCAGAAATTGATCCTGGGGGGACCGGAGAGATAGTACAGTGGCATTTGCCTTGCAAGCAGCCGATCCAGGACCTAAAGTGGTTGGTTGGAATCTCGGAGTCCCATATGGTCTCCCGTGCCAGCCAGGAGCTATTTCTGAGCAGATAGCCAGAAGTAACCCCTGAGCACCGCCAGGTGTGGCCCAAAAACAAAAAACAAAAAACAAAAAACAAAAAAAAAGAAAAAGAAAAAGAAAGAAATTGCTCCTGGCAGGCTTGGGGTAGCATATAAGATGCTGGGAATCAAACCCAGGGCAAATACCCTACTGCTGTGCTATAGCTCGGGCCCCTCACTCACTTTTTAATATTTAAAAAATGTCATGCAAGGCTCTAAAGTAGGCACTAGTGAGTGTGGGGTTTCGAAGTTGAATTTAGAAGCTTTTTGAGAACGTTTTACGTTTTATTTTCATTTCATTTCTTTTTTTTTTTTTTTGGTTTTTGGGCCACACCCTGTGACGCTCAGGGGTTACTCCTGGCTATGCGCTCAGAAGTTGCTCCTGGCTTCTTGGGGGACCATATGGGACGCCGGGGGATCGAACCGAACCGAGGTCCGTCCTAGGCTAGCGCAGGCAAGGCAGGCACCTTACCTCCAGCGCCACCACCCGGCCCCCTTATTTTAATTTCTAAGATAAATATAGTTGATATCAAACTTTATATTTACGTAAACAAAAATAACCTTTTTTTAGTGTATCGCAGTCATCCTCAGGAGACATATAATGATTCTTTAAAGATGGCATATGACCTATCAGAGTCAGTGAGTTGTGAACAAATAGCTGCAGAAATTTCTGGAAAGGTGAAGCTGTCTTCTTTCTTTTTTATAAATGTTACCAGACTCTACCTTCTCTCTTCCTCTAGTGTAAACAGTATGAAATCCCAGACAGTGAAGCTAATTGTGTATACAAGAGAACCCAGACTATCTTGTGATGGAAGAAATCATGAAACAGAGAAAGAAGTTAAATAATACAGAACATGATATCAAAAGAAAGTATATACCATTGGTGATGTCATTTGAGCTACTGAACTTACTTGAACTTATATTTAAGATCTGGTCCTATAAATTTCCTTTTCTGTTGTTTTGTTTGTTTGTTTTGTTTTTTGTTTTTTTTTTTTAGTTTTGATTATTTGGGCCATAGTCAGTAGTGCCCAGGGCTTCTTCCTGACCCTGCACTCAGAGATCACTTCTGTAGTGGTCTTCTGGTAGTTCTTGAGAGATCATGTGTGATGCCAGGGATTGAACCCACATTGTCCACATGCAAGGCAAGAATTTACCTGCTGGGGCCAAGAGATAGCATGCAGGTAAGGCATTTGCCTTGCATACAACAGGACGGTGGTTCGAATCCCAGCATCCCATATGGTCCCCTGAGCCTGCCAGGAGCAATTTCTGAGTGTTAAGCCACGAGTAGCCCCTGAGTGCTGTTGGGTGTGACCCAAAAACCAAAAAAAAAAAAAAAAAATTACCTGCTGTGATATCTCTTTACCATCACCCCTTTTCTGTTTAAGATAGTTTTAATGGCTCCCGGAGAGATAGCACAGCGGTGTTTGCCTTGCAAGCAGCCGATCCAGGACCTAAGGTTGTGGTTCGAATCCCGGTGTCCCATATGGTCCCCCGAGCCTGCCAGGAGCTATTTCTGAGCAGACAGCCAGGAGTGACCCTTGAGCACTGCCGGGTGTGGCCCAAAAACCAAAAAAAAAAAAAAAAAGATAGTTTTAATGGAATTTTCTAAAGATTTTGTGATCAGTAGAAAAAGTCATGACAGTATTATGAATTCCCTACATCCTAATATTGGATGAAGGTATATTTGTTTCAAATCTTGGGGCACTACTTTTATTTTCTGGCTCTCTCAGTCCTCTTTTGAAAAATGCCAATAACTCTTATGCCCACCAACAATATATACTTAGCATATATATACTTATCTTACTAAAATACTAGGTGACTAATAAGAATGGTCATTTATTGTATCCTGATTGCAAGGGATGCATCAGGAACTTATTCCTTGCCCTGTGAGTAAGTTCATTCCTTATCTTCCTTGTTCTGTTTCTTGTGCTCAGTCATACAGATGTCAATAGTGATTGTGCAGCTGAATGGAATCACTTCCCTCTATCTACCAGAAACACAAAATCAGTTTTATTCCCTAAGGCTCCAACACACTTTGTTTTCCTATCAAGATCCCCAAAATCCCTTTGGTCTATGTTGCTACTGTTTGCATTCCTGGTTTATTGTTCTCACTTTACTCAGAATCGTACTAATACCCAGCACAAGACCTGGTATATAGTGGGTATTTAATAAGACTTTGATATACATGATTCAATTAATATCTATAAAATATAAATAAAATTCTCAAAACTCTCATCCTACCTGTTTTCTCAAATCTAAAATGAGGACAATAGTTGTCTACTTGTATTGCTTTCCTTGTCCCTGGTTGCCTTCTCTATTGCCTCCACAGGCTCAAGACTGTGTAACCCCAGTGCTCTTTTCTCATGCTTGCTCACCCATTCCTCTGGTGGGATCTTGAAGCCAATGGTGATTAAAGGACTAAAACCCCCGCAAGCTAACAGCTGATGTGGCAGCATCCATCATTGGCTTCCTGTTGTTGCCTTAGCTTTGCCTATAGATGAGATTGAAATACACTATTAAGTTTGATGCTTCACTGGAGGGCCATTCTGTGCCTTCAGTAATAAGATTTGGCAGTTCTTTTCTATTCTCTGCTGGGGCTGGAACTGAGCCTGTTGGTTCCAGGCATCTGATTAAATTGTCCACTGAATTTGTCTTTAATTCTCAAATATGAGTAAAACCAAGTCATTTGGGGAGCAGTTTCCTTCACCCACTTCTGTACCAGTTAGAAATGTGTTTAGAGCAAGAAACAAAAAATGTGAATATAGTGGGTATAAACTATAGTTTGCTTTTATTTTTTTTTCTTTGGTTTTAGGGCCACATCTGGCAGTGCTCAGGGGTTCCTTCTGGCTCTATGCTCAGAAGTCGCTCCTGGCAGGCTTAGGGGACTATACGAGATGCCAGAAATCCAACCTGAGTCTGTCTGGGTCGGCTGTGTGCAAGGCAAATGTCCTACAGCTGTCCTATCTCTCTGGCCCTATTGTTTGCTTTTCTAATATAACAAGACCAGAAGTAGCTGGCTGTTGGTTTTGATTCAATGATTCAACTATGTTGGGATAAGTGCCACCATGATCGCCACTTTTCTTTCATGTAACAAAAGTGCTGCCATCATGCCTGTGTTCAAGGCAGAGGGAGGAAATAGTTTCCAGCACCCCAATCCCACACTAGACCCAACTCAGCAGGCCTTAACATAGGTGTCATAAGTCAGAACAGCATCATCAGAATTTAGAAGAGAAAGTGGGGAACAGGACTACTGAAGCTAACTTAGACCAACTAAGGTCCACGCAGGTATCTGAGCATAGGGCCTTCCTGAGTATGTGTGCATCAACTTTCTTCAGACATTAATATTCATTATCATTACTAGTCATACTTGGGGTTGCATTTATAAATGTTTTTAGAAAGGAGAGATAGTCCAGCAGGTAGGGCACTTATCTTAGAGATGACGAACCCAGATTCAATTCCTAGCATGATAGACAGTTCACTAAACCCCATCAAGGCTGGCACAGAGTCAGGTATGGTTCAAAGAAAAAAAAAAGAAGGAAAAAGAGAAAAATCAATTCACACAAAGCATCATGAAAACTGCAAACTTCAATAAAATGTAGGCATTTTGGATAAGCAACAGCCTTGTAAGCACCACCCTGAAAGTATTATCCAACCCTGTCTCAAAATCTACACAGTCTCATGCCCTGGTGGTTCAGAACCAAGATCACCGGGTTGTGTTTTTCTTCTCTGCTCTCTTCTCTCTCCTTTCCTGCTGCATCTCTAGAGAAAACCACAATTTTTCAAAAAGTGCTAACATCTAAGGTAGGTAACTTTAAGTTTTCTTTTAGTTCCCTGATCCTGGCCAACACATGAGCCCTTCCCTTCCACCTTTAGTGAGTTATCAAAGTGTTTTTGCAAACAGAGTTCCCCATTTATCATCCTGATCAGAAAAATACTGATGCCGCCTATCCATGAGATTTTACTTTGTTTCCTGCCCAAATACAGAATTTGTGGTTGTGAACAACATTCCTGCTCTTTCTCAGGGAGCTTCAAAGGTAAAGGAATGACAAGGATACAGATGTTTCTCCTGGATCATGAAGGATAAAAGAATAATAGCTCAAATGCAGCATCTATAAACTAGAAGACACTTTTTTTTTTGGTTTTTGGGTCACACCCAGCAGTGCTTAGGGGTCACTCCTGGCTCTACACTCAGAAATTGCCCCTGGCAGGCATGGGGGACCATATGGGATGCCGGGATTCGAAGCACCATCCTTCTGGATGCAAGGCAAACGCCTTACCTCCATGCTATCTCTCAGGCCCATAGAAGACATTTTCTATATCACTCACTGAATCTCTGCTCTAGTCTTCATTCTCTGCTTCTCTTTATTTTTGTGCTTCTCTGCCATGGCCACCAAGTCACAAAATTATTATACCTCTTCTATTCAAGAAATCAGTCCAGGTATCAGATAGTAAAGCTGGGTAGGACATTTGCCTTGCATGCAGCCAACTTGAGTTCAATCCCCGGGACCCTATAGAGCCCTCCAAGCCCTGCTAAAAGTGCTCATTGAGCAAGAGCCAGGAATAAGTTCTGAGCATTGCAAGATATGATCCTAAAACCAAAGTAAATAAGTCCAAAACATAGTCCCACATCTGCATTCCCAAAAAAGAAATGATATTGCCCTTGTACTCATCAACCTTTCAATACTTAATCTGGACTCAAAGAATTATAAAGCCCCAAACAATTCAATATTTCTATTCAAGCAGTCATGGATAGATAGATGGGACATTATATCCCTTTTCAAAGAGTTGGTGATGGCCTGGCTATAGAGTGGTGTGTCTTTTTATCTCTATAGCTTGTCAGTATCTAGGCAGCTGAACTCATGTCCACAAAAGAGAAAACCATCCTGACATCTCTCAACAATCAGTAGAACAAAGTTTACTCATGCATGGTAATTGGTTTAATTATAATGTAGACTAGCTAACAAATTCAACCACTTAGACAAAATGAACAAATTCCAAGATGAACAAAATTAGCACAATCAAAGCAAGATGAGAGAGAAAATATGAGTAATACCATAACTGTTAAAGACATTCAGTTTGCTATCATAAACCTTCCCACCAAAATGACTTTGGGGCTAGAGTGTTTCACTAGTGAATTCTAACTATCTCTATATGAACTTCCTGTATGCCTTTTCTAGAAACTAGAAGGCAAGAAAACCACTTTTCATGCTCTTATGCAACTGGAGTTTGGATGCCTTTCCTTTAATTGATCCAAGTGTTCTTGGGCTAGCTTCTAAGTAGAACTGAGTTTAGTTGGGGATGGATCCTGGGCTCAGCCCCACCCATGCTAGGTGATATGGATCTGGAGCCAGGAAGCAGAGCATTGCTTCTCACATCAGTGGGTAGATTCCTCACTGGGGCAGAGACAGAAACTTAGTAGGTAGCCCAGTTCTGTAATAGAACTTCGGAAATTACTTTGGAAAAGTGAACTAGAGGCTGTCACTTTCATCCTTCAAATATAGCAGGAAAATTAGAAGCAGAAGTGAGAAACTAGAAGTAGGACTTCTGAGTGACCCAAGTTAGTATATGCACAAAGATGAAGAGGTCATAAATCATAAGGTTATGAGCAGAACGAAGCAGAAGAGCAGGACTAATTTGGTTGTTTGAGCAGGGATGGGACAAAGGCCACAGACCCAATTAGCAAATGTCTATATGGGACTTAAAACAAAATGCATTCATCACTGATTGTACCATGCATTCGTATCTTAGCAACCACTGTGTATGTGAGATGAGAAATTTGCTCTCATAGACTCGGTATATTCTGTATATAACCTATATAAACTCTCTGTGAACTGTGTCTAGGTTCAACTCAATCTGGCATTAGCCAGGTCAAGTCCACATGTATAGTTAAAGCTGGCCCCCCCTCTAATCACTTAAGTGTTTTGTCTATTTCTTGGTAAGACTTCTGTAACCTTAACACTCTTGTATGCCACTTCATACTCCAATATGAAGTTTCTTTGCATAATTCAGCAAGAGCAATGTTCCCTGAAGCTGACTAAATTAAATTATTCTTCAGGCCCAGACCTTGAAATTTCCTCCTCTTGGAAGATATCCTGGAGTACACAAACCTTCATTGAGTCCTCTTTCCTCGAGCTCCTGCAGTCTTGCCCATCTGGTTTTCTTTAAAAAAATTTTTTTTGAGCTCTCAAGTCATTTACAGAATCTGTGAGGTCTCCGAGTGCAGAACTTGTAACCACATGGATAGTGTCATATCTCTGTGAATGGCTGGTGAGGTGAGAGCTAAAGACCAAGTTCTAATGAGTTATCTCTGAAACAGGAGAGTTATTAAGAATTTTGTTGGTTTCAGAGCCACACCTGTTGATACTCAGGGTTTATCCTGACTTTGCATTCAGGGATCATTTCAGGTGGGCTCAGGGGACCACATCCTCAGTTCCCATGAAAGAAAAATGTTGGATTTGGGGGAGGTTGTTTGTTTGTTTTGGGGTCACACCCAGCAGCTCTCAGGGGTCACTCCTGGCTCTATGCTCAGAAATCGCTCTTGGCAGGCTCAGCTGACCATATGGGATGCTGGGATTAGAACCACCATCCTTCTGCATGCAAGGCAAACACCCTACCTCTATACTATCTCTCCGGCCCCAAAGAAAAATGTTGTAAGAAAAGTTTCTTTATGATCTATCACAGTGACAAATGCAAGAGCAAGAAGTCAACTGGTGTTAACTGTTAGCCTTTTACCAACAAATAAAACATCCCAAAGTTCAGAGCTTTGAACAATTACTTATTTGCTCAGAAGTCTATGAGTCAGAATTTTGAACTAGAGGGCTGGAGAGAAAATATATTGCGGGTGAGCCACTTGCCTTGCACTTGACTGACCTGGGCTTGATCCCCAGCATCCCATATGGTCTCTCCCATTTGGGGCGGGGAGTGAGTTACACCCGGCAGCGCTCAGGGGTTACTCCTGGCTCTATGCTCAGAAATCGCTCCTGGCAGGCTCAGGGGACCATATGGAATGCTGGAATTCCAACCACCATCCTTCTGCATGTAAGGTAAACGCCCTACTTCCATGCTATCTCTCTGGCCCCAGTCTCTCCCTTTCTAACCTCTGTCACCTCTAGAAGTGATTCCTGAGTACAGATCACTGCAAGGTATGGCCCCCCTCCAAAAAAAAATTTTAAGAAAAAAAAGAAAGAAATTTGGACTGAGTTTGACCAGAATCTCTGTCTCACATGGAATTGCCTGGTATTATTGTAACTCTTATGGGTATTCAAGGATATAATTCAGTGAAAGAGAACGTGCTTTGTATACAAATGCATAAGGTCCTGGATTCAATCACTGTCAGGCAAAAAGACAACAACAAATGAGTCAAGGATTCCAATGTACTGGTTGAGTCTCTCCATGAGGTGGAGGTTACATCTGGTTTGTTCACATAGAGCAGTATTGTCAAAGGTAAGAACAAAAGCTAGAGGGAATAGAGAGAAAGTGAAATAAAAGCCAGGCATCATTAGCAATTATTGTGCACTGGCCCACTCCCCAAGCTTGGTCTGTTCTTGTTAGGAACTGAAGGCTAAGATAGACAGAATGGGGGGGGAGGGGAATGAGCAGAAAATACAACCCTAAAATTCAGAATGCTGGCACAAATGTGGAAAACTGCTAAGGCAAGGGTCCTGAGACTTTTTATTTCTGTTTTCCCCCAAGAAATAATCCCTTTAGACGGCCATAACAAAGATGTTTGTCTCAATGCATTGAGACCCTCTGATGTGTAAATAGGTTTTAGTCCTGTTAGATTAAGAGAAGCACCTGATCAAAGACTGTTGTTCTCTTTCCTCTAACGATTCTTGAATCAAAGCAATAAATATTGAAAGTGGAGAGCAATCCATGAAGCTGTAAGCCCCCTGATCCCATGCTTTCTCTTTCTTTTTTTAAAAGCTTTACTTAAACAACAAGGTTTACAAAGTTGTTCAGATTACAGTTATTTCAGGCATTCAATATTCCAACACCAATCCCACCACCAGTGGTCACCAGTGTGACCTTCCCTCCACCATGTTTCCCACTAACCCACTCCCAAGCCTGCCCCCCTTAGCAGATACTGAATAAATTATGCTATATTGCTTGTTACAACAAACTGGTTAATGGAATTATTGAAACATATTTCAGTAAAAGAAAATTAATGAAAATTGTAATACCTCACAATGAAATCATTAAAGTCACTGTCTAAGGGTTCACAAAACTGTTTGTTTCTTGAGCTTATTTGCCTTCTATGCTACTCTTCCATCTAATTTGGTGTACTCCTCTTGGGCTGTCAGTCTTGTGGAAGTTGGAGGTGTCACAAGGTCAACATTCACTCCAGGAACTCTAGTGTCTGTAGAACTGGATGAGCTTTAGTGACTTGATTTACATCTCTTCCAAAATCAGTTGTGAAGCTGTGAAGCCATGAAGTTGGACTATTGCTGACATGCTGTGAGATATTGGTGTGGCTGCTGGAATAAGAAGAGGGAGGGGAGTTTGTTCACCCCCATTCTTAGACAGCGCAAAGTTCTCAGCCCAAAAACCAGTGTGCCTGGAAATTTTCATCTGCTTGGTGTCTGCAGAAATTAATTGTGAACTAGTGAAATTGGACTGTTTGCCTGGTTTGCGTGACAGCAGGGTGTTTGTTCTTCTCTTATTTTTGTCTCATTTTCTTCTTTCTTTCTTTCTTTCTTTCTTTCTTTCTTTCTTTCTTTCTTTCTTTCTTTCTTTCTTTCTTTCTTTCTTTCTTTCTTTCTTTCTTTCTTTCTTTCTTCTTTCTTTCTCTTTCTTCCTTCCTTCCTTCCTTCCTTCCTTCCTCTTTCTTCCTTCCTTCCTTCCTTCCTTCCTTCTTCCTTCCTTCCCCTTCCTTCCTTCCTTCCTTCCTTCCTTCCTTCCTTCCTTCCTTTCTTTCTTTCCTTTCTTTCTTTCTTTCTTTCTTTCTTTCTTTCTTTCTTTCTTTCTTTCTTTCTTTCTTTCTTTCTTTCTTTCTTTCTTTCTAAGCACCATGATTACAAACAGTATTATATTTGGTTTACAGTCACAAACAGAGCATACCCCTTCACCAGAGTAACATTCTCCTCTCCCAATGCCCCCCTCCCCTCTTCCCATCCCCTGCCTGTATTCGAGACAGTTCTACTACAGTTATTTGTTTTTAAGTTTAGTAAACTTTTTTCTTTCTTAAAGGATAAGTGTTAAAGAAAAAATACAATAATAAAGGTGTGACAGTGGCAATCACCGTTGTTTGCATAGGTCTAGAAAAATATTGAAAAAACGAAAAAAAAAAATCTTGGCCTGATTACAAGAAGGTCTCACCCCAGAAGTTTATTGGCATAAGACTGGCTCTGGGCTCTAGGCATACCAATCTGTTCAACCCGAGTTAAACAAACTTCATGTTCCCAGTGAAACTTTTTCACACGTTAGCTATTGTTGGTATCAAGTTCCTATATTTAAAGATTCTGGATTCTTTCCATTTCTTTCATCGAAGTCAGGCTGATGTGAAGCATCCTCTAGTTTCAGCATACCATTAGATGAGGAGCGATCTGCCCTGCAAGCAGGTTGTTGCTAAGTCGTCTGGGTGTTGAGAGCACTCTTTGGAGTAAGTCAATGCCAGAGCCGTGGTAGGTCTTCCCTGGTAGAGGCTTGGATCCTGGTAATGTTATATACAATTGTGGTTGTTTCCATAGATGGTATTCATTGTACAGGGGTGTATGGGCGATTCCCATTCTTCTGAAGCCTACGCCAAATCATTATGCCAATGTTCTAGTTATAAGGCCTAATTGCATTACCAAATTTGTGTTCCCATCTCTGTTACACAAGAACTTGTTTACATATGTATTATTTCCCCATTTTTATGTGCCTATGCAAAAAAAAAAAGAGAGAGACAATGCCACAAGATATTGTTTTGTCTCATTTTCTTACTCCACCACAGCACCCCTGATTTGACCCTATTCTTTGGGGCTTTTCACAACATGTTCTCATCCTAGATACAGCCCACTTTCATTCAAGGTTTTTTTTTTGTTTTGTTTTATGTTTTTCTTTATCAACCACCTGAGGGAACACACATGCAAAGACCAAGCTATACAGAGTTAGAGTTATATAGTTCAGTTATATAGTTCAGGGATCAGTATGAAGTGTGTGGCCAGGCAGCTAAGAGATCTGGAGCCCCTTAGAAGACCTAAAACTAAGCATGTGGCCCATCAGGCTCATAGGAAGTGGCCCAGTCTATCTTCAAGCAAATGCCTAAGGAAATCATTGCATGTTTCAGATGAGAAAAAGCAATGTACCTATCATCACACTAGAGTCAGACACATGGCACAGGGACCTTTTTCAGTATATGCAGATAATACTAGGGGTTGAACTCTTGTGGGCTGTTTGCAGCCCTCCGTACAACATTTTATGGTCCTGCCCTAGAGGAATCTTTTTTTGTTTTGTTTTGTTTTAGTTGTTTGGGTCACACCCCCCAATGTTCAAGGCTTACTACTGACTTTGCACTCAAGGATCACCCCGACTTTGCCTCCTGTGGCCCCCAGGTAAATTGAGTTTGAGACCCCTGATGTAAAGTAAATGTTTTTAACCACTGAGCTATCTCCCAAGCCCCAAGAGAGAGGATACATGACCAAGAGGGCCCAATGGCATTTCCTTAGTTCTTTAGAATCAGGAATTATTTTAGGTCATACCATCCTGTTGGCATCCTCCACTAAGCAGTGAAGAGGGTCCTTCATTCTCTCGTTACAAGACTGTAAAGATGGAAATGTAAAATGGTCTAGCCTGCTGCTTCCTGGAGACAGCCAGAAAACTGAAGACAGCATGTAGAGAAAGAGCAAAGAAAAGAAAGCTTACAAATCTTAGGAGCTTAGGGTTATTCCTTCTCTATCTCTATCTCTATCTCTATCTCTATCTCTATCTCTATCTCTATCTCTATCTCTATCTGTGTGTGTGTGTGTGTGTGTGTGTGTGTGATGTCAAGACTTGGTATATATTATGGTCAGAAACTGGAAGGCATTTTTTGTTTGTTTGTTTGTTTGTTTGTTTGGGTCACACCCAGCAGCCCTCAGGGGTTACTCCTGGCCCTACACTCAGAAATCTCTCCTGGCAGGCTCGGGGGATTATATGGGATGCCAGGATTAGAACCACTGTCCTTCTGCACCCTGACTCCATGCTATATCTCCAGCCCCTGGAAGGCATTTTTGCAGATTGAGGAGCTCCAATTGCAATCTCATCACTCCCCTGGTGCTTATTTCCTGTTCCAGTTCAGATCATGTGGGATTTCATACAGATACACTTTTATTACTTAAATTATATCCTCCTCCCCTCACCAAAAAAAGACACATAGAAACCACACACACACACACACACACACACACACACACACACACACACACACACACCAGTATCTCAGGACATGAGCTTATTTGGAAATTGAATTTTGAAGAGTAGTAACCAAGTTCTAATGAAGTAACTTAGGGTGGACCTTACCCCTTTGTGCTGGGGTCCTGATCCAATGGGGGAATATGGATCAGAGAAAAACATGCACAGAATGAAGATGATTAGACAGAGGTAGGGAAGATGACTGTTGGAGAAGGAGACAGATTCAGGAATGCTCTGCAGGTTAAGGAGAGCCAAGGATTGACAACACAGTTCTGGAAGATATGTGGAAGACTCAGAACTGATTATTCCTTTCAGCCCACAGAAGGAACCCTCCAGATACCTTTCTTTTGGGGAAAAGAAGTGTTGGGTCACTCTATATTTAGAGGTTATTCCTAGTTCTGTGCTTAAGAATGATCCTTGGAAGTGCTCAGGACCCATATGTGCTGCTGGGAATTGAACGAGGGTCCAGACCAGAAAAGGTCTTGTATAAGACAAGAGCTTCACCTCCTGTACTATGTTTCCTTCCCTCCTCTAGATGCTTTTATCTCAGAACATGAATGCTAATGGTCTATTGTTTAAGTCATTTATTTATTTATTGGCTGATCTCTTTTTTGTTTGTTTGTTTGTTGTTTTGGGGGAGTCACACCCGGTGGCACTCAGGGGTTACTCCTAGCTCTATGCTCAGAAATTGCTCCTGAGAGGCTCAGGGGACTATATGGGATGCCAGGATTCAAACCAACGTCCTTCTGCATGCAAACACCCTACTCCATGCTATCTTTCCGGCCCTATTGGCTGATCTCTTGCAGACTTGACCAGTGTTATAGATCCTTAGAAGAAAAGTGATAACTATGTATTTTTCTGTCATCATAAGGTCCTTGGAACAATCTGAAGGGAATCTGATTCACCTTTCATATTATTCTATATATCAGGATTGAGAAAATGAATAAAGAAGGAAGGATCATACAGGTCTTTTGTGATTGTATGTGTGTTGGACAGAGGGGGAGTTACTATAGGTATGGTAACTATTACTGTGCTTTTTGTTATGTTGTGGGGCCATACCCTGTAGCCCTTAGGTGTTACTCCTTGCTCTACCCTCAGAAATCACTCCTGGCAGGCTTGGGGGACAATATGAGAAGCTAGGGGTTCAACCCGGGTCAGCCGCATGCAAGGCAAATGCTCTACCCACTGTGCTCCCAAATGACTGTAATTTCTATTTGTGTGCTTTATGTTGTAGGCCACTATTTCATTTGTTTCTAGAGAGAGCAGTGTCTCTGGATGTTGGCTCAGTTTAGTTCAGTCCTGAGTTTGAATCCCTGCTTGTAATAGGTATTTAGCTTTGGTGATGTTACTTCATCTCCATCTCCTTTCTTCTGAATGGGATAATCAGTTCATTTTCAGAAGAATATTTCAGTAAGTTGGTTGGACTACTGTGTCAAAGGCTTACAATCTCTAATAAGTGGAAACTATTATTCACCTTCAGAATCATCTAATAATAGCACACAATTGTTACATGTGCAAAAACGACATACAATTATTCCCATTTTGTGACTGCTGAAACAAAGTCCAATACAGCTCCAAGTGATAAAAAAAAAATTAAGTGCAAATCCAGATCTTTCTGGTGACATATAGCTAAAAAGTTTCTACTACTCTTTCCTCGAAAAGAAAAAGACCTCTCCATCCCCCACAAGCAATGATTTATTTTCTTTTTTGTTTTGTTTTGTTTTGGGGGCCACACCTGTTTGACGCTCAGGGGTCACTCCCGGCTAGGCACTCAGAAACCGCTCCTGGCTTGGGGGACCATATGGGATGCCAGAGGATCGAACCGTAGTCAGTCCTAAGTTAGCAGAGGCAAGGCAGACAACTTACCACTTGCCCCACGGCTCCGGCCCGGAGCGTCTTCATTTCAAAGCTGTTTAGACAAGGAAACAAGGAAACTTCAGTCCTTCTCACTGCCCTTTCTTGTGAGCGTGGCTATTCAAACTTTATTAAGTGTTGCCAGTGACAACTGTATGGTTATTGAAACTTAAAATAGCATTTTTTTTCTTTTTTCTTTTTTTTGTTTTTGGGCCACACCCGGTAGCACTCAGGGGTTACTCCTGGCTATGCGCTCAGAAGTCGCTCATGGCGTGGAGGACCATATGGGACGCCGGGGGGGATCGAACCATGGTCCGTCCTAGGCTAGCGCAGGCAGGCAGACACCTTACCTCTAGCGCCACCGCGCCGGCCCCTTTCTTTTTCTTCTTTTCTCTCTTTCTTTTCTCTCTTTCTTTCTTTCTTTCTTTCTTTCTTTCTTTCTTTCTTTCTTTCTTTCTTTCTTTCTTTCTTCCTTCCTTCCTTCCTTCCTTACTTCCTTCCTTCCTTCCTTCCTTCCTTCATTACTTCCTTCCTTCATTCCTTCCTTCCTTCCTTCTTTCTTTCTTTCTTTCTTTCTTTCTTTCTTTCTTTCTTTCTTTCTTTCTTTCTTTCTTTCTTTCTTTCTTTCTTTCTTTCTTTCTTTCTTTCTTTCTTTCTTCCTTTCTTTCTTCATTTCTTCCTTTATCTTTCTTTCTGCCAACCCATGATCATGTTACCTGCCTCTTCATGAAGTGGTACCAAAAGAAAAAGCATTCAAAGCACTGTATCTAAAAAAAATGTGTCTTAAAAAAAAGTCTCTGAAGAAACCCAGATATACTCACATTGAAGTCAAGTTTCTGCAAAGATCAGAGTGCATGTCTCAGAAATAAACTCACTGTTGGAAAAGAGATTATAGGAACCAGAGTGATATTACAGAGCAAGGACACTTGCCTTGCACATAGCCTCCCTGGGTTCAATCTCTAACATACCATATGGTCCCCTGAGACTGCCAGGAACAATTCCTGAGCATCACCAAGTGTGGCCAAAAAAAAAAAAAAGTTACACATGAATGGTTGTAGATACATGTGCTCTGGGAATATACTCTCTAGACTTTAAATTTATTGCTGTAGGAAAACTTGCTTTGAATTATGTAACATGTGTTTTGAATAATGTGAGGTCTTTATGAATGCATTTATTGCAGAACATGAGCTCACACAGGCCATATCATCAGTGGCTCTACCATCAGCAATGTCCCCTGGTGGTTCTCAGGGGATATATGAAATGCTGGGGATTTAACCTGGATAAGCAGTATGCAAAGCAAATGCCCTATATACTGTACTATCACACTGGCTCCTGCAATGATTTGTTCTTATAACAGGGTTGCACTTTAGGTAAATCGGAGTTATCTCTATTTGAAACTCCAATATCCAGATATAGAAACTCCAATATCCAGGAGTTCTCAGGAATTCTATTTCTTATTTTGATAAATAAATGGAAATTACTATTTATACTTCTATCTCTATGTGTTTGAATCATAGTTACCTCTGGAAAACCTGAGGAACAAAAGTTTCCTAATTTGTAAGTTGAGAGTTGACCTCTGTGGGGAAACACCATGGGTCCTTGGGAATGCCCTGTTTAGCAACCCATGTGTCCCAGAGCACCTCAGCATCAACTTCTATTTCACCACTGCTAACTAAGCCTGAGAGCCAAAACTGAGTGAAAGATGGCCCGTGGCAGACAATAGAGAGCCTCCATATGTCAATGTCTTTTTATGCATCAGGCACAGTTTTAAGTACTTTGCACATGATTTTATTTTATCGATCTAACAATCCATTGTGTGTAGACAAATCAGGAAGCTAATCAAGAAAATGTTGAATAACTTGCCCACATTAGTAAAAGGGGCAGAGATGATATAGTCAATATTATAATTTACTTTTCTTTCTTTCCTTCACTCCTCTTTGTTTTTATTTTTGAGCCACACTGGCAGTGCTCAGACTTGCTCCTAGCTCTGTGTTCAGTAATAATCTCTGGAAGTACTCAGGGAACCATATGCTGTGTTGAACTTGGAACCTGGGTTGGTCATGTGTGAAGCAAATGTCTTACTTTCTGTACAACCTCTTCAGTCCTAAAACTTATTTTGAAATATTCTTATATGTGCCATGTGATCTGTGTGCTATTTTTTTTTAAATGCTCAGGTGGTCAGTTCTATGGAGGAATCTGTAATCCAGGTAGTCCACAAGCATTGATCATCATTGTCAGGCTTTTATTTGTATCTTTTTTTTTTTTTTTTAGTTTTTGAGCCACACCAGGCAGAACTCAGGGATTACTTCTGGATCTGGGGGTGGCATATGGGATGTGGGAGATCAAACCTGGGTATGTCATATGCAAGGCAAATGCCCAACCCACTGTGCTATAGCTCTGGCCCTTTTGTTTGTATCTTGATTGGTATCAAATGGATCACAAAAAGCAAGTGTTAAAAATGAGGCCTTATTTGTGTCATTGGGGGCTTGTTAACTGACATCATGTTAGAAATCAGGGATTGGAGGGATAGCACAGCAAGTAGGGTGTTTGCCTTGCACATAACCTACCTGGGATCCATTCCCCCAGCATATCATGGTTCTCTGAACATTACCAAGAGTGATTCCTAAGTCAGGAGTAACCCCTGAGCACTGCCAAGTGCAGCCCCAAAACAAAAACAAACAAACAAACAAATAGAGATATTATCAATTAACATGTTTCGTGGGTTCAAAGCCTTTTGGATCCCCTACATCCTAAAGGATCCCCTGAGTCCCACTAGGAACTGAGAGGTTACTCATGGCTCTGTACTCAGAAAAGCCTCTTGACAGGCTCAGGGGACCATTTGGGATGCTGGTGATTGAAGCCAAGCAGCCACTTCAAACCACATGCCCTACCCACTGTACTATCGCTCCAGCCCCTGGAGGTGACTCAACCAATGATGAAAACTCTTTTCCTGGCCAGTGACTGACTACATAGTGCATGTGTGCTGGGAACTTCCAGAAAAAGTTTTCCCATTGCTCCAAAGAGGTCTTAGACAAGGGTCATCAAACTTTTTAAACAGAGTTCCAGTTCACTGTCCCTCAGACTGTTGGAGGTTCAGACTATAAAAAGGAAAGACTTAAAAAAGACTGATAAAAATAAAGACTTTAAAAGACTATAAACAATAGTGTCCTATGGGCCATAGTTTGAGGACCCCTTCCCAGGTCTGAGAGGAAGAATAGAGAGACAGAGAGAAGGAGGGGAGTCAGAAGCACACATTTCACATATGCCACTGTAGGCCTAGGATGAGCTGGCTGCTAAGCAGGACAGGCAGTGGCGGCAAAAAACACCTGGCAGGCAGGATAAATGTCCTTGGTGGGCTGCATGTGGTCCACTGGTCATAGTTTAAGGACTCCATCTTAGCAGATTCTGTCTTAGCATCTTCTCTGCTTATTGATGCTTGGTAGTGAAGCCACCCATTACTGGGGCGGAGGGGTACAGACTGAAGGCAAGAGGCCCATGTGCAGGGCTTAAGAGATTGTATAGCAGGTAGGAAGTTTGCCTTGTGCATGGCTGACCCAAGTTCTATCTCCAATACTCTTTAAAGTCCTTTGAGCACTGCCTGGAAAGATTCCTGAGCATAAAGGCAGGAATAAGCCCTGAGCACCACTGGGCATGGTCCAAAACACAAAGGAGTACAGGGAGAAGCACATGCAGAGAAGACAGAATAGCTATTAAATCTGGGTCCTAAAAATAGCCAACCCAGGAACTCATGCAATAGTAAACATCCCTCCTGTTTCAGTGGCTGTCAAACTTACCCCAGCTTTAACATTACCTGGATCCCACACCTGAGAAGCTAATTCAGATGGCAAAGCTAGAAATGAACAGTTCTAGTGAGTTCCCAGGTCATAATGATGCTAATCCAACTGGAGACCAGCCTTTGAGAACTACTGTTCAAATCTTTTGGTTAGTTTGAGTCCTTGAGGCCAAAATCATCCCAATATATCTTCTTAGATCCCCTGGAATTGAGGCGGACAGGGTCATTGGTCAAAGAAAATGAACTCTCCCCTCCCTCCGTACTCCAGGGGCGAGGTGCATGGGGAGGAGGGCAGGCAGACATCTGGCTTCCGGTTTCCTCGATTCTGGAGACCAGCTCTTGCCAGGTATGGGGTTTGGGGAGGCCCCATACCAGAGCCTTTCTCCCTAGCCTGGGGATGCTGGGAGGCTTGGCAGGCCCCCAGCCATCCTTGTCTTTTTCCCCTGACTCCAGGCCTTCCCTGAGTGCCAGCTCAGATGGCCAGAAGTGGGTTCAGGTGGACTCTTAGTGGTCCTCAGGTTCTCCCCTCCCTCCGTACTCCAGGGGAGAGGTGCATGGGGAGGAGGGCGGGCAGACATTTGGCTTCCGGTTTCCTCCTTGATTCTGGAGACCAGCTCTTGCCAGGTATAGGGTTTTTCTCTCCTGGACTTCAGTCTTTCCCTGGGCACCGGTCTAGGTGGACTCTATAGGGGTCAACAGGTTTTCCCCTATCTCTCCCTACACTAATGGGAATGTGCTCTGGGAGGAGGGCAGGCTGTTCTAGCACTGGTTTATGTTGGGACAGTCAGTGGAAATTTGTTTCTCTTTGTTTTCATATTGATAGTATTGTGTGCATATATCCATAATATCCATCTTGTATTGGGACCTTGATACTGCCCTACAAAGCTCATTTCTAATATTTTACTGCCTCAGTCCCAACCCTTACTTCCCCCCATCCTCCCATGTAGGTGCAGGTAATGACATGAAGCTCACCACATAGAGTGACAAGTGCAGTTAGAGAAATAACTACACTGAAAACTATCATAACAATGTGAATGAATGAGGGGAAAAGGAAGCCTGTCTCGAGTACAGGTGTGGGTGGGGTGGGGAGTAGGTAGATCTAGGAAGTTGGTGGTGGGAATCCTGCACTGGTGAAGGGGGGTGTTCTTTACATGACTATAATCATACAACTACAATTATATTTGTAATCACGGTGTTTAAATAAAGATAATTTAAAATGCAAAAAAGAAAAGAAAAGAAAATGAACACTGAAATTGAGTCAGGAGCCAGACATTTCATTTCCTTCTCCCCACCAGGGGTGTTCCCCATCCACAGAATGGGGAAAGTGGGATGAGAATGTGATCAATGGGAGCCAGTGCTGGGCGTTGGGCATGATGCCTACCTCATCCCAGCTCCACAGGGCAAATCCCAGCTGCAGCTTGCATTTCTTTCTTGGAGAGGATGTTTCTCTCTCCAGTCTATCTGGGTGCTTCTCCTTTTGTCTCTGACTATGCATGCTTTGTTCACTGGAATTTCAGGATGGTTTCTGTATACATTAGAGCAAGTTTGGACAGTCCAGTGGGTAGGGCATTTGCCTTACACAGAGCCAACCTGCGTCTGATCCCCAGAATAATCCCTGAGCACAACTAGGTGTGGCCCAAAAACAAAATCAAAACAAAAGAACAAATTTGGGTGTAGATTTGCTGTGATCATGTGAGAAGGTAAACGTAAGTTCTCCTTTTTTTTTTTTTTTTTTTTTTTGAGTAAAGTATGGTTCCCCAAGCCAGGAGTGATTTCTTAGCCAGGCGTAACCCCTGGGCATCAATGGGTGTGCCCCCCCCCAAAAAATACACAGCTAGGGGCCAGAGAGATAGCACAGCCATAGGGGGTTTGCTTGCATGCAACCGACCCAGAAGGGACCCAACTCTATTCCAGCATCCCAAGTGGTCCTCCAGCATGCTGGCGGTGATTTCTGAGTGCACAGAAAGTAACCCCTGAGCACTGCTGGGTGTGGCCCAATAGCCAATCAAACTATCAATCAAGCAATCAATAAATAAAGTTTAAAAAAATACACAACTTCTTCCTCTTTGATCATCTTGGTCCCATGTTTCACTTTCTTTTTTTTTAAATATATTTTTAAACACCGTGATTACAAACATGACTGTAGTTGGGTTCAGTCACAAAAAGAACAACCCTCTTCAGTGCAACATTCCCACCATCAATGCTCCCCATCTCCCTCTACCAAACCAACCGGAGTTGGATCCCTGACATTCCATCTGATCCCCTGAAATTTAGGAGTGACTCCTAAGTGCAGAGCCAGAAGTAACCCCTCAGCATCACCAGGTGTTGCTCTGCCACACACATAAAATCCTAAAACTAATATTATATGGCATTATATTATCATTTCCTTTCTTTGCTTTCACAGGAATACTTGTCTGAGGGCCAGCTCTGGGGACGCTAAATAAAGACATACTTTATGATTTTCATGCTTCCCTGTCATTCTACCCATCACCAGGGGAGAAAATAGGCTAGAAAAGTGACTGGTTGAAAATTACAGTTACTAATTGGCCTAGATGTGAACTAGCTCCCAGGACTTCTAACTCCTTAGCCATGATCTCTTGAAAGACGGATCGAAGCACCAGCCCTGTCTGAGAATGAAATCTGTCATTTTCTCTTTTCTTAACTTCCTGAGGGCAGTGAATCTTCTACAGATACCTGTCTGGATGTGTGTCTGCCCATATGGCCTAGCTGGGCCCCTGGGTCTCTGCCTTGTCTTGTCTCCAAACTGATTATGCTGTCTGATACTAAAATCAGTTTAATATTTCATGTCGGTCACATCCTCAATGCTGAGTTTGACTATCATTGCAGCAGGCAGACCATAATACATTTATTTAACACACCTTGAATTAAGGCCTCTTGCATGTATTTGCATGCCATTTGCATCTATTTGAGGGGACTGGAAACCTCATCATCCTGACTGCAGGGGCATTTCCCCAGTCAGGTGAGCTGGAAAGGAGGCAAAGGTCTCGGAGCTGGGCCCCACAGATCTGCATCTAGTGGATGTTGGAGCAAACGCTCACCTCTGCTCTTCCCACAGATCTTAAATAGGCAGCAGCTAAGGCTCTCGGTGGATCTGGCCTCATTGCAACACTCACCATGCCTACAATGTGGATGGTGCCAATTCCATATCTGAGTCCTCCCCCCACTTCCCACACATATGGCCCCAGATCATATGAGCTCCACAAATCTCTCCTGAGCGGTCACTGCCAGATTCTCTAGGATGAAGTAAAGGGGTGAAGGAGCAGATGAGCAAATGAACGCTCATGTTCTGCTTTGTCTTTCAGAAGCACAGACCTGAGCTTGACCCTCCCTGCTCAAACCTCAGTGAACACAAACACTGCCCCGCCCCAGCACCATGCCAGTCCTGTGCCAGTGATCCTTGGTATCATCTGAGAGAAAGAGGTGAGTAGTTTTTCCTTAATGAGTTCCATGGTTTCCCCCATCATCATGCACTTGCTTAGAATCTTCTGGGACCCAGGGCATGAGCTTGATGCTGGTGGTAGGGAGAAAAAGTTCAGAAATTCCATGGAGATCCAGACAGGACTCCCTCTGCCTTCCTAAGGAAGAAAAGTCAAAGTTAGCAGCGAGATCTTGATTGTACTTTCCTGACCATTCCAGAAGGGAGCAGCAGTGTTCTTGTAACAGGCACCTGAACCCTCTGGGCAGGGTGAGCCCAGAAGTATCTCAGAACTGTGAGTCAAGCCAGCAGGGATGTTGGCTAGTGTGGAAGAGTATGCTTAGTGCTGGAGTTTGTGTGTGTGTGTGTGTGTGTGTGTGTGTGTGTGTGTGTGTGTGTCTATATGCATTTATTCAACTCTCCACTCATTCACAAGTGTTAACAGAGCAGGGATATTGGCTAGTGTGGAAGAGTATGCTTAGTGCTGGAGTTTGTGTGTGTGTGTGTGTGTGTGTGTGTGTGTGTGTGTGTGTGTGTGTGTGTCTTATATGCATTTATTCAACTCTCCACTCATTCACAAGTGTTAACAGAGCAGGGATATTGGCTAGTGTGGAAGAGAATACTTAGTGCTGGAGTGTGTGTGTGTGTGTGTGTGTGTGTGTGTGTGTGTGTGTATGCATTTATTCAACTCTCCACTCATTCACAAGTGTTAACAGAGCAGGGATATTGGCTAGTGTGGAAGAGTATACTTAGTGCTGGAGTGTGTGTGTGTGTGTGTGTGTGTCTATATGCATTTATTTCAACTCTCCCACTCATTCACAAGTGTTAACAGAACGTCTCAGCTCTGGGTGTTTAACATAGAGCAGAGAGCTCCACAGCTGTGTCCCTGATCCCCTGAGACCTGGAAAGCAAAAAGGGATCTGGATAGAGGACATAAAGGAAAGCAAACAGATTTATGTCATAGAGTGATAAAGATCCCCTCAGGTAGGGATGCACAGACCAGGTGGTCCCTGAGTCCTTCTCAAAGAGGAAGCTAGGAACAGTTAGAGGAGAATCCTGGTCCAGCATTGAAGCCCAGGAGGATCAGGGCTGCAGGCCTGACTGGATTGCAGAAGGGGAACTCTAAAGAGGTCAGGTGTGATTCTCTAAGTAGAAATAAGTTCTCATTCTTTTATTTAGGGTGGGGGCACACCCGACAGCACTCAAGGGTTACTCCTGCTCCTGCGCTCAGAAGTGATCATTCCTGGCAAGCTGGGTGGACCACATGGAATTCTGGGGATCAAACCTGGGTGGACCACAAACAGCCTACCCCCTGCATTATCACTCCAGCTCTCATTCTTTTTGGTTTTGTTTTGGTCTTGTTTGGAGACACACCCAATGATACTCAAGGCTTAAGCTCAGGGGTTACTCTTGGTGGGATTCAAGGTACATAACAGAGAAAGGAGGTGATATTTTCTTTTCATTTAAATCGCTGAAAAGGATGGGTTAGAATGAGAGTGCAGCTTAGTAGGACTTTTGCCATATATAGCTGATTCAGGTTCAATCCTCAGCATCCTATATCATCCCTTGAGCACCACAAGGAATATTTCCTGAGTGCAGAGTCAGGAGCAACCACACTGAGTATTACTGGGTGTGGCCCCAAAACAGAAAAATAAATAAATAATAAAACACTTCTCTTGGGGTGAAGAGAGAGGGCTTGAAGCAGACCCTGGTTATAAGCATATTTTTCCCTGAGTGCCCTTGCAGAAATGAACCTTGAGCATAAAGCGGGGAGCAAGTCCTGAGGACTGCCAGGTGTGGCCCCAAAGTCAAAATATTAAGATCCAAGAAAATACCGGGCAAGAGAGCTAGTTCAAGGGGCTGGAGTGAAGCAGGAGGCCCTGAGTTAGGTTCCTGGCTAACAGTCTCAAGTCTCCCAACCACCTCCAGGAGTGACCCTCAAGCATAAAGCCAGAAAAAGAGAGAGAAAGAAAGAAAGAAAGAAAGAAAGAAAGAAAGAAAGAAAGAAAGAAAGAAAGAAAGGAAGGAAGGAAGGAAGGAAGGAAGGAAGGAAGGAAGGAAGGAAGGAAGGAAGGAAGGAAGGAAGGAAGGAAGGAAGGAAGGAAGGAAGGAAGGAAGGAAGGAAGGAAGGAGGAAGGAAGGAAGGAAGGAAGGAAGGAAGGAAGGAAGGAAGGAAGGAAGGAAGGAGGAAGGAAGGAAGGAAGGAAGGAAGGAAGGAAGGAAGGAAGGAAGGAAGGAAGAGGAAGGAAGGAAGGAAGAGGAAGGAAGGAAGAAAGGAAAGAAGAAAGAAAGAAAAAGAAAGAAAGAAAGAAAGAAAGAAAGAAAGAAAGAAAGAAAGAAAGAAAGAAAGAAAGAAAGAAAGAAAGAAAGAAAGAAAGAAAGGAAGGAAGGAAGGAAGGAAGAAAGGAAGAAAGAAAGAAAGAGAAAGAGAGAAAGAGAGAAGAAAGAAAGAAAGAAAGAAAGAAAGAAAGAAAGAAAGAAAGAAAGAAAGAAAGAAAGAAAGAAAGAAAGAAAGAAAGAAAGAAAGAAAGAAAGAAAGAAAGGAAGGAAGGAAGGAAGGAAGAAAGGAAGAAAGAAAGAAAGAGAAAGAGAGAAAGAATAAAGAAAGAAAGAAAGAAAGAAAGAAAGAAAGAAAGAAAGAAAGAAGAAAGAAAGATAGAAAGAAAGAAGAAAGAAAGAAAGAAAGAAAGAAAGAAAGAAAGAAAGAAAAGAAAGAAAGAAAGAAAGAAAGAAAGAAAGAAAGAAAGAAAGAAAGAAAGAAAGAAAGAAAGAAAGAAAGAAAGAAAGAAAGAAAGAAAGAAAGAAAGAAAGAAAGAAAGAAAGAAAGAAAGAAAGAAAGAAAGAAAGAAAGAAAGAAAGAAAGAAAGAAAGAAAGAAAGAAAGAAAGAAAGAAAGAAAGAAAGAAAGAAAGAAAGAAAGAAAGAAAGAAAGAAAGAAAGAAATGAAATGAAAACAGCTGTATCCAGGGCTTTTTTCTACTTTACTTTCAGGGATTTTTGTTTGTTTGGGGACCACAACCGACATTGCCCAAGGCTGCTGGCTCTGCACTCAGGAACCATTCCTGTTTTGTTTTGGGTTGTTTGTGTTTCTTTGTTTTGGGGGATTACACCCAGTGATTTGAACCTGGGTTGGCTGCAGTCAAGGCAAAAGAGTTGCCTGCAGTAGTAGCTCTTCACTCCAACCCCAGGGATCAGACCTGGCTGGGCTGGCAGACTTTCTAAAACGCAAAGGATCAAATCTGAATTGGTGGGGCCGGAGAGATGCACAGTGGTAGGGTGTTTGCCTTGCATGTGGCCAACACAGGACAGACCCCGATTCAAATCTCAGTATACCATATGGTCCCATGAGTCTGTCAAGAGCAATTTTTGAGCACAGAGCCAAGAATAACTGAGTTGGTTGGTCTCAGGCAAGGCAAGTGTACTAAAATTGCTCCAGCTCTGGATATATATATTGGTTTTTGGGCCACACCCGGTGATGCTCAGGGGTTACTATACGCTCAGAAGTCACTCCTAGCTTGGAGGACCATATGGGACGCCAGGGGATCAAACCGCAGTCCGTCCTAGGCTAGCACAGGCAAGGCAGGCACCTCACCTCTAGCACCACCATGCCGGCCCCGGATATATATATATATATATATATATATATATATATATATATATATATATATATATATATATATATATATATATATATATATATATATATATATATATTTTTTTAATTGTTTTTTTTAAGCCTACAGCACCCGGTATTCCCAGGTGATCTCCCATCCAAATATTTTTTAATCTTAATTTTTGTTTGCATTTGAAAGACCTCTTTCTTCTTTCTTCCTTCCTTCCTTCCTTCCTTCCTTCCTTCCTTCCTTCCTTCCTTCCTTCCTTCCTTCCTTCCTTCCTTCCTTCCTTCCTTCCTTCCTTCCTTCCTTCCTTCCTTCTTTCTTTTCTTTCTTTTTTGTTTTGTTTTTTGTTTTTGGGTTATACCCAGCAGCGCTCAGGGATTACTCCTGGCTCTACGCTCAGAATTCGCTTCTGGCAGGCTCCAAGGACCATATGGGATTCTGGGATTTGAACCACCATCCTTCTGCATGCAAGGCAAACACCTTACCTCCATGCACTCTCTGGCCCCTGAAAGACATATTTCTACCTAAGGCTTCCCAGTCTCAGCTCCAGTTTGACCAGCTCTCCCTCTGTGGGTCAGGCTCCTCCCTTGCCTCCACCCTTGCTTCCCTAGGTGGAGAAAACTGGGACTCAATTTTCTGCAAAGATCCTTCAAGGAACTGTCAATGCCAGGTCTTGCACCCCCCCCCCCCCCATTCTCCATCATTCAATCCTTCCCTGAGGGAAGAACAGGGGCTTAATGACAGACCCTGGCTGTCCCAGACACCTTGCCATTAAGCACAGATCTCGTGGAGAGGTTTCAGTGACAGCCAGCACCAGCTCCCTCACCCACCTCACCCATGAGTCAAGGAGCCAAATTCCAGTCCAGCCTTGGGTTACCCTTGGTGAACAAATGTCAACAGGAGCAAAGATGAGCTGTGTGGGCCAAGTCCTGCCCAAATTGCATAGTCATGCACCCATTCCTGTTGCTATTTTAAGTCACGATTGTTGTGGGTGGTTTGTTATGCAGCAACCATGTCCTAGCCTGGCCCTTATAAGCTGTGTGGGTTTATGTTAGTCCCTGGACCTCTCTGCCTCTCAGTGTCTTTAACTATGGAATGAGGAAATTCATCCTCATTTTGAGGTTTCCTGGGTTGGGAAAAGGGGAATTCTTAGAGAATTGGGATGGGGAAAGGGAGACAGACCCTTGTGAAAAGTAATCAGACAACAAGCAAGGACCTGCATGCTGGATTTTAGGTGTATGCACTGTTCAGTCATCTACCCAAGGCCTAAAGGTCCCCCAGGGGCTGGGCAAGGACAGACTAAGGAGGGACTAAGGAGGTATAGGGAAACAGGTTCATATCCCAAAGCCTATCTTTTTTTTTTTTTTGGTTTTTGGGCCACACCCTGCGGTGCTCAGGGGTTACTCCTGGCTGTCTGCTCAGAAATAGCTCCTGGCAGGCACAGGGGACCATATGGGACACCGGGATTCGAACCAACCACCTTTGGTCCTGGATCGGCTGCTTGCAAGGCAAATGCCGCTGTGCTATCTCTCCGGGCCCCCAAAGCCTATCTTGATTCTGCATGCAGGAGCTATGGCTCAGCCTACAGGTTCAGCAGATGATCCCTTTGCCCCTAGGTAGGCCATTTCCAGGGCCCCGTTCTACACACCCTAGTTCTAGGACACAGCACACTGATAGAGCCATCAGGAGGGAAACAGGCAGGATGAAACGAATGTAAAGAGAATGGCCTCAGAGGAAAATTGCTGAGAATGATCCCAGAATAGACTCGGAGGATATCCAGGAGACAAATTTCTCAACAACCTGCTCTTCTGCTGCTCTTTATCTTCTCATCTCCAGTATCATTTTATTTAATTAATTACTTTATTTAAATGCCGTGGTTATAAGGTTGTTCATAATACAATGGATTTGCTATGTGTGTGATATGTGTGACGCTATTACTGCATACTCAGGTCTCTGTCTTCAGGCAGTCAAGATTAAAAGAAGATGGGAAATGGAAAAATTCAGTAGAAACTTTGAGGAGCGGTGTAGGGCAAGGCAGGTAGCGATACTGGGGTTTGTTGTACCCCTATTTAATTAATTAATTTTTGGGTTTGGGGCCACACCTAGCAGCACTTAGGGGTTACTCCTGGCTCTGCACTTATAAATTGCTCATAGTAGCCTCGAGAAACCATATGGGATGCCAGGGATTGAACCTGGGTCAGTCCCAGGTTGGCTGCAAACATGGCAAATGCCCTTCCACTGTGCTATTACTCCAGCTCCTGTCCCTATTTTGTATTCTCTCTCTCTCTCTTTCTCTCTCTCTATTGTAGGGGTTATACCTGGTTCTGTACTTCTGTACTCAGGAATCACTCCTAGTGGTGCTCAGGATTGAATCTAGGTCTGCCACATGCAAGATAAATGCCTGTTGTGCTATTGCATTTTCCCTTGTAATACTCCTTTTGCTAGGAGGATGGGCAAGCATTCAACTTGAGATGATGGAATTATAATGGAGATGATGAACAGACTGACTCTCCTGGCCTTCCTTTCTATTGTTTCTGAATATTATTACCATACTATCTTTTCTTTTCGTTCTTTTTTTTTTTTTTTTTTTTTTTTGGTTTTTGGGTCACACCCGGCAGCGCTCAGGGGTTACTCCTGTCTCTATGCTCAGAAATTACTCCTGGCAGGCTCAGGGGACCATATGGGATGCTGGGATTCGAACCACCAACCTTCTGCATGCAAGGCAAATGCCTTACCTCCATGCTATCTCTCTGGCCCCTATCTTTTCTTTTTTTTTTTTTTTTTTTTTTTTGGTTTTGGGGCCACACCCTGTGACGCTCAGGGGTTACTCCTGGCTATGCGCTCAGAAGTTGCTCCTGGCTTCTTGGGGGACCATATGGGACGCCGGGGGATCGAACCGCGGTCCGTCCTAGGCTAGCGCAGGCAAGGCAGGCACCTTACCTCCAGCGCCACTGCCCGGCCCCAATATCTTTTCTTTTTAATCCCACAAATGAACACTATTTTTCTATGTCTGTCCTCCCTCTGACTTATTTTGCTCAGCACAATAATCTTTATATCTATCCATGAATATCCATGAATAAGCAAATTCCATGACTTCATTTTTTCCCTAACGGTTGCATAGTATTTTATGCCACAGATAGTGCAGTGCAGTTATGATAGAGAAGGGATGACATTGATATGACAATGATAGTAGGAAATTATTATTCTGGAACAAGAACTGGGTGCTGGAAGAATATAAAATGGTAGGCATGATACCCCTTTAGCAACAATACTGCAAAACACAATATGTACAAGATGTAAAAAAAGGAGAGAGAGAGAGAGAGGCAGGCATTGGGGGGGGGTGTAGGAAAACTGGGGACACTAGTGGTGAGAAATATGCAATGGTAGTGTACATTGTTGACCAAAATTCAATTATGAACAACCCTGCAATTGCTCTTTTTTATGATTTTTATTGACACCAATGTGAATTACAAATCTTACACAGTTGTATTTAAGGTTCATAGTGTCAGTGAATTGGGACAATTCCCACCACCAGTGTTGACCTCCCTCCACCCCTGTTCCCAGCATACTTCCCCTGTCTCCACCCCTAATGCCCTGGACTGCTAGTATAGCAGGTCTCTTTTGTGTATAGCTTGTTATATACAAAACTGCTCTGAAACTGCCCACTAAACCTGCTCTGAAACCCACCAAGCCTCCAGCCCCTCTGCCCCAACCTCTACCGCACAGCATGGAGGAGTTGTATTCTCAATCTCCCCCCAGACCACCCAAGCCAGACACTTGTTAGGCTGCAGATCAGCTTCCTTAGCCGTTATAATTCCTCTTTGCAGCATCTTCTCAGAATTTACAATACCCCGAATAACTGTGTGTTGTACTAGTCCCTGCAGAGAAGCCTCTGATCCCTTTGGCCCTCATGCAGACCTGGTCAGAGTGGATGATGGGGAAACCTCCCGGAATAAGACTGCCCACTGTGTGGGATGTGGCATGTTGCCAAGCAACAGGCCTGGGGTAAGGCCTTGAGACCTGGGTCAACCGCCTACCAGCTGCTGTGCTATTTCTAGTCCATGGGGGCTTCTGGTGGCCCCTTGACTTTCTCCACCACCCACTCTGTGCTTTTGAGGCTCCAGAAATTGTGAAACAGCTGGAATGCAGAATCCTAATCTGTAGAGTTCAGCCAATGACTGTCCTTGCCCCAAATAGGGTAAATGGGCTGTTGGGTGTGGGTTTAAGGTACAAATCTGCCTCCTACCTACAGCCATGCTGCAGACAGGCTAATGAGTGATCCAGGATCACACACAAGTGAGGGCCAGGGGAGGGCTCCTGCTATCTCTGACTATCTGCCCATGTTGGATATAGAGGAATGGGGATTCCCAGAGACTTGGGGACCTAGGATGGGAGGGACAGAAAAGCATGCTCACAAATGGGACTCTGCTTCTACACACACACACACACGCACACACATACACACACACACACACACACACACACACACACACACACACCACTTTCATACCAATGAAGACTAGAATGTTCTGGAAAAAACACATACCTGGTCAGCTATTGATCTCATTTCTGTGGAAATAAGAGAAGGGACTTGTCTAAGGACCACAGTGAAGATGAGAAACCAGGGCTCTTCACCCTCTGCCACACAGTTCCAGCTGCCCTGACTGCAAATGGCTCAGCCCTGAAGGGTTAGAGCTGGCCCCTTCCCATGGTGCCATCAGCACTTCTTCCTGTTCATACTTCCTGTCTCTCCTCATTTCTCTGGCCCCACACAGGGCCTTGCATGTTCCTTTTTAACTATCTAGGAAGCACTATTATTCTCTGAAGGTCAAGACCAGGTGGGGGTTGTCGAGATGCATTTGGCAGGTATCTCTGCCTCAGTGACAGGAATGAACAAGTAACAAAAATGGTGGTTGGTCTTCATATCTCAGTAGTGACCATGACCCCTCTGGCAGCACTCCACTTTCCTATTGGGTAACATCCTTCCCCGCACTGTACACACTATTAGAAGTATGTCAAAGTTTTCCAGATTATTTCCATGCTTCTGTTTTCTTTGTTTATTTTGGCCATACTCAATGGGGTTCAGGGATTACTCCTTGTTCTAAAATCAGAGATCATTCCTGGTGGAACTCAGGGACCAATCATGTGGGATACTGAGGATTGAACCCAGATCAATCCCTTTCAAAGCAAAAATCCTACCCACTGTACTATCTTTTCATCTCCAGATTATTTCTGTATTTCTCTGCTCCTCCTATGGAGAATAGTGGTGATATGATGATGATAAAAAACAAGTGTATTGGGCTGCAAAGATAATATAGGGGCACTTGCCTTGCAGGTAGCCAATATGGGCTCTCTTCCAGGCACTACTTATGGTTCCTCAAGAACCTCCGGAAGTGATCCCAAAGCACAGATTCAGTAGTAAGCCCTGAGTATGGCCAGATGTGGTACAAAATTTTTTTAAATATATATAATGATAAAAAAGACTAGAAGTGTTACTCAGTGATAAGTCTCATGCTTTGCATGTAGGAGACCCTAGGCTTGATCCTAGGCACCAAAATAATGACAAAAATAAATATGGTACCAGCTAATATTATTAAGTGCTTTCTGAATCGCAGGCACTATTATCAGCACCTCACACACATTACTTTGTGTTATCATTACAGCATACCAGAACCCATACGTGGTTCTGCAAACAGGTCAGAGTGAACCTAGAGATGAATGTAACTGCAAGCAGAAACAGAACTGGAACTGAGGTTGGCTTCAGACACTCCGTGCTTTACTACATTTCCAAGTTCATTTTTCCTCCCTGTCATCGATGGCACTCCATCGGTTATTATTCCAACAAACTTCTTCCATGGCAAACCTGCATTCTCAATGGCATCACACAGAGCCAAAATATCTCATTAGAGGTGGTCTGGCCATGCATTGGAATTATTGTGAGCAGCTCCTCTGTCAATTCAAAATTGCAATCAACACCATGGACATAAATTGTGAGCTGCGCAGTGTCTGTTTTGTCAAGAGCAACTGAGTATGCATCAAAACATTTGGCTTTCTCACACAGTTGATGATAAATGTTACTTGACATGTCAGAAATGCGCTCTGTCACAGTGTTGGTAGAAAGGCTGATTTTGCCAAACTGACCTTTCTTTTCTGGACAGATACATGCAGCCTGTAACATGCATTTTTTTTAACAAACTCTCCTTCTGTGAATGGTTTCCCTGCCTTAGCAATCATCTCACTAACCATGTAACTAGCTTCGACTGATGCAACATTCTCTTTGGTTGCTTTCTTGAAGAAATCTTGTTGCCTCATTAGACATGCTTTAAGACTGGCAACCTGCTTGGCTCTCTCATTTCCTTGCTATTTTGCACACTCCTCAGCATGTTTAGTTGAATAATGGCATTTCAAGTTGTATTCCTTGTGCACTGCAACTTTCTCTGAGCAAATAAGACATGTAGGGATGCCCTGTGCTCAACAAAGAAATACTTATCTCCCACTTTTCCTGAAATTGTTTGTGCTCATCATCAATCTTTCTCTTCACTGCAGGCTTTGATGAAGTCATGATGAAGGTATGACAAAATCTAATTCTGTAATAAACTTCTCTCCCTTTTCTCCCTTCTCTCCCTTAGGCTTCCGATAATGCAAGGGACAGCAGGCAGGAGCAGCAAAAATGACGTCTGCGCTAGGCGCAAAGTATTCGCGATTATCGCATTAGTAAGGAAAAAAATCTCATTCGGGGTGTGCGAATGTTTAATGAGATTTTTTTCTTACTAATGCGATTTTTTTTTGTTTTGTTTTTGGGCCACACCCATTTGACGCTCAGGGGTTACTCCTGGCTATACGCTCAAAAATCGCTCCTGGCTTGGGGGGACCATATGGGGCACCGGGGGATCAAACCACGGTCCGTCCTACGCTGGCGCTTGCAAGGCAGACACCATACCTCTAGCGCCACCTTCCCGGCCCCACTAATGCGATTTTTATTGCGATTATTTGGTAAGTGAATAATCGCAAATACTGTGATATTTGAAGGCCGGCCGCGAGCCACAAAATGTACAGAGGGCCGCAAATGGCCCGCTGGCCACGAATTTGAGACCCCTGTGCTAGAGGATGGGAAATGAGGAAAGACATCTTCCTCAGTTGAGAGTCTCAGACCATCTATCCTGTCCACTGTCAGGGTATAAGGCTTATCTAGGTACTGAGCCCCACATGAACTAATCCTGGTCAGAATGTCCCTGCAGACCCCTAGCACCAAGAGAAAGAAAAGTTTATTGTTTCCACTTAATTCTGGGGGGTATTTTGTTTCACAGCACAGCTCACTGATACATCAAACCTTCAGCTTGGACCTAAGAGTTTCATTGGTAGTTGAGCCAAAGAAGAATTTACTGGGAGATGGTTGGGAATCACCTATCTGAGTTGAAGTCTGGAAATATGCATTGTAGGCAGGTACAAACTTGTGTTTTGTCCATGGCCAGGGACCTGATGTGGAGAGAATGAGCACTTCCCACCATTCTTCTATCCTCTTACCATTCCACTCAGGAGCCCCAGTCCCAGGTGACTGAGCAAGGTCTCACTTCCAGTCTTGGATGTTTCACTATGATGAGAGGAAAAGGTGGCACTTGTTCAAAAAAAACTTGAAGAGGAGGGTGTAGAGAAGGCCATTGCTCTTCACTGCATTATCCATCAGCAGGCCCTTTGCAGTAAATGCCTGCTGTGTGACAATGTGATGTCTGTTGTTGTGAAATGCATCAACCAAATCAGATCCAGGGGCTTAAAGCACAGGAGGTTCATGCTTTTTTAGAGGAAATGGAGTCAGAATATGGAGGTGTGCTCTATTTCACTGAGGTACATTGGCTCAGCAGGGGAAATGTCCTGAAAAGATTTTTGAGTTGAGAAAAGAAGTGAAAGCCTTCATGGAGAAGGATGGGAATGCTGTTTCTGAGTTGACTGATCACAAATGGCTCATGGACTTAGCTTTCCTTGTACACATAAGCTGAATATACCAAACAAGATGTTACAAGGCCCAGGGCAGCTTATCAGTGCTGCCTATGACAGCGTGAGAGCATTCTCCACAAAACTTTTGTTATGGAAATGCCAGCTCTCTCAGACAAATCATTGCCATTTCCCAGCATGCAAGAAACTTGTGGATGCAGGCATATCATTCAGTGGTGAGAAATATGTTGATGCTATTTTTAAGCTAGAGAAGGAATTTGATCACAGATTTGCAGACTTCAAAGAGCACAGAGCCACTTTCCAAATTTTTGTGGACCTCTTTTCCTTTGATGTGCAAGATGCCCCTCCTGTGCTTCAAATGGGGTTCATTGACCTGCAATGCAACTCTGATCTCAAAGCCAAGTTCAGGGATATTAGTGGAAAAGCAGACATGCATGGGCAATTTTTGAGAAAATTGCCCCCCAGCTTCCCTGAGCTTTCCCAAATGTTCAAGCGCACCATGTGTCTTTTTGGGAGCACATATTTGTGTGAAAAGTTATTCTCCACATTGAACTTCAATAGGTCAAAGTACAGGTCTAGACTTCATGATGATTATCTTCAAGCTATACTGAGGGTCTCAACTGCTTCCTCTCTAAAGCCAAATGTGGTTTGTGAGAAGAAGCGCTGTCAAGTCTCTGGCAGCAAGGAAGAGGCAAAAGATGCCATGTTCAGAAGAACTGTTCATGATCTTCACTCAATGTTCTATTCATGTTCAGAAGAAATAATTAAAACTGTTAATAATGACGTTTGAGGACTTTATTTTGGTGAAATCCTTTATGCGGCCCTGCCTCACTCTGACTTTGCCTCCTGTGGCCCCCAGGTAAATTGACTTTGAGACCCCTGCTCTAGCACAAGGGTGGCGAACAGGATTTTTACCCTCACTCAAAATGGCAAAATGCAATATGTGTTGAATATATTATTGTTAAAATTAGATGCTTTTGTGTGAGTGTTTGTCTGTTTTGGCAGGTCACTGCAGGGTGTGGCTCTCTGACTCTCACAGTTTAAAATTTTGGTTCTTTGTGTCAAACTTGTTTGCCACCCCTGCTCTAGCAGCTTAGTTGGCTCTACACTCAAGGCTTTCAAAGCTCCAAAGGAAGCAAGGGCTCACCTCAGCTTACATGTCATTCTCTACTGTCCCATTGGGCCAAGAAAGTCACGTGGTGGTACCCTAGGAACACACCCAGGAGTGACTGATGCCCATTAGAGTTGGGGGTTGTGATCATTCTGGTTGTCCAGAGGAAGGGGTAATGTGGCAAAAAAAGAAGGGGTTCCAGGGCCATGCCCTTCCAGAGGCAGAACAGAGCATAATCTTTCAGACTTGGAAATCTGAAAATCTCTCCCCACAGCCATGCATGGTTTAAGGCAAGGCTTTTGATTTTTCTTTCCTGATGTGAAATAAACTGATATTATCATCTTTCTTGCAACAAGGAAAAGCTACAGTAAAACATTTGTTGTGCCGAATTAGCGAGTCCTATTCCCCGTGTGGAGCACTGACCTGGGATAATTGCCTTTATGCACAGAAAAATAAGAAAGCGACCTGAAATCATTTGCCAGCGCCCAGAAAGGTCGCCTGCTTTAAAAAAATCAATTACCTATCCCCACTTCAGAGCAAACACTTCACAGATGCATTTTACATTTTAAGTAGAGTTGGGTGCTCCTGACTGATAGCTACCTGAGAATTCTTTGTGGGGACCGGCAGCCAGACAGAGGCCCCCCAATTACCTCGGTTGTGGACATCCCAGGAGGCCAAATGCAGCTACCATCTTCATAAGGAGCACTATTTCCATCTAGACCGCTTCCCCAAAAGTTCAGGGCTGGAGAGAAAGTACAGTGGGTAGGGTACTTGCCTTGCACATAGCTGACCCCTGGTTTAATCCCTCACTTCCCTTATGATCCCCAGAGGATTGCCTGCATTGCCTGATTCCTGCATGAAGAACCAGGAGCAACTCCTGAGCACTGTCAGGGATTGCTTCTCCCCCCAGAAGTCTAAGAAGCCTTAGATTTGGTGCCTCTTCCCTGAAACTTGTCTGCTAGCCCCAGGAGTCATCTAGCACCACCATTCCATGCCCAGCCAGCCATACTCAGAAGTCACTATAAAGGCTTTGAAAGATCATAGGTAATGCGAACCTTGTTCTGCCATTTTCTAGTTATGTTGAAATTGACTCATTTCCCAACAGCTCTGGACCTTGGTTTGTGCATCTATTCAATGGGAGCCATGAGGACATGTCACTGAGTCAGGAAAAGGCTGTTGTTGTAAGTTGTCATAATTCCCAAAGTGGATAGGTGATGACATTTTTAACATAGCCCCTTTGTTCCTGGGATCTGTCTCCTCCCAGCTCTGGCTGAGTCACCCAGAAGAGATTTAGGTTTTAGAACAGTACAGCTTGGGTTCAAATCCCAGCTCTGCAGCCTACCAGCTGGCTCACATAAGGCAAGTCAGTTCGCTGTCTCTGGTTTTTGTTGGGGGCCACATCTGTTGGTGTTCATCTGCTGTGCTGGGAATTTGAACTTGGGTTGCAGTTTGAATTGCTTTACATTTTTGTGCCTTTGTCTCTTCCCCCCACCATACAATAGGGCTGTCCCAGCCACCTTGTTGGAGAGCAGATTTCCTAAAATAGTACGTGAACTTGGGCCCGGAGAGATAGCACAGCGGCGTTTGCCTTGCAAGCAGCCAATCCAGGACCAAAGGTGGTTGGTTCGAATCCCGGTGTCCCATATGGTCCCTCGTGCCAGCCAGGATCTATTTCTGAGCAGACAGCCAGGAGTAACCCCTGAGCAACACCAGGTGTGGCCCAAAAACAAAAAAAAAAAAAAAAATAGTACGTGAACCAGGCCCAGGAAGGTTCTGATTCCTGGGTTGAGAAGGCAGAAGGAAGCTATGGAGGGTGATTTGAGTGGGGAGCTCAGAGTCTGCTCAGCCTATGAGTGGGAGGTGTCCATGGGGGTGTCACCAGCCCACTAGCAAGAAGGCTGAGTTTTAATGAGTGGCTGTGCTGAGTGGGTTTCATGCACAGAGACTTGACCAAGCTTGTAATGGGATTGAGAAGTGGTGCAGGGCAGCCATCTCCAACGAGAAAGTTCCAGAGGCATCTAGAAGGGAAAGTCTCCAAGGCTGATAGGGGAAGAGCCCTGGCTAGGAACCAGAACTTTTCTGAAAGAAACTGCCTCTGAGAAAGGGAGGGGAGCCCCTCTGTGTCCAGAAACCCTGGTTCAGGTTCTCCTTGCTCTTTCCTAAACCCCAGCTCTTTTACTCTAAATTGAGGGTGTCATGTGCAGCTCTGAGGGACCGTGTATCTAGAGAAATCCCTGTAGGGGAGGGCGTGACCAAGAGAAGGTGTCAGGAGCTCATAATTGTTCTACAGGCCTGGGTCACACACACACACACACACACACACACACACACGCACGCACGCACGCACGCACGCACACACACACACACACACACACACACACACACACACACACACACACTTCAGCCTCTCCCTATCTGCAGAACCAGCCAGGGTCTGGTCACTTCTCACACTGTTTCTCCCAAGTTGTGGCCTCCCTCTTGCTCCCTGCTTCTCCCAGTGCCCTCTTTCCCCATCTAATCCCAACAGGGAAGACCAGAAACCCTTTGACAATGGAAACTGGACCAGGTGAGCAGCTCTCCTCATCCCCAGAACATTCTCTTTATTTTATTTTTTTGATTTTGGGTCACACCAGGCAGTGCTCGGGTTACTCCTAGACCTGCCCTCAGAAATTGAATGTTCTCTAAATCCAGGGAAACATTTCAGGGCAGACTCCAGAATAGAGACCAGGGTATGGGACTATTCCTGCTACATTTTTAGGGTTTGTCTACATGTTAAGACTCTAAAAAGGTAGTTCAGCAACAATAATCTAAAAATAAGCACCTTGGGGCCAGAGAGATAGCACAGAGATAGGGCATCTGCCTGCACTTGGCCAACCCAGGATAGCAGTGGTTAGATTCCTGGCATTCCATATGGTGATCCCCAGAGGCTTCCAGGAGCTACCTCTGAACACAGAGCCAGGAGTAACCCCTGAGCGCTGCCAGGTGTGACCCCCCCCCAAAAAAAAAACCAAACAAATAAAAAATAAGCAACTCTTTTATTCTCTTGTTGTATAGATGACTTTTGCTTATTGAAAATATTTTAAGTTTATTTTAAAAGAAACTTTATTAATTAATTGGTTTTTAGGCCACACCCAGTGGTGCTCAGGGGTTACTCCCAACTCTGCACTCAGAAATCACCCCTGGCAGGCTCAAGGGACCATATGGAATGGCAGGAATCAAACTGGGTCCCTCCCAGATCTGCCACCCCCCTTCAGCCCTGTACTGGGGCCTCCCTTTTCTTGGACAGTCTCAGCTCTCCCCAACTCAGATGCCCCCCCTGAGAGGGGCAGCCAGCATTGCTGCGTGGTCCTCCTCCCTCCTACGGTGGCATTTGTCTCTTTCTAAGCGCTCACTTGCCACCCATACTCGCCTTCCAGTGTGTCTGTCCCTGAGCTGGGCTCCAGGCAGCTTTCTAAGATGACTTAAGTTCCCAGGCCTGACTCACAGGGGCCCATCTCCCTTGTCTTCTGTAAGTGGGGTGGAGTGGGATCCTCTTAATCCTGCCTGAGGTGTCAGAAATGAAGATAATTCGAGAAATAAATGAGTTTAGCTAGAGTTTACAGTCAAAGGAGAGGTGTAGATGAAGATCTGAGGGCTCTTAATGTGAATTACTAAACGCAGGCAGCACAGACGCAGAATGCCCTATGGGTGGGAGTCCCGCATTCAGTCTTATCAGTCACCCCTCAATCTTCAGAGATTTTACCTTAGTTTTCTCTTTCCTCGAACATTCCCTTCCCAAATATAAAACTCCCCTTAGGCTTAGTTAGCATTGGTTAGGAATTTGTTGGTTATCCACCCTGCTTTCTATGATTATTTATTCCTGAACAATAAATGTCCTCTGTGGAGGACAATCCCGGCTTTCAGTCCACAAATTGTGAGCTCCTTGACCCCATGCTCTTATGTCTGCCTTGTTTTCTTTCTTTCTTTTTTTTTTTTTTTAATAATATCTTTATTTAAAGGGCCGGAGAGATAGCATGGAGGTAGGGTGTTTGCCGTGCATACGGAAGGACAGTGGTTTGAATCCCAGCATCCCATATGGTCCCCCGAGCCTGCCAGGAGCAACTTCTGAGCGTGGACCCAGGAGGAACCCTGGGTTCCTGTGCTTTATTTAAGCACCATGATTACAAACATGTTTGCAGCTGGGTTTCAGTTTTAAAAATAGAACCCCCCCCCTTCACCAGTGCAACATTCCCACCACCAATGCCCCCATCTCCCACCTCCCCCACCTGAAGACCACTGCTTCAGGCTTGTTCACTGTGGCTGGTCTCCAGCACTGAGGTACTGCAAGGGTCCCTCCAGGTAGCTCAGGCTGGAGGCCCCACAAAAGGTCAAGTGGCAGATTTGGGCCTGGGTGAGCTTCACCTCCTGGGGTCCCCCTGTCCAGACAGGGCTGGGTGTCCAGGCCTCACACCTGCAGCCTTCCATATTAGGGCAGATGACTGTCTGGTCCCTTCAGAGATCATGAGCAGGGAGAGTGGGTAAGGGCTCTGTCAAGGTGATTAGGCAGCACACAGCTGAAGGGCTTATAGTTGGTGGGGGAGGAAGGATGCCCTTTTCTCTGGACAGTGAATAAAGGCCCTGCCTGCCCCTTTCACCCCTGCCTATGTGAGGTTATGCAACATGGGGATGCTGCCACCCCGCATTCTGGCTACAGCCCAGAAAGAGTCTCAGGAGAATAACCCAGGTGGCTCAGCACTAACACATACTGTCAACATACATACCATAAATATGCACACACAGTGAACACACACTGTAAACATACACACCATAAACACACATTGTGAACATACACACCATGAACACAACACGCATATACTATGAACACACAGAACCATGAACACATATTATAAAAACATCCACATTGTTAACACATCCACATGACAAACACACCTCGTAAACACAAACCATGGATACACACACAGACCATGAGCACACACATGAACACATATACACCGTGAAAGCATACCTCATGAACACACACACGAACACTCATATGTGTGTACATATTATGAAAACACAAATATACCATGCACGCACCAGGAACACACATAATACACACATCAGGATAGCAGCAACCCAGCATGGAGTCAGTCTGTAGCCCCCCTTAGCACCTACTCCAGATGTGGCAAGTGTCTTCTAGGGGCTGTGAATGGGGCAGACCCCACAGCTGCCAGTGGAAATAGTGCTTTCAGGGACAGACAGATGCCAGACAGAAGCCTGGAGATGGTGGCAGCCTGAGGAAGAGGAGAGGAAAGGTTCTGGACAGGCAGTGGGGGGAGAACAGCACAGCCAACAGGCCTAGGGCAGGAGAATGCATCCTAGCATATCCACCAATGTCACCAAAACAGGGAGACTGGTGGGGCCTGGGCAAGAGGTTGTCCCCAGTCTGTGAGGGGCTGGTAGGTCAGTGGGGACATAGCTACTTCTCAGTGCTTGACATGGCAGCAGGAGTGGGCACCCCCAGGTCTGGAGTGTAGTCTGATGCTAGAAGAGGTCTCCTGCCTACAACAGAAGCTGTGGCCTTAGAAGAGACCCTGCAGTGTGGTCCGCCATTGTACCCCTTCTCCAGTTTGCACTTCCTTTCTCTGTGCTTTATGCTGAGTTTCCCTAGGGTTGGCATGGAATGGGGGAAGGGGGCTCAAGGAGAGAAGATGCCAGAGGGCATTATAGGCAATGGGTCAGGAGAGGACCCGTGCTGCCCAAGGAACCCAAATCTCAGGCTATCAAGATCCCTCTCACTGGGACATCTAGGGGCATCCGCTTCTTCAAAGTTTATCGGTTTACTGTTTTTTGGGGGGTTGGGGGACATCATACCTGGAGTTGCTCAGAGAGGTTACTCCTGGCTCTGTACTCAGGGATCACTCCTAGAAGGGCTGGAGGGACCATATGGATCTCTGGGGATTACACTCAGGTCTGCTGTGTGCAGAGAAAGTACCCTATCCCTGTATTAAAGCTCATTTACTTGCTGACAAATTCAGAGAGCAGCTTATTGAGCATGAATTTTTCCACCAGATGGGGCATGGAAGTACCTCATCCTTCACTACTTTCCTCCTTTCTCCTTCCTCTTAACCTGCCCTCACCCCTGCACCAAAGAGAAACAGAGATGGAGTATAGGTATAGCTCTTATGAGGTATTCATCCCCTCCCCAAATATCTGCCTGAAAACAATCTATACTTTTCTATACAACAAAACACCCAACACAGGAACACAACAATGCAGTTACCATTGCTGCAAATGCACCGTTGACAACTGGGTGATTAAGATCCAATCAGCAGGCACCCTCCACATATAGCGCCCATTTGTGGAGGGCTTCCATGGCTTTACAATCCCCTTTTGCACTGTTTCACCTAGAATATTTTTCAATGCAGGATTGTCTCAAGGATTGGGAACTTAATTTGTTATGTACCAATTAGCATCTGTTCTAGAACAGTCCTTGTATACCTCCCTTCTTTTTTGGGGGGAGGGGCACACCTGGTAATGCTCAGGGATTACTGTTGGCTATGCACCCAGAAATCACTCCTGCTTGGGGGATCATATGGGACGCTGAGAGATCGAACCGTGGTTCGTCCTAGATCAGTGGATGTAAGGCAAACGCCCTACCACTTGTGCCACCCCTCCGGCCCTTTATACCTCCCTTCTGCCTTTTTTCCCCCTGGGGGAAAAAAAGGGCTTACTCCAGGCTTTGTGCTCAGGGATCACTCCTGGACAGACTCAGGAGATCTTAGGGAGTATCAGGAATAGAACCCAAGCCATTTTCATTTAAAGCAAATGCCCTACTCATTGTACTATGGCCCTCCTCTCTGCTTCCATGTGTATTTGAGAGAGGGAGAGGAAGAGAGAGAGAGAGAGAGAGAGAGAGAGAGAGAGAGAGAGAGAGAGAGAGAGAGAGAGAGAGAGAGAGAGAGAGAGAGAGAGAATGAGTGTGTGACTTTCATGACACTAACGTCTTTTATGAGGCAGCTGAGTTGTCTGGTACAATGCCTCCATTTGGGCATATCTGATTGACTCCTCGTGTTTAAATTGGGGAGGAACATTCTGGATCCTGACACTGCAACAGTGAGGTCGTGGCTTTCTGGGCCATTATGTAAAGAGGGCGTGCACCAGCTGTCCTGTTTGTCAGCGATGGTCAGAGTGATCATCTGATGGGTGCTCCCAACAGATCTCTCCATTGTAAAAGTCTCCCCCTTTGTAAAGAATAATTCATCTGTGTAATGAATGTTGATGCTGAAGGCTGTTAGACTATCTTGCTTCCCCACAAATTTTCAAACAGCGATTTTAACAGTGCCGGTCCCTGGCCCGAATCACTGGTTGGACTGGCAAAAACTGCAATATAGAGATTTTCCTGGATCTGTGATATTTCCTACATTCTTCTCAGAAGAAAAGTTTTCTCTCACCCTCTCTTTTTATTACATTGTCACACATGTAAAAAGTTCTTTTCTTCTCGTTGCTGTACAATGTGTTAAAAATTCAGTATCAATGCTGTTCTTTCCCATGCTCAAATTTTCTGACATTTATCCCATAGGAATTTCATCAAACTGACTCTTATTCTTAAGTTCCCCTACTTTAAAAAAATCAGAGCTAGAGAGCTAGTACAGAGGGTCTGATGCTGCCTTGCAAGCAGCCAACCTGGGTTTGGTCTCCAGCACCTCATATGGTCCCCTAAGTACCTCCAGGAGTGATCTCCAAGAGCAGAATCAAGAATAAGCCCTGATCACAACTGAATCACTAAAAATGTCATTTTATTGACATAGAATAAACTGCACCTATTTAAAGTACTCAATTTATCAAGCAGTGACGTCAGCATATAACCATAAAACCATCAGATAATGATCATGTCCACCCCCCCCCACTCAAGACTTCTTGCTCAGGTTTCTACTCTTCTCTCTATCCCCACACCCCTCAGGCGGCCACTGATCTGCTTCCAGTTACTCTAGGCCAGCTTTCATTTTCTGTTCTATTTATTGAAATAGAACCACACAGTATATCTTCGGGATATTTGCCTAACCTTGGGCCACAAAGATTTCTTCTAGAAGTTTTATTGTTTCAGGTTTTACACTGTGTCTATGGCTCATTTGGTGTTAGTTTGTATGCCTGACAGCTAGAAGCGTAAATTTGTGAAGATTTGTTTAAAAGCACCATTTGTTTAAAAAGCTATAGTTACTCTATTGTATTACCATCAGTTGCATAGGACTGAAGAACTAGCTTGAAGGGCTGCATCATGCTTTACATGATGGAGGCCAAGTTTAAGCACCACCAGTGAATGGTCCCTTGTGTACTGACTAGGAGTAGAATCCTTAGCACAGGGCTGGAAATAATTGCCTGAGCACTACTGGGTGTAAAAAATTAAGATCAATGGTCTAAATATGTGTGTTTCTATTTTGGGACTCAATTAGTCTCTGGTGGTCTATATCTGTCTCTGAACCAATACCATATTATTCTGACAATTCTAATTATGGTAATTGGGGGTGAGAGGGCACAAGTGGCAATGCTCAGAGCTTACTCCTGGCTCTGCATTCAGGAGTCACTCCTGGCAGGACTTTGGAGATCATATGAGATGCTGGGTATTGAACCACGTAGGCCATGTGCTAAGTAAGCATCCTACCTGCTGTACTATTGTTTCTTTTTTTTTTTTTTATTTGGTTTCTGGGTCACACCCGACAGGGGTTACTTTTGGCTCTATGCTCAGAAATTGCTCCTGACAGGCTAGGGAGACCATATGGGACGCCGGGATTCGAACCACTGTCTTTCTGCATGCAAGGCAAATGCCCTACCTCCATGCTATCTCTCCGGCCCCACTATTGTTCCTTTTATGCTAAGTCCAATAATGTGAGATTTAATTCTTTTAAACATTTATGTGTTTATTTTTCCCTTCCAGGGACAGAAATAGACACCTCTTGCCCTGCCCATAGTTGACTCTGATTCAATCTGGTACTGCATGGTTATCTGAACATCACCATATGACCCCAAGCACAAATATGGGAGTTATCCCTGAGCACCAATGGATGTGTCTCCCACATTTTGTTGTGACTTGGAGTTTCACACATTAGCTGTGGGCTCACAAACTGGTTGCAGAATGTAGTGAGCGTACTGGTACAGGGGTAGCAGTGTTGGCACTCTGAAATGAGGGGAAGCAGGGAAGAGGAATGTCGAGGACTGAACTTGTGGCCTTCTGCTTGATGTCACAACTCTACCCGTGTCATCCTTCGGTCCCTCAACTTTATTCTTTATCTGACCATTTCAAATATTTTATATTTGCTTATGTATTTTACTTTTCTTAAACTTTATTGATTAATTGGTTTTGGGGCCACACTCGGCAGTGCTCAGGGGTTGCTCCTGGCTCTGCACTCAGAAATCACCCTGGTGGATCTGGATCAGTGGCGCAGCAGTGGGGTGTTTGTCTTGCATGCAGTTGACCTGGAACTGACTGCGGTTCGATTCCCTGGCATCCCATATGGTCCCCCAAGCCAGGAGTGATTTCTGAATATATGGCTAGGAGTGACCCCTGAACGTCAATGGGTGTGCCCCCCCCAAAAAAAAAGAAAAAAGAAATCACCCTGGCAGTCTGAGGGACCACATGGATGCTAAGAATCCAATTGGGTCTCTCCCAGCTTGGCAGCATGCAAGGCAAATGCCCTACTGCTGTGTTATCTTTCCAGCCCCTTGCATATGTATTTTAAACTCATCTCAGGGGCCAAAGAGGTAGTCAGGGGTTTAATCACTTGCCTTGCATGTGGCCAACTCCAATTTGACACCTCACCCCCACCATTTTTCTCAGGAAGGTATAAGACAGCCAGCCTCCTGGATCCCTGAACCCCCAGGCAACCTTCCAGCTCTGTGCACTATTTAAAAGTCACCAAGATAAATCGGATAGAAAATGTGATCTGCAAACAGGCCACCTGCTTAAGAGATGTGAAAAAGCTGCAGGAGTCAGTGGAGCACAGCACTTCATATGTCCTCACTGGGTCTCTGGGCCATGCCACAGATGTGCTTCCCTGTGTCTGTGCATGTGGGTGTCTTTACGTGTGTATTGTGTGGGTGTGTGCGCACACGGGTGTACACAAGCGTGTGTGCTTGAGCACAGTTTGAGCTTGTCTGAGTGTGGTGTGCATTGTGTGAGCATGTTTGTATGTGTGTGAATGTACTGAGCACGAACGCATGTGAGCATCTGTGAATGTGCACAATCACTGAAAGTGTGCAAGCATGTGGAAGTATGCGAACAAGAGTGAGAATATGCACAAAGGGTGCACATATGTGTGTGCTTGTGTGTGAATGTGTGAGCGCCATTCTCAAACGCTCGTCGCTGATTTGGAAGTTACAGAGCCACTGTAGCCAGTGTGTGGACTTTCTCTGTACAATCTGAAAACAAGGTTTCATTTTTAGGAGCTTTTTGGTTTTTTTTTTTTTTTTTTTTTTTGGTTTTTGGGCCACACCCTGTGATGCTCAGGGGTTACTCCTGGCTATGCGCTCAGAAGTTGCTCCTGGCTTCTTGGGGGACCATATGGGACGCCGGGGGATCGAACCGCGGTCCATCCTAGGCTAGCGCAGGCAAGGCAGGCACCTTACCTCCAGTGCCACCGCCCGGCCCCCTTTAGGAGCTTTTTGTTTTGTTTTGTTTTGTTTTTGGACCAGATCGGTGACGCTCAGGAGTTACTCCTGGCTATGCACTCAGAAATCACTCCTGGCTCAGGGGACATATCGACGCTACGGATCGAACTAAGGTCTGTCCTAGATCCGCTGAGTGCAAGGCAAACACCCTACTACTACGATATCGCTCTGGCCCTAACTTGGAGCTCTTCACTGATTTAGATATTTTTTTTGGGGGGGGTCACACCTGGTGGCGCTCAGGGGTTACTTCTGTCTCTACGCTCAGAAATCGCTCCTGGCAGGCTCGGGGGTTCACATGGGATGCCGGGATTCAAACAACTGTCCTTCTGCATGCAAGGCAAATGCCTTGCCTCCATGCTATCTCTCTGGCCCAATTCAGATTTTCTTTCTCTCAGCACTCTTAGGACTCTCCCTGCCCATTGTCTCCCAGGTTTGTCTCTAAGTTATCAGTTTGGCTGCTCTTTAAATGGCTTTATTTTCTTCCCTCCAGTTTCTGATTGTTCATAGATGGATCATACCTTTTGCATATGGCCAGGTCAGAAAGCACCATCCTAGCTGGAGACCCCAGGGAGCCCTTCTCTCCTGCAATGTTCCTCCAGAGGCCTCTCCTGAGAGGCTAACTTGAATCACTTGACATATTCATTCATTGACTGCATATACCTTCTCATCCATTTTTGTTGCTGCTATTGCCCCGAGGAGCAGGGCTATCACACGTCTGGCTACTGTGCTCACACACTCTGTTGGGGATGTTTGCCAAGGTCACTGTGATGCTCACAGGTATGCCTGCTATGACTCACACTATTGGTCACAGTGCCTACAGACCATTTAATTGTGGCCTCCCAAGGGTTTCACACTTTGGATACATTGCTTGAACACACCTGGCTGTAAGCAGATCACACTCTGTGACCATTAGGGGGAATCCCAGAAAACCAGACACTGGGACAGTAATCATCACACGTGAGCAGCACTAGGATTTGAACTCATGGCCTTGCACTGCATGCCAAGGGGACCACACAGTGCTAGAGCTAAACCCAACTTTCTGGGGTATATTCAGTCCTTTAAATCATCTCTGTGACCCAACCCTGTGGTATTTAAAGGAGAAATTTTGGAGTTTTGTTGCTTAACCTTGACCACTTAGAATGGCAAAGCAATAAATTAGACAGAGCTTACTGGGGTAGGACACTGTCAGGGATGTGAAAGGAGAAGTGAAGGGATGAGATGAACTATCCTGGGAAGTTTTGGGCCCCAAGGGCTAAAAACTGGCCAGGATCTGAGCTGACAGCAACTGGCTCAGCTCCACAATCGTCCACAGCTAATCCGCTTCTATTTCCAGGTCACCACTCATTTGATGACCCGGGAAAATAAAGGTGCTCAAATTAGGTGACCTCCTTTTGCTGCCTACAGGCCTGGCTGCCTGTCCAGAATTCAGAGGACACAGACTGCACCCCACTCATGAATCTTCAAGCAGACTCCAAGTCTCCTGGCCTCTGAGGTCTGTCTGGCCTATATTGAAGTCCTCAGGCTCCATCTGCCTCCTCCCTACATCTGACTTCTCCCCCTGACAATGTCAATCCGTGTTACCATGTGTGACTCACAGTTTGGACCACAGCAGGAATTCAGGAAATATTCTTGTGAATGGGCTGACAGTCTCAAGGAAGTCCATCTTTGGTTTTGGTTTTGTTGGCCAGACCTGGCGATGCTCAGGGATTACTCCTTACTCTGCATTGAGGAATTCTAACCATCTTAGGGTACCATCTGGGGTTCTGGGGATCAAACCTGGGTTGACCTTGCACAGGCAAGCAAGTAAGTGCAAGTACTTACCAGGCAGTATTATCTATTTGACCTGAGTCCATCTTTGAATCTGCTGTGTCCTGTGGGTTAAATTCTGCCTGGTTGCTCCAGGTGGGTGAGAGAGAACTGGGGATTCAAACGAGATCAGGTCAGTGGGTCATCACCTTAAGCCTGTACTATCTCTCTAGCCCCCCAGAGCTACTTTTAAAAATATTTGTAGGGTCCTGAGTGATAGCACAGCAGGCAGGGTGTTTGACTTGCATGCAGCTGACCCAGATTTGATCCCTAGCATCCTATATAGTTCCCCAACCACCTCCAGGAAATATCCTTGAGTGCAGAGCCAGAAGTAGCCCCTGAATACCATTGGGTGTGGTCCCCCCAAAATTGTAAGTAAGAATAAAATATTTTAATATGTTTTACATATTGCTTTAAAATATTTGTCTTCAGGTACTAAATCCACAGAACAATGCTTGGATGGTGCTATCATCTTTTCCATCTAGAGACAAAGAGAACAAAGCCCAGAGGTGAAAAACTTCTCTGGATCATTAGTGGAAGGGGCAGATCCAGAATCCAACCCCAGGATTCTCATCAACACAGAACACTACTGCTTTCAACCAGAGCAATATTATGGAGGGTAAGGCACCTGCCTTGCATGCAGCAACCCAGGTTTGATTCCCAGCATCCCACAGAGTTCACCAAAGACGTCCAGGAGAGTGATCCCTGACTGCAGAGCCAGGAGTAAGCCTTGAGCACTGCCAGATGTGGCCTGAAACTAACCAAATAAAAAGAATATTGTCACTTTATGCTTCTCATAGTCATTCCCTGCTCTAGAAGCCTGCCTCTCCCTCTCTGGCACTCAGTACACATGTATCCAATCAATGCTAAACCAACAGATGAGAGACCAACCCTGCAAACCTCCCAGTTTCTTTCTTTTTTGGGGTCACACCCGGCAGCGCTCAGGGGCTACTTCTGGCTTTACACTCAGAAATTGCCCCCGGCAGGCATGAGGGAGCATATGGGATGCTGGGATTCGAACCAACATCCTTCTGCATGCAAGGCAAACACCTTACCTCCATGCTATCTCTCCAGCCCCAAACCTCCCAGTTTCTAGGACACAGCACATAGAGGCCCACAGCTAGCTCTGAGAAAGGCACATAGATTTCCTCCAGCTAAAATTGGGTTCTTTCTACTCCTTTGGAATCCTGGTCTGAACTATTAAGAATAATACCTGTCATGGGATGTGGGGATGGCCCAAGAGGCTAAAAGAGGTGTTTTGAATGTGGGAGCCCTGGGCTTTCTTGATCCCGAGTAGACTAGGAATAAACCTGATAACAGAGCCAGGAGAAGTTCCCAACACCACTGGGTGTAGCCCCAAACCTAATCATAATACATTTTTTGTTGTTGTTGTTTTTGAATCACACCCAGCAGTGCTCAGGGGTTCCTCCTGGCTCTACGCTCAGAAATCACTTCTGGCAGGCTCAGGGGACCATATGGGATGCTGGGATTCAAACCACCATCCTTCTGCATGCAAGGCAAATGCCCTACTCCATGCTAGCTCTCTGGCCCCATAATACATTTTTACTTATTAAAAATTATATAAGGGCTAGAATGATAGTAAAGAAGATACGGTACTTGCTTTGCACGAGGCTAACCTGAATTTAATCCCTAGCACTTTATCTAATCCCCCAAGCACGTCCAAGCACAGAGCTAGGAGTAAGCCCTGACTATTGGGCACTTATATATATTATTTATTAAATATATTTATTTATTTATTAATAAATTTATTAATTTATTAAAGGGAACCAGAAACACACTTTTGGTACAGCATATATACTGAATTTCCTCAACCCTGGCAACAAGACCACTGTCTTCTTGGGGACCAGATGAATGATCTGGTCCTGGCCTATGGGATAGACATAGAAAGATGGCATGGGAATGTAGGGAAGATTCTGTCAAAGGACGAATAAGCCCTTCGTCTCTCTCCCTCTTTGTGGCTGCCTGGGATGGTGAGAATATGCCAAAGGTTAGACAGCCTCTGGACTAGGAGGGAATCCTGTCAGATGCCAATTGCTTTATATGCTAAAGGAGGGAGTTGAAAGAGCCACAGTTTCTGGTGACCTCACACAGAGACCACTACACTGGCTGGCTGCCTCACATTTTTTCTGCATGTGAGACCCAAACCCACTAACTCTATTAGCTGCTGTTCTCTGGGGTATTTTGGTGCACTGGACACATCCCAGACCTCCCCAGCCACAGCTGCATTATTATTCCCATGTGACATCAGAGGAAGCTGAGTCCTAAAAAAGTGCAGTGTCTGGATTGAATATTGCTGGTGTGGCCCAAAATAAAAAATAAAACTATTGCCAACAGATACCATTTCTGGCCCAATGTGCTGCATACCATCTCTGGGTTTTACACCATCTTCCTAGTCCTCATGAAAACCTTGCAAAGTAGGTACTGGATTGCTGCCATTCTAGAGGTGAGGAAAACAGGCCTAGAGGATAGCTCCTATGTTTGCTGACTCTAAGAGAAGTAATGCCCCAATCCTCTGTGTTCTTAAAATCAACTACCATCTTCCTCTCTGCACAGACAGATAGTACACACATGCTCTGCCCAGTAGACGGTTACCTTGTTTGTTTTCTTTTTTTTTGGGGGGGGGCACATCTGGCAGCACTCAGGTATTATATCTGGCTCTTTACTCAGAAATTAGTCCTGGGACCTGCACAGCAGTAAGGCATTTGCTTTAGATGCAGAAGGACAGTGGTTTGAATCCCGGCATCCCAAATGGTCCCTTGAGCCTGCCAGGAGTAATTTCTGAGCATAGAGCCAGGAGTAACCCCTGAGCGCTGCTGGATGTGACCCAAAAACCAAAAAAAAAAAAAAAAAAGGCAGACTTGGGACCATATGAAGTGCTGGGGTTCGAACCTGGGTCAGCCACATGCAAGGCAATTACCCAACCTGCTATGCTATCACATTCTGGCCCCAATCTTCTTTTTTCATCTGGGGCTACACTTGATGGTCCTCAGGGATAACATGGATCTGTTCAAAAATCACTCCTGGTGGGCATGGGGGACCATATGGGATGTTGGGGATGGAGGCCATGTTAGTTACATGCAAGGCAAATGTCCGATCCACTGAATTCTTATCTTTGTTTTTCTTATCTTTGTTTTTGGGTTATACCCAGCCATGTTCACGGGTTACTCAACTCTGCCTTCTGGAATCATTCCTGGCAGTGCTTGGGGGACCACATAGGAAGATGGAGATCGAATCTAGGTTGGCTATATGCAAGGTAAGTGCCCTTCGTGCTGTACCCAGCTTTGTTTCCCTGTCTTGATGTGGGTTCCAGATCTTTCCTCTTCTGTTTCTGGATTCACAATTGCATGACAGATAGTGGGTGAGGTCTACTTCCTACACTGTCTTTCCTCTCACATGTCCAGAGTCACAACCAATAAGATAGCCAGAGATGGAGCTGACTCTCTGAGCTTGTGCCTTGCATCCACCCCGTGCTGTGCCAGCAACTATCACCATGATGGGTGGGCAGGGGCACACATGTTAAGTTGGACCATCCGTCTGTATCATGCTGTCCACCATGGGCCCAGTTCACAGAAGCCGATTCTAATCGGTTCTGGTTGGGTGGATAGTTTTTACACTTTTAATTGGCCAAAGGAGGGGAAAAAAAATCACAAGAGGAGTTTGTGACCTTGGTGACAAATGAGATAGCCTCCAGACCTGAGTCCAGACTTAATGCTCTGCTGGCACACAGCCTCTCTCATTTTATAGATTGCAACTGTTTGGGTGGAATTGCTATACCATGGGCCCTGATAGCATGCAAAACTAAAATAATTACTTTTTTTTTTTATCCAGAACAGAAAAAGTTTGCTGATCCCTGTTCCAGATAAAGGAAATCAAAGCCCAATTGTATCAACATCCATATATGGTCATTTCTCCAAACATCTGGCTCACTCCTGCTTTTCAGAGGCTGTGACATGGAACATGATCCAACCATGGAGAGAGAGAAGAGCTGCAGGTCAGCAATGGGATGGGGACTTTGAAACTGGGGGAGGGAGGGTGTCTGTGTAGGGTTGTGTCACACCTTGAAAGCTCCAGAGCAAGTTCCTTTCATGGGGTCACAATCTCGCCTTCTCACACCCACTTTTGCTTTTCTACATTGACCTGACGTTACCCAGGTCTGACAAACACTGTGGGCAGTTCAGGCCCTGCAGAGGGAGATGGAGAGCTGATCTCTCTCGACAGGCACTTGTTTCGTATGCTTGCACGCAATCGAGTGAACGCTGCCAGTGGACAGTGTGGTTTGGAGGAAATATCAGACAATGATGGTGAATTGATTCTGTGAGAGGGCCGGTAGGACCTCCTGGATATCTGAGTAGAGACCCGGATACAGCTGTGAAGAAATACAGAGGAAAAAGCTAGCACAGAGTCTGAGCTGCAAAAGGCCTATGAGGTTCAAGAAACACTTGTGCCAAGATAGCTGACAGGCTAACCTGAACAAGGCGCTGGGTGGCGATGGGGCTAAGCAGTGACTTCAAGTGAGACTGATGTTGGAGCACACTGGGAGTAGGAGATCAGGAGGGAGTGGTGGCCAGGATTATGGTGGGCAATGACCTGGGCCTGCCTCCTAGATGCAGAACCTGAGTAACATTTCTCTCCTTGCAGTCGGGCATTCAATAGACCCTTGGTTATGGTACGAGGTCCCATGTTCCTCATCCCTCCTCCCTCCCCCATGTCCAAAGCCAACCCCACCCCCTCATTTCTGTGTCCACCTGTACCACCTCCACTGGGCCTGGGTGAAGGGATGGTAGATCCCCCTGAAGTGGTGCCTCCTTACCTCTCTCTTCCCCGCTCTCTCATAGTTTCATGTAACTTTCCCATCATAAGGAAACAAGTGTCAACTCCAGACTCTAGAAAAGACTTGCCTTTTCTTTTTTCTTCTTCAGAATGTAGAAGTTTATTGCAAAGTAAAGAAGGAAAAGGAACTCCCCACGTGGAGAGGGATTTTGCATAGGACTAAGTCAAATAAGGCTTATGAGGGGGAGGGTCAAGACTTGCCTTTTCTCTAGATGGGATGCAAGATGTGATCTGAGCTCTTTAAAAAAAAAAGCACATATTTAAACAAATTTAGGCTCCATGGTTTATAATACTGTTAACAATGGATGTTTCAACACCACACTGTACACTTGAGTGGCCCCCCAACCCATCCCTCACCATAGTAAGCTCAGTTCTGTACACCAGTTCTCGGGTTCTGTTGCTTTGTTTTTGGGTGTGTGTGTGCACCCGGTGGCACTTAGGAGTTACTCCTGGCAGGCTCAGGGGACCATATGGGATGCTGGGAATCGAATCACCATCAGTCCTGAGTTGGCCCTGCGCAAGGCAAATGCCCTACTGCTGTGCTCTCTCCTGCCCTGGTTCTGTGGCTTTGGGCCATTTGTTATTCCATTGTTTTTTTTGTTTGTTTGTTTGTTTTTGGTTTTTTTTTGCTCTTTTTGCCTTTCTCCCCTGAGCTGCAATCAAGAGCATAGTGATACACCGCCTACAATGAACTATTTGAAAAGAAGAGAGGAATTAATGTTGGCACTGATGAGGGAAAAGAGAACCCCAGTTATGGTGGGCAGGTAAAATGGTGTAACCACCTTGAAAAACAATCTGGCAGTTCCTCACAGGATGTAATTGTCAGAAGAACCAGCAGTTCTGCCTCTTGACACATGCCTAAGGGAATGAACCAAGGCAAATGTTTTGCATATGCACAGTGGTGCATGAGCTGGGTATGCAGTAAGGCAGGAGGCACTTGCCAACCAGGTACAATCTGAAACACCGTATGTGAATGCCAGAAGTGACCCTTGTGCCAAGAGTAACCCTGAGCATTACCATCTGTGGCCCAAATCACACGCCTTCCCAAACAACCAACCCCAACCAAAACCCCAAGCCAAAACCCATGAGAGACATGATGCTTTCATAGTACCCTGGTAATTAAAAAAAAAAAAACCATGAAGACAGAACATTCACTAACACATGAATGAGAGGAGGGAGAAAGGAGGGAGAGGGACAGAGAAGAGAGAGAGAGAGAGAGAGAGAGAGAGAGAGAGAGAGAGAGAGAGAGAGAGAGAGAGAGAGAGAGAGAGAGAGAGAGAGAGAGAGATGGAAGGATGAGGGGGAGAGAGGAAGAGACTCAGCTCACACAGGATGACTCCACTCACAGAGAATGCCGCCAGCAGAGGCAAAAACAGCAAGACAAGGGGCCCGGAGAGATAGCACAGCGCGTTTGCCTTGCAAGCAGCCGATCCAGGACCAAAGGTGGTTGGTTCGAATCCTGGTGTCCCATATGGTCCCCCGTGCCTGCCAGGAGCTATTTCTGAGCAGACAGCCAGGAGTAACCCCTGAGCAACGCCGGGTGTGGCCCAAAAACCAAAAAAAAAAAAAAAACAGCAAGACAAAAGGTAGATGAGTGGTTGCCCAAAGCAGAGTGCTTGGGTGGAGATGATGCCTTTGCTTATTTTTGCTTTTCTGTGCTTTTTTTTTTCCTGATAAAATGGTTCTTGAACCAGTGATGATTATTCAATGTGTTATACACAAAAATAAACCTTGATTTGTCCACAACTTGAAAGAGGTGAGATAACTCAACGCTATTCAACAACAAACGTATGGGACAGCCATCCTTCTCCCATATCCAGAAATCTCCTTGGAAGCAGCCCCCTGCTTCGACCCCCAAACCTGGGCATGGAATGCAGTGCTAGGCTCCCTCTCAGATTAGGCAGGAAGCTGGGTGTTGGACTTATCTTTTCCTCTTACACATTCCAAAGTCCTGACTCTGTCCTGCCATTCTTCCTGGGTTGACCAGCTCTCCTGGGGAGAGGCATGAGCAGTGTGGGAGCTCCATGTCAAACGCAATCCTTGCCAGGGGCTTTGGACTCACAGGCTACAGAAGCCCATAGTCTTCTCTTTGCAAACAAGCCACCACAGAACCAAGCTGGATTCTGGGTTCTGGCCCCTCTTCCCTAATGGAGAGCAAAGTGCAGGTCCTGTCAGCCACCTCCACAGTGCCTTCTTCCAAAGCAAGGTGCCCCCACCCATCCACCCAGCAGCCTGGCTTCTCTGGACTCAGATTTCTGATCCGATGGCCCCACACAGACGGACAGTGGGTGATGGAAGTGTCAGAGCATATATTTGGCTTTTGCCACTGCTATTGCCCATCCTGGGACACACTGACTGCTGCTGGCCAGGCAGCTGGAATGGGTGACAGGCTTTGCCCATCCGTATAACCTACTAGCCAGGGCCTGATTCCCAGAGATCTGGGTTCTGTGAATGAAGGTGCCAGCTTGCTTTTAGAGTTCGGTGCTTTTGCAACAGTGTCCCCCTATCAAGGTGTGGACCCCTCATCTTGCATGTATGTGTCTGCCAAGGCAAGGAGCCGGTGGTGTGCAAGACCCTTCAAGCCATAGGGCCCTGCTGTCATCTTCAAAGTGCAGAGGGTCCTGTCCTTTCCTCCCCATGGGCACTGTGAACACAGGACGTGAGCTGGGTGCAATCCTCACTCCCCAAATAGGGAAAGAAAAACCACAAAACACTCCTGTTCAGATCGCATATGGCTTCTTTGATCCCATCCAATTAACTTTATTCACACAATCGTCCCTTAATTTACAAAGCCTCAGTCATTCATACACGTTAGGGGATCCACAGTGTTCGAGGAACTTAAATACAATGTATCATACCAACCAAAGTAAACCAAGTACAAAAAATATTCATATAAAGTTGTTCACACATAGGTCCTAGATTACCAGCTTCTGTGCAAAAAAAAAAAAGAAAAAAAGAAAAAAAAGAAAAATAGATTAACTTGTATTAGAAACAAACTGTGCCTGGGTTCAAACCTCCCTCACTCAAGTGGACCCCACAACAAACATCGGCACTTCATTGGCCTCTGCTCTGAGAAGCCAGAGTGCAAGAGGTCTAAAATTGTTCCTAAATGAATGTCTTCTGGTGGCCTCACAGAGAAAACTTCGGGGCTTCCCAAGAACCCCTCCAGTCTTGGGGGAGGGGGAGGGGCTGCAGGCAACCAGTGGCAGGGAGTCATTCCCAATGACCATGCAGACTCCCTTAGCCCCTGCTGGCTCACAGGGGCAGTATCTCCTACCTGCACAGCCTGCTAGGACCCCGTGTAGGAGGGGATAAGGTGATACTGTCTCTTCACTGGGCACCGACAGCCCTAAGTAAGGGGACAGTCCTGGAGGGTGGGCTTCATAAGCTCCACTTAAAAGAGTCACACACACTATGAGCAACCCCAGTCGGATGTGCTTGTTGGTTGGCAGGTTGGAGGCCCAAGTGGCATAGAGCTAGGTAACGGCAGTTAGGGTCCCCTTGGCAGGGCCACAAACCCCAACTCCTACTTTTTCAAGGCTCCGGAAGTGTTTTTTTCTTTTTTGACCCAGTCATCTGCTCAGAGTCTGCTTCTAAGGTCACCTGCCAAGGACAGCACAGGAAGGAGGTGCCTACCATGTCAGTGCTTTTACTTGGCTTAGAAAGACTCCAGCAAAAAGAATCATCATATTGCTCCAAACACTGGTTTTAGAGGAGACAGGATATGCTGAGGAGGAACCCCCAGAGGAAGGGAATGATTAAGCGGGGAGTGTGGGCCGGGGAGGCTGCGGGAAGGTGGCACGTAGGCTTAGCACCACAGGGGTCAGGGAGCCAAAGGGCACACGGGCCGGCACCCCACCTTGGCACCTCTGCCTGCCTTCTCCTGGTGTGGGCAGGGCTCTCCTCCAGCTGTAAACAAGGTATTTTCTACAGTAAACATCAAACATGATCCCTTGGAGGCAGCCATGGGGGTTGAGCGCCAGCAGGCCAGAGGCCAGGGCCCCCTTCTCCAGTCACAATGCCTCGGAGATGAGATGAGGCCAAGGACTGCCGCCTGACGCTAGTCCCCGTGCCCAGGAGGGTCAGGGTCGGCCAGTCTTGATTAAACAGACTGTGGAGTCCTCCGGGATAGAGGCAGGACCTCCCTCCTCAACCCCTGCCCCCAATAGTTTGTGTCCTCAGCTAATGCTGGAAGCAAGTGCCGAGTGGAGGGGGACAAGCGTGCCATGGACCTCGAGAAGGGCTGGGATACAGGTGGATACCGGGGAAGGCAGAAGCCACACACTTCCTAAGGGTCTGGTTGGGGAAGCAGTGGAATAAGGCACTGAAGATCTGTCCTGCTGAGTCCTCACTGCAGGGGTGGGATAGGGGAGCAGCACAGAGCACTAGGGCCCAGGCAGAGGCCCAGAACCTCCCTCTGACTAGCTGCTTTTCTTACTCAAGGAGCTGAGAACCACAGTCCTGCTGAGGTCTAGAAGCTTCTAGAACCTGGACAGGCCTGACAGGCCCATGGTGGTGCTGAGATACTAGGCCCTATGTAGCTGCCAGGCCAGGGTGGTAGAGGCAGGAAGAGGTGAGGAGAGGGGGATGACTTGGAGGAGCATGGGGGTGGGGTGCCTGGGCCCAGCCCCCAAAGCATACACAAACTGGGCAGTGCCTGAGGCAGAGAAGAGATGGGAAAATATGGTGCTGGGGCTGGTGGGCAGCCTACAAGTTGGCTACCCCTCCCAGGTGGGTTGCCCACAGCCCCCCAAACACATGGGGACTTTGTGACAAAGAGGATATCCTAATGCCAAAAACAAAATCCAGGTATGCAGTGAAGCTCCAGGATCCCTCTCAGCACGTCAGTCCTGCTGACAGAGAAAGGCTGGCACCAAGCAAACAAGGCTGGGCTAGAGCCTCGCTGGGGCACTGGAGCACAGGAGGGTAGGAGGCACCTAAATGCGGGGCTCTTTCCTGGGGGTTCAGATATAGGGACAACATGATCCCAAGAGAAGACAAAACAAAAGGGAAATGTGAAGGGTGCACATGGACGGCCTCATGGATCCTGGCTATAGAGAAAGGGCCTAGTTCTGCCTGCAGCCCATTTTGAAGGCTGCAAACTTCAGGGGCTGAAGAAAAGGCTAGAAGATGGGGAGCATCTTGTAGAGTTTTATCCGATGTTGTGCCGGTCTCTTCCTACTCAGAAAGAATGGCTGAGAGACTGGCCACTTGGGAGGGAAAAGCCCCCCAGGTCACATGCTACCCACTTCAAAGCCCTCCAACCAACCCCACGTGGGGTTTAGAGAAAATAACAATAAACAACAAATCGGAAACACACAAAACAGAAATCCTTTCCTTTTCTCCGAGACCTCTTCCTACTTCTTCATAAGGGTGTGATAGTCCTTCGGGTGAGCCAGAGAAAAAAAAAACAAAAAACCGCCCACACAGGAAGGGGTACCAGGCCCACGAGCCCTGAAAGAGGCAGACACACAGGGATTTTTGGGGTGATGGAGAGACCTGATTCCCAGACACCTCCCTCTCCCCTTCCCTGACAGCAGCACAGAAGGTGCCAGTGTTGCGGGGAGGTGGTGCCTGATTGCTATGTCCCTATACAACCCTTTCACGAGGACGACAGTGGCCAGTTCAGATCACACTCCCTGTTCTTAGGGCAATAGTCACCATGGGATCCCAAGAACCTGGGCAGTCTCCATGACCCTGACAACTTGACAGGCACATCCGGGAAGCGGAGGCAGAGACTGGAGATGGGGACAGCGTGGCTTTCACATGGTGACAGGGATCCACCGAAGAGCCAGCTGCACTCTGGGCAGAGGTTTGGCACGAAGGTTTTCCTGGGGTTACCGCCTTTGGGGGAAGGCCACAAACAAAAAGGGCAGTGTAAGATGGTCACCTCTACCTGCCACCATCCTTAGATCTGGGTGGCACAAGGGATGAGGGGAAGGGGTTGGTAGAAGAGGGATTAATTCTTCTTGGGAGTCCCAGCGCCTCCCTCCATGGAGGAAGAACAAGACCATGGATGCGTGTGGTCTCCTTTCTGAAGTTCTCAGGCTGTGCCCCTCCTCTTCAAGGTGCTTCTTCGTCTCTGATCGGTCCTGAGGCCCAAGGGCTGGCTGGAAGCAGTTGAGAGTCCAACGGCACCTCCATCTGGTGGGAGATGGCTCAAAGGTCTCTGCAGGTCTCAGTGACCCACCTCCCCAATTCACAGTCCAAGAGAAACCCCAGGTGGTCCAAGGAGGGGCAGGCCCTCTCTGGGTAAGTGAACTGAGAGACATGTACAGACAGATGAGAACATGAAAGGACAAGAACGAATCAGCCCCCAACCGCTCAGAAAAATGCAAAGTGAAATTTATACACAGGCTCTGTCCTTAGTGTTTCTTCAGAGAAACTGGTGCCTGTCCACAGCACGGCTTCTTGCTCTTCTACATCTTAGTCATGTACACTGGGGTGTGGGGGTGGCAGTGGAGGGGAAAGAAGAGACAGTAACGTATTTAGAATTTAGCAAAATGAAAGGAATAGAGGAGAAGCCAAAGAAAAGCTTCACAGTGCTGGAGACCCAGGGGTCGGGAAATCGCCAACAGCCACACCACCACCTGTACCCTTTGCCATCTTCTGTGCAGACTTGAGATTGTGGGTCCAGAGGATCAGCCTGTAAGACAAAGGCAGGGGAGGAGTGGACACTGGTTAGTGGACTAGAAATCCTGCTTGCAACCGTCGTCCAGCCCAACTGAGCATAATGAGTTGTGCTGCGGCTGAGCAAAACACACAACACACAAGCACACGCACACACAAATAATATGGCTTCACTACTGCCCCCTGCTGGAGACACTCGCCATCTCCCTTTCAGATGATGTGACTGAGGTAGACTCCCAGCTACAAACCCAATCAAATTCCCGTCTCCTTTTTGACCCACAAGTCTCAAGCAGCCCCACCACAGAGATGCAATTTTCACCTGTGGCTCCCCCTCGACTATACTGGGCGCCCTTGTCCCCCATGAGAAGCTCTTCTCTAGATTATTCCTAGTTTTATGCAGAAATGCCTGTTCCCTCAGTTCCCTTTTCTCCCCTCGACCCCCAAGCCAGCTGTATGCAAGCAGGGATGCATCCCTAACTCTCTCCTGCGTACTTACCTTGCTTCAGAAACAAGACTCCGGGCAAGCCTCAGAACCTGGCAGTGCTGAGCTGTGTGCTGCCCCCTTGGCCTTACTGCAGACGCTGCAGCGGCGAAGAGGAAGGTTCTGAAGGTGCTACCACGTGATCCTGGTCTCACCTATGTCCTCTGCTCCTTGGTCTCATCACCTGAACCTAATTCCACAGGTGACTCAGAATAAACATATGTGAGACTCCAAGCTGAACCCAGCCTACTGGCTTTCACGCGGGAAGAGCCTTGGGGGACAGGTCTCACCTCAGAAGTCTATCCTCTGCCTTTGAGGCACTTGGTCTAAGAGGTCCCAGAGTTCAAGTTGTTTTTGAAAATGGCCCGGCCCGGGTGGAGAGTGAATATGGCCCACCTGAAGCCAAGCAAGCCTGACTCACAGGAGCTTCCAACACTGGCTCTCTTCTGAGGGACAAGCCAGAGGCGCTGTGCTGGGAGGCCTTGGGAAGCCTGTGAAGGCTGTGGGGTGGGGGATACTGGACAACTCATGTCTTCCATTAAAACAGGGGATGACTCTGAGATCTGTGTGGAGTGATGACCAAAAAGTGCTCGGTGCAGAGCGGGAAACAACACCCTCCATGAGACTGCCCAGGCCCTCTGAGGAATTAGGAAGGAGCTGGCTGGCTCTCAAGGGCTTGCCAGGTGCAGGTGCTGCAGGGAGGCAAGTCTCCCAGTATCTGGAAGACAAGTGTGGGTGTGTGGGTATACATGTGTGTATAATTCCTATAATTCCTCTTCTGAAAAGCTGGTTTAGCAGATAATCCTAAATATGAAAAGGGCTTTATGAATAAAGATGGTCATTGAAGTATTATTTAAGTGAGGAGGCAACAAATCACAAATCCCCAAATAAGAGACTTGAGCAAAGGCTCTATCTGCTCGATGACACACTGCAGGAGAAATGAAAGGGCAGAGGCTTCAGAACCACCTTATGGGAGAACCACTTTCTGGGCTTAAGTGGCAAACAGTGGGCTGTGCCCACATTCACATGGCAACAAGAATCTCTGAGGAGAGGGAGGGAGGGCCCGGCAAGCACAAACCCAGGCAGTGCTGAGTGAGGGTGCGCCCTGACCCTCTCTCTGGCTTTGTCTGTAATATGGCGTGCTCCCATCCTACCAGTTTTGCTCTGTAATGAGAACAGTGTCGTGCTGGCAGACTCTAGCTCCTCACAAGCCAAGTGCTCCAAGAGAGCCCACTTGGACCCCGGGCAAGTGAGCCTGTCAGACTCGGGGTCTCAATGAGTTCAGTGGGACAGTCCCGGCATGAATGGAAAGGACCAGACTGCTGAGGCTTGGCCTTGCCCTTGACATGCAATTTGTCTGCTGTGTCTGTGACTCTATTTTCTTTTCATGTGGGCATCACACCTGGTGGTACTCAGGACTCTTTTCTGGCTCTGTACACGGACTATATAAGGATGTGAGGGATCAAACTCGGGTCAGCCAAGTCAAAAGCCAGTGCCCTTTTGGTTTCTTTCTTCCTCTTCTTACTACTTAGGCTTTTGGCAAGATCCTTCATCAAATCCAACTTATCTAATTCTCCAAAGTATGTTCATTCGGGTTGCACTTAGTGTGGTCCCGTAGGCTCAACACCTCAGCAGCCCTCGCCAGCCCTGCTGGAAATGAGGCACACCTTCACTTGGCAGCGAGATGGGAGGGAAGACCCAAGTCCGAGTCCATCCCACCACCCGCACACACAGCTCCCGCTTCTGACATGCACCAGCATGACATACAGAGCTTCCAAAGAGACAAGAGCTTACTTGGGGCTTAAGTCCCTCTAATTCCTTCCTCTGGAACACAATCTCCCAGAAAGGGACTCGCGGTAGGCTGGCTTCAGGTTCCTCTGAGCATGTATGGGGTCTCAACCCCAGCTTCTGCAAGGATGGGTGTGTCACTGAGACACTTGGCAGCATGCAATGATCAGACATTAATTCTGGGGGCCAAAATTAGCACAGCAGTAGGATGTTTGCCTTGCAAGCGGCTGAACTGGGATGGACCCAGGCTCAATCCCTGGCATCCCAAACCTTCCAGGGGCGATTTCTGAGCGCAGAGCCAGGAGTGGCTCCTGAGCACCACCAGGTGTGGTCCAAAAACTAAAAGAAAAAAAATTAATTCTGATTTGACCACGTCAGACATCTGTGGTACTTCCAGTAGCACTTGCCCCAGCTACGTTTCTGGGGCACAGGGTCACCAGACAACGAGCAGAGTTCAGACAAGACGGGCTCCATGTAGTCTGTGCACCACAATGCATAATTCCCATGATAAAATGCAAGTAAATGTAAACAGGCTGTGCTTATGGGGTCCATCTTCTACCCCCATTTTAAAACTGTATTTGTTTGTCCTTTGAAATGTGTCAGACTGGTGATCACAGAATTCCAATACACAAATAAGTACATCCCTGAGAGTCACACTATGTTCGTTCTTTCCTTTGTCTTCAGTTTGAGGGTTGTGCACCACATTTGGCAGAGTCTAGGATTACCGTATGGTGCTAAGACCGAACGCAGGTCTCTCACATGTAAAGTATGCCCACTTAGCCCTTGAATGATCACTGTGGACCAGTGAGGTGACTTATAATGGCAGGTTCAAATCTGAGCCCTTCTCTTGACTGGAGTCCTCCCCTCTTACTGGAACATGGATGCGTGGTTAAGGGCATTTTGAGGATCTACTGAAATGAAGAGGATTTGTTCAAGGAAAAGGCCCTTCTCAGCATCTAACTTGTTAGCTGCATTACTGGTGTAATCTGGTTCTGAAATTCAACTCTATTTTGTTGTTGTTGTTATTGTTTTGGGGCCACACCCAATGGTGCTCAGGGGTTACTCCTGGCTTTGCACTTAGAAATTGCTCCGGGCAGATTCGAGGGACCATCTGAGATGCTGGGAATTGAACCCAGGTTCGTCCTGGGTTGCCCATGTGCAATGCAAATGTCTTACTGCTGTGCTATTGCTCTGGCCCCTCAATTTAGTATCAAAGAATTCAGGAAAGTGTCAGCCCTGTGTCAGAGGTGGTGATGGAAAGTGGTTTTACACTGGCTTGTCACTGAGTCAGGTAAGCCTCAGTCAGACCATTACCACAACAACCCCAGGATAGCAGCCAGATGCTAGCTAAGACTGGGAGACTGCTCAAAGGGCTGGAACATCTGCTTTTCCTGCAAGAACCCTGGGTTCAATCCCTGAAACTGCATGATCCTCGAGCACCACTAGGTATTTATCCCAATAAAATAGAATTGGAAGATGATGACAAAGATATCCTTAGAACCTGCTAATCTGCTCAGGCAGGCTTCAAGATGGGGAAAACAAAGCATCTGAAATACTTCTCCGTGGTCCATACAACAATCTAAGTTACCCAAAAGGATGGCTACACCCCATGTAGCCAATGTCACAGACCCACGGGGGGCACATGCACCAGAAGCCAGTTAATAGCAAATTGAATCTCTATCTACAGTGCAAATTTCTGCTGACCAGAGGAGACAGTCATCTGGCGATCACTGTGGGGTGACAAAGGGCAGGTCTCTTCTCAGGAGGATTAGCACAGACTGACTCATCCTTGACTTAACATACCAGTTAGCTGCTGGGCTGTCAGCCCTCTGGGGTTCACAGCCCCGACACTACTGTCAACTCCAATCAGTGAGATGAGGGTGGGAAGGCACAACGGCAGCTACACTTACAGTAGTGCTGAGGCCAGGCAAAGCTGGGGTTGCTGTGCAGTGCCAGCCCCTCAGCATAGTGGATGGGGGCCTTAAGAGTGGGTACAGAGATAAACAGCATCACATCCTAGGGAAATGAGAATGGGGTCCCTCAGGCTTGGGAAGGCCTGAGGGCTGAGCTAGAAGGCCCAGCTCTGATCAGCACCGGTTTTCTCAATTTAGAAATGGTAGAAATGGGGGAGCATCCAACTTTGTAGTGTGTGTGAGTGTGTGGGGGGATGACGGGCGGGGTAGAGTGACTATGCAGGTACCTAATATTCGGTGATGGCACCCCAGTGCATCAATGGTGCTTACTGACCAGGCATGGAACAGCCATATCCGTAGCAGCTGTGCTGAGGTGCTTCTGATCATATCCCCCAGACTTTAGATTCTTTCAGGACAGGGCAGTCTTGTGTGTCTCAGGTGGCACAAACTGGGGGACTGCTGGTACTTGGCGGTAAAAGATGAGCAGGCCTTCTGCACATTCCACTTAAGGGGGAGTTTGTTCTTCTAGAGCAGGGGTCCTCAAACTTTTTAAACAGGGGGCCAGTTCCCTCAGACCACTGGAGGGTCTGACTATAGTGAAAACAAAACTTATGAACGAATTCTTATGCACACTGCATATATCTTATTTTGCAATGAAAAAACAAAACAGATACAAATACAATATGTGGCCTGCGGGCCATAGTTTGAGGACCACTGTTCTAGAGGACAAATGTGAGACTTGCAGGTCCAGGGCACAGTCAATGGCAGAATGAGAATGGGCAGACATAAACCTAGGAGGGGGCTCAGAGCAAACAGTGGTCTACTTAATCTCAAGGCTGTGAGGAAGTTGCACCAGGACAGTGGCTGCTTCTTTACAGTTGTTTGTACAGTGGCAGTTGTTTAGGTTGTTCTAAACACAGGGGCTCCCCCTGGCCACTACAGCAACCACATCACCACAGCTGCCTGCTCTGGAAGATTTTACTTTTGATTTGCCCCAAATGCTGAGGTTCGGAGACCAGGAGAGATCCTAATGTGGTGCATGTTACATGGATGAGCATGCGCAAGGCCCTAACTCCAATAAGCATGGCAGGTATATGGCCCTGGTAGTACCCAAGGTACTGTAGGCCCTGCTGGGCCAAACACTGCTGGGTATGTCCCTGATTAAAAACAAAGTGAGGGGGCCGGAGCAACAGCACAGCGGTGGGGCATTTGCTTTGCAAGTGGCTGACCCAGGACGTAACCTGGTTCAATCCCTGGCGTCCCATATGGTCCCCCAAGCCAGGAGCAATTTATGAGCACAGAGCCAGGAGTGTCACTGGGTGAGGCCCAAAACCAAACCAAACCAAAACAAAGTGAGAGACAGGAATGATAGTACAGCAGGTAGTGCGCTTGCTTTGCTCATAGCCAACCAGGTTTGATCTCCAACATCCCACAGGGTCCTTCAAGCACTGCCAGGAGTGATCCCTAAGTGAAGAGTTGATGGTAACCCCTGAGGTTAGCTAGGTATGACCCAAAAACAAAAAAGCAATAAGGTTTGGCTATCTCTAGGAACTAGTAATAAGCAAGACCGCCCATATATCATCCCTCCTCTCCAACATCACTCCTGGCATCTGGGACATGAGGAGCCAGTCACGGGAGGGCATTGCAGTCTGTTTTCTAAGCACCATAGCTGGTAAATTGATACTGGGTAAAAAAACACTAAGATCAAATAAGTGGGGCAACTGTTGGTTTCCAAAAACAACTCTGGTAATTGGCTATAGGCTACTGGGATTCCCTAATTCCCATCTTCAACTTATGAAGTATGACAATGAAATGAAAGCTGCCAATGGCCTCAATTGGTCCCCAAAGAGACTGAGGTTCAGCTGCAACTGCTGTGATGAGCAGACGCCACTCTGGGGAGCCACAAGGCTGAGTGGGGTGTTGGGGGTTCTCCCTTGGGGCCCTATGCCAAGAACAAGAGGGCTATGGGGCAACTCAGGGGACAGGTTGTGCTTCCAGCTGTGTGCAGGACAATTTGTGGTCACGACAGGCAAGAGTCCAACAAGGTCAAGCCCGCAATGGTCTGGGTGCAGGGAAACATATGGGATCTGGTTACAGCAAGTGGCCGAAGCAATGCACTGGGGGACCTGGAATTCTCCCAGGGAAAGGCAAGGGCACTGCAAATTGTTAGTGAGAAGTGAAGTGAAAACAAATGATTAATCTGGGAGGATCTGGCAAAAACAAACAGGATGGGGGGCTCTACCCAGAGATATCATTCACCCAACTCTCACTGCAGGCTGCTGATATTGCCTCCATTTCTTGTGCTTCGGTCTGTACCACAGGATTCCCTGAGCATCCTTTTACAGGGAAGGGAATGGGGATGGCAAATTTGCCAATAAGGAACTTGCCCAGCCTATAGTAGAAAACAGGCTTTGAAGTTCTATGAGCACCACTGTCTTGATGATATGGAAGCACAGGCTCCTAACTGCCTTCAGCAGCTGTCATCCATTCTTCCTTCCTTCTTCCTTCCTCCCTCCCTCCCTTCCTCCCTCCCTCCCTCCTCCCTCCCTCTTCCTTCCTTCCTTCCTTCCTTCCTTCCTTCCTTCCTTCCTTCCTTCCTTCCTTCCTTCCTTCCTTCCTTCCTTTCTTCCCTTCCTTCCTTCCTTCCTTCTTCCTTCCTCTTTTTATCTTTTGTTTTTTCTTTTTTCTTTTTTTTTTTGGTCACAGGGACAGCACTCAGGGGTTACTCCTGGCTCTATGCTCAGTAATCACTCCTGGCAGGCTTGGGGGACCAAGTGGGATGGCGGAATTCGAACCACCATCCATTCTGGATCACCTGTGTGCAAGGCAAATGCCCTACTGCTGTGCTATCTCTCCAGCCCCCACACCATCCATTCTTGAGGTCATCTTAAGTCCATTGCCACTGGCTCAACAGAACCAGCTTGCTCCCCAAGTAGATTTGGGAATACGGATACAGGACTGTTGCCCCTGGACTGGTTCTCTGCTCACCCTGACTCATGGTGACATTGGGTGACGTTCCTCACACCTGGGAAGATTCAACAAGATCTGAAATGGAAGGAGAGTGCAGATGAGCCTGGTTCGTGCACACTAAGTCACACTTCCAGATTTCCAGGGGCTGGGAGGCAGCAGCTGAAGGGTCATGGGCACATGCCTGACTCCCAAGTTCTATACTTGGCGCTCAATGCTCCCCCAGCACCCCTGATGGCCTCAAGCACTGCTAGGCTGGAGCAGTGTTACCTCACCAGCCAAGTTCTGGACGCAGGCCAGGTGTGGCCCTGACCCTGATTACTGTTTGGGAGGTTTCCATCCCTCCACCCTGCAAAAAGCTCCAGGATGCACACCAGCTTGTTCCCACGACCCAGAAACAAATACAGTGATTGCTAAGTTACTGGCAAGCTACAGAAGATCAGTCATTATTTGCTAAATGAATGCACACATGCCCCCTACCCAGATCCAGACTGATTTCCGGGAGATCGGAAGTGGGCACAGCCACTCCACCTGTGCCCAAAGCCGTGGGTGAAGGGGGCTGAAGATGGCCCTGAATGCCCTTCCCAATCAACCTCCTGTCAGATTCAGCAGGGTCCCTTATACCCAGAGCCTTGAAGGCAACTGAGATCAGAAGCCTCTCTGCCCTGCCATCCTTTCCTTAACCAAAAATAGAAACTGGTTCCCCAATTTACAAATTAAAGTGGCTCTCAAAATCAATTTTATAAAAGCGAGCAATCATGGTCCCGATATTACATAAGTACAAAAAATAGAGCAAGGGATGTGTGCATCAGCCAGCTGCTTTCTCTAGAAGCACCGCATACCATGTGACAGGACATTGCACAGGTTTTTTCAGCTCTAAAAAGTAAACACAACAACAAAGCACTGTGTTCCTGGGCGCTGATTAGAGCTGAGAGCATATGCGGATTCAGACACAGAAGGGCCAGGCACATCAGTCATCTAATGAGAAGCTGACTGCAGAGCACCAGGCTGGGCAGGTAGCCCCATCACAGGGGTCATGTGGTGTCTGCGATCAGCCCCAAGACATTCTGCAGCCTCCAGTGACCCCACCTCTCAAAGCTCACCCCAAAGAGCCCCCGAGGAGGGGTGTATCAAAATACTTCTAAGTGGGCCAGAGCAAAGTATAGTGAATAGGATACTTGCCTTGTACATCGTCCATGTGAGTCGGTGCCCCATCACCCCATATAGTTAGTTCCCTAAGCCCAGCCAGGAGTGATCCCTGAGCACTGCTGGACATGACCTACACAAAAAAATCAACATAATCCACCCCATCTATGCACCCTGGTCCCCCACTACCCTCTCCCACTTTGCTGTCTTTTAAATAACTCTCCCGTCCCTACCTAAGGACTCCCAGGATAGCCAAGTGTGTCATCATTGAGTCATATTTCCTTTGCCTCTTGTATCGGTCCTTCAAATCCTTCCCAATCCCCCACATGTATCTGGAAGGTACCATGGCCGAGCAACCCTAGTGCTGGGAGTGGTGCCTAGCTCCCATGCCAGCCTGCTCCAGTTCTACTTGGCACTCAGACAACACATTTCTGGAGAGAAGATGCCTCCAGCTCAAGCCCTCATACCACATGATTTCCCCCAAGTACAGTAAAGTGCAAGCCCAGAGCACTGAACCAGGAGTACCCTCTGAATATCTTCTGCTCTGGTACCCCAAAACCCAGACCCGCCTTCTGATGATTTCCGTGACCTATAGTAGCATCCACCTCTTCCCACCACCTGATCTACATACAATAGCTCTGAAGACAGACCTGTGGCTAGAGATCATTGACCTACAGAGCCGGGCATGATCAGGTCTGGGCTAGGATCCCTTCTCTTCTCCTCCTCCCCTCTCTCTCTGTCCTCACCATCTCACCCCTCTGCTTGGCACCTGTCTTATCCTTCATGTTTTAGTGTCAGAAAGAAATACTGAGCACCCGAGGTCAGAGCGGTGGCGCTAGAGGTAAGGCGTCTGCCTTGCAAGCGCTAGCCCCCAGGAAGCAAGGGGGTGCAGGGTCATGCCTCCCCTACAGAAACAATGCCCAAAGGGAGAGACCTCACATGTCCACTGCCATTCAATGAGAAGCAGGAAGGCAGGTGAGTGGGTACCTGACCTTTAAGGAGAGGGGGGCCTCCCTCTCCTGAGCTAATTCAAGCAACCAGGAAAGATGGTTAGTTCAATGCTTGGACCTGATGTTGCTTAGGGAGCCCTTTCCAGTGATGCTAGAAATAGAAACTCATCACCCCCCCACCCAGACATGGGCCCCCAAACCATCACTAGTCTGAGACTCCCTGGTGTTCTAGATGTGAATGCCTAGATCAAAGTCTCCACACTAAGTCATGCATAAGTCTAAACCAGGTCTAGAATCTGGCAAGACCTGGGTCTCAATTCAAGCTTCCCGAGGGCAGTGAGTGGGGGTGAGAGCAGAGGCAGCAGCTGGCTGCATGTCTAACACCCAGACATGAAGGACCATTCCTTGACCATTGCCTGACCGGGCAAAGTAAAGATGGTTTCGTCATCTGCATGGGCAGCTTCAGTCTCACTCAGAGGAAGCACCATCTCCTACCTGCCAACTCTGGGCAGAGGCCAGGCTCTTTGAGAGGCCTCAGCACTCAGCTATCTCAGGGCCACTGTGTTGGCAGGTGGGAGTTTGAGAGAAGCCAGGAAAGCAGACAAGAGTTTATGGCCATATCTAATATGTGAGTGGGCTGAGGTCAGAATCCCAACTGACTACACAGAAATTTCTATCATGACACCCTCAGTTCATTCCATGGAGGAAAGTTTGAGTTGGAAGAGCTGTAAGGGGGTTTGTCTTGCACATGGCTGGTGTGGATTAAACCTCCAGCATTTCTAAGGTCCCCGAGCCTGCCAGGGGAGGTTCTTTTTTTGTTTTGGTGGTTTTTGGGTCACACCCGGCAGGGCTCAGAAATCACTCCTGGCAGGTTTGGGGGACTATATGGGATGCCAGGATTAGAACCACTGTCCTTCTGCATGCAAGGCAAATACCCTACCTCCAATGCTATCACTCCGGTCCCAAGGAGGTTCTTGAATGTAGATAGAAGTACTGAGTACCATTGGGTGTGGGTCCCCCCAAAAAAGTATGAATGGGTGGGAAATGGGAGTTTGAGCTCTGCCCTTCCTAAATGAGAGTACTGGAGTCCCAAGGCTTTATGCCCTGTCTCGGGAAGGGGGCTTGGGGGGTGCCCAGCCCCAGAAGCTGAGCTTCTCAGTTGGGGGTATCTGGATTATGATTTTGGGCTAAAGTTGCAAATAACTTTAGGGGAAGGTGAAATCAGTCTGTTGTTTGTTTGGGGCGTGGCAGCTTCGCTGCATGTCTGCTACCACATGCAAACTATGGGTTCCTTCCAAACAGCAGTCACATCCAAGCTACTGGTTACTAACAACAAATGAGGAATCACTGTGACTTCCAGTCCTCTTTAGATTTGGGGCAGGGCTGGGCAGGCCTTGCTGCTGAGGTCGTGGACACTGCCAAGATCTGAGAGCATGTCACTTGGAACCCCAGCAGTCTGCCAAGTCTCACTCTCTGGGAGGACATGTCCTGGACATGTCTGGCTCAGGGTGATGAGGGGACAACAGAAGGGTGCTATGTGTGAGACTTAGGGGTGTTCTTTTTCCTGAAAGGAGGGAAGCAAGTGTAGTGAGTCAATGGGCTCACACTGTCTGACTTTTTACAATGGATAGTGTCAACAAAGGTCACCACCCAACACATGAAATCGACCCCCCCAAGTCCTGTCATTAGGAGTACACAGCTGCCCACACACAAGCACACACGTGCACAGGATGACCTGCCCCAGCTTCTCTGCGGCTTCCCAAGGCAGCACAACTGAAGCGGAACAACCATTTATTCCCTCTTGACTGCCGAGTGCCCGGGGCTCCAGCCCATTCCTTCAGCCACGTCCCCAGACATCACTTTCTTTTACAAAGAAACAAAATACAGAATTCTGACCTGTGTGCAGCTCAGGCGTGAGTTATAGCTTTCCCCTGGCACCTCTCACTGAAAGTGAAATTCCTTTCGAGTTGGGAGATTCATTGCAGTATTTTATGGTATCGATTTCTTTTAAACTTGGCTGGCAGCTTTAAGGTCTGCCCGACTTCTGAATTCCAGCTATGCTGGAGGACTCAATACCCCACCCTCAGGAAACAAAAAGGAAAGCTGGGAGCTGGCACGTGGCTGCCCTCTTTGGTCATTACCGTCCCCAGCCCCTGCAACCCATAGGGGAATCTCATTACTTATGTGAATAGCTGAGTCCTGAGCTGAGAGTCTCAGTGTCTGCCAAGACCTGATAGGTGCCTCCTCATTGGTCACCTTGTTACACATTGTTCCCCAAGCCTCCCTCCAGGAACCTTAGACATCTCCTTCAGAACCATTTCCTCCACTTTATCTGGGTCTGCCTCTCCCCCTGGCCTCAACCAGTCCAACTCATGTCCACTGATAAGATGAAGCAGCTTCCGACATTCCACACGGGGCACGTACCTGCCCAAAGCCTTTACTAAACTTGCTCTGGGCCCAACTTCATCAAGGAAAGCTACAGAGACACCATCCTAAGTGTTAGGGCTCTTGGGCCGAACCCACTCGGTTTGGGGCTTAAGGGAAAGCCAGACAGCTTACTTTTTACTCCAACCCTCACATCTGCCAAGAACCAAGTTAAAATTCACCTACAACAGTCTAATGCCAGAAGCAGCAGAGGGTGAGAGGATGTGAGAGCCTGAGGTCAGGCCCTATTGTTGGACCGAAATCCACTTCAGTGTGGTGTCCCCCTAGGTCAGTGGTCAGCAACCTGCGGCTCGAGAGCCACATCCGGCTCTTGACACTTTTAATTTGGCTCTTCTGTGTGCAGAGCAGCCACTCCAGGAGTCAGCAATCTGCTCCTAGCCTCTGTCAGTGTGAACCCCATGTACAGCCCCGGTGGCCAGCTCCAAGAGTATAAAAGAGTATAAGATGATACCCAGTATCAACCCTAAACAAAGGTGTTCCCCCAAAGTCATCCTTTTTTAAACCTCTTCCTTTGATATGTAAAAGCCCACTGAAATGTACTTTTGTCTCTCTCTCTCTTGACCTGAAGCCTCCTGGTATTGGGAATTGGTTTTAATAAAGAAAGAGGTGTTCTAGCTTTTTGGACTCAAGGCAGAGAGTACAAGGTAAAATGCCATGGACTCCATGATCATCCTTTCCTGGCTAGCTTGGTTTATTATTTCTTTCCTGCTACCCTGCTTCTTCAGACCAGGTTGGGTAGGGTTTAGAAATATAGTGCCTGGAGTGATCTTAAAACACATAATCTATTTTTGCACAAGAGTGGGCATCTTCCATGAAGGGATTATCAACCCAGAGTTTTCTTTTCCGTAGATTCTCATGTTCAGAGTACTCATGATTAAATTGTGAGCTAATGCCCTTAAATGCTGTTTTTCATATTGATTATGACTTTCTGCATAATATAAGTGCCAATCAGAAATATTTCACAAGAGTGGAAACATTTCAATATCTCCTCACACACAGCAATCCCAAAATTAGATTCTTTTTTGAACACATCCATCTTATGTCTCACTGGAAAAACTACTTGTGAAACTCCCCTGCAGAGAAATATTAAGTTCATAAAGAAAATGAACAACGTTTGCCAAATACACAAGCTTAGCTACCCATTCCTTGTCCAATTGGGGCTGTACAAAGTCAGAGTTCTGCTCTCACAGGAACTGCACTACTTCTTCCCTCTTGCCAACAAGGTGAGAGAGCACCTTTCCCCTTAACAGCCACTTCACTTCATCATGGAGAAGATGCTAGTAGTGGGCATCCATACTCTTACTCAGGGTGATGAATAGCCTGGATTTGATCACAATTGTGAATTTCACAAATTATCTTTACTGCGTCATCTGTCAGAGTTTAGTTCAGCAGGGAGTTTTTTTGAATTCAGTCTATCATACAATGAGTGGATACAATGTACGGGTGTGCAACTTCTGTTTTTTGTAACTACACAAAAACACTGAGCCATGCACAGTACATCATCTGTACATACATCAACACATCAGATTATTATTCTGAGTGAAATGAGTCAGAAGGAGAGGTGTAGACACAGAAAAATCATTTGTGGCATATAAGAATAATAAATGGCAATATGGTAATAATATCTAGAGAAAATAGGGATGAGGGATGGGAGGACTAGTCCATGATAGGAAGCTTGCCATAAATAGTGGTGAGATTAGTCAGAATACAGAAAGGTACATTATGACATTGATAGTTGGAACTTATCACTCTGGACAAGAACTGGATGCTGAAAATGGATAAGTGGCATGCATGGTACCCTTTAATTAACAATATTGCAAACCACGGTGTCATAAAGGAAGTTCTGCAAACCTCAGTGTCATAAAGGAAAAGAGAGATAGAGAGAAAAAAGGAAAATGCCTGCCCCTGGCATAGGCAGAGGAGGGTGAAGTGGGAGAAAACAAGGGACATTGGTGGTGGGGAAAGTGCACTGGTGAAGGGTGATATACATTCTATGATTGAAACTCAAGTATGAATAATTTTGTAACAAATATGCTTAAATAAAAATTATTTTTAAAATGTTTCAGGCACTCTATCAAAATTCCTTTATGATATATCATATGCCTTTAACAAAGTACCATTTTTATTTTTGTGTGTATTTTAGCTTGGTTTCTTGCAGCACACACTAAAGTGTCAATAGGTTTTTTTCCTTTCAGTGAAATCACTACTTTTCTCTGGAACACTGTTTTTGTTTTGTTTTGTTTTGTTGGTTTTTGGGTCACACCCAGCTTTGCTCAGGGGTTACTTCTGGCTCTTCGCTCAGAAATCGCCCCTGGAAGGCATGGGGGACCATATGGGATGCCAGGGTTCGAACCACAGTCCTTTTGCATGAAAGACAAATGCCCTACCTCCATGCTATCTCTCCGGCTCCTGGAGCACTGTTCTTGCTTTTAAAGATTGTTAAAAGGTTTTTCTCTTTTACCTGTTTCATCTCCATATTGTAGGATTTCAAATTTTCAGCACATTTTGGAAACATTTTTAAATGTTTTGCTTCCTTATTATCAGAAATCAAAGCATTTTTCCTTGAGAAGGGTGTTCACTATCCAGAATTAACAAATGATCAGTGGATTCAAAAACTGTATTTCATGGTGTATGTTACTTCACATCTAAATCAGCTTAATCATAAACTACAGGGGAAAGGAAACACAATTTTTTCAATGTTAGAAGAAGTTATTTCATTTGAAAACAAAGTATCTGTTTTTGCTCAAGATTTTGACAGAGAAACTTTGATTCACTTTCCAAACCTGTTGAGACATCGCCAAGAAAATAAGTCCGATATTGACATTACCTATTTTAAAACAGCACTTTTAAATATGAGGGAAGCTTTTCTCAAGAGGTTTCAGGATTTCAGAAACAGCAAAGTGACGTTAGCCTTTGTTAAAAAAAACCTCTGGATGCCACTGTAACGGAACTAAATTTTTCTCCCTTTGAAATCGGTAGCTTTGCATTGGTAGCTTTAAAAAACAAAGAACTATGGAGCTCGAAATTTGGACGTCTTTGTGCTAATTTAGAAAGTTTGGAAAACACCACCAAAAACCAAAAAAAAAAAAAAAAAAAAAGTTTGGAAAACACAAATGTGAACTTAGTTCATAGCACAAGTGGTCTGCTTTGAAAGACCTGGAGAAGATATGTTGATTTTTAACACCTGGAATAGTATTCCTGACTCATATAATCAACTAAAAAAGCTAGCATTTGTTCTTTCCTTGTTTGGGTCTACATATTTATAGGAACAATCGTTTTCAAGAATGAATCTTATCAAGAGTAAATTGAGAAATCATCTCATCGATGAGAACCTGGAATCGTGCCTAAAATTAAAAACAACATACAAACCTGACTTACTCAAACTATCCAAGGAAATGCAAGGCCATTGTTCATATTAGTTTGTGACTTTGTCAGTCATTGTCACAATGTAATTTTCTCTACATTGTAAAGCAAATTTTATGGAATGTAACGTTATCGATAAATAATATCTTTCTAAAGTTTTTATTACTTGTGTTATTTGTATCCTCCCGACCTATGTGGATAGTTGCATACAGAATATTCTCACTACTTTTCTCTGGAACACTGTTCTTGCTTTTAAAGATTGTTAAAAGGTTTTTCTCTTTTACCTATTTCATCTCCATATTGTAGGGTTTCAAATTTTCAGCACATTTTGGTTATCAAGAGGAAACTAAAAACAGTGTACCATCATATGTATTTTCAGTTTTAAAAATGTGGCTCTGGGAGCAGGAGAGATAGCATGGCAGTAAGGCGTTTGTCTCTCATGCAGAAGGTCAGTGGTTCAAATCCCAGCATCCCATATGGACCCCTGAGCCTGCCAGGAGCAATTTCTGAGCATAGAGCCAGGAGTAACCCCTGAGAGCTTGTGGGTGTGACCCAAAAACCAAAACAAAACAAAAAAAAAAATGTGGTTCTCAAAATAAATTTTAATCGTGGTTTTCCCAGATTTGGCTCAGTTGGAAAAAAAAAAAGGTTGCCGACCACTGCCCTAGGTGGTCTTTGGGTCACTGACCTACCCCTGCTCAGGGTTTTTTGTCTACTGTCCAGCTCTTGGTTATGTGGAAGCCTTCTCTCCCCAGTTTTGCCTTCCCTGTCTCTGTCTGAGACTGTCTCAGTATAACCAATGAGTCCCCTGTAGAGGCAGGCCTCAGCTCATAATTAATGTGGTTACAGCTCATAATTAATGGAGTGGAAGGTTTTCCTGGGCATGAACAGTGTCAGAACTGGGGTGTCTGCATCAGGGCAGAACTGTACCCTAATTTCTGCTGAGATATCTGACATTGCTGGAGGCAACCCCTCTGGGCAGCTCAAAAGAAAACTATCCGAAATGGCTTTTAAACGGATTGGTGGGGCTGAAGAGATTATACAGGGGTTAAGATGCCTGTTTTGAATCAGTTCCACAGGGTCTCTTAAGTACCACCAGGAGTGTCACCTGAACCAAGGAAGGAAAACTCCTGAACACTATCAGGTGTGCTCCAACTGTCCCTCCCCCAAGTAAAACAGAACAAAATGTATTATACAGGGCAAAGGGAAGGGTAGATACCTTCTTGTCTAATTTTTCTTGGGGGAGGAAGGGTGTCACACCTAGCAGTGCTCAGGGGTTATTCCTGGCTCTGAGCTCAGAAATCGCTCCTGGCAGGCACAGGGGACCATATGAGATGCTGGGATTCGAATCATCATCGGTCCTGAATCGGCTGAGGGGCCGGGCGGTGGCGCTTGAGGTAAGGGTGCCTGCCTTGCCTGCGCTAGCCTTGGACGGACCGCAGTGCGTCCCATATGGTCTCCCAAGCCAGGAGCGACTTCTGAGCGCATAGCCAGGAGTAACCCCTGAGCAACACCAGGTGTGGCCCAAAAAACAAACAAACAAACAAACAAAAAAAAAGTCTGAATCAGCTGCATGCAAGGCAAACGCCCTATCACTGTGCTCTGTCTCCAGCCCCTGTCAATCTTAGTGATTCCCAGCACTAACATCTGCTGGATGAAAAAATCACAGAACAGCCATGCAAAGAATGTAGCAATAATATATGTAAAGTACTTAATTTGGGAATGACACTGAAAGTGCCAGGCAGGATCTTGGCCTGCACAAAGCTGGAAGCAAGTCTGAGAAGGATGAAATGTTTCTGTTGGATGGAGTGTCTTCTGTCCCTGGGAAAGAGGAAATGAGTAGTGGAAGGACCCCAACCAGTAGGCAGCTCTACATACAGCTGGGTGATTATAAGGTTGGGTTGAAACATCCCAAAGGAATGATCTCTGGGCTAGGTGGGGCCTTAAAGAGGGAGTGGTGGGAATGTAGCTGACCTGGGGCATAAATGCTTTGATGTCCCGCAGAAGTTCAAGAAACAGACTATCCCTGGAGTCCCCACGACATAACTAAGGCAGATTCCTTTGTTGATGCTGGCTTCAGCCTCCAGCTGCCAATAGTAGGAGCAAAGGCCCCATCTGGGAGCCACCTGGCCTTTGTAACACCAGTCTTTCCCCGACCTGGAGCAAAGCTCCCAGAAAAACACAGTAGCCAGAGGCCCCTTTCCAGTTCAAGGCTGCCCTATGGAGTCACTCTCAGAATCAACCCTCTGGGAGTTGTTGGCTAGTTAGCCCGTCTTTCCAAGCTGCATGAAGTGATGGGAAAACATGCTGAGGCTTTCTTCTATTTGGCTTGGGTTTAGTTTTTTGGTGGGGTGGGGGGCTTAAAGGGTTGGGTTTTTGGGCCACACCCAGCCACACTCAGAGGACTAAATGGGATGTCAGGGCATGTGATCCGGAGTCAGCCATGCACAAACCAAACACCCTACTACTCTCCTTAAACCTACTAAGTGCAAGGCAGTGTCCTCATCTTTAATGTGGTGCTCATAGGGTTTGGTTATGAAAAACAACAGAAATGCCTGGTTCAAGGAAGCAATATATAGGTTCAATAGCTCTGGACTTAAGACGTGGGTTCAAATCTCACTTTTGCTTCTATGACCTTCAGAAGTCACTTGAAAAATGTAAATAAAATAATGATCAAAGGAGACTCAACACAGAGCCAATTATTAATGATCATCTTTGGCATGTTGCCCTCCCTTCAGAGCCTGACTCTGACCCGGAGAGGGGAGACTCCAGGAGTCTCACAGCCCTAGGAACCAAATCTCCCCATGGGCTCCTCCTGCATGGCCCACAGGGAGGGACAGGATCTCCTGAGCTTCTGGTAAGCTCATACCAGGGAGGGGCCTCAAAGCCTGATCTAGCTAGGTCTGGGTTCCCAGACTTTCAACAAACACCCCTGTTTAATTTAGCCTTCAGGGACGGTTTTGTTTAAAACAAACCACATTAATCCTGTTCATCCCTCCCCCCATTTTCCAATAATCTTTCACTAAACTGACAATGTGATTCAATCTGGAAATAATTCTAGCAAAAGGCAGACAAAAAAAAATCTTGATGGGCCACTCCAGCTGCATCAGGCCCAGACAAGATATGGAGTGTCAGATGGCTCATAAAGTTTTGAATTCCTGAAGACTGTATAGGACCCAGCAAGGTTTTTAGGAACACCCCTCCCCCAGAAACACCAATTTTATAAAACCACAAATTTCATAAAACCAAAGCTGAAGCATGACTCCAAGGGTTGATGCGGGTCATCCAGGATGGTAGCCCAAAGCATGTCTGTGCATATGTACATGTCTGTGTCTATATAACTTTGTTTATTACTTTAATAAGAAATCTCATCCATTTTTTCTCAGGTGTTAGACAGCCATCAAGATAATATAGGCAGCAAAGAATATTTTCTATGACCCTTTGGGTCACACCAACATCTGATTTCCCTCAGCAGGCTTGAGCTGCCTACTCCAAATACACATCATCCAAAGGACCTGGCTCTAAAAAGCCCTAGTAACCAAGGTTTGTGTATTACCAGCAAACTTGGCCATGAATGTAGATGCCCTCATCCCACAACACCCGCCCAGTAAATGTGGGTTGTGGCACCTGGAACATCAGTTTGGCTGCTTTCCTGCTATGGGTGAGGATGTGGTCTGCTAGTGGGAACCATTAGGAATTACTACACATCTTCCTAAAGCGACAAATGTGGGTGAGATGAGACCCATGGTTGAGTAATATTTAAACACAAATACTCTTTTTTTCTTTTTTTCTGGAACAAGTAACTGTACAGAATTGCCCTGAGCAGCTTTTGGTGGTTTTCTTTTGGTTTGTTTTTAAGTCATTTGGTAATCCAGAAGATACTAAAACTTATTCTTCTGAGGGGCATATAAACAACACAACATAGAAAAGTGTTTAATACCTAACTCAAACAATGACACTGAGGCAGTTTATAAAGTGAGTGCACCTTCATAACCTCTTGAGATGCTCCCAACAATCTCAGTACAACAAACGAGCTACTAAATTTAAAGATAAGATCACAGCAAAGAATGGAGCCATAGCGGTAACACAGCAGGTAGGGAGCTTGTCTTGCTTGCAGATTCAATCCCCAGCATCCCATATGGTTCTCAGAGCACTGCCAGGAATAATCTCTAAGCACCACTGGGCATGTCCCCAAAACAAAAGTTTTGTTTTAATTAAAACAACAACTACAAAAAACACTGCACTAGAAATGACTTGTTTAAGGTCACACTGATAGAAATGGAATTCAGTTCTGGAGAGTCCACTAAATCGAAGTTCTTAATTTTTTTTTTTTTTTTGCCATTTGTCCATTTGTATCCCCTTGTTTGCCCAAAAATAAAGCACAGGCAGTATCCAAGTACTGCCAGAAACACCTCAGATTCTTACACAACTGAATTTTGGTAACTGCATGTTCAGAAACTTTTTATTGTGCCCAATACTTCATAAACCCCAAATTCAGTTGTGTGACCCCAAATAGACTTCCACTAGATGAAGAAGCTAGGCATTAAAGAGCATTCTTATCACAGGAATCCCATGGTTTCAATGCATGAAAGGAAATTCCATAAATGGAAATTTGTTGTTATAAAATTTGGAAACCTGTGCTGGCAAGAGTACACAGTAGCACAGAGGGTAAGACACTTGCCTTATGTGTGGCCACACTTAATTTGTTCCCCAACAGTGCACAGGGTTCACAAGCACCATCAGGAGTGAGAGAGCAAGTAACCCCTGAGCATCGCTAGGTGTGGTCCCAAAACAAAAAACGGTATTGGAAACCATTTAAGACTCAACTTAAGTACTACTCTGTTATCTGCAATCTTTTTTGGGGGGGGGAGGGGCACACCCTTTTGATGCTCAGGGTTACTCCCGGCTAAGGGCTCAGAAATTGCCCCTGGCTTGGGGGGACCATATGGGACGCTGGGGGATTGAACCACAGTCCTTCCTTGGCTAGTGCTTGCAAGGCAGATGCCTTACCTCTAGCGCCACCTCACCAGCCCCTGTTATCTGCAATCTTTTTTTTTTTTTTTTGTTTTTTGTTTTTTGGGTCACACCCGGTGGTGCTCAGGGGCTACTCCTGGCTGTCTGCTCAGAAATAGCTCCTGGCAGGCACGGGGGATCATATGGGACACCGGGATTTGAACCAACCACCTTTGGTCCTGGATCAGCTGCTTGCAAGGCAAACACCGCTGTGCTATCTCTCCAGGCCCGTTATCTGCAATCTTACATCACTGAGGTGTTTCTCGTGGTTCCTACACTGCTTGACAAAAGGTCTACTGGTAAGTTAGCTAGGAATAAGGTTTTGTACTTTTATTAGTTAAAAAGAAAAAAAAAAAAAGAAGAACACCACTCTTCTTTGTGGCTCTAATCATCCAATCATCTACTTTAGTATAGTAGGCATTTCCCACCCCCTATTCTCAGACTCCAGAGATTAAGCATGATGTGCTCTGGGACAGAAGAATCAAATCTGTCCCTACACTTAAGACCCTAATTAATTCCCTTTCCTCTGGTCTCTATAATCTCATACCATTGTTCTCCAATTTATTCGCTGGCAACTTTATCCTCTCGAAGGCTTCCAGGGCTAAAAACCCATTCTCCTTTCTTTGCTCTCAAACCTTTCACTGAATCAAACAGAAATTCTTACTGGCTGACTTGAACATTCCCCCCAAAACCAAATCAAGGCCTCCCCTCAGTATTGTTCATTATTTGGATTCTGGATTAAAGGGATCTCCTGACAACTCACCTGTCGCCTGTTACCTTATGTTGATTACAGTGGTGACCCTCTCAGAAAATAAGATGAGAAGACTGAAAACACAGAGTCATATCCCACCCAGTAAAGGCTCAAATCCTTGGAATGATACTCAGGACCACTCCAGTTGGCTCCCAGTTTGCCACTCTCCATTCTCCTAATGGGTCCTCTCTCTCCAAAAATAATCACAACTTGCCCCTGAGCTCTTTGTAATCATTACCCACAGCAGGTCACTTTCTCAAAGAGGACCACTCTGCTCTTTTCTAGCTTTCTGATCTTTACCCAGCTCTGGTCTTCCTCTGCTTAGAATTGAAACACTACCTTATGTATTGTCTATCCAATAGAATATAAGCTCCACAAATGTAAGCATTTCAGTATGTTTAGCTCAACATCTTCTGTATCTTAAGCAGTCTTTGGCAAGTGGTTTCCCACTAAATATGAGTATGAGGAATTAGCCTCTCCAACTGTAAAGCTGCATTGGAGATGGGGAAAGGGTTTGGACTCAACAGTTCATCCAAACTCGAATAAGATCAAAATTTTCTTTAAACAATTTATTTGACTCTTCTGACCAGCTACTGGTCATCAAGATCTGGGTCTAGACCCATAAATACATATGCCTTTTAAATAGAAGAGGGGCTGGAGCAGTAGCGCAAAGCAGTAAGGTGCCTGCCTTGTTGGTGTTAGCCTAGGACAGCCCACTGTTCAATCCCCTGGTGTCCCTTATGGTCCCCCACGCCAGGAGCGATTTTCTTAGAACATAGTCAAGAGAAACCCCTGATCATCACTGGGTGTGGCCCAAAAACCAAAAAAGAAAAAAGAAAAGAAAATGGAAAAAAAGGACAAGGAAGGAAATGGCCAAGGGAACACCAAATGACCATTTACTGGCTATTAGCTGCCAGGGGAGCATAGCAATAACTCTGTTCCTACAGTTATCACAAGATTACCTATTTCACTTACCAAAAAAGAATCGCTCCTATTTAGCTAATGCCAAAATAGCCCAGCACAGATTTCGAATACGGATGTCCAAATGGGAGTCTTGATCTCAATGAGTTGTGACAACTCCATAATGCTAACCCAAATTCAGGTCCTTCTACCCCAAGGCAAACTTGAATTCTAAGAGGTTTTCTTAGAAGTGGAAAAGATGGGCTAGAAATGGGAAGAGACAGCATGAAATACAATTAAAACGCTGTCTAGCCAACCCAGTTAGGGTTCTAACATGATACTCCACCAAACTGAGTTTTAGGGACTAATACTCTTTTATTCAAGGGCAGCAGAATAAACTGGCCTGGCACTTGGAAGGTACTCAATGTTTGCAGATTAAAGAATTGTTAGTGACTCACTCCAAAGATAATTTCAATGAGAACATTACGGCCATAGCCAGGTTCAACTAAGTATTGACTAGTTCTAGCTAGAAAGGGAGAGACCAAGGACCAACTGAACTGACTTGGTAGGTGAAGGGCTTCTTCCCGGTGCCCACTGGCATCATCCTCATCCATCACCTCATCTCTTATCCACCACTTTGGAACTCAAGTCAGTTCTATAAATCTAGCCAGCCAGGCAACTATCACCTAATCTCGAGATTTCATCAAAATAAAAGGGCAGTTTAAATTCAGCTCAACTACTAAAACTTAGGAAAGAAGGAGGGAGGAAAGGGGGACATGCGAACAGCATATACCTGCCCATCCAGAATACTGGATGAATGACTTAGCACCTTACAGGGTTTGAAAGGTGAAACACCTTTGAAATGGCACACGTAAGAACAGGCACATATATTGGTTCTCTCATTCACACGAAACTAGGCCAGGGGTTTCTGTTTAGGAAATAACAGGCACAAGTGGGCTCCCAGCATTCAATCTTGTGTTCAATTCAACTTGCACATGCTACAGCTATTTGGAGGCTGGAGAAGGGGCTGGTCCATATTAACTCTGCTCAAGGGGCCATGTGAGCTGGTGATCGAACCAGGGTTGGTCCCATGCAAGGCAAGTGTCTCCTCTTAACTCCACTATCTCTCCAGCCCATACACACAACAGTTCTTGTTGAAACAGTCCTTGTTCTCCTCTGGTGTTCAGATGACCCCAGATTCCTATGTTGGTCAAGTTCAGGATCTTGGTTTCTTGAATTTCTAGTTCTATTTCTCTCACTTACATCTCAGGCTCTGTTCAGACTGAATTACTACAGCTATTCCTGGTAGAAAATACCCATTTTTGGATATTCTACCTCAGCTGTTTGTTTGGTTTTTGTTTGGGGGCCACACCCAGTGATCCGCAGGGGTTACTCCTGGCTATGTGCTCAGAAATAGCTCCTAGCTTGGGGGACCATATGGGACACTGCAGGGGTCGAATCGCAGTTCACCTAGGCTAATGTGTGCAGGCAGCCCCTTTACCTCAGCTCTGTCCACACTCCTGATTACCTCATGTTCAACATTCTTCACTGACCCAAATGGATGGAGTTGTTCAGCTGTACTCAGGGGCCTAAAGCATTAGGTTCTTTATAGGGTGCTAGTTGGTCAACCTAGAATGCAATTCCTAGCCCATAATCTCCACTCCTGTCCCTAGGAACCATTCCTTTAAAGTTCGATTAATTGTTTTTCCATACCTCTCTCATCTACAATAAACAAAGATAAATGTGTTCATATGCAGGTTTCTGCATCCTATTACACTAGAGCCAACCACACACAATACACAAAAAAGCCAGCACTAAACCTGTTATGTTCCATATGAGCATATTCCCTCGCACACCATAGATAGGACCCACAATGGCGACCCTTCCAGTACCTAAAGGAGAACAGTTCCATTATATACCAAGATATAAATGATAGATATATCATAATGGAACGAATGACCAACTCTAGTCATACCAAGTATGTATAACAAGTGGGAAATGCTCAGTTAAAGAGGTATGACCTAAGCTGCACAGGAGTGGGTCTGAGTAGGAGGAATATATGACGGATAGTTTTTGCTCTCTGGTAGAAAAAAAAAGTTGTCTATACATCTTGCATGTTTCTAAAATAAGCATTTATTCGATGAGAAAATGTGTTTCTTAAAACTCAAAACTTGGCTCAGACACTTCTCTACTCACTCAAAGAGCCACATAAATCTCCTTATCAAAACTTGGGCTGTGGGTAGGGGAGGCCTTTAGGTGATGATCTGTTGGTTGCCTCCAGCCCCTACATTATTTACTCCCACCTCCATGATGCCTACACTCTAGGGCCTATGAGGAATAATCCAGTCCAGGAAGTGTTCATACAGAACAAAAGGTTCACTCACCTAGTTTAAAAAACACCCAAGATGCTTTGCCCTGAATATTAAGCAGCACATGTGACCTGGTCCATTCTGGTTTCAAGTTCAAAGGCATCAGGCCGGTCCTGTGGGTTAGCAGCTAACATATCTTTCAAGAGCTGCTTGATCCCCTCAGACATGGAAGTCCTGCGTTTCTGGGGGATGTGCAACTCCATCTTTGGGTTTTCTAGCAGCGCCTCACCAACAGGGACGATCTCAGTCCCCTGTTTAATATAGGTCCCCAGGAGCTCCTTCTTGGTCTCAGAGTCAATGAAAGTGATTCTTTCTATCATTGCCCAGATGATAATGCCCAGGGCAAAGATGTCAGCCTTGGCTGTGTAGTGTCCCTCCCAGACTTCCGGGGCCATGTAGAAGTCTGAGCCGCAGGCTGAGGACAGCCAGTATTTATTCACATTCACATTTTTGTTGTCTTGATTGCCCTCCTTGCCTCGGGGGGCCAAGCCAGCACACACCTTGCTTAGGCCAAAGTCTGCCACCTTGAGGATGGGGTTGCCAGACCGCTCTGTGATGAGGATGTTGTCTGGCTTTAGGTCCCTGTGCACGATGTGGTTTTTGTGTAGGAAGGCAATGGCGCTTGTGAGTTGTAGCATGAAGCTTTTGTTAGTGGCTGGGTCCGGCCTCCGGGACAGGACGTACTGATTCAGGTCTCCACCTTCACAGAACTCCATGACAAACCAGAGATAGCAGGGCTCCTCAGCATAACCCAGGATCCTTTCTCCTGAATCAAAGGAAGACCGGAGAGAGCTTGAGTGAGATGGACACATTCACACTGCTTTTAGGCTACAGGAAAGCAGCATATTAAGAGTGACAGGTGCTCCCATCCAAGAACAGGGCCACTGGCACCCAGCGGCCTCTCCAGTGGGACCGTCTTGACTGACTCTGAGGGAGAGTCAGCTATGACCAGATGAAATCTGGCAGGTGTGACGCAGAAACTGGTGTGCAGCACCTGGGCTCAGAACTCAGTGTGCCTTGGCAAGGACTGGTTTGCTGCCGCCTGGCTCAACAGCTGGGAGGCCATTCAGTTCACCTTTCCCAGTTTCTACTGCTGCCACTTCATCTGAGTGGCCACATGGAATTACTTATACTATGCCACATTGGCACTTGGCATCAACCTCCTTGGAAAGAGGAAACAGTCCCTCCCTATTTAAAAAAATCTGAGTCTTACAGACCTATAGTGAAGAGTTCAAATCCAAGTGACCACAAAGCTGCCAGGTTTCATTCTTCTGTACCCTCACACCCCAACCCCACACCTCCCAGGGCTGCTGATAAAACAAAGTGAAGCATGGAGAAAACACACACATCTGGGTTAAGGGACCTGCTTCCCTGGCCGCATGCTCTCTTTCAGGGTGTTCTGCGAGTCCATCACAGGCCAAGCACAACTGAGGTATAGCCTATCCCAGTGATGGCTAACCTTTTTGAGCCCGAGTGTCCAAACTGCCACGCAAAACCAAAGAATTTCCTCAAAAGTGCCAGCATGTCAATTAAACCTTAATAACAAGATTTTAGTATCTAAAAACTATGCGGCACGCACCACATATCTTAACTGTGGACCTTCCCACGTGCCAGCTGCAAGGCCTTCATGTGCCACCGCTGGCATGCGTGCCATAGGTTTGCCATCTCGGGCCTATCCTCTGCACTGCAATTCCAGTGAGAACAGAGACACGAACAAATGCAGTGGAAGCCACGCATCAGTACTGGGCCCAACTCAGTCACTCTGAGGATGGCTGAGGAGGAAGGCAGAAGCCACCAGGGTTTGTTGGGAGGGGGAAGACAGAGTGACCCTTCAAGATTAGGTAGCTGACTGGTCAACAGGGAGAAGGGAATTCTAGGCAGTAAGAACAAAGGGTTTGAAGGAAAGTCTAGGGGAGGCGCTTGAAGTAGATCTTTAAGGCGGAGTCAAGTCAAGTGGGATTAAAGCTCCAGCTCCTTTTCTCAAGGTCTTCCAAATCTTAAGGGCAAGAAAGGCTTAACTGACAACTCCAAATAATTCCCAATATTTTATATATATTATTATAACATATATATTATAAATTTTATATAATAGTATATATATTATATATTATATATTGGTTTTGGGGCTACAACCAGTGACACTCAGGGGTTACCCCTGGCCATGCGCTCAGAAACCGTTCCTGGCTTGGAGGACCATATGAGACTCCAGGGTATCAAACCGAGGTCCATCTTAGGTTAGCACATGCAATTCAAACATCCTACTGCTTACACCACCACTCCGCTACCAATTCCCAATATTCTTCACAAATTAATGGACAAGGAGCCATCCCAAATAAATTATTTGATGACAACTGTCTCCAATGCTAGGTCTATGTATTATTTGGCTGAAGATAAGGTGGCAAGACCTTGGGGACAAAGGGAGTCCCCTCAAAGACTACCTGTGATTGAGCCAGAGCTTTTTAAACCCTGTACAAAGGGGAACAAAGGGGAGACAGAATATAGAGTCCCTGTTAGGCTCATCACTAAGGTTGTACCTTTCTTATACAGCTTCTGCCACTGTTCCCAGCCACTGTCTCGACTTGACTAAGAAATGGTGCTGCGGAATATGACCCACAAGTCTGGCCTGCAGTTGCCAAGAAACAGCTACCAAAGCCAATGGTTGGAAGTCTGAGGTTGAGGCATAAAGATGGTGAGATGAATTAGGGCGAATCTTTAGGTTTCTGACCATGATTAGACAGATCTAACTTTCCCTGTAATCATATAATTTGTTTATGCATATTACAATCAATGTAATACAGGAAGAACCAGTTTAGGATAGATTTTTTTTTTAATCAGCTGTTTCTCATCTCATAGTCCTCTTTATTTTTTTCTTAAGGTTGTCAGCTACTTTGCTAGAGGCTGTTGATCTCAGAACACTGCAAAATAAAGGAGGGATCTGAACATGAAAACCCAATCAATCCAGAATCTGAGGGAGAGAGCCATAAATAGAGCAAGAAGTGTTTGCTGGTGATAGAACCAGACAGGAAATGATTAAAAGACCATCAAATTCCTTCTACAAAAGCAACATCAGGAAACAGTGAAACTTCTAGTGGGGAAATAAAGGGTGGGGAATAATAATGACTTTTATATACAAAGTTGGTAACTAAGGAAACTGAAGTGAAAAAGTAAACAAGTCTGCAAAACAGACTGCAGTCTAAACCCAGGTTATGGGAATCCAAGGACAAAAAAAAGGGTTTGTCCTGAGTGAGAGGGTGGGGCATTTGGGACAACAGCCTGGGGAGTAGGTTAAGCCCAGGAGATGCTTAGAGGAGGGTGCTGTTTGTTGAGAAAGTTCTGGAGAGGAGGAAGCAGACATTGAGCATGACAGAATGGAAAAGTGGTGAACACAGCTTCTTGTCCAGCAAGACAAAAAGCACTTCTTTGCACAGACAAACTCCTCTGGGCTGATTTCAGAGAGACGTCTCAGCCTGTGCCTCAGAGGAAGCCCCAGCTACCCACGGCAAACCCTGAGAGCTTGTCAGAACCCCAGCTACCATCCCACAGATGTATTGGCCCACCTGGGATGGAGGGCCCATGCCTTTTCTGTCAAAAAAAGCAAGCTATAGTGACTAATATGGAAGGGCCTGAACCAGAAGGCACAAAGTCCAGGTCAGGTCCCAACTCACTGAGAAGATGCATGCAAAAATGGTTGGCCAAGGGGACAAGTCCCTGAGCCTTACAGATTCCATTTTCTCATTCTATCAATACAGTAACCCACTGAAGGTATCACCTACATTCAAAAGAAAGCATAGGGGAGAAAAAGAAAGTACATGGCATAGGTAGCACAGAGGCTTCATATGGCGGAGAAAGACTATGAGGAATAGGGCCCGGAGAGATAGCACAGCGGCGTTTGCCTTGCAAGCAGCCGATCCAGGACCAAAGGTGGTTGGTTCGAATCCCGGTGTCCCATATGGTCCCCCTGTGCCTGCCAGGGGCTATTTCTGAGTAGACAGCCAGGAGTAACCCCTGAGCACTGCCGGGTGTGACCCAAAAACTAAGACTATGAGGAATAAAGTGAGCTGATTCCAATGGGGGGGGGGGGGGGAATCACCTACATCTGCAGTTTTAGATGCATATATGACTGATATATTCACCCACCCCACAGCATAGGATGGCACTAATTATATTGATTCCAGTACTACATGCCATAAAGTTTTTATGTTAGGGGAAAGGTGGTATTGAAGGAAATAAAAAAAGTGTGATCACATCACATTGCTCGAGCTGTAGGAGCTAAAATCCATTGTGACCAGACCAGGTCATTCTCTAGAAGGATCTTGCTACCCTAGGATTTCTGCAGGCACCATCTGAATAGACATTAAGGCATAATCAACCTATTAAGCACCTATTTCATGACCAGGAGACTGAGGCCGAGAAATGGTAAGTAACTTGCTCAAGAGCACTGGCACGATTCCACACAGCCTGTCCTTCCAGTAGTTAGGCTATGTCAGGCCCCATGGAGCAAAGAAATGTACATTATATCAGGCAGAGATAGTACAGCAGGCAGGACACTTGTGCCCTACATTTGACCAACCTGGGTTCTATCCCCGGTACCCTTTCTATAAGGAGCAATTCCTGTGTGCAGAACAAGGAGTAAACACTGAGTACTGCGGAGTATGCACCACCAACCCTGGGAGAGAAATGATTATTCAAGAGAGGCAGGCTTACGTACAACACAATCTGATTGACTTATCCCTCAAGCCCAAGGACAAATACAAAATAAATTTCAAAACATAGCCTATACCACACTTAAGGAAGAAAATGAAAAGCAAAAAGTCCCCTTTCATTTCTCATGAGAATTAAGTAATGTGGAAGATTCCCAATAAAAAGATGGCTGGCTTTATTCAGAAATTTGAAACCAACTCTCAGTTTAAGGGTAAAAGTCAGTGCATGCCCATCTCTTGGTGGGGAACACCCCTCAAAAGGGATCCCACATGTCCAAGATTTTAGATGCTGTTTTCCAAGCCTCCTCCAGAAGCTCCACTTCCATGTTCTGGTAAATTCCATTTGAACATTTCCTGAGCAGACAATGTTGATCAGACAGGCAAATCATTAGAAACAGAAAGACTACAGCTTTGAGAACAAGGAAAGCTGAGAATTACAGCCTAGGGTGGTCCCTGAGTAGTCTCCCAGGAGGAAGAGGCTGAGTTCATTCATAGCAGGGTAGTGTTATATTGTCACAAAGGACCCAAGTCTGGTGCTAACCCAGAAGACATATAGTGAGCCTGGAGAGAGACAGAAACTACAATCAAGTCCTAAGAAATGGTCAATAGTACAGCAGGTTGGATACTTGCCTTGCATAGGGCCAACCCAGATTGGATCTCCAGCATACCAATATGGCTTCCCTGAGCACTGCAAGAAATAATTTCTGAGAGCAGAACCAGGAGTAAGCACTGAACATTGCACAGTGTGGCCCCCCAAATTAACAGAAATGGTGTATAGTTGACTAAAGGATCTGTGAACTTAGTTTGTAACCAAATGCAGCTGACTTCCCATTCTGGATCTGAGAAAGATCACTGCTTACTGAATCTAAGAAGTCAATTCTTAAAACACCCATTTAAAGTGAGACATAGGTTCCTGACAAAGCTTCATCTTACATGGACTAAACTGAGCTCTAATCTCAGAGAGTTAACAGGTGAAAGGGCTCTTCTTAGTGTGGATGAACTAAATTTCCTCTAGAGGCTGGAGATTATGGAGACCAGCCTTAAAAACTCACCAGAAAGCTCTGAAACCTAAAGTGACAGCCCTCAGGGAGTCATTTGCTCCTCTGTGCAGCTCCAGGCAGTCAGTCCTCTTTCACTTCAGTCTCCTCAGAATACAAGCCTTACAGGTTATGGTCTGGTTGGAGGCTAGGACCCAATTTCCACCATCTGTGAGGTTCCACCACACCGCCATAGTGCCACCAGCAGAATTCCTTAAATGTTCTATCTCCCACTAACTCAAGAGCTTAAGCATCCAAGGAGGTGGTGTTCATCAAGAGGCAAGTCAGAGGTCAACGTACAACATGCAAACATTTTTGTTTGTTTTTGGGTCACAGCCAGCATCGCTCAGGGGTACTCCTGACTCTGCCCTCAGAAATCGCTTCTGGCAGGCAAGGGGGACCAAGGGAAGCCGGGAATCCAACTGAGGCCCGTCCTGGATCAGCTGCATGCAAGGCAAATGCTCTACCACTGTGCTGTCTCCCTGGCGCCGGATTTCACTTTTCAGCAAAGGACTAATAGACCAAAATGTTCAGAAAAGACAGCAACTCAGCAGAGAAGCAGGTCTTAAAACTGCTTGATCCCATTTGACATAAAAAAAAAAAAAATCCCACTTAATTTATCAGAATACCAAAAAGACAACAAAGACAAAAACCAAAACTAACCAAACAAATGATCAAGAAAGCCACCTCTACCAGCAACACAAAAGTGTACCAAGAACAGATATTTTATAAAGTATGATAAGAATGAAGAAGGGGGGCCGGGTAGGTGGCGCTGGAGGTAAGGTGTCTGCCTTGCAAGCGCTAGCCAAGGAAGGACCGCGGTTCGATCCCCCGGCGTCCCATATGGTCCCCCCAAGCCAGGGGCGATTTCTGAGCACATAGCCAGGAGTAACCCCTGAGCGTCAAATGGGTGTGGCCCAAAAACCAAAAAAAAAAAAAAAAAAAAAAAAAAAAAAAAAAAAAAAGAATGAAGAAGGGAACCAACTTCCAAAACTAGCTGATGTTAATGCACCACTTGGGTGAATGCTTTCACATGTCACATACTTCAACAAAATTTACTGAAAGTCAAAAATAAAAAACAAGGGGCCGGAGAGATAGCATGGAGGTAAGGCGTTTACCTTTCATGCAGAAGGTCATCGGTTCGAATCCCGGCGTCCCATATAGTCCCCCGTGCCTGCCAGGAGCAATTTCTGAGCACGGAGCCACGAAAAACCCCTGAGCACTGCCGGGTGTGACCCAAAATCCACAAAAATAAATAAATAAATAAAAAACAAAAACAAAAACAACCAAATAAAAGCCATAGCATATTTAATGTGAAGTGATAAAAGCATGGTATAAAATTATGATACTGTTTAAAATTAAAAAGAATACAGAAAAATCCAGTCTGAATTTGTGCGGCCCTTGGTTTTAGTAGTCATACATTAAGATGCTTTATTTAAAGATCAGACCTGAGATGCTCAAGGTCCCATGTGGCATGTCTGGAAAGACGCGCACATAGACCTTGTTCTACTTTCTATCTCAGTGACCTTGGGCTATGGAGTGTCACTACAAGGCTGGACTGTGTCAGCACCACAGGCTGTGCTCAAAGTATTTTATAAGTTAGACAAATGTCACCATGCACTAGAGAACAGACCACCTTGGGGGTGGCTACTGGGGCAATATACACAGCCAAAAAGGAACCAGCAGAGCTACAGAAAGGAGGGGTTAGACAGAAAGGGGAGTAGACAGGCCTGGGATAACACTAAACCCTATCCTCTGAAGATAGGGCTATGTGACCAGGGGAAACCTCGTAACAGCCCAGGAATCTTCCAGAAACTGAGAAAACATCTTAAAGGGCTGCAATAAGGCTTACTATGACAGACTCCTGCAAGGTATAGGATACCAGAAGAGCCATTACTTGGGATAGTTACATTAATGTGTAAGGACATCACTGAACAGCCAATCTGGGCACAAGGCAGATCAAAAACATGGAAAATGAAGAGCACCTAGATAAAAATCTAGACCCTGATCCTGTCAGTGGTTTGATTTTAGACTAGTTACTCATCACTGATGGATCTTGATTTTTTTTAATTTTGTTTTTGTTTATAAGCCACACCTGGCAATGCTCAGAGGTTACTCCTGGCTCTGCTTTCAGGAATCATTCCAGGTGGTGCGCTCTGGGGGCCATATAGGATAGTGGGGATCGAACCCAGGCTGGCTGAGTGCAAAGCAAGGACCTTAATCCACTGAACTGTCTCTAGTCCTGGAGAGTTTTTAATTAAAAAAAAAAAAAAAAACAAAAACAAAAAAACAAAGCCAGATGAAATCCTAACATCAGAAAATTAGAATGTGTAGCTTAAGACAACCTAGATGAGAATCTAGACTTCACAAATCACTCACAAAGATCTACTAGGCTCCAAGAAAACCGCCAAATCTAAGTTAAAAAGAGGTTTTTGCTCTATTAGGAAGTTAAATTCTGCCTGACAGTTTACACTATAAAGACTTACCTAATGCGAAGCCCAATTAACCAAAGCTCTCAATTACTAAGGTCTATCCCTATCTCCTGGGGCCAGTTCTTAGTATCCCCAGTGCATACATAAGATAGTGGGTTGGTAGTAAAACAGACTGAGAGTTTGTCCCCAAACATTCAAGGGTAGATTAGAAAATAGGAACAGGGTCCCTGGCAGCCAATACAAAGGGAAGGCACCATCAAAGTCAGCAGGGCCACAAGGACTGATTAAAAAAACAGAAGCTATTTTTTCCTAATATATCATTATGCCACTGACAACAAAAACCCCCAAGACAAAGCAGAAGAGCTTAGAATTTAAGGTACCTGTCCCAAAGTATAGCACAGCCTGAAAGCAGACTGAGGGATAGGAGCAATAGTACAGCGGGGAGGTTGCTTGCTTTGCATGCAGTCAACACAAGTTCAATCCCAGGCATCCCACATGGTTCCTCAGTTATGTCAGGAGTGATCCCAGAACACACAGGGGAGAGAAAGAGGGAGAAAGAAAGGAAGAGTTGGATGGGGTATGGGGAAGGGGAGGGAGAGAGATCGATCCTGACTTGGCTATTTACTGACATATTTGACATTGGAAAAACTATTGATCTCAGCACCTTGGGGGTCTCTCCTGTTAAGGTAGCTGTAATCAGGATTGATGTTATTAGGCAGGAAGTCCTCAGAATGGTGACTCACATCAAAGTTCCTGTCGCATCACAAATATTCAGGTTTAGCTCTCATTGACAGCAAAACTGAGATAAAACCTTTGGTTCCAAGTCAGTATTCTGTGTTTCACTAATTCTCAGCGTCCCTAGTACGTTCTTTTATCTATGTCCAAGTAGACAAAAATCATTATTGAGAGTACCTGGGAGAGCGCAAAAACCCTGGGCCCCAATCTCTAAGACAGTACTGGGAATTGCTCCCTACGGGCTCAGCTCAGGTTTCCCAGAGCACTCAACAGGGTGGGTGGGGGTGGGAGTAAGAGTGGCAGACCCACAGCCAGACCCCTTTGAGGCCCAGCCTACCTCCAAGTACTGCTCCCCAACTCAGCTAAGTGAGTGAAGCTGCTTCTTTACACAGGTCCCCAGACCTGTGCTTGGAAGTGACTGTTTTCTAGCGCAGTTTCTCAGCCCAGGTCTAACTGTATTCCCACCCTCAACCTTCTTTCCTTTCCATGTCCCCTGTCCTACCAGTTGGCTCTCATTTACATCATTTACACCTGGGTCTTCTCTGGTCATCCTGGGGGCCTATAGGAGGTCAGGCAACCCTAGTTGGGAAATGTTAGTCTACTCTAGGTTATGTCCTCTTATCATCTCACAATGGTCACTGGGACACGTGTCCTCCACGTGGAGGAAAACTGCAGAATCTCTTCTAATGCAGCGTCTGGCAATGGATGGAGGCAGACAACCTCACCCACTCACCCACCCAATATCCCCAGGGTCAACCACAAACAAAAATAATTGGCTTTGGTATTGGTTTATTTTGGGGTCATACCCTGCGGCACTCAGGATTTACAATCCTGGCTCTGTGCTCAGGCAACAATATGAAATACCGGGGATAGAAACAGGGTCGAGGGGCCAGGAAGGTGGCGCTAGAGGTAAGGTGTCTACCTTGCAAGCACTAGCGTAGGATGGACGGACCGCGGTTCGATCCCCCGGCGTCCCATATGGTACCCCCCAAGCCAGGGGCGATTTCTGAGCACATAGCCAGGAGTAACCCCTGAGCGTCAAACAGGTGTGGCCCAAAAACCAAAAAAAAAAAAAAAAAAAAAAAAAAGGAAAAGAAACAGAGTTGACTGCATGCAAGACAAATGCCCTCCCCACTGTACTATCGCTCCAGCCCCAGCAACAAGTAATTGGCAAGGCACAACTAAGTAAAGGGTTTTTATCAAGATGGTGGCTAGGCTCCCAACTTTTCTAAAGTTCTCAGCACTTGGTTTTGAGCCTTCAGAGTTTAACCTGACCATCATAAGTTTGATATATACATAGTTCTATATGATAAAGTACCAAATTTTTTCCCCTTTTGGTTTTGGGGAGCACCTGATTGTGCTCAGGGATCACTACTTGGCAGGCCTGGGGCACGATATGGAATGCTGGGGAATAAATCCAGGTTAGCCACATCCAAAAGTAAGTGCCTTATTGACTATACTATCAATATGGCCTAGTAACAGAAATTCTGAGTGACAATAATTGGGCTTGCTTGCAACCTAAGTGGCAGGAGTCTCTAATTTAAGGTATATTCATTCAAGGCCCAATCTATTAGCAAGAGAAGAAAAACAAACTGTTGAAGTCTCCACTCTTTATGAGAAGTTAATCCAGCAAGCAACTGACAGGATTATGAATTTTGTTTGTTTTGAGAAGTGGCCCACACCTGGCAGTGCTCTAAGTACCTTGTAAGATGCTGGGGATCAAACCCAATTTTGCCAGTGCAGGGAATGCACCCCACATGCTGTACTATCACCCTGGCCCCCATGATTTTCTTTTTTTTTTTTGATTTTTGGGCCACACCCAGTGATGCTCAGAAATCACTCCTGGCTTGGGGAAACATATGGGACACTGAGGGATCTAACTGTGGTCCATCCCAGGTTAGCGCGGGCAAGGCAGATGCCCTACCTCTTGCACCACTGCTCCGGCCCCCATGATTTTCTTTTTTATTGTTTTTGTTTTGGGGCCATGCCTGGCAATGTTCTGTGGTTACTCCTGACTCTACTACACTCAGGAAACACTCCTGGTGGTGCTGCTACAGAGACCATATGAGATACCAGGATCAAACCCAGGTCAGCTGTATGTAAAGCAATCATTCTACCACATGACTTTCTCTCCAATCCTATGAACCTATTTTTTAATTTCTTTGGTTTTGGGACCACACCCAGCAGCACTCAGGGGTTACTCCTGGCTGTGTTCATCAACTGCTCCTGGCAGGCTCAGGGGAGACTATATGGGATGCCAAGGACTGAACATGGGTCCATCATAGGTCAGCAGCATGAAGGCAAATGTCCTACCACTTCCGGCTCCGAATCAATTTTTTAAAAGAATGGGAAACTGGTTTAAATGCTACTGCTAACTCATCTGGGACAAGTCCTCTTCTTTTACTGGGTTTCAGCTTTCTCCCCTGTGAAATCAGATCAGATAACTGAGGCCACTACTGACTCTAAAACTCTACATTTTGGGGGGCCAGAGAGAGAGCATGGAGGTAGGGCATTTGCATTGTATGCTGAAGGACAGTGGTTCCAATCCCGGCATCCCATATGGTCCCTCGAGCCTGCCAAGATCGATTTCTGAGTGTAGAGCCAGGAGTAATCCCTGAGCTATGCCGGGTGTGACCCAAAAACCAAAACAAACAAAAAAACTCTACATTTTAACATAATGCTTCTGAGTAAGGTGTTTTGGGTTTACATTCAGAGAGAAAGGAAGGACATAAGGTACAGCTGAAAGTTTTCAAATTTGGACAAGGCCAAGAACTGCATTAAGCTGTTTAAGATTGGGGCCAGAGAAATAGTACAGGGAGTAAACTGCTTGCTTTCCATGCAGCAGACCCAGGTTTGATCCCCAGCATCCCATATGGTCCCAGAGCAAAAAACCAAGAGTAATCCCTGAGCACCATTGGGTGTGGTCAAAAAACAAACAAACAACAAAAAGATGTTTAAGTTTGGAGGTCAGAGCAATAGTATAGTTGGTAATGTGATTGCTTGCGAACTGACAGAATCCAGTTTGATCTCTAGCATCATATATGGTCCCCCAAGCTCTGCCAGGAATGATCTCTGATACTAGACTAAGCTAGGAATAAGCCATGAGCACCAACTACCAAGTGTGGCCCTAAAACCAACAACAAAAGCTGTATACAATTAGGGCCTGGGGAGAAGGCTCAAAAGTTAGAGTAAATGTATGGCCCACAAGAGGCTGTTTGTCCTCTGAGCACTAAGTCAGATGTGCTCCCACCCCAACCCCGACCAACGAAAGTGTAAAATTATTGTTTTTCTTTTTGTTTTTGGGCCACACTCGGCGGTGCTCAGGGGTTACTCCTGGCTCTGCTCAGAAACCACTCCTGGCAGGTGGGGGGGGGGGGGGACCCATTTGGGATGCTGGGATTCGAACCACCGTTGGTCCTGGGTCGGCCGCTTGAAAAGCAAACATCCGCCCCCCCCAGTTTGTTTTTGAAGGGGGCCACACACGGTGATGCTCATGGGTTACTACTGGCTATGCGCTCAGAAATTGCTCCTGGCTTGGGGACCACGTGTGAGATGTCAGAGATCCAACTGAGGTCTGTCCTGGATCAGCCGCATGCAAGGCAAGCGCCCTACTGCTGCACTATCATTGCAGGCCCTGTAAAATTATTTTTGCATTAAATAATTCCAGGGTGTGTGTCACACCAAGTGTTCAGGGGTTACTCCCAGCTTATTGCTTAGGGTTCAGTACACTGGGCCTTAATAATGTCTTAGAAGTACATAAACGCTTTCTGAATATTCACTAGTCAATGCTAAAGGGAAAGCAATCATTTTTTAAATCTGGTCCAGCTGTAAAGTCCACTATCTCTTTTTTATACCTAGCCACATGATTCTAGGCACCCTTGGTTCAAAGGCCACCTTTTCTGCTAACTTCTGGCTAATTCTCATCATTCTTAATGCTGGAAGAGCCCCCATTAATGAGCTAAATTGCCTTTTCTCTAGTGACCTTGATTAGCACTGAAGTTGTCAGCTGGCCCTCAAACTTTTCAAGAGAGCTCCACTGGGGCAAAGTGTTGTTTTCCAGAAAGTACCGCTTACAGGGACTCAGCAAAATTAGGTGCATCTGGGTCAGCTGAGACTTTAAGACAGATTAACATTTTTTTTATCTACTTCATAATTATTTAAAGTTGCAGGAACCAATGGGCAAAACGTGACTGAAGGGACCCTTGCAGAACATGATTTGATCCTTAGCAGCAGAGCATAGCCAAGAGTAAGTTCAAAACAACAACAAAAAAAGTGATCAGAAGGACTTGAATGACAAGGGCAGAATCAGATTTTAAGATTTCTTCTAGTCCTTGGGCCTGAGAAATATAGTACGTACAGCAAGTTAAGGCGCTTATCTTGCACGTGACCTACCACCTAGGTTCAATCCCCAGCAGCACCTCAAGCCCCACCAGGAGTTGCTCCCTGAGAGCAGAGCCAGCTGTAAACTGAGTATAGGGACAGGTATGGCTCCTCATCTCCCCAAACCTCCCCAGTTTTCCGCCTAGACCAACACTTCTGAATTATCAGATTATAAAGCTGAGTTGGAGAAGCAGCTCAAAGGGCTAGTGAGCATACTTTGCATGAAGGAGTAATTCAGACAGGTCTAATTCCTTTGGCAATGCCATGTCTCCCAGAATACCCAGAATGACCCTCCAACAATAAAGTGAGAGTAGCCCTCTATGTGCCCATTGCTAAGTGTGGTTCCCCCGCACAGTCCCCCTATTCCTCTCCCTACCAAAAGATTTCTAAAGTTTGGAAATCAGATGATATCAGGAATAGTTTTACCTGGACTAGTTAGTTTGGCTTTTTGCTTTTCAATTTAATATGAAGAGCAAAAATAAAAAGCTAACTTACTATGTAAGAAACTAACACTTGATATATATGTACATTTGGAAAATCTATGTAAGGACCCCTCAGGGCTTTAGGCTCTTGCAATGAAAATCAGTTTCCTAAGATCCAGCAGGGCATTCCCCTGAACCACAGTAGAGTCTCAAATACTGAAGACTCCCAGTAACTGAAAGGGACACAATATGTGATCAAAAGCAAAAGGCTTCACTTCTCTAGGTCTTGGGAAAGAAAATAGGAACATTTCTGTCACTGTGGTTTTGGCAACTCAGGAAGAATTCTGAGTCCCTGGTCAAACAAGTTGGAAAACTTGGAGAAAGAAGGTTGTGAATCTTGAAGAGAAATGGAAGAGGATTTGAAATGTAGCCTGAACCTATGGAATTGAATCCTCCGTTGGAGGCTCGTCCTGAGCTTGCTTTCTAGGAGCAGATCTAATACACACCAGAATTTTGTCTGTCTGATGAGGGGTATGGGGTGATGTTTCCCAAGCAGTGCTCAGGAGCCTGATACTTGGACAACTGATCCAAATGGCTCAATGCTATGGCCAGTGACAGGGGTTCTGGGGGCCACAAGGCCCACCACCAGTATTCAGTGACTTATAAGACTAGGTTTAGAAGCATCAGGTGGGGTCCCAAGACATGAGTCTTTGCACTTGAAAGATCTTTGCCCTCGGCCCTTGAGCTATCTTCAGTACCTCCTACATGAGTTGTAAACAATGTGTAGCCCTTTTTGTGGTGTTTTTTTTTTTTATTGGGGGGGGGGGTCCACACCTGAAGGGCTCAGGATTTACTTCCAGCTCTGATCTCAGAAATCACTCCTGGCAGGTGTTGGGGCACAGAACAGAGGCCAGCTGCATGCAAGTCATGGACCCTGCCTATGGTACTATCTCCCAGGCCCATTCTTTCATGTAGTCAGTTCATGACAAAGCTAGTCTATCCACTAAATCCCTGTACTAAAAAAACACTATACTGTCACTTTATTGAAGAGCTTTATCAAAATCCAAAGTGAAGAAAGTGTGAGAGACTTCAAATCCAAGTTGAAAATTTAAGACTAAGCATTAAAGAGTGGCAGCAAATCCCCACATCCCAAGGCTGTGGTGTAGTAAGGAGGTCTGGACTATTCATGAGCCACAGTGTAGAATTAATTCAGTCTGAGAATGGAAGTGAGAGCTTATCAAATACAGGTAAGCTTAAAGAATCTCAAAAAAAAAAAAAAAAAAAAAAAAAAAAAAAAGCTTAAAGAATCTCTTGGAGGATCATTCTCAAAACAACGATATTCACACCCTTGGGTAGAGGGTAGGCTTCTCCAGGAAGGTTGGGATTGGGATGAAAAGAGAGGAGGGCTAGTTTGAACAAAGTCTCCAGATGAAATGGATCACGCCCTTCTCTATTTAGGGTCAAAACAAGCAGCTAGGTTTCTTCCGAGGGGCAAAGAGGAGCTGAGTGCCAAAAGCTGGAGGGAGGGGAAGGAAGCGGGAAGAGGCCCTATTTAACTCACTCACTCAATCCTACTATATTCCCCCTTCCTCCCATAATCCTATCAGTTCATAAAGGTCAGACCAAGTTCTCTCAGGAGAGGAACACAAGTACCATTACAGCTTGAAAGGAAGCCTCACTTCAGGGCAGGTCTTGGTGCACACTACCTGAACTAGAAAAGTCTGTAAGGAAGTCAGAGAACCAACCACCAGACTTCCAACAGCAGATTTAACTATTTGCCTCTAAGCTCAGTTTCACCTTCAACAGAAAGAGGATTGTCTTGTAAAAGTTTTGAAAACATCTAGGGAGATAAAAGTCAAAGAAGACAATCATCAGAAGCCTCTCCCAGGGGAGAGAGAGGACCCACATCTTTCTAGCCTACCGGCACTCGCAGGAACACCTTGGCTACTAAACAAGGTGCACAGGAGCTCTAAACCTAACTGCAGCGCAAACTCCACCACCACCACTCAACAAATGGGGCTTAGCCCTCCCGGGAGGGCAAAGTCACTTTTCCCTAGAAATCACTCCTAAATCAGCCTCCAGGGCTAAGAGAGAAGGATTAAGAGCCAAAGGACTGGGAAAGATGTCAGATGAAGTTCTGTGCAAACTCTGGGCCCACCTGTGAGGTTATTATTTTGTGCGCCCCAGAGGGCAAAGCCAGGAAAATAGAAAAACTTCATTTCATTTACTTAACTACCTGGGGGGTTGAGGGGTTTGGGGGGGGGGGGTCCTCTGGGGTAAAGATAAGTAATCCAAAGGGAGGAAGGAACTGAAGGGTGTCAGTACTTAAGATCCAAAAGGGAGGGGAGAAGGTGGGGCACAGTAAAGTTTCTTCTTCTGGCTTGCTTTTGAAAACGGAGGGGGAAAAAAAAAGCAAAGAGTCCCTGGAGTGAGTAAGTTAGTTGTATCACCACCAGTTCTGAAATCCAACTAACTCTCTGACTCCCCAAAGGACCTTTCAAATTCTGGGCCCATAGTAAATAACTCCCAGTTATGGAGCACTTCCTGAGACCCCATGGCGAGCACTTTCACCAGCGCCTGTTGGGAAAATAGCAGCTAACCAAGGTGCTGGGGTGGAATCTGAGGACTCCCCAACCGAAAAACTTTCAAATTCTGGGCCCTTAGTAATATAATAATGACTCCCAGTTATGGAGCACTTCCTGAGACCCCCCACGGTGAGCACTTCACCAGTGCCAGTTGGGAAAATGGCAACTAACCAGGGTGCTGGGGTGGAATCTGAGGGACTCTCCAAGTGACCTTTCAAATTCTGGGCCCTTAGTAATATAAGAATGCCTCCCAGTTATGGAGCACTCACTTCCTGAGACCCCCCCCTACCGTGAGCAAGCAATTCACCAGCGCCTGTTGGGGGGGGGGAGCGCAACTAACCAGGGTACTGGGGTGGATGGAATCTGAGGACTCCAAGTGACCTTTCAAATTCTGGACCCTCAGTAAGAATGACTCCCAGTTTTGGAGCACTTCACCAGAGACAGCTGGGAAAGTAGCAACTAACCAGGGTGCTGGGGTGAGTGAGTGGAGGAATCTGAGGATGGGGTGTCCCCCTAAAAGAGATCCCCTACCCACCCCCTCTAGGCTAGGCCCCGGTGAGCAAAATAAAAAGAGGCTGTGGGGTGTCAGTTGCGGGATGTCAGGTGCGGGGCGGTGGGTGACAGCCAGGCAGGCGGCTCGGCCTACCTTTGAGCGAGGTCTCCACCAGGCGCAGGTAGAGCTGCGAGCGCTTGTTGCCGTGGCTCATGCGCTGGGCCAGCCCGTTGCGCTGCAGGACGCACTCCTCGAACTGCACGACGTTCTGGTGGCGCCGCTTGAGGCTGGTGAGCGCCCAGAACTCGGCCAGCGCCAGCTCCACGTTCTCGGGCGCGTCGCAGCGGATCTTCTTGACGGCCACCCGCGCCCCGCTGCGCCCGGCCACCGCCTCGTACACCACGCCGTAGCTGCCGCGGCCGATCTCCGCCAGCAGGCTGTAGCGCGGCGGCGACGGGGCCCCGGGGGCGTCCTCGGGCCCGCGCCGCCGCCGCGCCAGGTAGGCCTCGCCCGGGGCCGGGGCCGGGGCCTGCGCCGCCGCCGCCGCCGCCGCAGCCGGATCCATGGCCTGGGCCTGGGCCTGGGCCGCCGCCGGCCTCAGCTTCGCGCCGGGCGCCCGCGGCACTGGGCTTCGCCTTTTGCGCTCGGGGCTTTGTGTCCCTCGGCGCGCGCCGTCCTCCCCCCGCGTCTCCATGGCAACGGCCGGCGGCGGCGGCGGGAGGGGGAGCGGCGGCAGAGGCAGCGGCGGCGGCGGCGCTGCCCGGCTGCTCCCGGCCTCATCCCTCCGTCCGACCTTGGCGCGCCGCGCGGCGGAACGCCGAGGGAGGACCTGCGGGCGGAAAGAGAAGCGCTTGCTGGGGCGAGGCCCGACTTCGGAGGCCGCCTCCTCCGGCGCGCTGAGCGGCGGCCGCGGTCCCTTTAAGACGGAAGTCTGGGCGCGCCGAGTTGGCCGCGGCCCGGGGGCGGGGCGAGCGGGAGGACGGAACCATGAGGCGCCACACGGCGGGGGGAGCCGTTGTGCAACCCTCCCCAGGCGCCCCGCCCTTTGCAGCCCGCTCGCCGTTTGGGGGATTAAAAGCGTCGGCTTGATTCTTCGACTTCTGTTGGAAATGGTTCTTGACATATCCAGGCCGCGCGGCCCGGCCCCGTAGGTCGTTATTTAGGGGTTCCCCCCGCTCGTAAGCCACTTTGGTTTCTCCCGGTTCAAAACAGTTCATTAAATGAACCCGGAGCGGAGCGGCCCCAGAGGTCCAGGGACCCAGAAGTCGGGGCTACTCACCCGGCGCGTCCTCGCCGTCCCTGGCGTCCCGCTCGACTCCCCCGGAGGAGGCGGGTCCCGGTCCGGACGGGCCGCCCCGCGAGCGGCGGTGGCAACGGCGGCGCCCAGGCTCCCCGGGACGTCCCGCACGCGCTCGCGCCAGCCCAGCCCTCCTTTGCTCAGCCGCCGCCTCAGCAGCTCGGCCCGCGCTCGGGCTCGCGGCGGCTCCTGGTGGCCCATCCCCGAGCGGCGCGTCGTGGCTCGAGGCGAGGCGAGGCTCGGCTCGGGAAGGCGAGGCCGGCGGGGGCTGCCCGCTAGACCCGCCCACACGCCGCGCCGGGCCCAATCACAGGCGGCGCCGCCGGCCCACGAAAAGAGGCGCCAAAGTTGGAGGAGGAGGCGGCGGCGCTCGAGGGACCGGGAGCGTTCGACCGGGTCTGCTCGCAAGGGGCATCATCGATTGGTCACGGGTTCAGAATTAAAACAACAACAACAACGAAAATAAACCAAAGATGGGTTTCTGAATAGTGATACTCAAAAAACAAGGCGGGGGGGGGGCGCCAAGCCCGGCCCCGCGCCGCCTCCCGGATCGCGGCCTGTTGGAGCCTAGTGGCACCTTCCCGGCCCTATGTCTGGGGACCACTCGCCCCGATTGGGGGTTTTCCGCTCGGCCACACCTGGCGGGGCTCCACCTGGGGAGGGAGGGGTTGAGGGGCTCCATGGGGGTGTTGGGGATTGAACCTGGGTCAGCAGCCTGCAAGGCAAAAGCTAGGAAGCAAGTGTGAAGAGCAAAGTCCCTTTAAAGTAAAGCAGTAAGGCAGATGCTGCTCCAGTGGAAGGGAACTGAAAATGCAAAGGCCTGGAGACACAAAGTGGGGTACCAAGGTCAGGAGGTGCGGTTGGTGGCCAATAAGTGGGGAATGGTGATAGACAGCGTGAGAGAGATGAGGTCACAAGGAAGGGCCCTGTCAACCACAATGAGTGCTTTAGAATTCTTGAACATCTGCAATATTTCAAACACTGTGTAGGGGTAAACCAGATAGCCGAGGCTCATTTAGGCGTTTGTTCCTAGGAACTCTTCCAGGGTAAGGCGTAAAATAGTGATTCTCCTTTCCTATGTCCGTACAGACCAAGGACACAATACAACCATCAGCCTTGGGTGTGGTACTAAGCGTAAGTACGGACCCTGAACTGGCAGAGAAATGCTGGGTAAAGTCAAGTCATGTAGAAGGGATGGAAGCTGGACCTGAGAGGCAAGGACTGCTCTAGCAGTTTGGGTGAAAGGTTGGGCTTAGTATGAAGACAAGAGGGTTGGGACCTGCTGTGGGACTGTGGCAGAGAATTGTGATGATAGTGGGGGCAGATGGAGTTAAGGAAAGAAAAGCGGGACAAGGGTTAAGGAAAGAAATTGATACAGGGATGTAAGGGAGACTTTGAACCGTGGAGATTATAAAGGGCAGAAGCTTGAGGTGGGTCTCTCCAAGGAGGAGATACTCTGATTTGGGGTAAATGGGAAGAGTTAGAGGGAATCTATGTCATTGGCCTAAATTCCCTTGCCACAACCAAGGTAGAGTCCTTTAAGAAACTGAAGCTCAGAAAAAATAAATAAAAAAGAAACTGAAGCTCGCTATGCTACCTAACCCTGTAGACACTATATAAAATACGTAATATTATATATAATATAATCATAATGACCTAGCATAGGCCTCAGAAGATTGGGCATCCTCCATTCACCCCTGAACCAGGGAAGGTATCTACGAAACATCCAAGGTTTTTTATAACAGCACCTGGAAACAATCCTCTACCAGGGCCACTGCTCTGACATCGACCTGCTCAAAAGAGACTTCCCTTAACACTAAGAAGACTTGACAGGGTTACAGGACAGGGTTCTCTGCATTGCCCTTTAATTGTGAGGTGAAATGAAAGGATACTCTGCACCATCCTGACTGCAATATAGGATATGCAGATTCCAGGATCTTTAATACAGAAACATGATACCAACAACAGAGACTGTGAAAAATAAAAGTGTGTTGGCACTACAGACAATGACCTGGATTGGACAAACTAGTTTGCCTGGAGCCTAGAGTTGGTCTTATGCCAGGAAACTTCAGGGGTAGGGTCTCCTTGTATTTAGGCCAAAGCTTTTCCGTTCCATGTCCCTCATATTTTGGTGGGCCTATGCAAATAATAATTGCCACTCTAACACCATTTTTACTGTGCTTCTTTGACTCTAATCCTTAAGAGAAACAAACCATTTAAACTTTTGAGGTTAACTTAAACTAATTGCATGTGCATGGAAATGTAAAAAAGACTTTGCCTTCAATGTTTAAGGAGTTACATAAGTGTTATGTCTTTAGATTACTTTGTATGCTGCTAAGAAATATGTACTACAATCTGGGGACTTGAGGGACAAAGCAATTGTACATAGGTTCTGTTTTATTTTTCTTAATGTTCTTTGACTGAAAGTTCAAAGTTAAGATATTAGCAATGGGACTACTGAGAATTCTGTTTATGGGTGATTGTCCTTCCACTGTAACTTTACCTTGTCCTCTTTCTTTGCATCTTTGTTCTTATAATTTAAAATAAAAAAAAAATAAAGAAAAATTCCAACATACACAAAAAAAGAAAATGCAAATGCACTTTTCTAATCTAAAAAGAAAAAAATGTTTCATTTTCCTTAGGTGTAAAATTACTATAAATTTTATTTAAAAAGTGTGAATTAGTATATGATAGTGTCTTCTTTAAAATGGCATTTTTAGTTTTTCAGGTTTATATCATATACATATATAAAGAGATGACTCTTCATCTCATCTTCATAATTTCCCCTACTAATATCTTGCATTACTGTACTATTTCCATTAAAGTTAATGCATGAATATTAATACATCATCATTAACTATAGCTGTTAATTTATATTAAAATTTATACTTGATGTCCTAAAAGATATATAATAATATAATAACGACACTGGACACAAGGCTTGTGGATTAAAAACTCTTATAGTCCAAATGAGTGGAAAAGCTGAGATGTGTGACCCTACCCACCATCTCTGTCTTATTTTAGCATCCAAACTCAATCATTATACCAGTGGATCTCAAGCTGTATCCAAGGGACAGGTTCAACTCTAAGCTGTGGGGCTTACCTCCAGCAGAGGGGGACAGGTGAGTTCTTTTTTTAAAATTGCATTTTGGACCACACTTGGCAGCATGCAAGGGTTACTCCTGGCTCAGAAATTAGTCTTGGGCCTGGAGAGATAGCACAGCGGTGTTTGCCTTGCAAGCAGCCGATCCAGGACCAAAGGTAGTTGGTTCGAATCCCGGTGTCCCATATGGTCCCCCGTGCCTGCCAGGAGCTATTTCTGAGCAGACAGCCAGGAGTAACTCCTGAGCACCGCCAGGTGTGGCCCAAAAACCAAAAAAAAAAAAAAAAGAAAGAAAGAAATTAGTCTTGACAGGCTCCAGGGACTAGATGAGATGCTGGGGATTGAATCAGGGTTTACTATGTGCAAGGCAAACTGTACTATTGCTCTGACCCCAATGGGTGAACCTTATATAGGGCTTGAACATTTGTGTTTCTAAGAGATCCCAATGCTATCGTCATTATTAGTACTGAGGGCCACACTTTGAGAACCTCTACATTACATATTACTTCCCCCAGGACAAAACTCAGAGCTGAGGTGATTTTAGAGGACTGGAGTTCTGGCAAAGATTAGGAGGATAAATTAGAGCCATTACACAGAAAACTAAGCAGATAAGCCAGGAGGTGACTATTAAACCAAGGAAACAAAAACAATTTATAAAATAAAACATTGTAATCATCATAACATACAGTGCTCGGCTGGAAATAATATAACTTGTCATTGTAATGTAAAAACAGCGCATTAATTTAACCAAAAATTATGATATAATTACTTGGAGAAAATTGGGGAGAGTGTGTGTGCGTGGTGTGTGTGTGTGTGTGTGTGTGTGTGTGTGTGTGTGTGTGTGTGTGCAGAGAGAGAAGAGAGAGCATAAAGTCCTCTTCTTCCATAGCTATAACCTAACTGAAAAAATATAAATTGTAAAAACCTCAAAGCAGGACAAAGAGTATAGGGATTAAGGCATCTGCTCTATCTCTGTTCAGGTCTTCATTTAAACCCCCAGTATCTCATAGTTTCTTTTGACCCAGAGTTTAGAGGTTTTGGACTTGGGAAAAGTCCTAAGGCACTATGGTGTAGCCCATGCTCAAAACCCCACCAAAACCAAACAAACAAACAAAACCCAAAAGGGGATGGAGCCATAGCACAGAAGGTAGGGCATTTGCTTTGCAAGTAGCCTATCCGGATTTGATCCCTGGCATCTCATATGGCCCCCCAAGCAATGCGAGGAATGACCCCTGAAAGCTGAGCCAGGAGTAATTCCAGAGCACTGCCAGTGTAGCTCCCAAACCCAAATCTTTCCCCAGCCCCCCCCCCCGCAAAAACAACCCTTAAAGCAATAGCATAATTAGTTATAGAAATGACATTGTGGTATGGAATTAGGGAGGCATGGAATTTTGTTTTAAACTTCGTAGTAGTATCTAACATGTAATAGTATCTACCTCTTTTATTTTTATCTACCTCTTAAATATTATTGATATTTGTTATGTGAATTAACATTTTAACTAAAGATAAAGGGGCCAAAGAAGAAATACAAGTGACTGGGCCGGAGAGATGGCACAGGGGTAGGGCATTTGCCTTGCTTGCAAAAGGACGGTGGTTCAAATCCGGCATCCCATATGGTCCCTCGAGCCTGCCGGGGGCGATTTCTGAGCGTAGAGCCAGAAGTAACCCCTGAGCACTGCCATGTGACTCAAACCAAAAAACGAAAAATCAAAAACAAAAAAACCCAAATGTAAGGTATCTTCGCTGTTAACTTTGCTGGGTATTTGTGAATCCAAGAACAGTCCCCAGAATGAGAAATTACTTCCCATCCCCTTGTCCCCTTTCGGGGGAAGACCTTGGAGATATTTATCTGCAGCAAATAATAATCCACACAGACAAGAAGGATAGGGTGTAAAAGATTGGGCAAAGAGAGCCAGAGAATCCTCCTGCAGCCGGCAGCTTTCGCAGAAGGCCCCTCTCCCCTGTCCATCAAGCTATTTATTGCCAACTCCACAGCGCCCCACCTGGAAGGGCTAGGTGGGGCAATAGTCACAGAACAATCCTAAGGAAACACTTTTATATACAACAATTCCAAGGATAATCTTATGGAAACTTTTTCATATACTACACCCAAACAAACAAAAAAAAAGAAATATATGTGACCAAAAGCACATAAAAAGTGCATCAGGGAGATGCAAACTAAAGCAACAATGAAATATCTCATATCACAAAGACTGGCCCATATAAGAGAAGAACAAGAACACCTAGTGCTATAGATATGGGGAGAATATTCCTTTGGCAATGTTGATTAGCTCAGTCTTAGTTTTTTGTTTTGTTTTGAGCTTTCTGTTTGTTTGTTTTTATTTTGTTTTGTATTTTGGTCACACCTGGCGGCACTCAGGGGCTACTCCGGGCTCTGTGTTCAGAAATCGCTCCTAGCAGGCTCAGGGAACCTTATGGGATGCCAGGATTCGAACCACCGCCCATCATGAATCAGCTGCTTGCAAGGCAAACGCCTTACCGCTGTGCTATCTGTTGCCTAGTCCAGTCTAAAAAAAAATTGGGGGCCGGGAAGGTGGCCTTGCAAGCACTAGCGTAGGACGGACCACGGTTCTATCCTCCGGCGTCCCATATGGTCCCCCCAAGCCAGGAGCGATTTCTGAGCATATAGCCAGGAGTAACCCCTGAGTGTCAAACCGGGTGTGGCCCAAAAACAAAAACAAACAAAAAAAATTGACATCCTAAAACCCCAGGGATTTGACTCAGTAACTCCACTTCTTGGAATCTATACCAAGGAACCCAAATCAAAATGGAGAAAAGATATTTGCTCCTCTATGTTCCTTGAAGCATCATCCACAATAGCCAGAATTTTACAATTCTGTTTCTTCCAGATGCCTTTTAAGGAAATCACAGACAATAAGTGTATAACATTGCTGGTGCTTACTAGCATCACCAAACTGCCAGGCAGCTTCAATGATGGCTAAAATCCATGCCCACATTTCCATAATTAGAAATATACCAATTATACAAAAATAGATGACCAAATAAAGAAGTTATAGTACATATATACAATGGAATACTACTTGGCCAAGCAATTTGTTGATACATGAAGGGACCTGGAGAATATCATGCTGAGTAAAGTTAGAAAGAGAGAGACTGACAAAATCTCTCTCTCATGCAGGATCTAAAGAAACATCATGGTGGGATAATGAATACCCAAATACAATTGAAGAAAAGAACCTGAAAACGTATTTAGTTAGAAACAAGCCTTCTTGGCCTAAGGGGATAGAAGAAGACGTGATACCTATGGTGGTGGAAAGTGTTATACCAGGAGGACGTGGTGCTACTGAAAGGTGGTGAAGTGTTATGTATGAAACCCTAAATCAGCCACAGTGCAAACATTTATATATATATAAATAATATATGCTTTATATATAAATAAATGCTTCTTGTAGAAGCAGGCTGGTAAGTGGGAGGCAAATAGGGTGCATTGGTGGAGGGAAGTTGACATTAATGAAGGGATTGGTGTTGAAAAACTATATGCCTGAAATCCAATCATGATTAACTTTATAATTTTATGATGCTAATTAAAAATAAAATTAAAGGATCAGAGTTGGGGCTGAAGCAGTGGCACAGAGCGGTAAGGCGTCTGCCTTGCCTGCGCTAGCCTAGGATAGACCGCATTGGATCCCCAGGCGTCCCATATGGTCCTCCAAACCAGGAGCGATTTCTGAGCACATAGCCAGGAGTAACCCCTGGGCATCACTGGGTGTTGCCTAACACAAAAACATAAAACAACAACAAAAAGAATCAGAGTTATAGTACAGCAGCTAAGTTGCTTGCTTTGTATACTGCTGATTCAAGTTCAATCCCTGGCATTCTCTATGGCATATGCCATAGAGTCTATGGTTACCTAAACACTGCCTGGGGTGACCTCTGAATTCAGAGCCAGTCCTGAGCAAACTGGGTGTGACCCTCTGCCCAATTTTTTTTGGGGGAGTCACACCCGGCGATGTTCAGGGTTACTCCTGGCTCTGCACTCAGAAAGCGCTCCTGGCAAGCTTGGGGGGACCATATGGGATGCTGGGATTTGAACCACTGTCCATCCTGAATCGGCTGCTTGCAAGGCAAATGCCCTACCACTGTGCTATCTCTCCAGCCCTGACTCCCCAAAATATTTGAAATAAAAGTGGGCATGGATTTTAGTCATCGTTGGAGCTGCCTATCAGTTTGGTGATGCTATTAAGCACCAGCAATGTTCTAATATACACCTATTGTCTGTGATTTTCTTTCTTTTTTTTTTTTTTGGTGTGTGTGTATGTGTTTTGTTTTGTTTTGTTTTGTTTTGTTTTTGGGGGGTCACACCCGGCAGTGCTCAGGGTTTTTTCCTGGCTCCATGCTCAGAAATTGCTCCTGGCAGGCACGGGGGACCATATGGGACGCTGGGATTCGAACCGATGACCTTCTGCATGAAAGGTAAACGCCTTACCTCCATGCTATCTCTCTGGCCCCTGTCTGTAATTTTCTTAAAAGGCATCTGGAAGAAACAGAATTAAGTACCCAGATCACCTGACAACACTGCTCTAGAAACATTATATCCATAAGGACTCTGTAGAGAGAGTCTCTTTTGTGTGTGTGTGTGTGTGTGTGGTTTTTGGGTCACACCCGGCAGTGCTCAGGGGTTATTTCTGGCTCCAGGCTCAGAAACTGCTCCTGGCAGGCACGGGGACCATATGGGACGCCGGGATTCGAACCGATGACCTCCTGCATGAAAGGCAAACGCTTTACCCCCATGCTATCTCTCCGGCCCGAGAGTCTCTTTTTTTATATGAAGGTTCAAGTCATGGGAAAACATATGGAAGTAGATATAGTCATTTGTGGTGGGGGATTATACCTGGTACTGCTCAGGGTTACTCCTGGATTTGCACTCAGGATTACTCCTGAAGGTCCTTTGGAACCATATGGAATGCCAGGGATCAACTGTAGGTCAGCTGCGTGCAAAGCAAGCACCCTACCTTCTGTGCACTATGCTCTGGCCCAATACAGCCATTTTATTTCCAAAACTATTGGATTGTTCAAATTTCAAGTGTTCTCATTAGCCACTGGGAAGGCAAAAAACAAAAAAAAATCAATCTTTCTTCCTCATCTGGAAATAGCGTAAACATTTTTTGACAGGCTATGATTCTGAATATTTGCTGCAGAAAATTGGTTGTTATGTTCTTATGACTTGTTTATGATTTCTGGTAAGATAAAGGAATGCAATGAAAACTAGTAGAGCAAAGTCTTTAATTTTCTAACTACGGAAACATTTGAAACAAATTGCCACAGAATCTGGTTGAAATGTACCAACCATGAGGCAAAAAAGTGCACCCATTGATCAAAATGTAAAGCTATACAAACTCTGAAGTTGATAACTCGTTGCTTATTAATATATTTAAAAATTCATATGTTTTGATCCAACAATCGCATTTCTAGGATTTATCCTATAGAAATATTTATCCACATTTGGGACAATGTATGTGCAACAAGCATTTTTATTGTAGTCATTTGTAACAGTAAAATATTAGAAATACCAGGAGCAGAAACTAGGCTTTAGTTACATACAACCACATGTTTGAATATAAGATAGCTATCAAAAAGAAACCTCTAGCTCTGTGTTGTTGCTCTATATTGTTACATAAAAAGAAGCAACTGTAAACCTGTATCTATAGTTAACTTTAACTTTTGCTTCAGTATGTCTGCATAATTGCTAGGGAATTTCCTTGAGTTGTTTCTCTCTGTGGTTGTCCCAAGGTGCTGACGCTATAGTATCTAATTTAGTATACTGTTAAGCTCAGGAGATAGGTTTTGTGTGTATGTAAACATTTCCATGGGATTATTATGTTACTGCCCTACCCTGATCGTGATTGTGCCCTACCCGAGGGTGTGACCTGGCATTCTGCTCCCATCCTAGGGTGGTACCTGATTCTGCTCCCACCATTGGGTGGTAACTGATCCCACCATGGGGTGGTACCTGATTCTGGGGGATAAAAGCAAGGGTCTGTGGAAGGCAAGGGGCTTTTTGGCTGGAACGGATGCTGAGGCTTTTGGCTTTAGTCTTGCCCTCCGAATAAAGCTGATATTTTCACAAGCCTGACTGTCTGCTAGCCTTTTACCCGAAGCATTCACCTCAGAACCACCGGCTGAACTGGGTGGCAGAGAGTGCTCTGAGCTGGAGGGGAAAGACCTCATCCTCCATCCCTCCATCATTCAACCCCATCAAGGGCAGTATTGCAACAGGTTTTATTTTTGCCACCTCAATATTCATAGAAACAGAGGCATGGAATGGTTATGTGACTTTCTTTTTTGTTGTTGTTTGTTTGTTTTGTTTGGGGGGGGGTCACAACAGCAGTGCTCAAGGGTTACTCCTGGCTCTGCGCTCAGAAATAGCTCCTGGCAGGCGTGGGGGACCATATGGGATGCTGAGATTCGAACCACAGTCAGTCCTATATTGGCTGTGTGCAAGGCAAATGCCCTACTGCTGTCCTATCTATCTGGCCCCTATGTGACTTTTTTTTTCTTCTGGTTTTTGGTTTTTGGGTCACACCGGGCCATGCTCAGTGGTTACTCCTGGCTCTATGCTCAGAAGTCGCTCCTGGCAGGCTCAGGGGACCATATGGGACGCCAGGATTCGAACCACTGACCTTCTACATGCAAAGCAAATGCTTTACCTCAATGCTATCTCCATGCTATCCCCCCATGTGACTTTCTTAATATCATACTACAAAGAAGGGGTCAGAGTGAGAGCAAAGCAGTAGGTCGTTTGCCTTGCTACAGCCAACTAGGATGGCCCTGGGTTCTATCCCTGGTATCCCACATGATTCCACCCCAACCAACCAGGAGCAAAGATTTCTGAGTACAGAGCCAGAAACACTGAGCACTGAAAAGGAAGTGGAAGAGCTTCTTAATAGATTTTTTGTTTGTTTTTATTTTTGAGTTACAGAGAGTGATGCTCTCCGATTCTGCATTCAGGAATCACTCCTGGTGGTACTCAGGAGTCCTTATGGGATGCTGGGGATTGAACCATGCCCAAGGCAAGCACCCTACTGCTGTACTCTCTCTCTAGCACCTTAATGCGATTTATAATTACTATAAAATATTATATTTATTGCAGAAAATATTTACTACAAATAAAAAAGTACTACAGAATTAAAAATTGAATTTTTCTAGAACCATACAACTAAAAAAAATCAATATACACATAGGTTAAAAGAAGAATCATATAGTATTCAGGAAGCCTGCCTTTCAAAGATAGCACTAAGTTATGAACGTGTTGCTTGTGTTAAGTATTTTCTACAGGCTTTATTTTAGGGGATGCCTCCAGGCAATGTTCAGGGAGCCTGGGGCCACTCTTAGTGACACTCAGTCAATCAGGTCAAATGGTTCAATGCACAGGTCTCCTAAGGTAGTGCTGGAGCTTGTTTTAAATTTAGGCATATCTGATTCTAAAGCTCAGGATCTTAACCCGTTACATACTGTAACCTCTGTGCATAGGTGTTAGTTTATGCAGAGAAACACACTTGGATAAATACCATAGACAATATCTAGATTATCTCTAAATAATTTTATGATTTCAGAGTCCGAAGCAATAGCAAAGCTGGTAGGGTGTTTGCCTTGCACACGGCCTACCTGGCTTTCTATCTCTCGAATCCCATATGGTGGTCCCTTGGACCTTCCAGGAGTGATTCCTAAGTACAGAGCCAGGAGTAAACCCTGAGAATCGCTGGGTGTGGTCCTCAAACAAAACAAAACAAAAAAAAATTGTTGATTTTAAAACAAAATTTATGATTTCAATATTTGGGTGAGAGAAATAAGAGTTCCGGTTAGCGGGCCCGGAGAGATAGCACAGCGGCGTTTGCCTTGCAAGCAGCCGATCCAGGACCAAAGGTGGTTGGTTCGAATCCCGGTGTCCCATATGGTCCCCCGTGCCTGCCAGGAGCTATTTCTGAGCAGACAGCCAGGAGTAACCCCTGAGCACCGCTGGGTGTGGCCCAAAAACCAAAAAAAAAAAAAAAAAAAAAGAGTTCCGGTTAGCTGTGTGCAAAGCAAAAGCCCTACCCATTGGGTAATCTCTCTGGCCCCTGAGGCATAGTTTATTTATCCACTCATTTATTCTTGGATATGTGTATTGTTTTCAGGTTGGCTATTATGAATATTATATAATTATATTAATTATAGAATATTATGAATTGTGGCTTTTATGAATTATGCTGTAAATGAACTCTGGGGTGCTTTTCTGAATAGTTTTTTGGGTCTTTGGGGTAGATACCAAGAAGTAGGATCACTGGATCATATGGAATCTGAGGTATTTATATTGTTTTGAAAAAAGGAAATAGTTGGCATTCCCACCATCAGTGAATGAGGGCCCTGTACTGAATTCTTTTTTGGTGGGTGGGTCACACCCAGAAACGCTCAGGGGTTACTCCGGGCTCTACGCTCAGAAATCACTCCTGGCAGGCTTGGGGGACCATATGGGATTCCGGGATTTGAACCACTGTCCTTCTGCATGCAAGGTAAATGCCCTACTCCATGCTATCTCTTTGGCCCTGTGCTGAATTCTTGTTTCTTGTTTTTTGTTTGTTTGTTTGTTTTGGGGGGGTCACACCTGGCAGTGCTCAGGGATTATTCCTGGCTCTACGTTCAGAAATCGCTCCTAGCAGGCTCGGGGGACCATATGGGCTGCCGGGATTCAAACCACCGTCCTTCTGCAAGGTAAGGCAAATGCCTTACCTCCATGCTATCTCTTTGGCCCTGTACTGAATTGTTTCTTTATTTTGTTTTGAGGCCACATCCTGTGGTGTTGAGGGCTTACTCCTGTCTCTGCACTCAGGAATCACTCCTGAAAGACTATATGGGATGCTGAGAATTGAATCTAGGTCGGCTTTGTGTAAAGCAAGGGCCCTACCCACTAGAGTGTCACTCCAGACGCCTTCCCCATTGAATTCATGTTGGGAGATACTATTGTTATTGTGTCTATTTCACAGGTAAGGAAGTTGAGACACCAAGTGGTTGGTAATTTGTCCAATATCACATGACTAGGAAGTAGATCATCTCAGAATTCTAATCCAGTAGGCATTTAAAAGAGCACTACCAAAGACTAACTTGTGGTAGAACAAACAAACATAATAGTAGTGATATATTTTTTGTTTGTTTTTTGTTTTGGGGCCACACTGGTGACATTCAGGGGTTACTCCTGGCTTTGCGCTCAGAAATCTCTCCTGGCTTGAGAGACCATATGGGATGCCGGGGGATTGAACCATGGTCTGTCCTAGGCTAGCACAGGCAAAGTAGATGCCTTACCGCTTGAGCCACCGCTCTGGCCCAATACTAGCCATATTAATAACCATAGCAGTACCTGTCACCAATTAAAAGGTACTTGATGAGTTTTTTATTTTTTTTTAATTTTTGCTTTTTGGGCCACACCTGGCGGTGCTAAGGGGTTACTCCTGGCTCTGTGCTCAGAAATCGCCATATGGGATGCTGGAATTTGAACCACCATCTGTCCTGGGTTGGCTGCATGCAAGGCAAATGCCCTACCACTGCGCTATCTCTCTGGCCCCTACTTGGTGAATTTTATTGTTTTTTGGGGGGGAGAGGGTCACACGAGGCAGCGCTCAGGGGTAACTCCTGGCTCTACTCTCAAAAATCGCTCCTAGCAGGCTCTGGGGACCATGTGGGATGCCGGGATTCAAACCACTGTCCTTTTGCATGCGAGGCGGCAAACTCCTTACCTCCATGCTATCTCTCCGGCCCCATTTGTTGAATTTTAAATGCTTGCATGTGTTTGTCCCAATGTTAGGGAGTCCATAATATAAGGAAACCCTACTCCTTTCACAATAGAGGGCTACAAGAGAGAAAATATTTGGAGGGCCAAAATGAATATATATTCTTTTTGAGAGTCCACACTTGGCAGTCGTTAGGGGCTCCTCTCCTCATATAAAGTATGTGCTCCAGTCCTTTGAGCTATCTCTCCATCCCTAATGTTTAGCTCTCTCTGTCTCTCTGTCTCTGTCTCTCTCTCTCTTTTGGTTTTGAGGCCACACCCTGCAGTATTACTCCTGGCTCTGCACTCTAAGGATTACTTCTGGTAAGGCTCAGGGACTATATGGGGTGCTGGGAACCAAACCCCTCGGCTGCATGTAAGACAAGCACCCTATCCACTGAACTAGAACTCTAGTTTCCACAAACTCTAAATTATTAAGGCTATGTGAGAAATACAATGTATAGTATTTGTCATGGTTCCTATATTATTTAAATAATGTTGTCTAATATATTATATTTTGATAAATAGTATATAAATTTATAATTTTTCTACTCAAATTTATTAACCAACTTAATTTTTTATGTCTTTGATCTTAATATCTTTTGCTTGCTTGTTTTGGGGGGGGTGTCACATCTGGCATTGCTCAGGGCTTAGTCCTGGCTCTGTGTTCAGAGATCCTTCTTGGTGGACTGGGGGCATATATGGTGCCAGGTACTGTTTTAGGCTTCACCATGTGCAAGGCAAACACCTTAACTTCTGTACTACCTCTCTGGCCAAATCTTAGTACCCTTTTATTTTTTTGTGTGTTGAAAGTGTTAACTATATTTGAATTTCAAAGAATATAACAAGAAAGTAAAATATTTTAACCAATTTTATGTTGATAAATGTAAAAATAATTTTGGAGAAATTTTAAATCAATATATAGAAACATTATTAAAATTAATTGGCAATATAAAATAAAAAATACAACTATTAGAAAGCTTAAAATTAACCTAATGGCTTTTATTTGTGGCTCAAGTTATATGTCTACCAGGTGAAGCTACTCAGTGTTTCTTTTTGTTTGTTTGTTTGTTTTTTGTTTTGGGGTCACACCCGGCATTGCTCAGGGGTTACTCCTGGCTCTCTGCTCAGAAATCGCTCCTGGCAGGCTGGGGGGACTATATGGGATGCCGGGATTCGAACCAATGACCTTCTGCATGAAAGGCAAACAAACGCCTTACCTCCATGCTATCTCTCCGGCCCCTACTCAGTGGTTTTTGACCACCAGTTCGCAGATCAGTTCTGGTCCCCAGGTATAGAAAGATGAAAATTACTGCCCTAGACTGAGCAGGATAGCTTTACATAGAAATCTAAGGCCATGTCACACTTTAAAGTAAGTACCAATTTATTTGTTTCACTGAAAAAAGCCAAAATTCAAAGAGTGCTTCGTATACCCAGCCCAGAGTTGAGAATCTTAGTCTTTTATTTTTTTGTATCTTTTTTTTTTAATCATGGAAATAGTTGCTGAATCACTCAGCTCACTTTCTAGACCAATACTTTTCTTTCCTATCTAAATTGAGATCTAACACCTTTTGAGTCTTCTGTGTTGCTGTCTTTGAAATATTTTTCTCCTCAGTCCCAATTCACTGAATCTTAGGAACAGTATTGTTTTACCATTTGTCCTATTTATTTCTATTTGTGAGCACAGTATTCTAACATTTAATATATTGTCCTTAAAAGGACTCTGTAAGACTTGTGACCTTATTAAGGGGCATGAGGTTAATCCCAATTATAATGACTATATTTGTGTCAATAATGGTTTGCTATTTTTCTATTTTTGTTTGTTTTTGTTTTGGGGTGACATGGGTGATGCTCAGGGGTTACTCCTGGCTATGAGCTCAGAAATTGCTTCTGGCTTGGGGGACCATATGGGATGCCAGGGATCGAACCTCGGTCCATCCTGGATCAGCACATATAAGGCAAAAATGCCTTACTGCTGCGTCATTGCTCCGGCCCCTGGTTTGCTACTTTTTTATTACCATCAGGTGATCTTTATACATTGTTGGCCAGAGGAAGAAGTCCTGAGTTTGATCCCCACTACCCACTGGTTCCTTTGAGCACTACCAGGAGCAATTCTTCTCCAACACCAAGCTTGGGACAGCCCCTGAGGACTGCTTGGGTTGGCACAAAAACCAAAAATATAAAGTGGTCTTGAGCAAATAATACTTTGTGGTTTAAAATAGAGAAATTGGGAGTCTATGAAAGAGAGAGTAAAAAGGGTTCAGGTGTTTGCCTTGCATGCATCTGACCCTTATTTGGTCTTGAATATTGCTTATGTTCCTCCAAGCACCATCATTAGTGACCCCTGAGACAGAGCCTGGAGTAGTCCCTCAGCATTGGGAGGTGTGACCTCCCCCCCAAACAATAACCAAATAAATAAATTATGAAAGTAAATTAGCTATAAAAATAGTGAGCAACTAGGGAATATGAATGTTTCTGTGGGCCTTTATAAGAATTTAAAATAAGGGGTGGGCGAGGTGGCGCTAGAGGTAAGGTATCTGCCTTGCAAGCGTTAGCCAAGGAAGGACTGCGGTTCGATTCCCCCTCCCCCTCAAGCCAGGGGCAATTTCTGAGTGCTTAGCCAGGAGTAACCACTGAGCATCAAATGGGTGTGGCCCCCCCAAAAAAAACAAAAAACAAAACAAAAAAGAGAATGTAAAATTACTTTGTTTTTTTTTTTTTTTTTTTTTTTTTTTTTTTTTTTTTTTGGTTTTTGGGCCACACCCGGTAACGCGCAGGGGTTACTCCTGGCTATGCGCTCAGAAGGCGCTCCTGGCTTGGGGGACCATATGGGACGCCGGGGGATCGAACCGCGGTCCGTCTCCTAGGCTAGCGCAGGTAAGGCAGGCACCTTACCTCCAGCGCCACCGCCCGGCCCCTAAAATTACTTTGTACTGAAGGTGTGTGTGTGTGTGTGTGTGTGTGTGTGTGTGTGTGTGTGTGTAAACAGTATATGTATAGGTAGTGTGTTATGCTGTCACCTAATAATTGTGACAAATTTGCCTGCATAAAGAGCTAGAGGAAAGTAGTATCCTCACTTAACAGACAAGTAAGCTGGCCAAAATACTTAGGAAGTAGCAGAGCTGGAACTCAGCTCCAATGCATGTCTGTCTGATCTTTCTGCCCTGGCTCTCCTGGAAAGCACTGGGGTTTTCTAAACCCCATTCTAATTTAGGTGACTAGCCCTGCTAAGTTTGTGGGGCTGTGCTGACAGAATGCTAACACTGATTAATTTATTATTCTTTTTATCACCGTATGCTTGTATACTGTGTGCAGTATTTCATAAAGACTCTGGCAAAACAATTCACAAATATGAAATCCAGATGCTTAATTTTAATTTCTGGGGTTCTGTTTCAAATCTTTTGTTAAACAAGGCAGATTGTTTACATTGCAAAAAACAAATCACCCCAGTCACTATCTATAAAGCTCCATAGAAGTTGCTCTTAAGTTCATTTGTTCTGGAAAATCCACCCTTTCAGGGCCAAGACACACTACAGGAGGTAAGGCACTTGCCTTAGCTGCAACTTCAGTTCAGATTACTGACATTGCATATGATACCATGAGCCCCACCAGAGGGTTTCCAAGCACAGAGCCAGGAATAGTCCCTGAAATCAGCTGAGTGTGGCATCCTCTCCCCACCGCTTCCGACTCCCCCAACTCCCAAATAAAATCAGCTCTGCTGCCCGGCAGGGGTTTCAAACTCAATTTACCTGGGGGCCGCAGGAGGCAAAGTAGGGGTGATCCTTGAGTGCAAAGTCAGTAGTAAGCCTTGAACATTGGTGGGTGTGACCCAAACAACTAAAACAAAACAAAACAAAACAAAAAAGATTTCTCTAGGGCAGGGCCACAAAATGTTGTACGGAGGGCCGTACTCGCCGCGCGCCGCGAGTTTGAGACCCCTGCGAGGCTTTGAGAGATGAGGTGGGCGGGGTCAGTGGTGGTGCACCTAGGTAGCACAGGATCCCTGAGAGGGTGTGCTAAAGCTGGTTCCTTTGGGCTCTTTGGAGTAGATTGTGTGCAGAATATCTTCCAAGATCTATCAGTTGCCTGAAATCAGCCTCTATTGGGGGTATTGACCCCCTGGAAACTGACAAACCTTACACATCAAGTGCTCTCTGTCCTACCCCTCTCCAGAATAAACTTTCCTGCCAGTGCTTTGAGTAAGAGTATTTCTCCTTTTGGTTATTAATAAGATTCAATGAGGCAAACCAGGTAAAAATGTACATGGCATTACTTGTATGTTAATTTATTTTAAAATAATTTAAATGCACAGGGTTAAAAAATTAAATGAAAATTCTAATTCTAGGGGCGGAGAGATAGCCTGGAGGTAAGGCGTCTGCCTTCCATGCTGAAGGACAGTGGTTCGAATCCTGGCATTCCATAAGGTCCCCCGTGCCTGCCAGGGGCAATTTTTTTTTTGGGGCCACACCCTTTTGACGCTCAGGGGTTACTCCTGGCTATGTGCTCAGAAATCGCCCCTGGCTTGGGGGGACCATATGGGACGCCGGGGGATCGAACCGCGGTCCTTCCTTGGCTAGCGCTTGCAAGGCAGACACCTTACCTCCAGCGCCACCTACCCGGCCCTCCAGGGGCAATTTTTGTGCGTACTCAGGAGTAACCCCTGAGTGCTGCCGGGTGTGACCCAAAAAACAAACAAACAAAAACAATTCTAATTCTAAATCAAAATTAAATTCTAATTGCTAAGCCATTCCAACTACTACTCCAAAGGCAAGAATCTATATATATGCTCTGTGGATATACATGTGTATTTTGATTTTAATTTATTTTCAATTATTTTTTTTTGTCTTTTGGTTTTGGGAAGTACTCACGGTTTACTCATGGCTCTTTGTTCATATATCACTTCCACAGGCAAACATATATTTTAATATTAGCATGTAATAGTGATCTTTGTCTTAACAAAATAGTATTTTTTGTTGTTGTTGTTATTGTTCTTTTGGTCACACCCATTTGATGCTCAGGGGCTACTCCTGGCTAAGTGCTCAGAAATAGCCCCTGGCTTGGGGGGACCTTATGGGACTCCCGGGGATCGAACCAAGGTCGCGATCTTTCCTTGGCTAGCACTTGCAAGGCAGACACCTTACATCTAGTGCCACCTTCCCGGCCCCTGTTGTTGTTATTGTTGTTGGGTCACACCTGGCGGTGCTCAGGGGTTACTCCTGGCTCTGTGCTCAAAAATCACTCCTGATGGGGGACCATATGGGATGCTGGGATTCGAACCACTATCTGTCCTGAATCAGCTGCATGCAAGGCAAATGTCTTACCGCTATTCTATCTCTCTGGCCCAAAAGGAGTATGTGTTTTTGTTGTGTTTTTTTTTTTAATTTTTTTGGGGGGGGGGTTTGGGCCACACCCGTTTGACGCTCAGGGGTTACTCCTGGCTATGCGCTCAGAAGTCGCTCCTGTCTTGGGGGACCATATGGGACACCGGGGGATCGAACCGCGGTCCATCCTAGGCTAGCGCTGGCAAGGCAGACACCTTACCTCTAGCGCCACCGCCCGGCCCAGGAGTATGTGTTTTTTTTTTTTGTTTTTTGTTTTTTTTTTGTTTTTTGGGCCACACCCGTTTGACGCTCAGGGGTTACTCCTGGCTATGCGCTCAGAAATCACCCTTGGCTTGGGGGACCATATGGGACACCGGGGGATCGAACCGCAGTCCATCCGCTTGCAAGGCAGACACCTAACCTGTAGCGCCACCTTCCCGGCCCCTTGGAGTATGTGTTTTAAAGTAAGTGTTGGGAGTACTGTAAGAGGAAGGCTCAAGTCATGGTAGAAATTAAGGTAGTGTATTAGAAGGAGGGTGAACGTTAGGTTTCAGGGTAATTAGTAGGATAAAGGTTAGGCTTATGGATCAACTTAGAAGCATAAGTCATTGTAGAAATTGAGATAGATTGTTATGATAAAGATTAATATTACGTTTTGTGAAATTTGATAGAGTTACACTATAGCCAGAATAAGGATATTTGGATAGAGTTAGATGTAGACCCAACTTTATGTTGGAACTATGCAGAAACTGAGAATGAAAGTTATATGAGAATGAATGTTTGCTTTTATTTAAGTAGTAGGATTAGGACAAGGCTAGGGTAATGGCTAGGCTTCTGGATAGAGTTATGGTTAGGTTTAAGATTAGGGTTAGGTTTGACCCATGGTACAAATTGAGAATGAAAGTTAGGGTGACAATGTGATTGGTAAAATTAGGTCAAAAATAAGGTAAGTGTTAGTCTTCTGTAGAGTTAGTATAAGGGTAAAAATAAAATTTATGTTAATGAGTAGGTTTATGCAACGGCAAGGGTAAGGGTAAGGATTGGGTTAGGGTTAGGGTTTAGAATCATCTATGATTGAATTTGATGAAATCTTGGATGAGGATGAATATTAAATGTTGGGAAATTGATAGGGCTTACCAAGGTAAGGGTCAGGATTTAGGCTAAGACTAAGGTATAAACTTGGCTATTATAGAGATTGAAAATGAAAACTAGGGGCCGGTGAGGTGGCGCTAAAGGTAAGGTGTCTGCCTTGCAAGCGCTAGCCAAGGAAAGGACCATAGTTCGATCCCCCCACCTCCGGCGTCCCATATGATCCCCCCAAGCCAGGGGCAATTTCTAAGCGCATAGCCAAGAATAATACCTGAGCATCAAACAGGTGTGGCCCAAAAACTAAAAAAAAAAAAAAAAGAAAAGAAAATGAAAACTAGAGTGAAGTAAATTTATGGTCATTAGTAGTATTGCCAGAGAGATAGCACAGTGGTAGGGCATTTGCACGCAGCCAACCCAGGATAGACCCGGGTTTGATTCCTGGCCCTGAGCCTGCTAGGAGCAATTTCTGAGCACAGAGCCAAGAGTAACTCCTGAACGCTGCTGGGTGTGATTAAAAAAAATGGCTAGGGTAAGGTTAGGATTAGGATTACAGTTAAGAGTTGGGGTCAGGGTTAGATTTAGAGTTCAGGCAAAAGTTAGGTTTTAGGTTTCACAATGGTCAAAGTTGAAAATGGAAGTTAGTAACAGGTCTATTTTGATGGTAAAGTAATTGGTAGTTTTAGGTCTATATTAGAATTAGGGTTTGTTTTAGAGTTAGTGTTAACATTAGAATTAATTAGGGGGCCGGAGAGATAGCATGGGTGTAGGGCATTTGTCTTGCATGCAGAAGGACGGTAGTTCGAATCTCAGCATCCCATATGGTCTCCTGAGCCTGCCAGGAGCAATTTCTGAGTGTAGAGCCAGGAATAACCCTTGAGCGCTGCCAGGTGTGACCCAAAAACCAAAAAAGAAAAAAAAAAATTAGGGTCTGGGCCCGGAGAGATAGCACAGCGGCGTTTGCCTTGCAAGCAGCCAATCCAGGACCAAAGGTGGTTGGTTCAAATCCCGGTGTCCCATATGGTCCCCCGTGCCTGCCAGGAGCTATTTCTGAGCAGACAGCCAGAAGTAACCCCTGAGCACCACTGGGTGTGACCCAAAAACCAAAAACCACTGGGTGTGACCCAAAAACCAAAAACCAAAAAAAAAAAAATTAGGGTCAATTAGGTTAGAGGTAAGATTAAGTTTTGGGTGTAGGTTTGCCTGTGATTGAAGTTAGTAATGAAGGCTTAAATGAAGGTAATTGCCTTTTATTTATTTGTTTGTTTATTTGTTTATTTATTTTGCTTTTTGGGCCACATCCTGTGATGCTCAGGAGTTACTCCTGGTTATGGGCTCAGAAATTGCTCCTGGCTTTGGGGACTATACGGACGCTGGGGGATCTAACCACAGTCCATCCTAGGTTAGTGCCTATAAGGCAAATGCCCTACTGCTTGCGTCACCACTCCAGCCCCAATTGCCTTTTATTTTTTATTTTTATTTTGTTTTTTGGGCCACACCCAGTGGAGTTCATGTGTTACTCCTGGCCCTGTGCTCAGAAATCGCTCCTGGCAGTCTCAGCATGTATATGGGATGTTACGAATCAAACCCAGGTCTGTCCAGGGTTGGCTTCATGCAAGGCAAAAGTCCTATTGCTGTGCTATCTCTCCAGTCCCAGTAATTGATTTTTAAACTTTAGTTAGGGCCAATGTTAGTATTAGGGTTAAGTTTATAACTAGGGTTTAATTTAGCATTAGGGTTTAGGGTTGGTTATAGTCAAAGTTTAAAATGTAAGTTAAGTTTTGTTTTTGTTTTGTTTTGGGTCTGGATCCAGCAGTGCTCAGTGTTTACTCCTGACTCTGAAATAAGAAATTACTCCTGGTGGGTTCAAGGACCACATAGGGTGCCAGGGATTGAACTAAAGATAGGATTAGGATTTGTGTTATAGTTAGGGCTAGAGTTTTGGTTTGTCCATGGTTTAATTTGAAAATACATATAGTGTGGTTAATACATTTAGAATAACTGGTAGGTTTAGGCTTATGCTAGAATAAGTGTCAGTATTAGAGCTAGAGTTAGTGCTTGTGCTAGGAATAGAGTTAGAGTTAGAGTTAGAGTTCAGATTAGCATTAAGGCTTTGTTTTGGTTATGGTTTAAGTTGAAAATGACAAATGGTGCATACTAAAATTAGAGTAATTGTTAGGTTTAGAGCTGGAAAAGAAATTAGTTATAGGTAAATGTTAAATTAAGAGTTTTTATTACGTTTAGGCTATGCTAGGGCAAGGATTAGTATTCGGGTTAAGGTTAGGGTTAGGTTAGGGTCAGAATTTAGGTGTTGTGCAGTTTAAGAAGAAAATGAGGGGCCGGGGAGGTGGCACTAGAGGTAAGGTGTCTGCCTTGCAAGCACTAGCCAAGGAAGGACCACAGTTCAATCCCCCGGTGTCCCATATTGCCCCCCCAAACCATGGACAATTTCTGAGTGCTTAGCCAGGAGTAACCCATGAGTATCAAACGGGTGTGACCCGAAAACTGAAAAAAAAAAAGAAGGAAGAAGAAGAAGAAGAAGAAGAAGAAGAAGAAGAAGAAGAAGAAGAAGAAGAAGAAGAAGAAGAAGAAGAAGAAGAAGATGAAAGTGAGATATAGGATGAATATTAAATTGATTGTAATTGGCAGGATTAGGTTTATGCTAATGCATTGTGGTTAGGGCTATGTTTAGAGTTAAGGTTAGGGCTTGGGTTCAGATTAAAGTTAGGGTTTGGATTAAATTGAAAATAGCTGTAGTGTTAGAGTAACTGTTAGTTTTAGGTTATGCTATTTTAAGTGTTAATAATAGATTTCATGTTCAGGCTAGGATTAGGTTTAGGATTAGGGCTAGAATTCATGTGGTCAGAGTGATAATACAGTAAGTAGGATGTTTGGCTTGCATGTGCTGACCTGGGCTCAGTTCCTAGCATCCCAGATGGTCCTCCCATTCCACCAGGAGTGATGTCTGAGTTTAGAGCCAGGACTACTCCTGAGCACTGCTGGATGTGGGAACCTCCCACCTCTGAAATAAAAAACAAAAAGGTTAGGTTTCTGATTTTTTTTTAGCTGTGGTTAGAGTTGAAAATAAAACTTAAATATTAAGTAAGTGTTAAGTGTTTATGGGATATCAATTTAGGCCTATATAAGGATAAGGGTTAGTACTAGAGTTAGTGTTAGGACCAGGAAGAGGGTAAAAGCTCAGGTCAAAGTTTTTGTCTGACCATGATGTCAAATGAAGTTGTAATTACTTTTAGAATTATGTTTATATTTAGTATTAGGGTCAGGTTAAGTTTTGGTTTTGGTTTGGCTTTTTTAAGTTCAAAGTGAAAGTTATATATAAGTTGATTGTTATATTTAGGGTTATTGGTATTAGTTATTGATATTAGGTCTGTCAAGAGATAATATAAGTGTTATGACTAGGTTTCATGTCAGAGTTCAAGTTAAGGTTAGGGTTTTGGTTTGGCTGTTAATTTGTTAAATGAAACAGATATAGGCTGGTTGTTAAATTTAAGGTAATTCTAGATTTATCCCATGATAATATTAGGGTTAGTATTATTATTAGGATTAGAGTTAAGATAAGATTCAGGTTAAAGTTGAGAGTTTAGGTCTTGCTATGATTTAAGATGAAAATTAAACTTATATCTAGGGTAAATGTTAAATTTAGAGTAGTTGGTAAGATTAGGCTTATACTGGGGTAAGTATTAGAGCTAAGATTATATTTAGACAGGGCCAGAGCAGTGGCGCAAGCGATAGGGCATCTGCCTTACACGCGCAAACCTAGGATGGACCGCGGGTTCATCCCCCGGCATTCCATATGGTCCCCACGCAGGAGCAATTTCTGAGCGCATAGCCAGGATTAACCCCTGAGCATCACCAGGTGTGGTCCAAAAAACCAAAAACCAAAAAACAAAAACAAACAAACAAAAGGTTATGTTTAGACAACCCAAGTGTCTGAGAAAAGATGAAAAGACGAATGGATAAAGAAACTATAGTACATTTCACAATGGTATACTATGCAGCTGTTAGGACAAAGAAAGTAATGAAACTTGCTTATACATGAATAAATATGGAGAGAATTAGCCTGAGCAAAATGAGTTAGAGGGATAGGGATAGACATAGAATAATTGCAATCATTTGGGAGATATAAAAATAGTATGGTAATAATACTCAAAGATAATGGGGATGAGGGCCAGGAGGACTAACACATGGTAGGAAGCTTACCCAAAGAGCAGGAGAGTATAATTAGGGCAGAGAAGGGACCACGATGACAATGATTATTGGAAATGATCATTCTGGACAAGAATTGGGTGCTAAAAGAAGGTAATGTGATTTGCATATGCATGATACCCCTTCAATAACAATATTGTAAACCAGTTTTTAGAAGGGGAGAAGGGGAGAGAGGGAGGAAGTAGAGAGAGGAAGAAAGAAAGAATGAGAGAGAGAGGAAAAAAAGGGTGTCTGCCATAGAGGTGGGCAGGGAGGAGGGGATGGGAAGGGGGAGAAAGCAAACTGGGTACATTGGTGGTGGAAATGTGCAGGGTACTGAATGTTGTATGACTGAAAGTCAATCATGAACAGTTGTATAAGTATCCCACAGTGATTCAATTAAAATTTTATTTTAAAAAACAAAGTAAAGATGTGAAACTGGAAACAATCATATTTAGAGTTAGGATTAGGATTAGGATTCAGGTTAAGTTTTAGACTTTGTTCTGGGTATGGTTTAAGTTGAAAATAAAATTTTGATATTGAATGATTGTTAAATTTAGGGTAATAAGTAGATTTAGGTCTCTGAAGGAATTTAGATAGAACTAGGGTTAAGGCTTGGCTTTGGCTTAAGTTAGGGTTAAGAATATAAACCTGAAATAAAAGTCAGATATTAATTGTCCCATCTCAATATTTTAGTCCACTTGCTCATCCAAGCTTCCAGGTTACCATACACACCTCCTTCTCATGATTTAATTTATTGTTGATTTTACACTGATTTTCAAGGTCATGTGGCAATTAAACAACTCTATTTTGGGGGGATAGTGGGGTCATTCCCAGTGGTGCTCAAGACTTACTTCTGACTCTGTTCTTGGGGCTCATTACTAGTGAACTTTGGGGACCATATGGGGTTCTGGGGATCAAATCTAGGATGGTTGTTTGCCAGGCAAGCAACAGATCCACTCTACTATCACTTTGGCCCTTCTACTCTTTGTATTTAATACTGCACCTACTTATGCCTTCTGTTATTGTTTAAAGTTCAGAGAGGAAAATTAAGAACATCCTACTAATACCCGAGAAACTCCTGGCGGTGCTAACTACAGTGTTTCACCCTCGGCATATAGTACACACAAGGGAGAAACTCCATTGAAGCTCAGTGAGTGTATGTATTGCCTCAGAAGTCTGTTAGAATAAACTAGGTCTCTAAATTCTTCCAGAATTATTTTAGTGACACCCTGCTAAAGATATTTAATAAACTCAAAAAAATGATGGTACATGCAGTCAGGATGTACAAAAAAGAATTGATGAAAAATGAGAAAACTATAATCAGAAGTGGTGTAAATGAGGGTATGGTGTATAGTAAAAAAAAAACTCAATAGAACAATAGAACAACAACTAGAAATATATCAGTATGCTCTAAGATAAATGCAGGAAACTTATAGAAGGCAATAGAAGATGGGAAAAATTTTGACAAGAAATGAACAGCACTCTAGAGAAGTATGGGATGGATTTAATAATAGAACCATCAGAGTTCTTGAGCAACAGGAAATTGAATTTAATGAACAGCCAGTTAAAGAAATCATAGGTGGGGCCAGAGAGATAGCATGGAGGTAAGGTGTTTGTTTGCCTTTCATGCAGAAAGTCATTGGTTTGAATCCTGACATCCCATATGGTCCCCTGCGCCTGCCAGGAGCGATTTCTGAGCGTGGAGCCAGGAGTAACCCCTGACCACTGCCGGGTATGACCCCCCCCAAAGAATTAAAAAAGAAAAGAAATCATAGGTAAGAATTTCCCAGAGTTGTGGGTAGAGGCACCTAAATCCAAGAGGCCCAAAGAATCTCAGAGAAAACAGACCCTAATATCAAGACAGAATGACAAATGTCAGAGACAGAATATGGAAAGTAGCAAGATCCAAGAACTAATTTACATACAAAGGAACTCCCAGAAGATTCATAGCTAGTTTATCAAGTAAGACTCTGAGCTAGATGAGAATGGTGGGATGTAAAAAAAAAAAAATCAAATTTATTCAAAAAAACATTTGGCACTCCTGTGATCCTTACAACACTAGTTACAGAGCCCTGAATTTGGAAACAACCCAGATATTGAAGAATAGAGGACTGGATAAAGAAACTGTATAGTACATACATTTGGTGGAATACAACTGGTTTTAAGAAAAGATAAAATCATGCAATCTGTTGCCATGTGGATAGCTCAGGAGAATATCAGACTGAGTGAAGTTAGTCAAAAGGTGAGAGACAGATACAGAATGATTTCTCTTATATACCTGATATAAAGAAACATAGTAAGGAAATAACAAATATTGAAAGGCAACAGAAATGGAGAACTAGTCTTCAATGAGAAGTTTCCACAAGAGGAAGGGTGAGAAGAGATTTTAGGACAATGGAAAATTGACATGGACACTGTTGTATGTCGCTTAAATGTTTTATGTGTGAAACCCTGCCATTAACAATTTTGTAAACCATGGTGCCTAAAATTAAAAAAAAAGAAATAAATACAAACAAGAAAACATCACTGAAATTAACACCTCACCAAGATCTCTCTATGCAACCAAATTATCCTTCAGATAATTTGAAGCAGTGGTGCAAAGCTTCATAGACAGGTAGCAGCTGAGAGGATTCATAGTCTTGAAACCAGTTTGCCAAGTGTTTATAGAGCTTCTTCACAAGACAAGACAAATTTCTCAATGCCTTTTGCTATTGAATATGGCATTCACTCTTGGCACTAATGGTTTCTCTCTCATAGATTAGGAAAGGTTTGTTTATACCTTGCTAGCTAAGGATTTTACTCCTTTTCAATCATGAATTAATGTTTCATTTACATTGAATGTTCTATTGAATATTCTATTGAATGACTATAAATCTGTAGAGGTTTTTGTTTTACTTATTAATGCATATACTTAATTATTATATTTATTATATGGCATTTTCAAACATAAATCAAGTATTCCTTTATAGGATAAAACACACTTTTTTTTTTTTTTTGGTTTTTGGGCCACACCCATTTGACGCTCAGGGGTTACTCCTGGCTATGTGCTCAGAAATCGCCCCTGGCTTGGGGGGACCATATGGGACGCCGGGGGATCGAACCACGGTCCTTCCTTGGCTAGCACTTGCAAGGCAGACACCTTACCTCTAGCGCCACCTTCCCGGCCCCTAAAACACACTTTTAATCCTTTATAGACCTATTCATATTTTTCTTTTACTTTTTTTTGGGGGGGGGCACACCCGGCATTGCTCAGGGGTTACTCCTGGCTGTCTGCTCAGAAATAGCTCCTGGCAGGCACGGGGGACCATATGGGACACCGGGATTCGAACCAACCACCTTTGGTCCTGGATCGGCTGTTTGCAAGGCAAGCACCGCTGTGCTATCTCTCTGGGCCCCATATTTTTCTTAATTAAAAACATTTTTTTCTTTCACTCCCACTAAATTGTAAATTTGTAGTGTTTATGTTTTTCATGTAACATTTTATATGTACACACAGAATTATCCATACTATTACTTTTTATTTTTATTTATTTATTTATTTTGGCTTTTGGGCCATACCTGGTGATGCTCAGGGGTTACTCCTGGCTATGCACTCAGAAATTGTTCCTGGCTTGGGGGACCATATGGGACACTGGGGGATCAAACGGTGGTCCGTCCTAGGCTAGTGCACATAAGGCAGACGCCTTACACCTTGCATCACCACTCCGGCTTCTTATACTATTAATTTTTAAAGTTTGTAAACCTATAAAAAATATATAACTAAAATATTTTTTTTTTTTGTTTTTGGTCATGCTCAGGGGTTACTCCTGGCTCTGCACTCAGAAATCACTCCTGGCAGGCTAGGGGGACTATATGGGATACCTGAGATCAAACCTGGGTGTGTCATATGCAAGGCAAATGCCCTACCCACTGTGCTATCTCTCCAGCCCTAAAATTTCTGGTCAATTTATCATTTATTTACAATTCTCTGAGTTTAATTTTAACTCAATTTTCAAGTTAAATTTTGGAGTTTATTTTATTAATTTGCATGTGTGTAACTGTTACTGCCTCTATAATCAAAAGAGAGTTCTCTCATGTGTGAGATATGAAGATATAGTAAGGGAACAAAAATTGCCCAAAGGCATCAGAATTGAAGATTTTGCCAGAATAGAGCTTACTTGGCTTGGGATTGGGTAGGAGATATTATGGGATTCTTTCAGCAATGATAGAGGGAAGCACTGGTGACAGGTGTGGTGTTCAAATAGTGTATACATGAAAAGTATGTTAACAGTGTTACAAATCACAGTTCCTTAATTAAAAATTTAAAAATAAAAAAATTAATTCATAAAAGAAAATTAAAGTTAGCGTGAGGTTGAATGTTAGGTTTAAGATATTTGATAAAGTTAGGCCAAGGTGGACAAGAGCAATATATAGAATAGAGCAGGTAGGGAATTTGCCTCATATGCTCTTATCCCCATCACCCCATAGGTCCCCCATCAGGAATGATCCCTGAGATTAGAGACATGAGTAACTCCTGTGTACTAATGAGTGTGCCCCAAAAGAAAAACCAAAAGAACAACAAAAAAAGGAAAGGCTAGATCAAGGTTAGGTTTAAAAGTTAAGTCCCAAAATAGAGTGAAGGGAGCCGGAGTGATGGCACTAGAGGTAAGGCCTTGCAAGTACTAGCCTAGGATGAACCATGGTTCAATCCCCGCCCCCCCATCCCAAATGGTGCCCCCAAGACAGGAGCAATTTCTGAGCACATAGCCAGGAATAACCCCTGAGCATCAATGAGTGTACCCCCCCCAAAACCAACTAAACAAACAAACCAAAACAGAGTTAAGGTTAGAGTTAGGGTTAGATTTAGGCTATGTAGAAATTAAGAATAAAAGCTATGATGAGACTGAATGTTAAGTTTAGGATAATTAGAAGAGATTAGGTCAAAAATAATAAAAGAGCTAGACCTACGAATAGAATTAGGGTTAAGCGTAGTATAGGAATGGGGTTAGTTTTTGGTATGTATAAATATAGTTAAATATTTCAATGTTTATGTCTATATTAATCTCTTGTCTAAGATTATTCTAAACTGACTTCTCTACATTCCATTTATTCAATTATTATTTTTGGATTTTGGGATACACTCAACTGTACTTAGGGCTTACTTCTGCCTTTGTACTCAGGGACTGATTACTCTTGACAGAGAGTAAGGATCATTTGCAGTATCAGGATATTCCTGGCTCTGTGCTCAGAAATTGCTCCTGGCAGGTTCGGAGGACCATATGGGATGCCAGGAATAAACCCAGGTCTGTCCTGGGTTGGCCGCGTGCAAGGCAAATGCCCGACCACTGTGCTATCTCTCTGCCCCCAACTTATTTTTGTTTTGTTTTTGTTTTTTTTTTGGGCCACACCCATTTGTGCTCGGGTTACTCCTGGCTATGTACTCAGAAATCGCTCCTGTCTTGGGGCGAACCATATGGGACGCCGCGGGATCAAATCGCGGTCAGTCTTAGGCTAGAGCTTGCAAGGCAGACACCTTACCTCTAGTGCCACCATTCTGGCCCCAACTTATTTTTTTTTTCAGTCTCCGTAGAGACTGTCAAAAATTGCCAATGCCGACTATATTTCAAGTCGTCACGGTGGGGTATTGGGAAAAGTTTTCAATTAGCAATAATCGCACCTCAGATAAACCTCATTGGCTACGATACTGCCACTGCGCAAAGCTCCCAACTTATTTTTAAAGGATGTCCATGATTACATTTTCGGATGCATTAAGATTTATTTAATCAACTCTCTCTTATCCCTGAAAGCCCTGAGCATGGAATAAATAGCCCATCTCTCACCTGTAAATGAAAGTGAATCTCAAGGTCCACTTACTAGAACTGAAACTATTCATTAAAAGGGGATTGGCTTTGAAAATTCTATTCTGATGATCAAATTGCCTCCCAGGAGTTATGCAATTTTCCTAATTGTGGTTAAGGTGAATGTAGGAGTTGATAATGTCCTTGGGAAATTGTTCAAATTTAACTTTCATTAATTTGTTTTTTGATTTCTTAGGCCACACCTGTAGGGCTTAGGAATTATTCTTGTCTCTGTGCTCAGGGATCACTTCTAGTAGTGCCTGAGGCATCATATATGGTTCCAGGAATCAAACCCAGGTCAGCCACATGCATGGCGAGAGTACCTGCTATATTATCTCTCTGAATATCCCCCAATTTAATCTGTACCATGTCATATTCCTTAGTACTCTGGTTAGTATGTGGTCCTTGTTATGAGTACTGATGGAGAAATTCAAGGATGAAGGGGCCTGGCCCAGCACCACTCATACCCTAAAGAAATAAGCATCCACTTTATTTAGCCTGCCATTTTTGGGGTCTGTGTGACCTGGCCACACAGCATAGAATTGGTGGATCTAGTGTTAGATGGAGTTATCTGCCTTGCTTAGCCCTCAGACACTGCCCACATGAAGTTTCATGAATTCTGCTCGCAGGTTCTTAATCATTCATGTTTTTCTGGGGTGACATCTTTTTTTCAGAAATATGAAGGATCAAGAGGATAAGACACTCAGGTAATGGGTACAGCCCTATTTCTGCACTGTACCTGAAACAGCTTTCTGAAATACAGATCTTGTCATCTCACTCTTCTCTTTAATGCTTTCTGTGTCCCCAGAGTGACTTTCTAACCTCTGGAACTGTAGCCTCAACAGCCCCATGGAGCTTGTCAGTAATATACATTAGGGGACTATATTGTAGATCCACTGAAACAGAGCAAGGAATCAGTTGGTACTCATGGACAACTCTCTTGGTTGGCTGTATGCAGGGTCCATATGGTACCCTTGGTAGAATCTGGGCCCTCTGGTTGCAAATCATGCTTTCTGGCCCCTAGATGTCTCTCTGGCCCTAGAAACTTGCCTTTTTCATTTGCATTCCTAGTCTCTCTTGGGATGCAAGCAGAAGTGGGATATTCAGGTTCTGGATTGTATCCTCAGAGCAGAAGAGTTTGCCTACCCATTCATTTTTTCCACTTACAGGCTGACATGTAGGTATAATGCTGAAATGAGGTTGCCACCCAGAACTAAGCAGATAGGCCGAGCCTCTGATATAGAGGAGCCAAAGAAGGGGAAGGAAGGATCTGAGTCCTTGACACTGGGAGGCCATTACCTAGACTGTGTTGAAATAAAAGAAATAAGCTCCCACTTTATTTAGCCTGCCTTATTGGGATTTGTGTGAACAAAGCTGACTCCTCCCCAATACAGTTCCTTCTAGGCTCTATTATTTTTCATCTTTCAAAGGCTCTCTTCTTTTTAAGGGTTAAAACAAAAGCCTTCTTTCTCTATCCCTAGAAGAGATGATTTCTGTTCACTGGGAACCCATTCTACTTTAGCCATTTTCTGTCATGGAGTCTAGTCATTTTCCCACTAGAGTAGGGTTTCCTTACTATAGGGCTATACTTCATCATCTTCAAATATTCCACAGGTCTGGCTCATTGCCTGACACAGTGGAAACCAACAAACATTTTTCAGTGTCAACTTTAAGTCAGCTTCTGTGTTTTCCTATGCTCTCTGAGAAATTGTCTTTTGATGGATATCGTGAATGAGAACGAACAGAGAACCTAGATGTAGTCTGAAATGGTGACTAGAAACTCTCTTCTTTTCCCAGAGTAACTGTGGACCAAGTGGAACAAAATTGACCACTAACTGGTGCCTGGGGAGTTAGGAGGAGGCAGGTAACAAATCAGGAGAGAAGCATTTATGTCTCTGCACCACTCACCATGACCCTTTCTCCTGAGCCTGTTTGGAACAGTGTGGAGAGGTCTTAAGGTCAAGGCCTGTGGCACAGCAAGACCTTTCTTAAAAGGCTACTTGGTCATCACAGGCCCAAATTTCATGACCTGAAGTCTCCTGGTTTCTCAGAACTTGGGGATCAAGTTATACCAGAACGCTCTGACCTTTAAGTTGACATAGATTGAAAGTCTAAAAAAAAATATACTGTCAAACAGAAAGGCAAAAATTGTCCCTTTCCCTCTTCCTCTCCCACTCTCCCCCCTCTCTAACTTTCCCCTCTCATTATTATTCCATTGATTTATCAAATATTTATTGGATATCAGTTTTTTGTCAGGCACTGTAGAAGGTGCTTTGAATATAAAGATGGGAACAAAGAGTCAGAGAGATGTCCATGTGGGGAAGGCTGATCTCTATAATGAGCAGTTTCCAAAGTGCTTTCCTGAGATGTCTGGGGAATCCTAAAGATCGTTTGAGAATATCCTTCAGGTCAAAGCTATTTTCACATTAACACTAAGACATTATTTGCCTTTTGCAATTCCAATTTTTTCACATTGTGTTTAGTGGAATTTTTCAGAGACAGCATCATTTATTATTTTTTATTTATTTTGTAGGGGGGACCCACATATGATGGTTCTGAGGTTTTATTCCTGCCTCTGTGTTCAGGGATTCCTCCTGACAGACTCAGGGGACCATATGAAATGCCGGAGATCAAACCTGGGTCACTTGTGTGCAAAACAAGCACTTTACCCACTGTATAATTGCTTCAGCTTCTCACAACATAGTTGAAAGTAGAAGTAGACACAGGTTGCCTATAAAACCAGACATTAAAAATACTTATAAATAAAAAATACTTATAAATTTCTAAAATATGTCAGTCTTGTCAGATTTTTAAACAAATTACTTTATTTAAAGACTCTGTATCACATAGTTGATCATAATACATTTGTTTCATTTGTTTCCAGGTAAGTGGGAGCAAAATTATTAAAAAAGAAAAAGAAAAACAGAAGAAAGAAAAAAAAGTACAGCAACAAGAAAATTTGTATCTTACAAATATTAAAAAATTGTATCTTAAAGTGAAGTCATTCAGTCATTGTCAGAAGGTTTAGTAAGTAAGCTCTTGTTCTAGTTGATCACTGTTACTTCTTTTGTTTCTGAACATTAGGTGATTTCAGATACATATTGGCTTCTAAATTGGTGTATTTCTACAGGGATGACAGGGTGAAAAAATTGGTGTTGTCATAGAACTCATAACTATGAATGCAGTTGTGCTGTCCAGGAATTCCAAGCACTGTAGCTGATACTGTGGCTTTTATGGAGTATGTTTTTGGCTGCCAGGGGTTTCCAAAAGTACAAGAAGGTAAGGGGAGAGTTCCCACACTTACTCCAAAAAGACCTGGTGATGTCAGCCCAAATACCAGCACACCTGAAGTTTTGGTCAGATTGGTGTCTGCACAGAGCTGTAGAGGTGTGGTGAATCAGGGCCTTATATTCTTTCCCTCTCTTAGGTCCTCCAATTCAATTGTGTGGGTCAGTTCCCTTTGGGAACTGTTGCCTTTGGGATCTTTATTGCCACCTTGCTGTGTGTCTTTAAGTTCTACCTATGAGAGAGATCATTTTGTATCTGTCCCTCTCATTCTAGCCTGACTTCATTCAGCATAGTGATCAAGAAGTTGTGGTATAAATACACAATGGGATACCATGTAGTTCTAAAAATGAACAAAATTGCAGTAACATCAGTAGAACTTGAGGGTATCCTGTTGAGAAGAAAATGATTCTTATCTAAAATTCCTTCACCTTGATAGTGGGTGCCAGTTTTTGCATCTCTGTTTTATTTGGACTGAAATTGGTAGTAAAATCCATCAGATTTCCTGAGGGGGTGGTGAGAGAGGTGCTGAGATGCCCTGTAAGAAGTGATAAAGGGACTGGAGTGATAGTACAGTGGGTAGGGTGCTTGCCTTGCACACAGCCAATCTGGGTTTGATCCCAGGCATCCCACCTGCCAGGAGGAATCCCTGTGCTCAGAGCCAGGAGTAAGTCCTGAGTACTCTACATATAACCCCCCCCCAAATAAAACAAAATGAAAAAGTGATCAGTCCATAGGCTGGGTTTCTAAGTTTGCTCCCTGGGCTTATGTCCAGAGTATATTTTGCCTCCTCACATTTTTAAGATGTTATGTACATATTCTTTGGCATACCTTTTCAATTTTGTAGAATTAAGTCTTACTCTTTCTTGACTCATCCAAAATAGCAGTTTTTCCAGGATGTTTCCCCTGACTTTTCTAGTCCCCCATGTATTAGATGACACTTGGAATTTCCCCTGCCCTCTATATACCTTAACTCCATAATAGGGATGTGTCTCCTACTTTGGATCCAAAAACTTCTCTTCTCTCAGCAACCTGGCTGGAAACATCCCAGATATTCCTGCATTCCTGTCTCTGGAGAAAGTGGTTGTTAATTGGGTTGAGAGCTGGACTGGATAGGATGGCTACTTGGGAGTAAATCAGTCAGGCCTTTGAATTATACTTCAAAGCTCAGCAGAAGGCAGATTGAGCAGACTGGAAAGAGCAAAAGGAAAGATGAGGCAATTATTTAAACTCTTTGTATCTCCGTCCTGAGGTTACCTAGCAGCCAGCACAATGTCTGGCTTACTGAGTCTCTTCTGAATTTGAACTTGGTAAAGGAAAGTCAAGGTGAAGGCAACACCCGTGATTCAGCTCTAGGTGCAGGTGTCTATGAGGAGAGTAGGATGAATTGTCCATAGTGCTCCGACCCAGTTTATTGCAATATGTGGTGCAGACATTTATTTGGGGTCATGTTGAATCTGAATCCCTTTGCTATATTTGGAGAATTCTATCTTATTGTCTTTTTAATTTTTATTTTATTGAAACAATTATGATCAACAGAATCCTTCATAGCTCAATGTGAGATATACAATGAGTCAGGGTTCTTTCCATCACCAGTGTCAACCTCCCTCCACCAATGACCACAACTTTATTGAATTTTATAGGAAGCAGAAGCCACTCCAATTTCAACTGTTGCCTCCCTCACAACTTAGGCTGTCAGTAAAGATAGTTAGCCACATTTTTTGTGTGTGTTGGTTTGTTTACTTTTGGGCCATACCAGTGATGCTTAGGGTTTACTCCTGGCTCTACAACTCAGGTATCACTTCTAGATGTGCTCAGGTGACTATGTGGGATGCTGGGGATCAAACCTGGGTTGGCTGAATGAAGGCAAATGCTCTTCCTATTGTACTATGGTATTGATACTAGCAGGTTTTTCTCCAGCTGTAATAAGAGGCCTTTGGATTGGTTCTCATATTAGATGTCTTCTAATAGAAGTCTTCTAATTAGATGTCTTTCAATTGGTTCCTTTTGTTTACATGTTAAAAAGCTGTTTCCCTATTGCCTCCTTATTTGCCCCTGTCTCGACCTTGGGGGTGGGCTTTGTTTTCCCACTAAAAACTGCTTTGGAGGCTGGGAGGAGAAGCTGCCATCTTGGCTTGTTGTTCCACTTGGTGGAGTGGCTGGCTTGTGGTTGAACAGCTTGCGGTGTGAGTTCCTGGCCTGCTATTCCTTCCCAAACGTGTGTGGATTATTCCCTGTGTCAGAATTGCTGCCAGACCGGTGTCTCATCCTACCCGGATTGGGGACATGGGAATCCCTCTCCCTCTCTGGGGACTATGGCTCCAACCCCCAAACCCATACTTTGGCTAGAAATCAAGTGACAAAGAAAATCACTAGTGTTACCTAGACTATTAGAGATAGTCGAGTAGGTGAGGCGCTTGCCTTTTATGCAGCCATCCCAGTTCAATCCCTGGAACTGCACCTGGTCCCTGAGCCCCACCAAGAATGACCCCTGAAAACAGAGCCAGGGGTAAATCCTGAGCATAGCTTTGTGTGACCCACCTGCATAATCCTAAACAAACAAAATAATGATATAAGGATAAAAATCACTTTTTTGAGGGGAAAACACCTGGCAATGTTCAGGGGTTTACTCCTGGCTGTGAGCTCAGAGATCTCTCCTAGTGAGCTCAGGGAACGACCATAAGGGATACTACGTATCAAACCAAGGGCAAATGCCCTACCCACTTTACTATGGCTCCAGCCTCATATTTATTTTATTTTATTTTATTTTATTTTTCCCTCTTATCAATACCACACTTTGTAAGTCTTGAATGTGGTTAGTATCTTCCTGTTTTGCTCTTTGTCCATATTGTGTCAATATAGTGATGGCTATTCTGGGTCTTTTGCTTGTACATATAGATAGTATGTTTGTATCCATTTTTAAAACTTTCTGGGATTTTTATTTGGAATCTATAAATTTGAAATTTTAAGAATTTATAGATTTGCAAAATATATAATAATTCATATCCTGATAGTTTTGAACCTTCCTATCCATTATCATAAACTACCTCTCTATTGACTTTGGTTTCTTGGACAATTTTTTTTTTTTTGGTTTGTGTTTTGGGTCACACCTGGTGGCACTCAGGGGTTACTCCTGGCTCTACACTCAGAAATCGCTCCTGAAAGGCCCTGGGGACCATATGGGATGTCGAACTACCATCCATCCTGGGTTGACTACATGCAAAGCAATCGCCCTACCACTGTGCTATCTCTCCGGCCCCCTCTTGGACAATTTTTGTTAGAATTATGTAGTTTTCCTCATCAAGGTCTTATATTTAAGTATTTAATTCTGTGTTACTAAAGTAAGTGGTATTGTAGTTTTTATTTCTGTTTATTTTAATTTTTGGCTTTGGGCTCTACCTAGCAGTGCTCAGGGCTTAGTCCCGAATTTGTGCTCAGAGATCATCCTACTGGGACTTGGGGAACCACATGGAATGTCAGGGATGGGACTTGAGTTGTTGGCTACATGCAAGGCCATTGACTTATCCACTGTATCATCTTCCTGATCACCAAGTGCTGAGAATTGTTTTTAAAAGGCCAACAATGGGCTTTGGATTTTTTCAAACTCCTCTTCTGCCTCTATTGAGTTAATAATATAGTTATTCTCCTTAACCATGATTTCCAGGGTTAATTTTAAATTTTATATCAGCCTTTTATATTTGGGGTAAATTCCATTTGGCCATGGTGTACAATGTTGTTTAGACATTGAGATTTGATTTGTTGATATTTGTTGAGAATTTTTGTTTTTGTGTTTATGAGAGATGTAAGCCTGGCGTTTTCTTTTCTTGAAATATCTTTTTTTGGTCTTCTATGAGAGTAGTCTGACCTCATTGAATGAATCAGAAAATGTTCTCTCTGCACTGCTCATCTGGAAGATATTACTGAGAATTGATGTCATTGCTTTCCTGTCTATGAAATTCACCAACTGAATTGTACCAACTGAAGTTGGTACTTTCTATTTTGGAGGATTATTTAGTGTTGGGGGCCACATTCAGCAGAACATTGGTGATCTGCTTGAAGCACCATACACAATATTTGTGCTCAGATATAAGGGTTGAAACCAGAGGTCCCATATTACAAGTCAAATGCACCAATCCTTTTAAACTATCTTTCAAGTTCCTGCTTTAATTTATTTAGTAAATAAGGACCTATTGAGATTGTTTATTTCTTGTATGAGTTTTGGACAATTGTATCTTTCAAAAACTCTGTTTGGTTCATGTTGATTATTACATTTGTGGGTGTAAACTTTTGCATAATAGTTCTCCTTTCCTCCTTTCTTCTCTCCTTCCCTCCTCAACCCTCCCCAACCTTCCTCTTCTCTTCCCCTCCTTTTCCCTCTCCTCCCCTTCCTCTCCCTCTCCTCTCCTTCTCTTTCCTTCTCCTCTGTAATCCTCTCTTTACTCTCCTCCCTTCTCCTTTCCTCCTCACCCCTCTCTCTCCACTGTTACCCTCTTCTTTCTCTTCTGTTCCCTTCCTATCTCCTCTTCTCTCCTCCCTTCTCCTCTCTCCTCTTTTCTCCTTCCCACCCCTCTTCTTTCCTCTCTCTCTTCTCTCCCTTCCCCTATCCTCTTCTCAATGCTGTCAGTGCTGGGGGTGGAACCCATTGTCTATATGAGATGTACTCTACCACTAACTTACATCCCTTGACCTATTTTCCTTTTTATGCCATGAAAATGAGTGATGTTGTTTTATTTCTAAAATTATAATTTGTGTGGGCTTTTTTCTTTTTCTCTTTTTTAGTTCCTGTTAGATGCTTATTGGTTTTTTTTGTTATTTGGTTTTGGGTCACAACAGGCAATACTCAGGAGTTATTCCTGGCTTTGCCTGATTCAGAATTTACTCCCAGCAGTGTTTGGAAGACCATTATGGGATGCAAGAATCTTACCTATTGTACTGTCTTTCTAGTTTTTAGATGCTCATTGATTTTAGTGATTTTTCCCCCCAAAGAACCAGCTTTTGGTTTTGTTAGTTGCTACCCTGGAATTAGCAACACATAAATAGAGCAGGTCTAGCTGATCCATGTTGACTTTAAAATAATGTTAAGCCTTTTCATAGGTAGTGCAAGTTAGAAAGAGGCCTTAATTCCTCTCGCATACCCTCCTGTATTATTGCTGCCATTTATTTCACTTATGCCCAAACATACATAATATTTATATAAACATACATAATTGAACATGCTATTGTTGTTATTTTGAATAAACTATTATTTGTTAGAGCAGTTAAGAATAAGAAGAGTACATTTTTATTTTTATCTTTGATATCTTCTCTGATGCTCTTCCTTTATGCTATTTGAATTTCTGACCTAAAACATTTTTCTTCTTCCTAAAGAACTTCTTGTAACATTTATTTTGCAAGGCAAATTGCTGGCAACAAATTTTTAGTTTGGTTTGTCTGAGAGTCTTATTTCACCTCTACTTTGGGGGATAATTCCATTATGTACAGCTTATAACTGAGTAGTTTTTATCTCTCAATGTTTTAAATATTTTACTCCCAGCATTTTCTAACGTAGATGGTTTCTGAGAAGTCAGAGTTTTGCTTGTTTGTCTGCATTTAGTTTTGCTACTGAGCTACATCTGGCAGGGATCTGGGCTTACTGGCTCACTCCTGGCTACTCCTGGAATCACTCTTGGCAAGGTTCAGAGAACCATTTGTGATACTGTGAATAGAACCAGGTGGTCTCATGCAAGGCAAGCTCTCTACCTATTATCCTATAGCTCCTGCCCTAAGATCAGATATAATTCTTACCTTTGCTCCTGTATAGTGTTGTCTGGTACATCTGCATAATGACAATGTTAAGGATTCAGTTCTTTTTATATTTCCTCTCTACCATCTTCAGCACATTATCTTAGTTAGCCTCATTCCCCTATGGTCTCAAGATAACTGCCATTGTTCCTCACCTACCAATGACTATGGAGAGAAGCAGTGACCATGCTCTTTGACATTGAGGGATACTTTTCTTTTTTCTTTTTTTTTTTTTTTTGTATTGTTTTGTTTTTTGAAGTCACACCCAGTGGCACTCAGGGGTTACTCCTGGCTCTATGCTCAGAAATAGCTCCTGGCAGGCACAGGGGATCATATGGGATATCGGGACTCGAACCATCGTCCTTCTGCATGCAAGGCAAACACCCTACCTCCATGCTATCTCTCTGGCCCCGAGGGAAAATTTTCCAGCACCAACATCAGACTGACTTCTTGGCTTACGACCAGAGCCAGAGCATGTGCCTGCAATGTGAGTGGAGTGGGAGCATTACTGACAGTTTAAACTAGTATTTCTTTGTTTATGTTATTGTTGTTTATTTGTTTAGGGCCATACAGAGTTGTGCTCAGGGATTACTCCTGGCTCTATTCTCAGTAATTAGTTCTGATAAATTCAGGGAACCCTATAGAATGCCAGGGATTAAACCTGGGTTGTTTACTTGCAAGGCAAGCACGCTGTTCAGTATACTATTGCTCTGGCCACTAAACTCAGTGGTTCTGACCCAGATTAGAAAAACCTGCAACTGTGTGAGCCTACCAACAGCTGAAAATGGTATATCTGGGGTTGAGATCTAGGACTTTGCACATATTTGAAATTCCCATGGTATTTTATTTTATTTTCATTTTTAGGCCACTTCCTGCAATTTATTTATATGGGTTTACCTGGCTCTGTGCTCAGAGATCATTCCAGGTGGTGCTGTAGGGCCAGGGAGAGAAGAGTGAGGAGTCCATATAGGGTGGTCTCTTTATAGTATAGAGGTTTTCCTTCTATAAGGCAAGAATTTAGCCCCAACACTATCTCTCTAATCCTTTCCTAAGTATTTTCATGGATAGTAGGAGTAAGAACCACCCTTTTACACTAAATATAAGTCATCTTGTAGAACTAGGAAAGGGAGATTTCTGGGGAGGGTGTCACACCTAGTGGTGCTCAGGGGTTACTCCTGGTTCTACGCTCAGAAATCGCTCCTGGCAGGCTCAGGGGACCATGCGATGTTGGGATTCGAACCAACATCCTTCTGCATGCAAGGCAAATGCCCTACCTCCATACTATCTCACCGGCTCTGAGATTTTTTTTTTTGAGATCCTTGACTACTAGATTCTTGAGTAATATTAGGTCTGTTAGCAGAAAAAATGATGAAAGGTATTGTGTATAGGCCTGATAGCACCCCTATTTCTTTGGGTTACAGGTTATATAAATGTATAGAGAGATATATATGCCAAGACAGAATTTATTAGACTATAGCTAAACGTTTTTTTTTTTTTTTTGACACATGGCCCATCAGTGCTAAGGGGCTACTCCTTGCTTGGTGCCCAGAGATTACTCTTGGCAGTGCTTGTAGGTACATATGCAATGCCAGGATTTGCTGTAGGCATTTTATGTTCTCCAGTCTCCTCAACTATCTGTTTGTCCCTCTCCCAAAACTTTTAAGTTATTATCACGGGTTGGGTGGAGGAGGGTCAATGCAAGATGATTTTCATTTATTGAATTTTTATGCTGATCATTAAACACATAATTAACAAAACAGTGAGGATATATTTTAGAAAAATATTTTTAAAGAAGGCTTAATTTGTTGTTGTTGTTGTTGTTGTTGTTGTCGTCATCATCTTTGGGTCACACACGGTGGCACTCAGGGATTACTCTTGGCTCTGTGCTCAGAAATCGCTCCTGGTAGGCACCATGGGAAGCTGGGATTTGAATCACCATTCATTTGTCCTGGATCGGGCTCCATGCAAGGTAGATACCCTACTGCTGTGCTATCTCTCCAGCCCCAAGACTTAAAACCTGTAGGGAATAAAATATTGCTTTATCTCTGTGGCATAATCTCTGTAGGGCAAGCCTAATTTCTTCTTCAGGAACTGGAGAACTTGGAATTTATTACACTCCAAGTAAATATTCCTCTTGCCCACCAAGCTGAAGAGAGGTGAAAGACAAGAGTGGTTCCTTGCCCTTGCCAGAGACTGGCTGAAGCCAGGACTCATGGCACAACTGTGGCCAATAAGATATGACAAGGCATGAGTAAGATATAGAGCAGGTGGGATCTTCCTAAAAAGTTTCTTTACTGTCAAAATCTGTTGCTGGAAAAGAGGGTCTTTTCCTCCTCACTCCCCCACTTCTGTTTTTATTTTTGGGGATGGGGACACACCCAACTGTGCTCAGAGCTTATTCCTGGCTTCGTGCTCATGAATCACTCCAAGGAGTGGTCAGGAGACCGTAGACCCATGTAAGGCAAGAACTTTTGTCACTGCTCTTGACTATAGGACAGGCCTGGATTTTGCAGCTGCTAATTTAGGTGAGGAGGAGGTGCCCACACCCAGCAGTGCTTAAGATTTACTCCTGACTCTACACTGAGGGATCACAGGGCTTGGGGAGGGCTTGGAGAGTCTTATGGGGTGCCAGGTATCAAATTGTCGTTGTCCACGTGCAAGACAATGGTGGTCTACTAATACTGCCCAGAGTATTATCTTTCCAGTCCTGCAGCTGTCATTTTATGACTGTAGAATAAAGTCCATACCCTGAGGGGGTGGGAGTGGGGGATCAGAACAAAATTCCTGATAGCATGCTTTTTTTTGTTTTGTTTTGTTCTTGGGTCACACCCAGCAGCACTTAGGGGTTACTCCTGGCTCTACTCTCAGAAATCGCTCCTGGTAGGCTCGGGGGACCATATGGGATGCTGGGATTCGAACCACCGTCCTTCTGCATGCAAGGCAAATGCCTTACCTCCATGCTATCTCTCCAGCCCCCTGACAGAATGCTTAACCTTGAAGATTAATTTCTGTGGATAAATAATACAAATCTTATGGGTGTCATTTGTAAATTTTTTGGTTTTGTTTTGTTTTAGGGTCATATCTCCCTATGGTGAGCTTTCCCCTGGCTCTGTGATCAGGAATTGCTCCTGGTGGGGTTCTAGAACGTATGAGGTACTGGGAACCAAACTAATTTGACCCTTTACACGCCAACAGCTCTATCTGCTTATCTTCCCAGTTTCCCAGCTTGTTAATATTTTGTTTATTTTTGTTTGGGAGGCCACATTCAGCTGTTTTTCAGGCTTACTCCTGCACTCAGGGATCATTCCTGGAGGACCTTGAGGGACCATATTTTGTACTTGGGATCAAACCTGGGTTGGTACCATACCAGGCAAGCACCTTAACCTTTGTACTATATTCTAGCTCCCAGCTTGTGCATTATTTTGGTGTTAAAAACATATTCATGAAATTATGATCAGATCGAGATGTGGAGCTTGTTGGGTGCTCCAGAGGGCTTGGGCAAGCTCCTTCCTAGTCTAGAGGCTGCAAACAATACTCCCTGCTCAGATTCCTACCGCCCTGAATTATTTTTCTGTTCCTGTGCTTTATAGAATGGGATTCATGCAGAGCACTGTTTTTGTGTTTTACTTCTTTTCCTGAATGAACATTTTATTTGAGTCTTTCAAGCTTTTTATGAATATCAGTAGGGTTTTTGAAGGGCGAAGGGAATCACTGTGTAGTGTGCCATCATTTATTTATGCATTTCCTCTTGGTGGATCTCTAAGTAATTTCTGAGCCTTGCTTTTGTTTTTTTGCTATTGTGAAAGAAAAGGAGCACTGAACGTTCTTGAATCTATCTTTGGGAGAAACAAATCTATATGCCCTTATTTCTGTCATGCATGTTCCTAGGAGTGAAATTCCAGGAATTCTTAGGAATAAAACTGCCAAGCAGTTTTCCAACATAGTTAGACCAATCCACACTCCCACCAAAAAATATGTGAGATTTTTTTTGCTATTCTCTATTCTCTCCTAAGCTTAGTTTTATATTCTGTCTGTTCTGGTGGTAAATGATTAGGTACTCTTTGATCATTTCTTCCTTTAAGAAGCAAATTGTGGGGGCCGGGTAGGTGGCGCTGGAGGTAAGGTGTCTGCCTTGCAAGCGCTAGCCAAGGAAGGACCGCGGTTCGATCCCCCGGCGTCCCATATGGTCCCCCCAAGCCAGGGGCGACTTCTGAGCACATAGCCAGGAGTAACCCCTGAGCGTCAAATGGGTGTGGCCCAAAAACCAAAAAAAAAAAAAAAAAAAAAAAGAAGCAAATTGTTCAAATGTGTTTCCTTTTAAAAATGTGACTTGTTTGTCCTTTACTTTTTTTTTTTTTGTGGTTTTTGGGCCACACCCGGCAGTGCTCAGGGGTTATTCCTGGCTCCAGCCTCAGAAATTGCTCCTGGCAGGCACGGGGGACCATATGGGGCGCCGGGATTCGAACCGATGACCTCCTGCATGAAAGGCAAATGCCTTACCTCCATGCTATCTCTCCGGCCCCGTCCTTTACTTTTAAAATTGAAGACATTTATATTCTGTACAGGTCTAAATTTTTTGTTTTATTTGTTTTTTTTGTTTGTTTGTTTGTTTTTGGTTTTTGGGCCATACCCGGCGGTGCTCAGGGGTTACTCCAGGCTGTCTGCTCAGAAATAGCTCCTGGCAGGCACGGGGGACCATATGGGACACCGGGATTCGAACCAACCACCTTTGGTCCTGGATCAGCTGCTTGCAAGGCAAACACCGCTGTGCTATCTCTCCGGGCCCTGTTTTACTTTACTCTAACCACTTTTCATCTTTTCATCATGTTTTACTCTAACCACTTTTCATCTTCTCTTTTTGAGCTGTTTAATAAGGAATCTTAGAGAAAGAATCCCCCAGATTAATGCTTATGATTGAACCATAATTGTTCTTATCACCCCCATATGCGCCAAGAGCACCACGTGGCATTGCTCCTTTTTTGCATAGGCACATTAAAATGGGAAAATACTATACATATAAATAAGAGCCTATCTAATAGAGATTGGTACAGACAAATCTTATAGTGCAAAGGGACCTTACACCCTGAACATTGACATAATGACCTGGCACAGACCTCAGAAGAAAGGGCTTTTCCCTGAACCAGGGAAGCCATCCACAAAACATCCAGGCTGGTCTATAGCATCACCTGGAAGCAATCCTCTACCAAGGAAGACTCTACACTGCTCAGACATTGTCCTGCTCAAAAGAGACTTCCATTAACACTGAGAAGACTTAACAACAACAACGACTTGCTTACAGGACAGGGCTCCCTGCATTGCCCTTTGATTGTGAGGTGAAACCAGAGGACGCTCCACATCCTGACTTCAATGTTGGATATACAGATACCAGGATCTTTAATACAGAAGCTTGATACCAACAACAGAGACTGTGTGAAAAATATAAGTGTGTTGGCACTACAGACAATGTCTTGGATTGGACGATCTAGCTTGCCTGGAGCCTAGAGTTGGTCTTGTGCCAGGAACCTTCAGGGGTCGGGTCTTTTTGTATTTAGGCCAAGGTTATTTCTTTCCATGTCCCTCATATTTTGGTGGGCCTATGCAAACAACAATTGCCACTCTAACACCATTTTTGCTGTGCTCCTTTGACTCTAATCCTTAAAAAGAACCCAGTTAAGATTTGAGGTTAACTTAAGCTAATATGCATGAATATGGAAATGTAAAAAAAAATGCTATGCCTGTAATGTTTAAGGAGTTATGTAAGTTTTATGGCTTTAGATTGCCCTGGGTGCTGTTAAGAAATATTATAGTGTGTTACAATCTTAATGTTCTTTGGATGAAATTTCAAAGTTGGGATATCAGCAAGGGGACTTCTGAGAATTATGTTATGTATTGTCCTTCCACTGTAACTTTACCTTGTCCTCTTTCTTTGCATCCTTGTTCTCATAATTTAAAAAAAAAATTAAAAAAAAAGATATTAAGATTGCTTCTAAAAAAAAATAATAATGTTCCCCCACCACTACCCCCAGTGGTGCTCAGGGTCCAGTGTCACTTCCAGGAACCCTGTGGATCTGATAATTCTAGCTTGAGCCTATTAGAGTGTAGTGCTGCTCAGGCTCAGACATGCTGAAAGCCATGAGAACCTGGGCCAGGAGTGCTAGATGCCTTGAGCATGCAAAGATGTGCTCCACCCTTTAAGCTGTCATCCTGGTCCCTAGATAAGTCTTTCTATAAGTTTATTAGTTATATAGTCTGCAAATATCTTCTCCTAATATGTAGTTTTTCCTCCTCCTTTCTTTCTTTCTTTCTTTCTTTCTTTCTTTCTTTCTTTCTTTCTTTCTTTCTTTCTTTCTTTCTTTCTTTCTTTCTTTCTTTCTTTCTTTCTTTCTTTTCTTTCTTTCTTTCTTTCTTTCCTTCCTTCCTTCCTTCCTTCCTTCCTTCCTTCCTTCCTTCCTTCCTTCCTTCCTTCCTTCCTTCCTTCCTTCCTTCCTTCCTTCCTTCCTTCCTTCCTTCCTTCCTTCCTTCCTTCCTTCCTTCCTTCCTTCCTTTCTTTCTTTCTTTCTTTCTTCTTTCTTTCCTTTCTTTCCTTTTTTCTCCTCCTCATTCTTCTCCTCCTTCTCTTCCTCCTTCTCCTACTCCTCCTTTCCCCCCTCCTCCTTCTCTCCTCTTCCTCCTCCTTCTCTTCTTTCTCCTCCTCCTTCTTTTCTTCCTTCTCCTCCTCCTTCTCCTCCCCCTCCTCCTCCTCCCCCCCCCCCCCCCCCCTCCTCCTCCTCCTCCTCTTCCTCCTACTTCTCCTCCTCCTCCTCCTCCTCTTCTTCTTCTTCTTCTTCTTCTTCTTCTTCTTCTTCTTCTTCTTCTTCTTCTTCTTCTTCTTCTTCTTCTTCTTCTTCTTCTCTCTCCCTCCTCCTTCTCTCCTCTTCCTCCTCTTCTCCCTCATTCTCTTTTTCCTCCTCCATTTCCCCCCTCCTCCTTCTTCTTTGCTTGGGGAACCATATAGGGTGTTGGGTCCATTTCCTGTGGTCAGGTAGACTGGGTGATTCAATGCTAGGGCCTTCAGTACTACTTGAATTCTTGGTGCCTAGGGGCCTCTAGGGTCAGTTTATGCTTGGGGCCAATATATCAAATTTTCTGTTTTGTTTTTGAGCCATACCTGTAAGCACTCAGGGATTACTCCTGGTTCTGCACCCAGAAATCACTCCTGGCAGGCTCGGCAGACTATATGGGATGCCAGGATTTTGTTTTGTTTTGTTTTGTTTTTTAATTTTTTAATTTTATTTTATTTTATTTTATTTTTTTTGGTTTTTGGGTCACACCCGGCGTTGCTCAGGGGTTACTCCTGGCTGTCTGCTCAGAAATAGCTCCTGGCAGGCACGGGGGACCATATGGGACACCGGGATCCGAACCAACCACCTTTGGTTCTGGATCGGCTGCTTGCAAGGCAAACACCGCTGTGCTATCTCTCTGGGCCCGTTTTGTTTTGGTTTTTGGTTTTTTGGGCCATACCCATTGGATGCTCAGGGGTTACTCCTGGCTAAGTGCTCAGAAATCGCCCCTGGCTTGGGGGAACCATATGGTACATCGGGGGATCGAACCATGGTCCTTCCTTGGCTAGTGCTTGCAAGGCAGACACCTTACCTCTAGCGCCACCTCACAGGCCCTGGGATGCCAGGATTTAAACGACCGTCTGTCCTGGGTCTGCTGTGTCAAGGCAAATGCATGCTGTGCTATCTCTTCAGCCCCTCAATATATTAATTTTTAAGAGTATCCCCACCCATGCTTACTTGTTTGTTGTGAAATTGTCTAGCTTTTCTTTGCAAATTTGTTTCTTGATAATATTTTGCATTTGCATTTGGCTTTCTAGCATGTTGAGCCACCGTGGCATGCATGCTGAAAACCAAATGAACATGTTTGATTCCTATTCTGAGGGCTCTCAGTTCTGTGTTATTGATCTGTTTATCTTTATGTCAATCAATACTACCCTGACTTAATTACTCTAACTTTATTGTAAACATTGATATCTGATGGTGCATATTTTTCTTTAAGATTTCTATGCTGCAGGCTGGAGTGATAGAAAAGCCATAGAACATTTGCCTTGCATGCTGCCGACCTGAGACAGACCCCAGTTTGATTCCTGGTATCCTATATGGTCCCCTGAGCCTGCCAGGAGTGATTTCTGAGCACATAACTAGGAGTAACCCCTAAGTACCACCAGTTATGGCTAAAATAAACAAAACAACAACAACAAAAAAGATTTCTAGGTTGCTTTAGGTCCCTCATGTTTACACATACATTTTAGCATTAGATAATTTCAACACATAATCCTGGTGGGCAAATGATTGCATTAAATCTGTGAGTCAATCTGAAGAGCTTTGAGTTTGATATTGACTTTCCAATCCTTGGTACATTTCTCCATTTCTTTTAAATCTTCTTCTTGAGATTTTGTTGATTAGGTTTAGTTGATCAGCCCTGGAGTCATTTACTCTTGATTTTCTTATTATCATGCAACAATCTTTTTTTTTTTTTTTTTGTCCACATCCATTTGATGTTCAGGGGTTACTCCTGGCTAAGCGCTCAGAAATTGCCCCTGGCTTAGGGGGACCATATGGGACGCCGGGGGATAGAACCAAACCATGGTCCTTCCTTGGCTAGCGCTTGCAAGGCAGACACCTTACCTCTAGCGCCACCTCATTGGCCCCATCATGCAACAATCTTACATAAATGTATTATGTGATACATTCTATTTATTGCTTGCATCATTGTTTTCTGGTTACCTGCACATTGAAACATCACAAACAATAGAAAAATTATCTTTTATTGTGATGGATCTTCAGAAGGCTAAAAATGATGCCCTTCCCTGGCTAGTCACAAAGAATTCACTTGACTTCTTAAAGAAATACAGAATTGAAATTTTCTCTTTCTAAAATACTGTTAAACGTGGACTCATTATTTTTGGGTCTCAATTTTGTTACTTATTTTTTTAGGAAAGTGATAAAGGGCAGCTAGCAGTGTTCAGGTGCTAATCCTGGCTTTGTATTTGGTGCTTGATGCTGGTGATGTTCAGAGCATCATGAAGTGCTAAGGATCAAATCCAAGTTTCCAGTATATAAAGCATGTACTCCAGCCCATTGAGCTACATTTCCCTTTCCATTATTTATTTTTCTTTTTTTGGAATGGTTTTTCTGACTTTATTAGGGAAACCCAGATAGTCCAATTCATGCCTTTGAAAGCTCTAAGTGTATTCTTTGCATGCTTGTCTTCATAAGTGCTTTACTGAATCAGTTCAGGGACCGGGTATAAAATAGAGGGTACATTTAAAGGGCCTAATTGAGGGCATTTAATGAAGAGACATTTTTTTAGATTAATAGACAGGGATAAGGGAGCTCATAAAGGATGATGAGACACTCAAGGGACTAGTCCCACAAGCAAGCCATTGACACACTTGGGTCAGATGAGTGGGAATGAAGGAAGCCTGAGTGCAGCCCAGTGATATCTGTAGCTATAGACGAGGAGCTACCTAGCAGATGGTATGTGATAAAGAGGCTCATGGCCATTGTGCAAACCATGTAAGTAGGTAGGGGAGAATACACAAACATCTTTTCTTCTCTCTTCTTTTACCCTTTGATGTCTTTCAGTTCCATTGAATCAACTCAACCAGAAGCTAGAGGTCAAGATTCTATGTGAGGGGCCAGAGTAATAGTGTGGTGGGTAGGTGTTTGCCTTGCACACGACCAACTCATGATTAATATCTGGTGTTCCATCTGGTCCCCTGAGCACCGCCAGGAGTAATTCCTGAGTGCAGATCAGGAGTAATCCCTGAGCACTGCCAGGTGTCTCTCACATACTCTCTCTCTCTTTCTCTCTCTCTTCTCTCTCTCCTCTCTCTCTCTCTCTCTCTCTCGCTCTCTCTCTCTCAAATCCAAAAGCCAAACAAAAAGAGTTCCAAACAAAAAGAGTAATACAGTCTGTTGAGGTCCATCTTTTGGGGGCACAGAACAAAGCGGCAAGCAGCATAAAACAGTGGCAACGATAAGTAAGGACCATTATACATAACCTTCAGTCTGTACTTCCAATAAATGGATCTCGAGTTTTGGGAAAATAGCGTTGCCATGGTGTTTTACCTACATCAATAAAAACTAAACCTCTTAGAAAATAGAAGTGCCCCTTTTAGAGTCCAAAATAACCAGAGCTGTTTGTAATGGAGCATTTCCGGTTTCATGTGCATGCACTCTGGAGAGAAATTTGTGAGGATTCTCTTTCCCACACACAGCCACAATGGAAGCTCTGGTCTCACATGGGCTTGCTAATGTTCCTTCTCTCAAGTTGAGGTAAATTTGTTTTCTCTCTCCTTGTGCCTGAAGAGAGTTTTGTGATTGCTTGGACAAAGAAACAAGAAGGGATGCCATGTGATCTCAAAGCCTAGGTCAGCCCTAAGAATCCACAAGTAGCTTTAATTTGAAATCTCTCTTTTCTGGAGATGTTCACGCTGGGAGCCCAGCCATCACATGATGAGAGAGTATAGGTCATGAGAAGAGGTCACATACGGCTACTTGCCCAGTTTAGTCACCACTGGCAGCATGAATTACCCTAGAAGTCAATGAAGGAACATGTAGATGACTACAGTTAGGACTCTACTCCACGTTGAATATTCCTGGTGAAATGAATGTTACTTTTATCTACCGGGTTTTTGAGTCACTTGTGGTACAGTTCTTTTTATTTATTTTTTTGGAGGGGGAGCATACCTGGTGCTGCTCAGGGGTTTTACTCCTGGCTTTGCTCTCAAAATCACTCCTGGCATGCTCCAGGGCCATATGGGATGCTGGCAACAGAACCCGGGTTGGCTGTATGCAAGGCAAATGCCCTACATGCTGAGCTATTGCTCCAGTCCCCATTTGTGATACAATTCTAATAATAAGGACAAAGGTTCTAATAACAGGAAAGTTCTAATAACAAGGACAAATATTAAGGCATTATTCTTTCAGGTTCTGGAGGCAGACTGCCTGTATTTTGATGTGAGTCCTGCCATTAAATGCTTACATAGTACTTGGTAAGTTACTCTAATTCAAATCCTCAGTTTCTTCATCTGTAAAAATAGAAGCATTGATAATAATCTCTCACACAGTAGAATTAACATGAAATAGTTTAGAGCAGGAGTCAGAGGTCAGCAATAGAGCAATTGCCATGCATGTAAGGCCTTTGATTGGGTTCGTGATACCAAATAAATGAGTAAATACTAATTAAGAATGGAGTATTTTGGGGCCAGAGAGGTGGCGCTAGAGGTAAGGTGTCTGCCTTGCAAGCGCTAGCCTAGGATGGACCTCGGTTTGATCCCCCAGTGTCCCATATGGACCCTCATGCCAGGGACGTTTTATGAGCGCATAGCCAGGGGTAACCCCTGAGCATCAAACGGTGTGGCCAAAAAAAACCCAACCAAACAAACATTGAAGTAGTTTGGGGGCCTGAGAGATAGCACAGAGGTAGGGCATTTGTCTTACACGCAACTGACAGTTTGACCTGGGTTCAAATCCCTGCATCCTATATAGTCCCCTGAGTCTGCCAGGAGCAATTTTTGAACACAGAGCCAGGAGTAAACCCTGTTCACTGCAGGGTGTGACCCAAAAACCGAAGAGAGAGAGAGAGAGAGAGAGAGAGAGAGAGAGAGAGAGAGAGAGAGAGAGAGGAGAGAGAGAAAAAGAGAGAGAGGAGAGAGAGAGGGAGAGAGAGAGAGGAGAATGAAGTAGTTTAGTTCCTAACACATGTTAAATTATAATTATGGATCATTCATTTCTTGTTTTGCCTTATTGACTGATTGATTGGTTGTTGGTCCACACCAAGCGGCACTCAGGGTTCACTATATAGGATTCGAACAGGGTCCCTCCCAGGTCAGCTGCATGCAAGGCTATCTCTCCAGCCTCGGATTATTGATTTCTTAACAGGCTGACAGGATTATTAGTTGACCAAGCAAAGTTAAGTGGTTTAAATTATCTGAAGAGATAATGATATCTTGATACTGTAACAATATCTCAAAGGTCCACATAAAAGAAGTTATTTTATTATTTATTTATTTATTTTAGGTTTTGGGTCACACCCAGCAGCACTCAGGGGTTACTTCTGGCTCTACACTCAGAAATCGCTCCTGGCAGGCTCGGGGATCACATAGGATGCCGGGATTTGAACCACCGTCCTTCTGTATGCAAGGCAAATGCCCTACCTCCATGCTATCTCTCTGGCCCCAAGTTATTTCATTTTTAATGCATTTTATTTAAAGAACTGCATCACATAGTTGGCATAATGATTATAATACATTTGCTTCTGAATAAGTGAGAGCAAAATTATTTTTAAAAGAATAGAAAGGGGTCAGAGCAATAGCACAGCAGTAAGGCATTTGCCTTGCACGCGGCCAACACCGGACAGACCCTGGTTTGAATCCCAACATCCCATATGGTCCCCTGAGCCTGCTAGGAGCGACTTCTAAGCATAGAGCCAGGAGTAACCCCCTGAATGAGCCGGTGTGACCCAAATCTCCCTACCCCCCCCCCAAAAAAAATAGAAAGGGGCCAGAGCTATAGTGCAGCCATATGGTGTTTGCCTTGCACGCAGGTTGACCCAGGAGAAGACCTGGGTTCAATCCCCGGCTTCCCATATGGTCCCCCAAGCTAGGAGTAATTTCTGAGCACATAGCCAGGAGTAATCCCTGAGTGTAACTGAGTATGGCCCAAAAATCAAAATAAATAAATAAATACAATAAAAAAGAATAGAAAGGGGCCCAGAGAGATAGCACAGTGGCGTTTGCCTTGCAAGGAGCCGATCCAGGACCAAAGGTGGTTGGTTCGAATCCCGGTGTCCCATATGGTCCCCCGTCCCATATGGTCCCCCGTGCCTGCCAGGAGCCATTTCTGAGCAGACAGCCAGGAGTAACCCCTGAGCACTGCTGGGTGTGACCCAAAAACCAAAAAATAAAAAATAAATAAAAATAAAAAAATAATAAAATAAAAAAGAATAGAAAGAAAACATTCAAAGGAAAAAGAGAAGAAAGAAAATAAAAAAATAAGAGAAGTACAGTGACTAGCAAATTTGTGAAAAATTTCAATGAGGTCATTAAGGCATTGGCAGACAGATGATTTAGAAAGCTTTTGTTGCTAGCTGACAATTCTGTTATTTTATTTGTTTCCAAGCATTAATTGTCCTCAGATACACATTGGCATCTAAATTGATGTGTTACTATGGAGATGACAGCATCAAACAAATAAAGTTGTCCAGGAATTCAAAGTACTATTACTGATACTGCTGCCTTTTCGGGTGTCTTCTCAGCTGCCAGACCTCCTGCTGCAGGAAGATTGCCTGCACTCACTACAAATAATGCCCCTGTAATATCAGCCAAAATATTGGCAAACTGGAGTTTGGTGAGATTGGTGTCTCTGCAGAGAACTGTAGAAGAGTGGTGAAGCAGGGCCTTATATTCTTTTCCTTTCTTAGACCCTCCAACTCAATTGTGTGGGTCAGTTCTCCTGTTACATTGCCTTTGGATCTTTGTTGCTACCTTGCTGTATTTCTTTAAGTCCCACATATGAGAGAGATCAGAGAACCATCTGGGATGCCAGGAATCAAATTTGGTTTGGCCATACGCAAGGCAAACCACCGTACCTTCTGTGCTATCACTTTGGATCCTGAAAGAATTAAAAAAAAAAGTTTTCAAGGTTGGGGCCAAAGAGATAGCACGGAGGTAGGGTGTTTGCCTTGCATGCAGGATGGTGGTTCGAATCCCGGCATCCCATATGGTCCCTGAGCCTGCCAGGAGTGATTTCTGAGCGTAGAGCCAGGAGGAACCCCTGAGCACTGCCAGGTGTGACCCAAAAAAAAAAAACGTTTTGGGGGGCAGCGAGATAGCATGGAGGCAAGGCATTTGCTTTGCGTGCAGAAGGTCTGTGATTTGAATCCCGACATTCCATATGGTCCCCTGAGCCTGCCAGGAGCGATTTCTGAGCGTAGAGCCAGGAGGAACCCTGAGTGCTGCCAGGTGTGACCCAAAAACCAAAAAAAAGTTTTCAAGGTTATACTGGGTGGTTTTGGGTGAGTCATACATGGTTGGGTCATACATGGTGGGGCATACATGGCTGCGATTGGGTAGAATGATAGCATTAGAGATATTAGGTCTATAAGGGTCTAAGCAAATTTTCTGTTTTGATAAGTAAGATGTTTAGTTGGCTTTTATATTTTGGGCAACCCCAGGAATTGGATACAGGGCCTCACCAATGCCAGCTATGTCTTTTACTATTGGATCACATTCTGGCCGGTTAGTTTGTCTTATCTTCTAAGAACTGGTATTTTCTCCAACAAACAGCTTAATTATTATTATGACTTGGTCCCTGTGTTATTTAATACAGGGACATAAATGTGTGTCACTTTTTTTCCATTCAAATTATTATTTTGTGTGTAATAGAACTCATACCTGCTATTGAAACCTATCTTGTCATTGAACTACATAATTCAGATAGCTTTCCTTATATCACTCACTTTGTGTCTATGTGTGTATGTGGGCATGTGTGTATAGTGTGTATGTGTGTATAAGTATGTATCCTGGTGGTGCACGTACTCAGAATTGACTCCTGGATCTACACTAAGGTATTACTCCTGTGGGGCAGGGGGACCATATGGAAGGCCAGGGATTGAACCCAGGTTGGCTATATGCAAGGAAAATGTTCTACAAATTGCACTAACCATCTGGCTTTTACATCGAGGATATCTTGCAGTTTGTTTGCCTAATCACACAGCAGTAGGCACCTGGTATCTGGTTATGGTAGAATGAGAGCCCACCCTTTTTCATTGCAGGGTATAGAGAAAACCACCAGGAAAACTTTGTTATTGAGGAAACGGAAGAGTGCACTTGGGTCAGCCACAAGGGCAAGACATATGCCCTTCCTGCTGTATCTCCCTGGTCTTCCTCTAGGGGTGTTATAATTCATCATCAAATACCACATTTATGAAAAAGAGGTTCATCAGAAAGAAGTTGATTAGAAAAGTTCCACCTTATTTGGGGGCATTTGGAAATATAGGATTATTATTCTCCACTTTTTAGATTATGGACATTTTCAAACAGAAAAGTAAAAAAACTGTTGAACACAACACATCCTTCCATCACCAAGATCTCCAAGCCTTTGCAGGTTTTCTTTTTGCCACAATATTTTTTTCTTTTTAAAGTAGTTTCTGAAGTAGTTTAAACTAAATTCCAAGCATCCTGACATTTCACCCCAAATGCATTTCTGAAAAATCTGATTACTGTAAAGGTATGCTTGGGCATCCTACTGGGAGTGCTAGTGCCAGGTATGTGGGCGAGGGGCAAAAGCAAAACTCAACCTCTGTGCATGGTGTTCCTCTACAAGGAAGCATTGCCTGGACCAGCTCTGGTAACATAATCTTGTGGGAAGACTGTTCTGTAGAAAGATAAACTTATGTGGGAGTAGGTGTGGGAAGGAGAGTGAGCAGGGTGCTAGCATATATTAATTCTTTACATAGATAAGCTAAAATATATTCATTATATATCCATGTATGTGTATATATCACTCTTGGTGGTGCTTGGAGGACCATATGGGGTGTCAAGGACTAAACTCAGGTCAACTATGTGCAAGGCAAAGTGCCCTTCTCACTGTACTCTCTCTGGCTCCATTATATGTTTTATTCTGATAAAAATAACACTTAAAACTGATAATATTTGGGAACACGTGCACATACACACCACACATACCACACACATGTTATAAAGAAGTACCCAAAACATCATTTATAATCTCATCTCCCAGGTTTGATTTATCTGAACATTTACTTGTAGATTGTGTATATGGATGGGGGAGAGGAGTTGTTGTGTCACACTCAATGATGCTCATAAATTTCTTCTGGGTCTGTGATCCAGTATCACTCTTTTTTGTTTGTTTTTGATTTTGGGGTCACACCTGGCAATACTCAGGGGCTATTTCTGGCTCTACGCTCAGAAATCGCCCCAGGCAGGCTCAGGGGACCATATGGGATGTCCTTCTGCATGCAGGGCAAATGCCTTATCTCCATGCTATCTCTCTGACCCCACAGGTATCACTCTTGATGCGGCTAAGGGAACTATATGTGGGTCAGGGATTGAATACCAGTCAGGTGTATACAAGGCAAGAATCTTAGCAACTGTACTACTTATACTTTTATCTTTTTACTTAGTTAAGGCATGTCTATGACTCACAATTTCCCACTTCAGAAAAGTTTTATTTATTAAAACAAAATAGTTTTATTTGGTGATTTGCAGTCTCCTGACCTATGGCCACTCATCAGGACCTGGTAGAATGGGGGAATTGGAGGGTAAGATATTTATTTATGAGAAACATGTTCCATGAGTCTAATGGATGCTTGTTAGTTTATTGACACTTTACTTCTTCGTGACCCCAGTTAATCATTAATCATTAGAATAACCTCATGCAGAAGACTTAACGTGTTCATTTTCCCTGATGACATACATATGGCAGAAAAAGCTTGTCCAAAAGTCAAATAGCCTAGACACATCACATTTCTGACTTGCAATTATTGTTTCCATGAGCAACAGCTGGAGAGGGAAGCAGAGATGGAGATTGGGTATATATATGGGCACTTAAGCCATGAATTTGGAAGATGGGGGTTCACAGACTCTTTTATGGAATTGTAAAGAAAGGTCTATAGTTTTGAGGTAATTCCTCTTTCCAGCTTCTTAGTCTTGGTTGGGTCATTATTTGGAATAAAGCTTACCCAATTTATATCTATATATATATATGTATGTATATGTGTGGCTGTCCAATACCTAGAATGAAAACATAAGCTACTCATAGTTGATTAAAGATGGATGCAGATTTTTTGACATTCTTTATGTCCTAACCAGAGGAGGGATATATTTATCTTGTCTTGGGACTGAGCAAGTTAGATTGATAAATATACTAAAATATACTGGGGTGTATATAGTGTAGAGATATTGTGCCCATTTTTAGGTCAAGACCTTAGAAGATTGGAGGCTCCACATGCTGTCATTTGGATCACTGTCTGGCAGTCTGGCAGCCATGCTGTGAGGAAGCTCAAGTATCCCTTTCTAGAGGTCCATGAAGAAACAGCAGTAGCCACTGCCCTTAGCTCCAGCAACTTCCCAAGGTATTTAGGCCATCCCCAGTGTGCTCAAACCTCCCAATTGATGTCGCATGGAGCAGAGAGAAACCAACCCTAGAGAGTTGAAATGAAATTTCCCAGTTTTTTTTTTTTGGGGGGGGGCCACACCCGTTGACGCTCAGGGGTTACTCCTGGCTATGCGCTCAGAAGTTGCTCCTGGCTTGGGGGACCATATGGGATGCCGGGGAATCGAACCGTGGTCCGTCCAAGGCTAGCGCAGGCAAGGCAGGCACCTTACCTCTAGCGCCACCGCCCGGCCCCCCAGTTTTTTTTTTAATAGTTTTTGGGTCACACCCGGCAGCACTCAGGGGTTACTCCTGGCTCTATGCTCAGAAATTGCTCCTGGCAGGGTCGGGGGACCATATAAGATGCTGGGATTCGAACCACCATCCTTCTGCATGCTAGGCAAAAGCCTTACCTCCATGCTATATCTCTGGCCCCTAATTTCTAAGATTTTACAGCTAGTAACTCTAGACCACTTTCACTACTCTGGGATCTTGAGGGTGTTCTTCAGTACAGCTTTTTGCAGACCTATCTCTGTAGGTCACAGGCTCTGCCTCCTCTTGGTGCCCTCAGGCTAAAAATGCCTCTCTATTCATGCAGTGGCCTTTGGACACTTTCCACATTTAATTTCATTTTCAAATTACAGAATTTTTCCCAATCGAGAAAATATTTTAGAAGAGCATGGTTGAGAACCGAAGTTCTCACAGTGATAGGATGTTTGTCTTGCATGTGGCCAACCAGAGACAGACCCAGGTTTGATCCCTGGCATCCTATATGGTCCCCCAAGCCTGCCAGGAGTGATTTCTGAGCACAGAGCCAGGAGTAACCCCTGAACACCACCAGTGTGGCCCCAAAACCAACCCTCCCAAAAACAGAAGAAGAATGTGACTGAAACTCCTAAGAATATTGCCAAAGAACTTTTCAGCATTTTAAAGATAGTTTGTGCCTTGGGCTTTGAACTTGGGCTTCCTGTGAACTCTCTCTTCCCTGCATGCTTTTCAAGTGAGGGATGGAGAAGAGGAAGACAGGATATCAGGGATGAGAGAAATGCACATGAACTCATGTCCTAGTGGGCAGAGGGGATGCTGAGGGGCCAAGCATGATGCCTGTCATATTGACACTCACTGTACTTTATGAGAAAGACATGTGTCTGTCACTCTTACCCTGGAGTATTTTGGAAAGTTCTAGAATTTTGGGTCTCCCAAGGTGGAAAGAGCCAAGTGTCCACAATTCCTGGGCTCAGATGAACAAATTTGACAGACAGAACAAAAAGCCTCTGCAAATCTAGTCTCTGCAAATCTAGTCTCTGCAAATCTACAGGCTCAAAATAATTCCCCAGGGAGGCATTTGAAAAGTGGTGCTGGGCCATGCCTCTGGGCTATGTGTGGGCAGAATAGGCCAAAATTCTCTGTGTGTAGAAAGAAAGAAGGCTCTCTTCCTCCTACCTGAGTTAGCCTATGGGACACCAATTAAGAAGGACGAGGAGCAGGGGAAGACATGCCAGTTCCTGGCAGCAGCTTCTCCCTAACCTCATTTGGGTTGTGTTTGACAAGGGAAGATGCTGATGTGTGCAGCTGGCACCTTGGTCCTGGAATAAGTTCAGGTGGGCAGAGTGTCAGAATCCAGCCTTTGGCAGCCGAGTGGAGCACGGAGGTTAAGTGCGAGGGCTCTGGAGTTGGACAGATTGCTCTGATGGGCACAATGAGCTGGCAATGGTACTGGAAGGAATGTTAGAACCATCTGAGCATCTGTTTCTCTTGTGTGCAAGATGGTCAGTACCTGACCTCAGGTGTGGCAAGATTGGCCTCCAGTGGATGAAGCAGTTGATGAGGAGAGGGAAAGGGGCTGCATGATGCAGCAGATGCTCGTTCGACACTGTCACCATTAGTTTTTGCAGCCACTCAAGACCCTGCATGATGAGTAGAAAACTCTGGAGTTTGCTAGTTGGCAGCAAGAAAGCAATTGTATTGGGTGCGAATTCTCTTAGATTTCAAGAGAAGGAAACGGAAGTTGAGCTGCCAACATTTTTGAAGCCTGTGTATTCTTGCCCTAACCAGTGGCTTCCAACAGTTAGCACCTGCAAATCTGTGCCAGAGGATTTTCTTTTACGCTTAGCCTTGGTATGGGAAGCATGAAAGCGTTAGTAATCATCTTCCGGACACCAATTGAAGACATGTATAACACCTGATCTCTTTTTCCTCCTCCCCTCCCTTCCTCCTTTCCTCCCTCTCTCCCTCCCTCCCTCCCTCCCTTCCTCCTTTCCTCCCTCTCTCCCTCCCTCCCTCCCTCCCTCCCTCCCTCCTTCCCTCCCTCCCTCCTTCCTTCCTTCCTTCCTTCCTTCCTTCCTTCCTTCCTTCCTTCCTTCCTTCCTTCCTTCCTTCCTTCCTTCCTTCCTTCCTTCCTTCCTTCCTTTTTCTTTCTTCTTTCTTTTCTTTCCTTCTTTTCTTTCTTTCTTTTCCTTTCCCTAGCTGTGCTCAGGGGTTATTCCTGCTCTGTCTCTACAGTATCTCCTGGTGGTGCTTGGGCTAAACCTTGGCCTCCTACAAGCAAAGCATGCATTTCAGGTTGTTGAGCTTTCTCTCTCTCTCTCTCTCTCTCTCTCTCTCTCTCTCTCTCTCTCTCTCTCTCTCTCTCTCTCTCCCTAAGAATTTATTTTTTTTCTTGATCCTCTGGGGATTACCCCAGAACTTGGCCACTGAAATCCCCAGGGGGGTTCTAAGTACCCTCTGTGGTAATTTATCTTGACTTGTTCTCTTCTTTGCTTCACTTCCTTAACTCTTAGAAGTTGCTCTGGTCTCTCAAACAAACCACTTGCACTTAAATTTTTGTCTTGACACTGACTTCTTGGGAACTTTCATACAACACTTAGGTCCACCTGGAGATTTGACCCAGCATCTTATCACAAGGATCTTCAGACTGAGCTAGAGTGGTTCATGATGCATTTGGCTGCAAATAAACAACTAGCTCAGAAAAGTGAGTGTCACGGAGAAACTGGAACCCTGAGGTATGGAGAGCCATTTCTACATGGGTGGGGTTGTAAAATGGAGCAGTCACTTTAGATATCCTTCTGAAAAGTTCTTGAAAGGTTAAACGTAGTTTGCCATATAGCCAAGCAATTATATCACTGATTATATACCAAGAGAATCGAAAACATGCCTCTCCACAAAAGTCTGTACTGTCCCCTAAGCACTTTCAGTAGTGATCTCTGAGCACCAAGCCAGGAATAGTCCCTGAGCACCACTGGGTAAAACCAAAAACAAAAAACAACCCAAACTAAAATTTGAATGTACCTGAATGTTCAGAGCTGTGTTTATTCATAAAATCAAAATGTGGAAACTACCCAAATGTCCATCAACGCATGAATGGATAAACAGGATGTAGTATATTCCCACAGAGGGCCATTGTATGGTTATAAAAATGAATGAGCTGCTGGTACAGGCTGAGACATTCATGAATTTGAAAACTTTATCCTCAGCAAAAGAAATCAGAAACAGATGGCCACACAGTGTATGATTTCATTGACATGAAATTCCCATAATACTTAAATCCATAGAGGCAAAAAGTGAATGAATGGTTGCTATAGGATGGGAGGGATTGGGTGCACTTTTGGGGAGGAATTTAACTCAGCATTCTCAGGGCCTATTCTTGGTGGTACTCAGAGAAGTGTATGTGGTGCTGGGAATTGAACTAAATAGTAACATGCAAGGCAACCCCCTTCACCCCCATGCTGTTTCTCTTGTTTTAGGTATCCTAAGAATGTTCCTTTTTGATTGAAGAAAATAGTCTGGAATTAAATCATGGTGATGTTCACAAAGGATTGTATTGTAGTCATAAAAAATAAATAAAAGCAAGAGACAATGAGTTGTATGCTTATTAGTTAAAATAAATTTCTTTTTTTTTTGTATTTATTTATTTATTTTGGTTTTTCGGGCCACATCCGATTGATGCTCAAAGGTTACTCCTGGCTACAGGCTCAGAAATTGCCCCTGGCTTGGGGGACCATAGGGGATGCCGGGGGATTGAACCGCGGTCCTTCCTTGGCTAGCACTTGCTAGGCAGACACCTTACCTCTAGTGCCACCTCGCCAGCCCCTCAAGTTAAAATAAATTTCAACATGTGCCTATGACCTTAATTTCCCTGGGTCAGGAATCTGAGTCTGGCTTATATCTACACTTGGCTTGCTTTCTCACAGGCTGAAATCAAGGTATTGTGCAGTTCATTCTCCTTTCTGCAGCTTGGACTTTCCCAAGATCATGTAAAATTTAGTTTCTTGGGTGTGTATGGCTGAAGATCCCATTTTCTTTGCTGGTTTTCAACTCATTGGTCTTACAGAGATCCCTTATAATATCAAACTTCTTTCTTTAAAACTACAAGGATAGTCTTGTGTCGATAAATCCTGTTCAATAATCTTAACTTCAGATGCTTTTTTAATTTCATCTCCATGTAATTTCAGGCATATAAATCAAGGAACTGACATCTCAAGCTCATTCAATTAAGGTCTCTGATAAGTCCAGTTTCATCCCAGAATAAAAAAGCATTGAGAGATATCTTCAGTGGAATGAGCTAAGATGCATTAAATTTGAGCCCTCAGAAGATCCCTGTAATGAATTTGTACATAACCATTGAGCTATATCCTTGGTCTAACACCCTAAAACCCATACTTTTACATGTTTTTAGGTTTCTAATCTTTTACAGTTTTCAAATTTGGGCATTTAAGTTATTTCTTCCAAGCCATAAATTTCCTCCAAGTCATAATGTATAACTGTCTCCTTAGGGTTTACTGCTATTTGACGTTAGTTATGGGGTTAGTAGCAACAAGGGGTGTTTTTGAGGAGAATAAGCAGATTCTTTCAAAATATTGGCCTTACATGACTCGCCTCTACCAGACACTATACCAGAGAAGAAGCTACAGCTTTTCCATTGGTAACAGAACAACTGAGGGACTCTAGTCTATTGGTTCCAGGAATAGAGAGCTGGTACAGGGGATGAGCCACTTACCTGGCATAGGACCAGCTCTGATCAATTCCCAGGACTATATTGGTCCCCTGAGTATAGAGCCAGGAGTAGGCCCTGAGTACCAATGGATGCAACATAATTTTCCTCCCCCAAAAGATTTTCAGTTTCAGTCAGATTCAATCAGATATCTTCATTTCAAGTTTTATGACCCCTTCCTTTCTTAATCAGGTTTCATATGAACAACTTAATAAGACTGATCATTTAATTGGTATCATAATTCAGCAACTCACACAATGAGATTTTAAATATCCAGCAATGCAAACCTTTGTCTATATGATATAAAGATTTGCTTAACCCCTCTGGTTCTCAGACCATGATTTGAACTGAGTTTGGCATTTTGGTTCTGTAAGCATTCAAGTTCACTCCAAACTACAACAATTATGGTCATCATTACTGCCATAGCAGTCAAGGGAAGCATCTAATTGGGCTCCCTAGGCACTTGTTTCAGTTGATTCTTCATCACATTCAGCCACAAGTGATAGTTTATTTAATTGGCACTGCATGCAATAGATTACCATTTCCCATTGGTAAGGTGCTCATTACTGCCCACCAACCCAAGGGCATGACCAGACTAGTATCCAAATTCCATTTTTACAGGTCAAGCACTTGAGATTATACTTGCATTAGTCAGTGGTTAGTTAGGAGATTAAAAACCACACTGTGAACATTTTATAAGGTTATTAGTTTACAGGAGAGTTTTGGACTAACAAGGAAGTGATTAGTGAAGAGCTGGGACTGGGAGCCAACTCAGAGACCTGGAGCACATGTTGGCATGTGGGCGCCCCAGGAGTTTGTATGGGTTTTTGGACCATACCTGGAGGTACTTGGGGCTACTCCCCTGCCCTGTTTTTGGGGGGTTGCTCTTGGTGAAGATTGGGAATCAAAGTACTGTAGATCTCAAGCAAAGAAGCAACATATACTTGGTACTAACTCTCCAGTCCCATGGTTTGAACATCAGCAGGCCACAGCTGATGTATTCCTGAATATTGAGTTGGGAGTAACCCTCAGTAGAGCTTGATGTGGCCCATCTTAAAAAAATTTTAAAAGGGCCGGAGAGATAGCATGAAGGTAAGGCATTTGCCTTTCATGCAGAAGGTCATTGGTTCGAATCCCGGCATCCCATATGGCCCCCCGAGCCTGTCAGGGGCAATTTCTGAGCCTAGGGCCAGGAGTAATACCTGAGCACTGCCGGGTGTGACCCCCCCAAAAAAAACCCAAAAAATTTATAAATATTTTTTTATTTTATCAAAGCACCATGATTTACCAAGTTATTCATAGTTGAGTATTAGGCATACAATTTCCAGCACTGACCCCACTATCAATGTCAACTTTCCTTCACCATTGTTTCCAATTTCCTTTCATTCCCTTCCAGCTTGCCACCAGGATAGGTACTTTTTAAGTTTGGATGTTGAAGTTTGTATCTCATGTTTTCAGTGGTTTGAATACTCAGCTATCCCATTTCTTTTACCACCAATGTACCTAAATCTCCTTGGCCCCTGCTCCCTATTGCTTTCCTTCTATCTCTTCTTACTTCCCCCTCAATTTCTCTCCTTCTCTATCTCCCTAACCTCTGGGGCCAAGGGTGATCTGGGCATTAACTCTTTCAAACATGACATTCCCTTGTCCATTTATACTACACACCAAAAATAAATTATACTAGCCAGTATTTGTCCTTCCAGACTACTTCATGCTACATGATATTTTCCAGTTCTATCCATATTCAGTGAATTGCATGATTTATCATTCCTGTAGCTGCATAGTATTCCACCATGTATAGAGACCACATCTTCATGATCTAACTCATCCATCTATTATTGAACACTTAAGTTGATTTTACAAACTTTGGGGAGGGCACACCAGCTGAGGCTCAGAGGTTGCTTCTTGGCCTGAAGTCAGGAGTCACTCTTTTTTTTTTTTTTTTTTTTTTGGTTTTTGGGCCACACCGTGTGACGCTCAGGGGTTACTCCTGGCTATGCGCTCAGAAGTCGCTCCTGGCTTGGGGGACCATATGGGACGCCGGGGGATCGAACCACGGTCCGTCCTAGGCTAGCGCAGGCAAGGAAGGCACCTTACCTCCAGCGCCACCGCCCGGCCCCCAGGAGTCACTCTTGGTGGTGCTCAAGAGACCATTTAGAATGCCAGAGATCAAACCAGGGTTGACTATACAAAGCAAGCACTCTGCTACACACTGTTTCGTCTCTCTAGCCCCTGCTTCTACATCTTTAAAAAATGTTTTAAAGAGTAAAGAACTATAAAGAACACAGGATTGTGGATATAAGCTCTAAAGTAGAGCTTACTACTGCAATAATGTGCCCAGAGAAGGACCCTCAGTCCCAAAGCATGGGCCAGACCTTCCAGAGAGGTAGTGTTGGAGATTTATTGGCTAATGAATGATTAACCCAGGAATCTGCAGCAGCAGGATTATTGTGCTCTGGAAACCTGCCCTCTGGCCCTAAAGTGAGAAGCTGTCCATAGGGAGATGCCCTGCCTTAGAAATTGCTGTAAAACTCCTCAAGGAGGTGCTAGGAGGAAGTTTTCACTGGCAGGTGCCTCACTCCTAGCATTCCAAGCTAAGTCACCTGAGTGGACTCTGGGTTAGACTGCTGGCTCTGGAAGCTGCTGGCTGCAGCACATCCCAAGAACTGCTCTATAGGCTGAATGCTGAAGCTTGTTGCTGGAGAAAACATGGCCCCAGCAGAAGCCGATACTGTTTCTGCGATCAGATCTGCAGAAGCTACAGGCAATGCTGTAACCTGGAGATGCGTGAAACATATATGATTCTAGAAGCCTCTAGAGACGAAGAAACTGAAAAGAGGAAGAGAAATCCCCTTTCCCTACAGTGTCCCTCCTATCCTTCCACTGATGAAACCTAAAACTGACAGTTGGCAAAGGAGAAAGAATGACAAGTTCCAGCTGGATTATTGCAGGTCACGCAGTGAGGGGTGAGCGGCAGAAAATTATGAATTTACACATAAGCAAACACTGTGAATCACCTAATATCATGCCATCTGATATAGTAGCCACTTGTCACATGCGACTATTCCAATTTATTGCAGTGAAAATTAAATAGGGATATAAAATTCTATTCCTCAGTCACACTAGCCACATCTCAGTGATTACTATTATGATGCAAATACAGGATATTTTCATCTGTCCTGAAATTTCTATTGAACAGTCTTGAGCTAATGAATCTTGATTGCCTCTTTGTTGGGGTGGCTTGAAAGATGAGAGAGAAATTAAATCTCCAAGGTCAAGCAAAGTTTAGGCCTCTCTATATTCTTACATCCTGGCCTTCATCCTAATTACTAATATATTTAATTTATTCTGTTCTATTCTTTTGATAAAATTTCATTTTCTACTTTTGGTTCAGGGCCATATCTGGCAGGGTTATCCCTTTCACAACCTCCTGCCTTTCTCACCTGGATGGTGAGACCTTCCCACAGCTGGGGGGGAGGGGACTGTGGCTGGTAATTAAGAAGTTGCTTGGGGAGAGGCGAGAGGGAGAGATGCAGCAAGGAGAGATCAGACACAGGATGGATGCCGAGCAGCAGGAAGAGGCTGCTTAGCTTAGAGACCATGTGAAAAAAGCACATGGCGATTAGGGCCTTGTAATAAAGCTGGATGTCTCCTGAAACTTCATCTGACTGCTGTGGATCGTCACCCTGCACCTACAGGCCGAAGGGGCTGCAGGCACCAGGCTGAACCGAGAAAGGCTTCATCACCATCCACCACACTATGACTCAATTATTATTATTATTATTATTATTATTATTATTATTATTATTATTTTAGTTTTTGGGTCACAACCGGCAGCGCTCAGAGGTTACTCCTGGCTCTATGCTCAGAAATCGCTCCTGGCAGGCTCGGGGGACCATATGGGATGCTGGGGTTTGAACCACCATCCTTCTGCATGTATGCTATCTCTCCAACCCTAGGACTCAATTATTAATAATACAACATGGCAATTCTCAGGCCTTACTCCTGTCTCTCTGCTCAGGAGGTGATATGGAGTACTAAGGATCAGACCTGGATCAGTCATATGCAAAGCAAGTGCCCTAATTACTGGACAATTGCTCTAGCCCACTTTTTTTTTTTTTTTTTTGGTTTTTGGGCCACACCCGTTTGATGCTCAGGGGTTACTCCTGGCTATATGCTCAGAAATCGCTCCTGGCTTGGGGGGACCATATGGGACACCGGGGGATCAAACCGCCATCCGTCCTAAGCTAGCGCTTGCAAGACAAACACCTTACCTCTAGCGCCACCTCTCTGGACCCTCTAGTCCACTTTTGATCAACTAAAAATAGACATTTTGGAATTAGTAGGAATAAAAAATTAGTTAGAGTTTCCTTATTTTTATTTATTTGGAGGTGGGTATATGAGTGAAAACAGAAAACTCTGAAGGCTTTATTGCTACAATGAAGCAGGATCAGCCTGGATAGGCTCTGTGCAAGGAAAGCATCTCGGCCCCATACTGTTCCTTCAGGCCAGAATTCCTTGATTTTTAAGGTCAAGTCTGATTGAGTTCTTAAATATCATCAAGTTATTTTTTTCCAAATCCAGAAATCAAAGCTCAGAAAGTGAAAACAGGTCACCAAAAGTCAGAGTCAGCCGTGGGATGATGATTCAAGTTCTTGTGATTTCGGGTCTTCGCAGCCAGGATTCGCTGTCTCCAAAGTCAGTGATTTGATGTAAGGTGATGTTGACCCAAGATGCAATTAATCCAAGGTTTGACGATGACTCATGGCTCTCCTCTGGGTTACAGAGGCCGGATGAGAAAGAGAATATGAGCAGTCGAGGGGCCTTGTGGCAGGCCAGGCCAGACCTTCTGGGGCACTCCAGGGTCTCCTGGTTCAGGATGTGGGTGGCTGGTTTTGCACTAGAATTATCACTCACAGCCCTTTCTTCTCTTAGAGAGTGCTGATTCCAACCTCCTCTGCATCCTTCGGGGAATTTCTTCTGTTCTACTATGTCCTCATGGGTCCTGGGTCCCTGCCAATCCACACCATGAACCCCTGACTCCTTAATTGTATCTACATGCCAGCTCTCACTGGTAGCAATTGCAGATATATACGTATATGTTTAAACACTGTTTATGAATCATCATGGTTTATATAAATAAAACAAAGAGCAACCAAGAGAGAGCATGCAAGATGACAGCTTGATTCTGTGTGACGTTTTGTGCATTTTTTTCACCTCCTGACTAGCTCTTGAGTGTCTCTTCTGTCTTCTGTACCCAAACCACCACATACCAGCATGGATAGACTTGTGTTTTAGCTGTTATTGGAGAAAGACTCCAAATTTCCCTTCAATTATTCTTGCCCTCCAGTTTATTCTTTTTATGTGAATGCATTGTTTAGTTTGGTGTAAGACCTAATTCAGAGACAGGGGCATGGTTCAAAGGGCTGGGGTTTGTTCTTTGCATGAAGGTGTCCCACATTCTATTCCCAGCTGAATGGTTCCCAATTAAATGGTGCCTTAAGCACTGTACCCCAAATATCCATTCCCCCAAATATATATCTAAGCATTAATTCACATATAATCAACCGTACTTGAGATTTGGGGAGGGGGTCTTGGGCCACACCCAGCAGTGCTCAGGGGTTAATGACTCTGTACTCAGAAATCTCTCCTGGCAGACTCAGGGGACCATATGGGATGCTGAGGATCAAACCTTGGTCTGTCTTGGGTCAGCCATATGCAAGGCAAATGCCCTACTGCTGTGCTATCACTCCTGGCAGCCTCGGGTGACCATAAGGGATCCATCTGAGGTTGGTCGCTTTCAAAGCAAATGCCCTACCACTGTGCTATCGATCTGGCCTCCAGGGTTTACTTCTAACTCTACATGTCTAATGTTTAACTCTAATGTTCAGAGATCATTCCCAGAAGGACTCAGGAGACCATGAGGGGTGCCTGGGATTGAATTTAGGTTGACTTTGTACAAGGTATGTACCCTACTGTTGTACTATGGTTCCAACCTGAATCTCTCTTCTTTTTTTCTTTTTGGACCACAACCAGTGATACTCAGGGGTTACTCCTGGCTGTGCGCTCAGAAATCATTCCTGGCTTGGGGGACCATATGGAATGCTGGGGGATTGAACTGCGGTCTGTCATAGGTTAGCCGCATGCAAGGCAGACAGACACCTTACCACTTGGGCCACTGCTCCAGCTCTGAATCTCTCTTCTTTCACTCTGCATAATCCTTACCAGATTGTCCTGTTTTTAAAGGTGTAATTTACTTCTTTTGTTGTTGTTATTGCTGAATAGAATTTTATCGAAGCAATAAACTGTTGATTTCTTGACCAATCCCTGGGTACCTGAATACCTTCTAATTTGTGGTTTTAATATATAAAACTGTCACATACCTTTATTTCTTTTTCATTTGTGTCTGAACATATATTTTGTTTTACCTGAGTAACTAGTATGGTGATTACTTTTAACTTCAGATCAAACTTTCAAACTTGCTTCTTGTATCACTTGTATCCCTGTTCTGGAGGAGAGTCCTAGTTGCTTCCCATCCTTACCAGCACTTGTTGTTGTTGTTTATAATTTTGTTCATTTTTATTTTTTAAATAATATCTTTTTTGTTTTGTTTTGTTTTTGTTTTAGGGCCACACCCGGCGGTGCTCAGGGTTACTCCTGGCTGTCTGCTCAGAAATAGCTCCTGGTAGGCACGGGGGACCATATGGGACACCGGGAATCGAACCAACCACCTTTGGTCCTGGATAGGCTGCTTGCAAGGCAAACACCGCTGTGCTATCTCTCCGGGCCCTTAAATAATATCTTTATTTAAGCACCATTATTACAAGATTGCAAACATGTTTGTAGTTGGGTTTCAGTTATAAAAAAGAACACACCCTTCACCAGTGCAACCTTCCCACTACCAATGCCCCTCATCTCCCTCCTTCCCCTCCCCCTGCCTGTATTCTAGACAGGCATTCTACTTCTCTCACTCATTAACATTGTCATGATAGTCGTCAGTGTAGTTATTTCTCTAACTTCACTCACTACTCGTTGTGGTAAGCTTCATATCTTGGGCGGGTTCGTCCAGCCCTCATCTCTATTGTCTCTGTGTATTATTATAAAATGTCTTTTATTTTTCTTAAATCCCATAGATGAGTAAGAATATCCTGTGTCAGAGCCAGCGAGGTGGCTCTAAGGGTAAGGTGTCTGCCTTGCAAGCGCTAGTCAAGGAAGGACCGCGGTTCGATCCCCCGGTGTCCCATATGGTCCCCCCAAGCCAGGGGCAATTTCTGAGCGCATAGCTAGGAGTAACATCAAACGGGTGTGGCCCCAAAAACCAAAAAAAAAAAAAAAAAAGAATATCTTGTGTTTATCTCTCTTTCTCTGACTTATTTCACTCAGCATAAAAGTTTCCATGTCGGGCCGGGCGGTGGCGCTAAAGGTAAGGTGCCTGCCTTGCCTGCGCTAACCTTGGACGGACCGCGGTTCGATCCCCCGGTGTCCCATATGGTCCCCCAAGCCAGGAGCAACTTCTGAGCACATGGCCAGGAGTAACCCCTGAGCATTATCGGGTGTGGCCCAAAAACCAAAAAAAAAAAAAAAAAAAAAAAAGTTTCCATGTCCATCCATGTATAGGAAAATTTCATAACTTCATCTCTTCTGACATCTGCATAATATTTTATTGTGTATATATACCACAGTTTCTTCAGCCACTCATCTGTTGACAGGCATCTGAGTTGTTTCCAGATTCTGGCTATTGTAAATAGTGCTGTAATAAATATAGGTATGCAGAAGACATTTTTGTATTGTGATTTTGTGTTCCTAGGGTATATCCCTAGGAGTGGTATAGCTGGATCATATGGGAGCTCAATTTCCAGTTATTTGAGGAAATTCCATATTATTTTCCATAAAGGCTAGACTAGAAGGCATCCCCATCAGCAGTGAATGAGAGTTCCTTTCTCTTCACATCCCCGCCAGCACTGATAGTTCTTGTTCTTTGTGATATGTGCCAGTCTCTGTGGCGTGAGATGGTACCTCATTGTTGTTTTGATTTGCATCTGTCTGCTGATTAGTGACGTGGAGCATTTTTCATTTGTATTTCTTCTTTGAGAAAGTGTCTGTTCATTTCTTCTTCCCATTTTTTGATGGGGTTAGATTTTTCATTTGTATTTCTTCTTTGAGAAAGTGTCTGTTCATTTCTTCTTCCCATTTTTTGATGGGGTTAGATTTATTTTCTTGTTAGGTTCTGTCAGTACCTTGTATATTTTAGAAATTAACTCCTTATATGATGGGTGTTGTGCGAATAGTTTCTCCCATTCTGTGAGTGGCCTTTGTATCCTAGCCACTATTTCCTTTGAGGAGCAGAGGTTTCTCAGCTTAATATAGTCTCATTTATTTATCTTTGCATCTACCTGTTTGCACAGTGATGTTTCTTCCTTGAAGATGCCTTTAATCTCAATATCATGGAATGTTTTACCTACATGTTCTTCTATATACCTTATGTTTCCAGATCTGATATCAGGGTCTTTAATCCATTTGGATTTGACCTTTGTGCATAGGTCTGAGTTTGCTGTTTTGCATGTGGCTGACCAGTTGTCTCAACATCACTTGTTGAAGAGGTTTTCCTTGCTCCATTTTGCATTTATTGCCCCTATATCAAAGATTAACTAACTGATTGTATGTCTGGGAAACATTTTCTGAATACTCAACTCTATTCCATTGATCTGAGGGTCTGTCTTTATTTGTTTTTATTTTTAAATAAGAAATTTCTTTTAGAGATGCCTAAAGGATGAATCAATGGCATGAGGGCATAAAACTTGCCGCCTTGTACGGACATAGTATAGTGGATAAAGCACTTGCCTTGCATTGGCCAACCTGGGCTTAATCTTCAGCATCCTGTATGGTTCTCTGAACACTGCCAGGACTGACTCCTGAGTGTGGAGCCAGGAGTAACCCCTGAGCATTACTGGATGTAGCCCAAAAAATGAAAGAAGGAAAGATAGAAAGGAAAAAAGAGAGAAGGAAAGAAGAAAGAAAAGGAAGGAACAAGAAATAAGGGAGAAAGACAAAGAAAGAGAAAGAGAGAAAGAAGGAAAGAAGAAAGAAGGAAGGAAGAAAAGGAGGGAGGGGAAAAGAAACCTTTTACCTTCTGAGTATGCGCCAGTGAGTATGATAACTGGCCTTGCCCCCGAGCATGTTCTTTGGTGCACAGCAGACAGGTGTGTGGGAGACAATGCCACTCCCCACAAGTACAGCAACCAGTGTTCATGTGCAGCACCACTCAAGAGTGTGACCCTAGCAAGCACCAAAAGTAATAGTACAAGCAAGGCAGCATAGTGTGGTGTGACCTCTGTCATTGCAACAACTGCAAAAATTTTCTAAAAATTCAAAGTCACATCACTACAAAAACTCAGATTTGGGCTGGATATTTGCTCAATGTTAATTCCCTAAATTCAATTTCTAGAAGCATAAGGAAAAAATATTCTAGAAAAATTCAGATTGGGCCACTTGACTGCTGAAGATTGTGTGTGTGTGTGTGTGTGTGTGTGTGTGTGTGTGTGTGTGTGTGTGTGTGGTGTGTGTGTTTCTAGAGGCCAAATTCTAGAACTAACATATGCCATGATGCAAGCCTTACTACTGGCCTATACCTCTAGTCTTGAAGATCCTCTATTCCTTCTTATTGCTCAAAAATTTAAAGTTCACCTTTAAGATTCTGCAAGTTTATCTACTAAATTCTGGCTCTTGGAGGGAACATGATTTTCTCATGCATCCTTAACATGCCTGGGTACATCCCTCTTCTCTGTCTCAACAGTCACCTGCTTGTTAACTTGTAACTAGATATTGAATATTCATCCTCTTTAATAGACGGATCAAGTGTGTCTGTTTGTGTTTTATCTTTAGGGCCAGATTTGAGCTTGTGTTCAGAAGGTACTTAATAATAGTATCTGGGGAAAGGTATTTTAGTGCCTCAACACTCATAAGTGGAGGGACAAGGATTTGGAGTGGGGCTGGAACCATAGTACAGCAGTAGGGTTCTTGCTGTACATGTGGCCAACCCAATTAGATCCTTGGTAGCCCATCCAAGCATTCCCAGGAGTAAACCCTGAACATCACTGGGTGTGACCTAAAAACCAAACAACAAAAACTCAGAGAGATGTAGTAGTTTGTTCATGTCACTATGTGGGAACCCAGGTTTGAGTCCTAGTCATTGAGAAGCTGTTTCCCTTGTGCAAGACATGCCTGGTACGCCCAGCTGAGATCTGAATATCTCTAAAGCAAACTGGCCCAGTAGCATATTCCACATTTTGGGTCCAAGTTACTATGTTCCTGCTAATGTCCAAATGACCACACACAATGACCCTATTAACTTACATTTGCATTTTCCACAGGGGTAAATGAGGCATGGAGCTGCTAAGAAATTTGTTCAAGTTGGCATTATTCCTATCCACTGCTGGTAGGAATGCTGTCTAGTCCAACCTTTATGGAAAGCGATACGGAGATTCCTCCAAAAACTGGCAATTGAGCTCCCATATGATCCAGCTATACTACTCCTAGGGATATACCTGAGGAACACAAAAATACAGTACAAAAATCCCTACCTTACACCTATATTCATTGCAGCACTATTTACAATAGCCAGACTCTGGAAACAACCAAGATGCCCTTCAACAGATGAATAGCTAAAGAAACTGTGGTACATATACACAATGGAATATTATGCAGCCGTCAGGAGAGATGAAGTCATGAAATTTTCCTATACATGGATGTACATGGAAGCTATTATGCTGAGTGAAATAAGTCAGAGGAAGAGAGATAGACACAGAATAGTCTCACTCATCTATGGGTTTTAAGAAAAATGAAAGACATTCTTGCAATAATTTTCAGAGACAAAAAAGAGGAGGGCTAGAAGTTCCAGCTCACTACATGAAGCTCACCACAAAGAGTGATGAGTGCAGTTAGAGAAATAACTGCGTTGAGAACTATCCTAACAATGTGAATGAATGAGAGAAGTAGAAAGCCTGTCTAGAGCACAGGTAGGGGTGGGGGGGGGTGGGGAGAAGGGACATTTGGGACTTTGGTGATGGGAATGTTGCACTGGTGAAGAGGGGTGTTCTTTACATGACTGAAACCCAACCACAATCATGTTTGTAATCAAGAGGTTTAAATAAAGATATTAATTAAAAATAAAAATATAAACCTGGGGTTTGAACCTAAAGAGTTTCAGGGGTCTCAAACTCAATTTACCTGGGGGCCGCAGGAAGCAAAGTCGGGGTGATTCTTGAGTGCAAAGTCAGTAATAAACCTTGAACATTAGGGGGTGTGACCCAAACAACTAAAAAAACAAAACAAAACAAAAAAAGATTCCTCTAGGGCAGGGCCACAAAATGTTGTACGGAGGGCCACCAACGGCCCGCGGGCCTCGAGTTTGAGATCCCTAGTTTAGATCATCAAATCTTTACCCTTAAACTCAATCCTATGGTTTCCACTGTGCCTCAGTGTGGCTTTATCCTAGGGCTGAATGGCAGGTCTCACTTGAGTCTTTTTGTTATTTGGGGAGTTTTGAGGGGACATACCCAACAATATTCATGGCTTACTCTTTGCTCTGTGCACAAGGATCACTCCTAGCAGTGCCAGGGCACCATATATGGTGTTGTAGATCAAACAGGGGACAATCACCTTACCCATGTACCATCTCTCATTTCCCTCCTGAGTTGTTTTTAGGGCATGGACTGGGGCCATGTCCATCACTGATGTACAACTACCACTCCTGGGGCCAGAGTGGTAGCACAGCGAGTAGGGTGTTTGCCTTTCATGTGGTCAACCAGGTTCAAACCCCAGCATCTCATATGTTCCCCAGGGCCAGCCAGGAGCGATTTCTGAGCACAGAGCCAGGTGTAACCCCTGAGCATTTCTGGGTGTGGCCCCAAAATAAAAAAATACTAAAACAAAACAAAACAAAACAAAACAACAACTACCATTCTACAATCACCACCACACCTATATTCTTTGCCTGGATGGCATTTCTCCAGGTCTCAAGCTAGTGTCAATAGGCTCTAGTGCTGGAGTCCATATGATATTTTTTGTTGACAATTTCTTCTAGACACAACCTGCAATAATGTGCCATCAGAGGTTTATAAATAGCACCCCATTCCTTGGAGTGAATGGCTCTGGAAGACAAAGATATCCTGAAGAAAATTCTGTGGAGTCAAATGGGTGACAATGGCAGTAAACTGGTAGAACAAAGCTTTGTATTGAACAATGGCTCAAAAGAACTCTCTTATATTGGGAGGAAAAACCACTAGAACTTCAATTAAGAGGAGGGAAAAGGATGATTGTCAAGTTCCCTAAGATTGCTACAAGTGACAAAAAGTGGCACTGTGATTTGCACTGTCAGCAAAGATCCTAGGAAATTATAATGTTAAAGATTCTTGAGGATTAGGGCTGGAGAGACAGAGCAGAAAGCAGATAGGGTGCTTGCCTGTATGTGGCCAACCCAGATTTGATTTCATGTATCCCATATGGTCTCCTGAGTACCATCAGGAGTATCTTTGAGTGCAGAGCCAGGAGGAACCTCTGAGCAAAACAAACAAAAAAGATTCTTCAGAATCTCTGAGCCAGCCTTTTGGGTCCTATAAGAAATTGGACCCAGCAAGGGGCAGGTACTATTCAAGGCCACCCAGTAAATCAGTTGTCTTGGCAACCCATGCAGAGAATTAGCTCAGTCTGGGAGATGAGATGCAAAGAGTGTGTGAGCAAAGAGAGACATGCAGAAAAATCGCTCAGAGGTGAATGATTGAAGAGACCTGGGTTGGGTTTTGCTTTGCTTTCATTTGGTTTTGATTTGGAGCATTCCTGGTCTTAACTCCTGGCTCAGTGCTCAGCTATCATCTGGCAGGTTCATGGGATGATATGTAGTGTTGGGAACCAATCCATAGCTGGCCACATACAAGTCAATTGCCTTATCTTTTTTCCTATCTCTCTGGCTAAAGATACCAGCTTTGTTTTAATCTTTCCAAATGGCATGACCATCAGAAGGGCTGTATTAAATGCACATTTCTCTCTTTCTTTTTTCTTTTTGGGCCAACCTAGTCATGCTCAAAGCTTACTTCTGGTACTATGCTCAGGGATCACTCCTGGAGGGCTTGGGGGACCAGATGGAATGCCAGGGATCAAACCTGTATCAGTTATGTGTATGTCAAGTACCCAAACTTCTGTACTATCACTATTGTACAACCTCAATCATGCACATTTTATCAGGTATCTCCCAGTAGAAAGGCTTTTCCTGGATCCCAGATGGATTGGAACTGGATCGAGTTCAAGTTCATTCAGAGGAGAATAGTGTAGTGAAGATCATGGGCAGTGATGTCAGAGGCCGAGAAATCTTCCACACCCTCAGTTTGCTGGCTGACCAGTCTGATGGTAGCTACTAATCTCACATGTCTGAGACAGTCAGGGGAGCTGATAGAAATAGCAGGTATAGCAGATGCTGGATTCAGAATCCACTGACACTGAATTAGTATCATTTTCATTACTATTGGTTATTCTATCTGTGTATTTGGGGCCTCCCTGACTTGGTCCCAACCTAACTGCAAGCATCATTTTCCCTGCTTCCCTTTCACACGTGAAAAGGATTTGCCATGCCTACGGCCACTCCAGTGCTAGGCTCTATTCTCTGTGCCCAGAAACCCTGCCAAGCTTTGGAAATTCCTTCTTCCTCTTGATCTCTAAGATTCCTTTCCTGGAAGATACTTCCTTGCTCCTACCTTCTGTGAAAAAAAATTACTGAAGAGATAAAGAAAATGAGCTTGAGGAGTCAGAGAGATAGTACAGTAAGGCACTTGTCTTGCATATGGCTGACCTGGGTCAATTTCTAGTACCCCATAGCTTCCCAGAAGTGATCTCTGAGCACAGAGCCATGAGTCACCTCTGAAAATTGTCAGGTGTAAGGTAAGACTTTTGCCTTGTATGCAACCACCAGAGGTCTCTCCTGAGCACAAAGCCAGGACTAACCCCTGAGAACCCAGAAGGTGTGAACCAACTTACCACATCACCAGACTGCTACTACCTCCTCCTCCTCCTCCCCCTCCTCCAAAAAAGAAAAGGAGACAAACAAGAGAAATTAAAAAAAAAAAAGTTTAGGGCCGGGAGAGATAGCACGGTGTTTGTCTTGCAAGCAGCCGATCCAGAACCAAAGGTGGTTGGTTCGAATCCTGGTGTCCCATATGGTCCCCAGTGCCTGCCAGGAGCTATTTCTGAGCAGACAGCCAGAAGTAACCCCTAAGCACCGCCGGGTGTGGCCCAAAAACCAAAAAAAAAAAAAAAAAAAAAAAGGTTTAGTCTAAACCATACTACAGTCAGTAGGGCGTTTTTGCGTTATACGCATCTGACCCAGTTCTCTGCTCAGCATCCCATATGGACCCCAAGTACCCCTAAGAATAATTTCTTAGTATAGAGCCAGGAGTAACCCCTGAACATCACTGAGTGTGACCAAAAACCAGAAAAGTGAATGAAAAAAAGTTATAGCTTGAAGTTTTCAGTAGCCTAAGTCAAATTTGATTCAACTCCTGGCTGCTGTACTGGAAATGTGCCTCCCCAAACTCCAGTTTCCTTATGTGTAATGACCTTGGAGTTCATGTGAGATGATCTCTCAGGGCTCTGGTGCATAGTAATTACTGCACTGTAGTACTTACTGGCTATCATTAAGTAGCAGGGCTCTTAATACCTGATATACTTGGTTGCTTCTTCAGCCCTTAGGCTACTGTCTCATTTTTAGGCTGGATCTCTGGAGCTATTAAATATCAGGCAAACTTCTGCCTCTGTCTATCTGTCATTTATTTTTGCTCCACCCTAGCCACTCTCCTCTCAACTATCCCACTATCATCCACTGCTGTCTTTCCAGCCACCATCCATCCATTCATCTACTTGACAACCATCTTGCATCTGTCAGTTCCCTGTCTTACCATTCATCTTCTTTTTGCAGTCCACCCTCCACACCCTTTCTACCCATTCATCCTTCTGTCCTCTCCACCACCATTGAATCTGCATCTATTATACCTCCCAATCTATGCTCCTGTAGAGAGGACTCAGTGAAGGCAGAAGGATGTTAGAGAAAAGATGATAGAGAAGGCTTCGTCTTCAGATACCTAAATTCTAGACTGGGCCAATGCCAAGACTTCTAAGGTACTTCACGGTGAGGATTTTACAAGACTTTTCAAATCACAATGTCTGTAACAAATGTGCTCACGCTGAATATTGAACTCTTCTGTGTCTGTTTATCCCATATCTCCATGGGCTTTGTTCTTTGCTGATGCTGCTGATGTCTCGGCAGAGATGGACGAGTTCCTCTCCTTATCCTGCAGCGCTCACACTAGTGCCTGTGCTGTGTGTCTGTCTTTGGGCAATGGATGGAAGCTCCCTTCAACTATCATTAATAAGGGACTCAGTTCAGATGTGAATCAATATTTCACTTGCTCTGCAATCCCTCACCCCCATCAACCTCTTGGGTAAGATATTTGTGTGCAGGACATTCAAGATAAAACATTCAGGAGAGCAGGGTGCTGGTCTGGGTACGAACCCTGGCATCACATATGATCCCTTGATCTCATTAGAAATGAGCACAGAACTAGGAATAAGCCCTGTGCACAGTTCTTCTGCACCCTAGTCCCCCTTCCCTCCCCAAAAAGAAATATTAGTTCTCTGTATCTGCTGTCATGCCTCTGTTGGCAGGTCTCCATGATGACTACTTGACTACTTTTGTCACCATTAGATGGTCTGCAATAGCAATTATACTGGCTAATGCTTATTGAGCACTTATTATAGGCCATGCTCTGTCATTATATTCATGATTTCATTTGCACTTGACCACAAGGCCATGGAGTAGGTATGTTTTGATATCCGTTTTACAGATGATAATCTAGAGATTTAAAGAAACAAGATCAGGGCCTGGAGAGATAGCACAGCGGTGTTTGCCTTGCAAGCAGCCGATCCAGGACCAAAGGTGGTTGGTTCGAATCCCGGTGTCCCATAGGGTCCCCCGTGCCTGCCAGGAGCTATTTCTGAGCACACAGCCAGGAGTAACCCCTGAGCACCGCCGGGTGTGGCTCAAAAACAAAAACAGAAACAAAAAAAAAAGAAAAGAAAAAAAGAAACAAGATCATTGGCCCAAGATCACAAAGGTGTGAATTACAGAGCCCAGAGTGAATGCAAGCAGGCTGCTGGCCTGCCGCAGTCCTCTCTGTAGTCAGGCACTGCCTCCCTTTTGCCATCCTCAGAGGGATGAATACAACTAAATCTGTCCCATTTGCGTCAAAGGATAGTGTGAGCACAATAAAAGAAATAGCTGGAGAGTGTTTAAAAGTAAAAGAAAAAAATGGGGGGGAGTTAGAGTTCAAAGGAAAAATGTTGTCATTAAGCCTTAGGGATTTCTAGAAGTTATTTAATAGTGCCAGTTCCTTACATTATCATCTGGTACCATCTCCCTTCTATTAATGTCTCCCAAAGGGTTGGTGTTGACGAGAAACTAGTGGTAATTGGGAGAAAATTGCTCCTTACAGGTCTTTTAGAGAGAACCTTAACTCTCCTCCTTGCAGATAAAGCAGGTTTCTGAGCAGCTCAATTTTGGATGCCTAATTTGAAGAAATGACAGAGAAGTGAAAAGTATCCTTGTCTTGGGAGTTTGGGACCCCAGGAAGCTGGGTCTTTGTGTGGTCTGTCTTCCCGTCTAGACTCAAGAATTACTTGTAACCAAGGCTGAGCTTTATCCACTTCTGTATTTCTGGGTCATTGTAGGTATTTCAGATTGTGCTGACAAAGCTTTCCAAGGGAGGACCCTCTCTGAGAAGATAGGTACCTTGAAAATTACCAAGTGTGCTACAGGAGGTATAGAGGGGAGGTCCTTACCTGCATGAGGCCAACCTGGTGGGTTCAGTCTAGCATCCTTTATGGTTCTTCGAGCCAGCCAGGAGTGATCCTTGAACATCACTGAAACACACCAAACACACTGAACACACCAAATGAAACAAGACACAAAGAAAGAACAAAATAGCCAGGCAGGAGCTACAGAGTTAACCATCTTCTACCACACTGAATAGGTTTTCTCTGGGATCATCCAAAGGAGGTGGGGCCAAGGGCTCTGCACTGCAGATGCCCAACTGGTCAGGCATCAAAATCCAATACCCAAAGCTGGACTTTTCTCTGCTCCAACCCATAGAAGGTGAAGCAAACTGTGACCACCTTATCTGACACTGACAAGAAAATAGCAGAGCTCATTAGCTGGATGACGACTTTTCTACCAAAGCCAAAGCAACTCAAGACAATAGAATTATGCATCCGTTATAGAGAAGGAGGCAGAGGATAATGACAGCTAACATTTACTATGTCAGGAACTATGATACACACTTTGCAGGCATTATCTCATTTAATTCAACAGCCCTAGAGGTAGGTTCTATTATTACCACCTTTGACAGGGAGGCAATGGCACTTGAAGAAGTTGAGTCACTTTCCCTAACGGGTCATGTCGACCAGACTCCAGAGGGCAACTTCTTTACCCTGCAGCTTTGGATTTGGAAAATTTCAAATCTACAGAAAAACATGCAAACCTAAGCAAATGCAGGGCCAGGAGGTGGCTCTGTGACTAACGGGCCTGCTTTGCAAGCATGAGGCCGGATGCCACTGGCAGTTCTGTGGACTGGGGTCCTTAGTGTTGCAGTGTGTGAGAATCACAACACACAGTGAGACCCCTGTGAGCACTGCAAATAAAGATGTGTGAGGACGGCAGCCAAGAGTATGACATGCTGAGCAAGGACTGCAATGACTTTGTGAGCACTGCCAGAATGTGGTGAGTATCACAAGTGTCGAGGAAGGGTTTGGAAGTATGGTACAGCAGGTAGGTGCTTATCTTGCTTGTGCCTAACTTGGGCTTGATGCTCAACACCCCATACGGTCCCCTGAGACCCTGCAGGACAGACCCCTAAGCACAGACCCAGAAGTAAACCTTGAGCACTGCCAAATGTACCTCTCCCTCACAAAAAAAAAGTGGAAGGAGAACCCTGGCAAGCACCACAGCCACGTGTGAAAGTGCCAAAGCTGTGTGTGTGTGTGTGTGTGTGTGTGTGTGTGTGTGTGTGACCCCATCATTGCAATAAGAGCAACAAAGGAGGGAAGGGAAAGTGCTGCTCAGAGGAACAATCCAGGGCTAGGGACTTGACTCAGAGGACTAGAATTTGTGCTTTGTATACAGGAGTCCTGGTTCCAGCCCTGACACCACATGGGTCCCCTGAGCACCACTGGGCGTGACCCCAGCTCCTAAATAACAGTACAGTATACTAGTTTCATTGATATATTGCAGTGTGATATTTTTCATTTTCAGGAAATTCAACATTAACCTATGAATAAATACACTCTATATTAGAAATTCAATTTTACTTTTTATATTTAAATATCCTTTTGCTTGCTAGTTTCTTTTCCATCTAGGATCAAATTACATGTGATGATCATATCTTTCCGTTTTCTTCAAGCTCGCTTTTATTTCTTTTCTCCTACTGTCGGCAGTTGTGAGGAATGTGCATTGTTTGTTTTTTGGTTAGATTTAGGAAGATATTGTGTGTGTGTGTGTGTGTGTGTGTGTGTGTGTGTGCATGTGTGTGTATGTTTCCAGGGATAGAACCAGAGCTTGATATCTACCAGCCAGGTGCTCTACTCTGATCCACACCCTGGCTTAGGCTGGCATTTTTTTTTAATCAAATTATTTTTTTTTTCTTTTTTGGGCCGCACCCGGTGGCACTCAGGGGCTACTCTTGGCTATAAGCTCAGAAATCACTCCTGGCTTGGGGGACTATATAGGATGCTAGAGGATCTAACCATGGTCGGTCCTAAGCTAGTGCATGCAAGGCAAATGCCCTACCACTTGCGCCACCACTCTAGCCCCTTTTCTTTTTTGATTTTTTCTTTTATTTATTTTTTGGCTTTTGGGCCACACTGAGCACTGAGGGGACAGTCCTGGCTCTGCACTCAGAAATCACTCCTGGCAAGTTTGGGGGACCATATGGAGTTGTGGGGATCAAACCTGGGTCAACCATATGCAAGGCAAATGGCCTATCTGCTGTGCTATGACTCTGGCTCCAGGCTGGACATTTCTGATGGAACTGGGGAGTAAGGCTGCCTCTTGAGCAGAATCCTATAAAGCGTGTGGTGCTGTGAGCAGATCAGTGCTCAGGCCTTTGCTCTGGAAGCAAGAAGTCTCACCACTGACCAAACGTTAAAAGCTGACTTTATTTCTTTGAATCAGAGTTTTAACACAAGTAGTTTGAGTAGGAGCAGTGCAGAATGAAGAACTGCTTCAGCTCCAAGCCCCTCCTAGCACCATGTCCAGTAGTGATATTGAATTCCCCCCTCACTCCCCAGTGACATCGCTTGCTGTCTGGTTCTATGGATTAAGTTCAAGGACACAAAACTGTTGGAGTAACTGGGTCCTGCCCTACTCAGTATAGCAGGGGTCTCAAACTCGTGGCCCTCCGTACAACATTGTGTGGCCTGCGGCCGGCCTTCAAATATCGCAGTATTCACGATTATTCGCTTACCAAATAATTGCAATAAAAATCGCATTAGTAAGAAAAAATTGCATTAAACATTCGCATACCCCGAGCAGTTCTGTTTGGGGTATGCAAATGTTTAATACGATTTTTTGCGATTTTTTTTTTTTTACTAATGCGATTTTTTATTGTGAATATTCAGTAAGCGAAATCCCTTATGCGGCCCTGCCTCACCCTGATTTTGCCTCCTGCGGCCCCCAGGTAAATTGAGTTTGAGACCCCTGCATAGGTTTTCCACCCCAGAGTGTGATCTGGTGTTGGATTACTGGGTTTCACTTTACTCCTATTAGTTCTCCACCCTAGGGTGTGGTCTAGTTCTTGGTAATAAAAAGCCTGGGACTCAGGAAAGCTCACTTCTGGTTTTATGGTTTTCCTCCGTGGAGTTAACTGTCTCTTAGGAGTGGAAGGCTTATGTGTAAAATAAAGTTCCTGGCTCGAGTGTTGGAATTCCTGAACCTGTTCTTGCCCCCTTCCACTACGGATTATTTTCTGTGTTGACATTTGTTTCTAGACCCAAGTCTCTCCAAGGTCCTGGTTTTGGAGCCTAAGGTTTTCCATCACACAAAATTGCTGAGTTTGTGAAGCCTCCAGTAATTTAGACTGTTATTTTCCTCTGCCTGAGGCTAAAGCAGTTAAGAGCAGGATGGCAAGCAGTGGCTAAGTGGTTCTCTGTACAGGATAAGGACTGTCCTAGTCTATTAGCAACACAAATAATACAATCAACTGATAACAACACTAACAGTATCAATGAGGGGAAGATTCGGCCTAAGTTCTTGGGCACTGATAGAACTTACAGTGAGTCTGCCAGAAAAGCCAGTCCTTGGACTCCCACCATTTTTTAGCGCTTACAGTTTTATTCCTGCTTATCAGAATTTCCCTGCACAAGGGACCCACTTCCTTTATAAATAAGTCACCCATGGGTAATACCTGGAGACAGCATGTTAATCTGTTCTTTATACATATACACCTGATGTACCCATACATATATACTAGGAAGGACTGTGTGACTGATCCCAACCTTCTTCACTTTGGGGGCTAGGTAGGGGCACACTCAGCAGTGCTTGGGGGCTTCTCTCAGCACTATGTTCCCTCCCGGCAGTACTCAAACTATGTGGTGCTGGGTATCGAACCTCAACGTCTGCATGCAAAGCAAGCACTCCAGCCCTTGTAGCAAACTCTCTGTCCTGCTTTCCCTCTTTCTAAGGTATTGCTTGTAACCTCATGCACAGGAGCAGGTAGGCTAGGAAAGGATGAATCTTGCTGGGTCCATATTTGAGAGCAACCCCCAATGAGAATCTGTGGGCCTTTTCTCTGAGGCTACTCAGTTCTTCAAGTGTGGATGCCTCTTACTTTCTATCTATAGGAGCAAAAGCCTGGCTGTCTGAGTAGAGAAGAGAATGAGGCCCAGCTTCATCTTAGCCTTTTAGCCTCTCCTGGTTTCCACATGGATGTCCCCAAAATGTAGGTTTCTTCAGCTCTCCACATTTTTGTTTTGTTTGTTTTTGCTTTTTTGGGGGGCACCCTGGGGATACTCAGAGGTTATAAGTGGCCCTGCACTCAGGTATTACTCCTGGTGGAACTCAGGGGACCATGCGAGATGCCAAAGATTGAACCCAGTTTGGCTTCATATAAGACTGGCACCCTCCCATTATACTATCGTTCCAACCTTCTACACACTATTTGATAGATGTCATTTCCTGCCCCATCTCCACTATATTTTTACATGCACAGGACACCTCCAATGCCTGAGTCTTTGGGGAACCATAGAACAAATAAGGAGATCTTTCTGTTGTCCACCTCACACACCCCTTATGCAGGGGCTCCAATGTTCTTAGGTTTGAGGCTCCATTACCTCTGGTTCATTTGCTACATAGCACATACTTCTGGCTCTGCACTCAGGAATCACTCCTGGTGGTGCTTATGGAGACCATATCTGGTGCTGGGGATTGAATCTATGTTGCCTGCAACCAAGACAGGTAGTTTAGCTCCTGTATAACTGGCCTCATAGTTTTTCTGTTTTCCTGCTGCATTTTCTCCTTTTCATTTGATGGGTTGCCTGCCTTTTATCTCTCTACTCAATTGTAGTAAGAGTTTGGAAGGGGGCAGAATAAGCCCAAGTGCTTCATTGTTTATGCTTAATTCCAATTTTTTTTGGTGGGGGTTGGGTTTTGGGTCACACCTGGCAGCATTCAGGGGTTACTCCTTGATCTATGCTCAGAAATGGCTCCTGGCAGGCTCAGGGGACCATCTGGGATGATGCCAGGATTAGAACCACTATTCTTCTGCATGCAAGGCAAATGCCCTACCTCCATGCTATCTCTTTGGCCCCCCAATTATTTTTTTAATATAATATCTTTGTTAATCCCCAATCTTTTTTTTTTTTTTTTTGGTTTTTGGGTCACACCTGGCAGTGCTCAGGGGTTCCTCCTGGCTGTCTGCTCAGAAATAGCTCCTGGCAGGCACAGGGGACCATATGGGACACCGGGATTCGAACCAACCACCTTTGGTCCTGGATCGGCTGCTTGCAAGGCAAACGCCGCTGTGCTATCTCTCCGGGCCCGTTAATCCCCAATCTTACCTTTTAAAGTTTCATGTGATTTCAAGTCTGTTGTTATAGTAGTTGGGGGTCGCACTGGTGTGGGGAGATCTAACCAGGCAGGGCAAGGACTAGCCCCCTTACCTCTGGGCCTTGCAAAGTGAAACTCACAGCTTTGTGCCTGCTAGCAAGATTTATACCACTCAATCCCATCCCCAATTTCTAAGTGATTTTCTAACTGAATTGGGGGGGAGAAACATATGATTTCAAAATTTTAAATGAGCCCCTCATTGGTAAAACACACTCAAATGGAATCTTTGAATCTCTTTTACATCTTTGTTTTTATGACAGCCTCCCCGCTCTTCATCGGCACATTTTCCCACCTGCAAAATGGGGCTGTCAGGAAGTGTGAGTGATGGAAAGGGCTGAAAATTAATGCACGCAGCAAACAGAGAAGGTTTCTGAAATCCTAACCAGTAATAAGCATAATTGCCTTTGAGAACTCTACTGGAAAGAAGCCCCTGCCCCCAAGAACAGGCACACGGGGTGGCAGTGGAGGCGTGTGTTCAGCTTTGCTCACAAATGCCTGAAGGAGAAAAGGAGTCAGCTGTCAACTGTAGAGCAGACTGATCTCCACTCATGTGGGGGTGACCACTGGGGTGCTGAGTGGAGAGGGACACAACTCCTGTATTGCCTCTTGACTGGAGCATGTGCCCTTGGCCCAGCACTTTAGGTCTTGGGCTTCATCCCCCTCCCTCCCTCCCTCCCTCCCTCCCTCCCTCCCTCCCTCCCTCCCTCCCTCCCTCCCTCCCTCCCTCCCTTCCTTCCTTCCTTCCTTCCTTCCTTCCTTCCTTCCTTCCTTCCTTCCTCCCTCCCTCCCTTCCTCTGGGCAGGGGGTGGAGTTGTCTTGTTGCTTAGTGTCTTTTGTTTTGTTTTGTTTTGGTTTTTGGGCCACACTGGTGATGCTCAGGGGTTACTCCTAGCTATATGCTCAAAAATCGCTCCTGGCTTGAGAAACCATATGGGATGCCAGGGATTGAACCAGGTCCAGCCTGGATCTGCTGCGTGCAAGGCAAATGCTCTACCACTGCACTATCTCTCCAGCCCCTAGTATCTTCTTTTTGAGTGAATATTGTGGCAACTTCAAATACACCCAGAACTTCATTTATTTAATTTTTTATGTATGTATGTATGTATGTATGTATGTATGTATGTATTTCTTGGTATTTGGTCCACACCTGATGGTGCTCAGGGGTTACTCTTAGCTCTGCACTCAGAAATCACTCCTGGCAGGCTCAGAGACCATATGGGATGCCCGGGATTGCACCCGTTCCGTCCCGGGTCAGATGCACGCAAGGCAAATGCCTGACTGCTGTGCTATCACTCTGGCCCCACCCAAAACTTCTTTGGTATGTTTGCTAGTCAAGGAGGAGAACTATGCCTTCTACCCCTGAAGAGTGATGGAAGGGGTGGTATGTGACTCTGATGTTTTCAGCAATTTAAAACTACCAGTGCTGGGGCAGAGTAATAGTACAGTAGGTAGAGCATTTATCTTGCACACAGCTGATCCAGGGTTTAATCCCTGACATCTCATATAGTCCCCCAAACCCCAATAGGAGTTATCCCTGAGTGCAAAGCCAGGAGTAACCCCTAAGCATCATCAGCCCCAAAACCAAATCAAATCAAAACAAAACAAAACAAAATATTTACCAGTGCCTGAGTTGTGTCCTGGCAGAATGTGTTTCTGTTGGGCTGGGATAGAACCTGGAACGTGTCTCAAGAGAGCCTTGACTTTGTAGAAAAGAAATTGTCTGGGCACCAGAGCAGAAGTATGGCATTTACCTTACACACAGCTGACCTGGGTTCAATTCCCAGCATAGTCCCCTGACCTTATCAAGAGTGATCCTTGAGAGGGGCCAGAGCAGTGGCGCTAGAGGCAAGGCATCTGCCTTGCAAGCTCTAGCCTAAGACAGACCTCATTTCGATCCCCCGGTGTCCCATATGGTCCCCAAGCCAGAAGCGATTTCTGAGTGCATAGCCAGGAGTAACCCCTGAGTGTCACCAGGCGTGGCCCAAAACCAAAACCAAACAAACAAAAAGATCAAAGAGTGATCCTTAAGAGCAGAACTGGGAGTAAGACCTGAACAATGAAAGGTGTGCCACAACCCTACACACACACACACACACACACACACACACACAAAGGAAAAAGAAAGAAAAGAAAGCAAATAGCCTGGGCCTGGAGACAGCTCAAAGGACTGAACACAAGTTTGTATGCAAGTTGCCCTAGGTTCTGTCTCAAGCACCTCATATTCTCCTGAATACCACCAGGAACAACTTGCAAGCATTGACCTGGAAATGGCCACTGAAGTGTGCCCTCCCCACTCACCAAAATAATAAGGCCATCTTGGGGGCCAGAGTGATAGCAGAGTGGCTGTCTTGCACGAAGCTGGCATTCATATGGTCCCAAAACAAGAAGCAAAACAAATCAAAACAAAACAAAAAGGTCATCATCTTGATTATGGTAGGTGAAATATTCATGGAACACTGTTGGGGATCATTGCGGAGGGGACAAGAGGTGATTTTTTTTTTTTTTTTGGTTTTTGGGTCACATCTAGTGGCGCTCAGGGGTTACTCCTGACTCTGCACTCAGAAATCACTCCTGAAAGGCTTGGGAACCATAAGGGATGCCAGGATTCAAACCATCATCTGTCCTTGATCGGCTGTGTGCAAGGCAAACGCACTACCGCTATGCTATCTCTCTGGCCCCAAGGTGATCTTTGTGTAGATCTTTTTTTTTTGGGGGGGGGGAGAGGGGTTCAGACCCGGATATGTTCAGGGTTTACTTCTGGTTCTGTGCTCAGAAATCGCTCCTGGCAGGCTTGGGGGACCATATAGGATGCTAGGATTCAAACCAGGGTCCGTCCTGTTTTGGCCGGGTGGAAGGCAAATGCCTTGCCTCTGTGTTTTTGCTCCAACCCCAAGAGGTAATCTTTTTATTGTGGAGACTGAGTCAAGAGACTTCTCTCTTCTAGGGCTGCAGAGGTTGGATGGGCTTGGATGCTGCTGATGTGTTGGTGTTCCCTGTCCTCTCTACTTCAGTGCTATTGGGTCAGGCTGTCCTGGCCCCTGCCAGCCGTTTAAGACATCTGTCACCCCTGCATGTCTCCAAAGCTTTCTGGGCATGCTGAGGGGGCTGCATATGGGGTTGTATGGTGCATAATTTTCAGAGATAGTGTCCATTGGGGAAGGGGGCCAGGCAACACACCACAGAGGTCACTGTGTGGCAAGACCGGAACCCTGTTTTCTAAAATGGGTGAGAGGCTTCAGGTTCTTTGAGGGCATCAGAAGGATGTGAAGTTAGCTGGTAGAGAGCCAGCCAGGGACCAATGGTGGCTGCACATAGCCCATTTTGACTCTATGACATGAGGAAGCAAAAGGGACAGAGAGGGCTGTGGCTGGAAGTCAGGTAAACTGGACAGTAGTGTTTGGATTGTGTCCAAAGGCAATGAGTTGTACATGGTAGTTCCTGGCAGAGACAGTGTCTTAATGAGATTTGCATTACAAAAAGATCCTGATTCTATCTCTAGCACCACAGGGTTTTCCAAATACCACTGGGAACAGCCCCTAAGCACTGAAAAAGGAGTGATCATTGAGCATCACTAGCTGTGCTCTCTCCAAGTTAATTAATGACCAAAAAAGCAATTTTCCTCTGTTATCAAGGTCTATGGGCCAGGGGATAATCAGAATGAAGAAAGGGCTCAAAGAAATTCTGGGGTGGATTGGTGCTGTTTTTTAGATTTGGGTTTCTTTTTCAAGTTCCCACCCTGAGATTGGCATCCACCAATGAGTTGGACTCTGACGTGGGGCAAATCTCTTCATACGACACTTTTTGCACCTGGAGTTAGATCCAACTTCCGTCCCAAAGTACTGCCACTTGCAAGCAAGGATTTGGGTGTAGAGTTTTACCTGAGTGTGCAGCAGCATCTGTATCTATGATATGGGGGTGACATTCTAGGAGACTGAAAGTTATATACAGTGTGACAGGAATAGAAAACTAGTGGGGACCATGCTGGACAGAGTGAGGGGTTCCTGGCTTACTTGGTATGATACCTGGTTTACCAGCAATCTCATCTCAGGTAAATTACCTGCTAACTCTTCATAGACAGGCTACAGTAGTTCCAACATCTAGGATGATGCCAATTAATGTTAGTAAAATGCTTTGAACAGTTGATTACAGACATGTTTTTTAAAAGATGTAGCTAATGGATGTGAAAAGGGAAGTGGAGGGGACCTACCTTGTCCAAAGCCATATAGAGTAAATGACCACAAGACCAGAATCGAGCTTTAAGCCTTGCCCTTTGCAATGATGTCAAGTGTTCATCTGTTGACCACTGTTATGAATCATTTCCCAACCATGGAAGAAGAACAAGGATCACAATCATCAACACTACAGTCATATTTCTTTCCTACATGAAACACCTGTCATGTAAAAGTAATTAATGACCAAAGAAGCAATTTCACTCTGTCATCCAGGCTGGTCCAGGAGATCATCAGAGTGAAGAAAGAGGTATCAAAGGGTGTGAAAGAAATTCTGGAGTGGATTCATGCTTCTTTAGGTCTGGGTTTCTTTTTTAAGTTTCTACCTTGAGGCTGGCATCCACCAATGAGCAGGAGTTCGATGTTTGGCAAACCACTTAGCCTCTTTGTAGCATACTTTTTTGCATCTGGAAAGTCGGGGAGAAATAATGGTATCTCTTCTCCCAGGGCCATGCAGGTTAAGTGAGTTAATACATAGAAGTGCTCTTTATACCTGGCACACACTGACTGATGGAAAAATATTGGCTCCTGTGATGATAATTCTTAAGTGTTTACTTTCAGCTGTGCTGTACATTCTTCTTATTCATCTCACAAATATCCCCGGAAGGTATTGTATATAACATTATATACATGCATATGAATAAATATATACGATGCTGGATACGCTTTATATATTTAAGGTACAAATGTGGGCGCAGGGACTTTAAATAACTTGCTAAGGTCATACAGCTTTATACATGGGGGGAGCTTGGATTTGAATATCCATCTATTTGATTTCAGACTCAATCTTTATCCACCCACTCTCCTTACTCCTGTCAGTCAACAGCACCCCCCAATTTTGAATAACATGGGGTGAAAAGCTTGTCTTATTAATGTTCATGCTTTCCTACTCCCACTGCCAAGGGCTTGTCCCAGAGTAGGCATCAGGAAATGTTTGCTGAATGAATCCCTGATCTTACCTCCCACTCGTGGCACTCTCTGTCCTTCAAGGACCACCTTCTTTCTGTCCTTCACCACTTTTATTGAACACAAAGATCTAATGGTGGGGAAAGAAAGTCCTTCTCCCCCAGGAGACAATTAATCAAAACACTGCAGTTACGCACATATCTCTGTTTAAATACATATATTTATATCTATATAAATAGGACCACTCATGACGGTTGCTGGCTCAGTGATGTGGTTGCATGGGAGACTGACAGCGTGATTCATGGCTCAGGTCAAATTTAACTCCATCCTGTTCGTGCAAGACTGATTTACTTCCAAAGCTCTTCTGCTGTTTAATTGCATAGACTTACCTTCTCCCAGGGGATAAGATAGTTCCACACCAGCCCACAGTGTCTTGCTGCTGCTCCCCATGGTAGATCTACAGCCTCTTGGGTTACTTGCCTAGTGGTGTGAGTCTAGGTGAGACTCAATCAGGCAGTCTTTGTCAGGAGATGAATGAGGAATGACCAAAACTGCAGTTGCAGGCAGCTTGCCAGGAAACTAGGGGATGTGATAAGAGGAACCCCCTGGGATAGTATTTAAAATTTTTTTCATCCATCCATTTTGATACATACACTCACAAATCTATCCACACATTTTTTTCATCGACCCAACCCATGCATCCTACCATCTATCCTTCCACACATATATTCATTCAGAAATCCACCTATTCATTTACCCATCCATCGCTCCCATCCTCCCCTCTATTAATTTATATTGTTAATCTATTCACTTGTAGCATTATTCCATCTACTGTTCATCCATTCATCTATCTTTTCTTCTATAAATTCATCCATCTCTCCCATCAACTCTTCTATCCAACCATACCATCTATCTGTTCATCATTAGCAATAGTCCATCCATCAATTTATTAATTGTATCTTTATACTTTTATACCCACCCAGTCATGATCTTCATTTATCTAATCCTTCAGCTAGGTCTCCCATACTGTATTTACTGTTGGAAATAAAGTAACTAATCAAATATTCTCTCTTGGGGCCGGCGAGATAGCCTGGAGGTAAGGCATTTGCCTTCCATGCAGAAGGACAATGGTTCGAATCCTGGCATCCCAAACGGTTTCCTGAGCCTGCCAGGGGAGATTTCTGAGCATAGAGCTAGGAGTAACCCCTGAGCACTGCCAGGTGTGACCCCCCCAAGAAAAACAAAAAAAAATATTCTCTCTTTCTGGAACATACAGTCCAGCATGAATTTCTGACAATACACAGAGCTACCTATTTATTCTTTCTGTGTAGATTCTTTAACTTTCTCCAAAGGTTCAAGAAGTGATGAAAACTTGACCCAATTCTGGGAGCCTTAATAATCACTGCAGCCTTGTTAATTCTGGTTTTCTTTCTGTAATATCCATAGAATATCTACTGTATACTAGGTACTTTTCTTGACACTCATGATATTCCAATGACCAATACAGACTAAATTTATTGAGTTGTTATAATTAAATTAGAGGTTCTAAGTGATAGCACAGCAGGTAGGGCATTTGCTTTGCATAGGGTCAACTCAGGTTCAATCCCCAGGAGCCCTTGTGGTCCCCTGAGTCTGCCATTCTATATGGTCTCCCAAGCAGCTACAGGAGTAATTTCTGAATGCAGAGCAGGGAGTAACCCCTGAGTGCCACCAGATATGGCCTACCCACCTTCCAAGAATTAAATTAGAAACTTTGGATTCAACAATACTGAAATCATGAGACACAAACTTTAACAACCAAACTTAAAAAGGTGCATGTCAGGATGGCAGGCTGAGAAGGGAAGTTATGGGAAAGAACCTGGGGCCATGGGTGGAAGAAAGTTGACACTGATGGTGGGACTGGTGCTAAACATTGTACGTCTTAAACTCTACTGTGAATAACTTTGTCAATTATGTTTTAGAAAAGAGGCTGGATTGTTGTTGGCATGTGATAGAACTAACAACACTAATGATATTCAGTGGCCTCTGAATTTCATGTGAGATGAATAAAACCTTCTTTGAATGAGCCACCTTTAGTTGGGCTATTGTTCCTTAAAGCTGAGTAGATTCCTAAATGGTTCACCTATTTTACCGAAGCAGCCAGGTTTTAGCCTTATCATCCAGCCTCTGCACAGCAGCCACAGGTCTCTATTAAAATATACAAACCTCACCACTCTATGCTGAAAGTTTTCAAAGATTTCCCATCTCCCATTTATATTGAATTTTTTATATCTCTTATAACACACTCATTCACAATCTTCACAGTGCTTGAAGCATCTTCTCTTTATAATATCTAAAAAGAAATTTTGTTCTTACTTAGACTGAGATAACTCAGACCTTTTTTCTATTCTCACTAGGGATCCCTGAGACAGTGGGGTTATCAGGAGCATCGCTGTGTGGGCAGCCTGGAGATATGAACTTCAGTCTCATGCCTGCAGGAAGGTGCTTTAAGCCACTGAGCCATCTACAGGGCCCCAGTTTTTTTTCTTAGAAGTTATTCTTTTCTGTTCTCAGTTCTTGTGAGGAGCTTAATCCAATCAAAACACTCCACCCTGTTAGCCTGAGACCTTGGTTGGGGGTGGACACATGAACATGGGGTATTTGCTTGAAATTCTGGAAACTCCATCTCCTCAGACTTCCTTGGGAATTATAGGAGAGATATATGTGTGGTATCTCACACATATATTAACATATGTACATTAGTATATATTATATATCACATATATATTATCATCTTAGGAGGATAGAAACCAAGAAAAGTAGGAAACAGAGCTAGTGAATTTTTATTAATGCCAACCTCTAAATCAGACCACCTTGGAAGTCAAGCTGGCATTTGAACTTTTCATTTTTTTATGAATTGATAAAAGATCTTTTTATTTACGATTTCTTGGACATGCTCTCATTAAAAAGAAAAAAGCTTAAGTAAAAAGTCAGTATTCCATCCAGCAATGAACTTAAATATCTACTCTTTTTAGCCTCAATTAAGATTTCACCTCCTCTGAAAAACCCTCCCTGATACGTTAGGGAGGCTAAGACAGATTTTAAATCTGTCTCTCGCCAGGTACCACTGATTGTCACATGTACTTGTATTCACAAATGGATTGGAAACCCATGAAAACAGGATATATACCTATGCTTTATTATGATGATGTCATTTTTGGTATGTGGAAAGTTTAAGAAATTGATTTAATGGAAGAATGAATGAATGCTAAATAAATTGGGGGGGTTCTCTTTTTTTAGTGACTCCATGGGAACATGGGGTCACTACCTGTGATTTTGAGGTATCAGCACCCCCAGGGCTTCTATAGACAAACTCCCACCCTTGGAATTAGACCTCTGGCCCAAAATAAGAACTTTTGAAGGACATCTCAACATCTTGATAATTTTTCTGATGAATATTAAGACATTAATCCCTCATTCAAATCCTGTGATATTGGTGCTATTGCCATAGCATTTTAAATGAAGTTATTAAATTGAACTTTACCTGAATTTAAGGGAAAATGAAGTGAAACAGAAGTAAATTGCTGATTTTCAAATAATTTTTTTCTTCACCCAAGGGATATTACTTCTTAACAGAGCACACTAAGAATTACTAAAGAGATATGACAACTAAATGCAATGTGGGACATTGGATTGGGCTCTGGACAGGAAAAAGAACATCAGTGAAAATTGGAAATATTCTAATAAGGTCTGTAGCTTAGTTAATAGTATTATATCACTGCCGATTTCCTGGCTTACTCCCTGTCCTACGACCATGTAAAATGTTAATATTAGGGAGGCTGATGAAGGGCATACTAAATGCACTATTAGTTTTTCAAACTTTCTGAAATCCTAAAATGATTTTAAACTAAATTATTTTAAAATGACTCTAAGAAAAATATATGATACAGCAGATGAGAGCTACCTGTAATTATGTTTAAATTCTAGGGGAAGTTGAATCTCATTCTATTATGAAAGGCCAATGGCATTACCACCCTTAACATTCTTTTCATTTTCTCTTCCCCAACTTGTCAAATCTTGTTAACGATGATTAAATTGTTAAGATGTAGAACATTGACATCATTTTGGTGGCCACCTTAATTACTGGTGCTGTTTAATCTTAATTATGTGTATAAATAATTCAGTTCTTGCCATTTGTCCTTTTGTATCCTGAAGTCTTTGTTTTGAATTCTTTCTTTATTGGCTTGATTTCATAAAAAGGGCTCATAAATTCTTTGTTCATAAATATCTCACTGTTTTCTGGCTCCATGTACACTAGAAAATGTCTTGTTTTGCTATTTCATTCATACAGATGAGTTCTTGGTTGGGAGTTGGGAGGCCAGAGTGATAGTACAGGGTTTAATGCACTTGCCTTGCATACAACCAACCCTGTTTGTTCCCAAGAACCACATATGGTCCCACCAGGAGTGATCCCTGAGCACTGGACCACATAGAAACTGCTGGGTATGATCCCCAAAGTAAAAATAAATAAAATATAATTCTGAAGCTTGGTTCAGAACTTTGTAGACTGTCTAATTCCATTTTATGTCACTTAGAGTTAATTTATATACCATAATATTGACTTTTTAGTTATGTTTTTGGACCACACTCAGTAGTGTTCGGAGCTTACTCCTGAACATTTATCACTCCTGGTGGGGGTTGGGTGCTGAGGATCAAAACAAGGTTTATTGCCTGCAAGGAAAATGCCTTACCCACTGTTTTATTGCTCAGGCTATATTAGTATCACTAATACAGTAATATTAATGTTTTTGGTATTCTGCTTTATGAGGTTTAATACCTCCTAAATATATGTATGTGTATATATAAATGTACATAAAAAGAGATATCAAGACATGTAGTCTTCATGTAACCACACTAGAACAGAATGAATGTAAAGCAATTTTATTATAGCGATCCAACTTCTGCTCCTTTACAGATAAACTTTCCCTAATCACTAAACCTAGTTTGCTGAGCCTTAGTAAGAATATTAAATGTGTATTATGTGTGGGTTGTCTTAAATTCACAAGTGAATATGTGATTTTCTTCTTGACTATGTTAATATGGTGGGTCTATTGCCATTCAAATGTTGAATCAGCATAGCATCCCCAGGACAAACCTTATTGATCAAATAATATATATTAAGAGTACATGTATCTCTGTGCAAGCATACACATACATATATATAAGCACAATTGTATATTCTATATTTGGTTGAACCATCAGGTCCAAAGTTAGTGTTCAGAACTTTATTTTTAACTACTTTCCAGTTTCTTAGAAATGTTAAGGCCATTAATCTATTTCTACTTGGGAAAGTTTACTTTTGTTTGCTATTTTGTTGTGTGTTTTTTTGGGGGCGGGAGACACCCAGCAATGCTCAGGGCTTACTCCGGCTCTGTATTCAAGAATTACTCCTGGCATTGCCCAGGGGACCATACGATGCCAGAAATTGAACTCAGGTGGGCCTTGTGCAGGGCAAACACCTTACGAGGGTAAACACTGACTCAGGCCCTTTTCTTGGGAAAGTTTTAATCTTTCTGTGATTTTCAAGAAATCGGTTTATTTCAATTAAGCTGTAAAATATAAGTGCATACATTTCATTCATAAATACACACATAAGTAATACATTGTCCTTACTATTTTCTTATTAGTTTTTGTGTGTAAATTATATAGTGTTATTTTTTTATCTTATATTAAATATTTGTTCTTTTTTGGTTTATGACTTTTTAAGACTTTTTTTTTATAGAAACCACCTGTGGTTTTTTTCTCTGTTAATATTTTTCAGTTATCAATTTCATTGATTTTTTTACTTATTATATCTCATCATTTTGGGGGAGATATTATCTTACCCAGTGGTACTCAGGGGAACACGAAGTCCCAGGAATTAGAATCTAAATTTAGAACCAAGTTTGATTTAGAATTAACTGCTTATTCTGTTTCTGTAACCTAGCTTTGCTATAAACGTAAGTGCAGCCATTAAACTGGAGCTAGACTTAAGATACAGCTGCTAATCTCTGGAACCTGACCATATAGCATATAGCATATATAGCATATAGCACATAGCAGAAAAACCACAAGGTCCAGATGGCCTCAGATGAATGTAGGAACTAAACACTGCATTTCAGGACTGTAAAGATAAGATTTCCTTTTGCTGGACATACAGTCAAACCTATGCATTTGTCTGATGTAGTATATTAAGAACCAATAGTTTTTCAAGTTCTTATCTAATAGAGATAGCAACATATAAACTTCATATCGCAGTGTGGCCTTAAACCCTGAATATTTGTCATAGTGACTAGGCTTAGGGTCTCGAAGATTGGCCATTGGCCATTTACCCCTGAACCTTAGATCCCATCTATGAAACCAGCATTGTTTCCTACACCAGCATCAGGAATCTATCTTCTACCTGTTATACTGGCAGACCACTCGGCAATGGATGGTGGTATAGGATGCATTCTGGGGCCATTTGAAGAGGGAGGTTGACACTGGTGATGCAAAGGGTCCTGACTCATTGTATAACTCAAATTCATCTATGAAGGATTCTGTTGATCACAATTGTTTCAATAAAATGAAGTAAAAGAACCAATAGAGTTTTTATATTTATTTTTCTGTCGTTGTTGTGTTTTGGGAATTTTTGGGCCACAACCGGTGACACTCAGGGGTTACTCGTGGCTATGCACTCAGAAATCGCTTCTGGTTTGGGGAACCATATGAGACACCAGGGACTGAACCAAGTTTCGCCTTGGGTCAGCTGCATGCAAGACAAATGCCCTACTGCTGGGCTATTGTTCCAGCCCCAAGAAACAATGTTTTAAAGGTCAATTATTACTATGTGGAAACTTGTTAGACTCCCTATAAAAATGACTTGAGAACTATTGTCATGGTCATTGCCTAAAAAGGGGCGACCCAACATGCTGGTAATAAACTCTCCTGAGTTTTATTTATTTATTTATTTATTTATTTATTTATTTATTTATTTATTTATTTATTCATTCATTCATTCATTCATTGGTTTTTGGGTACACTGGCAGCACTCAGGGGTACTCCTAGCACAGAAATCGCTCCTGGCTCCTGGCAGGCTCGGGGGGGACGAGGGACGGGGGATGGACCATATGGGATGCCAGGATTCAAACCACTGTCCTTCTGCATGCAAGGCAAATGCCCTACCTCCATGCCATCTCTCTGGCCCCGCTCCCAAATTTTAATTACGTTTCATTTCCTGGTAGTCTTTGTGGGATGTATCCTGACTACAGAACTAAAACTAACTTTACAGAGATTAAATTCTGAGCTCCTATAGGAAAAGCATGCACCCCAGCTCTCTGAGCTATATTCTCATTATTATTTTTACTATTCTTTAATTTTACTTCCATTCTTATTTCCTTTTTGGTTTCTAAAGGTGGAGTTTTAAATTGTTGTCTTGATACCATCCTTCTTTTCAGATATAGCATTTATTAAAACACATTCCCCCAACCTTAAATATTCCTATAACTGTATCTGCAAATTTTGAGGTTTTCATTTTCTTCCAGTTCAAAATATTTTCCTTTTCCTTTATTTTTAATTTTGGGCCACACCTGGTGATACACAGGGGTTACTCCTGGATATGCATTCAGAAATCGCTCCTGGCTTGGGGGATCATATGGGATGCAGGGGGATTGAACTGCTGTCCGTTCTGGGTCAGCTGCATGCAAGGCAAATACCCTACCACTGAGCCATCACTCTGGCCCCCAGTTCAAAAATGTTCTCCCTTCTGACATTGCAGTTTTCCTTTTATTAGTATTTTTATATATTCTTTTTTTGATAGTTGCCTTTCTTTCTTTCTTTTTTTTTTTTACAGAATTAACAATTTTATAGTAAATTGTAGACAATTCTATGGTAATACATTTTCATTTTGTGTTTCTATGGTATTTAATTTTTAATTTTTTCAAATTAAAACACCATGATTTGAAAAATTATTCATAGTTTAGATTTAGACATTTCAGCACAATTTCCCCACCAGTGTTAATCTCCTTCCCCCTAAGATTCCAGGTTTCTTCCCATACCTGCCCCCTTCTAGACTGCCATCTTGACAGAACCTTTTTAAATTTGCTTGATAAAGTTTGGGGTTTAGCTTTTTTAAAAAATGTAATTAGTTTTATTTGAATCAAACCATTTTTGCAGGGAACTGGTGCTTACTACACCCTGCAGTACTAGGAGCTACTCCTGACTGCTTGGAAAGACCCTGTAGTGTTGGGTTAATGCTTTTCACTCTAATCAAAGATTAGGTTTTCACCCTAATCAAAGATTAGGCTTCTTCTTTACATATATTCGTCCCACCTGGGTGGAAAGAACCTCTGGATGGGTTCTCTACCCCAAACTGTTCTCCACCCACAAGAGTGGACCTATTCTTCCCAATCTGCTTCTCCTGTGGAAAGATTCCTGGATCCAATTCATCTCTCCAATTTGGTTGGATTATTTTCTGCAGTCTTGTTTCTAAACCCATGTCCCCAAACTCCTTGGGATTGGGGTGTAAGGAATTATCTACACTGTGAGGACAGAGATTGGGTTTGGCCATATGCAAGGCAAGTAAGTGCCTTAACCTTTGTACTATCTCTCCAGCCCTTAATTCTTTAGCTTTTAAGCCTAATCAATGCTGTGACTGGAAAAATAGCTCAAAGGGCTGGAGCACCAACTTTGTATACAGGAGGCTCAAATTTGAAACCAGCTCTCCATAGGCCTTTGAACCCTGCCATAACTCCTGACTCCAAACACTCGAACAAGCTTGGTTTTGTTAATATTTTTCCATAGTAATTCTTGTTTCCTAGATACTGACTTTCAAATAGCGAACTCCCAAACACTTGGAGAGACAAAATGAGGGTTCTCTGTCTTCCAAATTCCTGAAAGGAGGATGAGTCCAAAAATATGCAAAGTACTTAGCAGTGTGAGGTACTCTTAGGGATAAGTCAAGAGAAGGCCTGGAAAGGGCCCTTTGGATCTTTTTACCAAAGTAGTCAAAGGTGTTGTGGCTACCAAGTTAGAAGAATTTTCGAATATCATTCCTCTGTACCCTCTTCTGCAAATGAGAAAAGGAAGTAATGAGATATTTATTTTGTGTCTCTATTTTTTAGTCTTAGTTGATAAAAGATTACAATAAGTAAAGATTGGGGCTGTAAAGGGTTCTTAAAAGTCACCTGATTCAATTACTTGAGTCCAATTACTTTATCCAATATTGAGTCTCTTAAACAACAGCTCTTTGAAGCATGTGCTAAAATGCAGGAACTGAGAAAGAACTCATTACTTCCTCTGGCTAATGAGAGCCTTCAGTTTCTGACTTTTTGTGCCACATTCTCTTTATACTACAAAACAGACACATGCTTGGAGATTACACAGATCCTGAATTGAATTCTGGAAAACTTAGTTGGGTTTTGGGAGCGTTAAAGATCATAGGGTTTGTTGTTGTTGTTGTTTGGTTTTTGGGTCTCACTTGGCAGTACTCGGGGCTTACTCCTAGCTCTGTGCTCAGGGGTCACTCCTATTCTCTCTCCCGATCTTGTTAGAAAACATGTGCTATCATTCTCTAATGTTAAAATAGGACTTTCCCTTCCTAATGGACTCTAAGATCCACGAGAACAGGAAACTTGTTTGCTCTTTACCACTGAGTTCGTAATGTGTGGCACAGTGCCTCACACGCAGTATGTGTTAGTTGTATACAGGCCTGGCTTAATTATTAGCATAATGCTTCTGGAGTTATTGGCATGGCTTAGCTGAAAAGAAGCTGAGCTCAGATGAATGAAGACCGGAGCATTCTTACTGTATCTTCCAGAACGCAGCTGGTCTCCCCTAATGTCTCATCTGGCATTTCAGAAAGAGTCAGAGATGGTACCTGTGAGGAGAACTACCAAAATCTCTCCAAGAGAACAACCACTAAAAGTTGGTTTTAGGAGTTCTCAGTTTAGGACTGGAAACTTTTCCCTGTGATGACATCAGAGACAACTGGATTTCTCATGAGCATTTGTAAATGGGATTCAAGCCCACATTTAAATCCTTGGCAGTCTAATCCCTGATTCACACATTTGTTCATCAGCTCTTTATTGAGCACCATTTCTATGCCAGTCACTGTGCTACACGAAGGACAAAAGACAGAGTTCCTGCCCATTAGGTCACATGATTTCTATCCTGAAGGACATTAAGGGATATTCTAGCAGCATATAAAAAGAAGATCTGATAAAGGAATTACAGAGGGTGTACCTGAAAGAGTGACTAAAGATATTCGTAGCTTTCATTGGGGAATGAAGTGACTAAAGAGTATTTCAGATATAGAAGGCCTGGGAGTAAAGGAGTGTGGAAGGTGGGAAGACCATGATGCCTTTTAGTTGCTAAAAGGCCAATGATCTGATGTTTGAGAGGAGATATGGGGAAAAAATGAAGCTGAAAAAGCAATAAGTTCATAGTAAGGGTTTTAAAATTTTTAATCTAAGAATCATTTAAAAAAAGCCAATATGGGGCCAGAGAGATAGCATGAAGGGTAAGGCGTTTGCCTTTCATGCAGAAGGTCATCGGTTTGAATGCCAGTGTTCCATATGGTCCCCCGAGCCTGCCGGGAGCGATTTCTGAGCATAGAGCCAAGAGGAACCCCTGAGTGATGCCAGGTGTGACCCAAAAACCAAAACAAAACAAAACAAAATGAAACGAAACAAAAACCAAAAAACAAAACAAAAAAGCCAACACAACTTTTGCAGGGACCAGCAAGATCACTCACCAGACTGGAGTACGTGCTTTGCATGCAGGAGGCCCAAGTCCCATCCTTCACAATACATGGTACCATGCTCACCAAACCAAAAGTAGGCTCCGAGCACTGCGGAATGTGGCTCAAAAACAAACAAACAAACAAAAAACAATGAACATGTGAAAGAATAGATAGATTAAAAATGGTACAATGAACTTTTTAGTCATCTTAAGGAACAGGACCATCTTATGCATTTGATGGTTCCAACATGGTTGGTGTCATGGCTTGAAAACGTGGCTTTGAACGAACACTTCTTTTATGCCAAGTTAGGGTTTGCGTTTCCTCACCTCTTTTCAGCTGGTTGAGTTCCTAGGTATTTGTGGCAATAGAACACAGAAGACGATGTGTTGTGACTTCTGAGGGATAAAATGGGGGTGCCACTGTAGTGTGCTCCCCCAAGCACTATCCTTTGGAGTCTTGAGCCATCATGAGCTGCCAGGCTCAAAGATCCCTCAAATGTACTCCAGTCATGATCCTGGAAAACTCACCCTTTGCGTCATCCCTGCCTAAGCATATGTGACTAATAAGACCCAAAGGTTTTTTCTTTTCAATCAAAAACACTTGGAATTTTCCCATTTCAGGCCTCAGATTTGGTGCTGCAGAGTAAAGCCATACAGATTATATCCAGTCTGAAACCCTGACCTAAAACCCCATTAAACAGGGACCAGAGAGATAGTACTTACACACAGCCAACCTGGATTCAATCTCTGGCATCCCATCTCCTGAACACCACCAGGAGTGATTCCTGGATACAGAGTGAGGAGTAAGCCCTGAGCATTGTTCTGTGTGGCACAAAAGCCAAAGAAAAATTCTATAAGCATAATAAGGTGGCTGATTTCTTTTGCCACAGCCTGCTAATGGGCCTTGCTATACAGAATAGATAGCTAGGCAAGTCTCTATCATCATTAGGATGTTTCTCCCGCTTCATAGATAAGAAACTGTCAGAGAGATGGAGCAATGTGATCGGGTCTTACAAATTGTCATGTCAGGGGCAGAGCTCAGATCTGAAACACATCTGGATCATGGCAGAGCTGCCTTTTCTGATCCTCCTGGAAGCCTCTTGCTGAGCTAACCTCATTCCCCCAGGTAGGCTCGAAGACCAAACAAACACCTCAAGCCCTCCTTGATGGTTTCAAGCTTGAAGACCCTCCTTGGCTAGATTTCAGTGATTTCGCTTTGGTTAAACAGTCTTTGTGAATGTCTTTTCAAATAATTGGAAGACACTCACAGTCTTTTTCCGATTTTATTTTCCTTCCACACCCTCAGGCATGAGCCAGACACTCTGCCAAGCCTGACAGATCTGCTCCTCCTCACCCACCATGGCCCCCAATGCACAGATACCCATTGGCCCCCATTAAATCCCAATCAGGCTTGGAGAGAGCTGATTCAGCCCCCATCCCTGCCTCCCGGGAAGAGTTAGGGATGAGCAAATCACTTATTGGAGTAATTCTGGGAGCTGAGGCAGAGCCGTGGCTGGAAGCCACACACTAACTAGAAATCCAAGACATCAATCAGCCAAACTGATTTTTCCGCTGCCGCAGCCATTTAAACAGTTATCTTTGCTCGGGGCTTTGTCCAAACTTACTCAACCAGTAGGCTCCTGGGCTATAAGTCACCACAGCCGCTCTGTACTGTCTCTGTGTCCTGGGGCTGCCTCTTTACTCACTTCTCCAGAGGGGTTGAAGTTCATTTGTTGCTCTTTAAAAAAGAGGAGTTTGCTCTGCCTGCGCACACGTTGTGATGATAGCAGGAAGATGAGAAAGGAGCCCGAGGTCTACTAGGATATCAATATCCTTCTCATTTGAAGCCAAGCAGAGGTATAGCGGTGTGTGTGTGTGTGTGTGTGTGTGTGTGTGTGTGTGTGTGTGTGTGTGTGCGTGTGTGCGCGGCTCAGGGGTTAATGTCAATAAATTTTACAGAGTCCCCTGATGGTTCCCTTATTCAATTGCAAAACACGTACCACCCCACTTTGCCCAAGGTAGGGAAAAGTTCCTCTCATAAAACAGAGAGAGGAACTCTGAGCTTGACAAATCTCTTCTCATGTTGCACATGGGGAAACTGAGGCCAGAAAGTAAATGTAACTTGCATGTGATGTACTCAATGGTGCAATTTGATCAAAGTCAACATTAAGATGAGAACTTGCCTCTCTGTGGCTAGTCCTAGTTCTAGGCTCCAAGAATGAAGACAGCACCTTGAACTGTTTTCTCTCATTAGCAACACAGCACGAAAGAGGGAAGTACTAGTTTCTCTCCAGGTTCTTTCCCTTAAAAAGGTCTTGAGAGGGCAGTTCTAAGAGCTGCAGATTTCCCATCTGTAAATTAAGGGTAAAAAGACAAAGGGAGAAATGGGGTTTTGTTAGCTATTCTTCATGTACATATTCATTCTAAACTGCTTAGAGAGAGGAAGGCGAGATAGCATAGGGTTAGTACTCTGGTCCTGTGTCCAAGACTATATCCAAGCAATGTTAGGTTTCACACCTCAACACAGCCAGAAATAGCCCCTAAGAATCCCAGGTATGGGGGCCAGTGAGATAGCATAGAGGTAGGGCATTTGCCTTGCATGCAGAAGGATGGTGGTTCAAATCCCAGCATCCCATATGGTCCCTGGAGCCTGCCAGGAACAATTTCTAAGTGTAGAGCCAGGACTAACCTCTGAGCACTATTGGGTGTGACCCAAAAATAAAAAAAAATGAAACAAAACACCCCAGGTATGGCCCAAAACTCAAAACAGACAAACAAAACTGCAATGTATATGCCCTGAACCAGGTACTACCGGGTTCCTGAAATGTCGTGATACATAGTATGTGCATACCTGTTCTCTCTGAGTGTTATTCTCTAGTAGGAGAGGGGTGGGTTGAGGTGAGGGGAGCTTGAGACACAACTTAGTAGTAGAGAATTCACTTTGTATATGTGAAACCCTGGGTTTGATCCTCGGAAACATGCACCAAAAAGTTCAAATATTATAGGTAGAGCCACGTTAGGAATTCAACAATTGTTGAAAAGGAATGCATTTGTCTTTTGACTTCCCAAATTTGAAGGTTGGGGGTGGGTAGGTGCTTGCTCCTGCCACCTGTCTAGGAATGCTGGCAATTTGCTGAAATGAAGTGTTTGAAGGTCAAGACCACACGCCTCTTTGCAGAGAGAGTCGGCCCAGGATCTGGCTGCTGGAATGCCTCAAGTTCTGGCTACCTCTGGTCTCCCAGCTGCCAGACGGTCGCAGTCCATGGTGCTGAAAAGCAAATTCCTGCCACTCGGCATGAGGCAGCGCAGGTGCTGAGGCAGAAAATGGAGCCCAGGGGAAAGGAGCAGAGAGGAGAAGAATGAGCCAACTTTTCACTGGCTATTAGTGACATCTTCATTTTTCCATATCATGGAATCCCAAGTTTATATTTCTTTTTCCAGCTGTCCCCACTTGGCAGTTTTTGCTTGCTGAAAACACTGAGTAGAAGGCAATCTTAATTGCTACATGGGATGATAATTTCTACCATGAGGGAGATCCTGGAAGCCTTTATCCTTAAAAAACCCTTTTAGAAATTGTTCTTGAAAACTGGTGAAGCTTTTCTCTCCCACCATCTTGCTGGGAAAGGCAATGGTAGCCAGCATAGACTTCCCATTTCTTCATTCCCTGCCCCCCCCTGCCACATATACACTTCAATTTTATCCCTGTCAGCCATGAGTGTGGATATTGGCTATGGGGAGGCCAGACAAAGGAAAGGTCTGAAATTAACTATTTGGAACTGGCTGCATGTTTTAGCTAGCTAGGAATTCATTCTCTCCAGGATTTAATGTGATCATATGTTGTTCATCCATTCTGTAAATATTTGTTGAGATCCTACCAGGAACTGGCACTGCTGTAGTCAAGTATAAGAAAGATGTGATCTCTGACTGTCTAAACTTACAGCCCTGTGCCAGTGGGGGAGACCAACAAAAAATAAATGTGTAGCATCATTCCACACCAGATGATTGGTAAAACTACGAGAGTTCTTTAAGATAAAATTTTCTCGGGCTGGAGTGATATAGTGCAGAAGGTAGAAAGCATGCCTTTCACATGGATGATTGAGGTTCATTTTCTAGAATCTTATATAATCTTTTGAGCCCGCTATCTCCTACCAGGAGTGATCCCTAAGGGTAGAACCAGGACTAAGTCCTTAGGACTTTGGGGTGTGATCCTAAAACCAATATATATATATATATATATATATATTTTCTGGGACCAAAAATATACTATAGAGGGCAAAGTTCTTGCCTTGAATATAGCTGACCAGGTTTGACCCCCAGAACCTCATATAATCCCCTGAGCATGCCAGGAGTAATCCCTGAGTAAGCCTGGAGCACTGCCAGGGGCAGCCCTTCTCAAAAGACAGATAATATTTTTATGAAAGTTCTCTTTGAGATGAGATTTTTACTATAAATGTTAATTAAATGACAAAATAAAGTATGTGTATGTCAATGAAGGGAAATATTCCAAGGAGAAAGGATGCAAATAAAAGCTCTGGGGCCAGAGAGATAGTGCAGTGGTAGGGCATTTGCCTTGCATGTGGCTGACCCAGGATGGACCTAGGTCCAATCCCCAGCATCTCATATGGTCATTCAAGCCAGGAGGGATTTCTGAGTGCATGCCAGGAGTAACTTCTGAGCAACATCAGGTGTGCCCCCCCCAATGTTCTGGGACCTGAGAGATTTTACCTGCACATAACAGATTAGATATTCAGCACTACATATGGTCCTCCAAACCTCAGCAAGAGCACTGAGCCAGAAATAAGCCCTGATCACAACCAGGCGTGATCCCAAATCCTAAATTAATAAACAAACAAAAAACAATAACATAAACCCTATTATGAACAAAATGGCATGGCCAAACATTAAAGAGTCAGTGAGAAAAAAGGAGGAGGGAGAACAGATTTTAGCAAAGGAGACATTAGGAAGAGTTGGATAGGTACACAAACACCAAATTTCATGACAGTAAGAGACAATATATGATGCTCAGAAGAGAGGGAACAAAACAACAGTGGCCACTGAACCTGTTGTGGATAAGCCACAGTGCTCTGAACACCACTTTGGAAGGAAAAACTTGTGTCTTCAGAGAGATGAAGAGCTAATAAATGGAGGCCATTAGGACTTTTGCTGTTGACACAACCAACACTTTTCAGTATCTGCTGTGTATCCAAAGACCATCGTTTAAGGCAAGTCTTGGGCTTAGACAGTGCTTCTCAAATAGTGGGCCGTGTCCCTTAGGGTGCTTTGACCTCGGCAAACATAACAAGCTAAGCCTCGTGTTTATGTCTCTATGTCTCTGGAGCTGAGAGTTGCTGTGTCCTGCTTCAAACCCCGCTTGAAAAACTATGCATTGCAAAATGTGCTCATTGTAGCCATTAATCCAGATATCGCCTCTGATTAAAAAATCAGCTCAGGGGCCAGAGAGATAGCATGGAGGTAAGGCGTTTGCCTTTCATGCAGGAGCTCATCGGTTCGAATCCCGGCATCCCATATGGTCCCCTGAGCCTGCCAGGAGCAATTTCTGAGGCTGGAGCCAGAAATAATTCCTGAGCACTGCCGGGTGTGACCCAAAAACCACACAAAAAATCAGCTCAAATGATTTTATATATTTTTGTTTTGCAGGATAAATTTTTTTAATACAGATACAGAGTGGGGCACAAAAAATGTTTTCTTCTTCCTAGGGGGGCATGACAGAAAATAATTGAGAAGCACTGGACTTAGGTAATGTGTCACTGGGTGGAAACAGAATGTTGAAAGGAGAGTGAGCAGCTCCACAGAGCAGATGCTCAGACAAAGCATCCCTCTGAATCCTGCCTGCTCCCCAAGATAGGCTCTGTGGGAGGGGCAATAGGAAGCTGTGCCCTTGAGGGGGTTCTTTAGATGTCCTAGCCACTGGGACTCAATCTCTAGTCTAGAGTGAGGCAGCATGCACCTCTTCCTGCCAGTCTGCACACCAAAAGGCATTCTCATTCCAGGCATCTTTGCTTAAGAATCTCATTTACTCTTCACCTCAGCTCTGGGAGGTGATTGGATTAGCCTCCTTATCTTCCCCTTAAAGAGCCTCCCAAGTCTCTGAACAAATGCCTGCCAAGCAGGAGGCATCCCTCCATCACCGTGCTAGGTTGCTAAGTCTCTTTATACCCCAGCCTTGTTGTCACAGCATCCTCAGCATCTGTGACATGTGGGCAGAGCACCCTTCATGCATGTGACGAATGAGAAACCGGAGCTTGGAAAGGTTAAGCAATTTCTTAAGAGATGGAGAGTGCTTAAGAAATGAAATAAGACTCAGTCCAAATCTGTCTGACCCTGAAGCCCTTTGCAGACTCATTTTTTTCTTGAATCTCAAGAATGCCATTTATTTGCTTGACTTTCTATGTTTAAAAATGGCCAATCTTCCCCATCTAGAGAGTCAATAGTGATAAGGGTAACCCCGAGATCTCTGCTCCTCCCAGGCAACTTCTTACTCCTCTAGGTCTCTCCTAATCTTCTCAGTCCTGTGGGAAGCTGCAGTCATTCGAATAATAAATAGTTGTCATTATGCCAGAAAAAGAACAAAAGCATTTATGTCTTCTACTTTCATTTGGCAACCATCTTATATGGTGTTAGCATTATTCTCATTCGACATAGATGAAAACAGAGGCTGGGGTTGATAAAATAACTTGCCACAGAGATCACCTAGCTAGTCCGGGGAAGGGCTATCTCGAAAGCCTTTGCTCTTAATTTTCAAGTTGTTACCTAAAGAGCCATTACTCAGAGAGGTAAACAACTTGCCCAATTCTGCACAGCTCCAAAATGAGGGTGCAGAGGCAACTAAACCCACGTGTTATGCTGCTCCACACAGCCTCTAGAAATGGTAAGGCAGGAGGAGCAGGGAGGAGACCTTCACAGAGACGCAGGGTGGTTTTATGCTGTCAAGGAGCCCTGTGGTGGAGTTTATTGAAATGATGGGCTCTTGAGCTGTTTGTCCAATGTCCCTTCCTGTGACCTGGCTCCAGTGCATAAATGGAATTGCTCAGTGCTCCCGCTCCAGCAAGGCCAGACTCAGTTTCTCTGCAGGGGGTTATGGAGACAGAAAGTATTCCTTTAAGTGGCATTACCTTAAGGGCTTGTGAGGATGACTCAGAAAGGGAGATATTATAAGGGAAACTAACTAACTTAAAAAAATTAATGTTGAGGGCCAGGGAGGAACTCAGTGGCAGAATACTTGCTTTGCATGTATGAGGCCCAGGGTTTGATTCCTAGTACTACATGGTTAGCAGAACACCTGCAGGGAGTAACCCAGCAATGCTCAGGGCTGACTCTGAGCTTGGGGATCATTCCTGATGGTGGACTCAACATTAAAAAATAAAAATATGGAAGAGGACTGGAGCAATAGTACAGTATGTAGGGTTTGCCTTGCATGTAGTTGAGATCTGGATTCAATTCTCAGCCCCCATATGGTCCCTTGAGCACTGCCAGGAGTAATTACTGAGCACAGAGTCAGAAGTAACCCCTAAGCATTGCCAGATGTAGTCTCTAAACAAAAACAAATGAAAGAAAGAAAAGAAAAAGAAAGGAAGGAAGAAAGAAAGAAATAAAGGAAGGAAGAAAGAAAGAAATAAAGAAAGAAAGAAGAAAGAGAGAGAAAGAAGGAAAAATAAAGAAAGAAAAAAGAAAAAGAAAGAAAGAAAAACCCTTCAACTTCCCTGAAACTTGTTTGTTTGTTTTGTTTAGAGTCATACCCAGTGTTTCTCAGGGTTTACTCCTGACTTTGTGCTCAGAATTTGGTGCTAGTGGACCATATTCAGTTCTGAGAATATGCCATATGTAAGGCAAGAACCTTAACTTCTGCACTGTCTCCTTGTTCTCCTTGCATCTATTTTTGGGGAGATGCCAGACCCAAAGATGCTCAGGGCTTACTCCTGGCTCTGAACTCAGGAATGACTCCTGGATGACTCAGAGGATCACATGGAATGCCAGGGATTGTATCAGGGTTAGCTTGTGCAAGACCAGCACCCCTTGGGCCCGGAGAGATAGCACAGTGGTGTTTGCCTTGTAAGCAGCCGATCCAGGACCTAAGGTGGTTGGTTCGAATCCCTGTGTCCCATATGGTCCCCCGTGCCTGCCAGGAGCTATTTCTGAGCAGACAGCCAGGAGTGACCCCTGAGCACCGCCGGGTGTGGCCCAAAAACCAAAAAAAAAAAAAAAAAAAAGACCAGCACCCTTCCTACCAACTATCACTTTACCTACACTGCAGTTTTTAATATTCATAAGTATCTCACAACCGAGAGGGTATGAGTTTTGTGTTTGGGCATGTATGTTTTTGGGCATGGTTGTTTCTGTGCATTTCTAACGAAGTTTGGGAGTGTTCGTGGTGTGTGTGTGTGTGTGTGTGTGTGTGTTGGATTGTGTTTCTGTCTGTTCATAGCTGATTATGTGTTTCAATGTTTTCTGGCAGTTTGTGACTTGTGTTAAAAATTGTTCTAGAGTCTCTGGGGATGGATTTTCAAGAAATTCCATGAGGGGAGAAACACACACACTTAGTTACAAATCAAGTGTACACAGACCAGTATGATGGAAGCAGTGAATGTTCTATGGAGGAAGGGGAGGAGAAGAAATGCAGGTCCAATTGCTAGCAACCCTTTGTAAGCTTTAAGAGAAACTACCACCAATGACAGTAGCAGTTAATACACTGACAATAATGTCACAAAATTAGTGGTGGTAGCTCCCTCTTAGAGAATACCTTTTTATGTGCCCTTTTGTATACTCTAGCTCACCACAACTCTCTGCCACCAAATACCCAATTCAGAGAAGGGGACTGAGACTCTATGTGAAGAAACTTCTACTGAGGCATACAGTGAGGAGCAACAGAACGAGAGAGAGAGAGAGAGAGAGAGAGAGAGAGAGAGTGAGAGAGAGTGAGAGAGAGAGAGAGCTCAGCCTATTACAAAGGCAAAACTTTCCCTCTCTGCAGACTGTTTTCACCTGCACCAACCATTTCCTCCAGCTTCAGCCAAGCTCCAGATTTGGCAGGGTGAGTCCCAGAGTATGAAGAAGGCTTTGAGTAGTAGGGAGAAAAGGGAAGCAATAAAAAATACATCACAAAGTGAAAACAAAGTTAGTGGCCAAACTTGGCTCTGTGGTAGTTGAGGACCTTTCCCCCTAGATGCCCCTACATTTGGGGTCCTGGGAGGGGTGGGGGAATATAGTCACGATAAATTGTGAGATTTGGGTGAAGCTCACAGGATTAAAAGAAGTGAGGTATAGACGAGATTGTCTTTACTGCCTATACCCTTTTCTCCATGAACAGTGGCTGGAAGATATGAGTCTCTACATCAGTTTAGGGACCCCCAGAGGCCAAGGAGGCTGTTTCCAGGTGCCAGGATCATAACGCATAGGTCAGTTACCGAACTCAACCTTTCAGTGTGCAATTAGCATTTCAAGCAGTGTACTGGGGTCACTTCCAAAGAACAGCTCCAACTCCCTCAGCAGCCCCACCCTGTCCCATCCCTTTGAAGTATTCCCAATTTCCTGCATACAGTCTTATAAAACCTGCGATGGTCTTACTCTTCTGCAAAGAGCAAAACTGATTAATCAGGACAGTGGTTAGGGAGCTTGCCTTGGATGTGGCTGACCTGATTTGCTCCCTGGCACCCATGTGGTCCCCTGAGCAGGACTAGGAGTGACCCCTGAGCATAGAGCCAGAAGTTAGCCTTGAGCACCACAGGGTGTGTCCCCAAAACAACCAAGAGAGAGAGAGAGAGAGAGAGAGAGAGAGAGAGAGAGAGAATTCAAGATGGTGTACTCCTACTCAGCTCTTAAAACCCAATTGCACTCTCCAGTTCCAGAAGGACTTACTTTCACATCCACCAAGCTGACATTAGTGTTTTTGCTGGGTGTTTCCCATCTTCCTCTAGCCCATGGCACTGAAACAAACAGTTTACTTCTCTGTCATCCCACAAGACTGTAAGCTCCAGAAAGCAAACTGCAGCTTCTCAGCCTCACTATGCATGTGAGAGTTGAGTGGAGCCAGGTTCCACCCTGGCAGGTGCTTTGGGAACCTTTTTGAAAAGAATGCAGAAAAGGTAACAGCTTGTCAGTTCAATATTGTTTAGGAAAAAGGATAAAAATTCGTGGGCTGAGGGGGAAAAAGCAATGTAATCTTCCCTCTGGCAGAGAGAAGGAGAAAGAGAGGCACTCACGTCTTGTTAAGAGCTATTATTAGGACCTCTGTGTCTCCTGGGGCTCACGGGATGATGATGAGGCATAGCTCTCAGATCAAGGGTTTCGTCTTGGTTTAGATGTGTGGACCGATTGTGTATCTTTCCAATTAAGGATGTCCATGGTACTTTCAAAGAATTTGAGGACAAGAGTCATATTGGCATTTGAGAGGCAGTTGCATAAACCTAATGGGTGTCCTGGCTTTTGGATAGAGCCCAAATGGCTCTATCATTTCACTTTTGCTTCTTTTGTTTAGCTCTGGGGCCATACCTGGATGTGCTCAGGATATACTCCTGGCTCTGTGTTCAAGGGTTACTCCTGGCAGTACTCAGGGGACCACAGGTAGTGCAGGAAATCAAACCCAGATTGGTCACATGCAAGATAAACACTCTACCCACTGTACTATGACTCCAGCTTGGCACTATCTCTTCTTAGTTGTGTGACCTCAGGCAAGAGTCTGGACTACTCAGAGCTCAAGTTTCATAACTGTGGAGTGAATAATACTGACATTACTGGGCTAGAGGAAGTGGTTGGAAGCATAAGCACTTGGCAGAGATTTCACTACACATACATACTGGCTGTGATAAAACTTCACAGATTTGAGGGTTTTTCTCATTATCATTTGGGAATAAACATCATCTTCAAGTCATCTCTCGGCTGAGTGGCCACCAGATGTTTGGTCTATTTTGGGGGTGAAGGAGATTTGGGCCACACCCAGTGGTGCTCAGGGCTTATCCCTGGCTCAGTATTCAAGGACCACTTCAGGGGGTAGTTGGAAACCAGACATAGTGACGGGGATCAACAGGATTAGCCATGTTCAAGACAAGTGCCTTAGCTCTATACTTGCTCTTCGGCCCCAGACATGTGGTCTTGACTATGAAACCTGTACAGGACCCAGAAAACATAATCACTCAGCAAACAGATGTCCCTTCACTGGGCCAACTGCCGCCTATTCTTGCTCAGAACCTGCTCCCAGATGCCTAGAAAAAGTGGAGTAGTAACACAAAAGAGAGACAGAAGAGGTCTGGGAATCCAGTGTGCGTGAGTCTTCAATGCACACCTTGACTCCACCACACATCCAAAGTACCACTTGTCAAGTCACTCTTCCCCTCTGAGCTGCAGTTTCTTCACCTGCAAAGTGTAACTTTGAATGAGAACTTCACAGACTTACTGCACATTTCTTGAGGTCATGCTCTCATGTTCTAGGCATTGTGCCTGGCCCAGAGTAGCACTCAGTTAAAAACATTAGTCATGAGTCTAATAAGTTATTTCATTAGAATGATTGGGTAGAATCCTGTCCGATTAAGATCTGATAGATATTTGTGACTATAATAGGCTCCTGCTACATCTGCTGACCCTGAAGAAGTATGTATTCCAGACCCCAGGCTTGGCAGTTGGTTCAGTTGACTCTTACTCCAAGTAAGAGCCTTATGGCTTTCAGCATAGCAACCCTCTCTATTCAGTTCCTTTCTCTGACAAAGGATGGCTAACACAAAGCTGCCAGCCTTGTGCCTCAAGGACTAAATGAAATAACCATGGAGATGACTCTGCCCAATAAGGGAAACACTAAAGAGTAGCAGGAACCACAAAGTTTAGTTGCCAGCTGAGGCCAAACTGGAATGAAGGGAAGCCTTGCCTATTGGAAATGGAAAGTTCTTTCCTGTTCACCAACTCAGTGGCTGATAACTCGCTGCATTTTACTCTTTTTCCTTGAGGTCAGGGAACTCAACTAGGAAAATAAGCATCTTATCTTTCAGTTCTCTCCTGCTCCCTGCACTTCAGCTGCTTTGAAAAAGTTATTATCTTTTGGTGGTGCTAGGGAGGGAAACCATGGCTTCACAGAAGAGAGGCAGGCATTTAGCCACCGAGCTGTATGAATCATATCGATGTGCACAGTTTGGTGACCTTAATGATGTGCATAATGCTGCGAGTCATCACCACTATTTCTAGAACTTTTCATTGTTTCAAACAACAGCTCTGCTCTTAATGAACTAACTCACCTTCTCCTCCCCCAACTCCTGGGAGTCTCAATGCTATTTTCTTTCTCTGTAAATGTGCCTATTCTTGACTCCTCGTCGCAATGGAACCATTCACTATGCTCCATTTTGTGTCTAGCTTATTTCACTTAGCATAAAATTTTATGCTTTTAAGTTTCTCCCATGTTGTAGCATGGATCAGAAGTTTATTCCTTTCACTGACTAAGTAATAGTAGCTCTTTGTATGTACACTTCATGTTTTATTGACTTAGCTGTTTTTAGACTTTTTAAAACGTTTGTATGGCTGTCGTGGGTGAATAGGGCTGCTCATTGGTGAGCAATTGTAATTTTGGCTTCTTATTTTCCAGCCTTTTATAATATGCCATATTGAACTAGTTGAATTATATAAGCCTATGTTTATTGTTGGAAGAGCTACCCCGGGGCTGGAGTACAGTGGGTAGAGGGCTTTTGCCTTGTATATGGCCAATGCAGGTTTGATCTCCTCCATCCTGTATGGTCCTCTGAGCCTGCCAGGAATAATTCCTGAGAGCAGAACCAGTAGTAACTGCTAAGCATTGTTGGGTATGGGTAAAAAAAATGAAGAGTGACCCCATCTTTTCCATAGTGACTGCTTCATTTTCCAGTCCCTCCACAATCACAGGGCTCCCATTTCCCTATGCTCTAGTTCTCCGTGCTTTGGTTCTTTGAGATACTTGAGGTTTCTGTTGTTTGCTTAGCAAACTCCTAAACATCCTTCAAGACCTATATATTTAGAGAACCCTAGCATTACCTGATATTTGTCACTACCATGTTCTGTATTTTGCATTGTTTTGCTTTGATCTTGACTCTATAATTTTAGGGGAGGGCATACTCAGTGACGTTCAGGGGTTATTACTGGCTATGAGTTCAGAAATCACTCTTGGGTTTGGGGGAACCATATGGGGACGCTGGGGGATCGAACCCAGGTCTATCCTGGATAGGCCACTAGCAAGGCAAACGTCCTACCACTGTGCTATAGCTCCAGCCCCAACTCCAAAAAAAAGTTTTTTTTCTGACTCCAAAAAATTTAAAACTTACACATGTCCCTCCTAGCCTATGCTCTTGGAAAGAGCAGGAATTATTTTAGTTTGAAACTTGAATCATCAGCCTCAGCATTGAACAGTGCTGGTGAAGTGAGCAGAAAGGGTTAAATCACTTTGCATTTTTAGTTCTCTAAACTCTTTTGCCATATGTGGAGTCATTTTTATTTCTTCCCAGACTCTAGACAAATGCTCTCAAGGCAAAGCATGATACCGGCCCTGGGGGTCCTCCATGGTCTTCATTCACTCCCCCTCCTCCTGTTGCTCTAGGCTCCAACCACCAAGCTGCTGATAGGCACTTTGGGCACTAACTCTGCAAGTCTTTGTTGGGCACCTGTCATATGTCAGGCCCTGTGGTAGGTGCAGAAGCAGTTGTGAGAAGGTCATGTGCCTGAAGTCAGTTACTACTCTTCAGGGCTGGAGCAATAATACAGCAGGAAGAGCACTTGCCTTGCGTGTGGCTGACCAGGTTCCATACCCAGTATCCCATATGGTCCCCTTGAACCCACAAGAAGTGATTCCTAAGTGCAGAGCCAGGAGTAAGCTCTGAGTATTGCCTAGGTAGCCCCAAAACAAAACAAAACAAACAAACAAACAAACAAAGAAATTACCTTACAACAGGGAAAGAGGGAGCTTAATGGATACCCTAAGTCTGTCTTTACAGCCAGAGCAAAAAGTAGAGTTAAGGACCAGGGCTGAAGTGAGAGTAAGGCACATACCTTGTTTAGAGTCATCTGATTCAAGCCCTGGCATTATATGGTCTCCCAAATACCACCAGGATGGTCTGGATAATCCCCAATGCTGCAGTGCCTAACGGCCCTCACCCTCAGTTCTCGCATTGAACTGTAGGCTCTGTTGACCAATTTCTGGGAAGCATTTCAAGGTCTTTTGAGAACCATCTGCTGGACCCCTCCAAAAAAAAGTAAAGTTGGGTGAAGGATAGGGCAGAGCTTCAGGCAGCAGAGACAAAAGAAGCAAGAGTTAAGCCCACACTTAGGTGAAGAGATAAGGGAAAGGCTGTTCTTGATAGAGACATAGTGAATGTGAAGACAGGAGCTGAGAGATGATACAGTGAGCAAAGTGCTTGCCTTGCATGCAACCAATCTGGAGTCAATCTCCAGTGCCCCCATATGGCCTCTTGAGCCCCTCCAAGGGTAACCCCTGAGCACAGAGAGAGGAGTAATCCCTGAGCATCACTGGGGTGTGGTCCCCAAACAAAACAAAACAAAGAAGATTCTGCCAGCAACAGGGAGCCAGGGTGGCTGTAAAAAAAATAAAATGAGTAAGCAGGAAGCTATTGGCAGGGAGGCAGTAAGCCGGACAGCGTAGGTCCCGCAGGAGCAGAGCTAGGATCACTTTCCAAGCATGATGATCAATCACTGGTGTGTTTGGAACTGGAGGATAGTACAATCTGAGTTCCCTTGTTTGCTTGCTTTGTTTTCTTAGACCACACCTAGCAGTGTTGGGAATCTGCTACCTGTTTAACTCTGTGCATAATGCTCTATGAGGGATCAAACACATTCCCTTGGCTCTCACATGTGAAGCAAGTGCTCCAGCCCTGTCTGGGCCCTCTCTCCAGGCTCCCATGTTCCAGTTGAAAAGGGTCTTTCTTGAGGCTGGAGAAACAGTACAGCAGGTAGGGCACTTGTCTTGCACATAGTTGACCCAGGTTCAATCCTAGGTACCCCACCTGTCCTTCAAACCTGTCAGGAATAACCCATGAGCATAGAGCCAAGAATAAACTCTGAGCATGCTGGGTGTAGTTCAAAACCCTAAAGAAAAAAAAAAAGAAAAGTAAAGGGAGTTACTGTTTATTTTCTGCCGAGGAACCAATAATACATTAGGGAGGAGGGAGGAACAGCCAATGGGGTTGGAGAGTGCTCCAGTGACAATCAAGGAGCACCACACTGGGCAAGAACAGGAGCCTGGTGAGACAAAGAGGGAAGTTAAGATGTCTTTATGGAGGATGTTAAACTTACCAGGGCCAAGCACTTTAGCCTATTGCCTTAACTCTTCCCTCTGCCCGGGGAATGCCCTGCCCGCTGCCCAGGCATCTCCTGACCTCTCAGTCCTCTCTTGCCTGCAGTTGTACAGGAAGCCAGCCAGACCTCTCCAATCATTGCCAAGAATAGTCATAGGGCCACTAAGGGTTACCGTGACAGTCAGTTGAGAAGGAGCTTGATGGGTTGCAAAGCCATTGTGCAGGGACAAGAAGTAGTTTTCCAGGAAAGGAGAACAGGAAGCACATATTTCACAGGATGGGTTGCCAGCCAGTGGGGGGCACTACAGTGATGATTCATTCCTTCCTAGGCTAGTCCCCCAGCACCCACTTCTCAGGTGACAGCTTCTGAGAGATATTCTGCCCTTTTCTTCTACAGGATAAGGTGAGGGGACATTCGCACATGCTCAGCCATCCCTGTCCCTGACATTTTCTTGGTTTCTAATATCAAATGTGTCTCCTTGTTCCTTCTATTGGCTTCACTCTTTCTCTGTCCTCGCCCCCCGGGCAGGATTGGGAGCTTCTTTCAACCTCTTTCATGCTTCCACAGTAGTCTCAGCCTCTCTTATCCCAGCAGCCTCCAGGCTTCCCTATCCCCCACTGCCCTATCTCTGCTATCATTACCTGTATCTGCTCCTGCATGTTGACAGCAAGCATGAAGAGGGAAGAAGGTTATGTGGCCTTTTATCCCTGAGGTCAAGCTCAATTTGGTGGGGGCATATCCGTGATGCTCAGGGGTTACTCCTGACTGTGAGTGCAGGGATCACTTCTGGTGGGTTTGGGGCACCATAAGGGCTGCTGAGGTTAGAACCCAGGCCAGTCACATCAAAGGTAAACACCTTATCTGCTGTGCTATTGCTCCAGTGCCTCCACTGTTACCATTTTAATATGAGAAAAGAGAGCAAAGCAAGTAGAGAAAAAGAGAAATGAGAAAGAAGACCAAGAGAGACGGGGAGGAGGGAGAGAGCAAGAGACAGACAGACAGACAGACAGACAGACAGAAGCTTGAGCATAACTACCTCCTAAGTGCAACTTCTGACAAGTCTCTGTTTCTGTAGCAGACACACACTCCAAGAGCCAGCAGCTGCTGTGTGTCTCTGTTACTGTCTCTCTCTCTCTCTCTCTTTTTTTTGTTTGTGTTTTTGTTTTGGAGCCACACCCGGCGATGCTCAGGGGTTACTCCTGGCTGTCTGCTCAGAAATAGCTCCTGGCAGGCACGGGGGACTATATGGGACACTGGGATTCGAACCAACCACCTTTGGTCCTGGATCGGCTGCTTGCAAGGCGAACGCTGCTGTGCTATCTCTCCGGGTCCTCTCTCTCTCTCTTTTAATCTCTGCCTCTCATACACATACATATGCACAGAATCAGCTTGTATGGATTTCATGATACATACACATAGCTGGTGTGTTTATCTGTGTGTTTATCTTTCTCTCACACACAGTCAGCATCTGGTGTGGATTTCACTCACATGCTGTCTTCTCACACACACACAGAAGATGGTGTGAGTTTCATGCACACACACAGCTGGCATGAATCGCTGTCTTTATATCTCTTTGTGTATCTGTGTCTGTCTGCTGGTCTTTGTCTGTCTGTCTGTCTCTCTCTCTCTCTCACACACACACACACACACACACACACACACACACACACACACACACACACACCTGGTGTGAGTCTCTGAGCTTTGGAAAAGAAGAGATCCATAAATCTGCTGAGCACTCTATCTACAGCAGGGAGAACCAACTATAATCCAGGAGACTGGAACTTGACCCCAACATTCTACTAAAATCCTCATGTGGGATCCATGCCATTTGATCCTACTTTTTCAGACAGCAGATGACAGAACTGCAAAGAGCTCTGTGAACGAGGCAGGAGCCAGGCACTTGCAGTTCGGACACATTCTTAGAGCTCGTGGTGCCCTCAGCGGCACTTGGCCATTTTCTGGCTGTGTGGCTCCCGGCTGGCGATTTGCTCACAACCCTCCCATCCATCTCTGTCCTTTATTTGTGAAGGGGGTTGGGAATCATAGGGACACACAGAGCTGTGTGTGGGGATCAATTCTGTGAGTAAATGCTCCTTATTTATAGGTGGACAGAGGGAACATTACTGTTTTACTGTTCTGTCTTCAGCCAAATCCTTCCTTATTCCTCCCCCAGGAGAGACTTGAGGTCCTTTCTGATACTTCCTCATGCCCACTTCAAGATCTGAATTGAAAATCAACTCCAGACTGAGAAGGACCCAGGGAGGGCACTTTTGGAAGTGGGTGTGGCCTCTGTCTGAGGGCGAGGGCTCAGGAGTAAAGAACTAGAAGGCAGCCTGGTCCCACCTAGTGAGCAAGAAGAGCCCTGAGATTCCTTAAGAAGGTTCCACAGTTTGATTCCAAGTACCGCTGTCCATGGTGCCAAATTGCTCTAGAACTAGGGGAGAAATCTTTTCTTAACTCTGGTGTGTGTGTGTGTGTGTGTGTGTGTGTGTGTGTGTGTGTGTGTGTGTGTGTGAGAGAGAGAGAGAGAGAGAGAGAGAGAGAGAGAGAGAACACTAGAGATAGGGAAGAGGAAAAAAGATAAGGAGAGGGAGACAAAAAAGCAAGGCAAATGAATAAGCCAATTGCTCTTGAGATTGTCATTTGCTTTGGGGTGAAGGATGAACATTAGTGACTTAAAGCAGGATCATCCACTCCATCTCTACTTTTATCTCTACAGTCACCATCCTCATTTTTCTCTATCATGAACAACAGATGTGCGCAGCCCCTATTCCACTGCCTGGGGTCTTCCAGGACCTGGAGTCATCATCAGTCCCACCTCTTTTTTTCAAGGTTATTACCAAAAGCTTTTAGAGATAGAGAGAGAGAGTGGGAAGAGGAGGAGATACTGGTGGGGGCGGAAGAGGAAAAAAATGAGAATTGAACAGCCAGGAAGAGGATGAATATGCAGTTCCTAGATTCTCAAATTCCCCCCAAGATCTGGTTCCCTAGGCAGAAAAACGGCTCAGAGATCAGGTACCTCAAGTCCTCGATGTCTGCCTGTCAGACCCAAAATGCTGCTGGGAGAAAGAACAAGGTGAAGAGGGAGACAAGAACCAGTTTCAGGACCTTGTCTACAGAAAGAGAAGGAACTTCTCAATTCAAGCCTAGAAGGAAGGAAGGGTAAGTGGTTGCATGGTCTAGAGTCTCTAAGGGGGGCTTTAGTTCCTCCAGGCTGGACCCTTCCTGCATGCCCACCAGCTGCCTTATGCCATTCATGTCCCTGCTTGCTAGTTAACCGGGCACAGCAAGACACACACAAGGGGCCTGACACTCTCGAGGGGCTTCATAAAGGGTCCCCTTCCATCTTCCTCCTTGTCAAGAACCTGGTACAGGGAGCACACAATGCCCTGGAGCACTGCAGTGCGTCACAAGCCATCACAGCGGAAGGACGTGAGTCAGCACAGGGACAGATGGTGGTACCGTGTTCATTAAGTGCTGGCTGCCATCAGTGCAGTTGCCCACATCCCCCATCTTCACGCTTGCCAGTGCCCAAAGAACAAGGCACCATTAGTCCCATTTTGCAGATAGATAAACTGAGGCCAAGCCAAGCGAGTGGCCAAGCGGGGGTGCAAACTCACATCAGAAATGTGATTAGTAGCAGTTACATGCTGGCAGTGAGGAGCTAGAGTTCAAGAGAAGAGACAACCTCCTCTTTTGAGTCCATTGGGACAGGGACCCAGACCCAAGACTTCCTGTCCAGGAAGGGATGAGAGAGTGAGCAGAGACTTGGGGGTCCAGTTAAAACCCTGGGTTAGGATCCAAGCTTGTTTTGTCTTTGGCTCACTTTGGGGAAGGTTACTTTAGGCTTAGTACTTGGAGTCTCTTAAGTGAGACCTTAAGACAGACCTTAAGATAGTACTTGAGCCATCTCCTAGGCTGATATCCTAGATTAATGAATGACCTGTTTGCTGCTCTTTGGGCGAGTTCCTCAGTTCTCAGGCCTCTTGTCCACCCTTCTCTGCAGGGTGGGGCTAAATTCACCATCTGGATAAGTGGTGAGGTTCAGACCCAGCAGTTCTAGCTTGATACAGCTCAGATGCCCATGAAGCGAGCAGTCCAGGCAGACACCAGGAATGTGGTGCCTCTCCTGGTGAGCTGTGGCAGCGCTGTCTGCTCAGAGCCATGCCCTCTTTCCAGACTCACAGCACTTTCTCTTCTGGGAGACTGTAGACCTCAAGCTCCAGCTGGCACAGTCCAAGAGAACTCACAAACTGGGTGGGTGCCCCCAATACATCCCCAGAGTGCACACACAAAAGCATGTGTCACAGCCCCTCATTTGGGGGTGGGGGGCTTCATGATCATCAGTTTGTGCAAACTGCCAGAGAAAAGTGAACTGTAACTCTGGGCTGCCTGGAGAGGGCTGTAGTCCTGCCAGGGCTGCCTTGTTCCTGGCACCAGCTCAGGCATGTACCACAGACCGTGGTTGACAAAAACACTCCTGCACACATGTGCCCCAGCAGGAGAAAATCTCCCCAGCACAGTCCTGGGCCCATGTGGGTCCCCTCTGTCACCTCCCCTTCCTCTCCTGTATCTTTGGACTCTGCCTCTGGCTCCCTCCGTGTAGTGTCATGTGTCTTTTTGCGCAGGTTCTAATTTATTTTTTTTCTTGGTCTTTTTACCTCTTTCCTTCTCACTCCGTTTTTCCTGATTTCTCTAAGTGCCCTGGCTTTGAATCTCTTTGAATCTCTGCTTTTCTATTCTTCTCTCCCCCTTTGTCTGCTCTGTTCCATCTCTCTGACATTATCTCCTTTCTGTCTGGTTCTCTCAAAACCATTCTATTTCACTGAGTCTCTCCATCTGTCTCTAGATCTGACTGTCTCTGTCTCTCCCTCTCTTTTGTCCCCATCTGTCTTCATATCTGTCTGTCGTCTGTCTGTCTGTCTTGGCCTCTCTCTCTCTCTCCTCTCTCTCTCTCTCTCCCCCCCCCTCCTCTCTCTCCTCTCTGTATCCCTCTAACACTCTCCTGGAAAAGCATCAAAGACTAAAGTGGCCGGATTTCAAGTGACAAACAGCACTACACCCAGATCCACCCCCCTCCCGAATGGCTGCCTTCCTCCTCCACATCCCCGTCACATCACGAGAAGCCTATTGTGTTGGCCAGGGAGTTGGAGTTGAAGGGCCTGGGGGCCTGTGCCTCTGACTGCTCTGAGCTACTTCCCCATTGGCTCTGAGCAGACTGTGCTCAGCAAGGGCTGAGCGACAGGGGGAGGCTCTAGTCCATAAAAGGGGGGGAAGAGGCACAGATCTGCCATTCGAAGGGGGCTTGGGGAGCGATCACATCCTCTCTCTGGCACTTCTTTCTGGCTGGGATCAGGGAGACCTCTGAGTCTTGACCTGCAACCCTCTGACCTGCTAGACTTGGAGCTGACTTGGACTAAAGGTAAAGACAGAAAAGCTCTGAAATCTTCTCTGTTTGTTTCTGTTTTCCCCTTATCCCCATTCTGGAAATCCTTTGGACCTTGAGCCGGAAGGTCTGGGGGTGATGTGTCAGGTTTGGGTCTGATTGCCTGGGAGAGAGGTAGAGGCCAGTTTAAAGCCAGATCTGCCTGCACATGAGGATTCTGCTCCCTTAAATTTCTCTCTCCCTGCAACTCTGGTTTAAACAGGTGGGTTTCACTCTCCCACCCCGGCTTTAACTTCTAGATCTTCTTCTCTCAGAGCCAGACATGCAGCAATTTCCACGGGAGAACCAGAGACCCCAGGGGTGTGAAAGAAACCAGAGATTCAGCTAATCAGGGAGATTTTAAAGGTCACTGTTTTCTCCCAGGATTTAGAGAACAAGGACCTGGGGACATTAATGAGATCCTGGGCCTCTGGCATTTACCACGAATCATGTACATCAATGCACTGCCCAAGTTCAGCCTTTTTATTCTCCTGAAATTGTGTTTAATTGCCGACAGGGCACTGGTTTGAGTGGCTTTTTCTGACATCATTTTTACCAAGACATGAAGTTTGGGGTTGTTTGGGGGGAGGGAAAGGGGAAAGAGTGACAGACCACAAGCAGGATTTTTATTGTCCGTTTTCACTTGAGAAGGACTTGTTGCTTTCGTGTAAGTGATACGCAGAGGATTCAGAATTGGGCAGAGATCGCAGATGGCACAGCTCTTTAGCCTTAACACCGGTAGCACAGCTGTCCACAGTTCAAGACAATAGAACCCCAAAGTTTGATTCTAACCACTAATCCTGGTATTCCTCTGGGAGGTGGAGCAAAAATCGGAGCTAAGACTCCAGGGTTGACTAGTAAGTTCTGAGACCTTGTACTCATTTATATATATTTTTTCCAGGCATCTATTTAGAATCTCTCGGAGCTTTACAAACATTCCTTAATTAAACCTCCAGGCTTAGCATGGGAAACCAGGTCTTTGGGATATTGGATCAGATTTCAATTCCCCTCCCACAGACTGAGAAAGTCTTTATGATTACCCTTTTCTTCCACGGGCTGGGAAAATAGACCAGACTTTTTTCTCATTTGACCATCACTCCGGTTAAGATCCCCTGCAGATCCTGGCAAAATGCCAACCCTTTGCTCTCTTGGGTCTTTCCCCCTCCCTCCTCTCTTTCCCTCTTTCTCCCCTACAGTCTCCACTCAGTCCCATTCTACCTTTGCCTTTTGTTCTATTTTTGCAGGTCACTTAACTCTCAGTGTCAGCGCTGCCTGGAGAAGCTGTTGCTGCAGCCCAAACGGGTGAGTTATGATGCCCGAGGAGGTTTGAGTTTCCAGGCGGATCTCAAGCTCACTTTTTTGGCCCCAGAGGTGCACGGGGTGGTAGGCTAATGCCTGTCTCCCATGGGTGGCCCGAGTGAGGTGCTTGAGTACGCCCTGCAGCTGTGCTGCAGCAGCCTGAAAAAGGGCTGGTCCTGGGACTTTGAGAAACTCGCAATTATCTTAATTCCATAGAGTCTCTACCTGTATGTTTAAAATTCCACATGACTTCTCTGATATACTGTGTGACTTGGGATCAGTGACTGCCCTCTCTTAGCCATTACAGTAAGGACGATAATGCTGTTAGTAGGTATTCAATAAATGTGATGGTGCCTGTTCTTTTGAACAGTCCAAAGTGGCTGAGTGGAATCTTTGGATGCTCCGATCTATTTCACAATGATCCTATTCCATCTTGTGTGCAATGTCCAGGAAGTCGGGTGTAATGGTCCCCGTTTCTTCTGTTCCTCGAGCCAACCCTCCCCAGCCCATTCCCTCCTGCTAACAGAAGACTTATTCCTTCATCTGCTGCTTTAGGGTCATAAAGTCTCTTCCTGATCAATCCTCCTTAAGCCCCCGCCCTCCGCTAACCTCCTTGGGTCATTCTTGCACAATTGTTATATTTATTACGTCTTCCATCATTCTAAGTGGAATCAATAGCGAGTGGCTTGGTTTCAAGCATGCCTGAGAAAGTGTGCTCAGCTCGCTGATTTCTCTCATCCTTTTGCTCATCTGGGTCCATAAATGTTGGTTTGTCTCACTGGTTCTGACAAGGAGCTAAAAAGATTTCACTGAGTGGCAGCCACTCAGCATTGCTGGAGACACCAGCAAGGCAAGGATCAGGCCCTGGAAATGGAATGGTGTCCTGTTTCCTTTAAAGTTGGCCTCATTAGTACTTTCCACTTTGAGTCTTGCCTATTGATCCCAGGGGAGTAAAAAGTTTAGGTCTATTGTCACTGGATCCTGTGGTCTATGACTGAACACTTTAATCTGGAAGGTTTTACTGAACAGTTAGTATGTGTTTGTCTCTGGTCCACTGGCCTCTGGGGAACAGAGTACAGAGTAGCAGAGTTCCGAGAGATTATTGGGTTTATGATTCACCTAGTGATTCAGCACTTGGGTCAAAACGAGCTTCTTACCTCTTCATCCTTTCACTCTCCATCCTTCATCATTTCACCTCCTTTCAGTACCCCCCCCCAATCCTCTTCCTTTTTGCACACATCCCATTTTATTTTTTTATGTTTCCCTTTTTTTCTCTGGTCTAGTTTCTTGTCCCAAATTCTTAGTTGCATCAGGAAACAAATGGGGGGGGGGTTGGAATGATAGTACAGCAGGGCACTTGCACAGGGCTGTGAGTTTGATTCTCAGTACTCTATATAGTCCCCTGAGCACTGCTAAGAGTGATGCCTGAGTTTAAAGCCTTGAGCATAGCCAGGTATACCTCCTTCCACACACACAAAATTCTGTGCTTATTCTTTTAAAAATTATGGGATAGAAGCAAAAGTACAGATTGTAGATTGCTTGCTTTACATGCAGCTGATCCATGTTCAATTATTGGCATTTCATATGATCTTCCCAGACTCCTAAGAGTAATTCCTCAGTGCAGAACCAGGAGTATCCATTAAGTACTGCCATAGGGTGTGACCCCCCAAACCAAAATAATAATAAAATATTTTTAAAAGTGTTCTAGCAGTGCCACCACTGTCCTCATGAACAACAGCAAATGATCTTCTGAGAGCTGGCTGACCCTGGGCTTAGGGCTCTCTGTCTCTGTTCTTTGCCTTGATTCTTACGGAACCAAATGTGGGTTCACTTCCCAAACACCCCTCCCTTTAATCCTATCACTGGTTCTTTGTTAATGGCCCTAGGGCTGAAGAACTTCTCAAGCTTTTAGGGATTCCTTGGCTACCCACCAGTGTGAACCTGTCTTATCCTCAGAACTGTGAGGAGGTTGGGAGGTGCGTGATGAATTTTGAATTTAAGTCAATTCCTCTGGGCTGGTTTGGTTTGGGATGTGAGGTTGCTGTGGAAGCTATAAGCCTTTTCCCTCAATCCCTACCCCCCCCCCCCTTGACTCACTGTGGATCTCCTCATGCCTCTGAGTCATTTCCCCAAAGTCCAAGCTACCAGATTCACCTGACACTGAAAATACAAAATTCCAATATGACACGAGGCAACTTACTCCCACAGCTCTGCCTTAAATTGCATGGATGGGGAGTAGGTGCCACAAACTTGCATGTAGGTGCTCTGAACATGAAGGGGAACCCCCAAGGGAACCTGTAATAATAGTACCTATTTGGTGAGGTGCATGGGGTCCTGGCTGGCTGCCCCCGAACAAAGCTTGCTGTCTGTGGTGCTGTTGGAAGGTCACTGAAAAGGTCAGCAACTACTGGGAGGGTCACATGGGGTGTGGGACGCCCCCCTTTCCGTCTCCATTTCTCTCCTATTCATGATGTGACCTAAACAAGTGACTTCTACCTTTTCCGATTGCCTCTGCCATTAAATAGGACTAATCATATGCGATAAAGTGCTAGGAGAGATAATTGCGATGTTAAATCAAACCATTATTATTCCATGCTGGCTTTTTAAATAAAAATGCTTGCTGCTCCTCCGAGATCCCTCTGACTACAATCGAGAAGTATTGGAGCTTGGAGGGCCTGGGAGCAGTTCAGTTCCCTTCCCTTCGGAACTCAGGATCCTGGTGAGAAAAGGGACAAGGTGTGCTGGCCCTTTAAAGGACGCCTCTCAGGCACCCTGGAAGGAGCCCACAAGGAGAGAGTACTGCCCCATTTGCAGACTAGAAAAAACACCTAGGTGTGAAGAAGGGTGCTATTCTCCTACCTTCTCTCAAGACTTCCAAGCTAATTAGAATCATAGCTTGCTTAGAGAGTTGATAAAGGCAGATGTCAACAAACTTCTTACTCTTAAGACAACAGAATAGGTATTTGACGCCTTCTGGCCCTTAAAGCCTTTTCCCCACCCTCAGTTGTGCTTTGCTTCCACCATGAGCAAAAACATGGACAATGTGGAAATGTGGAGGGGGGTTGCGTTAGTCAGGGTCAGGGAATCAATCCGCAGGAGCTGAGAAAGTAATAATAAAACAGGTAGGGTGTTTGTCTTGCATGTAATCCCCTAGGTTCCATTCTCTGTATTCCATATTGCCCCCTGAGTACCTCCAGGAGTGTTTCCTGAGTGCAGAGCTAGGAGTAACCCTTGAGCACTGCCAGGTGTGACCCCCAAACCAAAAATAAATAAATAAATAAATAAATAAATAAATAAATAAAGTAAAAAAATTTATTCTTGGGGCCGGTGAGGTGGTGCTAGAGGTAAGGTGTCTGCCTTGCAAGCGCTAGCCAAGGAAAGATCGCGACCTCGGTTCGATCCCCCGGCGTCCCATATGGTCCCCCCAAGCCAGGGGCAATTTCTGAGTGCTTAACCAGGAGTAACCCCTGAGCATCAAACGGGTGTGGCCCGAAAAACCAAAAAAAAAAAAAAAAAAAGGAATTTATTCTTTTTAAAAAAAAATACTTTATTGATTGATTGATTGTTGGGCCACATCCAGCGGAGCTCAGGGTTCACTCCTAGCTCTGCACTCAGAAATTGCCCCTAGCGGGCCCGGAGAGATAGCACAGCGATGTTTGTCTTGCAAGCAGCCGATCCAGGACCAAAGGTGGTTGGTTCAAATCCCGGTGTCCCATATGGTCCCCGTGCCTGCCAGGAGCTATTTCTGAGCAGACAGCCAGGAGTAACTCCTGAGCATTGCCGGGTGTGGCCCAAAAACAAAAAACAAAACAAACAAACAAACAAAAAAAAGAATGTTGATGAGTTCAAACTCAATAAAAATTTTTGCATTTAAACTTTTTCCTCCGGGCCGGAGAGATAGCACAGTGGCGTTTGCCTTGCAAATAGCCGATCCAGGACCAAAGTGGTTGGTTCAAGTCCCGGTGTCCCATATGGTCCCCCGTGCCTGCCAGGAGCTATTTCTGAGCAGACAGCCAGGAGTAACCCCTGAGCAACGCCGGGTGTGGCCCAAAAACCAAAAAATAAATAAAGAAAGAAAGAAAGAAATTGCCCCTGGCAGGCTGGGGACCATATGGGATGTCTGGAATCAAGAATCGAACCAGGTCCCTCCCCATCCCCGGTAGGCAAGGCCACATTCAAGGCAAAAGACTTTTACCGCTGTGCTTTCTCTCTGGCCCCTAAAGAAATGTATTCTAAGGAATTGGCTGAATCGTGTTGGGAGCTGGGGGAACATGCTGTGTTGGGAAGATTAGATGGTAAGAGGAGCCAGACCTCATCTCTACCTGCCTTGTGTTTATGCAGTGGTAAAGAATTTCTGGACAAGACAGACCTATGATAGACAAGAGAGAAAGAAGAGGGAGCCCTAACAAATAAAACCCCCCTCTAAAGTGGGCTACATATAGGTGATTCCAGAGTAGAATGCTGCACCACTCTCTTTTGCCAAGTTGATTTTGTTTTGTTTTTTTGTGTGTTTTTTTTTTTTTTTTTTTTTTTTTGGTAACACCTGGTGACACTCAGGGGTTACTCCTGGCTATGTGCTCAGAAATTGCTCCTGGCTTGGGAGACCATATGGGACACCAGAGGATAGAACCTCGGTCTGTCTTAGGCTAGTGCGGGCAAGGCAGATGCTTCACCGCTCTGCACCACTGCTCGGGCTTCTTGCCAAGATGGTTCTATAGGGTTTTTCCAAACTGCCCAGGCTTGGGGCTTTACACAGATAAGAATCTGTTGCTAAGTTGTTTGTTGTTAAAGGGAAAGGACTTTGAACATCTCTTGGTCTTATGTCAGCCTTTTGCTCCTGCTAAAGTATGTATCTCTTTTTCTCAGGGGGTTCTGTCTTCTCAAAGCTACCTGGGGGCTTCACAGAGAATCTTATTGACCCCATTTCCTGCATCTGGGGGAAGTCCTAGTCCCTAGCTTTTGTGCTGACTACACAGTAACTTAGATACTATCTTGGTTTTATTACTTGTTTAAAACACTGGCATTCTAGCTGACCAACTTCAACTTATCTTCACAGTGCTTATGAAAACTAGCCAGTCTCTATTTTTTCCTCTATGGAGGTCAGAAATCAACACCCCCTCTTCCCATTGAGCTGTTTGCTAAATCTCCAGAAGGATATTTTTCTTCCCTGAGAAAATGCACCCCAAGTTTCAGCCACAAATTTCCAGGAGCAAAGGTATTTTCTGGGTTAGACCCCTTCAAATTCGTGAAAAAGTCAACCCCTTTTGACCACTGCAGACCCTCATTGCTCAATAAACCTGCCAGGCAAATCCTTATTAATAATTTGCTGAATTTTCTTTCAGGGATGATGGCTATAGATCTGATTCCCCCATACCACCTGAAGTTTCCCTGAAGGCATGAAAGTGAGGTTCAAACAAACCCTAAGTGGTGGACCTTTAACAAACTGGTTTGAACCGTTTGCTCTCAATTGAACCCCACATCAGATTCTGGGAGCAATATTCACTCCTTCATTTACCAGCCACTCAAACTTTTTCAATGTTCTCATCACTGTAGGATACAGTGTCTTAATTGATTAGGGCCTAAGCCTGCTTCTCTGCCTTATTCTTTTTTTTTTTTTTTTAGATGCCTCGATCTGGGGGTGCCAGTGGTGAAACACCTGCTACTCTAAATTTCTTGTTTTTTAAACTTTATTTATTGATTACTTGATTGATTGGTTGTTGGGCCATACCCAACCATGCTCAGGAATTCTCCTAGCTCTATATTCAGAATCGTCCCTGGCAGGCTGGGGGACCATATAGGATGCCAAGAATTGTACCGGGTCCCTCCTGGGTCAGCCGCATGCAAAGCAAACACCCTATTGCTGTGCTCTTGTTCTGATCAAGTCTCTGCTTTCCCTATCTCCTGACATCCTTAGACACACTACACTCTCACCCCTTTGCATTTGCCAAGTGCCTCTGGAGGGGACTCTGAGATGGGGTTTTGGAGATATTTGCAGCAAGGTAGGGCATTTATTTACCTTGCAACTCAGGTTCAATCCCTGGCATCCCATATAGTCCCCCAAACCCCATCAGGAGTGATCCCTGAGCATAGAGCCAGGTTATTCTACAACTAAGCTCAGCCAGGTGTGGTCCAGAACCAAACAAACACATAAGTAAATGAATAATTTTTTTTAAAAAAAGAGGCACCTCAGGGGCTGGCACGATAGCACAGCGATAGGACGCTTTCTTTGCACGCAGCAGATCCAGAACCAACCTGGTTCAATCCTGGAGTCCCAGATATCCCTCTAGCCAGGAGCGATTTCTGAGTGCATAGCCAGGAGTAACCCCTGTGTGTCACTGGCTGTGGCCCAAACCTCCACCCCACTCCCCCCAAAAAAGGGGCACCTCTTTAATAGAGCCAATTCAGATGTAGTTGGAGCTTAGAGAAGGAGCCTAATCCAGACAGACCTTCTGGAAGAGACACTTCAAGCTAACTTTGGAAGAAAAAGAAGGCATTAGACAGGTCAGAGGGAGAGGGAAAGGATAGGGTGAAGAGGTGTTCCAGGTAGAGAGTTTTGGAATATTTGTTTGGGAGCCACAGTGCTCAGCTCAGCGGATTCTCCTGCAGGGAGAAGAGATTCATCTTCCTTTTCCTCCTCTGTGGGTGGGGAGAGAATTAGCCCCAGCCTCATGCAGACCCCTTACTGTGAGGAGAAACTTGGACTGAACCCAGCACTCAGTGAGTTTCCCATTTGATCCTGCTTTCCAGAAAGCCCCCCAGCATCTGTCCAGGCGCCAACTTCCTGTCAGAGGCAATGAAGAGTCAGGGATACAGAGCAGGGGTACAGCCTAGAGGGCATCTGTGTGCAGGGCACCATTCAGGAAAGACTAGAGTTTTTGTTGTTGTTGTTGTTGTTGTTGGTTTTTGGGCCACACCCAGTGGTGCTCAGGGGTTACTCCTGGCTGTCTGCTCAGAAATAGCTCCTGGCAGGCACGGGGGACCATATGGGACACAGGGATTCGAACCAACCACCTTTGGTCCTGGATCGGCTGCTTGCAAGGCAAACACCGCTGTGCTATCTCTCTGGGCCCAAGACTAGAGATCTTTATTGGTGCTTGGAGCTGGTGGATGAAAAGGAGTCAGGGGTTAGGGTTCTGGGGTCAGGGGTAGGCTCTGGGGCCAGAGGGTCTCTGTATAGAATCTCTGCTTTACCAATTCAGGTCCTTGAAGCCTGGGAAGTGTCTTAACTCAGTTTCTTCACCTGTAAATTGGAGGTACTTCCCAGAGCTGCTAAGACTATATGTGAGTTAACCCTGAGAAACATCTAGAAAGTAAGTGAGCCATCGGATCAGCCATCAGATTAACCCCAATTATTGTTATGAGACATAATAAAGGAGAAGCAAGGGGAATCATGTGGGCACTGCTGGGGTGCATATGATAGGAAGGAAGAGATCTTAGATTGGGATTGAGAAGCTTTTTCCCCACTCCCCTCCAGCAGACAAACCAGTGCAAAGTCAGAGGACAAGGGCCCCCCCTCCCTGCTGGCTTAATCCTGTGCTAATCTTGCTATAGGCCAGCTGAGCTTCCTCAGTATCAGAGAGAAAACCAGCTCCCTGCTTTGTGTCTGCACTCAAGGCCACTCACTGGCCTGGAACCAAATCCCCTCAATACCTAATGGAGCAGGAGAGAAACTTGCAAGAAGGGGAGTTGTGGGGATGCTCCTGATCCCTTGTTGTCCAGCTTGTGGGGGTGGACAGGATGCTGAGTTTCCACCTTGAACTGCTGTGTGACCTCAGGAAATTTTATAGGTGGCAGGAGAATTGAGGAAAGGATGCAGCTGAAAGGCACCTGAGCCCCTTTGAGGCTTCCGCTGTTCAAGGTTGTTCCAGAAACTGGTCATTAAAGGCACAGATATGAAACTCACACAGCACAGGCCTTGCACCTCTCACTGCTTGCTGCAATTCAGGAGCTGCTAAACTGGAAATGTCCACTTGAGTGGAAAGAAACAAAGTGAGGATGAATTTAGGGGCTCAGCAAACAAGGAGCCTGCAAATCCATCATCATTGCTGCTATTACTTTACTTAGGCAGGCTGGGTGGGACACTCCTGCAAAGCTCTCAGGCAAGGGACCTGGTCTGGGCTGCAGTCTCAAACTCCAAGGTTGTGGGTATAATCTTCTGAACCCTGAACACCTGAGTAGATAGTGAAGACTGAAGGAACATGGCCTTTGGGCCAGCAAAGGAGCATGCGCATCTCCAAGAGCAACCACAGAAGTGAGAGGCACAGAGATCAAACTGGGGAGCTCTCTGTGTGAATGACTGTGTCTTGACATTTTGTTGTTGTTTCTTGGGCCACACTGGGTCATGCTCAGGACTTATTCACTTATTCCTGGTGGTGCTCAGGAGACCTTATATAGAGAGCTTGAGATGGAACTAGGGCTAATTGCATGTAAGACAGAAATCTTTTTTTGGGGGGAGGGGGAACACCCAGTGATCCTCAGGGCTTACTCTTGGCTCTGTGCTCAGAAATCGCTCCTGGTTTGGGGGGACCATATGGGATGCTGGGGATCAAACCTCTGTCCGTCCTGGGTCAGCAGAATGCAAGGCAAACACCTGACTGCTGCTTCACCACTCCAGTCCCAAGACATGCACCTCTTAATTATTTTTTTTATTTTTACTTTTTGGCCTTGGGGCCATACCTGGTGCTACTCAGGGGTTACTAATTTACTTTAGGCTTGGGAACTATAAAATAACCCTAGAACTGTATCTCCAACCCCAGGTGAAAGCAGAGTCACTGCATGAAATAATCCAGACCAGGCTGAGGGTGAAACACAGGTATTCTGGCAATCTTCTAGCTAATATTAAGAGCAAATTGCCTTCCAGAATGGTTATTTTATTGAGTACAGAGATCAGCCCAGGTATGGAAGTAAGGAAAGAAATCTCAAGCTATTCTGAGCCAGTGCTGCCTAGGTTTTCATGAAAAACAATCTCTGTTTTAGGGTAAAACCAAGTTGTAAACAAATACAAAGGCACCGAGGATGATATTTGTTTTGGGTGAAACCAAGTTGTAACCAAACAGGTACAAAGAAAGCAGGGATGATCTTTGTTTTGGGTAAAATAAAGTAAAATAAAATAATTAGGTACCACATTTGATAGTCCTCAGGAATTACTTCTAGTTCTGTGCTCAGGAGTGACTCAAGGTGGTATTCAGGGGACATACATGGTGCCAGAAATTTGAAATAGGTTGACACAGCTACAGGTAAGACAAGCTCTTTACCTCCATGAGTCTTTATACTTGGTTTCTAAGTTGATTCTGAGAGACACAGTGTTCAATAGGCTGCATTCAATACATCTGACTAGCCATTGGATTTTTTTTTTTGTTTTAGATTCTATTATTTTGTTTGTTTGTTTTTGGGCCACACCCATTTGACGCTCAGGGGTTACTCCTGGCTATGTGCTCAGAAATCGCCCCTGGCTTGGGGGGACCATATGGGACGCTGGGGGATCGAACCTCGGTCTGTTCCCTGGCTAGCGCTTGTGAAGGCAGACACCTTACCTCTAGCGCCACCTTCCTGGCCCCAAGCCTGTTCTTTTAAACCAAAGAAATCAGGGGAGAGCGCAAACGCAGTCCCCCACTACCACAAATTATGCAGTCGAGTTTCCCACATTTGGGGAAATCGCAGGGGTCAGCACACCCGGAGTGCAATGGGTGAGCCTCGCCCTGGGGAAACCACCTTCGTGATCATGGTATCTCCCCTGCCAGGTAAGTATTAGATTCTATTATTTTTTAAAAATTGAATCACCATGAGACGCACAGTTACATACCTTGTAACTATGTTGAGTTTCAGTCATACAATGTTCCAACACTTATCCCTTCATCTGTGCACATTTCCCCCATCAGTGTCCCCACTTGCCCCCACATCTATTCCCCCCAGCCTGTCTATGACACTTTTTTTTCCTCCTTCCTTTTAGACTGTGGTTTGCAATACTGTTACTAAAGGGTACCATGCATATCACTGTTATCTTCTTTCCTCACCCAGTTCTTGTCCAGTGATCATTTCCAACTGTCATTGTCATAACAGTTTTTCTCTGTCCTAACTGCATCTCCCATTTTGTGGCAAGCTTTCTACCATGGACCAGTCCTCTTTGCCTTCATTTCTATGGTCTTTGGGTCTTATTCTCATACTATGTTTTTTATTACATCCTGCAAATGATTGTGATCATTCTGTGTCTATCCCTCTTCCTCTGCTCATTTCACTCAGCATGATACTCTGCATATTTATTTATTTATTTATTTATTTATTTATTTATTTTTGGTTTTTGGGCCACACCCGGTGGTGTTAGGGGTTACTCCTGGCTGTCTGCTCAGAAATAGCTCCTGGCAGGCACGGGGGACCATATGGGACCCCGGGATTCGAATCAACCACCTTAGGTCCTGGATCGGCTGCTTGCAATGCAAACGCTGCTGTGCTATTTCTCCGGGCCCTACTCTGCATATTTATTCATGTGGCAACATATTTCATGATTTTATTTTCCCTACTGTGTTTTTGTTGAGGGCCTCTTGTATGCTGGGCAGGGCTACAAGGGCTCTGGGTGCAGTTAGGGGCTTTTCCCTGAAGGAGCCAACATTCTCGTGGGGAAAAGAAGAGAAGCAGCAAACATCAGCTCGGTGCACCAGAAAAGGAGCCGTGTTGCCACTATCGCAGAAATGAGACACCAGGATGCTGTATTCAGTACTTGGAAACTGGTGGTGTGAGAGTTATGAGCCCTGGGACACAGTCTGGGGGGCAGAGCAAAGGGGAGAATCCAGTAAATGCAAAAAGTCTTGGGGTAAAAACAAGTTTGATGTTATTGAGAAGCACAAAATATATTTTAGCAAATATTTAGCAAAAAAGATATAGCTCTTGCCTTGGTGGATCCAAAGTCCAGAGACTCAGCCGAGTCTAAAAACAGCAATTCGCAGAATGAAATTCTGGGAGGATGCACAGGAAGAGCACCTCACCAGGCCTATGATGTCAGGAAAGCTACCTGGAGGAGGTGACGTAGGACCCAATTAACCCAAGAAGAGAGGAAGCATTTCCTAATAGAGTAAATGATGTGTCAAAGCACAGAGGCATTAGAGAGCCTGATAGGTTCCTCCAAGGTCTGAATTGACAGGGAAGCTGAACTCTTGGGGTGAAAGGATGGGACTGAGAGTGCAACTGTCATGTAGGAGATGTGAGGCTGGACCCAGCAACCTGGGCAGCTTTGATCATAGTATTGATAAGCTAAGAAGAGCAGCACCACAGGCAATGAAGAGACAGGGAGGCCCACTGGGAGATGGGGGGAGAAGAGAGACACAAAGCAGGCTGGGGTCAGCAGCAGGAAACAGGTAAGAGACAGATCCCAGAGAACTCGGAGACAAGTGTCTTCAGATTTGGGAGGTGGACACAACAGGGTTGAATTCCAGCAAGCAGGCTTGTCTACTTACTGCCTTGTTCTATGAGCAGTCTCTTTCTTGCTCTGAGCCTCAGTTTCCCCACCTGCCCAGTGAAAAGAGCACAAGTCTCCTGAAAGAGTCGCTGTCCCACTCGAATATGCAGGTGTGAGAAAGCACCTGGTACATGTAACACATATTCATTTCCTCCCTGAACCTGGGCCCTTGGTGCCCCACATATTCTCCATCTTCTCTCTGTACAGGGGAAGTGGGGATGTTTGCCTGGAGAGCTTGTCAGAGGGGAGATGGTGTGATGACTTTGCAGGCATAGGACATGCCCTAGAGCAAGCAGGCAAGCCTAGTTTCCATTGTCCTTTCTCTCTCCACAGCAGCAGGAAGAGAGACAGAATGGCGTGCTGTAGGCTGCTGCTGGCTGCTTGCCTCCTTTTCCTGCCCTGTGCTGCTGCGGACTGCCTGTCCCGCTGTTCTTCATGTGCTGTGAACACCCAGAGCAGTCCAAAACCCATCAACTTTCTGGTAGGTTTCAGGCCGGTGTCCCTTAAATGCAGGTGCTGTGTGCTGTGTGTGCCCAGCCCAGAGAAGGAAAGTCTCTGAGTATCTGTATGACTCTTTTGAAACTTGTCTGCATGGGCAGGGTCCTGTCCTGTGGCCAGCCTGGGTGCTAAAGGATGCTATTTGCTATCTTCATCCCTACTGCCACCAGTCTGTGCAGGTTTAGGAGAGAGGTTCATTTCCAGAGAACCTGAGCCTGTGTCAGGCTCACCATTGATGAGGTGGTGTAGATTTGAAGGGTTTTTTTTTTGGGGGGGGGAGGGCATCTGTTCGCTACTCCTGGCTCTGTCCTCAGAGGTCATTCTTGGTGGTGCTTAGGGGAAAAGATGGCACTGGTGATGGACCCCAGGACTACTACTCCAGCTCTTTGATCCATCTCTGGGCTTGAAGTCACTTAGGGCTTCTTACCATGGGGCTTATGGATACCTCCAAATTGAATAAGGAGTTCTTTCCACCACCTCTAAATTCCAACAGCTGACTGACAGGATCCATGCCTAAAGCCCTCTCCTGGGTCTGGCCTGGTTGGTTTTGTTTTGAACTTTTCATGTGCCTCCCCTGCAATACACACAGGCTGAGCTGGCAATTCCAAGAATGTAGTTGATAGAACATAGGCATCATTCCTGCCACTTTCTAGGTCCATGATTCTGGGAATACCTCTCTGGACCTCAGTTTTCTTATCTGCAGAATTGATGGTTTTTGGAGATGTTGATGGTACCACATATGAAATGTGTGATTCTAACCATTGACACTGAGAAGTTCAGGGCATCCTGGTTTATTAGCCCAGAGGGGCAATGTGAGAATGGGAAGCATTCGAGTGCCTGGAACCAAAGTTTCAGAATTGTCCAGTCTTATCCTTGTCATCATTATGGCCACCATTGGCACCTTCACCATCATCAATCTGTCCCCACACTCCCAGGAAACAGATACTACTCTCCCCTTCTACTTGGGATGTTACTTCTTCTATATCCCCCTGTGTTTGTCCACCTCTCTGCATTGCACCTATTACTCTCTAGAGATTGTTTGCAGTGCCCACAATCATGGAAGATGGGGGAGAGCCAGAGAGTCCCTCTGGGATTGTAGGAGAGCATGGGTAGAGCAATATAAGACCTTCTTTCGATGTTTGCAGTGCCACTGATGGCCACGTGTCCTGGAACAGCCAGCTCATCCCTCCAAATCCATTTCCTCATCTTCTACCTAAGCACAAACTCACCCATTTATGGGCTAGTTGGATTATTAAAGTGGATGTCCTGGGGTCTTGAGAATAGCAGCAACTTGTGATTTTTCTCAGGGTGTGGAGGGCAATGTCTCAGGTAGAGGAAGCACCTGTGATAGCTCAGTGCAAAAATTTGATTGCCCTGGTCTTTTGCAGGTTTGCTCCCTGGAATGCGAGGCTTCTCTGCGGCCTGCGACGGAGTGGGAAAGATGCCAAGGCCTCCTGCCTCAGCTCGCCTTTTTGCCACTTGATCTCAACGGCAAGGAAGACTCGGAGAGCCAAGCAGAGCCCCGTGGTGAGCTGGCCCAGGACGCCAGACCTTTCCTGCAGGGGTTGGAGAAGATCCGAATCCTCCTCAGCAGCCCCAAGGAGGAGACAGCCCTGGACAGGGAGGGTGGAGCTGAGACGGAGCTGATGAGGTACATCCAGCCACAGGATGAGTTCCTGGGGGCCAAGGTGGCAGAGGTCTCTGAGGAAGACCCTAAGGAGCAGAGCAAACGCTATGGGGGCTTCTTACGCAAATACCCCAAGAGGAGCTCGGAGGTGGCGGGGGAGGCTGACGGTGATAAGGAAGGCCATGAGGACCTGTACAAACGCTATGGGGGTTTCTTGAGGCGTATCCGTCCCAAACTCAAGTGGGACAACCAGAAGCGCTATGGAGGCTTCCTCAGACGCCAGTTCAAGGTGGTGACACGGTCAGAGGAAGACCCCCATGCTTACTCTGGGGAGCGTTTTGATGCCTAAGTACACCCCACCCCTCCCGAGTCAGGCGCTCCCCGGTTTGTTTTCCCAATGTGCTCTGTTCCCATGCTCAGGTGGGCACCATTTGCAAACTTCTAAGCTCAACCTGCCCGTCTTCTGCTTGAGGTGTGGCGATTGGCCAAGATCTGTGGAGGGACTTCTAGAACTTTCCAAATCCCTTCACTTCCCCCAACCTTCCCAACTCCCTTCAGAGGAATCTCCAATTCCTGGCTGTTTCTTTTTCTAGATCTCTGAGCTCCAAACTTTGCCCTTCACACTCCCCTTTCACAAGAGCAATTTCCCACTCATACACACATGTTCTTTCATGAGACTGCCCCATAGATAACAATGTAAGCCAACATAGATACACAGGAATTCAAACAGCTTGTTCTCATCCTTCCAAGGGCCTGGTAGCACATAACCACTTTGGAAACCAGGCTTTAGTTAAAAAGCTAAAATGCTGCCTTTTGTTGGCGCGTAAGTTCCTACCTTGGAGAATTTAGTTGGATCTCTGGCCGATCTGTGCTCTCTGAGCTCTCATTTCTCTCACAAAGAAATGCACTTTGTGGAAGGACCCTGGATTCCAGTTCATGCTGGTACCCTGATAGTTCCCAGCTCCTCATGGAGAGGGAGTGAAAAATCCTTTTCCTGGGGGGATTAGAGAGCATTCTCCTGGATGCTGTTCTCCTTCTGTTCCTTCTGTTCCTTCTGAGAGCAGTTCTCCTTTTGAATGCTGAAATGATCAAGGAGGGAGCTAGGCAGAGCAATTTGTACTGCGCACCGAACTCAAAATGTGGATCAGTTCCCTGAGCTCTCATTAAACTAATTAAACTGATCGGTATCACACTCCTACCCCAGGATGAACTGAAGCTGAGTCAAGTTGATGAGATTAAACACGACCAAGTTCTTGAGCAGCTGAATTGGCCGCCAAGAGTCCAAACCATCTGTTCCAACATATGCGTTGGGCGCTGGGCAAGGGAATCCAGAAGCAACAGTGAGAAAGAGAAAAAGGCCCCTCCAAGCCCCATGATGATTCTTTCCTCCTAATGTCTCAAAATAAAACCAGAAAGGAATGAAATGATTAAGTGGTAGTGCCCAGATTAGTGCTCTCTCTCTCTCTCTCTCTCTCTCTCTCTCTCTCTCTCTCTCTCTCTCTCACACACACACACACACACACACACACACACACACACACACGCCCCTTATGTATCGTGATCTGTTTGGTGGGTCCCGGAGGCTGGGTTGAAGAAGAGGGAAAATAAACTTGAGTTTGGTTACTTTTGTAAGATGCAACTGAGCATCCATCTTTATTCCCTACACCCAGATCTCATGATGTTCTGAAATGTATAGTTTGCTTTAGAGTTAATTTGTATGCTTAAAAAAATTATGCAATTTACTTGTAATTTGCTTAGTCCTTAATAGGCCTGTGTCATTTCCTACTCTTCCAGCACAATAAATTTAAAACAAGACGCTAATGACTCTGTGTGTATATGTGTGTGTGTGAGTCTGTGTCTATGCATGCACAGAGAGGCACATGTGCTACAGTCCCCACAACATGAAAAGATCATTTGCAGAAAAGTCCTAGGAAATGAAAACAAAACCATGTACACACTTGGGCTTGAAAAATTGTAGAAAGGAAAAGCAGGAACTTTAAGGTTCTAGCCTTAAATGTGGGGAAAGTGTGACCTTGGTTAGGATTAGTCATTTGACTTTTTATTTTTTTGAATATCAAATGTGTTTATCTCAGTTGCACTTAATTTTTATTTGGGGGCCACATCTAGCTGTGCTGTGCTCAGGACTTAATTCTTTTATATATTTTTTAAAATTTATCTTATTAAAACTCATTTGACCTTTTCTTCCCACCCTCCTCATTTGACCTTTTTAAGCCTTAGAGTGTCCATTAGAGAGTCAATCAATTGTTTTATTTTGTTTTGAGGTCATACCTGGTAGTGCACAGTGTTTATTCTGGCTCTGCACTCAGAGATCACTGCTGCCAGGTCTTGGGGGATCATATGAAGTGCCAGAGATTGAATCCAAGGCAGCCATGGGAAAAGCAAGTGTCCTATCTTCCACACCCTATGGGGACTCTTAGTTTTGTTTTTGGTTTGGGTCCTGTCCTCAGGGGTTATTTCTGATTCTGCACTCAAGAATTACTCTTGGTAGTTCTCTGGGGATAACGAGGATCGAACTTGGGTCAGCCACATGTAAGGCTGTACTGCAAGATGCTGTACTATTGCTCTGGCCCCTTTTGGTTTTTATTTCTATTATTTTGGTCACAGCTGTGCTCAGAGCTTACTGTCTCTCACAACTTCTGGTGGTACTTATGGGACCATATGTGGTAAGTGGTATTAGCTGCACACAAGGCAAGCACCCTGCCTGCTGTACTATCTTTGCAGCCCAGAGCCATTTATGTAGGATGGTTATGAAAATTAGATGCAATGACATATGAAGGTGCTAGGACATAGAGGCATTCAGGAAATAAAGACTTCTTGTCCTACATTGTTTTCAGGGACAGTAGCAATGATGGTGATTTTTGAGAGCTTCTGGTCTCCACATGATCCCCTGGGGTTGTTCCCTGTTAGGGATGACCAGAGTGGGAAAGAAATGCTGCTAGGCAAAGGTGAATGTGCTGGGAGATGAATACTCCAGAAGAATAAGTAGTATGTTCTTGACTAAACTGACATTCTTTCAGAGCTGGAGTGATAATACATCAGGTAGGGGTTTGCCTTATACATGCCTGACTTGAGTTTGATTTCAGGCATCCCATATGGTGTCCAGAGCACTACCAGGAGTAATTCCTGATTTGCAGAGCCAGGATTACTCCTCTTAGCATCTTCAGGTGTGGCCCACAAAATGAAACCAAAATTGATATCTCATAAAGATTAGTGTGAAAGACATTTGGGTTCTAGGCCTCATGGGTGCCATGGGGACAATGGCTTTTTGAGGGATCCAAAAAGATCAGGAAAGTTTCAATAATCCAACAAATTTGTAACTGGAAGTTTCTGTTGTGGGCCTTTGAGGGGTGCTGGGAACAGAGGAATAAATGAAAAAAATGGACAAGGTCTTAGCAACTAGGAAATTTAAATCTAGTGAAATGAACAAGCAAACAAAATGTACAATTAAATGAAGTTAAATTTTATATGTAAACAGGCTAAAATAGTGGTATTATGAAAGAAACACGTAGGGCTCAATACTAAAGGAAAATAGGAGAGGGGAAGAACCTAGGGCATTGAGGAAAAAAAGAAAGGAATTTAAAGTTGGAATTACCTTGTCTGAGGATTCCTTCATGGACTTGTGCTTCAGAAAATATTGCTCGTTTTTTGGGGTTTTTTTTGGTTTTTGAGTCACACCCGGCAGTGCTCAGGGTTTATTCCTGGCTCTATGCTCAGAAATCAATCCTGGCAGGCATGGGGAACCATCTGGGATGCCAGGCTTCGAACCATCACCGTCCTTCTGCATGCAAGGCAAAACACCCTGTCTCCATGCTATCTCACCATGCTCTTTTTCTTTTTAATGATTTATTCTTGGAAAGTACCATCTTTGTCTTAGTTTGAAATGAAGATTTCAGTCACTATTACCCACTGGTCCTTTTCTTCTATCTGCAAGCCCTGAGCTTTCCACAGGAAGAACTTAACTACTTGCAAATAAGTAGTTGCCATTTCAAATAGGGTAAGGAAATGAGCAAACAAAAATCCAGACCATTTGTTGGCTCATGTCAATGAAGAATGTAGACTATTTAGCTTCAGGTAGAGCTCAAATAAAACCCTACATCACTGAACTTTGTCCTCCTTTAGACTTTTTTCTCCTCTGTGTTGCATCCAGAACATTTACATACATTCTAAAATCCCACGTGCTTTTACGAGATGTCTGGCAGGCAAAGTAGAGAGAGTCCAGCATGCCATTTTCATAGCAAATCCCACTCCCATTTTATCATGGCTCCTTGGTTCTGAGCTACTGCTAATCACTTTGGAGAGATGGGCCTGGTGCTATAATCAGGACTGAACTTCCCGGGTGGCCACTAGAACCAGGGATGGAGCCAACTTGATTCAAAGGCGTGAAGGTAGGAGTAGAACAAGAGTTGTTCTTATGAGGAAAATTGTAGCATACTCCCCAGTTGGAGATGTAACATGTCCACCAAAGAGACTGTTTTCCTAACTAATGAATTAAGAGCAGAGTGGGTGGGGACTGGGACAAACCACGGGGAATGTGTAGCCAGACTCGTCAGATCTGATTTTCAATAGGTGGTTGAAATCTGGTTCGGCAATTTCCCCAACGCTATAAATAAATGTTTCAAGTGCCAAGCAGTACAAACAATAGTGTATTTGGGAGAACACAGCCTTTTCCCTCCCCTATTTTCTGACCTCTTTTAAAAATGAGAAGCACATTTATTTGTGTGTTTTGAAACGTGCCCTGTATGCTGCAGATTCTAGAATGCTCTTGCTCTCTACACTCTTTTTGGTCACTATAAAGTAAACAGAAAATGGCTAAAGTTAGAGATGTGAGATACATCTCTGCATAGCTCTGTGTAAGCCACCACACTTGACTGAATTTCAGTTTTCTTTTTCTTTCTTTCTTTCTTTCTTTCTTTCTTTCTTTCTTTCTTTCTTTCTTTCTTTCTTTCTTTCTTTCTTTCTTCTTTCTTCTTTCTTTCTTTCTTTTCTTTCTTTCTTTCTTTTTCTTCTTTCTTTCTTTCTTTCTTTCTTTCTTTCTTTCTTTCTTTCTTTCTTTCTTTCTTTCTTTCTTTCTTTCTTTCTTTCTTTCTTTCTTTCTTTCTTTCTTTCTTTCTTTCTTTCTTTCTTTCTTTCTTTCTTTCTTTCTTTCTTTCTTTCTTTCTTTCTTTCTTTCTTTCTTTCTTTCTTGGGGTGTGGGGTGGAGGTTTATTCCAGGCACTATGCCCAGAAATCACTCTTGACAATGCTCAGAGAACCATATATGATGCCAAGGATTGAACCCAGGTTAACTGCCTGCCAGGTGAATGCTTTGCCTTCAGTCCTATCTCTCTAGCCCCTGAACCTCAATTTTCAACCTGTCAAATGAAGGAAAATACTGCCTTCACGAGATAGAAGAAAGGATTCAGACTAGAAAGCCAATGATGCATGTGGCACATAAGAGATGTGACATCCGTTGTGCTCTCTCGAGGGTGATGCCACTAATTATGACATTCAGATATCATCTGAATTTTACCCACTGTAGCCTATCAAAGGGGCCAAATTCTCTTGCTGGAAAAATAAGCTTTTGGCTGCTATATACATGGTATAAATAATTAACCTTTCTTGTCCAGCTCAATAGGTTCTTATATGTGTGGCCATTATTCTTATCACAATATACAACAATTCTAGCACCCCAGAATGGAAAACATTTACAAGTATGTGTAAGTTGGGTGTGGAGGTGCAAAGCAAGCCACTGGAAGAACTAGGGTGAAAGCTCGAAGACCTGGCAGAGTACTGCTGTTTGGTCCATTTACAGAGGCCCCTGTGTGGTGATTGCAGAGCAGACATCAGATAAGGGAATGCCAACATCCCAGTAACCTTAAAAGAGAACATTACTAATAAGCTCACCGTTTCCACGACAACGACCTACACCATCACCAGCAAGGAAAGTCTTGTTATAATGATCATGACAATCATAATGATCCCTTAGATTTGGATCATTCCTCCCCCATCTCTAGCTCCAAGTCCTTCACACAAATGAGCTTAGTGATGGGGCTTGTCTATTAATTAAAGGCCCAATGTGAAGACAACAAAACCCCCCACGACAATGTTGGGAACAATGGTGACTGAATAGATGTCATCTCTGCATTCTTGATTCATGTGTGGGTCTCTGTTGCCTCCCATATAACCGTGGAGATTGATAACAAAGATTGGCAATTAGTCTCTGAGCATGCAAACGTTCACATCAATTACACTCTCTCCCTCCCAATCTATCTTGTCTCTAATGTAAACTAAACTCCATTATTCTTTGTCCTCTGGGATCCATTTATTCTCAATTACCATTTTTTGGATGTGGGATGGATCACACCTAGTGATGCTCAGGTTTACTCCAGGTTCTGGACTCAGTCACTCCTGGTGGTGCTTGGGAAACCACCTGGAATGCTGGGGATCAAATCTATTTGGCTTCATGCAAGGCAAGCACTCTATCTACTACTATACACTCTCTTCAGCCCCAAATTTGTAATCACTTTTCACATGAAAGTTGCCACCAGAAAATGCATGCTCATGTGTTTCTTTTTCTTCTGTTTTCTTTCTTTTCTTTCTTTTTTTCTTTTTGCAGAGGAGTGGTGGGTCTCAGGCATTAAATGCTCAAACACCAATCCTACCACCAGAGTGCCCTTCCCTTCACCAGTGTTTCTAATCTCCTGTCCACTAACATAACCTGTCTCCATGCAGGCATGAACGAATTTTTTTCATGTTGCTTGTTACAACACAAAGGCAAATGGAATTATCAAAATTTAGATCAGCACAGGTCAATTTGAAATGATTGTATCTCTCCATGATGCTACTAAAATCGGTATTTTAGAATTTTCTGGTCTGTGGTTGGTGCTAGTTGGGCCTTCTGTGTTACTGTTTAGGCTCACGGAGCTTGGGAGATTACCATGCAATTTTCCCATTAGATTTGCTGTGACATTACTGAGCTGACACTGCTATAAAATACCGAGGTCCAGGATTTATAGATTGAAAACAAATTTGGTGGCTTGAAATTTTGATAAGGTTAAATCTAGGAGTTAGGCCATTTCTGTTGGTAGGTATTGGATGGGGATAGTGTTGGGCTGCTGTGGCTTCATGCAAAAGGAGAATCTGCCCCCAACCCCCATTTTCTGGGGGGGTGTCACAGAGATTTGAGCTAGGACTGGTCTACTTGGAAAATATCAGTAGGCTTTTTTTTCTTGCAGACAAGATGGTGGCTGTGCATGGAGCTGCTGTGTTTTCTGGTAGCAGGTTGAGTTCAAGGGGGTCTGGGCCCACCCAGTCTCTTTTCATTGGGAAGATGTAGAGATGTCAGCTCTGTAGTCCAATCTTACCTGAGATGATTTAGCTGCTCATCTTCTATGATTTCAGTTGTGGAGCTGAGCCATTTCTGTCAGAGGGTGTCGGGATAATGTTCAGCTGCTGTAGTTAATACAGAAAGGGGAATTTGCTCCCATTTCTGAGGGTGCCACAGAGTTATTGGTCAGGAACTGACTACCTGGGATATAGCTTCTTCTTCTTCTTCTTCTTCTTCTTCTTCTTCTTCTTCTTCTTCTTCTTCTTCTTCTTCTTCTTCTTCTTCTTCTTCTTCTTCTTCTTATGTAAATGATATTGATAATATCACAAGGTATTTCTGTCTTTCAACAGTTTACATATGAGACATGATCATAAAACATGGCAGAATAGATCAGAGGAAAGTCTACAAAAATTTCTATTAAAACACAGCCAGGAATGTACAATACCTCTCCTGCAAATCACACCAGTTCCTCACCGAGGATTCAAGCTCTAGCCATGACTCTGCATTTAAAAAATTACTGTGGGGTTCTCACAGGGTCCAGCATGTTCAGAAGTAACCAAGGTCATTGGCAGCAGTGCTATGGGGTCCAGGAAATGCCAAGGATAGTACTGGGACCTTGCACATGGAAGGCATATGCACATGGAAAGCATGTGCTTGAGCCACACTCCTAGCTCCAACCTTTGCATTTTGATAGGTGGATGGCCAGAGCCCAGTCTTGTGCTCATTTCAAATTGAGCACTTATTTGCAAGTAGTTAAGTTCTTCCCCGTGGTTTGTCCCAGACCGCACCCACTCTGCTCATCATGGGTAGCCATGAACTCAGCCAAGTAGGGAGCAGAGTGAAAGACCAGGACATTACAGAAATCAAGTCTCCAGGACTCTAGGTTTCAATTTTTTTTCTGTTTTTTTTTTCTTTCTTTCTTTTGGAGTCACACTTGGCAGTGTTCAGGGATCATCCCTGACTCTACTCTGAAGATTCATGCCTGGAGGACTTTGGGGATCATATGGAATGTTGGGGATTGAACTTCAGGTTGGCCATATGCAAGGCAAGTACCTTACTCACTATAGCAGGGAAAGACCCAAATGGCTGCCTGAAAGGGAGCTCTGCAACCCAAACTTCACAATTTTAGCACTTATTTATTCATTTATTTTGTTTTTGGGGCCACATGTGTTCATGCTCAGTCTTACTCCTGGCTCTGCACTCAGACATCACTCCTGATGGGGCTTTGGGGACCATATGGGATGCTGGGGATAGAACCTGGATGGATTGTGTGCAAGGAAAACTTGCTGTATTTTTTTTCTTGCCCCAATTTTAGCATTTATTGAGTGACAGGGAGATCCCCTACCCTAGGCATCTTCAGGGGTGCCTAAAGTCTTGGTCAAGAGCAAGATTTTAGAGACATGTTAATCTTTGCATGTGGTTTGAGATTGTCAAATTCATGTGGCTTCCTGTTCCTAGCTGGGTGTTGGGAACAGGCACTAAAGTCTAGCAATTGTATCAGGCACAGCATGGCAAGTTGAGACCTCTCCTCACCCCTGGGAGTCCAGAAAAGCCTGACTCCAGAATAAGACACCAGTGGCAGCAAGTTCCTGTGACTGGTCTGTTGAGGTGGAATCTGGGACTATGGAGTTGAGCTCAGAGGATCAGTCTGGTCGCACAAGGAGAGGGAACCTCTGGGGACTTTACACTCAGCTGGTCTCTCTCTGTAGCTGGAGAAGTTACTAAAGGAAACCCATGACACGTGAACCACTATTCCACATGCAAAGCCAAACTTTTGGTGAAATGAAACAAATCCCCAAAGTAGAACCAGACAGCACCTTCTGGAATAAACACACAGGTTAAAAGCCATACACACAAAAAAAGGCTTTCTCTTGTGACAGACTGTATCAGGGGAAAAAACCGTCCTGAGAAATCATTCTCACGGATACAGGAATAGGGAGCTAAACAGATAATAAATTGAAAGCAATCACCATGAAGAAAACCACTAAGATATATGGAATGTACCCCAATGTAGAGCAAAACATCAATAAATCAAGGAAGGAATTAATTGCAGAAGCAGGAGTTTTTTTATCAGAAATTTTTTTTTATCAGATTGGAGCCAGGGTCTGAATAGATAGCAAAATCCTGCACACAGCTGACTCAGGTTCGATCCACCATCCATGACACCATCTTTTGAGCCCCACCATGAGTGATTCCTAAGTGAAGAACTTGATGAAAATTCTGAGCACTTCTAGGTATGGTCCCCAAACAAGATTGGATATATATGCTGGATGTGAAAAGTACAGCAAATGAAAAACTTCTATGGAAAGCATAATAAGGAGTCTCAAAGACTAAATTACATTGAAGATAAAATTCTAGTAATGACACTAAAAGAAGAAGAAGAAGAAGAAGAAGAAGAAGAAGAAGAAGAAGAAGAAGAAGAAGAAGAAGAAGAAGAAGAAGAAGAAGAAGAAGAAGAAATAATATTTGGGAAAAATAACGAATCCCTTCAGGAAATATCAGACCCCATTATAAGAGGAAACATAAGAATAATAAAGAAGGGAAAGAGAAATAGAGGTCTGGCAGAGAACCTATTTAAAGATATAATAGCTGAGACTCCCAAAATCTAAGGTAAGAACTAACCATAAAAGACTACAAAGCCATTAGAACAACCAATTACTATGCACTAAAGAGTTATACCAAGATAAGTCATTGTCAAATTATTGAGTCAATAATAAAGAAAAAATAATAAATGTTCCTTGGAAAAAATATGTAACACGCAAAAGGCACCCCAATGAGCTATTATTAGATTTCTATGCAGAATTTCTACAGTTTAGAAGAAAGTAAAACGACATATTTAGAAACCTAAAAAAATGAATTACAGCCCAAAATACCTTATCCTGCTAAAGTATCATTCAAATATGATGGAGAAATAAAGATTTTCCTCAGCAAACAATAACTCATGGATTTTACCACCATTAGGCCTGCACTGTGAAATGTTGGAATGAGTTCATTTATAGGAAAAGAAACACACACACAAACTTGAGTACAGGAACAAATACCAAGACAGATACAGTAAAACTTGATTCAGAATCAAAAACTCAGAAATATTGTAACAGTAAAATATCAAAGGGGAGGGGCCCGGAGAGATAGCACAGCAGCGTTTGCCTTGCAAGCAGCTGATCCAGGACCAAAGGTGGTTGGTTCTAATCCCAGTGTCCCATATGGTCCCCTGTGCCTGACAGGAGCTATTTCTGAGCAGACAGCCAGGAGTAACCCCTGAGCATCGCCGGGTGTGGCCCAAAAACCAAAAATAAAAATCAAAGGGGAGGAAGAATAAAAATCTAATCTGTTTAGTTTAAATATGACAAGTTCACACCAGAACAACAGCGAAAGACTACCTCAGATACAAAGACTGTTACAATTCTTATGATAATCACAAAACAAAAATGTGGAGTAGACAGAAGAAAAATTGAAGAAAATGAGAAAATAGCTTAATGGAGAAGTAACACAGAATTATAAGACAATTAGAAAACAAAACAGAAAAATGGCAATAACCAAGTTCCATATATCAATAATCACTCAAATGTGAAATGTCTGCACTTATTTATCAAAAGAAAGTATTCTCAAAAATAAAAGAGCAGACCCATTTATACATACAAGAAACTCTTATTACATCTAAAAAGAAATATAAATTCAGAGGGAAAAGTAGTTAAGTCAATAATAGAGAAAAAGTAGAAAATAGTACTTTCTTTTCTTTTCTTTTCTTTTCTTTTTTTTTTTTTTTTTGGTTTTTAGGTCACTCCTGGTGGTGCTCAGGGTTACTCCTGGCTCTGTGCTCAGATAATGCTCCTGGAAGGCACAGAGGACCATATGGGATGCTGGAATTCGAACCACCATTCGTCCTGGATCAGCTACGTGCAAGGAAAATGCCCTGCTCCTGTGCTATCTCTCTGGCCCCCGAAAATAGTACTTTCATATCTTATAAACTTGCCCCATGCAAGGCAAACACCTTACCTGTGGTACTGTCGCTTAAGTGACACATTTCTACACACAAAAATAAATTAGAGGAAAAAGAAGTTAAGAAAATAATCCCTTCTTAAAAAAAAATACCATTTATAATTACATCAAAATACCTGAAAGCATATCTATAGAATGAGCCCTATAAGACATTGCTTTAAAAACAAGACAGAAAAATTAAAATCTATCACATGTTTATGGATTTGAAGAAATAGCATAATTTAAAAATCCCATCTTCTCATTTAAAAATATCTAGGTTCAGGAGCCTGAGCAATGGAGCAGTGGTAGGGCGTTTGCCTTGCACGTGGCTAACCCAGAACAGACTGAGGTTCGATGTCACAGGGTCCCATATGGTCCCCTGAGCCAGGAGCGATTTCTGAGCGCAGAGCCAGGATTAACCCCTGAGCCTCATCGGGTGTGGCCCGACCCAACCCCGAATCTAGGTTCAATGTATTTATGTATGCATTTATTTGGTTTTGGGGCCACACCCAGTGGTGCTCAGGGATTACTTCTGGTTCTAGGCCCCTGTCATTGCTTGGGGACTATCTGGGATCAAACCTGGGTTAGTCATGTGCTAGACAAACTCCCTACCCACTGTGCTATCACTCTGGCCCCTATAGGTTCAACTTAAAACCCCAAAGACATTATTTTTAATTAAACATAAATTCTTTTCTTTGTATGGAAACACAAAAGATCATAAGCAGTAAAAAGCAATCTTAAAAGAAAAGGAAAAAAGAAGTAATCATTTTCCTGATTTCAAGTTACATTATAATGTAACATTATGCAACAAAACCGAGCACAGAGACCAATGGAATTGATAGAAGAGTTCAGAAACAAAACCCATAGAGGACATTTGATTTAAAACAAAGGTACAAAGACCAGGGGGCCAGAGCATAGCACAGCAGGTGGGGCATTTGCGTTGCACAAGACTGACCCTGGTTGAAGCCCCAGCATACCAGATGGTCCTCCAAGCCCATCAGGAGTGACTTCTGAGTGCAGAGCCAGGAGTAACACTAGTGTGCCTCAGGATGTGACCCAAAACCAATAATAAAAAAAGACAAAGAAACAAAAATAGATTTAAAAACAAAAAAGGTACAAAGACCATATGATCAAGAGAAGAAAGTCTCTTCAACACTGTTGGGAAACAAAATAAAACTAGATCACTACTTATATAGTGTGCATAAATTAACTAATATATATATATATATATATAATATAAGACTAGAAATCATAAAATACATGACAGAAAACACAATTATACTTCCAAAACAGAAATGTTTTTGGAGACAACTCTAATGAAAATCACAAACTACAAATGAAACTACATCACATTAAAAATTGTATAGAGCAGGGACTAGGAATATATCTTATGAGCAAAGAACTTGTTTCACATAGGATAGAGCCTGGCTTTGATTTTCAGCACCATAAGCAAACAAAACCCCTATACAATCTTTTTTTTTTAATTGCTCAGGATTAATTCTGGCTCTGCACTCAGGAATTACTTCTGGTGGGCTCTGGAACCATATAAGTTGCCAGGGATCAAACAAACCCAGGTCAGCTGCAAGCAAGGAGAGCATCCTACCTCCTGTGCTATCACACCATCCCTATAAAACAATTTTTGTTTTTAAAGCTTTACACAGCAAGAGAAAGAACAACAACAGATTGAGTTAGGAAAAGATAGTTGTTCAAAATATGTCCTATGAGGGATTGGTATTCAAAACATTAAAAGAATGAATAAGAAAGGGGCCAGAGTGATATCACGGCAGTAGGGTGTTTGCCTTGCAAGCGGCCAACCCAGGATGGATCCCGGTTGGTCCATTATGGACCTCAGGATGGATTCCCGGCATCCTATATGGTCCCCCAAGCCTGCCATCAGCAATTTCTGAGAGCAGAGCCAGGAGTAACCCCTGAGCGCAGCCAGGTGTGACCAAAATAAAAAAATAAAAAGAAGAAAGGATGAAGAGGAATAAAGAAGAAAAGGAGGAGGAGGCAGAGGAGAAAGAGGAGGAGGAAGAAAGAAGGAAGGAGGAGGAAGAAAGGAGAATAAATAAATAATTGTTTAAAGAAAACAGAAAACCCACAGATTCATGAAAAAATGTTTAGCATTGGGGCCAGAGAGATAGCATGGAGGTAGGGTGCTTGCCTTGCATGCAGGAGGATGGTGGTTCAAATCTCAGCATCCTATATGGTCCCCTGAGTCTGCCAGGAGTGATTTCTGAGCATAGAGCCAGGAGTAAGTCCTGAGCCCTGCCCGGTGTGACAAAAAAAATGTTTAGCATCTTCATTATTATTAAGGAAATGCAAATGAAAACCACAGTGAGCTATCACCTCTACCTGTGAGAATGGCCTAGATAAAAAAAATAAATGGAAATAAGTTTTGGAGAGACTATAGAGAAAAAGGAACTCTGTACACTAATGAAATAAGCAGCCCCTATGGAAAAGTGCCCTGAAATTTCCTTAGAAAAATGAGAATAGCATCCATCAAGGCAACATCACGCCTAGGCAGTGATCCAAAGGACATGAAAACACTATTTTGATTATTTTTTAAAACTCTAATTTGGAAGGATAGGTGCATCCCTCTTTTCATAGCAATAGTTCAAATATGGAATCAACCTAGATATTGATTAGTGGATGACCAGACAGAGACCAAAGTAGAGACATTAATGAAAGACTACTCAGCAATGTAAAAAGATGAAATTATATTGTTGCAACAATGGGAATGAAATTTGAGGAGATAAAACTGAATGAAATGAGGAAGAATGTGAAAAACAGTTATCACATAATTCAGTGCACAGCTGGGATCAAAATGATCAAAAGCAAGCAAGCCAACAAAACAGCTTTCAGACTCAGAAACATTGTGATAACCAGAGAGAATAGAAGACATGGCTGGTTTGATACGTAGTTGGTACTGGAACTTTAGTGGTGGGTGTGGCAAGGCTCCAACTACAGAGGTATGAAATCATGCTCCTAACATTGCATAATATAACAAAGCAAATCAGTGATTTTTGTTTTATTAATTTTTGTATTACAGTGTGGATTAGATGGTTACATTAATGTCAAAGTGTATAGTACTGCTGTACAAAGTCACTCGACACACACTCCCCGCCCCCACCAAAGTGCCCAGGACCTTCCACTACTGCGTCTGTATCACCTCTGATCCATTTATGATTTTTTGCCACCCCACCCCACAGAATAAGATAGTGAGTATTGTAATCTAAAGTCAAGGCTTTGTCTTGTTCGATATTGTCTTTTCCATTTTTAAAAAATATAATTACTTTACTTAAACACCATGGTTACAAAATTGTTCATGGTTGATTTCAGTCATAAAATGTACATCACCTTCAACCAGTGCATATTTCCTGCCATCAATGTCCTCTGTTTCCTTCCCACCCACTCTTCCCCCGCCAGCCTCTGGGGCAGGCATTTTACTCTCTCTCTCTCTCTCTCTCTCTCTCTCTTTCTCTCTCTTTTTCTCTCTCTCTCTCCCTCTCCCTCTCTTCTCCTCTCTCACTCTCTCACTCTCTCCTCTCTCTCTCCTCTCTCTCTCTCTCTCACTCTCTCTCTGTCTGTCTTTTGGTTTTTGGATCACACTTGGTGGTGTGCAGGGGTTACTCCTGCACTCAGAAGCCACTCTTAGCAGGTTCAAGGGACCATATGGGATGCTGGGATTCGAACCAGGGTCCATCCATGTTGGCTGTGTGCAAGGCAAAAGCCTCACCACTGTGCTATTGCTCTGGCCCCTCTCCTTTTTTGACACTCTGGTTTGCACTATTGCTAATAAAGGGGTACCATGTATATTACTTTATCTCCTTTCAGCACCCAGTTCTTGTCCAGATCAATGTCAATTATCATTGTCAAGCCATGTTTGTTTCTTGATTTTTCTTATAACATCATGATTTCTAAGTTGTTCATAGTATAGTCGTTTAAAAACCAATACCACCACCAGGGTGACCTTAACAATGTCCCCAATATCCCAACTGTCACCATAGCCTGCCTCCATGCAAGTACAAATTTCCTTCATGTTTCTTGTTGCAACACAAAACTTAGATCAGCACACGTCAATTTCAAATAATTATAGCTCTTCATGGTGTTACTAAAGTCAGTGTCTTGGGATTTGCTAGACTGTGCTTGGTCTTAGCGAGACTTCTGTGTTACTTAGCGAGACTTCTGTGTTACCGTTTAGGCACACTGAGCTTGGTAGATTACTATGTAACTTTCTCAGATTTTCTGTAATGCTACATTACTAGAAAATATTGAGGTATCATGTGAGATCCAGGATTTATAGAACCAAAACAAATTCGGTAGCTTGGCAGTTTGATAAGGTTAAGCCTTAGAGTTGGGCCGTTTCTGCCGGAGGGAGTAGGGGATGATGTTGGGCTCCTGTGGTTCATGCAGAAAGTGGAATCTGCCCCCTCCATTTCTTACAGAGGTATCAGCCAGAACTAAACTACTTGGGAAGTATCAGCTGCCATTATTTTCTTTTGGAGCTCGGCCATTTTTCTGCTAGGAAGTTGGTGGCAGTAGATGGGGTCTTTCTTTTCCATGTTTAATTACAGCATGTTCTATAGGTTAGTGACATCAACCAATATTTGTCCTCCTTCTGAAATTTTTTTGCTCAGAATGATGGTTTTTAGTTCTATTAATGTTTCAGGGAATGTCTGTGTTCATATTTTAATTTTTTGTTTTTGGGTCACACTTGGCAGCTCAGGAGTTACTCCTGGCTCTACACTCAGAAATTGCTCCTGGCAGGCTTGGGGGACCATATGGGATGCAGGGATTCGAACCACCATCCTTCTGCATGCAAGGCAAACGCCCTACTTCCATGCTATCTCTCTAGCTCCTGAGTTTATCTTTTCTTAGAGCTTCATAGTATTCCCCTTTAGACACACATGTATTCAGCCATTGGATATACGAATTATTTCCATATACTGGCTATTGTACTGAGTGCTAGAATGAACACTTACATTATGTGTGCTCATACATATTTTCTAATAAGTGGAGTGTATGTGTGTTAGATGCTAAAATGAGGACTCACTGGGTCATGTGGAAGTTCTAATATTATTTTTGCTTGTGTTTTGTTTTGGGACCACATCTAGTGCTCAGGGCTTACTCCTGGCTCTGTGTTCAGGGTTCACTCATGGTCTGGGTTCCAAAATGCATAACTTCTTTCCTTGACTGCTCCCCTAAGACACAAACCAAAACAAAGTCAGGGGTTAGACTTGGGAGAGAAGGGGTAGTTGAGGAATAAAATCCTTAATTTGAGTTTTGAGGGAAGGGGAAGAAACCAGATGAGTTTTCTAGTATCTAATATAGAATTCAGTTCTTATATTTTGGGGCAGGCTTCAACTGGGGCACTGCTGGACCCCAACTGTGATCCCAGAGAGCTTTGTGTAAGGATTTCATTGGTCCCGAGTCAACACTGCAGTCAGAATAGGGGTGAACATGCCTGGCAAACATGGCAACCAAGTGTGCACCACAACCATACATGGAAAGCTCCAGTCATTATAACATTATAATCAAGATCCCATCCTGACTCCAGCAAGCCAGCTGCAGCAGCCCCCGTGCCCCCAATCTTGTGCCCTCATCTCAGTATTGGCTAATAGAACATTGGTGGTTTGAGCTTAGAGTTTTGAGAGGGGAAAGGTTCTTGAATTGGAACTTGCTTTTACATAAAAGATGAACCATTAGAATGAGTCTAATCAAAAATTTGCGTATTGAATTGTACTTTAATGCACTAGGGACGATTGCTATTCAATTTCCTTATTGATTTTACACATTGCAGCAGTGCCTCTTGCCCATTCGGGAACGTCTGAGAAACTTAGAAGAGCATCAAATGCTATGAAGGAATATATCAAAGGGGACGGAGCTCCTGCCCTCAGGCCAAGGCCCAATGGGGATCCAGCCATGCATTGATTTTTGTCCTCAGGAGTTAACAGTTCAGTGGAGAGGCCTCATTCACTGAGTAACTAGAAAACATAAGAGCAAGGATGGAACAAAGGGAATGGTAGAAGGGGAAAGTGGGTGTGGTCTGTGGCAAATACTGCTTCTGTGATAATAAAGCTGAGAGGAAGAAGAGGAGAGGGAGTTAGCAGGCACGTGTGCTAAGTTTAGTGTGTATTACAATTGCACAGAGCATGCAGGCAGAGGTCCAGATGTGGAGGGAGCATTGTGTGTCTCAGGATAGAGAAAATCCAGGTACATAGAGGAGGAGCTTGATCATGCCAGACCTGCAGGCTATACCATGATGAGTGAGTTCTGTTTTAAGAGCAGGGAAAGCAAGTAGAAGATTTCAAGGAGAGAAGTGACAGGGATAGATGTGCTACACCAGAGGTTTCTGGAATCAGGAGAGGCATAAATATTTAAATACACACCTACAGCAAAGAAAAAAAAATACTACCTTTGATGCTACCTCTCAGAAGAGTCTACAATGGGTGCTTTAGTGTGTTTCTTCCCAGGGTGATTCTCAGCTTGTCTTTGAGCCCTCACTTTTCTACACTTTTCTCATTTCTCATTAGCTTTTAAGCATTTATTAAGCATTTTATATGCATTATCTATATATCTACACAGTCCTAGCAGTTCATATATGGAATATACCATCACTTCTTCATTGGGAGAGGGCTCATATCTATTGGCCTAGGGTTTTGCCCATATTATGCCTTTCCTTTGGTGTCCTATAATTTAGCACCTTTTCCACTTTGCTTGTTTGGTATTTGTTTATTTTGGTCCACTCCTGGTGATGCTTAGGGGACCATGACAGACTAGAGATAGGACCCAGGGTTGCCTCATACTGCATGACTCTTGCCCTTAGCTCTATCTCCCAGCCCCAATTTCATATTGCAGTAGGGGTGGGGTTGGCCACACCTAGCAGTGCTCAGGGCTTACTTAAGGCTCTGTATTCAGTGAAGAGGGATTTGATGGGACTCTCAAGGAGCTAGGAATCAAACTCCAGTTGGCTGAGCACAAAATATGCAAGAATACTAGGTATATAAGGTATACAAGTGCCTTACACACTCACTGTATTATCTCTTCAGTCTCCTTTCTCTTTTACAATGGTTCTGGGTAGAAAATTATCCATCACCCCTATGGGATAAATATTTGGGATACTTACATCATTATTAATATCCTTTTTATCACCGTTGTGCATAATTCTAAGCTCAATATATCTCAGTCAATCAGCTTAAACAAATATTAATGCCATAAACAGTTCTTGTGGAGAACTCTCCCTGTGTTTTTCAAACTTCAGATACCCACACAATATGCCAGAACCACACATCCCTGATGCTAGGTGCATTTTTTGTCTTTTTTTATTTCCAGTGTTGGAAATCAAACCCAGGTCCTATGCATACAAGGCATGCACTTTGCTGCTGAACCACATCTCTAGCCCTGAATGTCTTTCTTTAATTCAACTTCCTTTGTAAAAGCTCCTGTGAAGGAGCTGATTAAAGGAGAAAACTTTGTTATCAGCGTGAATGAAAAAGAGGATTCTTTTCTGTTAATAGAATGTGGCATCACAATGAATTTGAGAATACTATTGTGAGAAATCCATACTGAGTAGAAGAGACAGAGACAGAGATAGAAACAGAGAGACAAAGGGAAACCGTTCTATCTGCAAGACACTCAGCTAAAGTCTTTCACTTAAACAAAGTCTCATGGTTTGGTTTGAATCAGAGACTCTAGCAGTGGTCTTCAAACTTTTTAAACAGGGGTCCAGTTCACTGTCCCTCAGACCTTTGGGGGGCTGGACTACAGCAAAAACAAAAACTATGAACAAATTCTTATGCACACTGCATATATCTTATTTTGAAGTGAAGAGACAAAATGGGAACAATAACAATATGTGGCTAGTGGGCTGTAGTTTGAGGACCACTGCACAGTCTAATGAGTATTCTCTGGGGATTACAGAGCTGGCCCAAAGGGCTGTAAAGTATGCTTTGCAGGCAGCAGCCCTGGGTCCAAACCCCAATGCTACATGGTTCTTTGAGCATTGTGGGTACTGAGAGAGGTATCCCCCAGAACCTCCAGGTGTGGTCCCCATCCCTTTCCCACAAATCCTTTCTCTGGGGTTGCTATCATTTGTGGCTCAGCAATCACTGAAAAACTGAATTCTTGGAAGTCTGTGCCTGTTTCTAATGACTCATTGCCTATGGCAATGACCTTGGAATTTATTCCAAGGTTTCTGAGCTTGAGAGTCGTGAGGCCGAACATTGTGTCATCATATTAGATGTTGCTATACGCAAGATCTGACTGTCTGTAGGCTCCCTAGGTCACACATTTATTGTTGTCAGGGCCTCCCAAGCTAGTCCCCAGCTCCCAGGCCTTTCAGCGCTTGAGCAGAAGTTTTCAAAGTCAGGTCAGCGGGTTGATCTGGTTCTGAGATTTCCTGCCGGCCCCGAAAAGTCCCAGCTGATTACCACATGGTCTGTCCAGATCATGTCGCAGCTCTGTTATAAATATCAGTGTATATATAGAGATAGATAAATATTCTTATTACAAATAATGGTTTCTATTTCTGCCTTAGCGGTCCATGAAATATTTCCCCTATTTTTACCAGTTTACAGATGCACAAAGGTTGAAACTGATGCTTCAAAGGCAGAGGTGGCAATAAACAAATAGAAGAGCCCTGTTTGAACTTGACATAAATTAAATGCTGGGAGAGTTTGCATAAAAAAGCCAAACAGACATTAATTATTAGTTTTAGGTTTATAGAGAATTTAAAGTAGAGAGAATGCCTTTAGGTCATCCACCTGCCCAGCATATAACAGCCTCCTCCCACTTTTTCTTTTGTTCTAGGGCCACACTCAGTGGTGTTCAGGGAACATGTGGTGATACTCAGGGAAGTGCCTGGGTGCCAGGGTTCGAACCAGGCCAGGGCCACATCCATAAACTGAGCAAATGCTTCAGACTTGTACTATCTGTCTCTTGGCTCAGTTCCCCGATTCTTAACATCTTGCATTTGTATTTCCATTTGTTACAATTGATGATTCAATATTGACAAACTCTTATTCGAGTTCATTTTTCAAGCTGATTATTCGATGAGTTTTTACAAATATGAAAAACATGGAATACAGTATCATATGGAAAAATCATTTATTGCTTAAAGCTTTGGTTTTTGGATTTTTATTTTAAAAATAAGTGTTTATTCAGGCCAGAGAGATAGCACTGGAAGTAGGATGTTTGTCTTGAAAAAAAGTGTTTATCTTTCTATTTTTTTTGCCTTTTTTTGTGTGTGTGTGGTTTTTGGGTCACACCCGGCAGTGCTCATGGGAAACTCCTGGCTCCATGCTCAGAAATTGCTCCTGGCAGGCACAGGGGACCATGTGGGAAGCCAGATTCAAACTGATGACCTTCTGCATGAAAGGCAAATGCCTTACCTCCATGCTATCTCTCCGGCCCCTATCTTTCTATTTTTATTCCCCAACCTGAACTATTTTTCTTTTCTTTTCTGTGCACAGTTGGGGGTTACCCCCAGAGTCTCACAAATCCCAGGCAAGTGTTTTCCTGATGCAATCATCCTAGGCCCCCTTCCCTGTGGTCTTTTTTTTATTGTTCCCATAGACTGGTCTTCTCCCAGAAAGTCCCAAACAGAGCAGCCTTTGAAGAATGGGTTTCTTTCACTTAACAATATGCAGTTAAGTTCCTCCACGATTTCTCACAGTTGGATACATTTTTCCTTTGCAATATTTGGTATGATGATCCATTGTCTGGACACAGTCTATCTATTCACTTACTGAAATATGTCTTGGTTGCTTCCAAGTTTGAGCAACAATGAATAAAATTGTATCAAGACTCATCCATGCTTGGGTATGGATGGAAGTGTTTTGCTTTTTCTTAAAGTCATCTTTTCATTATTATTTAAAGTTCCCTTTATATGGGCTTGAGCTATAGCACAGTGCTAGGGCATTTGACTTGCATGCAGATTACCCGGGAGAGACCTGAGTTCAATCCCCAGCATCCCATATGGCTCCCTGAACCTGCCAGGAGCAATTTCTGAGTGTAGAGCCAGGAGTAACCCCTGAACGCCACCGGATGTGCCAAAAACAAAAACAAACAAACAAACAAAATAAAATAAAGTTATCTTTAGCCTTTTGTGGGAAGGGTAGGATGATTTGATTTTTTAATAATAGGGAGAGGCCAGAGCCATAGCACAGTGGTAGGGCATTTGCCTAGCATGCAGCCAATACAGGACGAAATCTGGTTCAATTCCTGTCATCCCATATGGTCGCTGAGCCTGCCAGGAGCGATTTCTGAGTGCACAGCCTGAGAGCTTCTGGGTGTGACCCAAAAGAAAAAACAAAACAGAGAAAGAATGGTCAGGGAGTGATAGCACAGGGGTATGGCTCTGGCCTTGTCAAGGCTGACCCAGGTTTGATCCCGCACCCCATATGGTCCCCCGAGCAATACCAGGAGTAACTTCTAATTCTTGATGGTTGTATATATCAAACAAACAAACAAACAAAATAGGGAGAATCTTTTGAGTAGTGTGATTTTAAAAAATATTCAATTAGTATTTTTTCTAGTGTGCAATCATCACTATTTTCATTACCAAGGTTTTTGGACTATCTGACCATAAAAGAACACACTGCCATTTCTTCCAGGACTGTCCTCTATTTCTCTTCAGTAACCACAGTAGTTCACCAATAGTAAGGATTTTTTTCGGTTGTTTGTGACTTTATTTGCTTGAGTTACTTGTATTTCATTTAAACATGAAACCATACAATAGCTGTTTTTCTTTTTCCTTTTTTCATTTAGCCACATCACCTGATGTTCTATCCATGTAGTTGCAAAAGGCTATCTGGAAGGATGGCAGAACAAAATTCCACACTGGGCATAAGTACCAGCTTCTTTCAGAATTGCCTGTTTTGGGGCATTTAGGTTGATGTGATATTTTGGTTTTGGTTTTTGTGAATAATGATGATGAGAATTTATTATTCTTTTACAACTTGATTGATTGGTTGTTGAGCCACCCCCAGCAGTGCTCAAGGGTTACTCCTGGCTATGCCAGAAATCATAAATTGCCCCTGGCAGACTGGGGGACCATATGGGATGCCAGGAATTGAATAGGGTCCTTCCCAGTCAGCCGCATACAAGGGAAATACTCTACCGCTGTGCTATCTCTTCTGATGCTGAGAATTTAAGGGTACAAATTTATTCTTGAAGTGAGTGTTTATATATTCTTTGGATAAATACCTAGGAATAGTATTGCTGGGTAATATGGAATTTCCAATTTTCATTTTTGGGTCACTCCTGATGGTGCTCAGGGGGTTACTCATGGCTCTGCACTCAGGAATCATTACTGATAGTGCTGAAGGAACCATATGGGATGCTGGGGATTGAACACGGGTTTGCCACATGCAAGACAAATGTTCTACGCACTATGCTATTCCTCCAGTCTCTCATTTTAGTTTCTTTTTTTTTTTTAAGAGGAATCTCCATATAATTTCCATAGAGGCTGTACCAATTTATATTCCTCCTGGTATGTAGCATATTTAACTAATATGCAATTATATCCCCTTCCCTGATGTATAATAACTTTCTGTCAATTGTTGTGCCATGTTCCTTTATCTCCACATCCTCTCCAATTCTTTCCCATGTTTTGAACTCATATTATTCTCACCTCGCAATGAGGTGACCTCTCATTGTGGATCCACTTATCCTTTCCCTAGTAAATAGTGTTAATAATCTTTTCAAGCATTTGGGGACCAATTGTATGTGGTTTTTGTTTTTTCTTTTCTGGGGGAGTGGTGGAAAACCTTGTGCTCCTCAGGGGTTACTCCTGGCTCTGCACTCAGGTGTCACTCTTGATAGGCTCAGGAGATCATATAGGGTGCCAGAGATTGTACCCAACTTGCTGCATGCAAGTCAAGAGCCTACCCACTGTACTAGGATTCCAGCCTCTGAATATCTTCTTTGTTTTGTTTGTTTGTTGTTGTTTAGTTTTGTTTTGGGCCTCACCCAATGATGCTCAGGGGTTACTCCTGGCTACGTGCTCAAAAATTGCTCCTGTCTTGGGGACATATGGGACACTGGGGGATCGAACCTTGGTCCTTCCTAGGCTAGCATGCACAAGGCAGACATCTCATGGCTAGCGCCATGGCTCCCCAAATGTCTTCTTTGAGGAAAGTCTACTCAATGTCTTTCACCCATTTTTAGATTGGATTGGATTGATTGGTTTTTATTTTTTTTTTTTATTTTTTGGTTTTTGGGCCACACCTGGTGACGCTCAGGGGTCTATGTGTTCAGAAATTGCTCCTGGCTTGGAGGACCATATAGGATGCTAGGGGATCAAACAGCAGTCCATCTTAGGTCAGCCACGTACAAGGCAAACACCCTACCGAGCACCACCGCACCGGCCCCAGGATTGATTGATTTTTTTGAGTTGTTTAACTTCTTGATAGATAAATTTTGGGTATGGATGCCCTGTCAGAGGTACAATGTGCAAATATCTTCTCCCCATTGCTAGATTGCCTTTGGCTTTGGTTGTTTCTTTTGCTGTGTAAAGTGTTTTTGTTTGATATAACACAATTTAGTCTTCCTTTGGTTTCCCTTGGCATTGGCGCTGAACATGTTTCTGATGTTGAGATACTGAAATATTAATATATATAAGTATATATATCACCTATTTTTCTTCTATGTGTTTTATGCTTTCAGACCTGATATTAAGTCTTTTGTAGTTTCTTTTGAGTGAAGTTTCATGTATGTATTAAACGGTGATCAAGCTTTATCTTTTTTTCTTTAAAAGAGATGACTTTACTTGGTTTTTAGTAGGGAGGAAGATTGAGGGGTAGTGTTTAGAGGCTCTGTGCTTAGGGGCACCCTCAGGGTCATTCCTAGCTCTGTCCTCAGGGGTGCTCAGGGAACACATGTATGGTCTCTGATTCAGCTAGGGTTGGTCATGAGCTAAGCAAATGTCTTTACCCCCCCTATACTATCTGGCTGTGACATCTGTCACCCCATTGATCACCAGGATTGATTCAGCTAATCTGGCTGGCTAGGCAGGTGTCCCCTTCCTTCCTCACCCCTCCCTGTGTGTCCCTCCCAAAGCTGCACACTCAGTGGAAGAAACACTCCCCAAATAGATGGACCATTTTTTGGTTGAGGGTATATGAGTGGCTGCGCTCCTTGGCTAGAACCCCCAAACAAGCTCTCAAGGTCCATTTGTAGAAGAATGTAGCGTAGTTAAGCTTCCAAGACTCCAGACACATCCAAATGAGGTGCTGCACATGGCAGTCTGCCTTCCTTAAAAAAAAAAAAGAAAGAAAGAAAAGAAAAGAAAATGCCAGGGCTCTCCTCACCACCTCCCATAGTGGATGGGATATCCTCTTCCTTTTCAGATCAGAAATCTCAGCATCAGAGAACAGTCTGGGAGACAGTGCTGGCATGAAACAACCCCAGAATTCAATTAGGTTGTAAGGAGATTAGCCAAGGAAGAAAGGAAACGTGTTTTGACCTCCTGGGCAGAGTGGGGAGGTTGGGAGAGAGTGAACGTGTGTGTGTGTGTGTGTGTGTGTGTGTGTGTGTGTGTGTGTGTGTGTGTGTGAGAGAGAGAGAGAGAGAGAGACAGAGAGACAGAGAGACAGAGAGAGACAGAGACAGAGACAGAGAGACAGAGACAGAGAAACAGAGACAGAGGCAGAGGCAGAGACAGAGAGATTATGTTAGGGAGTGTAGTTTCAGAAGACAGAAGAATTAAGTAATGGGTATGGCTAGAATCTAATTATAAGGCCAACCTCTTTATAGAGGAAATGGAGTCCCTTATTGTCATGACAACCAATTAAAAAGGGGCCTTGCCTGTCCATCAGGAGCCAGGGAAAATCACCCCGAGCCCTGAGGTGGCCCATCCCAGTAGGAATCTGACCCACAAGCTCCATCCATAAGAGTTTAAGAGAGATCAGTGTCTGATGAGCTGGTCAGAGAGGGCAGAGCAGAGCTGTGCTTGGTTTACCCTCTGCTGCAGAAACATATGGCCTTGCCTTGAATAGCTGTGAAGAACAATATCTCTGCTCTCCAGCCATCATGTGACCTCCCGATGCCCTCCCACAGCTGGGGGCTGGCCCAGGTTAGAAAGTTCCACATGGTCACACCCTCACACAGAAGCCAGGGTGCTCCTTTCTGGAATCCTCCTGAGAGCACTTGTACTAACTGCAGCCTCAAGAGCCGCAGCTGGATCCATCCTGTGTCGATTCTGCTACTGATCCTGGGAGTTTTAGGCCCTTCAGAATCTGAGGAGAGAAATTCAGTTCCTGGATGGGGAAAGTTCAAGTTTAGGGGTCAGGGGGGCAAACAACTTCTCACAGGATGTTCCAAGCAGGGCTTGTTCCTCAGGTAGAAGAGAGGAACTTGGTGCAGAACAGCAAGAATAGACAGCAAGACAGAGGCACCAACAATTAAAGGAGAGGAAATGCACCTTCTGTCTTCAGCAAGATTTCTAAAAGTTGCCACGTTATGTTTCTTTTTTTCTTTTTTCTTTTTTATGGTCTTTGGTTTTTGGGTCACACCTGGCAGCGCTCAGGGGTTACTCCTGGCTCTATGCTCAGAAATCGCTCCTGGCAGGCTCAGGGGACCATTTGGGATGCCGGGATTTGAACCACCGACCTTCTGCATGCAAGGCAAATGACTTACCTCCATGCTATCTCTCCTGCTCTGCCACGTTATGTTTCTCTCTCTCTCTCTCTCTCTCTCTCTCTCTCTCTCTCTCTCTCTCTCTCTCTCTCTCTCTCTCTCTCTCTCTCTCTCTCTCTCTCTCTCTCTCTCACCCAGCCACTTTATTTGGAGAGGGGACACATCTGTCAGTGCTCAGGGCTTACTTCTCACTCTGTAGTCAGGTATCACTCCTGGTGGTTCTATGCTCTAGGGCCATATGGGATGCCTGAGACTGACGCTAGGTAGACCACAGCAAGGCAAATGCCCTACCTGCTTTTACTATTGCTCCAGCCCCTGAAGCTCTTTGCAAGGAGGAATGGCTTCCTGGATCTGGGGACTAGCAGTTCCTGCCATCATAGAAGTCTAGGAAGCTTTGTTATAAAAATGAAGGAAGGAAGGAAAGAAGGAAGGTGCTCCTATTCTAGTAGGCTGGTCCCTGTATGATTCCTCCTGACACCCTAGTGAAGGTTTACAAGTAAAATTCTATCCCTAAGTCATTGGTGTTTAAGGGATTCTTAGCATTGAAGAACCGGGTCCTTTTGGGGGGGGGGCATATTTGAGTTATCAAGCAATTAGCCTTGCGACTCCAATTTAAAATGTGTAATTGATTTTGGACTGTGTTCCTTCCGTCAAGAAGCACACAACTCCTCTTAGACCGAATTTATAAATGACACCGGCAGGTATGAGAGATCTTGAGATTTCGCCGTATGTAGAAGTTTTGTAAATGAGATTTTCCAAAGCAGCTTGGTGTTCTTTGGAAAGTTTTGCTTGTCAGGTCAGGCAATGGGAAGTGTTTGAAAAAGGAAATGGAATGTGTTAGATTAGTAAGTGCTGTGTAAAATGTGGGAGATAATTTAATTACCCAAGTTGGCAAATGGGATGGATCATTTAACGGAGTCTGAGAAGACTGACCATTAATCAAAAGCCCCTTGGAAGTGACGGGATAGAAACAGAATAATGGTTTGTAAATTGAACTTAAAAAGGGCCAGGGCTCTTTTTAAAGCTACTGTAAGGCATTGAGTATTAATTAAGAAACAAGTACTTGCAAGAAATGTCTGTGTCCAAAGAACCTTCCCTATGTTGCTATGCCCTAGCTCTCCAAGGAGCTAAATTGGAGTTTTGGAAAGACCCCAAAACACCCTGCAAGTGTCTGGGGCACACACTGCCCTGAACATAGGGAGTGAGGGGTAGGGAAGGCGGGGAGGGGGGAACTGCCAATGGATGGTGAGCCCAGCCAGCTGTCAGAGCCCCTCCGACACCCCTACCTGGAGGGCTGACCCCCAGCAGGAGTATGGTTCTCTAGTGAGCTCAAATTCAGCCTCAGGTCTCCAGGTTCTTCCCAAGAGCTGTGAGTGACTTGGGTGAAATGGGGTGTGAAGGAGGGAGCCTTGAGAAAATAGAGCTTCTGCTTGTTGATGGGCCCCCCCCCCAGGTGATTTGTGTGAAGTGGAGAGGAAGGAGGTGCTAAAATGCTAAAATCTGCTGGTACTCTAGACTAGGAAAGATAAGAGTGCTACCAGCCTTGCTCTTTGCAGGAGAAAAGGAGCCTTGCTCCTTTTCAGTAGGAGACAAATAATGAAGTCAATTCAGCTCTTAGTTTGGAAGTTTTGAGGAAGGGGGAGAAGAGGGAGAGAGAGCGCACACACATGAGGGCATGAGCTTCTTCAGAGTGGAGAAAGAGCTGTGGTCCACATGCCAGTGTTAATGGATGAAAGTGTAAAAATACACACACATTCCAGAGGTGAATGTCTTGGGTACCATGTACTCAGCAGCAACACATGCAATGTTTCCTTTGTTCCAAGTTGACTTTTATGGGGTTTTTTTTCCCCCAACCTGCCCCACCTGAAGCTTTCTACCTAAGTCCATCGCTAGGGTGGTTGCCAAGGGGAAGAGTTGGGTCTTTGACATTCCAATCCTGGCCTTTCTTTGTTCTTCCTGGAGCTTCTTTCAAGGGAGGGGTGTGTTGGCCTTCTCTGGGTCTATTGTTGGCCTCAGTTAATGGTTTTATCAGGCCTTAGTTCCTGTGTTCTGGAAGTCTGAGGCCTAGTGACAGAGCAACTACTTCAAATTCAACCTCTTGGTTTTATTATGTCTTATGAACTCATTGCCAGAGAGATCCCTGACTGTCTCACTTTCACCTCCCTGTTTGGACATCCACCTCAGCCTGGTAAAGTCAGCTCCAAGTACCCAAGGACAAAGGCTCACACTTCATCTGTCCCCAGAGGCAGCTGTGGCCAACACAGAATGGGCACCGGTTCGAACCCCAGCATCCCATATGGTTCCCCGAGCCTGCCAGGAGAGACTTCTGAGCGCAGAGCCAGGAGTAACCCCTGAATGCCGCAAGGTGTGACCCCAAAATAAAATAAAATAAAGCTATTGGATTAGGAAAATGAATGAGAAAGAGAGAGGTGTGTGTTGAAGAGAGAATATAGGTTTCTCCAGAGAGAAAAGCAAAATGCACCTCTCAGACTTACGTGGCCAGTCACCAGGGTGGAAAAGGAGCACCATACACTTTCTTCCAGCTGCCTTGGCTTCAAGTTTTCTGTTTACAGAAAAGTTAACTGGGATGGGGTTGGAACAGCAGGGAGGGTGCTCACCTTGCACGTGACCAACTCAGATTTGATCCACGTAGTCCTTTATGGTCCCCTGAGTATCACCAGAAGTGGGAATGATCCCTAAGTACAGAGCCAGGAGTAGGCCCTGAGCATCATTGGGTCTGACTCCCAAACCAAAAACCAAATAAATATATAAATGAAGTTCACTGGGTATTGACACCCAATCTAAGGGGGAAAAAAGTCTTGTACTCCTGACAGCTCTTTCCTATTCTTATCAGGATCTTTACGGTTTCCTGAAGTTTCTCCTTTTTGGAGGCAGTGCCTCAGTTGCTTCATCTCCAAGGAACTCAACATTTGCATCTCAAAGTGTTCTTTATGTTTTTAAGCTACTGCAGGGGCTAGGGAATTTCTTAGTTAATTATTTCCTGAAAAACTCACTAGCAGGATACCCCACTCTATCTGCCTATAGACCCAGTACCCTAGAGTTTGGGCTCAGCCTCCCCAGGTGACACAGTAATAATCTTCTCTGCAAACTTTCATTTAGAGAGAAGTCAGGGATCTGGGGGACAACAGGGGCCTTGAGAAGACCGTAATCTGTGAGAGTTTTATCTCTGAGCTCCCTCTGGTAAGGAACAAGACCTTGGACATTCTGATCAGCCACAAACAGTCAGCAATGGAGGAGATGCATTCAGAACCCTGTCCCAGTGGGTGCACCCCTTCTTTGGTGCTCTGTATCTGGGCTTCTCCAGAGAACAGTCCTTGCCCCTATAGCCATCCATACCCTCTCAGAAGTGGCTGTGTAAGTAGAGCACCCCCTTCCTTCTGACAGGTGCAATTCAACCCCAGAATACACCTCCAAGGTGTGAAGCCTACACACTGAAGACTGCTTTCTTGCTTGGCATCATGGGAGGAAACTGACCCCCAACCAAACCCCCCAAGGAGAGATGCTGCATCCTCTTTGGCCCTCTGCCTCCTCCCTACTCTGGACAGACACTCCCCACGACCGCTGGTGTTCTTTGAACTTAATGGAGCCTCTGGAAACAGAATGGGCTCTAGGGTCATGTGGTGCCACGCCATCCAGAAACACAGCATCTTCGGTTGTACTGCAGGGAAGTTTCAAGGGTCACGCATTTCCCCTCAGTAGAGATTTGGCTTCTTTTGAGCAGCAGCTGGTCTTCGAGGTGCTCTTATATTCCTGCTCAACATGGTCAAACCTTTCTGCTCAGGTCTGCAAAGATGTTGCATCTACAGAAGGTGGCAGCCTGGAGGCAGGTGGCTGGCAGCCCCCCGTGTCTGATCTGGGAGCGCCGCCTCGTGGACAGATAGATAAATACAGCTCGAGGCAGATTCTCCACCCCCACCCCCCCAGCCCCAGCCCTGGTCCTGTGTGGTTAAAACTCCAGGAGACAAAAAAAGAAAATGAGAATTTAAGGAGGAAGCTTCGGGCCTATTTAATATAAATGTGGGGTCATTAGCATTAAGACGAGAAGTCTTTGTGCTTCCTATTAAAGTAGGCTGGTCATCAATGCTGTCTTTTCTTTTTTGCAGGCAAGTGATTAAGCAATTTCCTCGTTGGAAAGAAAAGGAAATAAGGTTTGCCCACTTTGGTCTGTATTAATGGAGAGTGAGCTCGGGCAATGGCTTTCGGAAATTTAAGCCTCACCAAGAACAAAGCATTTTTCTTCCTCTATTCCTTGCATCTTTTCTCCCCCTCAACATTTAAAGTGAAGATAAAATCAGGCTAAAGTTATTTTTGTCTACCTAGACCTGCCTGAAACTCTGGGGGGGGGGGGTTTAAATTGTATTGATGATGAAGATAAAATCAAAATTAATTAATTAATTAAAAACAAAAACTGGAGCTGGAGAAATAGCACAGCACTAAGGCCTTTCTTTGCCTTGCATGTGGCCAACCAAAGACCCATATGGTCCCCTGAACCTTCCAGGAGTGACTTCTGAGCGCAGAGCCAGGAGTAACCCCTGAGCGCCACTAGGTGTGGTCCAAAAACCAAAACCAAACAAACCAACTAAAAAACAAAAAGTAACCAGGATGAACATGTTTGAGAGGACAAGCCTATGTTTCCTGGGCATGGACTAGAATCCAGGCAAGTAATCGAGGTTCAATGCTTAGATGCTTAGATGTGTAAATAAGTGGAAGACAGAAAAGGAACTTTGTAATATTAAAAAGATGTATCCAGAAGGTATTGCAAGGAAGGGCATTAGGAGAACTAACTTTTGTGTAGTCTCTGTTACTTACACTTGGTTCTTTTTGTTTGTTTGTTTTTGGGCCACACCTGTTGACACTCAGGGGTTATTCCTGGCTATGTGCTCAGAAATCACTCATGGCTTGGGGGACCATATGGGATGCTCGGGGATGGAACCGCATTTCGTTCTAGGTTGGCAGTGTAAGGCAAGTGCCCTACTGCTTGCGCCACCTCTTTGGCCCCCACATGTGGTTCTTAATGCTTTGACTTCATAAATGCTTTGACTTCATTCTCCCATTTCACAGAAGGGGGAAATGGACCAGAGAAGGAAAAAGTAAATTCAGAAAAGTTGAGGACTGGGATTATGATCCAAGTGTGAGTCAACTGGGCCATGTGGGTTCACTCACACACTCATTCCACGGATGCTTGTTAAATGCCTGCAATGCACAAGCTCAGTGCCAGGATCAGATTGCTTGGGTAATCTGGACCTTTGGTTTATCAATGCATTCACCTATCTACTTGTTCTACTTTATTTGTATTTGCCAAGAATTTATTTACTCATGTACTCTTTCAATCCCTTATTTTGAATCCACTTACTCCTCATTTCCGTTGGTTTTTCAAAATCTTGACGATCAGTTATTCATGCATTTATTTATTTGCTTGCTGATAATTTGGGTTTTCTCTTATTCTACTGATTACTTGCATACATTTACCCATTGAATAGCCATCCATCCATCCATCTTACCCATTTATCCTTGATCCCCTTACTCATTCCTCTGTCAACTTATCCTTATAGGCATCTGGCCCTGCATCTTAAACCATTCTTTTAGGCTCCAGGTGAACTCTGAACAGAAAGAAGTAGATAAAACTCAACTTTGACTATCCACGATACTTTCATGGCTCCGAATAAAGAGAGAGACAACCAATTCACTGTGACAGACATCAGTGGGGGAAGGGAAAGAGAGAGAGAGAGACAGAGAGAGAGAGAGAGAGACAGAGAGAGACAGACAGAGAGAGAGACAGAGAAAGAGAGAGAGAGAGACAGACAGAGAGAGAGACAGAGAGAGAGAGAGAGAGAGAGAGAGAGAGAGAGAGAGAGAGAGAGAGATCCTAAGAAGTCACCCACATGGGTGAGTGTTGGAAGAACTGGAGGCCAAATTCTAAGAAAAGAAGGAGCCAAGAAGACCATTAGAAACCTCGGGTCAAGGAAGAACTTTATTCATGCTTAGAGGCTGAGCTGATACAGAGTTACAGAATCTGCAAGTGTAGCTGAAAACATAGAAACAAAGTGATGGCAGGAGAGGGGCACTTGGTGGGGAGGGAGTTTCTGCCTGGGGTCACACTCCTTTGCTCTCTACAGTTGACACTTAAGACTCTTTTGAGCAACCTGGGAATGGTTGTGTAGCCTTTTGTCTGCTTTGATGTCCCCTCTGGCCACCATCTACTCTGAATGAAGGACCTGGGTCCTTATGACACCCCTTTTGAGGCTGCCAGGGCTCATAGTAAAAGTCCCTGCCCTTTGTCTCGTCTGTTGTTATGCTCAAGGCTGAGTTTTTATCTTCTCCATCATCCCAACCTCCTGACCAGCCAGAATGTGATTACCTGACTCAGACCTGGTAAAATCTCTTTCCAGCATCTCCTTCAGCCTCTCTCAACTCTAGTTGACTCCCCTGCAGTCAGTCTGTGCTCATAGACGTCTATCTCCACTTCTATCTTCCCCCACCTCTGCAAAACTTCCAGGGACACCTCATTCTAATTTCCTGGCAAGACCTTCTAAGTCCTTTCCATGGGTATCCTCCATGCCTAGCAAAGCTCCAGACACCCAGCATGCCCTGCTCCTGTGCTGCCAGCCTTCTGCTCTGATGACTTCCCCTAGGGGTCCCCAGGAGACTCCTGCTCACATGCATCCATGTGGCAGTGATTGCCTGGTTACTGGTCGCCCCTTTACTCCTATCCACCCAGTTATTATCTCCTTCTTTTACATAGGAAGGTTTTTGTCCTGGGCTCAGTCACTACCAGGACCCTGAACATATCAGGGACTCAGTAAATCTTTTAGGGAAAAACAAAAGAGTGAGCTATCTCTATGGGTGTTGGGGCTGGTTTAGATCCTGTCATTCTTCCTGGGTCCTCTGGGTTCTCACCTGACCAAACTATCTGTCTTTTCATCAGAGCTGCTCTGTCTGTGGGCCTTTGTCAGGGGTCTGAGTCACATCTACTGAACGTGCAAGGCACTCTGGTTCCTGGCCTTTGGCATTTTCAATTGCCTTCTCAGAGAAACCATGTCTCTATGGCTATTAAGCATCTTGATGTCCTGAGTGAGGGCCGGCGAGTGACCCACATTATCTGGGTGCTGAATGTCTCTAAGAAATCACAGACTCTTATGGCCCCTGGTCAGCCATAAAAGAGGTCTGACCCTTTAAGGGTTAAAGAAGTCAGTTAGGAGGGGGTCCTTGTAACTGCTAGTTGAGGACAGTTAGCCAAGAACTATATAAACCCCAGGCTTACGTCTGGTGTGTGGGGTGAGTGCTGACTCTGCTGGTCTGTTTCTGCTGAACTGTTGGAGAAACTGTTTGCTGGCTTCTCTGCTTCTGTTGCCTTTGATGTCTTTCTTGCTCTTCCCTTTCCTCTGGTCCTCTATCTGGCTGACTCCTTGCCCTGGTCCCAACCTTAGCTCTCTCTCTCTCCCTCTCTCGAGCTAGGGGGTGGCTGCTTACAGTAAGGCCCCAGGCCTCCCTGCCTTGCCTACCCCTTAATTAAACCATATTTCTAAACCTCTCTTGTTTGGGTTTTGTTTGGTCCTGACAAAGGTCCCTCACTGGAATTCCAGGATCAGCAAGGACCTCAAGTTGGGGGATTGCGTTGAAGAGGTAGAGAAAGGATGGAGAATCATCCAAGGATGATGGCAGCTGCTTCCTAATCCCTGACAGCCGGTAGCACATACCAGTCCCCATTTGATACCTACAAGGGTCTCACATCATGTACTCCTCATGGAGGTGAGGTAGGCGGTGCTGAGTTCATTTTCCTGCAGCATGCTAAACCTTTTCCATGTGAGTGTCATTTTCATCATGTTTGGAAAAATGTCAAATATGGGCCCCTTCCAGGGCTCAGATGATCTATGCACCCATGTACGAGCCCATCTCTGCTTATTGATCTCATCTCTGAGCATGAGCTTGTCTCATGCCTTCTTTGATAATCTGCTCATTTACTTAGTAACCCTCCCTTATTTCATTTCAGATGGTTTCTATTTCTTTAAGTTTATTAATCCTCATGATTTGTGTCCTTTTAATATCTTCCTTGTCATCATTTAACATGTTCAATATTTCTCTAACTTCATGAATATATGAAATCATCTATAATCACAGTTTTAATGTCTTTGCCCATAAATTCGACCCTCTCTGTCTTTTCTGGGTCAGTTTCAGATGACTGAATTTTCTCCTCATTAGTGAGCTGAATTTCCCCCACTCCTCCCCTTGTCTGGAAAATGATTTTTTTTTTCAGTATTGGCGACTATACCAGAGTTCCCAAGAACTCATATATGTAAAGCCTTCACTATCAAAAACAAACCAATCTGAATGCCACAATAATAGTGGGGAAGGAACTTGCCTTAAATGCAGCCTCCTAGTTTTGATCCTTGGCATTCCAGATGGTTTCCAAAAGCTTGCCAAGAGTGATCCCTGAGATCAGAGTCTGGAGTAAGGCCTGAGCATTGCTGAGTATAGCCCTAAACCTTGAAAAAAAAAAACAAAAAAAAACAACAAAAATAATCTCCACTATCATTGAACCATACTCCCAAAAGCTGACTAAATATATATAGTGTATTATATATATATATATAAAATACATATATATTGTATACCAGACACTATGGACTATGGATTTGACCTTGTTGGAAGTGTGTGTGTGTGTGTATGCGTGTGTGTGTGTGTGTGTGTGTGTGTGTGTGTGTGTGCGCACGCGTGCATGTACTTTCTTTTTTTTTTTTTTTTTGGTTTTTCGGGTCACACCCGTTTGATGCTCAGGGGTTACTCCTGGCTAAATGCTCAGAAATTGCCCCTGGTTTGGGGGGACCATATGGGATGTCGGGGGATCAAACCGTGTCCTTCCTTGGCTAGCGCTTCCTTACCTCTAGCGCCACCTTGCCACATTTCCATAAATATTTTTGAACTTTCTTCTGGAGTCCACTCACATTATTTGGAATCAATTTCTTCTTTGCTTTTCAGCTTCATAGGATGGGACCAGAGTAATGCCGAATTCTGAGCTCTAACTCTGCCCCAGCACTTGAAGCATGAACTGTGGTATATTTTGCCAATGGTTCTGTGAATTATGAGATCCCAGACCTGGCAACAGACACCTATTCCCAGCCCTGGGTGGGCTCCTGTAATTGTCTCCTTGGCCTTTTCAAATGGTTCTTGGCTGGCCCGGGGCAGTCTCCACACATGCGTGTCGCAATGGATAATTTTATGTTTCAACTTGACCGTGCTCAAGTATGTCCAGATGTGGCTAAAGCATGCTGCTTCCTGGGTGTGTCTGGTAGAGATTAGCTTGGGAATCTGCAGGTTGAGAGATGATGACCATCTTCCTTAGTTCAGATGGGCACTGTGCAGTAGGAGAAAGCCAGGGGAAACAGAGATCTCTCTCAAAAGCCAGTGAGCACTGAAGCCTCAAGGCCTCCCTGCCCAGGGCCTCAGATGCAGGATGCTGTCTTCCTCTGGCATGTGCTCAGCATAAAATCACACCCTAGCTTAGTGTGTACCTCATTAGTGTGTTAAATCTCCACTACTGGGTCTGATTTGTTTTGCTTGTTTTGTTTGTTTTGTTACGCCCAATTGTACTCCCTCCAGGAGGGGCTTGTGGGCCATATAAGATGCCAAAGATTGGAGCAAACTTAGCCCCATGTAAGGCATTGGTAGGTGTGGCCCCCAAACAAACAAAAAACAAACAAAAATTATATCTTGGGACAAAGAGATAGAACAGGGTTAAGTTGCATGTATGTGACCAACACTGGTTCCATGGTCCATACTGCATATGGTCCCCTGAGTATGTACTTTGAGGACATACCTGGCATTGTTGAGGGGTTACTTCTGGCTTTGCACTCAGTCCTGGCAGACTTGGGGACCATATGAGATTCCAGAGATACAACTCGGATCTGTCATGTGCAAGGAAAACATCCTACCTACTGTACTATCATTCTGGCCCCAACCCCATGATTTTTAATTCAATTATTACTTTGGTTGGGAGGGAGATGTCCCAATCAGTACTTAGAGTTTGGGGACCACTCCTGGCAATGTTCATACATGTAGGACAGAGGTTCCAATCCTGGGGCAGGGTGATGTGGCACCACCTTGGACCCTGTTCACCTAAGACCATGTTCATTGACCTCAAGGGCTGTAACTGGTGGTACTGTGAGGGGGGTGATGTAGTCTAAGGTCCTACACATACAAGAATATGTGTAGCCTGGCACTTGAGCTGCCTCTTTGGCCACTGAATATGACTTTGTTGTTGTTGTTGTTGTCGTTATTGCTTTGTGTTTGATTTTGGGAGGCATCTGGTTATACTCAGGGCTTACACTTGGCTCTGTGCTCAGGGATTACTCTTGGCAGTGCTCAGGGGACCATATTCAGTTAGGGCCATGAAACCAGTGTTGGCCACATACATGCAACTTAACCCTGTTATATCTCTGGCCCAAGATATAATTTTTGTTTGTTTTATGTTTGTTTGGGGGCCACACCTACCAATGCTCAGGGCTTCTTCCTGGCTCTGTACTCAGGAATCATTTACTCCAGGAGATAAATGGAGTCACTATACTGTGTAGGGAATTGAACCCCAGTTGTCAGTATGCTAGGCTAGCACTCTACTAGCTGTACTACCATCTTTCCCAGCACTTTTTGGATGTAGAGTTTAGTATTAAAATGGTGGGATAAGGGGGCCTGTGAGATGGCACAGTGGTGTTTGCCTTGCAAGCAGCCAATCTAGGACCTAAGGTGGTTGGTTTGAATCCCGGAGTCCCATATGGTCCCCCGTGCCTGCCAGGAGCTATTTCTGAGCAGACAGCCAGGAGTAACCCCTGAGCACCACCAGGTGTGCCCCCCCCAAAACAAACAAACAAACAAAAAAAAAGTGGTGGGATAAGTTGGGACTGGAGAGATAGTACAGGAGTTAAGGCATTTTCCTTGCTGGCTTCAGTTATAGTCTCCCAGCACTGCCAGGGGTCACTCCTGAGTATGGAACCAGGAATAGCCCCTGACTATAATGTATGGCCTGTCAATAGACCCCCTCCCAAATATCCAAAATAAATTGAGGGAACATGTGTCAGGGAGCCAGCACCAGGGTCTATCTTCACACAAGTCAGTCACCATATCTCCCTCTCTCCAGTAGGATTCTATGTCTGCATTCCTCAGAGATGTTTCACTCAGATCATTTACAACTCAACTATTTCCTTTGAATGTGGTCAGTACAAGATAAGGGGCAGGGATGGGCCTGAACATCCTGCTGCGGAGTTGACCCATATCTAGCAGGTTGAGGGTCAAGGGTCTCCCAGCCTTCAGCTGGCAACAGTGACAATGGTTTGTTGTTCATGATATCGCCCAACGAAACGGTGAAGGAAAAGGATAAGCTCCAAGATGCCAGTTCCCAGCTCAAGGCCTCTATGCATGACCCCAGTGCATCTCCATGAACCCCAAAGGGAAGAGGAAGGTGCTGACTCCTGCAGCCCTGGGCTGATATGGCAGAACAGCAAATGCAGAACCTCTTCCTGTCTGGGCTGGGCAATCTTATCTCAGCTCTACTCAGCCTTACATGCAGATGGTGGAGAATGAAAACGAGGATATGGGCGGGTGCACGGGCAGTGACACCTGATGCTGGAAGTTGGGGTGAGGCTACATGGGAAAACCTAGATGAAGATTGGGCCACAGAATCCCTGAGTTGTGGTGAGGCTCCCTCTGCCCCATACCCAGCAGACCTGGCCTTTCCATTTCCCTATGAGGCATTAACCCAGCAAAGTCTAAGAAAACTCTCATTCCCCTGGGCAGTTGCCATGCTAGAAGATGCTGGTTCTCCCCAAGAGCCATCTCTGGCACCTTTCTTGGTTTCTATCCCCACAACTAGTTTGAGATACCAGCAGGTTTCTAAATGAGAGATATAAGTGTAGCCAGTTGGGGAGAAGGTTGGAGGCATCCTTGACCCAAAGCCTGCTCCTTAAGGGGGAATGAACTCAGGAAAGAGCCAATCTTTGAATCCCGATGGTCATCTTGTGAATACCACCTTAAAAAAGGGAGACTGAGCTTGGCATGATGTGTGTGGGGTGGAGAAGAAGGTGTGGCTGGAAACCAACAAGATTGAGCATATGTGTACCAGGAAAGACCCCAGAATAATCCTTATTGACTTCTCCCTCTTTTATTTTTGGTTCTGGGATATTTCTGACTCTGTATTCAGGATCACTCTTAGTGGTGCTTTGGGGGACTATGTGGAATGCCACGAATTGAGTCCAGGTTGGCCACGTGGAAGGCAAACATACTATTCCATTTTACTATCACTTCTGGTCCCTTCTAGTTCTCATTTTCATACTAAAACTTACTTCTGGATGGTGGGAGAATTAGCTGCTAATATGGCCTGCAGGGATGGCAGTCCATGATTCTACATGGGGCAAGCATGTGGAGGACACCTGCCCATGCTATGAGGAATTGGGAGCAAGGGAGAGGGATCATGGGTTCCATCAAGGCTCACTGTGATCCCAGAAACACATCCAGTGAGGACCTTGGTGGGTCTAGAACCGCCTGGCAGAGCAGCAACTACATCACTGGATTGAGAATCCTGGCTTGATTTTTAAAAAAGAGAGATTTATGAAGAGTATATTTTGAGACAACACTTGCTTCTGTTGTTTCCTTTCCATTTTCCTCTTGAGAATGGAAGTGGCCAAACCCATGGGGCTATATGGAACAGAAGGTGAGCAAGAGTGAAAAGAACAATGTGCTTTACCTAGTTGAAGTAGACAGAACCCCCAGAGCCTGAGTGGGCCTGGATGTTATGTGGATAACAACTTGGGTCAGATCAGATTTGTTGGCTTTGGTTCATTAAACAGAATGTGTACATTAAATATTAAAACTTAAGAACAGGGGCCGGGCGGTGGCGCTAGAGGTAAGGTGCCTGCCTTGCCTGCGCTAGCCTTGGACGGACCGTGGTTCGATCCCCCGGCGTCCCATATGGTCCCCCAAGCCAGGAGCAACTTCTGAGTGCATAGCCAGGAGTAACCCCTGAGCATCACCCGGTGTGGCCCAAAAAGCAAAAAAACAAAAACAAACAAAAAAAACAAACAAAAAAAAAACAACTTAAGAACTTAGTGGTTGGTGAGAAAGCAAAGAGGGTAGACACATAGCTGTCTGTACCAGGCTATGTAGTACCACACGACCACTTCAACACCTCTGGGGTGACCCTTGAATCAATACTGCTGAGTGGGAACATCAGACTATCAGATCCAGTACTGCCAGGGGACTGTCGGGCTGGTCCATTCTTCTCCCTGCCCCCCCCCCCAAAAAAAAGGAAATGTGTAGTAAAACAGGTTAATTATAGAGTGCTGGATGGAGGTGGATGATGGTGAGATGGATGGAGGGCGAGGCCTTTCTCCTCCAGCTAGGACCACGTGCCTGCAACCTCCCTTCAGCATGCGGGTCTTAGCTTGGTGGCTAGGAAAAGATCCACAGACAGTCAGGTTTCAGGAGACATCAGTTTTATTCAGGGTCCTAGCCAACAGATGTGGCTTCTCTCATAACCTTTCAAGCAAGCTCCATTATTAGCCCTGCATTCAACATGTTTCTTCTCCCTCCATCCTGCCAGCTCTCCTTCTGTTTCCCCCTTGCTGAATCTCTCTGAATCAATCCTCCAAGTCCCCTTCCTGCCCTGAGGTAATCCTTTTGTTACCTACCAAATGACCCCTCCCAGAAATGGGCGGTCTTACCATCAGGTAAGGTTACACAGGAAGGATGGGGCTAACACCCGCCCCTTTCTTAAAACAAATAAAAACATTATCGTTTGTTTTTCTGGCTTCCACCTTTAGCCAAAGTAGGAAACCTTAATAAGGACTTTGTGAGCCAGAGTGATAGTACAGCAGGTAGGGGACTTGCCTTGTACACTGGTGTCCAGGTTTTGATCCCTCGAGCCTGCCAGGAGCAATTTCTGGGTGAAAATAAAAAAAAAAGAAAAATAATCACGAGTGAGAGAGAGAGAGAGAGAGAGAGAGAGAGAGAGAGAGAGAGAGAGAGAGAGAGAGAGAGAGAGAGAGAGGAGAGAGAGAGAGAGAGAGAGAGGAGAGAGAGAGAGAGAGAGAGAGAGAGAGAGAGAGAGAGAGAGAGAGAGAGAGAGAGAGAGAGAACAGCAGTAGGGTGTTTGCCTTGCATGTGACCAACCTGGGAGGAACCCGATTGGATTCCCGCATCCCATATAGTCCCCTAGCCTGCCAAGGGAGATTTCTGAGTGCAGAGCCAGGAATAACCCCTGAGCAACACTAGGTGTGGCCCAAAACCCAATCAATCAATAAAAATATATATCAGAAAAGGCTTGTTTTTTTGGGGGGTGGACAAACTATGTGACATGGAAACATCTCAATGCCTTGACTGAATGTTAGGAGAGATTCAGAGGCTCCCAGTGATCAGAAGAGCATATTTGTAGTATAATGCTGAACTCCTTTCCCCCCACTGACAGAATGTGAAAGCCAGAGCTTTCCCAACACTTGGAGAAAACAGTGTGTGAGATGTTGAGTCTGGGAGACCTTGAAGGGCTTAGATGGTTCTTCTATGTAGGGTGAACCACATGGTGGGAATAGAACCTGATTAGTTGCAAAACCCAAACAGAAGGTCAAAAATGGTATTCTGGGTTGGGACAAGGCCCAAGTGGGTGCATTCAGCCACCCTACGTGAGGAGGTACTGCCACAACAGACAGCAGACCAAAGCAACAACTTGAACAGACCTCATGCTGACCTCTAACCTGGCATGGAACTAGATGTGAACAAGATCAGGTCTGCTGAAAATTCTTCCTCTTTGCACACAAGAGAAACCTAAGTCAAGTGAGCTAAGATCTAACTTAGAATCACAAAAACAATCATAGCCTCTGCATAGATTTCCAGACCTTGAACCTCTTGAAAAAAAGGGTCTGACTGTCCTTGAGCAAACTCCCTCCCCCAGTGCATTATATAAAATTTACATGCGCATCTTTCTCCAAAGGCCATCTACAATGTCTTGCAGGAAAAAAATCATACATTTGAAAAGGGGAAATAATCGGACCAGTGGGATATGCCTGCGTGATGCCATTTATTTCAGAAGGGTCACTGTGTCCTTTTGGGGTAGGTGAATAGAGGCTGATGGAACTCTGGTGATCAGTGCAGGAGAGCCAGCTCAGACCTGTTTCATGTGGGTCCCTAAAGCCATCTTTCAGTACTACTCGGTGTTAGAATGTGTCATTTGAACAGACATAGAAGCTGGCAGAAGCTGTATGGGTTCTCTGGCTATCGAGTGGGAAAGAGCCCCTGGAACATTTCCACTTAGGAAAAAACATCGAAAGCAGGACACATGCCAGGAGGGGTGGGTAGAGTCATAAGCCACCAAGGATTGTGGAGAGAGTCAAGAATGGTAATTCCCATCACTTCCTCCTATTTGGCCTGTGCCCAGGACAGATGGCCTCAGAGAACAACAGTGGCTCAGCCGAAGCTCCACCAGGCACGAAATCTAATTGCAGCTGCTGTAGTACCTGATATGGCTTTGTGCCTTGAGTACATGAATATACCCCTGGTACCTGGCATGTGCTAATGACCCTGCTCATGCCCATCTGTTCATCCCTGTCCAGGAAGATCCGGCAGGACCACCTGGTTTTCCTCTGCCAGGGAAGTGGTGTATCTTCACTGTCCTACCTCAGGTAGACTCGCTCCAGACCCAGGGTATGGTTTAGTTCCCAGCTTATGATTTAGTTTTCAGGAGACTTGGTTACCCTCCCTCTCCACACAAAATCCCATGGCTCATTGGTGGCTGCCATATGCTGATATCAGTGATTCAATGAGCAGGACAGAGTACTGACCCTATGGCTTGGTGAAACACTGACTCTCTTGACTGGTGTCAGAGTCTGTGAAGGAGATCTAACACACATAAAAAGACCCAAGTGACATTTCTAGGGATGCATTTGGGTAAAACATGCAAGAAAAGATACCCTCTATCAGGTGTTAGGGTCCTTCCCACAACAAAGAAAGAGGCCCAAGGCTGACGGGGCTCTTCGGGCTTGAGTTTGGGGCTCAACAACACTTCCTTTGGGTCTGTTACTTTAGTCTATTGGCAGAGAGACTTGAAAAGCTGCTGGTTCTGAGGGGTGCCAGTCTAAGGGAAGGTTTTGGGGTCTTCCAGGCTGCCTCATAGGCTGCTTTCTCTCCCACAAGACACAGTTCTAGCAGAATCACTGAGGTGGACTGTCGGGGAGGAGGACCCCTTGGCAGTGAATTTTAGGGATCCATGAAAGATTTGAGGAGACAAGATATGTTGTGAAAAGGACTTATTCTGCTATGTGTTCAGGAGGATGGCCTGATTCCCAGAAAGGAATTATGTCCTGATAAGACTGAGACAATGAAGAGGCCACTAGAGCAAAAAGTCCTTCTTGACACTCCCTGGCAATGACTGTTAGCTTAAGCTAGGCAACTTGGAAAAAAAGCCTGTATCATCAGCATTCCTAAGCAGCTCAGGGTACTCTATTTAGGATAACTGCATCCTTTCTCTGGAACCATAATCTCTCTTCCTTTTACTTTATAGCCTGAAGTTGCTCCCTTCTGTTTTCTTGTTTTGTTTGATTTTAGTTTGGGGACCACACCCAGTAGTTCTCAAGGATTACTCTAGTTCTAGCTCTGCACTCAGTTTCATTCTGGCTGGTGCTCATCGATCCCGGGTTGGCCATATGCAAAGCAAGCACCTTTGCTGCAATGCTATCTAGTCCCACCATCTCTTTCTTTAGGATGCCTAAATTCTAATTTTGGGTTGCTTATATCTAGTGATGTTCAAGGTTTACTCCTGGCTTTGTTCTCAGGGATCACTCCTGGAAAACTCAGGGGATCATACCAGGTGTTGGCTATCAAATCTAGCTAGGTTGCATGTAAGACAAATACCCTACCTGCTATATTATTCCTCCCACATAAGTTCTTTTACTTTAGGGACTCTTTTCTTGCTAGAGAAGCCTGTGTGCTCCTAATGGTTAATATCTTCCCTTATGAAAACTCTTGTTTCTTTGTCTTCTGAAAATCTTTTCTGCAACAAAAGACAACAATATGGAACCCAGATGGAGATCTCAGAAATGGAGGCTGGCTTCTCGTTTTCCAGAAAAGGCCATGTCCTCTCACCCACAGAACATAGCTTCCTGAATATCTGAGTGGCAGGGACCAGTTCCCAGGCCAAGTAGGACAAGTGGGTCTCAGGTGCCTCTTGATTTCAGATTTCAGTGAGGTGGTGGGAGGTCCTATCCTGTCCTCCTCAGGATCTCATCCTACCAATAACACTGAGACAGAGACAACTGTCACTGTCCTGAGTGTTTTCTCCTTATGTTATGGTGGATGTGCTTATGTGTACAAATACATGTATCAGGTAAATACCTTTGCTTTCTTCTCTTAAGAAGGGGTGTTGATTGTGTTTCTGCTTTAAGTATTGTTAGTTTTTTCTTTTCTTTTCTTTGCTTTGTTTTGGGCCACACCCAGTGATGCTTAGGGGTTACTACTGGCTCTGTGCTCAGGAATCGCTCCTGGCTTGGGGGACCATATAGAACACTGGGAATTGAACCACGCTCTGTCCTAGGTGAGCCTTGTACAAGGCAAATGCCCTACCACTGTGCCACCACTCTGGCCCCAAGTATTGTTGGTTTTTCTATGTTTTTTGGTTTGGTTTTGGGGTCAGATCCAGCAATGTTTAGGACTTACTCTTGGCTCTGTACTTAGGAATCTCTCCTGGTGGTGCTCAGAAGACAAAATGCTACAGAATGAAATCCAATTCAGCTGCCTGCAAAGCAAATTTTTTACCTACTATACTATCTCTCCAGCCCCTAAATATTGTTAGTTTTACCATAATACATTAAGTACCTACCAGGTATCAGGTGAAGAGTAAACCACTTTCAAACATTGTTTTATCTTTGAGGGAAGGAATTGTTCACCAGTACTTGAGTCCACAGTGTAATTTTGTCATGTGAGATGTGCTTTTAGTGCTTTTAGATATTATGTGGGGTTTAAGGAGAGATATATATGTGTGTCAAATTGACACATATGTATATGAGCATATGATGGTTTATGTCAACTTGACACAAGGACAGGCTGGGTAGTTAGTGGTAGTGAGAAACACTGGTAGTGAGCCAGTGTTTCTGGAAGTGATGCCATTGTGCGTTTGGCATTTGAATGAAATGAAGAATGATGACCCACTTCACCAGCATGGGTGAGCTTTAGCAGAGTGGTCGAGGTCTACAGAGAACAAGGGTTGAAGGAAGGCGAATATGTTCTTTGCTTGAGCCAGGACATCTAGTCTCTCTTGCTCTCTAACATAAGGTGCTCTTTGGTCTCAGGTGCTTAACATGGCTTGGATTTACATCATCACTTCCCTGGTTCTCAGGCTGTTTGCTTTACACTGAATTACATAATCAGTCTTCCTGGTCTCCAGCTTGCAGACAGCAGATGGTGGGACTTCTCAGCCTATACAGAAATCCCCACTCCTCCTAGGTACATATATATCCTTTGGTTCTGTTTCTCAGGAATGCCCTGGTTAATGCAGATGTTCTTATTAGTATTCTTGAGGGGTCCTCTGTGGCTCCCTAGAGCTTTCTCCTTTCCTCTTCTTTCTTACAGCTGTTTTTGGTGACAGGCTCACCTGGAGACAGAACCATCTTGATCTTTCAGCTTCATCAACTCAACTCAGGGAACCCATGGGAATTCCTACCCCTACCCCCACTTTACACCATGGCCTGAAAACCCTCTCCATATGTTAACTTGGGACAATGTTCAGGGAGATTCTCAGAATGGGATGGGGTTCTTTTATTTTATATCTCTCAAGGTCACTGCCTTTTTGTTGTTTTTTAATTTTTTAATTTTGGGATGGAGGAATTGGGCCATATCCAATGGTTCTTAGGGTTACTTCTGGCTCTGTGTTCAGTGATCATTCCTAGTGAGGCTTAGGATACCCTGTAAGATGCTGGATTGAACCTGGTTTGGCCAAGTATAGAGCAAAAACCTAACCTCTTTACTAACTCTTGACCGTAGGGCCATTTTTTTTTTTTACTGTGTCAGTAATTTTATTGAAAGCACAAAACTTTGTTGTTATTGTTGTTGTTGCTTGGTTTTTGGGCCATGCTTGTCTGTGTTCAAGGGTTACTCCTGACTCTGAGCTCAGAAATCATTCCTGGCAGGCTCAGGTTGGTGTCGGGTCAGCCGCATGTGAGACAAATGCCCTGGCACTATGCTATCACTCTGCTATCACTCTGGCCCCAAAACTTGGTTTTAATTTTTTATTTAAAGCATTGTGATTTATAAAGTTATTCATAGTTAAATTTTAGACATACAGTGTTTCAGAACCAATCCCAGCACCTGTGTCAACCTCCTTTCAAGGTTTCTAGAGACCATCTCTCACTACAGCCTACCACCATAACAGATACCTTTTTAAGTTTGGTTGTTAAAGTTTGGGTCTCATAATTTCAGTGTTGTTGACACTGTCATTTGGATATTTAGTTCTGTCCTTCCTTAACATCACCAGTGTATCTGAAACCCCTTAAACCCTGCTATTTCACACCTGTTTTTCTCCTCCTCAGTTTCTTTCCTTTCACAACCCCCCATTTAAACCATTGCATTCCTCCATACACTTATTCTTAATGTCAAATATAAATGATATTATCCTGTGTCTATTCTTCTTATGACTTATTTCATTTAATATGCCTTTTAGTCCCATCCATATTGTAGTGAATTACATGATTGCATGATTGTATTGTTCCTTAGAGCTATGTAGTATTCCATTGCGTATATGTACCACATTTTTAGGATCCACTTATCTGTTGTTGCACATTTAGGTTGATCCAACTCTTAGCTATTTGACTGAGTGCTGTGATGAATAGCAGTGTGCGTATGTCCTTTTGAATGAACGTTTTTCTGTCCTGAGCATAGATACCCAAAAGTAAAATTGCTGGGTCATATGGCAGATGGATTCTGAGTTTACTGTGAACCCTTCAGACTGATTTCCTTAGGGGCTGAACAAGACAACATTCGCACCAGCAATGGAGAAGAGTTCCTTTTTCACCACATCCCTGCTAACACAAATTGTTGCCAGTGTTTTTGATATGTGCCATTCTTACTGTCATAAGATAATTTTTAAATAGGATTACTGTTTTCTGTCTGTTGTTTGAAGTCTTGAAAGCTATTGTTTCATATATATATATTGGTTTTGGGGCCACACTTGTTGATGCTCAGGGGTTACTCCTGGCTATGCGCTGAGAAATTACTCCTGGCTTGGGGAACCATATGGGAGGCCAGAGAATAGAACCATGGTCCATCCTAGGTCAGTCGAGTGCAAGGAAAATGCTTTACCGCTGTGCCACCACACTGGCCTGTTTCATATATTTTTAATATATTTTTCTTTATTCTTACAGCCTGATTTTATTAAAGAATTATGTTATAGTATTTTCTGAATAAAAATTGTTTGTTTTTTGTTTATATATATACACACATATATTGTTGTTTTTGTTCATTTGAGGTGGAACATGTGGTGATGTTCAAGGATCATTCTTGGTGGGGTTCAGGAGATCATTTAAGGTGCAGGGATTGAACGCAGGCATCAGCCTCCATAAGGCAAGTACCCTCTGAATATCTCTCTAGTCCCTGTATAAATTTGTTATTGAACAAGATTAGGCTGTATAGTATTTGTTATTTATTGCCTGCTTATTATATCATGAGCTCCACCATCCAAGTCAAGTTTCTTCTCTCCACATAATGGTCCTTTCCCCCTACCCTTCCACCCCTTTCCTATTCACTAATTTTATTATTTTCTTATTTTATTTTTAATTAAAATTTCTTTACTGAATAATCTTAACATACAGAGCTGAGAAGTTATTGATGGTTGATTTCAGTCATATAATGTTCCAAAACCCATGCCTTCACCAGTGTACATTTTCTGCCACCAATGTTTTCAGTTTCCCCTCCTCAATTTGTTTCCTGTATCTGAGACTTAATTTTGTTGTTTTGGTTTGTACCTTTGCTCCCTATCCTTTTGTCGTGTGTGGCTTCAGATAAGAGGATGACCCATTTCCTCTTGACCAGAGGAAAGAGAAAGACAGAGCCCAGAGTTTTATAAGTAATCATGATTTGCAATACTGTCAATGGCAGTGCTCCAACCACACAGCCCTCACCTCTTTCTTCCTTTTTCTTCTAGTGTACTTTTTCTTCCACCATAGTCTCAGTCCTGAGACTCCCGAACCATCCCACTATCTCCCTGCCATAGTAAGGTCAGTTCTGTAGATCAATTCTCAGATTTTGTTGCCTTTTGCCAACTGTTATTTTCATATTGTGCTTCTTTATATCCCACATATGAGAGGGAATCATTCTGTGTCTAGCCCTTTCCTTGCTGACTTCTTTTAGGTAGCCATCTTATCTCTGAGTATTTCTATTGGGAAGTGAAGACAGAGGCTGAGTCTAGTCATTTTTATTCCCATATATTAGAGTGACTAGGATAAGGGAAGTAACATGCACATGCTTTGTATGCAGAGTTCCCAGCATGCATTTGCATTTTCTGCTTCCAACACTGTGAGGTATGACTGTAGTAGTCCCCAAGTACAGCCAACACAGTTGGTCTGAATAATATCAAGAATGGCCTAAGGACCTCCCAAAACAAACATGCACACACACACACACACACACACACACAAACACACACACACACACACCACACACAATCTAAACCAAATCAAAACACAAATACAAAATCAAACACAAATCAAAACCAAAAGCTCTATGTACCAAACAAGACTTTCTTCCAGGATTCAAAGCGATAGTGTAGAGGGAAGGGTATTTGCCTTGCACATGGCCAACACCACCAGTTCAATACCTAGCACCAAGTATAGATCTCCAAACCACAGCAGGAGTGATCTCTGAGTACAGATCCAGGAGTAAGCCCTGAACACCACCAAATGTGGCCTCAAAACCAAAACAACAAAAATATATATTTAAAGTGCAAAACAGATTGATTTTCTCTTTCTACAAGTACAAACATGAGGACACAGATCAGGAAAGTTCCCCCCAGTTAGGAGTTAGGAGAGATAGGATTTGAACTCAGGCCCTCTCTGACATTAAAGCTAGTGCCAAGTTTTCAAGGAGAGGGCCTCAGTCTACACTATCATCTTGCACCACTGCTTGTCATGGAGTATAACAGGCCCATTTCTTCTTTCCCTGCACTAGATGTTGGAACTTGGTGTTTGTACATGTGCTGAGTATGTGTTGGGCAGAGGCCAGTGGCTTCCTACAATTGTGGGAATACTGTTCTTCTGATTGTCCTTTGCTGGCTGTCTGACTTCTTTAGTCCACACCTGGCTATTAAGCAGGAGGGGTATTACCAGCCACACAGGTGGGATTTAAACAGGCAGCTGTTACCTGGGAGATGACGCCTCTGCTGCCACCAACCGAGCTGCGTGGAGTGATGCCAGGACTGAGCTGCCTCATTAGAGGGGAAAAGGGCTGGTTGGTATCTTGCGAACACTCCTCGGAGAATACGCCTTTTCATTTTTCTTAATTTCAAGTACTAAGATGTTAGAGGAGGGGATATTAAACTTCAGTTGTCAGCAGGAAAAAAATTCAAATTAGCAAACAAAATATTAGCATAATTACAAATACAGAGGCATTGAGGCAATATAAGAAAAAGGTCCCCTCCTATGCTAGCGATGGCATTATAAATCAGTATCATTTCTCTGGAAGGCCATTTAGCAAAGCTTATCAAAAACCTTAACTATGTTCTTACCATTTGACTCAGCAATTTCACACCTAGAACATTCTATCCTTAGAAGATAATCGGACAGGTGCGCCATGATTTATCCATGAGACTGCTCATTGCCGCTCTATTTATATTAGTTGAAAACTGGGGATTTGATCCATGCATCAATTCAAAAGGCAACTCCCACAGCTTTTAAGAACAAATATGCAGAGTGTGACAGGGCAATGTTTATGAACAATTATTGCGATAAGAGAGCTCAGTTATAAAATTATTTGCATATTAATCATCATGAATACTTCCTATGGACTTTCTTTAATGAATTCATTTCATCCTTAGGACAATTGTATGAGAGACTAAAGATACAACTCAGTGATAGAGAACACACCCTATATATAGCAGGCTCTGAAATCAATCCCTGGCACCACATGGACCCCTAAGCTCTACCATGCACAGCCTCAGGGCCCAGAGCACTGCTACAAATGTTCCCCTAAACAACAACAAAAATGGACAATATACAGCTAGTAGCTTTTACATGGATGTAGAGGTGGAAAAAGCAAGAGTCAGACAGATGTCCAAGGGCAGGTGGGTTGTGGCAGAGGCCCATGTCTGACCCCTGACACTAAACCATAGCATCAGGGACCTCATCCTCTGTGCCAGCAGGGTCCCTGGACCAGAAGCCCTCCTCACCTGAAATTTATTAGCAAATGGTTATTCTTAGTCTTTTTATTTTTTGGGGGGGGACACACCCAATGATGCTCAAGGCCTACTTTTGGCTCTGTGCCCAGGAATCACTCTTAGTGTCGTTCAGGAGACTACATGTGGTGCAGGGCACCTAGCCCAGGTGGCTGCATGCAAGGCAATGTGTACATGAAGCTACTTAATGTTCATAAGCAAAAGAAGTGACAGAATGATCAACTAGCAACAAGAGCTTACTAAATCTTCTGACAATAACTTAATGACTTCATTGTGAGATACAATAATTTTCACAAATTTTCTTGTTGCTTTTTTCTTTTTCTTTGTTTGTTCCTTCTTCTGCCCTCACCCCTCTTCTTTCACTCTTTCTCTTTCTTTCTTACTTTCTTTCCGTTTCTTCTTTCTTTCTTCTTTCTCTTTCTTTCTTCTTTCTTTCTTTCTTTCTTTCTTTCTCTTTCTTTCTTTCTTTCTTTCTTTCTTTCTTTCTTTCTTTCTTTCTTTCTTTCTTTCTTTCTTTCTTTCTTTCTTTCTTTCTTTCTTTCTTTCTTTCTTTCTTTCTTTCTTTCTTTCTTTCTTTCTCTCTCTCTCTCTCTCTCTCTCTCTCTTTCTTTCTTTCTTTCTTTCTTTCTTTCTTTCTTTCTTTCTTTCTTTCTTTCTTTCTTTCTTTCTTTCTTTCTATTTATTTCTCTCTCCTTTTACCCCCTTTTAAAAATAATTTTGCTTCCACTTACCTGGAAATAAATACATTATAATCAACTATGTCAATTATGTAATAATGGTCTTTAAATAAAGTAATTTATATCTAAAAAGTTTATTGCTATACTATTGCTTTGGCTCCAGAAATGCTTGTTTTTAGACCTTCAGATTTGAAGTCCTAAGGGTGTGGCCCAGCAAATCTTGTTGAATCCTGAAAACATGTAAGCTGAGTGGACAGAACCACCCTTCATACAACCCATCCTTTCTGGAAGCCTAATTTAGAAAAGGGTATGCATTTATAGAAAAACATCCAATGGGGGGGGAGAGAGAGAGAGAGAGAGAGAGAGAGAGAGAGAGAGAGAGAGAGAGAGAGAGAGAGAGAGAGAGAGAGAGAGAGAGAGAGCGCATTATGCGCTGGAAGTCTGGGTTTTGTTCCTGTCACTGCATGGTCCCCTGAAAACTGAGCCAGGAGTAACCCTGAGACCATTGATTGTTACCTCACATATACCTCAAAAGTTGAATAAATTAGTTGTAAGATATTTAAAATATAATTTCTGAATGGTCGAATTCTATCTTATTTTGATTTTATTCTTTATATATTTTTGGTGATTTTCTAAAGTTCTACAATGAACATCTACAATGCTATAATGAGAGTGGAAACAAAGTTACTCATTTTTTCCCCAAAAAGTTATCCTTTGTATATATTTATATTTTTGTTTTGGGGCCACACCTAACAATGCCCAGGGCTTACTTCTGGGCAGACATCATTCCTGGAGGGGATCAGGGGTCCATAAGAAATGCTGAGGATCAAACCTGGGTCAGCTGCATTCCAGGCAAATGCCCTAACTGCTGATTTCACTCAAGAACAGATTTGCTTTTAAAGAGAGGAAGGAAGGACAAATGTTCCCAGGGAGAGCACACTTTGCTGTCAAGCTCAGTGGATAGCTTTCTGCAGGTAGTGGGTCTGCAAAAGGGGTTGTTTCCTGAGACGTGCAGCAGCTCAGTGGAGTACTCAGGTGTGTGTGTAAATTACTGGCAGGTCCTGTTCACATGCAGACTCGGAGTCAGGGAAGATAGAGGCTGAGAGTCTGTGCTTCCCAGATGGTGCTCAGGGAACCATGGTTTGAGATCTAAGAGGAGGGGGGGAGGGAAAGGGAGAGAGAGAGGAAAGAGAGGAGAGAAGAGAGAGGAGAGGAGAGAGGAAAGAAGAGAGAGGAGAGAGGAAAGAGAAGAAGAGAAGAGAAGAGAAGAGAGAGGAAAGAGGAGACAAAAAGTGAGAGAGGAGAGAGGAGAAAAATGAGATAGGAGAGAGAAGAGAGAGGAGAGAAGAGAGAGAAGAGAGAGGAGAGAAGAGAAAGAGGAGAGAGAAGAGAAGAGAGAGGCAAGAGGAGAGAGAGGTGAGAGGAGAAGAGAGAGGAGAGGAAAGAGGAGAGAGATGAGAGCAAGAAAGAAAAGAGAGAGGGAAGAGAGAGGAGAGAAGAGAGAGGAGAGAGGAGGAAAGTGAGAGAGGAGAGAAGAGAGAGGAGAGAGGAGAGGAGAGGGGAGAGAGGGAAGAGGAGAGAGAGGTGAGAGAAGAGGAGAGAAATGAGAGCAAGAAAGGAAAGAGAGAGGAGAAAGAGAGAAATAGAGAGAGGAACCTTTTCTGGCTTTGTGTTAAATTCCCAGCACTGAGCACAAGACAAAGTCAATATTGAGCAAATGCCTGTAGATCTGGCCTCCTGGGGCTTCTGTTGGGGAGCAGAGGAGACCAGATTCACTCCTGGCTCCGCACCTGCTGTCACCTTTTTCTCAGAGCTGTGGCTTTCAAATGTTCCCTAGTCAGCAGGGAGAGAATCCCAGGCCTTTCTATACTGGGGCCCAGTGTGCATGCTCTGTGCAGCTGAGAGTTTCAGAAAGTCAACAACCTGTGGCCAGGAGGGGCTTTAAGAAGCCCAAGGAAAGGCACTGGAAATGTAAGCGAGACTGAGGTTTCACAGGAACATCAACTCATCCACAAATGCAGTCTCTAAACTGCGGGTTAAGGAAAAGAAACTCATCCACAGAGGTTGCTTGCTGTACTTGGATTACAGGTTAGGCCTGGAAGCCTGAAATAAATTATATACTCTTGGTATTATTCAGCACTATACTGTATAATAATAAATTATACAGTTATAGGCCTCAGCCCAAGTTATAACAAATTATACCACAGTGTATAATTACCCTGCACTGCACCATATAATAATAAATTAGACAGCTACAAACCTAAGTTGTGATTCCATAAAGAGATATGAGAAGGAACAGGAGCTGTTGATCCATTCTTCTGATTAGAACCTTGACAGGCATGGCAGAGTTAAAAGAGAAAGCCTTCTTTCCTTCCTTCCTTCCTTCCTTCCTTCCTTCCTTCCTTCCTTCCTTCCTTCCTTCCTTCCTTCCTTCCTTCCTTCCTTCCTTCCTTCCTTCCTTCCTTCCCTCCTTGCTCCCTTTCTCCTTCCTTCTTTTCTCCCTCCCTCCTTTCCTTCCTCCCTCCCTCCCTCCCTCCCTCCCTCCCTCCCTTCCTTCCTTCATTCCTTCCTTCCTTCCTTCCCTCCTTGCTCCCTTTCTCCTTCCTTCTTTTCTCCCTCCCTCCTTTCCTCCCTCCCTCCCTCCCTCCCTTCCTTCCTTCCTTCCTTCCTTCCTTCCTTCCTTCCTCCCTCCCTCCCTCCCTCCCTTCCTTCCCTCCCTTCTTGTTCCCTTTCTCCTCCCTCCCTTCCTCCCTCCCTCTCTTCCTTCCTTCCTTCCCTTCCCCCTCCTCCCCTTTCCCCTTTCCTTCCTTCTTTCTCTCTTCATTTCTTTCCTTCCTTCCCTCCTCCCTCATTCTCTCCCTATCTCCTCCCTGTCTTCCTTCCTTCTCCCTCCTTCCCTCTTTCTTCTTACCCTTCTTTTCCCACCTCCCTTCCCTTCTCCAATCTTCCTTCTCTTCCCTTTCCTTTCTTTCCCCTTCTCTTCCCTTCCCTTCCCTTCTCTTCCATTCTCCTTCTCTCCTTTCCCCTCTTTCTTTTCACATCCCTCCCATATTCTCCTCTCCCATACTCTCCCTATTTTTCCCCTACTCTCTGCACTCTCCCTTCCCTTCTCCCTTCTTCTTCTCCCCTCTTCTCCTCTTACTTTGTCTTTCCTTCCTCTCCTCTCCCTTTCCCTTTTCTCCCCTTCTCTTCCCCTTTCCCTCCATTTCCTCCCTTCCCCTTCCTTCCCTCTATATTCCATCCTTTCCTTACTTCCCCCTCCTCTTCTCTCCTCCACTTCCTTTCCCTTCCATTCTTCCCTTTCCTTCCCTTCTCTCTCTTCCTTGTGTTGGATACCCCTTGGTTGTGAGTACAGACTTAACTTTGGAAAGTTTCCTGGACTAATTCATAACTAATTCTGACTTCATGGTTCCCAGCTTTTAGGGGAGACCTACATATAACCTAAAAATGCCCACTCCCAGTGCATCCAGTCTGTGGGTGCCATGATGAACACATTAGGCAATGGAGGCACTAACCCCTCACAGCTGCCCCAGGTGGGGCTCATTCACTACCTGCAAGACAGATGCTCAAAGTCACACAACTAGAAATGGCAGAATGGGGACTTGCTGCTGGATTTCTTACTCTGAGGATGGGATTCAAAGGATTCAGCTTGGAAAGCAAAAATAAAGCATAAAAAATTGACACTTGGGGCTGGCACGGTGCCGCTAGAGGTAAGGTGTCTGCCTTGCCAGCACTAGCCTAGGATGGACTGCGGTTTGATCCCTGGTGTCCCATATGGCCCCCCAAGCCAGGAGCGACTTCTGAGTGCATAGCCAGGAGTAACCCCTGAGCGTCACCGGGTGTGGCACAAAAACAAAACAAAAACAAATGACACTTGACACAGTTTAGGAGACAGCACTTCTTAGGCAGGTACCAGCTCCTTCCTTCTGAGCTCTGCCCGGGATTGGGTTTTCTCCTCCCCTGGAGCCCAGGGGCCTAGTAGGATAGGGGCTGCACAGCTGATGTGTTTTCACATTTATCCTCTCCTCCACCTTAGGAACTGGGCTTCTTCCAGTGCCTATTGTACAGACTAAGACCCCTGAGGTCCAGAGGGTTGAGCAACTTGAGTGGCATTACATAGCAAGTAAGTGGGAGCTGGAAACCAAGCTTAGGTGAGTCAAATCTCTGCCACAACTCTCGTTCTTGACCACTCCACTTCTGTGTGAGTCAACTTGATTTATAGTGTTGAAACTGATACACAGGAAGTTGTGTGGAGAGCAGATTCTCCGTGTATCTCCTTCCCACTCAGAGATTGCCTGTGCCCACTGTCCCTGTTTGATATTCCTCATTCTCCTTCCTATTTTTGTTCCTTTTCTGTGTAGGGTTTGAATACAGGACTTTTTGTCTGCAACTCAGCTCCATTCACCAGCTCTTTTTTTCCTACTAAACGCAAGAAGCTTTGTTTCTATTATAAAACAAAGTGTTTAAGAGGCCTACAGGGGGCAGGGAAGTGTCAGGACACAAAACGGAGAGAAAGAGACATTCTGGGCAAGAAGAAAAGAGAAGGTAAAGTTCTCTGGTGACAAGAAATTGTGTGATGGAATACTATGCAGCTGCAAAGAATGATGCAATTGTACGATTTGCTGCAACCTGATTGGAACTGGAAAATATTATGTAGAATGTAGTTGAATAGAAGAAGAAAGACAAACAAGATGATCTCATTCATCTATAGAATATAGAATAACTGGATGAGGAAAGCTAGGTAGTAAAGGGGGAATGCCTAGATCACCTTTATTTTATTGTATTTGTTTTTGGTTTTTGGCCACACCCAGTGGTACTCAGCGGTTACTCCTGATTATATTCTTAGACATCACTCCTGGCAGGCTAGGGGGACCATATGGGATGTCAGGAATCAAACCCAGGTCCATCCTGGGTCTACCATGTGCAAGGCAAACACCCTACCATTGTGCTATCTCTCTGGCCCTAGATCACCCTTGACCCCAGAGCTTAGGGAAGTGAAGGACAGAAATCTGGAAGGAAAGAAATTAAGTTGGTAACAAAAAATATAAGAAAGAGAAGTCATGGGGGAAAGACGTATTAGGGCTACAGTTAAAGTGGTGATGTGGAAGAGTGGTACAGTAGCTATGTATCCAAATCACAGGCTCAACAACACTGAAAACATGAGATCTAAGGTATAACCACCAAACTTTATAATGTGTCTTCAAGGTGTCAGGCAGTGGGTAGGTAGTGGATAGGGATGTGGGATAGCAGAATATGGTACACAAGTGGACTGAGTCGACACAGGTGGTGGGATTGGTGTTAAAATATTGTACACCCAAAACTCAATTATCATTAACTTTGTAAATCACGATTTTAATTAAATAAAAAGTATTTATAAAAAGAATGTTATGTGTATGAGTGGGTTGGGTTGGGGAGGGCGTGAAATCCTTCTGGGTGAATGTGTGAGCCAGCAGGGTGTGGTTAGGATGTGGGTGGGGGGTTTGAACTCACTAGGGAACTAGGCTTTATTCTGAAGGTAATTATGATCTTGGAGACACAGTTTTCCATGGAAACTTGTAAGCTTGATAGTGTAGTCCAAGATGAGGTAATGAGCCAGAGAGGTGGCTCAAGAGAATGGAGGCTGAGTTCCAACATGGCACCACCTGGGCTCTCCCAGAAGTGACCTGTGAGCACTGAGGAAGGCGTAGTTCTGAAACACTGCTGGGTGTGATTCAAGGACTAGAGCATATGTGGATAGCTACAGGCTCCATAGAAACCACTCTGTTCTCCGAGGTCTAAAGGACACTGAAGGGCTCTGATGGGCTCAGCTCACATGCTCCAGTGCTCGGCTCATCCTGCCTGGCTAAAGGAATCAGCTCTAGAATGTGGTTCTCCTTCCAGGGTGCCTACGGGGCACAGAGAAAGGATTGCTGGATAAGACACGGCATGGTCATGCCCAGTCTAATTGGTATTTCAGAGAAACAACACATAATTTTTATTATCAACGTGCCCCAAATATTGCATAAGATGAACTAAAATAGTGTTCATTATTTGTGTGAAATTCAAGTTTAATTGGGCGCCTGGTATTTTTATGTGCTAAGTCTGTCAAAGCTAGGTGGAGGGGAGCAGGCTGCACTCCAGATAAAATTCACCACCTCCCTCCAGCTGGCACAACCCCTCCCGCATCCCCCAACATCTGCCAGGGTCCCTCAGAGAATTCAAAAGAAAAGAGTCAGTAGCAGGTTGTGACCTCTTGTTCAGTGGGGCGCAGCCAGGTGTGAGGGCAGGATGGCCAACACATCTGGATCTAGGGTAAGCCTCAGTTTCTACCGCTCTACTGGACCAATGGCTAGAGAGCAGAGCAGGTATGGATGAGAATGAGGACTGGAACTTTCCTCAGCCTCCATGCTTCTGAGAGCTGCAGGAGAAGGAAAGCTATCTGCACCTGGTAGGGCTCAGAGAAGCAGATGAAGATCTATCTGGTGGGAGACAGAGGGTCTGTGCAGCAACAGTGAAGGCAACCCTCCACCTTGATAGTCAAAGGATGGTGGTACATTTACTCCTGCCTTGAGAACCTTTTTTGGAGGAAGGGATTTGGGCCACATCCAGCTGTTTTTAGGGATTCAGAGCATGAGGTTTTGTGCTCAGGGATTATTCCTAAAGGGGCTCAGGGGACCAAATATGGTGCCAGGAATTAAACCTGGGTCAGCTGCCATGTAAGGCAAGCGCCTTAACCCCTGTACTCTTTGTACTGCTTTGGAGATGTTGAGTGAAATCCTACCTTGGCCTACGTAGGCCCAGAACCTGACATGGAAAAGAATTCTGGAAATGTCAGTCATTCCAGGTGGATGCAATTTGCGCTGCCCAAACCCCACTCACCAAGTAAAGACTCCAGGAGATGGATTTGTTCCCCAGTTCTGCCTTCAACTAGCCCTGTGACCTGGGCTTCCTAAACTTCAGAGTGCCTCAGTTTCCTTACCTGGAAAGTGTGAGCACCCCCCCCCAGATCTCCCTGATAGAGCCCCTGAGAAAATGAGACATGCATTCAATCTGGCAGCTGACATCTCATCAGCAGTTAATGAATAATAATTACTCTGTGCAGAGAGACTTTGCTAGCCGTCTCTCTCGCTCCAGAGGAAAATAAGTCACTTGTCTTAAAAGATAAAATATGAAGAAGCAGCGTGTTGCAAAAATCCTCTCTCAATTAAGCGACTCACCGGGTCAGTCTCGGGCAGATAACACAAACTCTCTGTAAAAGCTTTTCTGGTGCCAAGATGAAAATCAGGTTCCACACGCACACACGTTATGAATCGTTGAAATCTTAGCAGCCCTTCCCCTTCCCCAAAATAAACAACGCAAATAAACCCTGAGCGATGAGAAAATAGAAAGATTAGGCTGCCACGCTGCTGCAGATGCTGTGGCTGCTGATTAAAAGAAAATGTTTTCTTGGAAAAGGCCACTTAGGAAAACGGGGAGTGTGACTGCAGGGGCGGGTGTGGGCGGAAGGCTGGGAGGACACATTCAGCAGGTGGTGGCCTCTGCCAGGGGTCTGTCCAGGTGTGAGGGGTGGGATCCCCAGGCATGGGGGTTCATTCTAGGGCAAATAATGACTGTCCAGCCCTGGTGTTTAGACAGGAGCAGGGTGAAGGGTTTCCTGAATGGCCTGCCACTGCCTGTAACGGCAGGTCCTGTTTTTCCATCTCAGTGCCGTGCCTTATTCCACAACACTACAGCGAGGGAAAAGCAAATTTTCTGTGGCTGGAAGAATAAGGGTCAATTGGGCTTCTTTGGAGGGAGGTGCTGGAGCTCCCACAGAAAAAGGCCATCTCTGTGTTGTTGTTTGAGCTATAGCTCAAATATGAGATTTTTCTTCCTAACAACGCATAATTTCAGATTGCAGTAAGAATACTCACGAGGCTCTGTGTTACTTAAAAGGTACCAGATGTGTGTGTGTGTGTGCGTGCGTGTGTGTGTGTGTGTGTGTGTGTGTGTGTGTGTGTGTATGTGTATGTGTGGTGTTGAGGGGAGAGGAGGGGGGAGGCGGGCAGAGAGAAAAGGTCAGCATAGAGGCAGGAACTCAATCTGCATGGCGGGAGCAACATGGAGGACCATATGGCCATATGGACATGACTTAGAAAGAAAAGGCTGTGTGTTCCATCCAACCAGCCCACTTCTAGGAATTTTTTTGCAGCAATGTTGGTTGCATAACTGTGTGCAAGCAGAGGAGACATGGAAACTGCCTGGGCCTCCACCCTTGGAGGATTCGCTCTTAAAGAAAGATCAGGATAACATCCCAACTTGTTCCTTCACTCTTGGCAACTCCTTCCACCAACTGCTGGCTCTGTGGGGCTCATCCCTGCCACATCCCTTCTCCTCAGCCTAGCATCTATGGATCTGGCATGTTTCCTTCATGAATCAAGGTCCTGACATCCTAGACTCTTCCTCATGTCCTTAGGGGGATCCCCTGAGTTGGTTGTATAAATTCATGCTCTGCAACCTCTCTGACTTTCACTTTCAGGATAAAAGCCAATACAGCCTAAATCTTTCATGTCTCCCCCCTGCCCCCATCTTACTATACCTGCCAACACTTCTTCCCACTCAAGTTCCTGCACACCGTGTCCTGGTTGTTTCCTGTGCCTAGAACTAGAATGTTGAAGGCTCAGTTCTTGCCTTGCCTGTCCTCCCTTTTATTTATTTATTTTTTTAAATTTAATTGGATTTTGGGTCACGGCTCGTGATGCTCTGTCTCTGTCTCAGAAATTATTATTGGCAGGGTCAGGGGACCATATGGGATGCCAGGAATTAAACCCAAGTCTGCTGTGTGCAAGGCAAATGCCCTACTCACTGTGCTATTGGTCTGGCCCTAATCCTCTGGGGTTTTTGTTGTTATTGTTGTTTGTTTCTTTGTTTGTTTGCCTGTTTTTGGTTTTAGCACTACCCAGTAGTGCTCAGTCGATAATCCTGGCTCCTTTCTCAGGAATTACTCTTGTCAGTGCTCAGGGGACCATGTGGGATGCAGAAGATCGAATCCAGGTCAGCGGTTTGCAAGGCAAATGCCTTATCCACTGTGCTATTGCTCTTGCCCCCTCCTGACTCTCTTTGTCCTGGTGGCAGAATCAATGCAGAGTTGGCAGGGAGTGAGAACTTGGTATCTGTGCTCTTCTCCATCCCCCATGTCCTCCATCCCCTTTCCCAGTTTATTGTCTTCATATTGTTTAGCACAAGGAAAGAGAATCTTCGTTACCAGTGGGAGCTTGTTGATGCGTTTCCTATCAGACCTAAGAGCAAGGGCCTGGCATTTCATGTTTTTTGCCTAATGCATGGAAGCTGCCAGTGTACACACTTGGCAAATGAATGAATGCATGTAAGAATACTGGGAGGCAGTTGAGAGAAATGAGATCGATCTCCAGGTCTTCCTGGGAAAAGTGCTTCCAATAGATAAAGAAGCGTGTGAGAGAGAGAAATTACAGACCCCAGTTTGGGCCCTGTTCTCACTCATCATGATTTCCGCTATCATCTTGCCTCATTGGTTCTTTCTCAGCAATCTATGAGGGTAGGTCCACACCACTCCAGGCACAGTTCTGCAGAGGTCACTGACACAGAGAAGTTAAGACATTTGCCCCACATTACACAATAGTAAGGCAGGGAAAGTAGCAAACTAATGCATCATATCTGACTTCCAGAATTATAGTCACTTAATGGTGGAGAATGGCTGTCTCTGGGCTTGAGAAGAGAAAAGGTGAGAGAGTCCAGGGGACCTAGATGTTTGGGGCATCAGTGTCAAATGTCCTTCCTTTCTGACAGCACTGTGTAATTTCTATCCTTGTGTGTCATCTGGAAACGTGGCTTTTGGATATTGAACTATGCAAAGGAATAAGCCAGGTCATTCCCCAAAGTCTTCAACTCTACCCGGAGGAGTGGATGTTCCATTTCAGTGGCCCAGGCCACTCAGGATCTCCAAAGATCTAGTACTGGGGTACTGGGCAGGGTCCAGACCACCCTGCTGTCACCTGTCCTGCTGCTCCCAAGTGAGCTGGAATTCAGCTTCCTGGGCAGCCTAGCCAAGGGAATGCCCAGGCTCCACATTCTATAACTTCTCAGGGCCAAGGCTGAGAGCAGGCCCAGTGACTTCAAAAGACTTTGGCCGCATCTCTTGAAATATGAGATTATAAAATGGGCCTTGTCTTGGTCATTCCCAAGGAAATTGAAGTGGGGAGCAGGTGGCTCAGGAATGTGGAGTATATGGGACGGGGTTGGAGGGGTCAGGGAACAGCTCCTGTGAGTGTCATGTAAGCTAATTGCTGAGGGTAGCTTCCCCTTAGTCTTTGTGGTTGTTTGGCGATGTCCCACTGCTTGCCATGGGCCTGAGACTGTGGCTGTCCAATGTTCCCAGCTGGGGAAAGTCTTTCTGCATCTCCTTCTCTACCAGTTTGGTAGCCTGAGAAAGGCCCAAGCTGCTGGGTTACTTAGAACTTGAAGTTTAAGGCTCTCAGGGTCCTGTCTGGATGATAACTGGCTCTGATGCTCTTTTTAAGTTGCACCATCATGTCAGGAAAACCCCTGAACTTTTCTGTGCCTCAGTTTATTCTAGTGGGAAAAGGCCCTTCACAGTGCTGGTGGCATGGAGGAGAGGCATAGTTCAGTGTTTCTCCCATCTTTTTCTGCTTCTTCCTACCCCCTTTCCTTTCTGTGTACCCCAACATACATTCTGTGGGACTGCTACTCTCATGCCATGTGCAGCCCCTGAAAGGTGGTGAAATAGAAGAGGCAGAGGCAGAAATAGATTTGACCATTGGGGGTCTTTATTGTGGGTTGGGTGCTCCAGGGCAAGGTTTGACAGTCTCCACAGAGGCTGCCAGAGTTGCCCCTGCCAGCAGCCTACAGTAGATCATATAGCTCACATCTGGGAAGGGAAAAGCCAGGGAAGAGATATGAACTGTTGTGTCTTTGTTCAATTTAAAAAGTTCCCATCTCCCCTATAAGCAGGTCAGGTGGATTTTTGTGGAGGTCTTCATCGATTATGGTGGATCTGACATCCTGTTATTCTCCTGCAGTCAGTCCTCATGATTGCATAGTATGTGCTGGCATCCAATGTCTTCAGGTTTAACCTGCACTCCTGGTGGGGTGGGGACTGCCTGATTGTTTATTCCCCTCAGCAAATTATTACAGCCCCATTAATGTGATCTCTACCAATGTCTTCCTTAGACTATCCTGGAGGTTTATGGGAAACCATAAGGCCCCTGGTTGAGAAAAGCAGGTGTAGCCCACGAAAAGTGCCTTGGGTGAGAACTGGCCTAGAGCAAGTCTAGGTAGCTATGAACTCAGTGATAGTAATGATGCAATCAGCTTTAGGAAGATGCAGCATACAAGCAAACAAGTGGCCTCATTTGATTTATTTACTTATTTTTGACTTGGGGCCACAACTGGCAATGTTCAGGGGTTACTCCTGGCTCTGCACTCAGGAATCTCTCTTGGAGGTATTCAGAGGATATGGGATGCCAAAGTTTAAATGAAGACTAGCATCAAGCAAGGCCATGTCCTCCCCACTGTATGATCTCTCCAGCCCTAGTGGCCTCATTTTAAACTCTCAACTAAAAGGACATTAAAATATGTATATGTATTATCTCTCCCAAAGCTCCCTCTCCCCACTTGTTCCCACTTCTCAGTCCTGTCCCAGCACATTTGTCTCACTACTTCTCAGAACTATATAAAGATGGATGCAGCCAGTGCTCTTTGGACTCAGATGTCCCCTTGTTCTAGAAACTTCTGTGTGGCTACTTGGGTCAATTATTTGTTTCTTTTTAACTTCTGTTAAGTGATTGCTGTGTTTTATTGGTTATGCTCGGACCCAGTTTCTTTTCCTTAAGCATAGGTAAATAGTCTCTACCTCATAGACTGTGAAGAACAAATAGGATCACAGCTTGGCCACTGCCTCCCTCATTTCCCTCAAAAAACCCTGATGCCTCCAGTGCTCACCTGAGCCGGAAGCCTCAGGTCCAAGGGCCAGGTAGGGGTGGACATGGATGTTGGTGGAAGCAGTTTCTGAGTCAATACCCAATGCAGAGATGAGGGCCAGGGGCCATGTTTATCCAGAAGATTGTTATTTTTTTTTAATCCTTCGCCTCATGTCCTTTCCCCTACTTCCCTCTTTTCGTGATAATTAAAATGCAAGCTGGCACTCCGCAAGGAGACAGCTGTAGATTTAATTGCCCCAAGAAGAATTTTCCAGCAAAAGGTCCTGCAGTAATGGCATCTCCCAGCCCAATCGCCCCAAGCCTTTGCCTCCCCACATGTCCTCTCGGCACTAATGCGCTAATCTGCATGAGCTCAGGGTGCTTGCTGGCACTGAGGGAGCCGCCGAGGCAGCACGGGAGTGACAGCTAGAGACAGGCCACTGCTTTCTCACCATTAAACTCTCACCCGACCTCCATCTGGGAACAGGGCTGCTGCCATACCACCAGCTGCTGCACCAGCTGACCCTGACCAGGGCAGGCCAGAGGGTGTCTGGGAAGGGCACCCTCTGCCACAAGGGCTTGGCCTGCTGTCCTTGATGTTAGGCCAGAAGGACACGCCTGCGAAGCCATGTGGCCAGCTGTCTCCCAAGCCATCCACCAGGGTCATACATTGAGCAGCACCAGTATAGAGCAAGATCTTTGCAAGTGCTTGTCCTGTTTGCTAAGCAGAAGCCCACAACTCCCCAGTGGCGACATCAAAGGTCTAGTCCAGGGTCACCGGCTCCTGGCCTATTGGGGATATGCATCAGTTTTTCAAGAGCTTCAGCACTGAGCCTGAGCTGGAGATGAAAGTCACCATGGTTCAGTGGAAGGGTTTAGAATCCTGGTTCTAAACCTGACAGCTATGCACTTTCAGTTCCGTTAGGGTGCCAATTGTTCCACAACTTTTCTTTTTTTTTTTCTTTGTGTGTGTGTGTGTGTGTGTGTGTGTTTTGGGTCACACCCGGCAGTGCTCAGGGGTTACTCCTGGCTTCGTGCTCAGAAATTGCTCCTGGCAGGCACGGGGGACCATATGGGATGCCGGTATTCAAACCGATGCATGAAAGGCAAACGCCTTACTTCCTTGCTATCTCTCTGGCCCCAATAACTTCTAAACTTTTTTTTGAGGGGGCCATACCCATAGTGTTCAGGGCTTACCCCTGGCTCGGCACTCAGAGATCATTCCTGGTGGGCTCAGGAGATAATGTGGGGTGCTGGAGATTGAACCTGAGTCAGTCGCATGCAAGGCAAATGCCCTACTCGCTGTTCTATTTCTTCAGCTCCAACTTCAAGGAGGTCAAGGTTCTGAGAGATGAGGAGTTGAGTGCCTGGATGGGCCTGGAGGGCACTGGGATTGGATGGTGCTTCCCTGGCTCTAATCCCAAAAGAGGGAATGAAGCTCAACAGTACAGCAGGGAATAGTCGATGCCCTGGAAGGAAGCAATGACTTATTGTGGGGTCAGACTTATTGTGTTAAGCCAATCAATGTCTGTTGATGTCTGGTGGGATGAAAGACTGGTACAGCCAGAGCCCAGTCTGAGAGAGGAAGGAAGAAAAACATCCTCTTATACAGATCAGTGAACATAAGGAATGAGGTCCTGAAACAAGGGTGGTAAGAAGGAACCCCCTCAGATTTGTGAGGTGGATGGATCTCAGGCAATCTCTAGTGAGGAAAGTGGAACCCTCTGTGCTTTAGAAAGTCTGGTTGGTGTGTGTGTGTGTTGGATGTGCGTGTTGTTGTGTGTGAAAGTATGAAGAGGTGTGAGCGAGTGGGTGACAATGTGTAAATGCTTGAATGAGTGTGAAATGTGTGACTGTGTGAACATATATGAGTATAACTTGTGTAATGAACATGTGCAAGTGTGTGAGTCTCAGTGTGAAAAGAAATCTGTGTGAATGCGGTTGGTATGTCCGTGCATGGAAATGTGTTAGAGTATGATTAGACTGTATTTGTGTGAGAGTATGATTAGACTGTATTTGCATATGTGTACTTGTGTGATTATGGACGGATGTTTATATGTGAAGTATGTATGTAATGGATGTGAGTGTGGCAATACGTGAGAATAAGTAGGTTGCATGTGCGTGTGTGATATGCATGTGGGAATATACATGTTTATGAGTATGGATGGAAAGAAATGAATGTGCGAGCATGAATGAGTGCTTGTGAGTATATGGGAATGTTTTAGATGTGTGTGCAGGTGATGTGTGTGGGGCGTGAATATGGCTGTGTGTGTGTTGGAATGTGTGGGGTGTGAATGGGTCTTTGGAAATATATAGGATACATAGGTGTGAGTGTGGCTTATGTGTGCATGTGTGTGTCTTAAGTATGTATGTGTGACATGTTTGGGAGGGGAGTATCCAGTTTCAGGTGACCAATCTGGTTGGCAGCAGATTATTTGTCTGTGGAAGGGATGAGAACAGGCCTCCAAGGTGAGGGAGGCGGGGAGTGGGGAGGCCATTGCTAAGGGACTCTAAGTAGATGAAATGAGGACAAATAAATGGTTTAACCTTATGGCTGCTTTGACCTTCATGTTCTATAGCACTATATCCTCGGGTTCTAAGACTAAAACATCAGAGAGATTCGAGTCTGGAAGCAAATGGCAGTCTGGAAAATAATTCACAAGCACAAGCATGGAGGGAGAAATGGCTTTCAGGCATTCCCACATGTTTGCCCTTTGCTCCTAAGAATCAGCTAGATGAGTGGAGGTCCAGAAACACCAGAGATCATCTTCCTCCAAATCCGAGTATTTAATCTGAGGAAAATGGCCACACCTAGAGGCGGGACCAGGTGGTCTCAACACTCATCCAAGGTGCTACATTCAAAGATGTTTCCAACCAATGAGTAACAAGGTGCATACTGAGTGAGCTAGAATTGGATCATTTCCATTAATCCCACAATATTCAGCTTTGTCCTTTTGCCTTCACTATTTTACATGCTGTTGAGTCTCTGGGAGGCTGTTTCCCAAATGAACATGGAATGTTCTCTGAACCCTTTTGGCATGTTCAGGACCCTATTACCATCTTTAAGTAGCCGACCAATGGATCTAGTGATAGTACAGTGGGGAGAGTGCTTGCCTTGCACACAGCCAATTTGGGTTTGATCACTGATATCCCATATGGTCCCTTGAGTCCACGAGGAGTAATTGAGCTTAGGCAGGAGTAACCCTGGGGCACATCTTGCTGTAGCCCAGAACTAAAAAAAGAAAGAAATTGATTGAATTCCCAGGGGGCCAACGCACCCATCTTTCCAAAGCAGGTCTTGGGGACAGGGAAGTAGCTTGACTTTTGTAGGCAAAAGCCTGTATGAAGCCACTGCTTAGAGGGGATGGAGAAGAGACTGGGCTTCTAGGCTTTGTGGGCTCTGGTCTCCTTCCTGGGATAGCCCCCACTTTGACCTGGAACCAAGACTTTGCCTGTTTGTATGAGTTATGTATACTATTGAAAATCATCTTCAATGCTGTCATAACATGTTTAAATGAAAGCACAGTGCCAATCAAAGTAAGCAAATGAAAGTGCTGAGGGTCAGTTTGTGGGAATGTGGGGTTCCAACATAGGGATCAGACAATCCCATGGTGGTCCAGGTGACCAGTCCTGGTGAACAAGACATACCAACACTCTACTGTCTTAGTGATGAGACTATGTGGTGTTTCCTGGTTCCCAGCAAACTCATCGTGCTCTATCTCTGCCTACAGCCTCCTTAGTCTCTCCAGAATCCCTAAACCTTCTTGTGTCCTAACAGAGCCTCACTCACAACATCACCTTGTGGCTGTTGGTTCTTGAACAAAAGAAGCTGCTTTTCTGGAATCTTCCAATTCCCAATGAAAGGGGCTCATCAGAGAAGTAGCAAGACGTTTGTTAAGTGAATAGATCACCTCAACATTAGGTAAGTCAATATTTGCGCAGAGCTTGGGAAACTGTCTGACATGTAGTAAGTGCCTATGGGAAAGTTAAATAAGCTTGATCAATTCTTGGCTGATGAGAACACGCTTGCCCCATCAGGAGGGGGCCACAAAATTGTCTGATGAGCACACACTGTGAGCAGAAGCTGTAGAAGCCAGGCCTTGGGATGATCACAGTTCTGAGAGTGGAACAAGGCCCTATCATTCTCTGTCCACCAAGGAACACAAGGTGTCCTCAAATGTTTGGCTGGTTTCTGCCAAACATTCTGTTCACCCAGCTTCCATTCTATTGACCAGCCTGTCATACTGGGCATTTGGCTCATAAAGATGTGATGCTGGTATGGCATGAAATATGTCCCCCTGGTGTCCTTGCTAGGCATATGATCCATCACATCCCATCATCCTTCCAGACAGAAGGCATTTCTCTGCCGTCTTGGCCAGCACCAGTTCCTTGAACATCTCATCTCAGGCAGCATTTCTCTAAGTCCTGAGGGAGACTGAGTCCCGAGTCTTTCCTCATGGCACTGAGCTTGGTTGGGCAGGTGATCCTTGACCTCATGGGAAGCTCCTGTCCTCAGATGGTCTCAGACTAAATGGTCCAGGCCCAGAGCTCAGAGTAGACCTTAGAGCAGGGGTCTCAAACTCGCAGCCCGCGGGCCATTTGTGGCCCTCCATTCAACATTTTGTGGCCCTGACCTAGAGGAATCTTTTTTGTTTTGTTTTGTTTTAGTTGTTTGGGTCACACGCCCCCAATGTTCAAGGCTTACTACTGACTTTGCGCTCAAGGTTCACCCCGACTTTGCCTCCTGCGGCCCCCAGGTAAATTGAGTTTGAGACCCTTGCCTTAGAGGGACTTGTGAGTCCAAGATAAGAGCTGGCTCTATGGAAGATAGCACAAGGCTGGCCAGGTTCCATGTACTTGATGAATCTTAACTTTCCTTCTCTGAAAAATGGGCATACTGGCTACTGCTAGTTATAAGATCTATATTAATTTAAAAAATTTTATTGATTTTGGGGCCATACCCATAGGACCTCAAGGTTTACTCCTGGCTCTGTGCACAGGGATCACTTCTGGTAGGGCTTGGGAGACCATATTGGGTACTAGAGATTAAATCTGAGTTGGCTGCTTCAGGGCAAGAGCCCTATACATAGAACTACATCACACAGGCCTCCTTCCTTCCCCCTTCCCCCACTTTTTTAGCTTTGAGGTTATATCCAGTGATGCTCACAGGTTATTCCTTGTTCCACACTTAGGAATCACTCCTGGAGGTGTTCAAGGACCATATGGTATATCAAGGATCGAATCTGGGTCAGCTACAAGCAAGGCAAGTGCACTGTCCACTGTACTATCTCTCCAGCTTTCTGGCCCCATACTGTAGTGATCTAGGTGCTGGGGTCATTCCTGGCAAGAGTTTAGTCCATGAGGCTGGCAGTACTTGGGGGTCACCAGGGCCATCCCCAGCAGTGGTGGGATAGGGCATGCTGTGCTGGATATCAGCTTCAGGTCTTACTCAATCTCCTTGGCCCAAGGATCAGATCAAAACAAGGCAGTACAGGATGGCTGTACTGCTATACTCTATGGGTCAAACCTGAGTTCTGTTGTTTTATATATTGGGTAAATAACTAAATTTATGCCTAGGCTTACTATATGTATAATAAAGATAGCAAAAGTTCCCCCATCCCCACCTAATGGCAAGGTGATTAAATGAGTAAATACCAGAAAACACTTGGCATTTTACCTACCATTGTAGGTGGCATTGCTTAGTGTCAAGCTATGCAAATCCTTTAACATTGAGAATGCCACCGCATGAGGTAGCAATTATTAACTCAGTGGTTGGGCACTGAAGTTCACACAGCTGGAATTGTTTTTGGGATGTTTGTTTTTTGGGCCACACTTGGCTATGTTTGGGCTTACTCCCAGCTCTGCACTCAAGAAAATCACCCCTGGTGGTGTTTGGGCAATCTTGTAGGGTGCTGGGGATTGAACCCAGATTAGCTGTGTCCAAGCAAGAGCCTAACTACTATTCTGGCCTCTTGTTTTTAACTTTTATTTTTGAGCCATATTGTGGTGCTTGGGATTTACTCTTGGCGCTGTGCTCAGGAATCACTCCTGGCAGTATATACTGCAGGGGATTGAGCTGGAGTTGGTCATGTGCAAGGCAAATGCCTTAACCCCTACACTATAATCTCTTTGGCCCAAGAGGGCTGGACTCGGAAGTATCAGCAGCTGCCTTGCTGTCCCTCTCATGCTAATGACTGCTCAGTCTCAGAGAGGTGGGTTCTTGGACGGCTGTCGGCTTGGATTTGGCCGAGCTGGACTCAAATGCAGTTGTCTGCCCAAATTCTGTTTACACAGGTGCTGCACACACCTCCTGTCCAGACTTCTGGGAGTTCAGGGAAACAAAGCCTGTTTCTGCAAAATCAGAGAGGGAGAGGGAGAAAAAAAAGAGAGGGCAAGGGAAAGGAAGAGGAGTGAAGAAAAGAGAGAGGGGGAGAAGGAAAAAGAGGGGGAAAAAGAAGAGAGAGAGGGAGAGGGAAGGGGGGGAAGAGAACTCCAACCCAGAGTCCAGAGTCCCATGAGCATTTCTCTCCGACTCCAGGGACTCACTCGCAGAGAGGACACTCAATACCCACAGAGGTTGTTGTTACCCAGAAATCTTTATTACAAAAATATTTTGCAAGCCAAAAAGTTTAAGTTGCAACTATATACAAAATCAGGACCTGTTTCCTTGCCAGCAGTCTTAAAATAAACTCCCGCAACCACGCTTCTTCTGCACTGTTGACTCAACCTCTTCCTTTTCCTGGGCTTCCATATACAAGGGATGGGAATCTCCAGGCTGCCAGGCTGGAGGGAAGCAACACCATTTCCTTGTCCTCAATTACTTACTCCCCTTCCCCAATCAAGAAAACACTTGTTGACAATCCTGGTGCATGTCCACATGTGCATATGCAAGAAGCGGGTGCACTGCTTTGGGCTCCCCCTGGCAAAGGAGAGGCGCTACAGGCCCATAAGAGTCAACCTTTTGGAATTTGGAAATAGCCCAGGCCAGGTGGCTGAGGCCCTGTGATCCCAGATGCCATGGAGAAAGCCTGACTCATGATGCCAGAGCTGACCACATGGCCTGTTGGCACGGACCATTCCTGTATGGCATCACATCAAACACCAAATTACTGCCCCCCCCAAACTGTGTGTGTGTGTGTGTGGGTGGGTGGGGTGCGAGTGTGTGTACACTGAGCTTCCCAAGCTCACCTACAGAGCTGGTAGGAAAGGCTGAGGGTTTCTGGTTCCAAGCCTGGGGTACCTAGGAGGCCAATGCCAGACTCAGGGGTCAGTGGAGATTAGTGCTTCAATCTAGGAGCTGATGACACATGAAGACTGAATGAAATGGGGCGTGCATGCCACATGGGCTTGCCTTGGGATCCAGGCAGCCCTCCCCATAAACTGGAAGGGGGGATTCCTAAGGGTCATGGACTCCAGCCAATGCCAGACCTCCTGAGGTCAAGGGCCAGAGCAGAACCAGTTGGGGTTTCCCAGTTGTCCAGTGCTCCTAGCTATTTAAGATAGATTTAGATTTGATTCTAATAGGGTTTAAACGGAGCACAGGAAATGGCTCCTGTGGGGCGAAAGTGGGGAGTTGGCCAGCTAGGAGCCCAAGTACAGGGGGAAGGTCAATGAAGAATGGGTCACTGAAGAGTGGGGAAGAGCTGGGCAGCACTTCCAAACCCTGTTTGGCCCTAAAGTGCTGAGAGACAGTGAAGGGGAAGAACCTGACTACCCTCTTCTGAGATGAGACACGACGGCTGTGCAGAAGCAGCAGCTCAGGGAAAGTGGGGGGCAGGTGGCGAAAGTACCACAGAAGGCAGCAGGAATAGCCACAAGGCTTGGCTGTGAATGTGGCTAACAGAGTCCTGGAGCGAAGCACTAAGGTCCCCTTGGAGCCTTCCTCCCCCCCTCCTCAGGGATTTGGAGGAGTCCAGTTTTTGCTGTAAAAAAAAAAAAATCCCTCCACGGCAACCAACCGTTAAAACCTTAGACTGCACAAGACCCAACCATGTACTTCAACACATGACAAAGAGTCAAGAGAACATTGCTGTTGTTTTAAAAAAAGAAAAGGAAAGAAAGAAAATTAAAAAAACCAACCAAAGAAGGAAAGAAAAAAAAAAAACAAACTTCGAAAACGAAACACCACAGATCAAAAATTTCTAACACCTCAGTTTCAAGATTGCACGTCTCACATTTGTCAATAATTTACAGGCGGCGTCCACAGCAGGATGGCGCTGAGTTAGTGCTAGCCGGAGGAAGCAAGCTGGGGAACTTGAGGAGCCGGGGCGAAGCCGTGTCACAGTTGGGATGACGGGTCCTCCAGGAGTCTTAGAGGGGCCGACAAAAGGAGGAGGAGGGTCTGTAGTAGTGGTGGTGCTGGGACTGGATTCCTCCTCTGGAGACATGTGACTCCTCAGTCCTATGACACGGACAGCAATGCCTGTCACCAAGTCTTAGGATGCAAGTCCTCTGGGCTCCTTCTCCAGCTGTCCCAAGGAGGGGGCAGTTTAATGCAAAGGGAAAATGCTTCCCCCAGAGACACATTTGTGCGGTAGCGGTGGTGATGGTGGTAGAGGTTGTGGGGGAGTGGTTGGAAATTCCCCCTCCTAGTCCTGGAAGATCACACTGTGCAGCAGAAGGAGGCCTGATCCCTCCGTCTGTGACCAAGATCCACGGTGGAGCAGAAGCACGAGATTATTCTGTTCCCCCATTCCCACCCCCACCCCCATGGATCTGGCCACCTCCCAGCTCAGGTCTTTGGCTGGTTTGGCAACACCAGCCCCTGTGAGATGGCAATGCTGGGGGGTGTGAGGCAAGGCTGCCCTGGAAATGCCAGGTGGCTGGGTGGGTGAGTGGAGAGAGACAAGAGCCACCCTGACCCTTTGCGTTCCAGGGCCTGTGCCCCCCTGAGGCTCGGGAGGGCAGTCCTTATCCTGGCTGCCCATGCAAGGACAGAGCCCAGAGGTGACCACAGCGTCCTTCACTTCCTCTGCACCTGGACACTAGCATACTCCGAGTAGGACGGCTCAGGCTTGGGCGCAGGCTGCTTGGAGCCTCGGTTGAGGTGGACCATATCCAGGTCGGCATAGGTGAGTGTGTCATCGGGTCCCCCAGACGGTGGGCCAGTCTGGATGCTGGCGTACTCTGTGTGGTTGTTGGGTTCAGCGGCCCGTGGGGCTGGCTTCTTCCCCTTGGGCAGGTTTAGGTCGGCGTAGGTGATGTCGTTGTTGATGTCGTTGGTTTCCTGGATCTAAACGGGGGCCAAGAAAGATCATTTGGAGCTCCTCAGCTGCCTACCCAGCCACCAACACTGAGTCTGGATGCTATCTCCTTCTTTGAAAGCTTTGTCTGACTCCCACCCCCATGGGGACCTCATAGCCCTGCTTCTATGCCATCTTACCCAGTGGTTGGTCCCAAGACACACAGGACTACCAAGCAGGGATGGGTTCATTCTAAGTCTTTCCTGTGGCTGGACTTAGGGTGCCTGCTGCGTGCTCCCTTAGCTGACTTTCCCTGTGAAAGGACTCATTACCCAGAATTTTTGCCTTGAGTGTGTGTGCATGGGAGGCCTGAGGGCAGGCTGACCACTTTGGGAAGCAGGAAGAAATTAGTTCATTGGCTTGTTCATTCAACAAGCCTTCACTAGGTACGAGTGAATGAAAGAAAGAATGAGTGGGAGGGTAGCATGGAATGATTTCCATCTCATCCAGGTGCCACAGTTAGCAGAGAGCTAAATTGGGGGGAAGGATTCTAGTTAGAAAGGGACTGGAGTTCCGCCCTCACTCTAGCTGAGGGACTTTGCACAGAGCCTCTTCTGGGTGTTGGTTCCTCCATTTCGAGAGTGTGGCCAGTCACAGTATTTGCTGGGAGGATTGGATCAGACCATCTGGGTCAAGCTCTTAGAGTGGAGTCTGGCACATAGAGCAGGCATACTTGAACTGCGTTATGGGCTGATCTGATCCCTTTGATCGTTAACTTGAAACTCTCCAGCCAGAGGAGAATGGCTTAAATCGCTGTGGCACATGCCTTGGGCTCAATCCCAAGCACCACATGAACCCCACTAAATATGTCTGAATGTGCCCCTCCTTGCAATAAACCTTCCCAAACAGAATGATCAAAGACTGTCCTTTTGTGCTGGTGACTGCAGCAGACACCAAGGGAAAGTCCTACTCTGAGTGGGGAAAATGTTCCTGCTAGGTTAGTTCCCCAGGCTAGAAGGCTCTCTGTCCCCATCATCAGAGTCCTGCTTGCTACAAATTCTTGACCCTATTTTACAGGCAAAGAAATGGAAACTCAGGGAGGGGAATCATTTGGTCAGATCATTGGTGGGGGGAAAGTTGCACTGGTGAAGGAGGATGTGTATTTTATGGCTGAAACCCAATTAAGAACATGCTTGTAACCATGGTGCTTAAATAAAGAGATTATTTTAGGGGCCAGAGAGATAGCATGGAGGTAAAGTGTTTGCCTTGCATGCAGAATGATGGTGTTTTGAATCCTGGCATCCCATATGGTCCCCCAAGCCTGCCAGGAGTGATTTCTGAGCATAGAGCCATGAGTAACCCCTGAGTGCTGTTGGGTGTGACCCAAAAACAAAAAACAAAAAACAAAAAAAAAGATTATTTTAAAATACCATTTGGTCAGAAAAGGAAATGATTTAAACATTATTTTAAGGACTGGAATGGTGGCGCAGGCCATAAAGCATCTCTGCCTTGCGCGCCCTAGCCTAGAACTGACTGCGGTTCAATCCCCTGGCATCCCATATGGTCCCCCAAGCCAGGAGCAATTTCTGAGTGCATAGCCAGGAGTAACCCCTGAGTGTCACCGGGTGTGGCCCTAAAACAAAAACAAAACAAAAAAATTAAAAAAAAATCATTTGGTCAGAGTTGCCCTGCTGGGAAAGGATTAAAGCCTGTAGGCCTTAAGCAGTGAGTGGTTCCCTCTGTTCTGAGCCTGCCTGCCTGCTTGCTTCTGGGAAACCTTCACTGACCTCACAAAGCCACTCCCAATCCACATACCCGCCACCACAAAAAACATTGGCACTGGATCCTGGTGGCCTGAACAGAGTTGGTTGGTGGCTGCCTTGTCTCTGCCCAGAGGCCTGGCATACAGTAAGTGGTAAGTCTGGGCTGACTGAGCTTTGCATTGTATCAGGTTTCATTATCAGTTCTCACCACCATCCTTTCCTGGAAGAAGTCCAGAGGTAGAAGGATAGAGCAGGAGGCTTACCTTCTCCCATGACTAGAAATTACTTTGTTTTTCTATTTACAAAAAAAAAAAGTGTGTGTGTGTGTGTGTGTGTGTGTGTGTTTGTGTGTGTGTGTGTGGTTTGGGCCATACCTGGCAATGCTCAAGGGTTATTCCTGTGCTCAGGAATTACTTTAAGTAGTGCTCAAGGGACCATAGGGGATGCCAGAGATCAAATCCGGGTCAGCTGTATGCAAGGCAAGTGCCCTATGTGCTATCCTATCTCTCTGGCCCATGCCTTGTTTTCCTAACTACCGTAAAGCCCATGTCCTGAAGTGCCTGGTCTGGAGAGCTGCCATAGCCTACACAGATACCCCAACTTCTGACAGTCCCAGCCCTCCCCTTCCTGCAGATGACAGCTCCAATGATGACTGCCAGAGGAAAGCCAAAGCCAGTGGTGCTGTCACGTGCAATGGTCAGCACTGGATTGGCTCCACACAAGATACAAAAAGCCATCTGCTCCCCCAGGTCTGACAGCACTGCTGGGAGGCCAGGGCTGGGTTTCTCGGCCTAAGGCCAAGCATGTTGCCTGAGAAATCTCAACAATGCGGAGGCGAGGTGGCCAGCTGGAGGAGTGTGCCTGTATGTGGCGTGGGGTTTTTCCATAGCTGGGCAGTGCTGCTCTGTGCGAAAGGCAAAGGGGCTTTAAGGCAGAGGGGGCGGGAGGGCACCCCTGGGAGAGGGACGGGTCTTGGCAAACAGCCCAGACTTAAGGAAGGGAGACTGCAGGCCTGCTGTAGGGGCACTGTTTCCACTGCCAGTGCATCACGGGGCCTGTCCCAGCACTGTGCCCCGAGGTACACGTCTTGGAGGCTGGGACAGACTCCAGGCTGGAACAGAGATTGGACTGAGCAGAAAATGGGAAAGTAGGAATGTCAGGTTCTTCCACCCACTCCCCTGGGAGGAGGCTTAATTTAGAACTGGATCTGCAACTCTGCCGATGCGAGGAAATCACACCATCCAGTTTCCCAGGAAGGGCATCTCACCAAGGACTGTACCTGGGTTATTTCTCTGGCATTCTTCTCGGGCTCATGCAACCTAAAAAGAAAAGAGGCACAGGGATAAATATATCCTCCTCACTATCTGGAGCACTCATGCAAATCACTAAGAGGAACATTTAGGATCCACTTCCTCTGGGTAGAGGCCAAGATGGGCTCTTCCCCAAAGAAATGCAACTGTTGTTCTCTGTTGTTTGCACCACCGGCTCTGTCCCAGGAATGAGGGGTTTTGAAGCTACATGCTATCACTGGATTTACTCACTCTGAGAAAAATAACACCCAGTGCTGGAACAATGCAAAGGGAAGCAGCACACCCATGCATTGTTTTTTTGTTTTTGGTTTTTTTTGGGGGGGGTCACACCCGGCAGTGCTCAGAAATCGCTCCTGGCAGGCTCAGGGGACCATATGGGATGCTGGGATTTGAACCACCGACCTTCTGTATGCAAGGCAAATGCCTTACCTCCATGCTATCTCTCTGGCCCCACCCGTGCATTGTTGGTGGGAATCACAAAGCAGTACATTCAAGTTGACAAAAGCAAGAGTTAGAAAGGTGTCCCTGGGGCCAGATCGGTAGCCTTGTACACATTGACCTAGGATGGATTCCAGTTCGATCCCATTTGGTTCCCCAAGCCAGGAGTGATTTCTGAGTGCATAGCCAGGAATAACCCCTGAGCGTCACCAGGTGTGGCCCCAAAACCAAAACCAAAGAAACAAACGAAAAAAAGAAAGGTGTCCTTGTCTTTTGAATCATAAGTGCACATCCTTTCTTGCCCCCCAGCCAGTGATGCTCAAGGGTTACTCCTGGGTCTGCACTCCAGAATACTTCTGGCAGTGCTTGGGGAACCATAGGGGATATTGAAAATTGAATTCAAATTGGCCAGGTACAAGGCAAACACCCTACTTACTATACTATTGCTCCAGCTCCTGCATATCTTTTTTTTAAAATAAAATTCGAAATCTAGAAAATGCTTTATGTACTAAGACATTTGTCATAGGGTGGTTGCTGGTGGTGGGGGATGGTGGGAAGTGTTAGTGGGGCGTCTACATTTTATAGCCCTGCCAGTTGGGACTGGTTAAGGCAATCAAGAATAGACTTCTTGATAAAGATGTAAAAGGTTTATGATATTCTGTTTTTATTACGAATGATTACATTAAAATGGTAAACGAAAAGGCAAGAGTCTCTGCAGAATGCGTTCAATTATGAAAAATGTGTGGGTAACCGTGGGAGGCGACCGTCAAATGCTAGAAGCAGTGGTCTTTGGGTGATATTTCTTTCATCTTTCGAGTCTCCCAGGCTCTCCAAATGTTCTCTGTTAGACACGTCTAGGTGTTATCATTAGAATAAAGAAAGGTGTCCAACCAGGCATTCTGGTTCATCAAAGGGCCGTTCATGCACTTGAGCCTGTAATTGGAGGCCCTAGCCTGGCTCATGGGAGGTCACGGTCAAGGTGGAGAGTGCGCCAGAGACGGCCCTTTTACAGAAGCCTTGTAAATTCTCCAGCCGGCGACTCGGGGGGATGTGTGCCTGGATAACGTCAGAAATGAGCAATGAGGTTTGGCAGCAGGGTTATTAATGGACTTGGCATGAGTGCTTGGCGCAGGAAGCAGGTCTGGGGCATGACAGGCCCCACGTGGCCACAGGAACAACCCTGGGGGTGTGGAGCAGGGGCACTGGTTGGTAAGGAAGACATGGAGGTGGGTCTAGGGGCTCTGGGCAAGTCCCACTTAGCTCCTCCTTCCCAGCCCCAGGTGAACTGGCCCCTGCTCATAGCCCCGCGATGTCCCACCCCACATCCTTGTGTGTTCCCCAACTATGTCCATACAATTCCTTGATGCTACCTTAATGTCAATGACAGCCCTGCAGACCCCCTGGAGGATGCTTTCTCTTGGTTGACCTTTGTGTCTTTCTCCAGACCCTTTCCAGGAAGTCTTTGCTGGTACTGCTGAGCTAGTGGAGTCACTGTGTCTGTTTTCCCATCTGGCTGATTTGTCTGTTTGTCTCTGCCTGTCAGGCTTCCTCATCACCAAGGAGGTGCTCCGAGGTGACTAGGATAAAGGCCAGCCAGACCGCCCTGCCAGTGGGCATTTGCTTCCCAGTCCTCCTGTCCTCATCTGCTTCCCAACCCTGACTCCTGTTTCAAATGATCCTTTCTCAGTAAAACCTTCGCCAAAGTCCCCAACCTTGCTTCTCAGAGTGGGCTCAAACACTCAGCATGTGGGTGGGCTTAGAAACAGCGCCCCCTGTTTCTACGTCTGTCTCTCCCCCTCTCTCCTGGGCTTGTCTCAGCAGATGGCACAGCTATTGCTCGGCCCCACGCTGCATTCACATGCCAATTCTGCTCTCTCCACTGTGCCTACACGGCTTCATCCACACCGCAAGGCCAAGGATCCTGTTTCTAAATCGTCTTCCAACCAGAGGTCAGAGAGATAGTATAGGGGATAAGGCGCTTGTCTGGCAGACAGCTGACCCCCATTTGAACCCTGACACTGTGTGTTGGTCCTCTGATCTTCAGCAAGAGTGACCCTTGAGTATAGAGCCAGGAGTTAGCTTGAGCTTTGTCTGATAGAGTGGTTACATCACTTTACTGCACAAATCAACACCCAGTGACAGCTACTTATGTCTCTTAACTGGCAAGGCTGGTCCTGCCTAGGGCCTCCTCTGTATTTCTCACAGGTTCTACTACCTGGGCTTCCTGGAGTGGACCATACTCTCTGCTTGGCACAATGCTTGGCCCAGAGTCTCAGGGCTGGAGCCTTCCTAACTCTCAGCTACCTTCTAAACGGCCCTTCCTTAGCCGTGACCACTCCCATGTCTCTTCCAAACCTAACTTAATTATCAGCACTGTCCCCAGTTCTTTTAATGAGCTTTGATTGGTGGCTGGTTTGGTCAGAGGTTAGGACCAGCCCTTCCAGACCTGATGATCACTCAGACATGGCAACCAATAGTTAAGGAAGCATGAATATCCCAGAAACAAGTACATGAAGGGTCACCTCACCATCAGACGGAAGGGGCACAAGACGGGGGCTCAGATTTGGTTTTGCTTCCCCCACCTCTGCACCCACCCTCTGTGGCATGGAGTTAGGGTTCAATCCAGCGAGTCAATGAAAGAGTCGGGGAAACCCTAAATATCCTGAGAATAAAACGGCGGCAAATGTCTGACAAGTGAACAAACGACTGGCTGCCCGCACCCCAGTGCCCAATTAAGGAAGCAGAGATACATTTTTCTCTCGTCTGGGCTGCGGAAGATTACAATGTTCTGCATGCATGTTTCCAAGCCAGGGAGTTAGAAATAGCCAGTCCCTCCACCAGCCCGGCAACCTGAAGGGCCTTTGAGCTCAGAGCGGCGGCACCCCCTCCCTGTAGCACCTCCCCAAGGTGCCCCATGGCTGCCCACACTAACGTCCTCCTGAAAGCGTCAGATCCCAGCTGGCCGCCTGAAACTGGCGCCTGCCAGGGAAGCCACCATTACCGCTCATTCATCATCGCTTTGGTTTAGAGAGATGAAAGGGAGCAAGTGATCTCGAGGCTCCCTCGGTAGGCTCACGCTGGAAAAATAAAAAAAAGCAGGCAGAAAATGCTTGGCTTCTCTTGGGGGAAGGAAAAACAGGCAGCAAGAGGACTGGAGCGGGCGGAGTGGTCCGGGATGCAGCCAGAGAGCCACATGTGCTACCTGTGGGATTTCAGGGGTGTCTCAGGGCTTCTCTGAGCCTCAGTTTTTTTGCAACCATATGGAGGGACCATCATCATTTTCTAAAATGAGGGTTCAAAAAACACAGCGGCTCAAAAACACAGCGGCAGTAGTGGTGGCCCCCTGAGAACTGGTTAGAAAAACAAATTCTGCGTCAGAAATGTTGGAGGTGGGGGGAGCAGTAATCTGTGTTTTAACCATCCTTCCGGTGAGCCTCTCTGCTCTGCACTAGAGTTGGAACTGCTTTTCAATTAAAACGGGATGGCTGTAAATCACAGGGCTTTTGCTCTAATTAAAATCACCAATGGGCTAATATAGGTAAGAGCATAGATTGGTTCCTGGAACACAGCAAGGGCTCCATAAATGTTAGCTGCCGACGCCGTTGTCATTATTATTATTGACGCTGCCCTTTTCTTTCAGAAATGTATGGTCTAATGGGGGAGATAAGACAAGTCGAGAAGTAATGACAACAGTAAAAAAATGAAATAAAAAAAGGAGACTCGGGGCCGGAGAGATAGCATGAAGGTAGGGCATTTGCCTTGCATGCAGAAGGATGGTGGATTGAATCCTTACATCCCATATAGTTCCCTGAGCCTGCCAGGAGTGATTTCTGAATGGAGAACCAGGAGTAACCCCTGAGTGCTGCCTGGTGTGACCCAAAAACCAAAAAAGAAAAAAAAAAGGAGACTCACAAAGAGGCGAGTTTAAGAATTCAGAGATGGGGAAGTGGTGATGGGGGACCTTGCCCATGGTTTGAGATAGCATCATTCATTCACTCATTCAACAGCCTTCACGGACAAACTTACTCCATGGCCATCGTTTGCAGCTTTTTACAGTGACAATGAGGGATATGATAGGGCCCCTATGTTCAAGAGGGGTGAGCTGGAATGAGGACAAATGCAGAGATACCTTGAGAGTACTGATGGGCCAACAGAGGACATATCACAGGATGGTCCTTATGTCTGCTGGATGGGGCTGCCATGGCAAAAGCCAGAAGAAGAAGCAAGAAGTGGGTGAAAAGAGGGTCAGGCATGGGAGACAGCTCGGGAACAGGAATGCATGAGAGTCTGGGTTCAGTCCCAGTACCCCAAGCCCCCAATATCTCTGAGTGAAGCCCTGGTGGCTCCCAGAACCTCTGAGTTCAAGCAGCACCACTTGGCTGGGTGAGACTACGATCAATCAGTTGGCCTGGCCAGCTGAGTGTCACTGGGGATGCCCCCCAACAAAACTGGAAAACAAAATGTTCCACTTTCAAACCATGCCATTCCAGGGGCATGATTCAGAGCCACTGTGACTACTACCCCTTGGGGACAGCAGAAGATGTGTGACAGGGGTCCAGGTGGGGACACGGGGTGGAGAGAGAGGAGGCACAGGATCTATGGCTGGGAAATGGCTTTAGTGCCACTGCGCATGTCGGCAGGGTCAGGCCACAAAGGTCTTGAGGGCGTCAGGGTGGGGGGCTTTGGGAAGCCACAGTGCATTTCAGATAAAGACTGGAAGCCGAGTCTTGCCCTCCACAAGGTGTAGGGAATTGAAGGTAAAACACATCCCAAGGCAAAGAAGTGCCCAATTTTGCTGTTGGTTTAGGGCCAGGGAGCTGGAAAGGTCGCAGGATTCAGACTGAAAAAGCACCTGCAGAGGGCAAACCAGGGGCCAGGCTTTCTCCTTAGGGACACACAGCAATGTCGTGGCAGGAGTGTGTGCAGGTGACTCCTGGGAAATTGGACTCTGGTCACGTGTCAGTATGTCCCCTCACAGCTCATACAGAGACACAGAGACACGATTGTGGGCATCCCCAGAGCCACAGCCCACCTCTTGATTCTGTCACTGAAATGCATCCAGCCTGGACCCCTGTCCGCTTGGATCCCTGCATCAGCCACCTCCCTGGCCTGGCCATCAGGATCCTGTTTGTATCAAAGTCAAATCCTGACCCGCCTAGGGCTCCTTGACCCTCCGTAATCAAACATGAGTCCTACAAACAGCTACAGGTTGGGGCCATGGGTCTCCACACCAGAACCAGCAGTGAAGTCCATAAAAACCAATACAAACTCACAAAGCGGTGCCAAACCATTTGGTTACAAAAGCCACACCCATGCAAAGTTGCTGAGACCCTGTTTTCTGCCTTTTCTCAGGGCGCTCATGCAGTTATGAGGAGACATGGGGTGTTGAGTCTACGGGTACCGGCTGACTTCCTAAAGCTGAGACATATAGGTGGCGAATACAGTTTGTTGCAGGGCTTCAGCTGAGAGACTAAAGGCCCATTTCCTGACATCATTTCCTCCCTCCCCAGCCTCAGGACTCCTCCATTGCTGGCATGATCCTCCCCAAATCACCCCATGTTTTCCCACAGTTACACACCCATAGCAGCCCTCCAACTCTTGTCTCTACTCACATCCCCCAGGACCCTCCATGCCTCATGTTTGTCACCTCTGAGAATTCCATCCTAACTCTTGCTGTCCGCATCTCTCTCTGGTTTCCTATGTAGAGCTGTGTCCTCAGCTCTCAGAACAGGCCACTATGCCAGAGGGTCTCAATAAAAATCACCCCTAAGACATGATTCCACCTAGGAATATGATGTTACCTTAGCTCTGAACCTGACCTTAGGCTTCTGGGGGTGGGGCATAGCTACCTTCTACTCACCCTAACCTGGGCACCCCATGCCAAAGTCTGCAATAAACAGTTACTGAATTCAGGGACATAACAGATGACACAGCTCAGAGCTGGGGGCTGAGTGTGCAGGATGGTGGGGGATTTAGCCCTGGGGAGCAGACGCCCAGAATCCCCTTGCTAGAGACCTTAATTAAAAAAAGACCTGGCACCACATGCCCACGAAGAAAAGAACCAGAAACGCTGACAAGCTCAACTGTAAGGTCAGCGGGTGTGGATTTTGCGCTGGAGTTTGGGGGCTGGGAAGCTGGCAGACAACAGACACCAATTCTGAAAGCTCCACAGCCCATAGAAGGACTTACCTGGTAGAAGAAGTAGAGCCTTTGGCTGAAAGAGAAAAAGGAACCAATGTCACTTAGCCAGCCTAGAAACTTGCTTGCATACATTGTTATTGTTATTATTATTCCTATTATTATCATCAATTATTATGATAATTTTTCTCCCAGGGACAGCAAGAGAAGTGATGAATCTATGTATGTTCTGGATTCTCTGGATATAGGACTACCCTACCCCAACACACACACACACACACACACACACACACACACACACATACACACACACACACACACAAACTTTTTTTTTTTTTTTAGTTTTTGGGCCACATCTAGTGGTGCTCAGGGGTTACTCCTGGCTGTCTGCTCAGAAATAGCTCCTGGCAGGCATGGGGGACCATATGGGACACCGGGATTCGAACCAATCACCTTAGGTCCTGGATCGGCTGATTGCAAGGCAAACACCGCTGTGCTATCTCTCTGGGCCCACACACATACTTTTTGGGAGTAGCCAAAGGTAGATCTATAAACAGCCTCAGGAGACTGGACAGAGGGGCTGGAGAGATAGCACAGCAGTAGGGCATTTGCCTTGCATGCAGCCGATCCAGGACAGATGGTGGTTCAAATCTTGGCATCCTATATGGTCCCCCAAGCCTCCGAGGAGTGATTTCTGAGCACAGAGACAGGAGTAACCCCTGAGCACTGCCAGGTGTGACCCAAAAACAAAACAAAAAATTCTGGGCAGGGCCAACTGAATCCTGAGCTTCCCACCCTGACCTGTGAGCCCCTCAATCTGTGGCCCTCAACAACCTAGACCCAGGCAGGGCAATCTTCCCAACCTGAGAGATGTGAGGGAGCAGGGATGAGTGTCTGTCACCCATTACTTCTGGTGGGACTTCAAGTGAGCCTGTTCTTCTCTGAAACCCAGACTCCTGCTAACTTCACAGGGCAGATCTGAATGTCTGTTGATTTCCAAGTCACCTCTTTCTACCAAAGGATCATGGGGGAAAGAAGGGTCCATCTGGTTCAGAGATTTTAAACGTGGGCTCTGGGGACTCCCCACAGAGAAACTGCCAGGGTTCAGCCACCATTTGACTCCTATTTTGCTGTAAAATCGTAATTAAAAAGCAACATGCATGCTCAGATGTGCTCGGCACAGCATTTTAACAGGCTCGAGACTGCCTGGCACAGCGCGAACATTTGCACTGCCTGGTTATGGGCAGGTACTGGATTTGTAGGCTGCAGTGAAGCGTGTCTGAGAGGAGGCCAAGGAACTGCCGAGTGCTGGGACACAAGTCAGTTCAAGAGGTTCCAAAATGGGCCATTAAAGGTTCTGGTTTGTTTATTTATTTATTTATTTATTTATTTATTTATTTATTATTTATTTATTTAGGTTCTGAGCCTACCCAGAAAGGCTCAAGGGTTACTTCTGACTCTGTACTCATGGATCATTCCTGGAGGGCTTATAGGTCCCTATGGGATCCCAGGGATTGAATCCGAAAAGGCTGTATACAAGGCAGGCAGTCATTGTACTATTGCTTTGCTCTGCCCCCCTTAACTTATTTTAAAATTTAATTTTGGGAGCTGGAGCGGTGGTGCAAGAGGTAAGGCGCTAGTCTAGGATGAACCACGGTTCGATCCCCCAGAGTCCCATGTGGTCCCCCTCAAGCCAGGAGTAACCCCTGAGCATCACCAGGTGTGGCCCCCTCAAAAAGTTTACTTTTGGTTGTCTGGGAGGCCACACCTTGTGGCACTCAGGGCTTATTCCTGGCTCTGTGCTCCAGGATTACTCCTGGCAGGAACGATCAAGGGATCATAGTGGGTAGAGAGCATTAAAACTGGGCAAGTGCCTTACCTGCTATACCATTGCTCTGGCCTTCCAAAGGCCCTGGTTTTATAACAAAGACTATCTCCTAAGGCCTCAAAGCTGGAATCAGAAGTGTGAATATTGAGAAAGCAGTCCAAAGAAATGCCTCTTCTCCAGGGTTCTCCAAGAACATCACATCAGGGGGGGAGAAAATATGCAGCATGGTCCCAGATGTGATTTATGGAGACCCAACTGCCTGGGTTTGAATTCTGACATCCCTCCTATTTCCACTCCCAATTTGTCAATGGGGAGGTCCTGAACAAATTTCACTTTTTTAACCCCCTCAAATTTCATTGTTTTTACACGCCTCAGTTTTCTCTCTGTAAAATAAAGCCATGGCCAAGGGTGAGGGGCACAGCCATGCCTGGTGTAGAACAAGCAGCTGAATGATGCGAGTTCTCTCTTTCCCAGGGGCCTACTTGAGAGTTGGAGCTACACAGAACCTGCTTGCCCAGGGACTACATGGGTGCCAAAGGCCAGTGCCAATGGCCCTCCAAATGCTCTGGAACACCGACCTGCCAATGCCGAAGCCACGGCCAGAGTTTCTGTGTGCCAGGAGACTAGCATGATCCTAGAGATCCACCACTAAGGCTAGAAGAGAGAGCTCAATGGACTTCAGTGTGTGCTCTGCATGTGAAAGGCCTTGATTCAATAACTGTTACCACATGGTCTCCAGATCTGGGAGTGACACGCAAACACCAAGTTAGGTACAGTCCCTGAGCACTGCCGAGTGTGCCTCAAACACACACCACAAATAAAATGAAAAGAAAAAATAATAATGCCAGAGATCAGCTTCTAGAAGCACTGGGATTGCACTGGTGGGAAGCAGGAATGCTCCCTCCTATGGACACTCTTCTCAGTTTGAGAAGTCCTTGTGTCTGGCAGGGTTCTTTCTTGCAACTTTGGGGACCCCTTCCAGGTCAGTTTATGGAGGAGCTGCTTCGAGATTTCAGAAAGGAGGCTGGCTCCAGCCCTCTCTGACTTGCAGCTCAGCTCATCGCACTCAGTGCCAAGCGAGGGAAACTTGGGAGCCCAGGAGGAAGACGCATAAGAGCTGCCAGAACTGTGCACAGCCCACCATCAGTCAGAGGCGCAGGTTCAGAGAGGCCACTCAGACTGGTCTTTGGACCACAGAAAGCATTTCTGGGGGAAGACATACACAATATGCACACAAGGGCAGTAGCCAAAATCTCAGACTGCTCATTCATGCTAGTTTGGGCTATGTATGGCTTTTGTTTTGTTTTGTTTTGTTTTGTTTTTCGGGGGGCCACACCCAGCATTGCTCAGGGATTACTCCTGGCTATCTGCTCAGAAATAGCTCCTGGCAGGTACGGGGGACCATATGGGACACCGGGATTCGAACCAACCACCTTTGGTCCTGGGACGGCTGCTTGCAAGGCAAACACCACTGTGCAATCTCTCCGGCCCCATTAGTTTGGGCTATGAAATGGATTTCTATAACTAGTCATCAAAAGCCTTATGTTTGAGAAAATAGGCCCCAAGTTGTTGAGGCTGGAGGATATGCCGAAGCTGTTACACCCTGATGGCTCTAGTGTTTAATAACAGTTCTCCATGGTAGGCATTTCTAGCTCTTCCCTATTTTGCAGGCAAGGAAACTGAGGCATGGGGCAGCCAAACTGAACCTCAGAGTTTGTTAGAAGGGTCTGCAACTTGGTCTGTCTGATGCCAAAGGCAGATGCAAACCTCAGGAGGAAACTACACTCACTCATTCCTGTATGCACAAACGTGCACAGCAACATACAAGCAAGGGAACAATGTCCAGGTTTGAATTTATAGCCACCTTGCTTTGAGACAGTGTACTTTCTAGGAAAGGAATCATGGTCCTGAAACTGCCTATAACACCAACAACCTGTGTGAACATTGATGGAATACTTGCTGGGTTCCAGGTCCTCTCCCAACATTTCAACGTGGATCACTGACTAAATCCTCCCCTCAGTTTTAGTGCTAGGAGGAACTGAGCACCAACTCCTGTAGCCTAAGGGAAGGCTTAAGGGCTGGCCATGGAACACAGAGAGAGAAAATCAGACATTTGCCAGGGAACTACGGGACATGGCTTCCTGCCATCCAGGAAGAGCAAGCCTGTGCATTGCTCTTGCCCACCTGGCAGCTCCATATCCATGAGCAGGGCCGGCATCTCGGTACCATCAGGGGAAGCTTGTGGATGTTGGATGACCAGAAATAGCTGGACATCCTCAGAGCATCAGGAACCTGTAGCCACAGGTACTCTTGTGATCCTTCTCTCTGGGAAGAACAGCCCAGGACACTCTCTTCCGGAAGACAAAGGGGCTTCACTTACCTTTCTTCTGTCGAACTCGAAGGAAGTAGAGGGCAGCGATGAGCAGGGCCACCAGCAGGGCACACACCACACCCACCGCAATGGAGATACCGTACCAGTTGTTATTCGAGGCTGGGGGCCACAGGAAATGAAGTTTCATATATGCAGGTTAAACACAGTGAGAATTCCCATCCATCACCCCTTCTTCTTTTTTTTTTTTTTTGGTTTTTGGGCCACACCCGTTTGACCCTCAGGGGTTACTCCTGGCTATGCGCTCAGAAATCGTCCCTGGCTTGGGGGACCATATGGGACACCGGGGATCGAACCGTGGTCCATCCTAGGCTAGCGCTTGCAAGGCAAACACCTTACCTCTAGCACCACCTTCCCTGCCCCACCATCACCCCTTCTTACAGACAGGTAAACCTCATGTACAAAATATCTGGCTGGGGCCCTGAGATGCTTCTGGTCATGTGGCCACATCTGTGGACTGTACATTGATAACGATGGATGACCCTAGGCAGGCAGATGCCCTGCTAAGGTGCTGGGAGGGAATGTGTTCTGGCAACACTGGGGGAAAACCAAGCTGGAGAGAAGGACCAAAATCCTTCTTCTGAAGGGAAAGGTACTTCCTGATCCAGAACCCACCACGAACTCTGGATTGCAATGGGGACGTCACACATGAGAGAGGGCTATGCAGTGGTCACAGGACTCTGGAGTCCTATGACTGCCTCATAGCATAGGGAGAGATCTTAACTAGGAATATAGTCAAGATCAGAGTTATGAGCCACTGAAAAGTGGGTTCAAGTCAACACCCCCAATTGTGACCCGGATGGACATAGTTATTTACACACTGCTCCACATACTGGCTTCCTCTTGTATTATGTAATCACAGCTTGTGCAGTCCTGAGGACAAACTCATTGACCAGCAGCCCGTCCACCCACAATTTCCTCTTTTTTGGGGGGTTTTAGGCCACACCCGGTGATGCTAAGGGGTTACTCCTGGTTCTGCACTCAGAAATCGGCCCTGGCTTGGAAGACCATATGGGACACTGGGGATCGAACCAAGGTCTGTCATGGGTCAGCCACATACAAGCCAAAAGCCCTACCACTGCACTATCACTCCAGCCCCATTTTCCTCTTTTTAAAAGCTTTTTAAAACTATTTCCCCAGGACCCACTCAGTGCCAGGTCCCAAAGCTGGTCTGGACAACTGTGGCCCCTCACAGTCCAGAATGTTGGCTGGTCATCTTCTTCCACATAGCAATGAGCAAACAGAGGCCCAGAGTGGATAGTATACTGCTTTCGGGGTAATCTAAGAGAGTCTGGGCAACAGCCCAGAGTCACCCCAACAAGGCAAGGCTTCTCCAAGGCATCTGTGTTCCTGAAAGAGAACCTGCCTCCATGCTAGTCAGTCAAAGGCTGTGCTCTGCTCTAGGCCACACGTGTGCATCATTTGAAACGTCCCATGGAGGGGAACAGAAATGCAGTGAGAGGTTGCCATGTCGATGGAAAGAAGAGATTAATGCTACAAGGTCTAAGCCCTCCGATTCTCCCTGAGGGTGCTGGACTCTCACTGCCCTCTGTGGATACCCTGAGACAACCCACAACCCTCAGGAAATGGTATCACGAAGTGCTTGAGCACAGAACAGCAGCTGCAACCTAAGAAGTGCCACCAACCTCCCGATGCCCCCTCCTCAGACCCAGGGGGGGACAGGCTAGCGGTGGCAGCTGAGGAAGACTCTGAGGATAGAAAGACAAGAAGGAAGTGGGTAGGCATAATGGGACTGAAATCACTGAGCTAGAAGAATGGTGTCTGGGTGGAAATAAAGTACAAGGGACTCTGACCTCTCTGCTTCCTTCTTTTCTTATTTTTTGTTTTGTTTTGTCCTGGGGCCACACCCAATGTTGCTTAGGGCATACTCTGGTTCTACAACTAGGATCACTCCTGGCAGAGCTCAAGGGATCACAGGCGGAGTTGGGGATCAAATGAGGGTCAGCTGTGTGCAAGGCCAGCAAGTGTCTTACAGCAAGGTGTACCATCTGTTGGGCTCACTCCCTTCTTTCTTTATTATTTGTATCAAAACCAATTATGACATGCAGTAAATGCTCTAATAGTGCTCACTCTTGAGTGGTCACTCTTTAGTAGAGGGCAGAAGTAGTGGAACTCATTTGAAAATTTGACTATATTTATATATTTCTCTATTAATTCTATACTACTTTTTGAGGGTTGACGGAGGTCCCCAAGCAGTGCTCAGGGCCCACTTGCAGCAATGGTTGACCAATTAGGCAGATAGTTTAATGGTCCAAGGATATCTAGCTGGTTCGGTCCTACATTGCTGGGGATGGTATTTGACTCACCCAGCAAGGCTGGTGAGCCTTCAAGGCCATCTATACCCAGTGGAGTTTGGAAGACCATATGGCACTGGTGTTTCCCCTTGCCCCTCAGCACTGGACCACCTTTCTGGCCAACAAAAGAATATTTTTTACATTAAAAAGGGAAAGTAAAAACCAAGGCCATTGGCGTGGAGGGCTCACCAGCGGTGTTATCTGAGCCCTGGTCCTTCTGGGGTGCAGACACCTCCAGGATGTGGGATTTGTTGAGTGCTGGCTGCCCATCATGCTCCACCTGGCAGGTAAACGCCACATTTTCCCGGTGGGCAGAAGAGTTCACCAGGAGCCAGCTGGTCCGATTAAAGGTCCCGTCCTTGTTCTCTAGGAGGAGGGAGGTGGTTTCGATTCGGGACACATTTCCGTTCTCCAGCCAGGTCAGTTGTAGGTTCCGGGGGTAGAACTTCATCACTTGGCAGGTGATGTTCACCTGGTTCCCCACCGCAGGGAACTGGGAGACCTCCAGGGTGGGTGGAACTGAAACAGCACAGGGCAGAAGCTCTGATCTTAAGGGAACAGACAGATCACAGGGGTAGGGTGCCACTGCTTAGCTTCTACCCATAGCCAGGATTCACCCAACAATGCTAGACATGTAGGAATGCTGAAATCTGGAAGATGCTCTGTGCACATGAATGAAATAACCATAGCTATGCCCTGGACACAGAAGGTCCTAGGGCAGGGAATTGGGTGGGATGGCTGGTAGGTACTGTAAGGACAGTAACCAGCGAATACACCCCTTGCATTTGCTGGGATCTCAGAACTGTAATCAAATAAATGAACTCTGCAAGGTTTGCTTATAGTAGGCAAGTGGGTGTTTAGGAAGGGAGGCTGCTTTTTTGCAAAGTAAGTGACCAAATCTAGCACTGTCCTTGGCACAGAGCAGCTGCCATGGAAACAGGAGTGAGTGATGGACACATTCCAGAAGGGCTGATGGGACTTAGATTCCCGGACACTGCAACAAAACCCAGGGGCAGACTAAGAGATGCCAGGGTTGGGGTGAGGGTATCTACCTCGGATGGTCTCAGACAAGTTGGCCGTCCCACGAAGAGGAGTGCCCCCATCCAGGGTAATGTGGGTGACCTCACAGATGACCTTGGAGTGCACGTCCCCAGGGGCCAGCGGCACCCTGACCATGCTGGAAACGCTGTAGGAGACACTGTCCCCCTCGGGGTCCACGCGGGTCTGGGAGGCCGAGAGCATGTTCCTGTTTTTGAACCATCGCAGGCTGATGTTTCTGGGGGAGAAGCCATGGGACTTGCAGGTGAAGCTCACGGTTTGCCCAGGTGGGGCCCTCTCCGTGGGGCCCGAAACCTCAGGGGGAGAAGGTCTGGCTACAAAAGGAGCGTTTGGACACAGTGAGCACCAGGCATGTGTCAGCACCAGAGACAAGCACTGTCACACAGGGTATGATGATCCTCCCCTCGGCATGCAGGGCAGAACTGTCCTCACTGCAGGGGACTCTCAACTGCATGGAGTCAGGGGAGGCAGACAGGGGTCCAGGCAGAGCTCAGGACCATCCTTACTTTCTAAGGGAGTCCTTAAACCTGAGTCAAGAACATGAAGTCTGAGTCTCCTGAGATTTCTCTCTTCTTAGTAGCCATGTCCAATCCACCCTGACCCCCAGGTCAGAGGTGAGTACAGTGGAGACAGCACTGTAGAGTCCCAAGATCTGACCCAGTGTCAACTCAAAGGGGCAGTACAGCACCTCCCAGGACCTCCTCTCAGAGGTGGGAGTCTGCAGCAGCATGGCAGCCCAATCTTTCTATTTTCTCATCACTCAGGATTTATTTGCGTTGTTTATTTTGGGGAAGGGGAATCTCCTTCTAGGAGGGCATGAGGTGAGACAATGGCACTGCTGTTGCTTTGAGTCAAGCCAAAGATGCTCCATCAAACTCAAACTCAAATCTATCTTTCACTAGAGCTCTCTCTGAAGGGACATACATGTATACCACACAGCTTTCATCCTCTCCACAACTATTCCAGCCGGCCTCATCTGCACCAGTCCCAGGATCCAAACCAAAGGGAACAGTTTCTGATATTGAATTTTGCTATGGGGTCAGTCTGGGGCTTACATCAAAGCTCACTGAGAAAGCCCAAGGCATTGACTGTCTTAATCACAAACCCATGACACGATGCCAAAGGGCTTCACAAGACCGAAAACACCTCAACGAGTCCACGGTGAGGGCTGACCTTCCTGTGGGGTCTCCCCAGGGTGCTTCAAAAGCTTCATTATTACACACACCTCCTGTCATGGTCACTGGACAGCAAATAGGACAAATATTAGCCTTCATAAATCATTGCTTCCTAAAACACAGCCAACATTTTGAAGTCAGGTTTTATTCCAATAAATCAAGTGGATTCAGCCCCAGTAGCCTGAAGTTCACAACAGAAAGAAGACAGGGGAAGGGGGATTGGGTGGAACCAGGAACCATTGACCCAAGGGTGTCCTAGGAGCTTAATGCTGGGCTGGTATCCTAGGGGTATTCACCCCTTAACCCCACCAGGTTGTGAGGCAGGTTTTGTGTGTGTGTGTGTGTCTGTGTCCATTTATGAACATGGCTCAGAAGGTAGGGTTTGGTCTTGGACTAGTCAGGATGTGAAGGATGAAGCCCACACAACCCCATATAGGATGACTGACGCAGGCTCTCTGATCTGCACCTAGGAGCCTTAGTGTGTCTCCATACAGAATGGATCAAACCCTCAGTCTGGGGAGATGCAGGATATACAGATACAAGAGCCTGTAAACAGTTGTAACCTGAGAGATGAAGCTGATGACTGTTACCAAGACATTAGTCCAAAACATTAGTTACCAAAAAATTTGTTCCAAAAATCTAACCAAGGACAAACAAATAAGAAGGCAGAACTGGAGCAAAAACATCCCCAGAGGACTCAGACGCTCATGTTGCAGGAATCACAAAATCCTAAACCACAAAACTCCAAACATGATTCTCACCTTTGGGTGCCCCCTGATACCCCACCCTATAATCCTCTCAGGACATAAGTGTGATGAATTTACTTCAATATACTAAGCAGCTACAGGCCCGTGTTAGAAAGAAGTTCAAAGTGTGCTGAAACCAGGGAGGCACGTTAGCAGGGCGGTCTGCAGGCTGTGGACGTCTTTGCGACATCTTTGTGAATTTGGCTCCTGCTGAAATGCATAAATGTCTGACTGTGAGAAGGTCAGCGGGGAAGGTTGGATCTGAACAGGGGTGACTGGGCTGCCTGACCACAGAGAAGGAATCGCTCTGCATCCAGTTATGCTCCAGGTGGGGTGTGTATGGGGGTTGGTTCCTGGTCACTTCTAGGGCTTCATACATAATTTGAGGTCCATGCATACAGTCACAAACACATGCTTTACTGATGTATCCCCACACCCTTCTCTGAGTCCCAGCAGAATGAGATTTGGGAAGGAACAATTGCATATCTTTTTCTCAGTGTCCTCAGGATCAGCCTCTTGGGCTCTGGTCCAACTGTGATTAGTGGCCTATGGAGGAGATCAGTTACTTAGCTGATCAGACACACCTGACCAGATCAGTCTGAATGTCCAGGCAGCTATACCTGGGAAGGTAATATGTTTCCCACAATGTTCTAATGAGCATCCAGAATTGATGGTGACCTCTGGCCCTAACCCCACATCTACCCAAGGCCTGGACCGCCCAGGGCCCTCTGGCTTCAGCACATCCTGGTTGGTGTATAGGAATCTCCCTGCACCTTCACTGCTTGTGCCTGCCTCAGAGTTTACTCCCCTGTGTGTGAGGCTATGGTGTGAGGAGAGAACATCACTGACAGAGGAGGTCTCTGGCCCAGTGTTCAGTGACAGGTCAGAGGTCACAGAGACAAGATATGCCAGAGGAGGGATGTGAGCCAGGCTCCCCAACTGGCGCACAATGATGCTCAGTGATGCCATCACACATATCTCTATGCACTTCACAGATCTAAGAGAAATCCACCACTTCCCTCATGGGGAAACTTGAGGACTTGAGGTCACTCAGATTAACAAAGCCACACATCTCCAAGATGACAGCACCCTCTCTAAGAATATTCACTTCTGAAGCCGTCTCAGTGCATCTCAGCACTGCCTGTGAAACTCACCATCCATTACCATCCCCATTTGGCACATGAGAAGATGGAATCTGACAGGAAAGAAGGAATGATTTCTTCAATTCCTCACATGTCCTGGGGATAATTTCCATGGCCCCCAAGAGATAGAGTCGGGGATCCACCTTCATGACACAGACGCTGACTACCAGGGCCAGTATGTGCCCTCCGAGAGCCTGACTTCAAGCTACTATAGGGCAGAGTTGCCGCTAGTGCCTGCAGCGATGGAGAAAGGGGCACAGGCACCTGCAACTGGGAGCAGGACATGAACTCTGGCTCACCAGGAGCCACTGCATCTTATAATACATTTTCTTATAACACAGGGAGAGGCAGATGAGCATGCACAGGGCTTAGGGTTGTAGGATTCCTTTGCCCACCGCCCTCCCATACTATATTTTCTAGAGCTGATTCTACAGATAAAGGAGCAAACCTCTGTCCCACCCTCTGCTATTCCCACATACAAACTCAATAGTCATGCATCTATATATCCACGCATATGCATACACATTTATGTGTAGACATATACTCTCACTCGAGCATGCACACACACTCGCATATATGCCCACTCTTACATGTACACACATGTATCCACTCATGCAGACAAGCATGCCCACACTCATAGACACACATACATAGGAAGGACTCCTGAGTGGCCCCGGTTTCTGAATCCTGTGTTTTAGCAGCAGGTTCAGGGCTTCATTAGATGTTGCAGCGTCTGATCTGGGTTGTTTCCTGCCTCCTCAGCTGAGCATTTCCAAAAGGCTCCTTACCCAAGAACAGAATGGATCAAGACTTTTAGACGTTCTGCCAGAGAGCACCACAAGAGCATGCACCAGGCTGCTACGGTGTTCAAATCCTGACTCCTACGCTTGTTCAGACTAGGGGTACCCTCCATGCCTCAGTGTTCTCATGTGTGAAGGGGACAAACCTTCTCTTATTGCCTGGAAATGAGTCTGCTCTCTGTCTCTCCCTGTTCTTTCTCCTTCAGGCTCTCACTTGGACATGGACCAGGAGTAAGGCCACCAGGAGCAGCAGAGAGAGGACTGTGATGACCCTGAGGTGAGGGTGTACCTCTGGAACCTAAGTAACAGTTGCAACAATAGGAAAACTGCCTTCCATGAGTGTCTGGGGGGTGATACTCTTCTGCCACGGGTGGAATGGGGTAAGTCCTGACCCAGAAGAGCGCAACAGGAGAGGGCTATATAGATACAGTTACTCAGGACACGCTGTCCTACCAGCCCACAGTCGATGACAACTTCTATCCATCCACAGAAGACTGTGGCATGAAGAAGCAGCAATGCCATGTCCAATCTGAGTGGAGCCATGTGGCTGCTGGAACCATGGCAGCTCATGTGGCCCAAAGCTTACTGAAGCTCCCCACCATCTTAGGCCAGGGACAGGACTTGGGGGGGGTAGGGAGCCCTGAACCTCAGGAAACTGATGAAGGGGAGAGACCTACCTCCCCATATAACACGTGACCCGCTAGGCACATGACTGCTCTGAATCTATTTATTCCACAAAGTAGAAAAGAGACTGGAATCAGGCTGGATTCTAGAACAATCTTCTTCCCAGCTGGGTCATATGAAGGAATGCAAAGCTCTCATCATCCCAAACACACACATACACACACACACACACACACACACACACACACACACACACACACATGCTTGGGCTGAATTCAACGCTAGCTACACACATAGGACAACAGGACAGCCCCTCTGCCACCATGAACACCACCACCATACTGAATTCTGTGCATGCCTCTGCACAGCCCCACCACATTCCATAGACTCTTGGGCATTTCTCCTCCGTGTGAGATGAATGGAAGCACCGTCTCCCCTCTCTGCCTCCCTGCAAGGCCAACAGTGAAATGTGAGGGGAGAAGAGCCTTTGCTGTTGGCAATGGTTGCTGCTTCCACTCCATCTTGTGCAGAGCCGGGCATGCCTAGCTACTCTACAGGTTCTGAGGAAATGGGGTGGAGGGCCTTCTCAAGGGGCAGAGGTAAGGCCCTGTGGCGATCGGGCAAATCACACAGACCTCACACTTCAGCTCCTTCATCCTTGAAGCTGAAGGGCTGACTGAATGGGACAGGCTGGGGCTGGAGATCAGAGCGGTGGATCCCAGACTCTTCCCCATGCCCCACTAAGGGGCTTTGAGAAGACAACACAGTGTGCAGAAGTGAAGTGACCCGTGAAGCAGACATGAGGACAAGGACAGCACCACGTCTGCCCTTAGTTGCTGCTTGCAGGGGAGGCACCATTCTGACTGACTGTGGTCACACACAGAATGAAGAACCCTCCCACCCCGCCCCCAGCGCACTCACCACTCACGGTGACCTGGGTTCCTGCTCCAGACTTGAACTTCTCATCTGGTTCCCCTTTCCGGAACTTCACACAGTAGTAGGTCCCAGTGTCGGCCGGGGTGATGTTGTGGATGTGGATGGAAAAGTCCATGTTGTCTCTTTTGGTGGCATCTGAAGCAGCTGTCACTCGGGGGAAGTTGCCTCCTCGGAAATTGTAGATCTCCTCCCGGTCCTTGGCTGTCTCCCGGAACCATTTGACAGTGCCCACAGGGAGCAGGGAGTTCAGGAGGCAGCGCAGAGTGGCCGTCTGTCCAGCTGCCACCGACACTGACTTGTCAGGCTGGTTCACCTGCAGCTGCTCCTGACCCACCACTCCTGAGGGAAACACAAGCAGTTCTTCTCTCATCTGTGCCAGTCTGTAGCTTTTCCCAAATGTCTGACAACAACCAACTGAGCATTCAGCATGACGGGCTTGGAGGTCGGCATATACTGGGAACCACTCCAAGGGACTTTCTCATGAGCCTCTTCACAGAGGCTCCATCACCAGTGAGGAAATGGAGGCATAGAGAGGGGGAACCATGGGACACGGCCCAGACCTCTCTGGAAGTGTCATGACTGAGTTGGATTTCTAATTCTAATTTTTTTTTGTTTTGTTTTCTGGGTCACACCCGGCAGCGCTCAGGGATTATTCCTGGCTCTACGCTCAGAAATTGCTCCTGGCAGGCTCGGGGGACCATATGGGATGCTGGGATTCGAACCACCATCCTTCTGCATGCAAGGCAAACACCCTGCCCTACCACCATGCTATCTCTCCAGCCCCTAGAAATCTAATTTAAGCTCATTGGGAACAGTTCTCCTGACACCTGTGCAAAGTCTCAGAGTGCGGGGCAGCCTCTAAGGGGGACAGGAGGACTTCTAGGACAGTCTGCCTTGGACCTGGCCCAGCAAGCAGGCCCCACACAGAGAAGCCCAACTCAGCATCTGGGGCTCGCCCAGGCTGTGAAGCAGGAGTACTTGGCATGGAGTCCTGGCTCGGGGCCTCATTCCTGTGTGACCTTGGCCAGCGCTCAGGTTACTGGTATTTGAAGATTTTTCAAATGGGAAGCGCAAGGGCTGCCTTTAACTGGGCCCCTCCACCTCTGGCCTTGGCTACTCATTTGGGAACCTGCCCCACCTGGACAGTTCTCCAGCCGGACTCATCAGCACCCTGCCAAGAGTGCTTCCTGCTCTTTAGCAAAACTTCCCAACATGGCTGGAAAAGCAACTCTGCTTTTTTCTATCTGATGGGTTTATCCACTGGTTCAAGATAGGAAAGATACCGAGTTACTGAGAACCCAGCCGGGCACCACTATAACGAGGCAAAAACAAGGCAGGGCCTACTACTCAGATTATGCTGATTGCTGAGATGATGAGGACACTTGGGAGTTAAATCTAGATCCGGTCTTGAGGGCTCCTAAGCAGGACAGTGAAAGGTGTCGCAGAAGTCAAGGGGGAGGAAAAGGGTCTGGATAGTGCGGGGGTGGTGGGGAGGGCTTGTGATTCAGGGGCTAAGTAGAGGGATAAGAGGGTCCCAGAAGTGGGGTTATACAGCTGTCATAAAGGCTGTAGACATGTAGAGAGGAAACCACAGAGAAAGGTCAAGGAGAGGCAGGGACAGCAACAAGATGAAGAAGGATGCAGATGGAGTGGTGGCTGCCTGGTATGGGGGTACATGGGCATCCAGACCACTCCTGGCCCTCCAATGACATTTGGTGGTCCTTGTCCTCTTCCTACCCCGACTCCTACTCCTCTCTACTTTGCCTTGTGCACCTCACAGTTGGGGGGCCAGTTTATTCAGCCTATGGTAGGACAGGAGTTTGTCATTTTGCTTGCAATTTGGCAGCACCCCCAGCAGAGGCAGACACCCCAGGGAACGGCTAGTCAGCTGACGCTGCTCTACTCTGCTCTTCCCGTGTGCAAGCTACACCCCCAAAATAGGCTACACAGCCCCATCCATAATCCCAGGCCTGACTTGCTTATGGGAGAAGAGTCTAGACTTGAGGGTGGTCCTGAGCCCCAGAAGAGGTGGGGAAATGGCGAGATAACAACAGTGGGCAGCAGCATATTTGTGGGAGCCCCCAGAGGGACTCAGCATACAACATCAGCCCAGGAATATATGAGTTGATCTGTATGCAGTCCTACACTAGTGGACCAGGCTCGTTCCCCCAACCCCTAGCATGGGGTCTGAGCCCCAGCATGGAGGCTGGGCAAACTGGAAATGCTGCAGAAAAGCAGCCTGTGGGAGTGGCAGGGAGTAGGGGAGGATGGCAGGCCTGGACAAGACTCAGGGATTCCCTCTGAGTCTGCTCAGCACTTGATTCCTAGGGCCCCACTGTAACTTCCACAAATCGGCACTGTACCCATCACTCCCAGTAAGGTCAGGAGGCCTTCAGGCCAATTGACCTGAGCACAGGTTAAGACTCAAGTTCTTGTTCCCTTCATCATCACAGGCCCATCACTGTGATGGACAAAACTCTATTCTTTCTCTATCAGATTCATGGGACTTGGTTTGCAATCCCTGCCCAGGGCAGCGTGGCTTGCAAGCCATTGTGACAGGCATGCTGGACAGGTGCTGTTGTGGAGGAAGGAAGGGACAGAGAGAAGCTGCTAGAAGCAAAGCCAGAGCCAGGAGACGGACGAGGCTGGAGTCCGACCAGGCTCCTAGGGCCTAAAGGGGAGTTATTATTATCCTTCTCGATTCCAACACACCAGGCTGTGAGTCAGCAGTTGTTGGGGAGTGTGAGCGGGTGAGGAGGCAGTGGAGCCAGGCGCTGCGTGTTGGAGCAGGGCTATTCTGGGGGAGCAGCCTGCAATCACACCCCAGGCAGGCGACAGTAAAATCTCGAGCTGGGTACGGCTGCAGCCCTCCTTTTCCTTTCTTTCTTTCTTTCTTTTTTTTTTTTTAAGTTCTTCTTGAGCTCTCTTCACCAACAGCAGCCAGATTTAGGCAGCTTAATTAATTAGCTAGTGTTTATAAGGCGTTTGAAGAATTTTAAAAGTGCCACGTAAGTGCCAAATATTATTTTAATCTGTGTATATGTGTATGTGTTTCTTTTTTTTTTTTTTTCTTTTTCCAGTAGAGAGTTTTTCTCTCCCCTTCCCCACACCCCACACACTTGCTTTTCTTTTTCCTGCAGGTTCTGTTCTGGGAACTGGGCTTGTTAAAACTCACTCCTGCAGTTCTGGGTCTGGGGACAGCATGCTGGCCTGGCTGACAAAACCATTTCTGGCTCTCTCCTGACTTCCTGGCAGAGAGATAGGCTGTCCAGGGGCCCAAGCAGGCTCTGGAAGAAGAGGGCAGCTGGGCAGATATCCTCTCGTGCTACTGTGGGAGTGTGGGGTTGAAATATCAATCCTGAGTAGTAGCAGTAGGACAGGATGAACCAAAGGAGTAAGAGCTACTCATCAAAGCTCCCTGGTTTCCCACTCACCAGGGGGAAAGTTTCTATAGAAGGATCTGGAACAGCCAGCCTCACAATAAGGTGAATAGTGGTGGATCCCCTCTAGGATGCTGAAAACAGTGGAAATCAGGCCATGTCTGCATGGCATCATTGCAACGGATGCTGTGACTATGCAAATGACACCCGTTCGTTTGCAGCATGGAGAGAAAACTAGAAAGTAGAAACACACAATCATCATTTTCAAAGATGATTCAAAGATGATCACTGGTCGGTTCATGACCTCAAAATGAGAAACTAAAGAAATAATGCAAAACCATGCTCCGATCATGAGGGATCTGGGCACACAGCTTAACAAAAAACAACAACAACAAAACAACTGCAACTGGACATTTTCCAGCATCCGCATAAAGAGGACTGGTTGTCGGCGCAATGGTGAACCCTAAAGACATTCATATCGACCGAGCTGATGGTACTGAATGACAATCGTTACTGAGTGGCAGCTTTGAGGGGGGGCCCAAACTTGTAGCTTGGAAAACAATGCACATGTGCTACTAAAAATGATTAATTGTGACTCACGGATTTATAAGGGGCTTTGCCTCAATGTTTTCCATTTGTATTACTTGAACAATAAAGAAAAAGGAAAAAGTGCTCTGGGTATGATCGTGACTTCGTAAAATCAAATCAAATCATCTATAAATAAACAACAGCAAGGTACTATACAGAGCAATAAAACACAACTCTCTTTGGCTCGTGAATCCAAAAACGATGCATTTTTCTTTTTCTCCTATTCTGGGTATTTTCCAGATTTTCTAAACAAGGTGGATGTTAAAGAACACTTATCTTTTGTGTATTCTAAATTTCATAACATGAACCATCTATACATATAAGGTGTATGTTTCACTCATTTTTACTACATAAGAGACCCCATTTCTCAGTCTACCCTGAATTTGGTCTGTTTTGTTAACTTCCTATTTGCCCAGTTCCAGATACAGGGCTCAGAGAGTAATAGATACTCAATAAATTGCTGACTTATAGATCACACAGGGCTGAGCAGCAGATGTCCAGAAAAAGGGTCTTTCCTGATAGATGGTATGTTCTTGGGAGTCTTATGCATGTGAAATGGGTCTCTGGTTGTGGGGAGTAAAGAGCACACACAGAGAGAAGCTGCTAGAAGCAAAGCCAGAGCCAGGAGACGGATGAGGCTGGAGCCCGATTTTTGCTTTTTGCTGATAGCAGTGATGCAGCAGTAGGGCATTTGCCTTGCATGCGGCTGATCTAGGGCATACCATTATTCGATTCCCCAACGTCCTATATGGTCTCCCAAGCCATTTCTGTGCGCATAGCCAGGAGTCACCCCTGAGCACCACAGGGTGTGGCCCACAAATAAAAAACAACAAAAATAAATAAAGTTAATAATATGTTGATTTTTTTTCTTTTTGGGCCTCTCAACTGGTGCTCAGGGGGTCTGGGGGCCACCCCCAGTGGTGTTTAGCCAACCAGTCTAGAGGTTGTAATGCTGCTTAGGCCTTGTGTGTATTAGCCACTACATCCACCCCAGTGGAGCACAGAGATATCCAAGAGAATCCCTGCTGTGCTAGAGGTGGGGAAGGTAGCATTGGAGACAAAGCTTGGGTCCCTGTCTGCATCTTTGACCAATGAACCACCCCGACCACTGAACCATCATCTCTGCCATTGAACCATCCCATAGCACTGAACTACTCCAGACCAATGAACCATCATCCCTGCCACCAAACCATCCCTACCACTGAACCATCCCTAACCACGGAACCATCTTGACACTGAACCTTCCTTGGCCCCAAGGTTTTTATTTCATTTCATTTTCGCAGTGAACACTTCCTGCTCTGGTAGTGGTGTTGGTAGTAGATGAATGAACTGAAACCTGTGAATGAGTTCTTGAGGAGTGGGAGGAGCCAGCCCAGTGTGTGGTTACTGATGCTGTGTCCAGCTGTGAGAGGAACTGAGGGTTCCAGTAGCACAGGGAGGTCAATGGGAAAAGTGAGATCTCTTGTATGTATGTCCTAAGCCCAGAGCAGAAACTGTGTCCCCGGCCTCGTGATGCTTTCTTTGCACCTGAACAGAGAAGTCAGACTTTAAGGAAATAGTGTGAATTATATTTGGGGGGGGGGTGGTGGTGGTACTGGGTTGAACCCAGGGCCTTGCACTTGCAACTGTTTGATGCTGTGATTATTTTTGGAGCAAACTCTGAAATGGTGACACACCGACCTCCTTGCCACACTGCTCCACGCCCCGCTACTCTGGCCCCACCCTCCTGTCACACTTGTCATCCTGCACTTGGCCAATGAGGGTGTGTGGCTGTAGAAGGCAGGAGCTGAGGGCTGACCACAGGGCTTGGGAAAATATATTTGTTTTTTTTTTCTTATGGCGTTCATGTGTAGCTTTAGAGATTAAGAAAAGATGAAAACAATTTCCAACCGAAATGAAAAAAATAAGCATGGATGTTTTTCTAATGGAAAAAACAAATCAACTCCAAATCAAAACTTGCCAGAAGGGAAACAGGGCAGGTGGTGCCTGCCTGGGGTCCCTCCAGGAGCCGGCTCAGCCCTGGCTAGACTGTGCAGAATCTCCAGAATTACACTCACCATCCTACTACTGGATCTGGCCTTGCCCACACAGGCACTCACTGCATGTTTCTCAGTTCCCAGGAGGACCCGGAGTCACTGGCAACAGCTGCAGTGCTCTGAGCACAATTTCCTGGGATATGTGGATGAAAATGACACTCCAGTGCAGTTCAGCAGCCCCACGCCCTGACTATGATCAATGCTGCCCACCCTCTGGAGATGAGGGTGTGCCACCGTGACCCTATGACTACACCCCATCATCTGCCACCTAAAGTGAGGAGCCAGGGAGTATCAATGTAGGGTTTGGTCCACAGAAGTGAGAGAAGGCAGGTGTAGGAGAGTGTGTGAGCAAGTGCATATGCACCGGCATTCACACCTGTGTCCATGTAAGTGTGTGAGCATGTACCTACATGTACATGTGTTTGTATGCATGAGTAAGTATAAGCATTATGAGTACATGTACAGGTGTGAACATGTGTATGTGTGATATCTGCATACAAGTATGTATATATATGAACAAGTGTGTCTATGTGTGTGCAGGTCTGTGTGCAGCAGGCAGATGTGACAGGACAGTTTGGAAGGCCCAGCCCAGAGGAGAACCCTACGAATAGGGGAGTTTTGGAACAATGGTGCTGGCTGGCTGTGGGTGTGCATGCTAGGGAAAGGCGGACCTCTGGGAAGGGTGTAAATGTGGGTGCTGGAGAGGAAGACAGGAAAGTGTGTGTGTGTGAACTGAACAGTGCTGGGTCAAGCAGGGTGCACATTCCCATGTGTCTGGGTACCAAGTCTAGAGCCTCCTTCACATCCGAGTTTCCACACACCAGGCCAACAGGGAAAGACAGGAGAGACGCTGAACTCAAGACCGCCCTGAACTCTCAATGGACAAGAATATGCAACAGGTTTTTATTTTTATTTTTTTTGCTTTTGGGCCACACCATCCACACTCAATGCACTCAAGGCTTGCATCTGGTGAGCTCGGGGGACCATACATGGTGCCAGGGACTGAACTAGGGTCACCCACGTGCAAGGCAAAAGCACCCTAGCTGTTCTATTCATCTGTTCTATCCAAAACCTGCCTCTCCTCTCCTCTCTCTTCCACCCTTCCCTTTTTTCTTTTCTATTTTCCACCCCAGGACCTGAAACTGTGGGGCACTCAGGGTCCCCATGGAATGTGTATGGCCCCTGGGCTCAGGACCACACACCCCTCCCTAGGTCCTCCCCAAGTCACTGAGCCATCTTCAGGCCCTTTTTTGCTAGAGATTCCTAAGAGCAGAGCAATCAGCATTGCATCACTTGGTGATTTTTTTTGCTAGTCTGGGGACCACACCAAGGAATACTGGGGGTTACTCCTGTTCAGTGCTCAGGGGTGGCTCCTGAGCTGTGCTTGGGGACTATTTGGCTCTGGAAATTAAACCTAAAACATGCAAAGCTCAGCCCTTTGAGAACATCTCCTGGCATCACTGGGGTTTGATCTCATGGCCTAGCTTCTGAGCCATTTTTCTGGCTTCAGGTCTTTTTTTCTTTTCTTTCTTTTGTCTTTGGGCCATACCAATGGGCTTACTCCTGGCAGTGCTCAGGGGATCACATGTGGTGCCAAGGACTGAGATGTTTCAGCTGAGTAGGGCAAGTGCTTTAACTAACTGCTCCGCCCCCAGGTCTTCTTTTTAGGCTTTGTTTTTTTTTTGGGGGGGCAGTGGGGGTAGAGTTTATCCACATCCAGCAATACTCAGGGCTTAGTCCTGGCTCAGCACTCAAGAATCACTCCTAGCTGGCTTGCGGGACCATATGGGATGCCAAGGATTGAGCCCTGCCTGGATGGCTGTGTGCAAGGCAAAAGCTCTATCCATTTTACTACAGCTCCAGATCCCTCTAGCTCCAGGTCTTAAGAGAAGCTTCTTGCTTTAGGAAGAGTGCTTCTCACTCTGATGAGAAGCTGGACCCTGGGGCTGGACTCATGTACACAATGCAGCTCCCAGTGTGGTCATCTGGAGCTCTCTGAGGTCCTGTGATCACAGCCAGGCTCAGACTTCCCTCTGCAGCCAGACTGATTCATTCTTGCCTCTCCATCTTCCGTCCTATTAGGGCTGCTAATCTCAGTCCTCATGGGGAGGAGACTCAGGCACAGGCAGTGAGCACTGATGCAAAATCAGTGAGCCAGAAGAGGCTTGAGGGGTAGTGGTCTCAGCAGGGAAGCGGGACCTGTTAGGCTCCCTAGAGGTGGTGGGCCTTGAATAGGATCTTGAAGGCTGGCAGGGGTTAGGAAGAAGGGACGGCATTCCAGAAGGGTTACAGCCCACGTGCAAAGATGCAGAGGTGGGAGGAGGGTGCTGAATAATCTAGGGAGTGGGGCCAAATCCTGGAGTCATGCTTATAAATGTAAACAAGCTGGATGAGCTGGAGTCCTGCAGCACCCTAAAGTCTGGCTTCTGAATAGCAGATCAGTCTGCTGGGGTCAAAGTCAATCCACTGGGCAGTGACATCCTCAGTTCATCTCTACAGGAGCCAGCAAAGAGAGACACAGGGGGGCTTGCAAATAGGGAGGGGAGGACCCAGGCTCTTCTTCCAACACATCACCCCAAGGAAGGCAGAAGAGTGGGACCTGAAACGCCTGTCCTGTACCTCTGTTTCACAGCAAAGTTCTCAGGTCAAGAGAGTCAACAAAAGAGCTGTTGGTTTCTTACTAGGCAGTGCCATTTCCTTCAAGCCACCACCCCCTCATCTGTAAACAAGGGGTGCCATCCTCTCTGTCCCTGGGGTCAGGGGGTCAGTAGGGAACAGAACAAGATAGAGAAGGGAGTTTGTCTCAACATCCCCCTCTCCTCAGTTCCGCATCTGTCTCTGAAGCAGAATCCTGCTCTCTGACCTCTGCCTGCTTTGACCTCTCCTGCCCCTGGGACTCTCAATGGGGCCCTGAATGAGGCTTCCACACCATCCTCCATCACTTCAGCTGTACCACTGAGTCTTCCAGTGCCACTAAAGGAGATCCTAAAATCAAAGCCAGGTAAAACTCTTTCTTGGCTGCAAAGCATCCTGCAGCTACTGCCACAATGAAAGAAGTAGATCAGGGACCAGGACCTGAGAGCCTTGTCCATAGTCACACCAGATTTTCCACACAACTCTCGCTGTAGCACTGACCATGCTCTCTGCCTGGTTCATCCCCTAGAGAGCCTCAGAATGCCCTTGGGAATCTCCCCCTCACTGGCCCTTGCTTCACTTTATTCTTCTCCCATCACCCAAAGGTTGATGCGCTGCACCATCTCTTGACTCACTCACGTGTAAGTACCTTCATAGAAGCCCATTGAGAGCAGGTCTTGTTTCCTGTGACATCCTTCAGGCTCATTTGTAAGAGCCTGGTGTTGACTAAATAGTCTCTTCTATTATTGGTTTCTTTCAGTTTTTGGTTTTTGCGTCACACTTGGCCATGTTCAAGGCTTACTCCTGCTCTGCACTGAGAGTTCAGGATGCCTTTGGGCCTCGGGGGTACCACATGAGATGCTGGGGATCAGACTTGGATTGTCTGTGTGGAAAACAAGTGTCCTACCTGCTATACTATCTCTCTGGCCCCATGTCTATTTTAGTCTGGACTCTGAATCTGTCACTTACAGGCCATGTCTGAATCCCCTGGATTCCCCTATGAAAATAATGATGGTCAGGACATGAGGCTTTGTCCTAGTACACAATGCATGTGAGCATCCATGCAGGGTGGCCATAAGCACATGCCCGGGAGTGATCACAGAGGCAAGCCTGAGCCTCAAAAGGTTCTCTGCAGCAGAGCTGGCTTGGCCCTAACATGTGCAGAGACCACTTGCAGTGGCGCCCAAATTTGCAAATCTGGGCATGCTGCTGGCCAGGAGGACTGAGGCTCTGGGGAGCTTGGGGAGAGTTTTGACAAGACATGGAGTTGCTGGAGAAAAGTTTGCAACAAGGCAGTGTCTGCAAAGCAGTAGAGACAGCACCCCTAAGGTGCAACTGTGTAGTCACCAGCCCTAGGGGAATAGAGTGAATCTGGGGAACCTGGAGGAGATACTGAGTCCCACAACCCATTGAGTGTTCTAGCTTCCTGCCTCAACACCTAAAAACCTTTGTCTCATCTCCCCATTTCTCAGAGGGACAAATGGAGGTCAAGAGGAGACCACCGCTAGGCCCCACTGCTCTGTGGGATAAGGCTCTCTGAACACAAAGCAGAAAGCTGAGGCCACCCCTCACCCACCCAAGACAGCCTACAAGGAGGCTATGACAGAGGGCAGGATAGGGGCTCTCAAAGGCAAACACTGCCAGGTGGGGGTGCCCTCCAGCTAAGGCTTCCAGTTCCCCAGGCAGCCATGGCAGCGCACACCTTTCCCCAGCTGCGAGCAAGGCGCCTTAAAAGTGACACGCTTTTATTAAACGGCATTTGCCAAGGTTTCGAGCGCTCGGCAGCTGGCTGACAGCATAGCTCTCGGACACGATTTCCCCCCAAGCTGACACTATTCACTGCTGCCTTTTATAGCACTTTCCCCCTTCTCTTTGCAGCTCGGAAAAGCACTTTGCATGGCTCTTCATTCCCTTAACCCTCAGCATTCCCCACAAGGGAGCCTGGGGTGGAAGCATGCGTGTCTGTTTGCAGAAGGGGAAACTGAGGTTCTAAAGGGACAAAGGCATTTGCTCCAGAACACACTACCAGTAAGCGGCAGGTCCTAAACGGGAATCAGGAACAGCCCCGTGACTGGTGTCCCTTCTACACCACCCCTCTTGGCATGGAAAGCGTTGGGCTGTTGTCAGGCCAAAGGCAGGACAGGCCTATGGGCTACTAGACTCTTAGTCCTGGGAGGGGCCCACAGAAAGGTAGCCACGCTGCTGACTCTCCACTCAATGGAGAGGAAATTGATGTTTGCTGGGGCCTGGAGTTCGGGTTTAGTGTCTCCTTTGTGGCAAAAGAGGATGAACTCCCCCTGCACATCCTCCCTCTTTCCCTCCCTTCCTTTTGTGTGTTATTTTGAGCCAAACCAGGTTGTGCTCAGGGCTTACTTCTGACTCTGTGTTCAGGGATTACTCCTGGAGGGGCCTAGGGGACAGTATGTGGTATTAGAGATCAAACCAGAGTGCACAGCAAGCATCTCTCCTTTAGACTCTCTCCAGCCCTCTACTTGCTCCTTCATGCTACCAAACAGAAAATGGTGATGACACTCTAATAGCAAGGGCAGCTCAGGGCTGCTAACGAGCCTCAGGCACCGAGATCACCAGGAATGAGAATAGACTCAGCAGACCTGGACAGGACAGGGAGACAGGCCGCCACAGCCCCACTGCAAAGAGGGCGAGACCGAAGCTCACAGAGGTGCAGGCACCTGGGCCAAGGTCATGTGCTGACAAGCTGTCACTGGTGTCTTCTTCCTCCATGGGATGCCACCCGTAATGCCTAGCCTTCCCCACCACACCGCCACCACAAGGAGCCTCTGGGGCGGTCAGAGTCCTCCACACCATGCCTGGCCTGTGTGGCTTCTAATTGCATCACGTCTTTGCTGCTGCCTGCTCGTTTATCATGGTCTGAACATCGATGTGAGGAGTTTGGTGTTGCCAGAATTTTAAGTACAAATTCTGAGGTTTCTTGGCTGTTTCCTTGCACCCTGGCTGGCACGGGGCTTGTACGTTTCCTGATCTTTGGGGATTCCCTGTGACACCGCCATTAGTGTTGTGTGGAGTGGCCATGTGCCCAGCCACAGTGGTGATATGTTTACAGTGGAGGTGGGGGTGAGGTAGCACAGCTCTGCTTTGGGACCAGGGTTATGGCCTGACCTCAGGGTTCTAAGTGAACCCTGCCCTCAGCACTCACCTCTTCCCTCAGTCAATTCACTGGCATAAAGAGCCCTACAAGACTGAACCTAGGGTGTCACACATGCCAGCAGTGACCACTGAGCTATAATTGTGGCCACACACATCTATTATTCTTAGGCCATATATGGGGGGTCTCGGAAGGCCCGTCACAAAGACAGACTTGGGCCCTATTCTCATGAAGCTCAGATCCCCATCTCAGCAGAGGGGCTGAAACTTTGGTAAAGTTCTTTGGAGGTGGGGTTCTAATTGGAACCCAAAGAAGGGGCACCCACAGAAAAAAACATGTGGGAAGGCACCTGACTTTATTCTGAGGGATGTGGGACCTGCCACAAAGTGTGGATCAGAGTCAAAGAGGATCTGATTCATCTACCCAGCTGCTTTGTGGAGAGAGCCAGAGGGGCCTGAGAGGAGGGAAGAGAGCAGAGAGGGGGATGGGACAGGCCAAGGGCTAGGCTCAAATCCCAACTCTGTAAGGACCTGCTGTGTGACTTTAGGGCAAGTCACTTTACCTCTCTGAATCTCAGCTTCCTCACTGATCCAGAGGAAATACTTGGCAGGCTCGGGGGACCATATGAGATGCCGGGATTCGAACCACCAAGCTTCTGCATGCAAGGCAAATGCCTTACCTCCATGCTATCTCTCCGGCCCCCCAGAGGAAATACTAATACTCCCATCTCAGAATGATGGTGAGAATTCAATGACATAATGTCCAGGCCTGGCCATGCCTGACAGAGTCACAGAACCAGATCTTCCCTGATGCCTGCTCAGTCCCTGCCCCCATCCCAGGTCCTGTTCTGCGGCCTCATGAAGAGCTGTGGAAGGGTCACAGACAGATAATGGGGCAGGTAGTACTATGAGGAGCTTCTTTGCTGGTCCAGGAACTGAGAAAACTCCTCCCAGCCTCAGGGCCTTTGCACCTACCATTCTCCCTATGTGATATGTCCTTCCCTGCATGCCCCCACAGTCTGCTTCTCTACCTCAGGCCTTGGATCCTCAGCAAGGCCCTCAATGGCCCCATTTGCCCACTGCCTGGACCCTTGTCCCACTTCACTTCCTGCACAAATCTCCTCCCTCCATATTTGTTAACATGGGCCTGATTTTACATCTTCATAAACGGGTCCCACCGTCCCCAGCAGTACCTACTTCTGTCTGTCTGGTCCTAGCTATAATCCCAATGCCTAGAGTCACCCCAGCACAGAGGAAATGCTCAGCAATAGCATTATTTATTCAAAATAAACAAACAAATAATTAAGCAAACAAGAAGCAGAGAACATAAAATAGCAAAGAACAGCCATTAAATGAACAATCATAATTAAAATGACCATAACGGGCTGGGGAGTTGGCTCAAAGGGCTACTGCTTCCATAAAGGAGTCCTGGGTTTGGCTCCTGGGTACCCATGGTCGTCTGAGCACTGCTGGGCGTGGTAAATGAAAGGACCCAAATAGGGACAGCAAAGGAGTTAGCAAACTGAAACTTGGATCTGCTCTAACTCCTGTGAATTGTTAGGTGAGGGGTGTGGGAAGGAGCCCAAATGTACTTTGCAGAGTCTCAGTGTCTTGATCTGTGATGTGGGCATCAGGGACCCCCCACACACACACACAAGATGACTCCGTGATGCACCTTACAGGGCTCCTTGTAAGCCCCACAGAGAGGGCCAGAGAGACAGGAGTGGCAGATGGATCCTGAGATTGCCTGTGCCTCAGTCCATTCTCTGCTCTCTGTGCAAATGCCTGATGAAAGTATCAAAAGGAAAAACCCAGAAGAGAGTGTGGCTTGATGGAGGCTTTGCAGTGAGTGGCAAGCACCTACCAGATACTGGGTCTAGGAACCACGGGTTCTTGGAGGGCAAAACACCCTGCAGATGCACCGCCAGTCTGGGCACCCACCGTATGACTCCCTGTCTCCTGGGTGCAGCCTCATGCCTACCCCCAGCTTCCCTTATCCCTCCTGATCCCACCACCTAATCTCCTACTGTTCCTGGCACTAATCTGCAGCCCTCAAGCACCCTGCACTCTCCAATGGATTTGCCCGGAAATCTTACAGACACAGAGAGCTTCTGCACCCTTTCCCATTTCCACCTCAGTTGCTTTGCATTGCTCTGGAAGGAAGGCCTGGCGGGACATGGGGCAAAGCTGGCCCATCTCTCATAGACACAGTAAACACCTGTTCTGCAGGCCTGGTGAGCACAGGAAAGTCTTTCAGCTGTGCAAATAGATGCTTCCTTCTCCAGGATACGGCAGAAGCACCTCCTGGGAAGGGGGCGACCTAGGCCTGCTGGAATCAGGGGTCACATTGAGGGATAGAAATATGAGAGGATCTGAGACAGCAGGGCCAGCATGGCGAGCCTCGCCTTCCCTACCTGCCAAAGAGGTGATGTGAGTTCTGGAGAACATTCAGGCCCTGGTTCGATCTGGCCACCCCACCCTGCCTGAACCCTGCCTCCTGCTGTGTGGCCTGGACAAGTCGCTCCGCCTCTCTGAGTCCAGTTTCCTCATTGGCCCAGTGGGTCTGATGACAGTACCCCCTCCTTCCCCTTGGCCCTCCACAGTGGGGGAAACTGTGAGTACCCTGGAATCATACATGCCAAGTGCTGAGCACAGGAAGTGGCCGGAAACAATGGTTCCCTTTATTATTCCTTTAGCATTTTCCCACCGAATTCAGGATACTGTCAGATTTCTAGCTTAGATGATGGAAACTTCCTGCATAGCTCCGTTTTTTAAAAGCCTTGGCCTGGAGGCCAAGGATTGGCATCTCACCCAGGTCTTAGCAGGGGTTGGCGGCTGCTTGAGTGGGACTGTGCAGACAGGCCTCCCTCGGACTGCCTTTTGCTGGGCCCCCACACCAGGAGACTTGGGCCGGGCAGGCCCCCTGCCGCGTTTCCAGTCCAAGAACCACAATTCCAGACCTGTGGATCTGGGACAGAGACACCTAGAGGCTGGCAGGGCCCACAGCGCCTTCGCAGCCACTGATGATTCAATCACAGTAACCAGGCTTTCTGCTTAACGGGTCCATCCCCCAGCAGCATAAAAGCAGCAGGGGGGAAAAAAAATCCACAAAACCCAAAACTCCTCGAGATAAATGCCATTTGTTTTGCGAGGACCCCGTGTGTCAGAAGAGCTGTCCTAGGTGCTTTATTAAAAAAGTCAGCCCCAATTTTAGAGGCAAGGAGATCTGAATAGAACAAAAACAATGACGATTACCAGCCTGGCTAATGTGTGCCCTGCACGGGTACATGCAACTCCCGCCTTGGAGCCGTCTGTGTGCATTCATTGACTTAATCCTGGGGCTAGAATGGCTGATGTCATCTCTAGCACACAGATGAGAAAATTGAGACCCAGAGAAATTCTGTGCATTGTCCACCCATGCAGCCATGCAGGCAGTGGGGCCTCGAGACACAGCCAGGGAACTGGCTGGCTCTGAGCTCACAGACTTCGCAGCCTACGATAGAGGATCTTTTACATAAAGTGATTGAATGATCGCTTGGTGGCAGAACCACCGTGCAAATCAGGTGTTAAACATGCCTAAAGATGAGAAGCAACAAGGAGAAAGCAGTTAAAATAGGCCCTGCCAGGGTGGGGGGGAGAGACTCCGTGGGGAAGGGAGAGTCTCAGGAGCGATTCCCTTGGAAAGAGGGGCCAGCGAAAAAGGGCAGAAGGGTTGGAGGATGTGGACAGCTGAAAATGTGGGGTGACAAGGAAGGGTTTCTCTGATGGATGGAACAGCATAAGCAAAGGCACAGAGGAGAAAGTTCAAGCTGAGGACGGGTCATATTCATGGGTATCACACTTATCAGATGGCCCTCGATCGTGTGTCTGGACAACACACACAAGTAAACTGCATCCAACTTGGGAGATGACAACTGTGGGGTTGCACTGGGTCTTTTAGGATCCAGAGTACTGGAGTGTGCTTGGCCAGGAGGAAGGAAGCCAGTCTAACTTGTTCATCTATTTCAATAGGTCAGCAATTTAACAGACAAAGGGCAAGAAAGCAGGCCCAGGGGCAGAAAACCCAGGCTCAGTGGTAGTTTTTAATGAAAAAAACAAAAAAAAATTTTTTTCCTTCAAAAGAAAACTTGAACCCACTCAACAGTTTGGAACAGGGAAATGACAGGATTGTAGCTGTGTTGACAGGCCTGAAATCTGGGCATGTTTAAGACAGAAGGGGTGGGGGGACCCTTCCATCAGTCCAAGGCTCCATATAGGAAAATAACCTGTCGCACGGAGCACTGGGAGCCGCGAGGAATTGCGTCGAGCCCCGCACTCGACAGTTTTAGACTCTTCCTCTCACACACCCCCTCGCCATCTGTCGCAAAGGGCATGGGGAAGATGCAAGGAGGAATATTACAGCTCTGGGGGCTCCAGAGCTCGGCAGCCCAGAGGAGGGGGCCCTTTTCAGGTTCCCACGATTCTCCATGAGGTTGTCACCATTTCAGAACAGAGCTGTGACTCAGTGACAGCCATCGGCTTAGCAGGATCCCTTTCTTCAACAAACTGCCCAGAGGGTCCTCTCCCAGGTCCCCTGGGCTTGGACAGATCCTAGGAGCTCTTCCCCTCAGGGCCACCTGCCAAGGCCACCACCTCCAACAAGTGACTTCCTGGCTTTGGGGCTCTATTTTCCTCATCTGTAAAATGGGGACAAAAGCCAACTCCGGCTTGGTACTGCCGAGTGAGGAGACGATTGCAGAGATGCCACTTAGCTCCCATCCAACAACCATCGGTTCCCCCTCCTCCCAACCACATGGTTCACATCAGGACTTCATGCGTGCTGAATCACTACAAGGAAAAGCAATGAATCACATCAGGAGTCTCTACAGGGAGGGGATAGGGATAATTAATGGCAGAAAGTCCCCAAAGAATACCCTGACTTTAAAGGATCTGCCAGTAGTGAGCCCACAGCTGCCAAAGCCCTCCGAGAGCCTCTCTTCTGAGGAAAGGGGATGTGAGAGAAACCTCATCACCCATGGTAGGGCACCACCACCAGCCTGCCACTCTTCATCCAGGTCAGAGGTCAGTCAGAGTGCCAGAGTCCAAGCTTGAGTTAGGTATGAATCAGAGTTTGTGAGGTGTCGTCTTCCTAAGCCCCCAGTGACTAGAAGTTCCAACCATCCAGGAACCACAGCTGCAGCCTCAAATGCTGCTGATGTCACTAAAACCAACTGCTGCCCAGGGGTCCCTGGGCCCCTCTCTAAATCTCAGAACCTCCCCTGAGAAGTTGACCACAGGAGCAGGCCTCAGCTGACCCCCCTCTCCACCATCACCACCAAACACAAGGTATTGACCTCACCATATGTTTTTGAGAATTTCCCTTTGGCAACACTCAGACTGAACTCAATCTTTAGAAAACTCAGCCCCTGCCTCCACATCCCCCTTTCCCCCCCAAGATGATCCACATGGCCAGTCCCACTCCAGAGAGCCATCCTAGGGCACCCCAGCAGTCATGTGACAGCACCCCCAGCTGACAGTTCCTCCTGAGACACTAATAGTCATTCAATCTACAGCCGCCTCCTAAGCCTGACATTTGAGTTTCTCACTCGAACAAATCCATTTTCTTAGAAAATTGGACAACTGCTTCTTTCTACCTTCCTACCCTTGAGTCTTGCCTCTGTTTGCTTTGTCAGAAATTCCATGCCTCGCGAGCATCACTGAGGGAGGGGGCCAGAAACCCCCTCTTTAGGCCAAACCAGCCGAATGCCCTGCCAGGACCCCCGGGCAGAAAGAGTGAAGGATCCTAGGAGATTTGAGTGATGGCAGTGACACCCCCATTGCTTCCCTGTCACCCTCAACCAAGAAATGCATTCTTAGTGCCTGAGATTTATTTATCTCAAAGTTAATCTTGGCCCCTTCGTTGCTCCCACTTTTTCAGGCTATTGATGCTGAATGGATTGGAACGGAAGTTTTATGGCCTAATCTTTACCATTTTATAGATTGTTTTTATAGGCAAAAGGGGCCGATTTGTTCCCAAGATGGGTGTTGGTTTTCCAAACCACTGCCCCTGGAAAGGCAGACTCCCCATTTGAGTCCTGCCTGAGTCCCTGCGGACAAGAGGCCCAGGGTCCTGACTGAAGAAGGGTCTAGAAGAGACATTCAGAAACGAACTTGGGCCCCATTCTTTGCTGTAGGAAACTCATATGCAGGAGAGAGAGGCAGAGAAGAGGGAAAGGGAAAGAGGAAGAGGAAGAGAAAGAGGAGAAGGAGAGAGAGGAAGGGGGAGGCCCTGCCTTTCCAGGCCAGGAAGGCCAATCCAACAGCCCACCAGACTTTTGCTGGTGTGCTGGGTAGGCTCAGGGAGGAAGCAGCTCGGAGAAGCCATTCATCAGAGACATGCAATGCATCAGTGCCCCCTGACGCCCAGCAAGGCCCTGGCTGATTCCAAAAGACCCAGGGGTGGTGTAGGGGGGTGCCTACGTGGATTCCCAGGGCTCAGGGGAAACTGCAGGGCAGAGAGAAGCTGCTGTCCACCCCCACTCCTCCCTCCGCCCACTCTTTTTTTTGCTAGTTCTCCTCATCTCCCCGCTATCAGATGGTTACCAGTCTCTAGGCAAATGCACACAAGGGGGTTGTGCATACATACTGAGCTCATCTTTACCTCCCTTCTCAGGAAGGGAAGTGCTCAGACTTCCCTGAAAACAGTTTCAAGGAGCTAAAAAAAAAAACAAAACAAAAAAAAAACATGACACCTACCCCAACCAACTCTTGGCATGCCTGTTTTCTGTGCTCCCCTCACCACTCCCTGTTCCCTCCCAAGAGCCCCTTTAAGAGTGCTGGTGCACTCCTGAGCGGTGACTTCACCCCTTGGCAAAAACGCTGGGGTAGTGCCAGAGCCCACCTGGGAGACAGGCAGGTGTTAGATGTAGGCCGACTAAAAAAGACCGGTTCAGAGCCACAGGTAACAGCCCAGCCAAGCACCTGAGCAGCAAGGCGCTGCAGGGAGGAGGAAAAGGGTTGGGGGGGGGGGGGAGTACCACCACCCAGCTAAAGGTTGGGGCTACCACGGGGACAGGCATGTTTTTACAGCAGGCTCTGTTATCCCAGCTGCTCAGCCCAGGTAGGGCTGGGGCGGCCTCCCTGCCCCTGTCTCCGTCACACAGACTAACACGGTTCCACTCTGCTGTGGAAAGACAGAGGGCTGAGCTCACTCTTCCCTTTGCAACAGCCTGTCTCGGGTTCCATCCCAGGCAGTACCTGGAGGAGCTGGGATGGGGAGTATCCCCCATTCTAATCCTCTCAGACTCTCAAGTCAAGTAAATGGAAGACATTGGGGGGGGGGGAGCGCCTTGCTTCCAAAGCCTCTGCCAGCCTGCCTGGGCCATCATCAGACTGGTGGGTAGGCACTGGGTGAAAGCCGCTCAGCATCTCCCCGAAGTCCCAGTCAGTGCCTAGGCACAGGGCTGCGCACGCAGAGACTAGGTGCCATCCTCGGCTGTGTGACCTTGGGCGAGTCGCTGGCCCTCTCTGGGTCTCGGTTTCCTTCCCCAGAAGCCAGATCCGAAGCTTCTCTCCCCCATATCGCCCCAGACACACACCCCATTAAGGCTCGGCAAGCGCCCAGAAAAAGAGAGACAGAGACAGAGAGAGGCTTGCTTGCAGGGGCGGCCTGAGCCTGCAGTTTGGAGAGGGGGGTGTCCGGCGAGCCAGCCGGGGGGAAGACAGCGGGGCTCCTGCTTACCTGTCCGGGCGCAGGACGCGACGAGAAGCAGACAGAGCAGCGGCCCGAGGCGGCCGGGGTCCGGGCCGGCGGGCTCCATGGGCCGCGGCTGCGGAGCGAAGCGAGGAGGGAGAGCGGCCGTGAGTGCGCGCTCGGGCGGGCGGGCGCAGGCTGGAGCGGGGAAATGACTAAGGCTCCCCCCACTGCTCCCCCGCCCCCCGCGGCCGGGCTTCCCCCCCAATCCCCGGAACCCGCGCCGGAGCCCCGCCGCCGCCGCCGATCGCCCCGGAGCCCTCCCCGACACCCCGAGGCGAGGCTGGGCTCGCCAAGCCTCTCCGCGCCCCGGAGCCGACGAGGGGCAGCGGGACCCCGAGCGCGCGCGCCGGGGAGAGCCGGGGACGGCGGCGGGGAGAGAGAGGGAGAGAAGAGAGGCGGCTGGAGCTCGGAGCAGACCCGGGGGAGCCGGGCGGAGCGCGGGGAGAGAGAGAGAGACAGACGCGCAGAGGCGAGCGCGGGGAGCGGGCGGGCGGGCGGGCGCGCGGGGAAGTGCGCGCGGAGAGGCGCAGAGCCGAGCAGAACCCAGCAGAGCGCGCGGGAGAGAGAGGGCAGGGGCGAGGGCCAGCGCCGCCGGCCACCCCCGCCTGGCCCACCCGCCCCGGGCGCCCCGAGACCGCGGCTTCCCGCCCGGCCACGCCGCGCGGGGTCCCCCGTCTCCCCAGCGCCCGCCCCGCGCCCACACCCGCACCCGCCGGGGAGGCGGCCCCTGCGCGCCCGCCCGGGCCGGGACCGGCGGGGAAAGCCCGTAGAGCAGCCCGCTTGGCCGGCGGGTCCCGCCCCGGCCTCCCTCGGCGGCGCCGCGTTCGCCCCTCAATCCCACCCCCGTGCTCGGACCTGCGCCCCTCCGGCGGGCAGCTTGGCGAGGGGGCACCGGGCCCCGCGCTCCGCTTGGCGCAGCGCAAACTTGCTTCTCCGCGGTCCGCGCCTCCCGCCGGCTAGCCTGCCGGCCCCTGGGTGCCCGGGAAAGGGGGTTCGGGGAAGTGGCTGCCCGCGCGCCCCGCGCCCGCCTCTGCGCTCCTGGGGTGCCCGCCAGCGGGAGGCCGGAGGCCGGGAGAGCGCGTGTGCGAGAGCGCGCGCGCGAAGGGGCCCGCGGCCCGCCCGGAGGTCTGCCCCGTGCGCCCCTCCCTCCCCGACTGGGGGGTCCCCGACACCCAGGGCCTCTCGGCTCGGGCCAGTAGGGGCCGAAGGGTGGGCACCGGGCTTCCCCTGCGCCCAGCCGAGGTGAAAGCGAGCAGGAAGTAAGTGAGATGCAGGGAAGGAAGGGGGAGAAGAAGGGGAGAGCAGAGCGGTACAAAAATAGCGTATGTGTAGGAAGGACTTCGGTGCCGCCTGGAAAAGAGGCGCAATGGAGAGAAGGAGCGAGCCGAGCGAGCGGGCGAGCCAGGGGGCGCTGGCCGAGGAGCAGACGGGAAGGGGCCCGGCTTCCCCCGGGGAGGTGGGTGCCCGCTGCCAGGTGCCCCACTCCTTCCTCCCTCACTCCCGGGCGGGCGGGCGGCACAGGGGGAAACACAGGGGCTTGGCATAGCAGGCTCGATTGAGGGGTGCAGGAGGGGCCAGGGCTCCAGGAAAGAGAGGCCCTGGGAAAGGCGCGAACTGGGATAACAGGCCTGGAGGGGGCTAGAGTGAAGCCTCCTGCAGAAGAAAAATATCTCTCTCTCTCTCTCTCTCTCTCTCTCTCTCTCTCTCTCTCTCTCTCTCTCTCTCTCTCTCTCTCTCTCTCTCTTTCTCGTCCCTCTCTTTCAGTCTCTGTCTCTATCTCTGTCTCTGTCCTCTCTCCTCTCTGTTTTGATGGCTTGGGAAGACTGTCCAAGACCCCCAACTGATAGGAAGGGTCGGAGTTTGCCTTTGGAAATAAGCATTAGGCAATAATGCTTTTGCTTCTCAACGCTGACAACAGAAGACAAAAAAACATCTCAGTGGGAAAAGGGCCAGCCCTGGAACTGCAAAGATCACGAAGACCCAGAGAGGGAGTGGGCTTATTTAAGGAGCACACAGCAGTTTTCTTGTTTCTGCGGCTAGAGAGGACATTTATAGTCCGGATTCCCAGGCTAAAGGCCTTGGCAAAGTAATCCCACCCCATTCCCCAGCCTCCTTCTCAAATGCCACATCATGCTAGCTTGGGTGCACATAACCAACAAACCATAGTGCCTGGGTCTGGGTTCATGGGTTCAGACCTTTGCAGTCACCTTTTACCAGCTGTGTAGACTGGAGAAAATGTCTTAGCCTCTGCAGCTCAGCATCCTTGCCTGAAAGGAGGACCATGCAGGTGACCATGCATTGTGAGAGTGCTGGAGTGGGGATTAAAATTATTATTTGTACAGCACTTGGGAAGCTACCTGCCAGGTACTGTGGGCTGCCCAAGCCTGGGAGAAATCATGGAAGAGGTGCTGCGCCACTGTCCTGGGGGTGTCCTGGGGTCTGAGCAGGGTGGGAAGTGGCAGGGGGCTTCCTTCCCTTTGGGTGAGACCCTCAGCAGGCTGCTGTCCACACTCAATTGACATTCCAGTGGGGAGGCGGATAAGTAGACGAGCAGGAATAATTAATGAACAACAGAAGATTGCGCGGAGAGCAAGCAGGGTGAGAGCATTTAGATAAGGGTGAGGGCTCCCTGCAAGGAGGTTGGCAGCAGAACCCCAAGAAGGGGACTCAAGGAAGCAGGAAAGACACACAAGGCAATGGGCCCCCATGTGGTAGGAGAATGAGAAAGGTCAAGGGGTGCCAGCCCCAGCTGCCTGACCTAGAGATTGCATGAAGAACCTCCCTTTATTCCTCAAAGGAAACCTGCTGGCATATTAATTTTTGTCTTGTTTTGTGGCCACACCCAGGGATTATATGGGATTCTGGGGCTCAAACCCAGGTAAAGCAAGTACCTTCCCACTATTGCTTCAGCCCCATGACTAAGTGTTATAAAACAGGAGAGCTCCATGCTCCAATTTGTGAGATCTACATGTTCAAAAGGCCAGTGGGCTGCCAACTGAGATTGGGCTGGGAAACGGGCATAGAACCAAGCCTCAGGGAGAGAGTTCTGAGGTCCCCTAGGATCTGAGATGGGGTGTACAGGGTTTCTAGTTCTTTAAGCCACCATTGGCTGAGATCATCAAGGTCTCCTGCTGAGGCCCCTGGGAAAGTCATCCCTGTTCTAACCAACCCCCAATCTTCCTGGGTTGTTGCTGAAACTGGGTGCTTCACTGAAGGTCAGAGCCAGGCAGCCACCCGGCCTTTGCTTCCAGAAGGCTCTGCTGTTCCTCATAACACACAAACTGCTTTGAATTAGGAACCTTTGGATTAGGGTAAGGAAATAGTCTAATCTCCTGCTATTTACATACAGCCACATTGGGAAAGGCACCCAGTTTAAGCCTCCAGCCCAGGGAATGCTTTCCTGGTTCCCTGGATTCTGGGTAGGTGCCCAAGTGGAAACCCCCCTTGGCTGTCCCTCAAGACTGGGTGTCGGCAGAGACCAATGAGCAGCTGAACACCCCAAGGTTGGAGAACAATTTGCCTGAGGTCACACCAACAGATTAGAGCAGATAATTGAGGTGAATCAGCCACCTTCTTCGACTGCCCTGGATTAAAACCAAATTGCCTTCGTACAGCCACTATTCACTCATGCCCCCCTATATTTCTGCAGCATTGAAAGCCAGGCCCTGGGGTAGCAGGTAGTGAGGAGAGAAATAGCACTGAGACAGGTGGGAAACATTTTTAAAAATATCACACACACAAACCCCTCCTCAAGGAACTGACCATCTTGTGGACCAAGCCAATAACCAATAGAGGGACAGAAAGTCTTTTGCCTCGTGGGATCAGGTAATGGGGAGAAATGCTGGAGCTGGAACCACCCAGAGGTGGCCCCATCTCTGCTTTGTGCTTGGATGCATCTCCACATGGACAGTCACCAGCCACATCCTGCTGACTCCTCCTCTCATCCAGAACCTGACCTGCTTTCTGCTGAGCCTTCATCACCTCCACCTCCTCTGGGTGTCCTCTTTTCACCCTTGTCCCCTGCTCCTCTGAAGCTAGAGGGATCTGTTTGCCTGACCACATTCCTCCCTTTTGTCCTAGGGACCTGCAGGAGGGTGAAGAATTTTGAATGTGCCCCAGGAGGGAGAGAAGAGCCTGCCAGTTTGACTGATGGGACCCGAAGGGAAGGGACATTTGTAGGAGCCTCTGCCTCTGCATCTGTAAAATAGGAAGATCCAGGTCTGCCCGTGGGAGGGGACCCACATGTGGAAACCAACCTGGCTGCCAGCAATGGGGGGATGGCGCCCCTGTGTGGACACCATCTCACCCAAACCTCAGCATCTCTGCTGTGTTCCCAGGGGTCAGGGGCTGCCCAGAGACAGAGAGGGACTTTGGGGGTCTGTGGGACCCTGCCACAACTCTGCTGGCAGCTGCCTTTTTCAGGCTCCGTTCTTCCCGTAACCCTGGGCTGGCTGGGCGACAGGCAGACCCGCCAGGCGGCCTTTGTGTGGGGCCATCAGGAGGCTGGAGCTGCCAGCGACCTATTTTTCTGGGCAAGAGGAGCCTTTTGGAGTTAGAGGCCTCAGCTGTAGAGCCAGAACAACAAAAATAAAACCAGCAAGGACTCCCGGGCAGCCAGGACCTGGGAAAAAGGCCTGTCCCCAAGCAGGGCTGGGGAAGTGGGTGTGGGGCCAAGAGGGCCTTTCCCCCCAGACCCCTGCTCTGCAGCTCTCTGTGAGTTCTTGCCCACAGCCACCATTGAACAGCCAGGACCAGATGCTCAGAGTCCTGGAGGACCTGATGGACGCTGGGCAAGATTTGAAGTCAGTTTTCCAAAGAATGAAAACCACTCCCACGTCTTCACTGCACTTTAGAAACGTGTTCTTGCAGCCCAGTAGCACCATTACTGAAAGGCAGAGATCCTTCCTTTTACAGGTGAAAACTCTTAGTCTTTGCTCTCAAGCCAACTCTCACCACCTGTAATGCGCACCCTGCACTGTGTCCTTGTGCCCTGCATCAAGCCCATCAGTGAAGCCTGACTTGATGTCACTTTTGCCCTTCTTCACCCCCACAGATTGGCCTGGCTGGTAGTGCAGGGTATGTTCTGGGATGTAGATAACCACCATAGGGTAGGTTATCTCAGCCACTTCGTACCTTGCAAGTTGCCCAAATTCGAGATGAAAGAACGGCCCCTATGGGGTTTCCAGTTGAGGTTAAACTTGTTCACATGGGCAAAGATGTGGCTGTTCCATTGCTTTTTTCTAGAACTTTCTGTGGTCAACAGCTGCTTGTGGAGGGAGGGAGAAGTCAGTGTTTGCTTGAACAGTGGCCTGCCCCACGCTCCTAGCTAAAAGATACTTAGAACTTGGGTTTGATGTATTTGTCTGAGCTTGTGCTTCTGCACACACCTCTCACAACCCCTCTTCCCTTCTCCCCTGACTATCCTGGAACCCCAGCCCTAGGTCCCTGCCTGGGTGTCAGTATCATGTGGAGGAGACATAAAACACAGATGACCAGCCTCACCCCCAAGTTGCTAAATTAGGGAGGTCTTGTGTAAGGCCTGGGCATTTTGGTGGAGTTTATTTGGGGACTACACCCTGCAACGCTTAGGGGACCATGGTGTATAGGAGATTGAACCCCAGGGCTCCCACACACGATGCATATGCTCCAGTCCTTTGAGCCATCTCTCCAGCCCAAGAATGTGTTCTTTGTGGGGCCGGCATGATAGCACAGTGGTAGAGTGTTTGCCTTGCACACATCTGCCCAGGACTGACCTGGGTTCGATCCCTGGTGTCCCATATGGTCCCTCATGCCAGGAGCGATTTCTGAACGCATAGCCAAGAGTAACCCCGGAGCATCACTGGGTGTGGCTCCCCAAAACAAAACAGAATGTGTTCTTTGTTTGGGGACTTCACCTGGTTCTGTTTTCAGGGATCATTCCTGGTGGGGCTCAAGGAACCATATATGGTACAGGAGATCAAACTGGAAGTTGGCCATGCACAAGACAAGCACCTTACTTCCTATCCTAAGTAGTTCTCTAGTCTGAAAAAGGCACATTTTTCGTACTGTTCCAGGTGATGTTGATATCGCTGGTCTGTGGACCACACTTTGAAGAAGCCCTGAAGAACCAGACTGGAGTGTCTGTGAGCACAGCCCAGCTGTCCTGTTCTGCTGCCCCTCTGTTTTCTGTCTTCTCTTCTGGTTCAGAGAGATTGTAGCCAGTGCCCCAAGCTGAGGGACTGTGACAGATCCCAGAGCCAGGGCCTGGGGGAGCTGCGCTGTAATTAGTGCTTTCCTGGGGAAGTCAGTGACTAAATGACTTGCAAGCAGGCAGGCAGGCAGGCAGCTTGCCGAGAGCGCATCAGGGGTGGGACCGAGCTTGTCAGGCCCTAAACACTGTTCTCTGGCTCCAGGGATTTGGCTGTACAGAGCCCAGCTGCATGGAACCCAAAGCACCCCCTCCTTTCCCTAGCCCCCACATCTGGGCGGGGACCCTGCAAGATGGGGATGCAAGGGCTGAGATGCAAGTTCTGAGATGCAGAACTCAGATTGCCTCACTGTTCAGAGTCGAGTGCTTACTCTGCTCAGCCCAATCCTTAGCTGACTCAACGGTCTGAACTCAGGTCTGAGCTGCTTCCCTCTAGCAGGATCCTCACCCAAAGTTCTTGCCCAGATGCAGTTCTTATTCCCATTCTGCAGATAAGGAACAGATGAGGAACTGAGGCATTCAGATGCTAGGGACTCTGGCAAGAGCACTCTGCTTGGGGTGCTAGACTTATTATTTGTCCTCAGCCCCTGCACCCCCTTCTGCACCTTTAGACTTCTCTAGTTCTTCTTCTAGGGACTCCTCTCTGTCTCCTTCCTCTAAGAGAGGTTTCTGGACCTCTGTGGTGCCTGTACCAAGCCAGGGATACAGTGCAGGTCTATGCAGGCCAGGGGATGAAATGCAGTGAGCACAAGATTTCTTTTCCCTTTGGGAAGGCCTATCCAGCTCCAGATGGTGCCTTTCACAGGGTGGTCTCGGGTGGGTCTCAGCCTCAGTTTCCTTACCTGGAAATAAATTGAAGGCAGGGTTTTTGTTTGTTTGTTATGGGGGCCATACCTGGCAGTGCTCAGGGCTTACTCCTGGCTCCGTATTTAGGGATCGCTTCTGGTGATGCTCAGGAGATCATGTGGAGAGCCAAGGATCAAACTGGGTCAACAGACAAGGCATATGCCCTACCCACTGTCCTTTTGTTGTGACTCATAATGCAGGATTGAAAGATTAAAAAGAGTGTAGGGGAGGAGGAGGAGGAGGTACAGCCATGCAGATACAGCGTTGGCCAACAGTGACTGAAAACACTGTTGGGTTCCTCCCTCTGTCCTATCTTCTCCACTTCTGCTCTGGCAGTTGCCCCATTTCCCTACTCTCTGTCTTTCCTTCCCTTCTCATTGTCCTGCCAATAAATCTCCTTGGTGGATAAATAAATAAACCCCCTTGCTTTCTAAAGAATCATATCAGATCCTAAGTAATAGCAAAGCAGGTAGGGCATTTGCCTTATATGCAGTCAAATCGGGTTTGATACCTGGCATCCCATATGATTTCTCTGAGCACTGCCAGGATCCATCCCTGAGTACAGAGCCGGGAGTAATCCCTGAACATCTTCAGGTGTGCCCCCAAAACAAACAAGCAAAAAAGAATCGGAACACTTTCCCCATGCATCATTCTAGGCTCCCCTTTCTCTTCTCTGAATCTCTTCACCGGCTTCCATATTGTCACTCTCTAGTCAAAACCTTCTTGTAATCTTCCCTTTCAACTCAAGGAATCAGATCCCACTTCTCAATGTGGCTCACAAATCCCTTGGATCCCACTCACTGATCCACCTCCCTCACCCCTATCACTCCCCTCCAGGGTCACTCATCTCCAAGTTCTTTGTGTCTGTGCACCCTAAAGCCTGCCTCGGGGCCTTTGCACTCACTTTTCCAGTTGTTCTCTTCCCACTTAGATGGCTAGTTCACTCATCCCTTCCTGTGGTCTTTCTTTTTAGAATAGGAACAGTATGGTTATTTTCAACTCTCATGTTGCTTGCCACTGATCTTGTGACTCCCAGGCAGGCCATGCAAGCAGTAGATGTAAGTGGAAGAGCTCTAACCAGGCAATCTGCTGCACCAGCCACACTGTCCAAAAGGACTAAGTCATTTCTTATCCTCTTTCCCCATATAATTATTGGGTGAGGGGAATCACCAATACCTGGTGGTTCTGGGACCCACCTGGCTCCCTCCCTGTGTTGATGGCAGCAGGGGTCTGAGGTGCTGGGACTCTGAGCCTCACACAGACAAGGGCAATGCTCACCTCTCACACCCCATTTCTGTGTGTCAGGGTTATATGGTTCTTGACTACACTCACTGAGCACAGGCAGGGTGTCTTCAGCCTGTCCAGCACCAGAGGGGGCTCAGGAAAGAGTGGCCCCACAGACCTACTGTAGGAACTGGACAGAAAGCAGCCCCATGCCCAAGGCGAAGGCAGCTCTACTGGAGCTCAGTGTGCAGCCCTCCATACCCCACCTCCTGGGTTTTTTTCTTGAGGAACAAATGTCCTCAATGTTGAACTTGCATTTCCTTTCCTGGCACAGCAGCCAGTATGTCTGCTGGCCTCGTTCCTACTCCAAGAGGAAGTGTGTGCCCCTGGGGGAAACTGGTCTGCCTTCAGGGAAAGGGATAGCCACACGTACCACTTCCTCTGTTTCCAATTCATGACATAGCCAGGGGACCTCACCTACCTGTCCCCACCCAGCTACCCCCAATGCTTCCACCAATGGTTTCCAGAGCTCCATGTCCTGGGAACCTCTCAGCCACGCTGTCTTCAAGGCTGGACTGGATGGTTTGATTTACCTGCCGTAGTTATTCTACTCTTATCTACCCATTTGTATGAATGAGCAGACTGAGGCTTTCGGCGTTGCACTGCCTGCCCGAGAGATAAAAGTGAAGGATAACAAGGTGGTCTTTTGATACCAAATCTCCTTGGCAAACTTCTTCAGGGTTCATTTGATGCTCTCTGTTAAACTTATAGTGCCTTCCTTCCAATCTGGCCACTGTTTTTATTCTTTTTAAGATTGTAACTTGGATTTTTTTTCTTTTTTTTTGCATCCTATTTCTGGAACATGAGGTCCCCTTCAAGAGAGGAAAATAAATCTATTGCTAGCCAGGTCTTTTTGAAAAACAAGAGAGTTGGGTAGGGGGTAGAATGGTGTAGGGATGCAAGACTTAGAAATCCTGACACTTTTCAAGAATTATAATCACCGATAATTAGTAGTTAAAGACATGTACTCACTTTAAAGAATCTCTTTAAATTCATTTTAAAATCATATTTTGTTCTATTTTTGTTTTTATTTAAATATTTTTAAGAATAAATTTAAGTACTGTGGTTTACAACATAGTTAATAGAATTTCAAGCACACAGAGTTCCTGTTCCAAACCCATCAGTGTCAGCTTCCCTCTACCAATGATCCTTTAAGGTCCCCTCCATCCCCCACCCTGCCCCCTTAGCAAATTCTGCTTTTTAATTTGACTCATATTGGTCACATGCTTACACTGGTGTTTATTCTTATGGGTTTTTTTGTTTGGGTTTTTGGACCACACCCAGCTTTGTTCAAGGCTTACTCCTGGCTCTGTGCTCAAGAATCACATTGGGTGGGCATCTGCGATTGAACCAGTATTGGCCACATGAAAGGCAAGTACCCTACCCAACTATCGCATCTCTCAGGCCCTACTCTTATGGTTCTGATGTACACAGTTACCTCACCTCTACACCACTAAAATGTTCAAGACCTTGGGGCAGGGTTCAGTGTCCTGAACACTGTCACTTGGAGTCACAGCAGGTAGGATTTTTGCCTTGCATGTAGCTCACTTGGGTTTGATCTCTGGCATCCCATATAATTCTCTGAGTCCTACCAGGAATGATCCATGAGTACTACTGGGTGTGGCCCCAAATAAACAAAAATGATCACCTATCCACCTCTTTTCCCATCTGTCCTCCCCTTCTTCCTTGGTCACGATTGCCCAGAAGAGTTAAGTGTGTCTTTTCCTCACTGTATGCCAATCTCACTCCTTCTCTATGTCACATGAGCAAGAGACCTGGCTTCAGAGCTAGTTTTCTCAGGTCCAGATTCCAGCTCCAGGTGGTGTGACTCTGGGTGAGAGACTCCAATTCCCTGTGTTTCAGTTTCTCAGCTGTGAGAAGGAAGAGATACACAGCCACTTATAGAACTAGTTACAGAACTATCTGGAAAATCTGAAGAGTAGATCTGTGCCACAGGTCTGGCACCCAGAAGCTCTCAATGAATGTCACACACACCACACACACTTTCCCTGTCCTCTCAGGGAATCGTCCATGTATGTTTGTCTCAGTAATTTAAACTTTCCTCTTTGTGTGTGTCTGTTCTCTGAAATGTACATGGATAAATTAACAAATAAACATACTCGTTGGGACTACTCTTAACACGTTTCTTCATTTTTTTATTTCTAGGCTGCACCCAGAAATACTCAGAATTATTCTTGGCTCTGCATTCAGGGCTCACTCCTGCCATACACAGGGGAATATATGGGATGCCAGGAATTGAACCTGGGTCACTATATGCAAGGCAAGTGACATACACACTTGATATCACTCTAGCCCCTCTTTAACATGTTTTGTGTTGTTTTTGAATGCTGGTTTGTGGTCATAGGGATTAAACCCAGAAATAGCTATCCCAGTGAGATCTATCTCTGATTTAAAATGTTGTTGGGGGGCACCCAAACAGTGCTCTGGAGACCCCACCAGACCCCACTTAGTCAAGTCTAGCGCCTGAGAATGCTGTGCTGGTGCACTCTACGGTGTACTCAGGAGATGCTAAGAATCTCCAGGGATATTGGTGGTAGTGGGCAGCCATGCTGGGGGGCTGGTGTCAAACCTGGATTCTGTGTGCAAAATCTGCTCCTTAACCCCTGTGCTAGCTCTATATCCCCTAAAAAATGTTTTTAATGATAGGGAATTGGATAAAAAGAATTTGAGGGAGGGAAAACTATCCTTTAGGAGCCCAGTGGAACTGACAGAGGATGCTATGCTCAGAAAGATGTTCAGGCTTCCATTGTTCTAGTGTTCTATGTTCACCTGGCTCATAAATCTCTCTAGATTATCGCCTTTAGCAATGGGAAGCTCACTACCTTCCCAGGCCATCAGTTTTGTGCCTATAGATCACACTGAAACAGTTTCCCAGACCATTGTTTCCTGTGTTCCTGTGGCTTCTGCACTTCCACAGCTGAAATGAACTCTGCCCCTTTCCCCATATTCCTCTGTGTCACCTTCATAGATTCTCCTGGACAGAGTGCAGAAAGAACTGCCCTGCTGTATCATGTCCCAAGGCAGTGGCAGAGGATGGGAGGCAGGGGAGAGAGAGGATGGGAAGGTTGGAGATGACTTGCTCATCAGTTCTGCAAAGGAGTCCCTCACCACTCAGCTGCATCCTCAGAACCTATATTATTTGTATTTTTGTTTGATTTTTTTTTTGTTCAGGGAAGAGGGGTTGGGGATCACACTCAAGGATGCTCAGATGCTCAGTAACTATTTCTGGCTATGTACTCAGGAATAAGGGACCAAATGTGATGCCAAGGATTGAACCCAGGTCAGCCACGTGCAAGGCAAGAAGAGCCTTACCCAGAATGTGTTGGCCCATGTCACATGTGTCTACTTTTCTGGGACTTGACACTTGCTAGTATTCAGAGACATGTATGTGTTTGTGTCTCTAGGACTATGTGTGCCACATTACAAGCACTCAGGTGTGCCATGCCCATCTTCCTCTGTCTCGCTGATGTATGTGGATTCCAGAGAGTGCCTTTTGTGACACACGGTGCTTGGATTCTGTCTGCACGGGTCCCTGCGGGCTGTGTATGGTTTCCTCTGTGCCTTTGTGTGTCGGTGTGCCTGAGGCCCTTTATTGTGTGTGTGTGTGTGTGTGTGTGTGTGTGTGTGTGTGTGTTTGGTGTATTCTTGTGCTTTCCTTCAGTAGCTCATCTTTTTAGTGAGCTCAGGGTGACTCCCTTGTTGACTGAAGGCTCCAGAGTAGCAGACAGCAAGGGTTCTGCACTCCCTCTCTCGCTCGGTTGTGCTAATAACTGGGTTCTATGCAGATGGCAAATGTGTGGCTGCCAGGCTGGAAGGAGGGATGGCGGAGGGGGTTGTGCGGGTGAGCAGACACCGAGGAGTGAGAAGACAATTTCAAGGCAGCAAACGGGAGGGGGACAATCCCGCCTGACTTCAGAGTCGGTGTGTGGGGCTCTCCCCAGGGCTGTGAGCATTATTAAGAGAATCGACCGCTGGGCCGTGTTTCCGGCTCAAAGTGAGCTCAAGTCAAAAAGTGACCAAATTCTAGACTTTTCAAAATGTGGATCTGCAGGAGTCTTGAATCTGCGTAGCGCAACTCTAGACTGCCAGAATCAGATTCCAGGACACTAACTGATCCCCGTGGGATGGCAGTGAACTTCGTGGGTTCTCCTCTTCCTCTTCTCACACTTTTCTGTGGATCACATCACAGCCGAAGTGACCTTGATGTTGGTAGTTTCATTTTCTAACTTGGGCAGGAGGGAGAAGGGCTCTGGGCACTCACTACTCCATCCATTCCTAGGGAGTTGAACCTGACCTTCGCCTTGTCTTTCCTGATGGGGATCTCAGTGATCCCACTCACCAGCTGACTTCTGCAGCCCAAGAGAAACCTACCTGTATACTTTGGTTTTAGGAGGTTATAGGCCTGTGGGAGCCAAGGGTCGAAGCTCCTGGGAGATTCTCCATGTGGAATGGACTGAGGAGCTATCCCAGCACTCAGACCTGCGAATGTCCACTGTGGGGACAGAGAGGGAGGACTCATTTCCCCCCCTCACAAGTGGTAGCTCAGAAAACTGGGCTCTGTGTCTGGGGAGAGCTCAATGGGTTCAATAGCTGTTTGGTATGCAGGAGGCTGCAATTTCATTCCCAGAACCTCATGGTCCTCTAGGCACCACTGGGAGCAATCCCATAGGAATAATAAAAATAAAACAAGCAAACAAACAAGGCCAGACTCTGCCCTATCCTGGGACCCTGAGAGCCATGGGACTGCTCACAAGCCAACACACACACTGTCCTTTGATCTTCAGGTCTCACTCCAACCCTCCAGGCGACAACTTGCCAGGCCCCATCTGAGTCCTTCCATCCTTTCTCCCTCCCACACTCATCCAGCCTCATTGAACTCTATTCATTGGACTATATTATACTTCTTCATCTTCAAATTATTGTGGACTCTGTCCTCGTTTTCCAAACAGGCTGAGGATGGGGGACACCTAAATGTCTTTTTATTCTGTTTGGTTTGGTTTGGGACCCTATCTGGGCTACTCAGAAATGACTCCTGGTTCTGTGCTCAGGATTCATTTTTGGGGGAGGCTCAGGAGACCACATACAATGCCAGGGTTCATCTCAGGGTAAACTACATGCAAGACAAGTGCCTTTTGCATTGTACGATCTCTCTGTCCCTGAAAACTCCTATGTGTCCCTAGGAAAAAAGCTCCCTTGCAGCTCTTTGTGCCATGGGGAGAGTTAAATTTTTTCTCATACTTCCAGAATCACTAACAATGTGTGGCACATAGTAGGCTCTCAACACTGGTTTAGAATGACTCCCGAAATTCTTCAATTTCAGCTCATCCACTCTTGGAAGCCTCCATCCCCCAGGACTGTGCAGGTGTTCCCCTGAGAAATGCACTACCCTTAGTTTTGCCAGAATTCAAGCCCCAGAAATTAGGTCCACAGATAGCTACTCCAGCTCTCTACCTGCGATGTTCAGCTCAGTGCACAGCACCCAGCAGGTGTCCAACCAAAGCAGGGTGCTTGTCAGTAGCCCAGCATGATGACTCCAACTCCCCCATTGATCCCAAGCTGTTGACAACATCTGTTTCAAAGCCTCGTTTGCTAGTTCGTATTCACAGGTTCTTACTATTTAATATTTTATAACCAGGCAGTCGGCCTTTGCTGCCAGCCACTTAAGACCCTGATTACCTCTCATTTGAACTTGGCCCTGTGGGCAGGAACTGTGGCTGGGTTAAGTTAGAGGCCCTTCATCTGAGTAGGGCCAGTGTATAGCAGTAGGTGGGAGGCTGAGGCCCAGGTACATCAGTGGCACCAGTGGCCTTCTGCCTGAACCACTGGCCAGGCTCTGGAGGGCAGGTCAGAGTCTAGGAGGCTCCTCCTCCCTGCTGTGTGTGGTTTTGAGCCTTCTGCAGCAAGAAGAACATGTCAATGGGATCCTCTCTGACTCACATCTGAGCTGGCCAAGAAGAAAGAAAGGGGGATTCCACCCATCTGGGCTGCATCCCAGCAGGAAAGGTGGTTCTATCCTGTGTGACTTGACCCCCTCAGGAGCCAGGGCCAGTGGCTGCGGGGCCGGTGGCGCCATGGAGTGACTGCTGACAACCCTGCCAGCCTCTCCTGGCAGAGGGGCCACAAGTGTCTCCAAATGGACTGCGGAAGGAGAGGAGGGAAGGAGAATGATTAGTCTATTGGGGGCAGAGAGGCTATTGCCCAGCCTTGAGAAGCCCTCAGGCCAAAGTGGAGGATGCCTGCTCTCCTGGCTGACCTCTGTGGGGCCCACTACTGCCCAGGCTGGGGTGAGGCCAAGGAACATGTGGCAGCCACAGTTGGTAGTCCTGGGAAACCTTGAGAAGAGGGAGAAGCAGGTGCTACGCCCGGGATGTTGGGTAGCTGGCGGGAGCCCCCAGGCCAGAGCAGCAATGGTCAACAGCCTTGGGAGCTGGATTCCCAGCCATGACACAGGCAGGTACTTCTGGGGCACATCCTGGGATGGGGGACACTGTACACCCCACAGCAAGGTTTTCCAGGCCAGGAGACTCTGTGGATTACAAGCCTGCCCTAATGCTCCCAACAACCTCCAATTAGTCCTAGCCTGGGCACACAGTCTACAGCAGTGTGACCACTGGCTGTGCCTTTTCAGGGCCCAGGGGTCAGCCCAGGAGCCAACTCCACTGGAAGCAGCTTCTCAGGGTCAGTACAACATACCCTTTCCAGCCCCACACAACCTCACTGCACCCCTATTGTCCCTGCCTCCTCCTTGCCTTCTCCATTCCTGATGACAGGCCAGTGGTCACACCCCACTTTAAGACCACAGCCAGTGTTGCTCTTGGCTCTGTGCTCAGGTTGCTCAGGGGCTAGCTATTCTTGGCTCTGTGCTTGGATTGATACAGTGATGCTCAGGGAAGCTATGCAGTGCCTGAGATTCAAACGGGACAGTTGCATGCAGGGCAAAGTGAGTTATGCTGTACTGTGCCTCTGACCTTATCCCCCTTGTTACACTTACAGTCTGCCTGTTCTCATCCAGACAGCTCCACTAGTCCCTTTTCCAATTCTCCTGCCACCATACCCTGGGACTTGTAATCCACCCTCACAACAGAGAGAGGACTTTGAATGAATTAAATGAGATCATGTCCCTTCCCTGCTTCTACTTTATTTTTCATTTACTTATTTTGAGAGTCTTACAGTCACACCTAATAGCTCAGTGCTTAATGATTCTTTATTCCATGTGGTGCTGGGATCGAGTCTGGAATTTCTCTGTGCAGAGCGCTTACGACAGCCTACTCCAAGTCTCTCCTTTCCCTTCCTTTTTCTTTCCTTCCTTTTTATCCTTCCTTCCTTCCTTCCTTTCTTTCTTTCTCATTTTTCTCTTTTCCTTTCTTTTTGACCCTCCCTCTTTCTTTCTCTTTTTTTCATTTTCTCTCACATCTCTTCTTTCCTTCTCTTTCCTTCTCTTCTCTTCCCTTCCTTCCTTCCATTCTTCCTTCCTTCCTTTCTTTGTCTTTCTTTCTTGTCTTTCTCTTTCTTTCTTTCTTTCTTTCTTTCTTTTTCTTTCTTTTTTTCCTCCTTCCTTTCTTTCTCCTTCCTTCCTTCTTTCTTTCTTTCTTCTTTTTCTTTCTTTCTTTCCTTCTTTGTATTTCTTTCTCTCTTTCTTTCCTTCTTTTTTCTTTCTTTCTTTCTTTCTTTCTTTCTTTCTTTCTTTCTTTCTCTTTGTCTTTCTTTATTTCTTGTCTTTCTTTCTCTCTTCTTTCTTTTTCTTTCTTTCCTTGTTTGTCTTTCTTTCCTTCCTTCTTTCTTTCTTCTGTCCTTCCTTCCATCCTTCCTTCCTTCCTTCCTTCCTTCCTTCCTTCCTTCCTTCCTTCCTTCCTTCCTTCCTTCCTTCCTTCCTTCCTTCCTTCCTTCCTTCCTTCCTTCCTTCCTTTCTTTCTTTTCTTTCTTTCTCTCTTTCTTTTTGTTTTAGGTCATACCAGCAGTGTTTGTGGATCACATGGTGCCAGCGATGAACCTCAAGCACCCCAAATACAGAGCAAGCGCTCCAGCCCTTGAACTATCTACCTAGTCCCCCTCCCTTTTCTTTGGATCTTCACGGTTGCCATGGCACTGAAACTCAAATTCTGCAACCGACACGGCTTTCTATGGCCCACCCCTTCATCCTAGACCGTCCTCAGTGACCAGTGCTTTACTCTCTCTCCTGAAATTAGACCCTCTTTCCTGCTTGCTCTGCTTCAGCCTCCCTGGCCTCCTTCCTGGCCTTGAACTTGCTGGTCAGGTCCAACCAGGGGTTTCAGTACCAGCTGTTTCCTTTTCCTGAATGGCCATGATAGCTGATGCTGGTGGGGCAGTCAACCCTCTAGTTTTGTCCCCAGCTGATCTTCATGCCTTGAAGCTGAGGGTCTCACTCTTCTCCACCAAATGTCACTCCCTAAACTGCTAACCAGGTGACTAAATCCTCTGGGAACTCCCAGTCTGGTGGCTGGTGAGCCAGCTCAGCCCTTTCATTCTCCTGGGTTTCCTCGGCTTTTTCCCTCTGCCGCAGCCACACATGGACAGAATAACAGGAGGCTTTGTCCAAGATGAAACACAAAACCCCTTTGTTGCCAATACCTGCCTTGGACCAAGTCCATAGACCTTCTGCTTCTGGCTCTGTGAGGCCTTTGTGGGAACCTCCACCCAGCAGTTACATCAGGGTTCTGGACCAGGAAACAGGGCTAGAGATAGCTGGTTCTGGCTTCTTAATGCTCAGCTCTCATGAAGATCATCTCCTTGGCCAGGAATCCAGACCAGGGCTTTCTATGTCTTAAAGGGCTCCCTGCCCCTATATATATATATATACCCTCTCTTACTTTCATCTTCCCTCTCTTCGGGACAGATGGGAAGGAGGTGGGAAGGATAGGTGAAGACAGGACCTTGTTCTTTTTGTTTTGGAGGGGAGTACAATTTGTAGTGCTCAGAACTTACTTATGACTCTTACTTAGGGAATCACTCCTGGTGGGCTCAGGGTTCAGGCCCTATGGGGTTCCCAGGATTGAACCCAGGGAAGGCACTCCTTAACCACTGTACCATTTCCTCAGTCTCAGCATTGTGTTTTTTATTTATTTTATTTATTTATTTATGTATTTATTTTATTTTCATTTGAACTTGATGACAGGGTTATCATCATGTTGCCATTTATAGTGTTTACGCACATAGTTACTGCACCCCACCACCACCCACGTGCCCAAGTCTGTCCACCATGTTCCCTGTGTCACCTCTCACCACTTCTGCCTTCTACCAGAACTCTTAGCAATCAGTTTAGTGAGGCAAGGCCAAGGGCTTGTCAATGTTCAATATATGTGTCTTTCACAACACAGCAGATCAGATAATCCAGGTTTTAGGGCTCTATCTTTAGGTTGCAACAAGATGGGCCCTAGAACTCCTTTCTCAGAATGTCCCCGAGTTCATGATCTTATCTCTGCCATCCTCTAGTTTCACAACCTTGTGCAAGGGAAATTCTGCTTCCATTACCACAGAGTTCTCTGTAACATGAAGGCTTCATGGTGTTCTCTCCTCTGTGGAGCAGTTCTGGAGATGAAATGGACACACCACACTTGAGGTCCTAGTGCCTAGTAATTGCTCCTCAACAGACTTCTCAGCCTTTCCTGAGTCCTCTATGGCGGATCTTCCAAAGGGCCAGTTTCAGGTCAGAGAAATAGGATAAGCTTTTGCCTTGTATGCAGCCAATCCCAGCTTGATCCCAAGTACAGGACAGTCCCCCAAGCCTCATAAAAGTGACCCCCCCCCACACACACACAGCAGAGGCCAGTAGTAAGCCTTGAGCATAGTTGAGAGTAGCTCCCAGACACAGAAACAAACAGGAATGGTCTACTTCCCTCTAACAAGACCAGAAGCCTCAATCTGTATTGGCCAGTCTTGTCTCTAAGCCAGTGGTTCCAATAATCAGGTGAACATTAGAGCTGTTTCAGATCAGAGAAAGAGAAGACAGATTGGCTTGTGTTATGCACCCACAGATGTGGCTGTGCTGAAGATGAGGTCTCAGGTGAATGTTCATTTGAAGCAGGTGGTCGGAGGTTCTCAGGCCTCTGGGGGCCTTTGGGAGGCCTGGCCTTGGACCCATGTGGACCACTGTGGTAGAGGGTCAGGATTAAGATCCAGGTTTCCCCTCTGTATGTCCCATCCAAACCCCCTGAGGGAGGTGTGAAGATCCCGTAAGTTCCTGGTCCGTGTTCTGCGGATGGCTCAGCCTCCATTCCCCATGCCTTGAAAAGCGACACAACAGAGAACACTTAGCAAGCAAGGGTGGCTGTTACCTTCGCCCTCAGCCATTTGTCTTCCGAGGCCTGCTCTTTCTGAGTGTTTTATTTTCCAGTGATGGATTCCAGCTCATGATCGGGGCCTGCACCTGCATACAAATGCCAGGAGGAACGACGCCCCCCCCATCTGTCCCCGCCTGCCCTCTGCCAAGCACCAGGATGCGAGTTCCCGGCAAGTGGGCCCAGAATCCTCAACGCCTCCTATGGGGCTGGGACCACCCTGCCCCATTGGGGCCGGAAGCAGCCAAGCTGCCCTTTGAGAGTGGTTGTCCCTGTGAGAATGATATCCCCCCCTCCCCTGGGAGGTCTTCAAGGGCCTTGAAGCTGCTGGTACAATCAGTCGCTGTTTGGGGGAGTGAGATTGGCAGGGCCTTGCCCCTCGGCACAGAGCCCCTGATCAGACCCTGCCAAGCCTGGGTCTGGTTTCCCACCACCCGCTGCTTCCAGGGCTCTTGGGGAGGGGCCTGGGGACTTTGATGAGGGCTCAGAGGCTGTGCCCAGAGACCCAAGCAGTTTTGCGGATGCTTTGCCAGTCTCAGGGCAGAGGAAGCTTAGAAACAGCCCCTCCCCAGCAGTCTCCCCTCTATTGGGCTGCCAGGGTCTGCACAGACCACTCTGCTTTGGACCTCTGGGTGGCCTTAGTCACATGCCTTCGTCTCCTATCTGCCCCTCTGCAGTCTGTGTTCATTTTTTTGTTTGTTTGTTTTTTGTTTGTTTTTGGTTTTTGGGTCACACCCGGCAGCGCTCAGGTGTTACTCCTGACTCTACACTCAGACATTGCTCTTGGCAGGCGCAGGGGACCATATGGGATGCCGGGATTCGAACTACCGTCCTTCTGCATGCAAGGCAAACACTATTACCTCCATGCTATCTCTCTGGCCCCTGTGTTCATTTCTGAGCAAAGGAGAAAGCAAACGAGCTGGTAGAGGGCAGAAAGAGAAGGCAGTGAAAGGTGATTGCACAGAGTGGTGAGGGTCTGGGCAGGATCTATTTCTGCCAGGATGGTAAGAGGGAGTGAATGGAAGAGGGGACACTCCAGAGGGGAGAGAAACCTGTGTCTGGAGGGAACATGTACAAGTCATGCACAGAGTGGAGCCCCACATACTGACCAAGAGCTCGAAGGTCAGTAAGGCTCAGTGGAGGATACAGAGAGAAAGGCAGGCAGCGGGACCTGAGGGGCCAAACACTCCCTTACCCCTGTGTTTTCCCCATCACCCACCCCATCTTATGAGAAAGAGACAGGCTTAGAGAATTTAGGGATCCTCCCTGGGGCTAGACAGCAGGAACAGGAGAGAAGGGGCTACAAGCTCACTCACTTTGATTCAAGGCCTTCCTCACCCTGTCCTTAAGAGCCTTGCCCCTGAAGAGTAGGTGCTTTCCACTCCCGTACCCCTTTCAGTGGGACTGCTCCAATAACTTTGAGGGGGCTGTTGGGCGCTCCCTGCCTGGCTGTAACCGCTGTTCTGTGCTTCTTGAGATTTCCTGAGCCTGGGCTGGTTTGTCCGCAGATCTCCAGTCTAGAGGCAGAAGGGATCAGGATATGGTGCGTAATAAGAAAGTGCAAAGACCCTGCATGCCCTCACACCCCAGAGCAGAGTCCCCCATGCATGTTCTCAGCTATAGAAACCAGGTTTTGCCTGGGAGGTTCCACAGCAGCGGCCCGAGGACCCCCGCTGGGGTGAAACTGCTGTAAACTCCTGGACACAGAGGGAAGGTAGTGCCGTGGTTGGCCTTCTCCGGTTCCCCTCCCAGAGCTCCCTCTGCTTTTTCTCCATGGCATCCATCAGGCTTGTAATTACTTGTTTAGCATCTGTCTGCTTCTCTGGGCTGCATACTCTCATTCTCCGCTGGCCTTGTTCATGGCTGGGTCCCCAGCACTGAGCGGCCTGCCTGGGGTGTAATAAATGTTTGCGGGGAAAACAAACAAGCAGATGCCTGGTTGGAGGCGTGAATACACGGACGCTCTGGGGAGCAGCTGGACTCAAGAGTCCTGAGGCTGGGGTTTGAACACCAGCTCCACAACTACACATGTTTGTGGGGTTGAGCACCAGTTAGGCCCTCTGGGAAAGGAGACTGAGGGGTTTGGGGGCACAATGGAGCCAGAGTTCTGGGGGATAACACAAGAGTAAAGATTCTAGGAAGAGAAACCTGGTCTACAAGAGCCCAGCTGGCATTAAAGAGCTGTGTGAGGGGCCTTTTCCTGGCACAGCAGGTGTGAGAGTGTGTGTGGCCTTGGGAAGTGTGTTTGGATGTGTCTGAATGTGGCGTTTATCTGTGGGTGAAGAAGCCAATGCACCCTCCCAATGCAATTTTCACTCCCTCATTTGGCCCAAAGTCAGGGGTAGGTAATATGGAGCAGGACAAGGCACGTATCTTTGGTGTTTGGTTTGGATGTCACACCCAGCAGTGTTCAGGGTGTCAGTCTTGGCGGTGTTGGGGGACCACATGTGGTAGCAGGGAATGAATTGGGCTAAGCCACGTGCAAGGCAAGTACAGAAGCAAGTCTCTCTCTCCAGCCCTGCTTGTTTTGTTAAGCCATACCTAACAGTGCTTGGGGATTGCTTCTGGCACTTAGAAGAATGTAAAATAAATGCCCACCAGTTGTGAGATCACCCCACATGCTGGGTTTCTAACCCCTTGGGCGGAAGGATTTGAAGAAACAGGATAGCAGTGAAGAAATAATAAGCCAAGCCAGACAAGAAAGAGTCATAAAGCCAGTCTGGTTTTTCAACTTGATGGTTCTCTGCCTGCATCAAAAACCAGAACTGATTTTTCTTTATTATCCCAGAACAAAATCCACCAGGGTGGGGCAGGGCAGAGTGATCCAGGTGGGCTTTTACATATCAAAGGAGAGATTTATGGGAAATAGGAAGATGGGAGAACAACTTTGTTTTGGGTTAATAGCTAGATGTCATCTTACAGGGGACCATCTGGTGCTGGGGATGGAACTCATGATGGCCCCATACAAAGCTGCATTGCAGTCTACTAGGTCATGTCCAATATCCAAGGCGAGCATCTTTGAAGAACCTTAAGGGATGGCGCTGGGGGCCTTGAAGTTCAGTCTGATGGTGCCTGGGGATTCTGGGTAGGCAAGAAGAGGGTAAGTCACCCTCAGAGCATGTCCAGGAGATTCTAAGATCTCTGGGGGAGGCGTGGGGAATCCTGACGGCTAGCAGCGCACCTGCTGTCCCCAGCCTGACTTCAGCCACTTCTCCTTTCTTGTTTTTCAGAAGAAACAACTTGAATATTTTCCAACTAGTCAGGAGGGTTTTGGGCAACTTAGCTCAGACTTAGTGCGCAAGCAGACATGTTCCATCACACAGGAACCACTCGCTCACACAAACATTCAAACACATGCTCACATTCACTCACCACACAGAAACACACTCTTTCACACAACACTCACATAGACACGCATAAATGTACACACACAAATACAGCCATATGCACTCACATATACAGACACACTAAGACAAATGCATGATCTTATACCTAGTCACTCACACGCACATTCATATACTCACATTCTCACATATATTCACACACATACACTCACATACATGCAGACACACACATGTAACCACTTACACATATTCACTTCTCTCTCTCTCTCTGCTCTGATTCGGTGCAGACCCATGCCTCTTTGAGAGGGAATTCTATCATGGAAATGGTTTGGTGGCCCTCAGGTGGCACGGGGTCGCTCAGCAAGCTGGCACTAGAATATTTCGGGCTCACTTAATGAAAGCAAGCGGCAATTTGGCGTGTCTTCAGGCTTGAAAGCCTCTGCGAGGCGTTCAGTCATTGGCGGCCGTCATTGCCCAGTGCTAATGGGGCTGCTGCTCCCTGGGCCAGGAGGGAGAGAGGCCTCCGAGAGGTTAAGTGACGTGCCCAGTGTCCCAAGGGCTGGTAATGGGAGGGCAGAGTCCAAGGTGCCCAGTTTGGCCTCTCCCCCTCCCCCAAGGCCGACAGCTCCCTGGAATGGATCATCTCTGAGTGTTGCTTCAGCTCTGGTTTCCATAGCAGCAGGACCATTCCCGCACAATGGATCCCCCCATCTTCCCAGGCTTTTCGGTGCTGGAGACTGCAGAGGAGGAGGGTGTCTTGGGGGACAGCCAGGGTGCAAAGCTGGAAGGAGTGGGTCAAGCCCTTGCAATGATCTTGGGACCTCCAGCCCTGACAGATTTTTTTCCTTTTCAGTTCTTCCATCTCTGTTCTGGGGTTCACTTCCAGGTCGAAATCAGTGGGAATAAAAGAGGGAAATCTGAAAATGCCAGAAGCAGAGTATGAGAAAGACAGAGACTAAAGAGATGATATAAACTCCAAGGCAGCGAGAAAGCAACAACAGCTTGTAGGTCTTCCCTTCCTTCCCTTTGAATTCTACACCCAGATATTCTGTTTCCTCCCATTCTCCAAGTGTGGACATGGAGGACAGATGTAGAATTTCTCCAAATAGAGACCCTGAGCTAGCCTGTCTCCCATGGGTGGTGGAGCTGGGAAAAATGTAGATTCCCCAACCAAAGAGATCGTACAGTGGGTAAGGAACTTGCCTTGCATGTGGCCAACCCAGGTTCTATCCCCAGCAACCCATGTGCTCCCCTGAGCACCATCAAAAAGTTATCCCTAAAAGCAGAGCTAGGATTAAGTCTTGAGCCCCTCAGCATTGTGGCCCCAACCTCTGCCCCACCAACTAAATAAAAATAAATGAAATGTAGACAACCTAGACTTGCCTTGAACCTTTAAGAATCAGAATAGCATCATGAGTTTGACTATAGAGAGACCCTATCCCTACCCTGAGAGAATTTTCTAGAAAGTGAAGGTCTTTGTCTACAGCATCCAATTTGAGACAAGGTGCCTTGCATAGGGTTGTCAATCTGCAGTTTGTCAACTCCAAGCTAGGGCTTAGGGCCCAGAGGGAGTGAGAAAGAGGCAAGAAACAAAAGAATCTTCTCAAAGTGAGACGCAAGTGCCTCAGAAGAGAAGAGAAGTAAAGCAGAGTGTGGTTGGAGGGGTAGTACAGTAGTAGAGTGCGTGCCTTTACGTAGCTGACCCAGGTTTGATCCCCTGGAATTCCATATGGTCCCCTGAGACTGAGTGCAGAGTCAGGAGTAAGCTGGGTGTGGTCTGAAAAGAGAGAAAGAAAGACTTTGAATGGAAGAAAAAATAGTAGGAAAGACAGACTTTGAAGGAAAATAGAGATAAAAATAAAGGAAAAGAAAAGGGAAGGCAGAGAGAGAGAGAGAGAAAGAGAGAGAGAGAGAGAGAGAGAAAGAGAGAGAGAGAGAGAGAGAGAGAAAGAGAGAGAGAGAGAGAGAGAGAGAAAGAGAGAGAGAGAGAGAGAGAAAGAGAGAGAGAGAGAAAGAGAGAGAGAGAGAGAGAAAGAGAGAGAGAGAGAGACAGAGAGAGAGAGAGAGAGAGAGAGAGAGAGAGAGAGAGAGAGAGAGAACCTCCAGGGAGACTGCTGCAGAACTAAGGGAAATAGTCAAAGAAGATCAGAGAGATCCAAAGGCCAGGACCACTACCCCAAAACCAGCCCCTGCTCATTCCTCACAGCCATCCTGAGATTTAGGGCCTATTCTCCACTTTCTGGGAGGAGAAAACCGAGGACTGGAAGACACAGAAAGTTCGTATAGGAACCGTGGGGCTGGGCTCTCACCTCCAAGAGGACCAGCGTCAGAGTCAATCACCACCAAGGAGAGGAGGAGGAGGCAGTGCCGAGTCAGACTCCCCATCCAGGATCAGCAGGGGTCACCTCCAACCCCAGTGTGGATCCCATTGAGACCATGGTGGAATTTGGGCCAGCAGTGGATGCACAGGCTGATGGCTATCTTCCTTCCCTCCCCATCAAGCAGACATGTCTGTATGACTCTGGGCAAGCTGTCTAGGCTTCTTAGACTCATGGTTTCCTCCTCTGCTCTTGAAGGTGTTAATTAGGTCTGTGAGTCCAGGCTGCGGAGGGTCAGGGGGAGCATGTGCAACGGAACTGGCCGAGCTTAGTGAGAACTCAGCAACAGCCACTGTTGGGAAGCACCCAAAAACCCAGCCTAGTTCCTTGGGAAGTTCCAGGGTCTGCCTGCTTCCTCCCTAACATAGTGAGCTCTGTAAGTTCCCAAACCTCTGACTGAACAGATGAGCTCCCAGCTATGACACTCCAGCAGCTGGTCAGTGAGTGGGGTTGCTGAGTCCCCACACCAAGGCCTTGGGAAGTCCCTGCCTTCTTGAGGCCCAATTGCCTCATCACCAAAATAGGAAAACGTGATTGGTGGAACACAATGACTGATGCAATTCACAGTTCCCACAATTCTTTTATCCCTAGTGTCCACAGTGTGCCCGCCACTCGCACCCAAATAAGATCCCAATGTGGGTGGAGGTGACATGAGCCCAGGGCATTAAGCAAATACAGTGTAGGGGATGGGGCTGTGCATGGTAGAGAAGCCATAAAGAAAGCCTGGAAGGAGATGAGGTGATGAGGAGGGGTGGTAAGTGGCTCTAAAATGAAATGCTGAGGTCTGGCCTCTGGAAAACAGAGTGTGGCAAGGCTCTCTCCTATCTAAAGGTGAGCATGGTGGGCAGAAGGCCGGGTATTGGTAGAGGCCTTTGGACTGGTCCTCATATTGCCTTCTAGTTAGATGTCTCTTGATTGGTTCTTATGGTTTACATGTTAAAAAGATGTTTTCCCATTGTCCTCATCTGGCTTTTCCTCCCCTCCCCTTGAGGGTAGGTTTTGTTTTTCCCAATAAGGTTGCTTTGGAGGTCTGGGGGAGAAGCTGCCATTTTGGTGAGGAGTCACACCCAGCAGCACTCAGGGGTTACTCCTGGCTCTATGCTCAGAAATCACTTCTGGAAAGCTCAGGGGACCATATGAGATGCCGGGATTTGAACCACCATCTTTCTGCATGCAAGGTAAATGCCTTACCTCTATGCTATCTCTCCAGCCCCGAGAAGCTGCCATTTTAACTCATGGTTCCACATGGTGGAACAACTGGCTCATGGGTGAACAGCTTGCAGTGTGAGTTTCTGGCCTGCCATTCCTTCCCAACTGTGTGTGGATTATTTCCTGAGTCAGAATTGTTGCTGGACTTGTGCCTCTTGTCCTACCTGGACTTGGGGCATGGGAATCCTTCTCTCTGGGGATTGTGGAACACACAACCCATCATTTAACAGCCAAAATCATGCCTGGCATATGATAGGAATGTGGAACTGAAGTCTGGCAGTGTTGGAAGACTGGCTGGAACCAGGACAGTGGACAGAGTGGGCAATGGTGGGGGGGCAGGTCAGCTGAAAAGGGCTTCCCAGACTGGCACTGGAGCTTTGGTTTTCATTGGGAACTAGGGAAGCAAGGAGGGCACCACCTCACTTTCATTTTCTGAACAGCTAGAATTGTGACAAGGTGAGATGCAGCCCTTATATACTCCCTATATCCAGGCCTGGACCTCTCTGGTTCTTCAATTTTAGTCTCTTCTTTAGTTGGGGGATTGTTCCACATCCATTGATGCTCAGGGGTTACTTCAGGCTCTGCACTCAGGAATTACTCCTGGTGGTGCTCAGGGGACAATATGGGGTGCCGGGAATCAAATCTGGGTTGACCACATGCAAGGCAAGCACCCTACCTACTGCACTATTGCTCTGCCCCTGTAGGCATACCTTATTTTTCCTTCTAGTCTCTATCCAACTTATAAGAAGCCAGGCTGGACCTGCCCTCATTTCTTCCTTCCCATTCCTACAGACAAGCTCTGGGCACAGTTTTGGTCTCTGAAGAAACAGGTTCAAATTCTCCCCATTCAATATTGGGGAATGGGGACCGGAGAGATAGCATGGAGGTAAGGCAGTTGCTTTGCATGCAGGACAACGGTTCGAATCCCGGCATCCCATATGGTTCCCCAGAGCCTTCCAGGAGCGATTTCTGAGCATAGAGCTAGGAGTAACCCCTGAGTGCTGCCGGATGTAACCCAAAAAACAAACAAACAAACAAAGATATTGGGGAATGACTACAAACCATGAAAATGCACCTTTTTTTTGGAGACTGGGAGATAATGTAGCAATGAGGGCGCATGTTGAACATGCTCTTGGTTCAGCTCTCTTTCCCAGAACTATATGGGGCCTCAAAGCACTGCTGGGTGGCCTGAGTTTTTACTGGCATCTCAAGGCTCGGACAGCACTAACTTAGCAGATATTTGCATTGAACTGCAGGCCCAGTTGGCTAAGAATCTCAGGGAGGGGGTAACGATCGCCCCCAAACAGACAAACCAACGGATATACTTTCTCATGGCAAGTGGTCTCCCTGATACTCTGTTGGGTTACAACATTTTACATTTCAGTGGGGTTACATTGTGAGGAGGCATACATCACCCCCCAAAAAGGAAATGTTCAGGTGTCTTAACTCAACTTATCTTCCCAGCCACTCTGTTCTGTTCTCCTTACATCATTTCTCTTGGTTTTGTTTTGGGGCCATATCTGGAGGAGCCCATGGATTACTTCTGGCTCTGTGTTCAGTGATCACCCTTGGCAGTACTTGGGAGATCATATTGGATGCCAAGGATCAAACCTGGATCAGCTGCATGTAAGACGGTTACCCTATCTGTTGTACTGTTTCTCCAGCCCTCACATCATTCCACTTGGTGGATGAGAAAACCAAGGCTCGAGTATATTTCATGGTTCAAAATCTTCTAAGGACTAAAGAGTAAGAATGAAGACTTGAACCAGGCATGCAAGCTCCAGATCAGACACTGGCCCTTCCTGCCACCCCACATCCCAGCCCTGCCCTAGGTGTGGCTCAGATGCCCTTCCAAAAGTTTTGACCTAAATCTTTGGAGCCAGACTCCAGCAGCAGGACAGTGAGCAAGGAGTTAACGTTTCCTGATGAGATCTCAGAGTGTGAAAGGAAGCTGTGCCCCAGAAGCAAAGCTGCACCACACCCCCACCCCCACTTTGAGCCAGGGTGAAGTGGCAGAAAGTGCTGCAAGTGGCAGAAAGCAGAAGTCTCCAGGAGGTGGTTTCCTCTGTGTCACTTCATTCTTACCATGGCCCAAGCATGGGGAGAGGGGGGAGGGGGGAAGTGGCTCCTTCTGAGGGATCCTTCTGCTCCCGTTCTAGCCTCCTGAACAATGTAGAACCCAGTCAGGGTGCAGAAGGGACCTAGTCAGAAACAGTGTCATGGCTAAAATCCACCCCATCACCTGCCTCTTTACCTAGGCCCTTGTATTTAGAGATCTACCTTGTGCCTGTTGTATTGGCATAACTTAAACCCACGACCATTTTGTGAAACTTGTCCCTTTGGTCAAGGCCTTCAATCTATATTGATCAAGTTCTTAGTACAGGTCTGATACTAATTCAGAGAGCAGAAACCCAGCTTGCAGGAAGAGGCCAAACCCCTAGCTGGCTCATGTGGTGCAGGGGGAGTAGGTGCAGATGGGGAGAGCAGAGATCACAGGGAGAGCCAGAGAAAGAAAAAAGCAGGTACACTCTACAAGTACAGAACAGGATCTGGATAAAGATTGCACTTGAATGAGAAGTTCAAGATTCTCACAAGACAATAGAGCCCAGGGAGCAGGCCAAAGTGTTGCCCTGTTATAGTCCTCAGGCCAGAAGAGCCACTGTAACAAACAGGTCCCATTCTCAGTTGCTCAACACAGTCATTTTTATTCCTCACCTCTGGCACAACCCATCATGGAACTATCCCTTATGTTTATCCAAAGACCCAGTCCTTTCCACCCGGAGGCTCTGACATATTTGGGGTGTTTGGTTTTCCAAGCCTTCTGCATCCTTCTGCATCAGGGAAGGAAGAGAAAGGGCGGCTTGGAGGACTATGTGGGAGACCTAATGGCAGCCTTGAAATCCAACCTGAGCTGGGCTCCCAGAGGAGACATAACAGTGAAGGAAGGAATCTGGATTTCCTCCAGGCTCTGTGGTTTAGATCTATGCAGACAACACACCACTATACCTCCTTGATATCCTAAAATCCCAGATACCTGCCCTCATCACCTCTTTTTATTTCCTCCCTCTTTCCTTCCCACAGAACAATCAATACTATAAGCAGGAAACCCAAACCACAATAATTAAACCAGGGTTTGAAAAATGTGCCCATTAAGGTGGCAGTCTGGGCATTGGGACATGGGTGGGAACATGGGTGGAAGGAAGTGGACATTGGTATGGGACTGGTGTGTTGGAACATTGTATGGCTGGAGCTATATTATAAACACATTTATAAATCATGGTGCCTAAATAAAAAAATATTTGAAAGAAAGAAAATGAAAGAATAAATTCTTCCAGACATTTTCAAAGGGGAGAGAGACAAATGTCCTAAACAATGAGGCTTAGGAAAGGTGTGTGGATTGGGGAAGGTATCTTTGACCCAATAATGTTCTTCTCGTATGCTCGTTAGGATGTTTTGGAATTCAACTCTAAGTTATAGAAACAGGGAATGTCTGGTGCTGCTCTAGGAAGTCAGATTTAAGAAGAGCTGGATAGCAGAATGCAGCAATGCCATGTTTTTATGTGACTCCTTCCTATAGTAGGCTCTCAACCTAGGCCAAGGAAATGAGAGGCCTCACCCATGGCCTAGACTCATTGCTCCAAGATCAGTTCACGTTGTCAGGTTCTCTATTCGCTGCATGTCACTGATCTATGTTCAGGTCCATAAATCAATCTCAGAAAGTAGCTTTGATTCTGCCTGATGTCTGGAATCACTTTTGTTTGAGTGGTCTTTATTGATGGAAACATGCTTGGTGTGAAGGTTTTCCTTAAGAAGATCAACAAGGGTACTTTCAGTAAGGTCCACAACAGAAGACCTTACTAGAACTTTCCAAGAGCATTGGGTCCGTCGTATAATCCTAGTTTCCCAAAGAGATAGAAAATTTGAGCAAATGACTAATGACTTTATTAAAAAGGACATTTCTAGGGACTGGAAAGATAGTGCATCAGGTACTTGCATATGGATGCATATGGATGACCCAGGTTCAAAACCTAGCACCCCCAAGTTCACCAAGAATGACCCCTAAGCACAGTAGCCCTGTGCACTGCTGGGTGGGTGTGACTCAGAAACGAAAAGAAATTTCTCAGGGATGGAAACATAGTAAGAGGCTTAGACTCATGGCCAGTTCAATCCCTAGTACCCTAAACCCTCCTAGCTGGCCCACATAATGCCTACAGGGTTTAAGCACCACATCCTCAGGCTCTTGTATTGACACCCTCCCCCCAGCCAGAAAACCCAGGGTCTCCTCAGCATCACTTGGGAGATTCCCCTGTGCCCCTTTGAAGAAATTTCTAGATGTCAAGTGTGGACCATGTGATTTTATGCAATCATAAATTTTATGATTTTTATGCAATAACATTCAATATGATTTTGTGCAATAATTTTCTCCTTCTATATAAGCTCAGATAGATTCTCAGGAGTCAAAGAGGAAAAGCAAAATGTTAGCTTAGAGATAGTGCTATTTTTTTTTTTTTTAATTTGTCTGGGTCATACCTGGTGGTGCTCAGGAATAACTCCAAGCTCTGTGCTCAGGGATCATTCCTGGGGAGGCTTGAGGGACCAGATGGGTGCCAGGGATCAAACTCAGGTCATCCATTGGCAAGGTAAGTACCCTAGCTCTGACCTTAAGAGAGAGGCTTATTCAAGCATGTGGCTGTGACATGCACATAAGCTTGCACTGACCTCACAATTGGGCAAGCACCTACCAACCCACGCTAGGGGGAAGCTCAGTTCCCTCCTGTTTCTGTGCAGGCACAGGACTGGGATCCTGCTAGCATTGGGTGTGCTCAGGACTATGGCTCTATAGGACATACCCCAACCCCTGCCTTCTGGGGGTGCAGCATCCTATAAGGATCCTTAAGGAGAGGAGCTCCTATTTTCCAGGGAAGCAGATGATCTGGGGGGAGGGGGAGCCTGCAAAATAAGCATGTTTGTTTTCCTTTCTTTTTGGAAAATGACTATACAAATAATACAATCCGCTGTGAAAATCTTAAAGGCAGGATGGGGGGTGGGGAGGGCGGGAGAGAAGGGAAGCACCAGAAAAGGATTGTCAAATGCAAACCACCTTCAGCACCACCATCTCGTGGAAACTCATTCTGTGCTGCGCTCTATCCCTCGGGCCTTTGCGTGCCTGTGTGTTTAAACAAAATTAGCATCGCGCCTTGTGCATGATTTCCTATCCCTTTGCTCTAGGAGCCTATATAAAGCTTTTCCGCCTGTCCTCGAGACTGGAGGCAGTGTGGGGAGGAGGGGAAGGGTGTCTGATGACTGCTTCTCCTTGGTACCTCCTGGCCAGAGATGGTGACCAGAAAAGTCCTATTTAGCAGGTGACCTCCAGGCTTCCCAATGCAACATCTAGTCCTGTTGTCCAACTAACCTATGAGATGGGGCATGTCCATGCTCAAGGCAGATGTGAAAACTGAGGTGAGGAGTGCTGTCCCTTGCCCATGGGTACCACAGCTCTGCATGGACACAGCACCCAGGACCCTCTTCCTTACCTTGTATCACTCTGATCCAGGGCTGGTGGAGCCACTTCCCCAGACAGAGATCTCTGTTGGTGAGATCTGTACCCTCAGCCCCACCACCCTGACTCAGAAATAAGTCTTAAGGACATAATTGGGTCAGCACCCACTTACCCAGCCTGGACCCATCCCCACTTGGGCCCTGACCCCTGACCCCCAATTGTGTCTGGCCATCCTCCACAGCTAACAATATCTTACCGAAGACCAGTTTATCCCTGTCTCGAACATCACTGGGGCAGTCCCTGGGGCCTTCCTCTCCTAGTTCAAGACATGTGAGGCCTTTGCCCAGCTGCTTGCACAGGGTCAACTTTCTCTGGGCTGCTGAGCTTGCTTCAGCAAGCTGAATGGTTGGGTCAGGCAGCTGCTAGCTTCCAGGGGCAGTTTTAGTCAACTCAGACATTAAATTCTCTCTCCTCCATCTCTGTCTCCATGGATAAATTTGGAAACACCTACAACTTCCCAGCAGGGCTCAACCTCAGCACTGGTTAATAAACTTCCACACCTCCCCTGGATTTCTTCATTTCCCCAGGATCTTTGCTCACTGAGGCTGTACGCTTGGTTCGAGGTCTGCTCTCTGGAAAACAGATCTCTCCAGGCCCCCTTTTTCTCTGAAGTCATACCCACATCAGACCTTCCATTGCTTCCATTCCCCATACCACCCTCAGCCATCTCCATTTTGCCCCCTACCAAAGCTGCCTTTCTGTTTTGGGGTCATACCTGGCAGCAGCAATGCTTAGGGATTATTCCTGGCTCTGCATTCAGGGATCACTCCTGGCAAGGCTCAGAGCCAGACCCTATGTGGTGCCATGGATTGAACAGCTGGTTGGCTGTATGCAAGGCGGTGCTCTCCCCACGATACTATCTCTCTCCATTGACACTTGCTTTTTTAAAAACTTTCCACCTCTCTGATGTGGCCCACTTTCCCTGCTGTCAGAGAGAAGGCCTCAATTCAGAATCCCTGGCCCGTATTTATAAAAGGCTAATGTTCCAGCATCTTACAGTTACTCTCTCACCCGCACCCCACACCCCACACTTAAATCTTATTTCTCTGCCTGTGTCCTTGCTCACCCTTGTCTGTCTTGCCTTTTCCTGACCTCGCCACTCAGAAAACTTCTACTCATCTAGCAAAACCCATCTCAGAGAACTCTCTATCTCAAGTCTTCCTAAATCCCTCCCCAAGAATAGACAATCCTCTACCCTGGATATCAATGCCTCCTTTTGTCCTCCATGTCCTCTTGGCACATGGTTTAGCTTATTGTAATTCTATTTATAGGTTCTTGCTTCCTAAACATGGGTTCCCTAAAACAGACTGTATTAGTAACCTCACTGCCCAGCACTGTCCCTGTATCCCAGACAATTGAGGCTGTTGATGACTCCAACCATCCCTTGCTGTCAAATACCTCTTCTGATTTACTCCAAATTTTGCAATAAAATCCATTAGGCTTTCAGGGCACTGGTCCCAATTCTGAACTCATTACCTGCACTCTGTACACGGAGGTGACATGGATTTGGGTCAAGAGAAAAGCTTGCCTGTAAATGAATGAAATTCTTAATGAATGGGGAGTTTAGAGCCGAGAATGTCCCTTCCTTTGGTGTGAGGACCGGCATGAAGTTGGTAGAGAGGAGGGAAGGAGGGAACATGGAGATGCCGAGCCAGAGCCAAGAAAGTTGTTTTGCTTTGGAATATATTATTTTTGCAGGTTGCTATAGTTACCGCTGTGAAATTAAAAATTAAAACCTTGTGAAAGAGAGAGGGTTGACTGAGATGAGGCAGTTCCTTGACAGGCTGAGTTATTTATCTTTTCCCCATGTAACATCTGGTTATGTGCTTGCAAATTTATTTTTAATTCAGAGCTCGATAAAAGGATTTCGCGGTGCTGCGAGGTGCCCGGATGAACGACCCAGGAGGAGAAGGTGAAGCTCTGGTCTCCCTGGAGTGAAGGGGGACCCCCCAGTAAGTCTTCCAGCCTTTGCTCCTGTTGCTGACACAACTCTCAGAACCAGGGGTGGCTGGAAGGCGTTGCGGACCCCCCGCCAATCAAGCGGCAGCCTGTAACCATGGTTCCCAGATGCAGAGCCGGATGAGGGCTGTGCATGCTCAACAGCGCCTGTGGTTCGCCATGCAGGGCAAGACAGTGGGGCCTTGGAGGGAGGCATTGCATTTCTTTTTCTCTGGCCTGACTCTTTCATCTTAACTATCTCCTAGATTCCTTAATCTGATACCCAGAGAACAAGTTGGAGATTTTGTTGGACGACACTATCTGGAATTAGGAGAGAGGGCATTGGGGTCCAGCCCCGCCATCCTGGCTGTATATCCTTGCAACATCACATCCTCTCTCTGTTCCCTAGAGAGACGTTGGAGAAACCTGCAGGTCTTTATTCTAGGAGTCCAAGTAATTACTTATTTGCCTTTCATGGGGTTCAGCTCTCTGTTTCTGCTTATGGTCCGTGGTAGAAGGAGAGACCTCACGGCAGGTTGCCTCGAGAACCCCTTTTTCCTTGCCATCTTCTCCCTCAGTCCATTCACACCCACTGTTATCTGTAATTCTTCTCCAAAAGTTCACAAGCTTCATTTCCACACTCCAACTAGGTTCTCTGGCTCATACAACACACCTCTTCATCAAGGCATTTCTCCTTCCTAGCAGCATCCTCTCCTGGCTCTTATGGTGCCTGGGCCACAGTAGATGTGCTCCTTCCTGATGTGGCCACGGGTTGTCTGTCTTTCCTTGCAGGATCAGTCTGGAAGGCAGGGCATTTATTTGTCTCTGTCACTGCGGGGCTGGCAGACTATATTAAGACTTAATAAATGTTTGCTGAGGGAGGAAGCAGGTGGTGAAGAAGACGTCTGTGGGTCCCTGCCAGAGCCTGATGAGGTCAAGACAGGTCAGGACCAAGGGAAAATGAATATGACAAAACCTTGTAGGTTAGGAAAAATGGATGTACCAGCAACTTTGAAGGAGAAACTAAATTCCCTTAATATGTCTAGTGCATGTGCATATGTGTGTGCATGGATGTGTGTATGCATGTATTCTCATTTATGTGTGTCATTTGTTTGCATTGATGTGTATGTGTGGCATAAGAAGTTTCTTTTCTGCTCTAGTAAAAATTATCATCTAGAGTGGGTGATAGAAAATCATTGTAGAGATGAAACCTAAATTATCTTTTTCTGTTTTCTGTTCTATTTTGTTTTGGGAACCATAACTGGCATTGCTCAAGAGACCAGGAAATGCCAGGGATCAACCCTGCATGCAAAGCATGAGCTTCAGACCTTTCAGCCTTCTCTCCAGCCCCAAGTCTGTATCTCTTATAGTAATAAAAAGGAATAAAGCAGACTTGTATTGAGTCATTATGTGTGAGGCACAGTGCTCTAGCAATATTAACCCTGATTTTCACAAAAGCCCCACCAGGAGATCAGGGCGTGTCTATTATTTTCACTGCTGGATGCCTAGTGCCTGATGCTTATTAGGGGTTCCAAACTCCTTTTCCTCCACCTTGTATTGAAGGTTCCTCGCCAGAAAGGGTGTGTGACTTATCTAAGGACGCACATATAGAACAATAGAGTGGGAATTTGTGCCTAATGTATTCATCACTGTACAACTTAGAAAGAGATCTTTTCCCTGGTTGTATCATCTCTGAGTCACCCATTGTCCAACAACCTTCACACACACACACACACACACACACACACACACACACACACACACACACACCTCTTAATACTGGCCAAAACCCGATGCTGACCTCAGTCAACAAAGTCTTGGGCTGGGAGCAGTGGAAATGAGACCAAGAGATTTTAGCCATCTAAAGTACACCCTGGTGCCTTGGAAGCCTCCTGGCTCAGTGTCATCCTTGCTGCACTTGACAAAACTGGTGTGGGAGGACCAGGGAACATTTTGTGGGTAGGCAGCTTACAAATTTCTTGACAGGTCTGGACTCATTACCCAGGCCCACTCCTCATGGGTGAGCTCCAAAAAGCATGGCTGAAGCCCCAAGTTTGCTTGTTCAGCAGGGATGAATAATTAAAGAACCATCAGGCGCCAACAGCTTGACAAGGGGGCTGCTGTGGCAATGACAATGCCACGTCCCAGCCTGACTCAGTTTGGGGGTAGAAGACATTATTTCTCGTGACTTTTTTCTGGCACCCCAAGCAATAGCACCTCTGACACAGTGTCCTGATTTGATTGTTCCGGTAGACAGAGGAGTCCCTTGGACATTGTAATTATGTTGACCCTTTGTGCCTCCTGAACATGACTGTGGTATTAGGGCATTTGCTGCTCAGCTCCTGTTTGGTGTTGGTACTTCTTTTGTGAAACAGGAAAATGACCCTGTTCTGAAGGGTCTTTGAGGAGATAAAGTTAGGTTGTGAATGGCCTTGTAAAGCTTCCGTCAACTGCAACTTGCCTTGTAAAAGGAATGTGAATATGAAGAGCCTTGCAAAGATCATGCAAAGTGTGAAGTGCTGGGTATAATAAACTCTGCAATGCCCTATAAAGCTGTAAAGTACTATGTAAAGGTAAGGAAGGGGCATATGCGTTGGAGGAATATATGCCTTCACTTGCTTATTGTCTGCATCCTCTTCATGGCAGGGACTTAACTTTTTTTTTTATTTAAAGAAAATGCATCACATAGTTGACAAAACTGATCATAATATATTTGTGTCAAGATAAGGGAATGCAAAGTTATTAAAAATATAAAGAAAAACTAAAAATAAAATGGGAGAGAAGAAAAAAGAAAGAAGAAAAAGTCCAGTAACAAGTATATTTGTGAAAATGATTGTATCTCCAATAAAGTCATTAATAAAATAGCAGAAGATTTAATAAGCTCTTTTTTAAAAAGATAAGATATAAAAATACAATAAAAAGGTGGCAGTTGTTGCTGCTGTTGTTGTTTGCACAGGCACAGCAAAATATGGGGAAAATAGAAAGGAAAAATCTTTGGCCTAAAAATAGGGAGACCATATCCATGAAGTATCCTGTTATAAAATCAACTACAGGCTCCATGCATTCTAAGTTCTAAGTTGTCTAACCCCAAAGTCTTTCTCTGTAGTCTCAGTAAAAGCTCTTCACAATCACAGTGGTTGTTGTTGGGTTTCTATGGTTAGAGATCCTGATTTCTGTACAGATCCTATGTTGAAGTCTGAGTGACATGGAATGTCTTCTGGTTTCATCTCACCATTAGGTGGCAATGCAGAGAACCCTTCCCTAAAAGCAGGTTGTTGCTGTTAGCAAGTGGCCAGAGTGTCATATGAACACACCCTGGAGTAAGTCGATGCCAGGGCATCAGTAGGGTCTTCCCTAGTAGAAGTCTAATGCCTAGTGTTGGTGTAGAAAACTGCTGTGTCCATAGATGGGATTCAAGGTTCGGGGTGAATGATAGGGACTTAATTTTTTTGTTTTGTTTTGTTTTGGTCCACACCTGAAGGTGCTCAGGACTTACTCCTGGCTCTGCATTTAGGGATCACTCTTAGCAGTGCTCAAGGGATCATATAGAGTACCAAGATTAAACTTAGCCCAGCCACATCCAAGGACAGTGCCCTACTCACTGGACTACCTCTCCAATCAAATGGAATTTAGCAGTTTTGGCCCACTTGGAAGTTAAATACTCTCCATGAATATTATATTGAAGAGCCAAAAGAAGCATGGGTGCATTTGGTAGCTAGTTGTGGACCAAATCATCTGTAAGCCTAGAGATCCTCTTACCTGGATATTTGGGTCTCTGAGATGTTTCTGCAAGTGGTCTAAGAGCCATGCCCAGTGCCTTCTTTCTGTCCCTTAACTGGGCCCATATGGGCTGATGACCACGTGGCCTGAGGGGCCTGGGTGCAGGAACCTTTTATGAGCTCTGATCCAGGTGTTGTACAATGCTTTGGGAAGATGGTGAGCACTGGGGAGATAATGTGATTCTGCAAAGGAAGCACAAATGTGGCTCAAGCAGTCCTGGGATCTCCTCTCCTTACCACCTTTCTGAAAGTTAGGCAAGCACTCAGCCACCCCAATAGAAGCCCATTCCATAGTTCACCTAGTGGCAGCTCATGTTCCCATGTGATAGGGTGTCCAGTCAGGCCTGCAGGACCAAGGAGGGTTTCATGATGCGGATGACCTGATGGTTCACCTGCCTGCATCTTTTCTATCTTTAGTCTGCAGCCCTTTATCCTTTTTCTTTGTGCTTCCTGGGTGCAAGATGACTTCCAGATCTCAGCCACTGCATCTCTGTTCCATGGAAGAGAATAAGAAGAGATAGGAACCAAGGAAAGACTTTGCCATGATAGATAAATGCTTTTAAATCTTTGCTTGTCTAAATCTCGCAAGTCAAGTCAGTGTCACTTGCTGCTCCTTAGGTGAAAAGAAAGCTGGGAAAGTGAGCTTTCCATTTATTTATTTATTTATTTATTTATTTTTTGTTTCTTGGGGGGGCCACACCCGGCAGCACTCAGAGGTTACTCCTGGCTATCTGCTCAGAAAACGCTCCTGGCAGGCATGAAGGACCATATGGGACGCCAGGATTTGAACCAACCACCTAAGGTCCTGGGTCGGCTGCTTGCAAGGCAAACGCCGCTGTGCTATCTCTCCGGTCCCTATTTATTTATTTGTTTGTTTATTTATTTATTTACTATTTCTCTAGCTAGCATGAGAGAAGCAGTTGACTGCGTGGAGACTATTGTCCTCACGGGAACTTCAGCACCTCAAAAATGAGACTTCACCACCTCATGCCCAGTAATCCCTTTCCCCCAGGCTCACCAATGCTTGGGCTTCTCAAGAAAAAAAGTGAGATCAAGGGTCAGAGAGATAGTACTGTTTAAGGCACTTGCCCTGCACAGAGCAGACTTGAGTTTCATCCCAGGCACCATATAAGGTCCCCAAGCAACACAAGGAGTGACTCATGAGCACCGAGCCAGGAATAAATCATGAGCACTGTTGGATATGACCCAAAACCAAAATATAAAAAAAAGGAAAAAGAAAAAGTACGACCAAGAAGCAGGTGTGTGATTCTTGTCCAACTATATGTCTCAGGAATTTCGGTGTGCCTGGGCTTCCTCAGCTGTGAAACAAGGTCTTAACCTTTCCACATGCGCTATTTTCATGGAGACAAAACACACTCATTCCATCTGTCTGAAGAACCTAGAATTGTGCCTACCTTAGAGTTAACAGAAAAGCTGCAACTCCGAAGCTCTGGTCAAAGTGACATTCCTTGGAACAAGGCTTTGAGGATAGGAAATACAGTAAGTCCCTGTTTGTAGTAGTCCTACCCTGCCTCCACCTAATGTGCCCCTTCAGGTGAATGGGTGTCTGTGCCCACTGTCTCCTGAGAGTCTGGACCCCCCTGGTCTTTCCTGATCTTCCCCCTGGTCTTTCCCTGACAATATTCAAAGGCCTGCCCACACTTTCCACACCAATGGCTGATAAGCTGCTGACTTGGCAACCCCTCTATTCATGAGAGCTGGGAGTAGAGGGTGAGGGGAAGAGGAAGCTTTGACAGATTCAAAGTTCTCCCAATTTACTTCTGCTCATCCCCTGCTACCACCACCACCCCCGCCCAAAAACAAAAATAAACGATCAGTTCCTCTTGCAGGCAATCACATCCCCCTGCACCTTCCTGAAGCCAGTTTCGGAGGGGGGAGGGGAGGAGTTGCACTGGGGGGTTCTGAGGAGGCTTTCCAGGTGCCTCTGTGGTCAAATGGTTTGGTTTTGGTCACATGTTTATTTGTGTTTTCTCAGAAAGAGGTCATTAAACCAGCCTCCAAAGGGAACTTGTACCTAATTGACTGGTGGCCTCAGTAAACTCACTGAGACCTCTGTCACTGAAGCATGGCATTCCTCACCATAGTGTCTCCCAGGGCCAATGCCATTTGGAGAAGATGACAGGCTCATGGCAGGAAGTTTAGCTGAGGCTGCGAAGTGGAGATCACAGCTGCCCACAGGATGCTATGTGGAGACTATGTTGTAGAGGAGGCAGGTTTGACAGGTTTCTGTGCCCTTGACCCTCACCAACCCTTTGTGAGGATGAGGAGTGGGGAAGGGGGCTGTTGTCTTGGATCTAGTTCTTGTATTGTTCCTGTCCCCATAGCACAAGGACCACAAAATATGAAGGAGAAGCCTTTCATTGGCAAGCAAACAACTTCAGCAGGTCAGCTGACCAATACAGGCTATCCAGCCCAAGTGGGGGTCTGGTAGAGTTAGGGTGATGTCACAGAATATACATATTTAGTAGTGTTTTTTTCCCCAGGATATCTCATGCGGAATTATGAGACAGCATAGTGGGCATGCATACTCAAGGTAAGTACATGGTGTGGACAGAAAATGGTGGAGAGAGATTCTTAAACTGGTAAGATTTTTTTTAGTGTGTTTTTTAGTCTGGTAGCAATGAGAGCATGGAATGGAGGTTGATCAAGGAAAGATCTGTGGTGCAGTTGCCACTGCAGGTTGGGTCTAGTGTGAGTCTTGAAGTCCATGTTAGTACCAGGCTACTCATAAAGCTCTCTGCATTGGCCCATCCAAGCCAAGAGAATATATATAGCAAGGGGACTATTCCCAGAAAGGGGCAGTTCCATCCTCCAAATTGCAAGTCTCAGGCCAGTCCACTTTGTTCTTTTCATCCAGAAGAATATTCTAAGTTTGGGTGAAAAAGGATGGAGCCAAAAGTTGTCAAATATTTTGATTATTCGATGACATGGACATCCATTGAAGTTTTGATTGGAAGATATAACTCCAAATAACATTGAAAGTCTGAAAATAAGAGATAATATTTATACTTATTGTGGTCCAGCCCCCCTGCTAAACATCCCACACATATTAATGTGTGTAAACTTAGAATAAAGCAGTGAGTTTAATCTGATTGTTCTGCTTTCAAAGCAAGAATGTTGGGCTGCAGGGATAGTATAGGGGCTTAGGTGCTTACCTTGCACAGAGCCAACTTCAATTCTATCCCCATTAACACAAATGTTCCTCTGAGCCCTGCCAGGAATAACCCCTGAGAAGTAAGCCTTGAATATATCTGGGTTTGGCCAACTCCCCACACAAAAGCAATGATTTGTGCCAAAAGAAGTTCAGCAACTTCCCAAGGTCACACAGAAAAGTAAGATTTGAACTAGGGCAATGTGACTTCACTACTATTTTCTTCTAGAAAGCCAGTAATTTAATGTCTCCCCTGCTTGCCCATGTAGTGCTAGGGTCAGTGCCATAGCATTTTCCCAAACTCACCCTCTAATGTCAGCTTGCTCACCTGTAGGAGTGCTGGGGCGTTTTCTTGGTATTTGGGGGGGGGGTTATGGCCACCCCAACTAGTTTGGAATCATTTCCTTAAGTTTCTAGACTCCTTGTAAGTCATTAGGCCTAGGTACAGAGTAGCTTTCTCAGCCCACAGACATCTGCTGTGATCTGGATTACTGATGGAGGAATGTATAAGGTGCCCACAAACTTCATGGTGCCTTAGCATATACATTCTAGAGTCATTTTCTCCCGAGACTCAATCTTTTGTTTTTTGAGACAGCACTACCTTCTTTGTAGATCATATTAACAGGCAGTTGTGACCTCTCTTTGTTGTAAAGTTTGCCATAAAGGGAGTAAAATCAATCCATAAATAGAAATAAATGGCCCGGGGATAGAATGGGATGGAACAGAATTCTCATTCACTGTTGGTAGGAATGTCATCTGGTGTAGCTTCTATGGGGAATCATACAAATATTTCTCAAAGGAGTAAAAGTTGAGCTTCCATATGACCCAGCAATTCCAATTCTTGGCATCTTATCCCAAGGGTCCCAAAATATTATTTCAAAAAGACATTAACACCCCTATGTTTATTGCATGTTATTATTCATAATAGCCAAGCTCTGGAAATAATCTGAGTATCCAAGAGCAGATGAGTAGATAAAGAAATGGTGGCATATATACACAATGGAATACTACTCCACTAAAAGAAAAGATGAAATCATGCAATTCACTGCTATGTAGATGGAGCTAGAGGTTATCGTGCTGAGAAAAGTAAGTCAGAGGGAGAGAGATAGACTCAGAATAATCTCTCAGATGTGGAATATTAAGAAACATAGTAAGTGAATAACAAAGAGCCAAAAGGAGAGCTATCCTACATAACTTAAGTTTATCAAGAGGGGGTGGAGGCAAGGTGGATATTCATATTGATGGAGGGACACTGACTCTCTGGGATTGGGGGTGGACATGTGTTTCAGGACATGTGCCTGAGCAATCAGGAACAGAAATGTAAATCATAGTGCCTCAATGAAAATGAAATAAAATAATTTAGCCCTTCCCTGAGAAAAAAAAATGATTAGATAAGAAAATCCAAATTATGTGGGGGCAATAGCACAGTGGTTAGGGTGTTTGCCTTGCATCTGGTCAACCCTGGTTCAATCCCCAGCATCCCATATGGTCTCCTGAACCTGCCAAGAGTGGTTTTTGAGTGTGGAGCCAGTGGTAACCTCTGAATGCCACTGATGTGGCCCAAAAATCAAACAAAATACAAATTTATTTATATAATGGTAACTAGTACTGGGTCTTAGCATTAATCACCATCACTTACAAATCTATTGTTTTGCTCTAGAGTTTAAGACTGACTTGGTTACTGATTTGATCATGAGTCAAGAGCTTGGCTATTGAGACCAATAGTTCCTCTTTGGCTAATAGTAGAGATCCAGACCCAGAGAAGGGAAAGATCTTGGTTAAAGCATGAGCTCAGTCATAGCAGAAAACAATAGGACCAGTCACCTCTGACACTTGGGAATGTGAACTGGAAAGTCAGAAATGGGTCAAGTGGGCTGGTAAATCTGGCTTGTGTGCCCTTGGTTCTACGAGGGGTTTGAAGTTCCTCCTAGGAACACAGCCTGGATGGGGGGGTCAGGTGTTAGGATCCAAACATCTAGAGGTGTTGTCTGACTAGTGCTTCTATGCTCCATCTGGGAATGAGAGGCATTTTGGAGTCTGTTGGCAATGGTCATCAGCTTACTGGAATAGGCATGCTGAGACCAGAGGCAGGTCTGGAGTAAGCAAGGACCCCAAAAGCACATGTTGTCTTGGGACCCAGCTACTCTACCACTTGCATGAGAGGAATCCCCCCCACCCTCAACCCCACTCTCCATGTACAAATAGAGATGCGGCTTGTGAAACAAGTTAGGGAAAACAGCTGAGTAGCTAGGAAAGTTGCCAACTCAGAACTTGTCCTAACCATATTTATTTATCATTATTGCATTTTCAAATTAATTTTTTAATTGGAGCATCATGGCCAACCATATTGAAAAGTTTGAACACTTGACATCTTGTTCCAGTTTGGGGTGATCTCTTAAAAATAGATCAGGAAGACCTTGAACTACTTTTTCAAAGGGCCAGTCTTGGCATCAATGGCCTCCTAGATCTGGCCCTCCATGATTTGTCACTTTAGCCCATGTCTATGTACAGGTCAGAGGTCAGCTGGCCCACTCTTCTGCCCAGGCCTGACTCCAGGAAGAGAGAGCTTCCTGGAACCAGCAAAACTCTCCACCCAAAGGAGATGTTTGCTTGGGGCTGTGCCAGGATGAATATTTCCTCTCTTAATGTCGCTAATCATTTCCCCCTCCAGGCAGAAGGGAAGGTTTTCCCAAGCGCCTTGGAGCTGTGGTGCCCTCTGGGCTCTTAATCAATGCTACATGGTAATTAATAATACATCCTCCTGCTTCAGCTTGGCTCTGTCATTCCCTTCAATTTGCTCAGCCCCTCTTTCAGGGGAAAATTTAAGAGGCCTGAGAGCAACTGTCCCTTTCTCTGAGAAGGGGATTCTGGGAGCAGGACCAGAGAATCAACAATTCCACCAAGTTTCCAAGGTGCTATTGCTCCACCGCCAGACCAGAGACTGCACTTGGAGAAACATTGATTTATTTAACTAATAATCCAGGGCAACTTGCTTCGTGCCACGCACAGGAAACACGGCAATAAATAATGCAGAGGCGGCACCTGCCCTCTCTTGTGCAGTGTGCACCTGCAGCATTCTCTGGGGGCTTGGGAAGAAGGCTCTAGAATCAAACCTGCTTGATACCAGACCTTGTCCTGTTGCATATACTTTCTGATTTGGGCCAATTGACCTGACATTTTAGAGTCTTAGTTTCTGCATCTCTCTAATGGGAACAATTACTTTTCCAGCTTCAGAGGTTTGATGTGAGCCTAAAATGAGAAGATTGTGCCTATTAGAGACATTGGTTCTGATATAAAAATGGTGCCATGAATAAATAGGTTAGTCTTGTTGGGTTATCATTTCAAATCTGTGGAACTAGGGAGCTGAGAGCCACATATTCATCCATCCATTCATTCATTCATCCATTCATTCATTCATTCATTCATTCAACTCTAGCATCTGGAATACCACGAAGGTTCCACGTAGTGGAAATACCTGGAAGAAGGTGAAATCCAACTTAACTTTAGAAAGCTGCATTTTATGGCCCTCAATGGATATAGACAAAAAAAGTTGGAGATGCAAGAAGCACAGTGAAGGGGAGGCAGATTCCAGAGGGTGGTGCTATTTGGGGGGAGTCAGTGAGGCCACTCTGAGATGACTGTGGAGCCTGCAGCTGTCCTCAGGGAAAGGTTCAGTGAGTACAAAGACCAGGTAAGAGGTGTGAGCATGTTGCTCACCTGGAAGTCAAATGGCATCTATTCCAGAGCCCCAGGCCCTCAAATACTCTGGGGGCCCCTGTCTCTGGGGCCCAAGAAAGTACCCACTAGAATTCCCTGGGTACTCCAAGGCTGCTAGGCTCATCACTGGTACCCAGGGTTTTACCACTGATCAATTTCCCTGGAATCTCCATTTGATTCACCTACAACATGAAGACAATCATTTTATTTGTACTTCTGAGGTCCTGGGGATTTAGAGGGGACCTGGGTTGTGAAAGCGCTCAGCAAACTGGTTGCTCCATAAATGCTTAAGGAATAGGGTGTGTGTGCTTCCTATCTTCTTATCCCAGGAGTTCAACAAGACCCAAGAATCCAGGTGGGAGCTCAGACCTAGAATTTTCACTTAGCCAAGGAGCCTGTCTCATTTGCATCTATTTGTATAAGGCCTGGAATGGTGTATATTTTTTTCTTTTGCATTAGTTCCTGTGAGCTCACATCACCATTTAAAAACAGGGTGTTGATCCCCCCCCCCACTTTTCCACCACTCTCTTTGTCTATTGAGAGGATTTTAAGCTATTAATCAAATACACCCTGTTTGGAAGCTGTTTTTATTGTGACCCAGTGCTGAAGCGGGTCAACTGCTCTTGGAAGCCCTTGATTATCTGCTTTACTGGAGGGGAGAGACAGCAATGATCTTACACAGTGGAGGGTCCTGCAAGCTTTAAAAAGAAAAGTCAATTTTCTTCTTTCTGCTTATAAAAGTAGAGCATATAGGCAAAGTGGGAAAATACAGAATGTGGAAGGAAAAAAATAGCCCCTAAGTACCCATAATGATTCCAGCCAGGCACAATTACTATTTGCATCTTTGTACATTTCTTTCCTGGATTATTTTTCTCCCATACCATTTTTATAGAACCAAAATCATATTTTATATATAAAATATTTCAGATGTCTTCTTTATGAATAGATATATCTCCTAGTTTCCCTTTGCTATTACAAATAGTAAACATCATTTTTCATGTTCATGTAATATTCCACCAGTTTCTACTCCTTTCCCTCACTGTTGGATATTTAGATATTTCCAGCTTGTAGATGTGGCTGTGATGGGAATGTATTTTTTTTTTACTTTTGTCCTTTTATTTGGGGCTATTTTCTCAAGAGTTCCTAGGAGAGCAATGACTAAAATGGAAGGAGAAGATCAGTTAAAGGCTCTAGATAGATATTATTTAATTCAAGCTACTATCTGGATTCAAAAGTGCTCTTTTGTGGGCCAGAGAGATAGCACAGTGGTAGGGCATTTGCCTGGCACACAACTAATTCAGGTGGTTCAAATCCCGGCTTCCCATATGGTCCCTCCAAGCCTGCCAGGAATGATTTCTGAGCCCAGAGCCAGAGTAACCTCTGAGAACTGCCGGGTGTGACCCAAAAACCAAAAGCCAAAAAAAAAGCCAAAAAACCAAAAAAACACCAAAAGTGCTCTTTTGTGCTAATGCTATGGTACCTCTCTGAAAATGGTCCCAGTGAAACCCAGGATGCCTGGGACATATATATGGATGTGGATGTAGGATGTAAAGATGATATGGAGGAAATGCTTTCTCATGAACAACCCCAATGAAGAATGTGTTTCAGGTGTCAGGTCTCTTTGTATTTAGGCCAAGGTTATTTCTTTCCATGTCCCTCATATTTTGGTGGGCCTATGCAAACAACAATTGCCACTCCAACACCATTTTTACTGTGCTCCTTTGACTCTAATCCTTAAAAAGAACCCACTTAAAATTTGAGGTTAACTTAAGCTAATATGCATGTATATGGAAATGTAAAAAAATACTATGCCTGTAATGTTTAAGGAGTTATGTAAGTTTTATGGCTTTAGATTGCCTGGTATGCTGTTAAGAAATATTATAATGTGTTACAATCTGGGGACTTGAGGGACAAAGTAATTGTACATGGATTCTGTCTTATTTATCTTAATGTTTTTTGGTTCTTTGGCTGAAATTTCAAAGTTAAGATATCAGCAAGGGGACTTCTGAGAATTATGTTATGGGTGATTGTCCTTCCACTGTAACTTTACCTTGTCCTTTCTTTGCATCCTTGTTTTCATAATTAAAAATAAAAAAAAATTGGCTGCTCCAACAGGGAAGCAGAGGCCCCGCGCCCGTGACCCGCCGGCGCCCAGGGTGAGTGCGTTCCCCTAGGGTACTCACACGTGGGCGACCTCCGCCGCCCCGCGCCCCCCCCCCCCAGAGTGGCTGCAGGGGCCCAGAGCTGCTCCAACAGGGAAGCAGAGGCCCCGCGCCCGTGACCCGCCAGCGCCCAGGGTGAGTGCGTTCCCCTAGGGTGCTCACACGTGGGCGACCTCCGCCGCCCCGCGCCCCCCCCCCCCAGTGGCTGCAGGGGCCCGGAGCTGCTCTAACTGGGGAGCAGGGACCCCTGCGCTACCCCGCCGGCGCCCAGGGTGAGTGCGTTCTACTGGAACCCTTCCACGTGGGCACTCGGAGAACCCCGCACAGCCAACTTGTTGACACAGTGACCACACCACCCATCGCCTCACTCTCCAGGCCCCAGAGTTCACCCCACCTGACCCGAGCTTAGACAGAGGAGGGCATTCCCTAGTATTTAGTGGGCCAGAGCCACCTGCCCCACTGGGACAGGCTGGGACGAATAGACTGGATGAGCTTGGGCCTGCCCCTGGACCTTTAGGCAACCTAGAGCAACCTAGTCCCGAGCCCCAGAGTGGACCTGAGACCCCCCCAAGGGCCGAGAGCAGCTAACGGGAGGGCTTGACTGGGGGAATTTCTTCTACGGAAACTCGGAGGGAGCTTCATTGACTCCCAGATAAGGGAGGGAACAGAGAGTTAGGCTCAACAGCGCCTGCAATCAGTGTGGCCAGGGGCGGAACTACACCTGCTGACAGGAATAAAGAGGAAGGCTGACTTCCAGGTACTAGAGGAGGGGAGAAAGAGCTAGGCTCAACAGTGCCCTCCACCATCGAGGTCAGGAAAGGGCCAGTACTAGCTGCCAACAAAAGGGGAAAACAACTAATCAGGCCACATAAAGAGCACAGGAGGAACCAAACCCCAGCGAGTTCACCCAAAAGCCCTCTAGAACCACCCTCAAGGAGGGAACCCACTCCCACACCACAGGGGATCAAAACAGGCGAAAAATAGAAGCACAGCACTCTAAAACACACCATTAAATACAAAGAAATATGCGTAAATCAAGGAGAACACTAATATCTGGAGATATGGTGACAAACCCTTGCAAGTTTCCAAGCCCACCTAAACGCACAGATCCACGTGAAGAAGACCTAAAAGCAGCCATGAAGAAGGAAATGCAAGAATTAATAAAAGATATGAGAGAAACCCTAGCTATCGAGTATAAGAAATCTATGGATGAACGAATCAGCCAAATTAAAGAAGAAATGTTAAAGAACATGAGAGATTCCATACAAAAAAAAGTGAAGGAATTAAAAGACAAAGTAACAAGCCTTACAAGCAGAAACACAGAATTGGAGAAACACATTGTAGAACTCGAAGGAAAACTGCAAACAAAAAATGATCAAGAAACCAACAAAGAAATAAAAGGCAAAGCACTGGAAGGAAAAGTCCAGTATCTAATGAACAAGGACAAAAGAAACAATCTAAGAATTGTGGGTATACCAGAAGGAGAGGAAATAGGGAAAGGGGAAGAACAAGTAGTCAGAGAGATATTAGCGGAGAACTTCCCCACCCTCTGGAAGGAAACTGCAATGCCAATACAGGAAGTAAAAAGAGTTCCCAATAAGATAGACCCTAATAAACAAACACCAAGACACATGGTAATCCAATTGGCAAAAAACAAAGAGAAAGAGGAACTCCTTAAAGCAATAAGGAAGAAAAGAAACCTCAAGTACCAAGGTAGGGACATAAGAATCAAACCAGATCTCCCATTTGAAATAATTCAAGCAAGAAGAAAGTGGAATGACATATTTAAACGACTGAACGAAATAAATTTCCAACCTAGGGTCCAATACCCAGCAAAACTTACATTCATATGGGAGGATAGACTAAAAACATTCTCAAACAAGAACGAATTTGAACTATTTGTGCAAACAAAACCGATCCTAAACGACTTACTCAAAGACGAATTACACAATCCAAACCCCCGATTGTAACAAAAACCACCCTACACAACACAACTACACAACAATCCTCTCTTTCAATAATCTCCCTAAATGTTAACGGACTAAACTCTCCAATTAAAAGACACATAGTAGAGAACTGGATTAGGAAAAATAAACCGGACTTCTGCTGTCTGCAAGAAACACACCTACAGATGCAGGATAAGCACAGGCTTAGAATAAAAGGTTGGAAAGTAATTATTCAGGCCAATGGAAAACAAAAAAGAGCAGGGACAGCCATTCTTATATCAGACCAAATTGCATTCAACCTCAAGAAAGTGATCAGAGACAAAGAGGGTCACTACTTACTGATCAGGGGAACATTAGATCAAGAAACACTAACCCTGGTCAATATCTATGCACCTAATGTAGAGCCAGCAAAATATGTGAGGCAACTACTGGCAAACCTGGAGAAACACATGAAGGGAAATGTGATAATAGTAGGGGACCTCAATACTCCACTATCACCACTGGACAGATCCACCAAACAGAAAAATAGCAAAGAAATAAGAGCTCTGAATGAAAAATTAGAAGATTTAGGGCTAATAGACTTATATAGAGCCCTCCACCCCCAGAAGGCAGAATACACATTCTTCTCAAGCCCACATGGAACCTTCTCCAGAATAGACCATGTCTTAGGATACAAAGCCAACCTATATAAGACCACAAAGGTAAGGATCATTAGAAGCACCCTCTCAGATCACTATGCAACAGAGCTCAAAATTGAGGTCAAGAAGAAGCAATGGAGAAAAACTAATACCTGGAGATTAAATAACATGCTGCTCAACAACAGCTGGATCAAAGAACAACTCAAGGAAGAAATAAAAAGATTCCTTGAGACAAATGACAATGAAGAGACAACATGTCAAAATTTATGGGACACAGCAAAAGCAGTAATTAGGGGGAAACTCATAGCAATACAGGCCTATGTCAAGAAACAGGAAAATAACAAAACCAACAGTTTAAAAGAACACCTCAAAGAATTGGAACAACAGCAACAGAGAAATCCAACCACATCCAGAAGGCAAGAAATAATAAAAACCAGAGCAGAAATAAACAACATAGAAACTAAGAAAACAATACAAAAAATCAATGAGACCAGGAGTTGGTTTTTCGAAAAAATAAACAAGATAGAAAAACCACTGGCAAAACTCACCAAAAAAAAAGAGGGAAAACACCCAAATCAGTAGGATCACAAATGAAAGGGGAGATATTACAACAGAACCCCAAGAAATACAACATATCATGAGATCATATTATGAACAACTATACTCAACTAGGCTAGAGAACCCAGTAGAAATCGATAGATTCTTGGAAAAACACCCTCTTCCAAGACTGGAAAAGGAAGATCTAGAAATCCTAAACAGACCAATCACCTCAGAGGAAATTGAAGATGTAATTAAAAAACTCCCTAAGAACAAAAGCCCAGGCCCAGATGGATTTACAGGTGAATTCTATCAAACATTTCAAGAAGAGTTACTACCACTTTTCCATAGGCTCTTCCAAACCATAGAAAAAACAGGAATCCTCCCCAACTCCTTTTATGAGGCTAATATCACACTCACTCCCAAAGAAGGCAAAGACATCACCAAAAAAGAAAACTACAGACCAATCTCACTAATGAACATAGATGCAAAGATACTCAATAAAATATTAGCAAACCGAATTCAGCACTTCATCAAAAAGATCATACATCACGATCAAGTGGGATTCATCCCAGGAATGCAAGGTTGGTTCAACATACGCAAATCAATCAACATTATACACCACATCAACAACATGAAGGACAAAAACCACATGATCATATCAATCGATGCAGAGAAGGCGTTTGACAAAATCCAACATCCTTTCATGTTAAAGACACTCAGCAAAATAGGGTTAGAAGGAACCTTCCTCAAGATAGTTACAGCCATATATGAAAAGCCTACAGCCAACATTATACTCAATGGTGAGAAACTAGAAGCATTCCCACTAAGATCAGGAACTAGGCAAGGCTGTCCACTGTCTCCACTCTTATTCAATATAACCTTAGAAGTCCTAGCAATAGCAATCCGACAAGAGAAGGAAATCAAAGGAATTCAAATTGGGAAAGAGGAACACAAGCTATCTCTATTTGCCGACGATATGATGATATACATCGAAAACCCTAAAGAGTCCACAGTAAAACTCCTAGAAACAATTAACCAATACAGCAAAGTGGCTGGTTACAAAGTCAATACACAAAAGACAGTAGCGTTTCTATATACAAACAATGAAGTTGAGGAGAGAGAAATTAAAAATACAATTCCATTTAAGATAGTTTCAAAAAATATCAAGTATCTAGGAATCAACCTTACAAGAGAAGTGAAAGACCTATACCAGGGAAACTTCAAAACACTTCAGAAAGAAATTGAAGACGATCTAAAGAAATGGAAGAACATCCCATGCTCATGGATAGGTAGAATTAACATAATCAAAATGACTATCCTACCCAAACTCCTATATAGATTTAATGCAATCCCTATCCAAATCCAGACACAATTCTTTAAAGAATTAGAACAATCATTCACAAAATTTATCTGGAACCACAAAAGACCCAGGATAGCCAAACAAATACTGAAAAACAAGAAGCTGGGAGGCATCTCCTTACCTAACTTGAAACTATACTATAAAGCCATAGTAATCAAGACAGCATGGTACTGGAACAGAGACAGGACCTCAGACCAGTGGGTCAGAACAGAATTTCCAGACATAAACCCCCAGGTATATAGCCAACTAATATTTGATAAAAGAGGCAAGAATCTGAAGTGGAACAAGGAGAGCCTATTCAACAAATGGTGTTGGTACAACTGGAAAACCACATGTACGAAAGTGAAAATCAACCCATACCTTACTCCTTATACAAAAATCAACTCAAAATGGATCAAAGACCTTGAAATCAGACCCGAATCCATAAAGTTTATCGAGAATAAAATAGGCAGAACACTCGAAGACCTATATATCAAAAAGGTCTTTGAGAATGGAGCACCAATGGCAAGAACGTTAGCGTCAAATATAAACAAATGGGACTACATCAAACTAAAAAGCTTCTGCATGGCAAAAGAAACCCTACTTAACGCAAGAAGACAGCTAACAGAATGGGAAAAAATCCTTTCACTCGACATATCAGATAAAGGGCTGATATCTAGAACATACAAAGCACTCAGAAAGCTGAACCCCCCAAAACCAAACAAAGCTATAAAAAAAATGGGAAGATGAAATGAATAGACACTTCTCTGAGGAAGACAGAAGGATGGCCAACAAACACATGAAAACATGCTCACCTTCACTCATCATCAGGGAGATCCAAATCAAGACAACAATGAGATACCACCTTACACCAGTGAGGATGGCTCACATCAAAAATAATGGAAACAACCTTTGTTGGCGGGGATGCGGTATGAAAGGAACTCTCATCCACTGCTGGTGGGAATGCCCCCTAGTCCAACACCTATGGAGGAAAATCTGGAGAGTGCTCAAAGAACTCAGAATTGAGCTGCCATTTGACCCAGCAATTGCTCTCCTAGGCATATACCCACAAGATGGGAGGACATTCATTCCAAAATACGTATGCACCCCACTATTTATCGCAGCACTCAGTATAATAGCCAAATCTTGGAACCAACCTAGATGTCCAACAATGGATGAATGGATCATTAAGATGTGGTACATATACACAATGGAATATTACATGGCAGTTAGAAATGATACAATCACAGACTTTGCAGCAACGTGGATGGACCTAGATCATGTTATGTTAAACGAAGTAAGTCAGAAGACAAAACATAAACACAGAATGGTAGCACTATTCTGAAACACCTAGAACATATATTTTACACACAACTAATACCTAACAATCATACAACAGGGTTTAACAGGGTAGAAACTCCGAACACTGTAATAGTCAACATATACGTGGGAGCAGTGTCCAAAATACATGAAAAAGGAACAACGCAAACTCTTGACTGCACATTATACCACAAAGAAAACAGCAACAACAGAAACAGCAACATAGAGAGAACAGGTATGTAATCAGACTCCCCACAACAAAAGCCCACAATAATCCCTTAGAGATCGTAAACAGGAACACAAGTATAGAACACCAAGGGAAATCACGGACTGCAATGGCAGCATACCATAACACTACGTTTTAATTCCTTTACCTTGCTATATTTTAAATAACCTCTCAGCTTTTCTGTCCACAGGCACCCTTAGATACAAAGGGCGGACAAACTAAGATGACAACTCGGGATACCACACGAGATACCATACCTTGATTGCACTAAGAGATGGCCACGAGAAAACTCTTTAACATACACTTTATCCCTAGGTTAAACCTTCTTTTAGGAATTGAAGTACGGGACCAGTCAGACCACCAAAGCAGTACCTGCGACGTACAGACCTAAACTACAGGCTCTAGTCATCGAACACATTCAACCAAACCAGCATTCCCTTGCTATTCTTTCCTTTCTTCTCGCTACTTTTTTCTTTTTTTTTTCTCTTCTATTCTTCTCTTTACTTTTTCCCCTTTCTCTTCTCCCTTTCTTTCTACGGTATTTTCTCTTTTCTCTTCCTTCATACCCCTCCCATATACCTTCCCCTTTCTCCCCCCCGGAAATCCAACTATCCCATCACCCCTCAATCCCATCCAGATCTCCCACCATATTAAAACTCCACCCTCAGTCCTTAATCTTTTAGGCATCAAGATCGATTTCCTACCCAACGAACCAGTACCCAGCACCCAGGCGAGGGGACACCCAGCCAATCCCACACCTCGTCTCCTGCAAGAAAAGACAGCCAACTTCCCTGTGGACTCATGCTACGAGACCCTCCCTACCATCTCCCCCTAACGTGGACTGTTTCCTGAAACCGGACTTAGGTCCAATAGTATCCCCAATGCAAGAACTCTTCCAAGACTTCCCTGCTGCAAATTTTTACCAATCTGAAGAAGGTCAGGGGGTGTGATTGGAAGATGCCTGGGAACCCACACACCACAAGAAAAATCCAAAAGACAACGGGAAAAACCGTACTTTCAACATAGGCATAAGACCTGTAATACACCTCCTCTTTACCTGTTCTCCCCCAAATGTAAAGTAGTCTTTTGCACCACTTTGGTCCTTTAAAAACTTCGCTAACTCATTTTATTTCTTTTTTTTTTTAAATGTTTGCCCTACATATACATTTGTGGGCACATACACTTTTATTTCCTTTTTTTTATTTTTTTATTTTTATAATCGTTTTTGGGTATGCGACCTATTTCTGTTACCCACTCTGTCCAACCCAAATACACCTACAATATAATGGAGCACCACTTCCCTCTGCAAAGGCACACTAAATAAAGGGGAAATCTTACATATAAAAAAAAAAGAGCTCTTATCTACTAGAGATAGGAACTCATAGTTGTTTACAATACAGGGTTATCTCCTACCTTGAAAATATGTCATGTGGAATCAACTTAGACCTCAGGTGATTAGATACCATTCAACCAGCCTTGAACCCTGGATTCCAGACATAGAAACGGCACAGCTCTTCACAACAGCTGCAAGAAACAAACTTCATCTGGGACAGCCTTATTACTGCAGGGTCAACAACAAGGGCCAGCTCTAACATGATGTCCCGACAATGAAGAAAATGTGAACAACTTGACCTTAGAGCAGTTTAGCCTACCTCACCAGCTAACGACAAGACAAAACCAGAAGACGTGGCACCCTTTGGTAGGTCCAAAAGCCAAGATCGTGTTTCACAGATGACTGGATACGAGAACCACGACCAGACTGTATACATCTTGGGACCAATAAAAAAGCCCTAGTCTAGGGTTTGAACTAAGACCTGCACAATAAGCATGATCCCCAGTTCCAAAGGTCCAGCAGAGACAATTGTAACGGAAAGGGGCTTCTGGAAGCACAAAGAAAGACGCTATCCTAGATGCCATCCTAGGTTCAGGGCAAAGACCAAGATCACCAACCACAGAAGATGGATTAAAACGGTACTGAGGTAACAGAACCTCTAGATTCACAAAGACCGACTTCACCATAAGTCCCACCTCTGTATCTGTACAGATACTGAGACCTCTAAACACAGAGCTCTGATTGTATCACCCTGGACAGAGCAGAAGTCTTCCACACACCAAAAAAAAAAAAAAAAAAAAAAAAAAAAAAACCCACCACCGGGAGAGTAATGATCCTGAGCAAAGACTAGAGCTGATTCCATGACAGTATACTCCAAGGACGGAGAAACCCCATATCGCACAGGGCAAGTGAATTCCTTTTCGAATGACCCCAATATTTACTGTGCCAGGGCAGGAGGGAAAAAAACAAAAATACAAAAAGACACAAAACCTTGGACATATATATATATATATATATATATATATACACCTTGGATATATATATATATATATATATATATTACCTTCATTTTTTATTGTTATTATTATTTTTATTTACCTAGCTATTTTGGTTGATTTCTCTGTTTGGATGTGATTATTGAAATTGTTGTCCCCAAATATCCTTATTTTTTTTTTCTCTTCCTTTCTTTTCTTTCGTTATGTGCTACGCCATGTTTCTTATTTCAAGACCACGGCGTGTTTTTTTTGTTTGTTTTTGTTTTTTGTTTGTTTTGTTTTGTTTATCTGTCTTTTGTGGTGCTTATCGATATAGCTGGAGTCCTCACTGGATATTTGACACTTCTTTTGGTACTGGTGGAGTGTTTCACCTTCATTCTCTCATTCATTTCCCAAATCGATGATGAGAACCTCTAGAAGGATTCTGCCCATTTTCGGGGTATTAGACTTTTACCCCCAGTTTATTTATTTTCTCTTTTTCAGGCAAAACCACGCAACTTGAACTAGCTAGCCCTGCCCCCACTTAGAGGGGGAAATAAGGGAGGTGTCAAGACCAAACTGATGCAAGACTACTAAGTAATAGGCTAGATACAGAGGGGACCACATGTTCTAGACGCCCTGGGGGTGAGGGAAGAGGAAATCGGAGGTAGGACAAAAACGGAGGTGTAAGGAGGACAATTTAGGGATGGGAATCCCCCCTGATTTTATGTAAATATATACCTAAAATATTATTGTCAACAATATGTAAGCCACTATGATCAAAATAAAAAATATATTATTAAAAAATAAAAATAAATAAATAAATAAATAAATAAATAAAATTATAAAAAAAAAAAAAGAAAGTATCTGGCAGGGCCAAAGATACCACTAACCAGTTTGATGGAATACATACTTTGCAGGTGGGAAGGCCATATTCAGTGTCTGTTACATTATATTCTCCTAGGCACAGAGAAGTGAACAGGCCCTGAGTGCCACTGACTGTGGTAGCAAAACCAAAACAAAGGGTCCAGAGAGATAGTGTAGTGGGAAGTGTGCTTGCCTTGCACATGGCCAACCCAGATTCGATTGCTGACATCCCATAAGGTACTCGGGTGTGGGAAAAATTCTGGGGCTCACTGGTTGGCTGGTTTCTCAAGGGTTGACAGCTGGCCCCTACAGCTTGCTTTCAGCCACTTGCAGTTTGCAATATTCTCCTTGTTTGTGTTTGTACCAACCCTGGAATAGATGGGTCGGCAGCAAAGAGCAGCGCACAAGAAACCAGATGGAATCACAGGAGAAAATGAATTTCAGCCAGGGGGTGTGAAGCAGCCTCTTGGATCTTACTGAGTCAGCCAAGCTTCTAGCTCTCTGCTGCTTTCTCTGCCACTTTTATTTGCTAGAGTTTAACATAATTCACCTGAGGGTCAGGGTTGATGTAATTAAGACTACTTGTATTAAATATCTCAGGGTTTACTAAATATCTCAGAAAAGGAAAGAGGAAAAAGGGAAAAGTGATTTTACAGGTGGATGACAATACCCGAGTACCACCTTGATTCCTGAGTGCAGAACCAGAAATAACCAGTTATTCTGGCCTTCCACATACATGCACCACCGAGCATGGCCCAAAAAATCCAAAACCAAACAAATAAGAAAATGAAAATGAGAACAAAGTTTTTGAGCTTCAGGGTAACTTGAGCTCGATCTTCCAAACTGTGTCTTCTTGCTCTCATAAGTCCTAAGTTTGAAAAGAAGAGACAAAAGTTAAAAAACATAAAAAGACTTTGTATTAGGATTGTCTATGGCTCAAAGTAAAGACAAATTTCTGCTTTTCATTTAAGAGAAGTCCAGGGTATGTGATTGGTGCTGCCCAGTGATATTCTCTAGGCTACAGTCTTTCTCTTTCTCTTCCTGCTCTGATTCTCTGGCCTCACAATATTCGTTTGTGGTAGCCATAGGGCCTCAAGATGGAGGCCTCGCCTCTAGGGGGACAAATCCTCCTTCTCTGTTGGAATAGAAAGAATAGTGACCAAGGACTGGGATGTGCTAGCTGGGTCCTCTCTTCATATCAGAACATCAAAAGCTTTTTTAGAAACCCCACTGGAAGATCTTTGCTTGCTTTTCATTAGCCAGACCAAGTTAGACAGCCACTCCAGAGTCCATCATTAGCTGAAAGGAATAAGATAAAACAGATTTTCTGCCCATCAACATTCACCCCAGGGCTCAGGTAGGATCTTGAGATCTTTAAATCCTTGAAATTAGTGAATTTCCCAGAACAGAGGGACAAATGAAAGTTTCTTTAGCAGACAGCAGTGGCATTGGTGGTGGCTGGGAAGAGCACTTTTAGGGGGAAGATATTGCTCTAGGTCTTGTTGAGATTGTTATGAGTTCACTTCCTGGGGTGACTACATCTCAGGTCTTATGACTGGCTCAGGAACTAAATCTCTTCCTCTGAGTCATGGAGTAGACATATGATGTCCTGAAAAGTTGCAGCCATTCTGTGGCCTTGAGGAGAGACAAACTGAGAATGAAACTGACATGTGCATAGAGGAAAAAAAAGACATCTGAGGGAAATTCTCCCAAATCAGAGCTGAGACCATGATCTTACTCTGCCCTTGTGACTCCTAGGCTTTTCGACCACAAAACCACAACAAAAACCTTTGTATAAATTATTCCACTGGGGTTTTAATGGAATGAAAATGGTAGAGATGAAACAGGAACTTTGAGGAAACAAAAGGTGGTAGGAATTGTGTGGTTAAACACATTTGAAGAACAAGAGTAAGCGGAGGACCACAAACTTAATTTTATTAAGTAGATTATTTCATAAGCTAATAGTTCATGTGGTGTAAATAAATCCACACACCATGTGTGTGTGGATTTATTCCAGTGCCAGATGAGTAGGTCTGAAGCAGGGTCACCCCAGAGAATTAAAATAAAAAATAAGCCAGGCATCAGGGTGAAATCATGGAGTCAGTGGCCTCTCAACTCGTGATCTCTGGGTCCCCCAAACTGAAACTTCTCTTTATTGACTAAATTAAATTCAACCGGAAGGGGGAGAGTCAAGTGAGAGAAATAAATACCTAGCAAGATGATCTAGTCTAGGTAGACTTTTACAAGTCAAAGAGATGAGTGAAGAGGAAAGAGGAAGTTGGGAAATACCTTTGTTTTGTGTAAAAGCAGGCTGTAATCTAACAATGTGGAGCTTCATTTGGGGAAACAGTTCATATTTCCAGAACATACTGTCCACACCATTTGGAAAAAAACTGACGAGCATAACTCCTTCCTGAAACCCTGTGAATGTAGATCTGAGATGGACACAACAGTTAATATGGCAGAATTGGGAATAGGATTGAGGGCAAGGGGGAAGGTTCACATGGTGCTTTCTGGAAGGTCTGGAAATTTCCTCCTGATTTTAAACAGATGAGGCACACATGATGATTGGTTTTATTTGTTTGTTTGTTTGTTTGTATATTTTGGGGCCACACCTGGCAGTGCTCAAGGGTTACTCCAGGCTCTATGCTCAGGAATAACTCCAGGTAGGGATGGGGCGCCATATGGGATGCTGGAGATCAAACCTGGGTCAACCACATGCAAGGCTTGTTGTTCTATCTCTTCAGCCCTTGATCATTGGAATAGGGTAAATAAAATCCCAGTATAACTGAAAAAAAGCCTGGGTGGGCAGGGAAGGGAGAAATAATCTAGGTTTTATTCCTATGGTGCTGCTTCATCTTCCAAGGAGCAGATGTGGTGCAAATGCTTTCTCTGGTGCCTGTTGTTACTTCTGAGAAACAGGAAAAGGCCCAGGTGATCAGATTGTTCTTCCCAGTTATGTTCAGGCCACAGTCAGTGTTAGGTGCACCTGAGCCTTGCACTGAGGAAGTGCTCACCATCTGGAAGGGAGATCTGAAAGTTATGGTTTACATATGTGTGTACATTGTACATGTCTCTCTGTGTGTGCATATGTGTGGTTGCTTGTAAAAAATGTGTGATTGCTCATATCTTTCCCTTTTGCAGTTACTATTAGCCCTAAAATGTCCTGGATAGAAGTCAGGATCAGTGGGGAAGAGCTCTCTGGTCAACTTTGTAGATCAGCCATGGACTGTTGCTTGGGTTTGGACTGTGGGAGCTCGAGGGAAAATCTAACCAAGGGAGGATGGTGATGAAGGAAAGCCTTTTGGGGAGAGGGCATTGATGTTGGTTGTGATCATTGAAGTTTTTCAGGTAGAGAAAGGTTCAAGTGTCACTTTTCAAAAAAAAGCCCTTCTCTGCTCCTGGTGGGGTGGAAGAGGGAGGTAAAAGGGGGGGTGGGTGCACAGGTGTCAGCAAGGAGCCCAGGGCAGGTAGGCAATGGGTGTCAGGGGCCAGACTGAGCAGAGCTATAGAGATCAGGGAGGGTTTGTGAATAGGAGGTAAGGGGCAAGTTGGTAGAAGTTGCCATCATTTCTCCATTGTTCTGGGTCATAAGGTAGGCCTGCCCGGAGCTGCATGGCCCAGCTTTCGGAGACGAATCAGAGACTGCCTTTGCTGATTCTGAGTAATCCCATACCGCAGCCCACAGCTGTAAATCAGAGCCTCTGCTGCCAGCCTTGGCTGCCTGGTGGGGTTCACATGCTGATCCAGACAACAACCTTGGCAATGAGATCATGTATGAGAGTCTCCTGGTGGTTTTGACCCCGTTTGTCTGGATGGAGAGTTCCCTTGGGGGGATTCTAAGAATGAGGATGATGGTGACTGACAACATCAATCTACTCTTCCAAATCTACTCTTCTAAATCTTAAAGTTGCCATAGTTTCTAGACCAGCTTTGTTCCAGGTCCAATATCTTACCTGGAACATTCTCTGCAGACTTCTTGCTGTCTGCCCTGCTTCCATCTGGTCCCCTGTAACCCAGTGGTGTGTGGAATTCTATTTAGAGGGATATCATGACAGGAAATGAAGTCAACGCACCCATCTCACAGTTGAAATTCTCCAAAGTTCTTCCTGTTGATTTGTGTCCCACCCAGGGAACTCTCTGATCTTTTTTCCCAGGGCTCTTCACTGCTCACTCAGCATTGGCCACTCTGACTTTTCTACAAACTGGTTATTAGCACATAGACCTCAGGACCTTTGGTCCTGCTGCCCATAATGCCTGGAATGTTCTACCAGATACTCATGTGGCTTCTTCCATGGTGTCCTTTAGTTTGTGCTCATTGTCACCTTATTGAGGTTTCTCTTACCCACTTATCTAAAATGAACCCCTCAGCCCTTCTCACCCTTTCTGCCGCTTCTCTTTCTCCCCCTCTCTGTCTTTACTTATTTTTGATTAATTATTTAGAAACAGCATTATTTGCAATGATGGTTTATTCGTGGTTTGCAGGGAGTTTTTTATTTTTACTTTTTTAGCTTCTTGAGTTGTACATAGTGAGGGGTCTCAGAGATTACACTGGTGATCAGGGGTTGTTCCTGACTTTTGACTCAGGAATTACTCCTGGCTGTGCTCAGGGGAACCATATCAGGTGTCAGAAGTTGAGCACATATAGGTCACTTGCCAGTCAAGCACGCTACCTGCTATACTATTATTGTGGCCCTGCAATACTCTTTGATGAGTACAACATTATATTCTCACACCCTCCACCACTGTGTCTGCTTCCCTCCACCATTGTCTCAGGGTCTCCTCTATCCACCCCTCTCCCCCTTGCCCTTGGTTAACTCAGTTCTGTAAAACCAGTTCTCAGGTTCTGTTATCTTTGACCATTTGTTATTCCCATAATGTTTCTTTATATCGCTCTCATAGGATATTATATCTGACCTCCTCCTTCTGGCTGACTTTACTCAGCATGGTACCCTCCAGTTCCATCCATGTAGCAGCAAATTGCATGATTTCTTTTTCTTTTTTTTTGCTGCTGTTATAACTGAATATATTCCATTATGTATATGTACCATGATGTCTTTATCCACTCATCTTTCTTGGACATTCAGGTTGTTTCCAGATCTTGGCTATTGTGAACAATGCTGCAATAAGCATAGGAGCACAAAAACCTTTTCAAAATAGTGGTTATGGGGGTCTTTGGGGGGGTAGATTCCAATAAGAGGAATTGCTGGGTCTTATGGAAGTGCAATTCTTAGTTCTTTGAGAAGTGTCCATATTGTTTGCTACAAAGGTTTCCATCAGCAGTGGCGAAGCTCCTTTCCCCTCACCCCCTGCCAGCATGAGTTGCTTTGTCCTTTGTGATGAGAGGCTGTTTCTTACCCACAGTATGCACCAGCACCTGACATGCCCCATGTCTTACTTATTTCTTAGCCTGACTTTCTCTTTGGATGTGTCCTCCCTAGCTATAAGGATCTTTGTCCTTGGATCATTTGTTAGTTGCTATTATTGAAATCCCAGTGCTAAGAACACGGTGCATGCTAGAAAATCATTATCTCCTTGTTAAAAAAGTGAAGAACTGAAATCATTGAGTACTGTGTTTCTGGGGCTGGGCTGCAACTAGCTCCATAGACCCAGGAGGTCTGTGCTCTGAATGCCCTTCCTTCCTTCCTTCCTTCCTTCCTTCCTTCCTTCCTTCCTTCCTTCCTTCCTTCCTTCCTTCCCTCCCTCCTTCCTTCCTTCCTTCCTTCCTTCCCTCCTTCCTTCCTTCCTTCCCTCCTTCCTTTCTTCCTTCCTTCCTTCCCTCCCTCCTTCCTTCCTTCCTTCCCTCCCTCCCTCCTTCCTTCCTTCCCTCCCTCCCTCCTTCCTTCCTTCCTTCCCTCCCTCCTTCCTTCCCTCCTTCCTTTCTTCCTTCCTTCCCTCCCTCCCTCCTTCCTTCCTTCCTTCCCTCCCTCCTTCCTTCCCTCCTTCCTTTCTTCCTTCCTTCCTTCCTTCCTTCCTTCCTTCCTTCCTTCCCTCCTTCCTTTCTTCCTTCCTTCCTTCCCTCCTTCCTTCTTTCCTTCCTTCCTTCCTTCCTTCCTTCCTTCCTTCCTTCCTTCCTTCCTTCCTTCCTTCCTTCCTTCCTTCCCTCCCTCCCTCCCTCCCTCCCTCCTTCCTTCCTTCCTTCCTTCCTTCCTTCCTTCCTTCCTTCCTTCCTTCCTTCCTTCCTTCCTTCCTTCCTTCTTTTCTCTTCTTTATATATATAATATTTATATATATACACACACATATATATAACCCTTTACCAGTGCAACATTCCCATCACCAATATCCCAATATCTTTTTCTTCTTTCCCATACCTGGCAGTGTTCAGGCCTCGCTCCTGATTCTGTGCTCAAGGATCACTACTAGCAGGCCTCAGAGAACCAGGTAGGGTGCTGTGAATCAAATTCCAGTCAACCTCAAGCATGGCGAGTATCCAGCCCATTGGATACATTGGAGCCAGATAGCTCTGGCTCACTGTGAATTTCTGCTCTTGTTTTCTCTCAATTTGAAGACTTTTTCTTGACCTATCACCAAATTTACTTTCCTCTCCCATGTCTGGTTGCAGATAATCTTCTCAAAGGTAATTTCCTCTCTGTAACTGGGTTTCTTTTCTAGGACTATTGTAGCATGCCCAGTTTACTCTTTTTCCTTCCTCATTAAATCATCCCCCCTGCCCAAACTCCCCATCTGTTTATACCTGTTGTCCACCTTTTCCATTTCATTCTTTCATCAGCTCTTCATAGCTCTTGTAAAGTCCGTGTTTCATAGTCAAGATTCATTTACTGAGCATTGGGTGGGGGCATGGAACAATAATCATGTTTTCATAACATTGATTCAGATGAGAGGTCTGAGGTTCAAGTTTCAGGAGGTTGCCTGTATCAAGCTTTTATTCTAGCCACCTCCCTCCATTCACCTTCAGCCATGAGCCCTGGACTCAACACTCCAATTGGTCCAGAAAAAGGATCCAGGTGGCCTGTCCCCATGGCACCTCGCAGTGGCCAGGTCTCTCAAGAGTGGAGCCAGCTCAGATTCTAACAGCTCTATGTGGCCTTCCAGACCCCCACCATCTGGCTTGCTTCCTTGGAGCTTCCCAGCAGGACCCCAAGCTGCTCCCCACCTCTGCCAGAATCACTCAGACCCCTTCATGCTCCTCGAACCTCATTCTTTTCCCTCTAGCTCACTGACTCACTCATTTAACAGATATTCTGTCGGTAAATGTTACTGTCTATTTACCTCAGTGAAAAGAATCTCAAGGAAGATGTGTTTTCTGGAGCCTGACCGCCGGCATTTGGATTCTAATCTTCCCTTGTACTTGCTTTGTGTTTTATGTGAGCCTTTCTTCTCCCTGGGCCTCAGTTTCTCCATTTGTAAAGTGAGAATAGAATCAGCCCTCTTTCTGAAAACAGATCTGAAGATTTAGCAAGGCAGGCCAGGGAGGACAGATCGGGACCCAACCTCTAGACGGCATCAGTGGCTTTGTTTTTAAGAGGGACACAGAGGTGACAGCTCCCACACGTACACACACACACACCCTCTGAGACCCCAATTTCTGATGGATTTAACAGGTGTAGGTTACTTCCTGTGGCCAGGGCTCAATAGGACTCCAGCCTGGAGGAAGGTCCTCTCTGGCGGCCTGTCCAGTCACTTGGCAGTTCAGAGGGTCAGAGTCACTGGGCTGTGAAAAACCCAGCTGGCCAGGCCGTGACAGGAGCCTCCTCCTGCCTGCCCTTCCGTGTCCTGCACCTCAATAGCACTTTTCTCTCATGGGTCCTACAGAAGCAAAAATTAGACTGAGATAGATAGCTTCATGCATGGTCTAGGTTCTATCCCTTGTGCCACATGTCCCCCTGCCCATCATCAGGAGCACCCAAGTACTGCTGCTGGGTGTACCTCCACCCCACAAAGCAAAATAAAATGGAAAAAGACCAGAAGTTATTTATAACTGTGGATGGTGAACACTTTGCTGTGCAGACTGGCTCATGGCTGGGTGCAAGCACATTAGAGAGCGAGTTCTCAGACTCTCTCTCTCTCTCTCTCTTTCTCTCTCTCTGTGTCTCTCTCTCATACACACATATTCACATTCCTCATGGAATAAGAGCACCCACATTGCTCCCAGCGTGTCCACCATTTCAAACTGATTAGCTTATTTGAACCTAACAGCAACCGATGAAGTACATTTGATTGTTATTTATTTATGATGGGGGTGGGGTGGGTCATACTCCATGGTGCTTGAAGGTAATCCTCAGCTCAGTGCTATGAAAGTTGCTCCTGGCAGTGCTCAGGGTACCTGTATAGTGCCGGGGTCCCTGTAAGGCGAGCATCTTAACACCTAGATGATCTCCCCCACTGAAAGGGTTTTTTGATTTATGTCCTCATTTTACTGCTGGCAAAGGTGAGGTGGAAAAGAGAAGGTGGAAGGGACTTGTCTAGGCTGATACCAAGTAAGGACAGGACTTAATTGCTGTGGAGGGAGTCTCACTCCACTCTCATTTTAGACAGGTGGGCATAGCCTCTCCCACGCTGGAAGTGGAACCATTTGGGGGTATAGCAATCAGGGCCTGGATGCCTCTTAACTACTTTCCCCTTTTCTCCCCCCCCCCCACCTTCCCCTTGTCACTTCTGAGCAGTCGCATGGTCCTTGCAGTCTTCAATCATACAAGCAGGCTCTGGCCTCAGGCCTGATGTCACCCCCTCCATCCTGGGAGCAAATGTTATCCTCTCAGTGAAGCATGAAGCCTTTACTGACACTCTGACCTCAAAGGATAAAGCTCCTCCTCCCTATCCACCCACAACCACAGCCCTCTCAACTTCAATTTTCTCCACCAAACAGAGCACCTTCCACACCCATGTCTCCTGTTCTTCTTAATTCACTCCTAAACTTCTCTGCATGCTCAATCTGACACCCTGAGGCTGGCAGTTGCTGTCTCTTTGCTGCCGTGTCATCTCCAGAGCCTGTAACAGTGTCTAGAATGGCAGAAGAGCACCACAAAAATGCACCAGAGACCAGGAGAGAGCTCAAGTGGTGGAACTCATATGTCTTGCCTGTGCAATGGTCTGACGTTGATCCTCAACACTGCATGGCCCCTGGGCACTGCTGAGTATAGTCCTGGAATACCCCCTATTAAAGCATGTCAGGCCCCCTATAAAAAGGCATTGGAAGGGGCCCGAGCTGTGGTGCAGCGGTAGGGTGTTTGCCTTGCACGCACTGAATTGGATGGCCCTGGGTTCAATCCCTTGGCATCCCATGTGGTCCCCCAAGCCAGGAGCACATAGCCAGGAGCAACCCCTTAGCGTCACCAGGTGTGGCCCCAAAACCAAAAAAAAAAAGGCATTGGAAGGCTGGTGTAAAAATACATGAATTAAAGCACTTCCTTTGCATGCAACTGACCCTAGAGTTATCCCCGGCACTGCATAAAGTCTTATGAGCCCTGCTAGGAGCGATCCCAGAGCATAGATCCAGGAGTGACTCCTGAGCACAGAGTTAGGTGCGATCCCTGAACACTGCTAGGTGTGGCCTAAATCTACCACCCTCTGCCCACCCCCAGCCAAATGCCCTGCAAGTCAGCTCATGCGTCATCTCTTTCCCTCACTGTTGCCACCATACTGGTCCTGCTTGCCATCATTCCTCCCCTGGAGACTGCCTCCTCGCCCCTACCCCAACTATTCTCAATCCAATCTTGCCACATCTGGGCAGTTTCCTCCCAGACAACTCTGAACTGGCATCTAAAACGGGAATCCTGCAGTGGGCCCTGCCAAGTGTGGAGAGGGAGCTATCATCCAGCCCTTGGCCTGCAAGACCCTGCACATCCAGACCTCATTGAAACTTGGAGCATCACTGACCTCAGGGCCTTTGCCCCAGCTGGCTAGAATGCTCTTCTCTCCCGAATAACTCTATCTCTGGTTAGGACTGGCTCCTAAGAGAAGCCTTCCCTGACTGTCTTAGCCTTATCTCTCCTTTGTTTCTTTGTCTTTACAACAAAGGTGGACAAGGTGACCTGTTGTGTGTACCTTGTACTCTCCCCTCCTAGATGGTGGCTTCCTTAGGATGGGCTCTGCACGCTCACCGGCAACATCCCAAACCACTCCATTCCCTGTCCTGCTAACTGAGCGGGTGATGATTGTCCGGGCGCTTGGCAACCACTTCCCTTTCCTTACACCTGGAACCCTGATGCCCTAGAAGACATAAAAAAAGTCACCATACACACACACACACACACACACACACACACACACACCATGTGTGAGTATATATGTATCACTGTGTACTTATGTATGAGTGGAAGATGTGTTGCATCTCACAGCTGATGAAGAGGTCCTCAGTGTCTATGTAAACCAGTCTGTGGGTACCTTTGTGTATCTGGGCTTTGTGCATCCTTTAGGAGTTCTGTGTTTCTGTGAGTGTCTTCTTGTAGAGTGTGAGCTTATTTCTACTTCTCTGTGTGTTTGTGTGTGAATGTAAATGTGTATATGTGTGTGTGGAGTGTGTGGCGTGCATGTGTGAATTCATATGTGTGTATATGTGTGTATGTGTGAGCATATGTTTGCCTATATGTATGAATGTGAGTGTATCTGTGTGAGTGGGATGTGTGTATGAGTGTATATGTTTGTGTGTGAGTATTTATATGCATGTATGTATGTGTGAGTGCATGTTTGTGTGTGTGTGAGTATGTGTGAATACATGTAAAGGGCGCTCGAGGAAATCCTGAGCTTTCCTCGCTGCAGTTCTCTAGCTCCATGCTAGGCTCATCCAAGGAGGAGCAGAGCAGAGAAGCAGGTAGGAGCTCTGCATCTTGGAGCCCCAACAACTCGAACCCTTACATTCTACTCCCTCCCAACCTCCGCCACTATCCTCGGGATTGGTTCCTGACTTAAAATTGCCAATCCTGGATAGAGCTGCCAGGAGCCCACACCGGGCAACACCAGGCTGGTTCCCATGACAACGTGGAAGCCGCCAGACCGTGCTCATAAAACAGGTCATAAAACGGAGGGTGGAGAGAGCAGCTCTGGTGGGTGCTGTGGCCTTTTCCCTTGCAAATCTCACCTCTACCTGGTGGGAGCCAGGCTCAGACCTGTCCCTGGTGTCGTGAGCGACCCTGGGGACCTCCTCTGTCTCCAAGACTCAGTTTTCATTTCCATAAACTGGTGTCATACCGCCCCCATGACACCCCATCCATCCAGATTCCGCATCATCTGGGCCCAAGAAAGTTTCAGTGAAAGGCCCAGCAGGACTCATTAGCTCAAACCTATTCAGATTCAGCTCCCTAATTCATGGAAAACTGTGGCAAATGGAACGGATCTGGCTCAACCACTGAGAGTAGCTCCTGAGCACTTCTGAGTGTGATCTCTAAACCAAATAAGCCAAAGGAACTTGACTTCAAGGAAATGGACATTTGAACCCAGCTCCATCATTAGCTGCATAACCTAGGACAAGGGGATTACATTTTTGAGACAAATTTGTCTATATCTAAAACAGAGGCCCAAATATCCTTAGGTGTTTATGAAACTAAACCGAAGTTTGTAGAAACACTTTGTAATGGGGCCAGGGTGGTGGCACAGAGCAGTAAGGCATCTACCTTGCTGCTGCTAGCCTAGTACAAACCATGGTTTGATCCCCCAGCGTCCCATATGGTCCCCCAAGCCAGGAGCGATTTCTGAGCCATAGCCAGGAGTAAACCCTGAGTATTACCGGGTATGGCCCCTCCCCCCAAAAAAACCCACTTTGTAGAGCCTGGTCCAAATTCTTGCTGATTGCTAGTAATAATAACAGCTATTAGTAACAGTGGTGACTGTTGTGTGCCAAGCACAACCAGTGCAATTAATTTTATACTTGCAAGTTGTAATTATTTCCATTTTACAGACCAGCACACCAAGGCACTAGAGGCTAAAGGACTTGACTCTCTGGCAGTTTATACCAGTGAATATATATATATTTAAACTGCAGTGAATGCAGTTTATACCCAGAGGGCTCCTGAGCCTTCCCTGCATGCAGCTGAGCACAGGTCCTCCAAGTTGTGGCCCACTTTGATGAGTGTGGGCTTGAATTCTTGAGGGACAGGAGGAGGCATTCATGCAGAATGCCTTCTACTCTCCTCTTTTTATTGTTCTGATGGACAAATGGAGGCCCAGAGAGGACTCGTAGATTATTCAAGGGACAACTGTAAGAATTCCACTTCAGGTCCTCCTTTCTACATTACACTCCTCATAACCTTCCTGCTTAAACCTTTGGACAGAGAAAACAAAACAATAGTTATCATGGCAACAGCAGTTGCTAAGGTGTGAGTGCTTGAGGCTCCGGGAGCTGGAGGCATGAGTAAGGTGTTGCAAGGCCATGACACGGTAGGTAAGGTTCACATCATTGCATCGCCCCTATTCATAGGCAAAAACTAAGCATGTTTGATAGGTTCAGATGAGAGACGATGTGACTTACCTTGCCCCAAGTCCCTGGGTTAGATAGAGAATAGAGCACTGAGCCCACGCTTGCAGATTCCAGGCTGGGTCCCCAGGAACCACATCCCTTCCCTGAGCATCTTTGTAACATGCTCTTGGGAGCATCCCTGGGGGATGGTTTTGTGGCATCGGACACTCAGAGCGTTGGGGAGAAATCATTGGTAGGCTGGGAAGATTGCATCTACAACCCCCTTATTTCAGACCTTTATTAACTCAACAAATATTTATTGAGGGCAGACCAGCTTGCAGGCATTGGGGCTACCACTGTGAATAAAGCTGGCTGACTGAGGCCTCTGGATCCCAGCTCTGAATGGGGAGAGGTAGACAATAAGCAAACAAGTAATCAGAGCAGAGGCCTGGCGGTGTGAAGAGCTATGGCAAAAAACAAAGCAGCAGACAGCATGTGGGGAGGCAGGGTTAGAGAGGGCTTCTCTGAGGCAGTGACATTTGCACAGAAAGCCAGAGGAGGTGAGGCCACCAGGACCACATGGGGAGGCCCAGAGAGTGTTCCTGGTAGAGAAAACAGATGGGACCAACACCTGGAGGTGGAGGCATGTCTGGTGTGTTGGAGGAACAGACACAGGGCTGGATTATGTGGCTGGAGCAGAGTCCAGTAGGGGAAGGCAAAGGGAGGCAGCAGGCGGGGGTCAGCGGGGGTCAGTGGGAGTTACTCCCAATAAGGGCAGCCGAATTTTCTCTGGAGCGCCATGGGAATTGCAGGGGATTCTGAGCAGAGGATTGGAATAATCTGATTTCATTTGTAAGAGGCTCCTTCTGCCTGCTGGGTGAGGAGAGACTGCAGGGAGCCAAGGCCAGGCAGGAAGATGAACTGGCAAGTTAGGTGGGGTGTGAGAGTCAGAGCGGGGGAGGCTAGCGACGTGTGGGTGTCAGAGGGGGGAGGCTGGAGCTGCAGGAGGGAGGAAGATTGCATTTGATAGGTTAAGTAGCAGGCTTGTGGTGGAAGAACCGTGCTCCGGGCAAACTCCAGGCTTCTTCGGGACTCAAGTGAGAATGGAGATGTCATTGGCAGGAGGGTGGCTGAGGGGAAGGTCAGGTGGTGACCAAGCTCTGCACAACTCAATTTATTGATGCCTCACTTCATCCCCGGGCTGCTCATGCTGGAGTGAGCCTTAGAATCACCTGAGGGACTTGTTAAAAACTCAGAATTCTGGGTCCCAGGGCTGAGTTTCCGATCAGAGACTGAGGCAGGTGGGGCTGGGAATTGCATCTCTTGGGTTCCCTGAAAATGTGCTTGCTCCTGGCTGATCTCAGTACCTTACCCTGAGGAGCAACAGTGACGTGAATGTGACGAAAAGGAGTCTCAGAGAAGTGACTTGCCATGGAAAGTGGTGGGGGCAGATAGCCAACAATTGAGCCATGGTAATCAAGAGTGCTGGTCAGATTCTAGTATCAGGTGGGGATTAAAGGGAATATCTTGCCACCTGTCCACGCACATTCCTGGATGACACCTGAGGCACCCAGAGACCCTCTTTCTCTAGCTGCTAAGAATTTCTGTCGAAAGATTTCTGTTTCCATGGATGTGTGTGTGTGTGTGTGTGTGTGTGTGTGTGTGTGTGTGTGTGTGTGTGTAGCTGAGTTCCATCTGTCCTCCCCATCCCTCCACACCCCCTGGGCAGAATTCTGCCTGCTCTAGGGGATCCCCCATGTCCAGTGGGAAATCTCGTGAGACTTGCTACAAAACATGGAGCCCTCAGAGCCTTATTCCACTACCTTTTGTGGCTACACTTCTGGTGCCTCTCAGGAAGTCCTGTATACCACGATTTCTGGATCTCTTCGCGCTGGGCTCATAAAAGGATTACGTTTTCCTGCCCTGTGGAAGTTAGGCTTGGTTGCGAATGTGATTTAATGATGGGTCTATGAATAGAAGTAGGCATGGCTCTTTCTGGGAAATATCTACAGAACTGACAAGCAATTCATGGTCCTCTTCTCATGCAATGGCTCTTGATGAGAGACCTCAGTTTAAGGGTCCAAATGAGCCCTGGAAGGAGCTGGAGATGAGCATGTAACACAGGCTAGGAGCAAACATTTGCTTGGTTTTGTTAGCCAGACATTGGAAAACTTCCTTGGTCGAATAGTGAAGATTGTAAGCTTGTCACAGCCATTCAACCGTGGCTAGAAGGCAGCCACTGCTCCTGCATAAGCAAGAGCTGGCATCTGTGTCACCATAAACCCTCAGGAAAGCCAGGGGCCAGTGTGCAGGCTGGAGGAGTGGGTGCCTTCATCTCTGCATCTCTACCTCCCTGGTGCAGATCCTGCAGAATTGGTTCAAGTGAGGGACTGTGGCTAGGAACCCAGGCACTTGTCCTTCTCTGGAGATCTTATGGGTTTCCTCTGGAATCCTCTCCCAGCCTTCTCTGTTCTCTCTCCGTCTCTCTCTCTCTCTCTCTCTCTCTCTCTCTCTCTCTCTCTCTCTCTCTCTCTCTCTCTCTCTCTCTCTCTCTCTCTCTCTCTCTCTCTCTCTCTCTCTCTCTCTCTCTCTCTCTCTCTCTCTCTCCTGCACAGATCATACCCATGACCTACTGTGTCCTCCATCCTCCAGTTGGATAGGACTTGTGAAGCAGAACTGGTTGGACATAGGAGGGTGGGGAATGAGGTAGGGATTTATCCTCCAATCTCCATTCATGGCTGAGTCTCTTTTCTGAAAGCCACAGTGCTGTCAGGACACTTTCTCTTCCCCTGACAGTTTCCTGCCTCTCACCCTTTTGACTGATAAATAGCTCCACATGCACCAGCCCTGGGGTGCTGCCTGATCCTTTGCGGGTTCTGATCCCTGGTCCATCCCCTTGTAAACAGTGGCTTTATTATACTCTAATCAAATGACCCGACTGGAGAGTGCTGTTTGCTCCTGCTGGCGCTCACAGGGGCTCCTTGGAGGTACACATGTCTAGGCTGGTATTCAGATCAGGCCACCCCTCAGGGTGACTCATGTCATCTTTCTGGCTCCCCTGGGCTTTCTCTCCCGCACAATAAGGCAAAAATAGATGCCAGAAAAAGGGGGCTTGAAAATGATGATGTTTGTACAGTGTGTGTCGGGGGGGGCAGGGGAAGAGGGAGGGGTGATCGTCAGCAATTGAAAATGGTTAGATAGAAACAGAAATGCTTCCAAAAGCTTGGAGAGGGCAGGGCCATTGGCCTGTTTGATGGTGGAAATCAGGTTCGGGGCTTACTGAGATGGTGTTTTTGAGGTCACTGAAAACAGTGGAACTCTGGGAATGCAATGGCAGCTACCTCTGGATATATAGGAATATATACTAGGAATATTGCTGAAGAGCAATCCTTGAGAGCAGAGATGAGCCTCATCCAGGTCCAGGCTCAAGGCTGGGTCTTGCCTCTTTTTGTCCTGTGATCTTAAAGAAATGACCCCATTCCTCTGTGCCTTACCTGAACATAGGGTTAGGGGCTGAAAGACAGCTTAAATGGTAGAGCACAGGCCCTGAGTTAAAACCCTGAGTTAAAACCCTGGCACTGTATGACAGCCCACCCCCTATCAATGCCATGTATAACCCTGGTGGTCCCCAAATAGCTCTGGGTGTGGCATCTTATGAATAGAAATAAGTAAATTGAAGTATTAAAAAGTCATAGCTAGGCTGAGACATAGCACAGTGGGTAGGATGCGTGCCTTGTACTTTCTACCAGTCACAGTTTGATCTCTAGCATCCCATATGGTCCCTTAACATAAAGCCAGAAGTAAGCACTGAGCATCAACAGGTATGACTCATAAACATAAGAACTGCTGCTGATGTGAAGATTGGCACGTACATTCTAGGAAGTGTGCATCTAGAAGCCTGCAGCTTCACTGACTGTGGTCAGCACATGCTTGGTGCTTCCTAGATGCTTCCTAGGTGAAGGGATGTACATGCAGAACACTTACGCTGCCCCTGCCACAAGAAGTAAGGAAGAACTATCTCTTCCACTCAACATTCAAATCTTTGCTTGGAGCTAAGTCTTGGCCTAAGGCTGTTGGTGGCCAGGGCCTCCTACATGGGTTCAGAAATGGGCCTGGCCCCTTTCTCACTTGAATCCATTTCTTCCTCCCTAAGAGGCGTTTTAGGGTCTCGGCTTCACAGAACTGCTGGGCAGGTAGGTATTTCAGCCTGTGCCAGGCACAGCCAGGACTAAGAAAAGGCCACCAGTGCTCAGCATGCTCCAGAAGGGTCCAGGGCCCTTAGCACAGGTAGGTACTGGGAGTGATCTCTGACTCAGGCAATAGACACCCAGATAACTTCTCATGTGACTTGGAACTACCAGCTCCCTCTAAGAGCCTCCACTCTTCCTTATGTGTCCAGAGGGTGCACTTGTGCCAGGTCATGCTCCTATACGCACCCTCTGATTAACCCATGAGATGAGGGGTCTGCCTGTGAATGGCTCCCTGTGGTTTTACAGATTACAGGTGCAAGCGTGGGGACTGATGCCACTAGTGAGGATTCCTGACATTTCCAGACCCCTCCTCCTTTGTGCCTAAACTGCTTCTTCCTGAGGGGGATTCCAACTATGGGTACAGATGGAAGGACCTCCCTTGGCACCTTGGAGCTTTCTCCTTATAAGTACTGTAGTCTTCACAGCTGACTAGTGGCTGTGAGTATCCCTTCCTCTTCCTCGGACAGTGGGATATCCCAGAGATCAGGACTATGAGGTGGATGGCTGCCAGGGCAGAGGGGGTTGCTCTCTCTACGAAAAGCCAGGATGCCAGACCCCTGTGAGTTCCCCAATCTCCCCAAACCTATGCCTTTCCAATGCCTTCCCCCTCCCCCCTTTAGTCTCTCCTACCTTATTTTGAGCTCAGCCCCCTTGCTAAGTTTCAGATCTTTTTTATTTTGGGTTTTGATTTGGGGGGCCACACCTGGTAGTGCTTAGGTTTTATTCCTGGTGCTGTGCTCAATGATCACTTCTGGCAGTATTTGGGAGCCCATATGGGGTGACAGGGATCAAACTGGGTCAGCTTGTGTATAAGGCAAATGCCCTATGCACTGTACTATTTCTGGCCCCTTTACCCTTCTGTTAATCCTCTCAAGACTCCATCCATTTCCTTCTCTATTCTATTCTTTCCTTACCTTCCGTGTTTTATCCTTGGTCCAGGCTTGATCAGTTCAGCAGCTTATAACTATTGGTACAACTCTTGCCCCCTTACAGGTTTCCATCGCCCCATTGGCTCAATAAGCAGGTGGGTCATGATGGTGAGAAGTTCCCTTCCCTCACTGATTGGGCATTTTTGCTTACAAAGTTGAGGCCCTTCCCATTAGGTGAGCTCTAAGACTCCCAGTAATCACTCTCTTCTGGAGACCTCACACACAAACCCTGAGTTCATTTCCCCTCTCTTCAAGCACATTCAGTAGCTGTCTGGTTGGGTTTTGTTTTTTTTTTTTTTTTTTTTTTTTTTTTGAGATCTGACAACTTCTCCTTCTGATTGAGGGGTGAGCAGTCTAATTGAGGTGGACCTGCTTTTGCTCCATTCTCACCATAGTTCCCATCTTGCACAATCTAGCACTGACACAGAATGTGTCTTAACACTGGCCAAGCAACCTCCCGGACGCCCGCCATGCTGAGCTCACAGAATGTTGCAGGAACTCATTTGCAGAGGGTGTAGGCTGGGCCAGAGATCCTGGGTTTTGTAACAGTTGTGGAATCATTCACTTTAGATCCCCTGAAACAGGGAGCTGGTTTGATAGATAGCCACAATTCCTGGCTCTCTGGACACTAGAACACATCATGCTGTGTGTTACCTTCCGGTGAGTGGTCTATTCTCAGTAAGTAGTAGGACTGGATAGATATACAAAGGAGCCCTTTAGGAGACAGTTGAATCCCTCAGGGACTGCCCTCACCTGTTCATTGATACTCTCTCAAACAGTGCTCTCATCCAGTCCCTCCATTTCCAAGTGTCAGACCTACACTTTGCCTGAGCCTTCCTGCCCCCGCCCCTCTCCCCTAATCCCATCTCCACATCTGCTTCTCAGTGAGCCATGTTAATGCAATTATCAACTGGTCTGTGGCGGAAGTTAGGTTCTTCACAGCAAATGTTAACAGTAACAACTAATATTTAATGAGCACATACTGTGGGCCAGACAATATCTTACCTAATCCTTTCTGCAATCTCATGGGGAAGGGACTCTCATTATCCTGTTTTACAATGAGGAAATTGAAGTGCAGAGAAGGTAGAAACTGCCTCAAAGCCGGGGCTCAAAGATGCAAGAGTCTCCCAAAGTCTTTGTCCATGTTTGGCTCCCCTATACATCTATGCAGGCCAGTGGGGAGAGGTGCTAAGTTACCTCATTAACGATTGGTCACCATCAGCCCCCACTGCCACCTCCTCAGAGCCTCTCATAATCACATGCAAAAGGCTCTCAACGATTATTTGCGGAATGTGCAAAGGTGAAGGGTGGTGAGGGGACAACAAAAGACCTGTGAACCATGACCAAGAAGTTTATTCATATTGAAAACAAACAAACAAACAAACAAACAAACATAGATTGCAAACTAAGGTTTGATTACAGAAAGAAGTGAGTGTCAGTTTCTGTATGTTCCCAAATATATTTAACTGCTTTCTTTCTCTCCATACTTGGAAAACTGAACAAAATCATCAGCCATATCACACTGGACTTTTGACTCTGCCAGCCACTGCTTTCTGGACCTCTATTTTCTTATCAATAAAATGGGAGTAGGAATGTTCAAACTCACCCAGGTCAGACAGAGGCCCAGTGCAGCACAGGCTGAGAGGCAGGTCGAGTGGCTGAGATGGGGTAGTCAGTGTTGGCTACCTGCCCCCTCTTCCCACTGCATGGTAGTACCCTGACAGCCTTGCTAAGCCTATGCCTGAGTCTCGGGTCCTGTATTGCTGTCCCACTTTCAGCCAACAGCAGAGATGAGCATGAGTCACTGCAGGTTTCTCCAGCTGCCCCTGGGCCAGCCAGGCCTGACTGGATTAGTAACTAGATCATGGTCCCCGCCTCTCACAATGCCAGGGCTCAGGACCTGAGGCTGACCTACCACGTCTGCTGCAGGAGACCCAGACGTCAACTGCTGCAATCACCTGAAGCCTTAATTCATCGATGGGGAAACTGAGGCCCCCAGAAGGGGAAGGAATTTACCCAGAGTCATGCTGAAACTTGATGGCATAATAGAAACTAGAACTTACGTTTCTTAGCTCCCACCTCAATGATTCATTCATTCCTGCATTTATTTATGTATTTATTTATTTATTTATTTATTCACATTCTGGGGTCCTAGCTCTAAAATTTCTCAATTTTGTCCACCCCAGACCTGCTTTACTGTTTGTCACCCTCCACTCTGGGCTCACCCCTGAGAGCGCTCCCCTCAATGGCCTCCATCCAATAATTTTCACTCAGCAGCTGTGGGGGGTGGGTGGAGTTTTACAAAAATAAGAATTAGATCATGTTTCTACTTGCACCCTCCTACATTTTCCCACCTCACTTGGAAGAAAAACTAGTGGGCATATCTCAGGAGTCCCAAAATCTGGGGGTCCTACTTCTGCCCCTTGGATTCCTTTCTCTGACCACCCTTCCCCACCCCACTTCACACATTTGGTTCCTATCATGTTGGCATCTTCTGTGTAGCTGGAATTTTGCATGTGGAGCCTTGCTAAGTGCAACATGCTCTGCCTGGAACCCCTGAGTCCCCATCCCCACCCCTGGGGCTCACAGATGTTCTTGCCTCAGAGGCCTGGCTGAAGGTGGTCTTCATCCCCCTCCACTGCCTCCAGCCCCACCACCCTACCACCCCCATTCTGTTTCCTCACAGCTATGTGGGAATTGTCATGTGAACCTACTGTTACTTATTGGTTGTATGCAGCCCTGCAGTAAGATGTTTCCTGAAAATGGGGTGAGGTGGGGGTGACTTCTTTTCTACTGTGGCTCCATAGTCTCCAGCACAGAGAAGGTGCTCAATGAATAGAAGGAAGGAAGGAAGGAAGGAAAGAAGGAAGGAAGGAAGGCAGGAAGGAAGGAAGGAAGGAAGGAAGGAAGGAAGGAAGGAAGGAAGGAAGGAAGGAAGAAAGGAAGGAAGGAAGGAAAGAAGGTGCATTTGGCTTGGGGGATATGGGGGTAAAGATTGATGTTGGTAGAGAAAATGGGTAAAGAAAAAAATCTACTTAAATTTGACTCACTTTCTTAATCCCTCTCTGTTTCCTTTTTTGTCCTAGGCCTTTTTCTGGGCTCCCAAGTTGCTGCAATCCCTTTCTGATGCTTCCTTCTTTTGTCCTGACTCACACCTAGTCTTGTGGAAAATGAATTCACATTCAGATGCTCGGGTGTGATAGCAGAAGGGATTTTTGTTTGTTTGTTTTATTTTGTTTTGGGGGTCACACCCAGCTGTGCTCAGGGTTAACCCTGTGCTCAAGGATCACTCCTGGCAGGGCTCAGGGGACCATATGTTGTGTCAAGGATCACACCTGACTTGATTTATCTCTGACTCCAAAAGAAGTTTTAAATTTTGTTCTTTTGCTTGTTTTTGGAAGGGCTATACCCAACGGTGCTCAGAGGTTATTCTTGGAGCTGTGCTCAGGGATAACTTTCTGGCAGGCTTGGGAAATCATTTGGATGCCAGGGACTGAACCCTGGGCATCCACATTATAAGGTAAGTGGCCTATCTGCTGTCCTGGCAATTTTCATTCTTAATCTGCCTTCAAAGGTTGAAGCCAAAGAAATGAGTACTAAATGGTGACCCCTTCCATGAGGGGACTACCCAGAAACCAGGACCGAACTCAGGATAGAGCCAATCCTGGTTTCAGGTCAGGACTGGATACCCACCCTCACAAGTCAGACCAGACCATATGGGCCCTCTGGATTTTTCTGGTTCCTGTCACCTCTCTTCCCCTCCTTCGCCCACCACTTTCCCAAGATAAATCAACCAGGTCAGTCAACACGTTTTGATGAAAAAGAAACAAGTTAGTCCTTTGACTCCACAAAGTGGGCCTTTCTCAAGGCAGAGGGGCCAGGGCAGTCAGGAGCATGTGGAATCAGCGCCGCAGGGCCACGACAAGGCCCCTTTTGTGTCCAGAGACAAAGATAGAGTGTCCCAGCAAGATGGGGCCAGGGCCTCTGCAACGCCAGCTCCGGCGGCCCGGATTGGCTGGCCGGCACACAAGTCCATCCCGTGACTGGGCAGCCCCGTCTCCTAGCCACCAGCCCCGCCCCCCACTTCCTCCTTTGGGCAAACAATTGGGCAGTAGTGAAATCAATCTTGAAGCCAGACTGTCTCCCCCATCCTGGCCACCTGGGCATGGTGGAGCTGGGGGTTCTCTTGTCCAACAGGTCTGGGCTTTTGGGGGCGGTCATGAAGCTAGGACACTTTCCACATCCTTTGGAGATGACCAGATTTCTGACTGGTTGGAGGACCTCAGGCAGGTCCCTTTCCCTCAGAACCATATCCCCCCCACCTGTAAAAGATAATCCTGGGTCACCTGGAGTTGGTTAGCTGATGTGACCTTTCTCAGGAGCTTGGCCTGTGCTTGACACAGAGCAAGCAACGGTGACATGCTACACAGCACTTCACAGTTTATGCATCGTTTTCCATCGCATCCTTTCTGTAGATACCCATATCCAGTGGTCCTGCTCTCGACAACAGGATAATCCACCCACTGACTGAAGGAGAAACCAAGTCCGGAGGTGTTGGACTTCCAGAGAGCTCCCTGCGGCTCTTCTAGGAAGGCACCCTAAGTTCTGTGCAGCCTGCTGACAGGAAATAAGATACTAAAAGAACTGGTGGCGAGGCAGAGAGCCGAAGGCAAGCCTGAAAGTAGAAATGTGTAGTGAACTGTACCCCGCATCTTTCCCTTTCTTATCTCCCTGCTCTCAGCAGTCTTAATGCTATTGGGTCTGTTCAGACTCCTCTTAAAATAGTAAGGAAGGAAGGAAACCCTTTGTTCACTAGTTGATAATGTTTCGTTGTGTGGAAATGTTTTAAATGGAAATATGGTTGGGGGATGTAAACAGACATACAGGAGGCGCTACTGTTCATCAGACATGGGTAATCAAGAAGAGAGAGAACCTAGCCTGGAGTTGGCGCGCGTGTGTGTGTGTGTGTGTGTGTGTGTGTGTGTGTGTGTGTGTGTGTACACATGTGCGCATGTTTAGGAGGAGATACAGTGACACCTTGCTCAAGGACTCTCAGTCTTGGTTGTACATCAGAATTGCTGGAGAAACACTAACAATCCCCATTCACTCCAGTGATCTACAATCAACTGGTCTGCAGTGGGCTTTAAATTTATTTTAAAATTTTATTATCACACTGTGATTTACCAAGTTGTTCATCATACAGGCATTCAGTGTTACAACACAAGTTTCACCACTAGCATTACCTTCCCTCTAAAAATGTCCCCAGTTTCCCACTTACCACCCCAACTTCCCCCTTGCAGGCATGAACAAATATACTTCATATTATTTGGGACAGCACAAAGGCGAATGGAGTGACCAAAACTTAGATCAATAAGCGTCGATTTATACTTGTGCTATCACTCAATGATGTTACTAAAGGCATTGTCTAAGGATTTACTGAGCTGTAGTTTGTGTGAATTGAGCCTTCTATGTCATTATTTAGGCTCATTGATCTTGGTGGTCTATGCAACTTTCCCATCAGAATTACTGTGATCCTACTACTATAAAATTTTGAGGTGTACCCACATAACCCAGTATCTATAGATCTGGAACAATTTGGTAGTTGGAACTCTGTTATTGTCTGAGGGTGTCAGATGTGGTTGCAGGCTGCTCTGCCTTTAGGCAGGAAAGGGAATCTGCCTGCTATATTCTGTGAAGGCCCCTGAGTTGTCAGCCTGAAATAGTCTACCTGGGAAGATTCAAAGGCCATCATGTTCTTTTGGGGCTTAGTTGTAGAGGTGGGCCATTTCTCTGCCAGCAAGATGGTGGCTGTTGACAGGAGCTCTGGGTTTTAGTTTTTTAATTTATTTTTATTTTAGTCGAGGCACCTTGAATTACAATGCCTGGTAGAGTTTTAGGCACACAGCATTCCAGCATCACACTTTTCACCTGAGTGTCTGCTTCCCTCCACTATTGTACTATTGCCTCCCCTGTTGATATATATAATCTTGTAATGACAATTGGACCTAGACACACCCCTTGGCAGGTATTTAAGGAAAAGTTTTGACAGTTGATGGGGGGCAGGGTAGAGTCCTGAGCAATGTCTGCTGGCTCACAGGGTGGAGGGGAGGCCAGGCCTAGCCAGGTCTGGCCAGAGATGAAGCATCAGCGAGATGCTGCTTGCCCCCTTCTACATTTTTCTGTTTTCTCTCTCTCAAGCCAAACCCCTGACCTACATGCCCCCCCACAAGTATATGATCTCTCTTTTAGAATTGCCCCCTCTCCAGCAGCAAACTTCAGATGGAGAATAAATCTCAATGGCCACACTCTCTCTTTCTGTCTCTGTCTCACTCTGTCTAGCTCCCTGTCTCTCTCTCTCTCTTTGTCTCCCACTAGGGAGGTGGTCCCTGGTCGATACATTTTGAGGTCTCTGAGTGGGCATCTTATTCCACCAGGCAGTCAGTTTCCCTGGTCCTTGCAGCCTTGCAGCTAACAGCCTGAATAGGTAAACAGAATTGTAGCCTGGATGATGCAAAGACTTCAAGAAGAAAAAGATATAAGTAAAAAAAAAAAAAAAAAAAAAGGCGAATGTTGAAAAAGAGAAAAAAAAAGTGGTGGGAAAGCCAAACCCTGCCACTCCAGCACCCCTACTTTTTCTTGTTTTGTTTTGATTTGTCAGTTTTTTTTACTTTATTTTCCTTCTCTTTTTTTCTTCCACTTTTCTCTTTCTTTTTCACTCTTGTGGTTATTATTTGGTGATTTATTTTTATTTTTATTTGCCGGGTGCATTTTTTTCTTCCATTTTTTTCCCTCTCTTTTTTTGGTAGTCGTTACCAAATTTTTTTTCTCCCTTTTTTCTTATCCTTTTTATCTCCAATGACGGTGGAATGGATGCTCAATCTACAACAAGCTGTAAAGTGGAGACCAGTTGCACTAGCATTCTGGGGGTAACGGAGGGAGATATGGGATACATGCTGGGAACAGGGGTGGAGAGAGTACAGCACTGGTGGTGGGAATACCCCTCATTCATGGTCACTATGTACCATAAATGATGCAGTGAAAGATTTGTAATGCACTTTGGTCACAATAAAAATTAAAATAAAAAGATAAAAGAAGAAAAAAGAAAAAGAAAAAAAGAGAAAAGAGAAAAAAGCAAAGGAGCAAAAAAGAAAAGAGAGAAGAGAAAATGATCAAAAATAGAAAAAGGACAGAAAAATAAACAAATGAGATTTAAAGAGAAAATGAACAAAAAAAGAGATTTAGAGAAAGAAAATAAGCAAAGGAAATTCAGAGAGAAAATAAAGGGCCGGAGTGATTAGCATAGCAATAGGGAGATTGCCTTGCATGCGGCTGATCCAGGATGGACCTGGGTTCGATCCCTGGTGTCCCATATGGTCCCTCAAACCAGGAGCGATTTCTCTGCAAGTACTTCCATGTAAGTACCACACACTAACTGATTGCACCACTGGAGCTCCAGGAGCAATTTCTGAGCCCATAGTCAGGAGTAACCCCTGGCATCACTGGGTGTGGCTCAAAAAGAAAAAAAATTAAGAAAAAATGAGCAAAAGAGAAAAATCAGAGAAAATGAATAAAACAGATTTTTTTTATACAGAGTAAAAGGAAAAAAGACAGAAAATGAGTGGAAGAGAGAGAAAATAAGCAAAATAAAAATTTAAATAGAGAATATTTCCTCCATAGATAGAAAAAGAAAGTGAAAAACTGATAACCCCACAGGGTCCCTTCTCCACATGAAGCAACTAGAATTAATTCACCACCCCATTACCCAAAAGGATTGGAGTTTTTCACTTTCTTAGGCCAAGCGTAGGTTTCATAGAAAGTCACTGTTTGTTCCTTAAAACACTGTTTCCTTTCTCCCTTACACATTGTCTCTCCGCTTTGGAGCTTTTAATTTAATTTTCAAGAAAAAATGAATGTAGCTGACAACTACTATGGCTAGAAGACTTACAGAAGACCATCACTTGACTGATCTCCACTGAGGGCTGAGGTTAATAATGTTCCATATACTTTTTTTAAAAATATAAAAAAGGAAATTGTTGATACACACACACACATATATATATAATGTTAATATTTTGTAATGATAATTTACCTGGAAATGCCCCCTGGACACATCCTTGTAATTGGACCTGGATGCACCCCTTGAACACACATCCCTGTACTAAACAAGGGTCATCCTGTGGGTATTTAAGGAAAAAGTTTGACAGCTGTCCCAAGGTAGAGTCCAGAGCAGAGGCTGCTAGCTTGCAAGGGCTGGAGGCCAGACCGGCATCTGTGAGATGCTGCCTGCTCCCCTCTACCTTTTTCTGTTCTTTCTTTCAAAGCCTGGACCTACAGATCTCCTCTGTAAATTAACTCTCTCTTACCCCCCCCCCCAGCAGCAAACTTCAGATTGGGAATAAAGGGATTTATTGTTTCTATCCCGTCTCTCCCCCCTCTCTTTCTCCCCACCTCCAGGGCTGGTGGGGCAGCAGTCCCGGGTCCCTACATTTTGGTATCCCTGGGTGGAAACCTCATCCCAAGTGGCAGCTGAGTTCCTCATCCCTTGCAGCCTTATAGCTGGTGCTGGACCTTTGCACTCCCACCCTCCCCCCATCTTATTCCCCCACCACACTCCACATGGAATGCTCACTTCTGTAGGTCAGTTCTCAGGTTCTGTTTCCTTTGGCCACTTGTTCTTCCCTTTCTATGGTTCTTTAGATCCTGCATATAAGAGAGATTGTTCTGTTTGTCCCACTCCATCTGGCTGACTTCACTCAGCATGATACTCTAGATCCAAGGTGGGAGCTTGAAACAGCTCTGCACTGTTGTAGTTCAGGGATGGTGGAAGAGTATCAGACCCAGGGAAGAAGGCCATGGAATAGATCCCCAAACTGCAGGTTAGGTCTGGGCTATACTCAGGTTGTTTCTCTGGGATGAGCCCCCCTCCCAACCAAGAGTCAGAATTTAGACTTGGGTAGGGAAGCCCTTCCTGGGGAAGTGACTTCAGGAGGAGAAACCCCAAAGCGATGGAATCTGGTTGGGTGAGAGTTGTGACCACGTCAGATTCTGGATGAAGAAAGGGATTCTCGAGCAAAGAAAGAATTCAAGATGATTGTAAGTCCAGTTGCCTGGTTTCCCAGTCCTGAAAGATTCCAGTTCATTGTGACAATCTTTTCTTTCTGGTTGTGTCTACTGGCCATATCCTCTTGCCCTTGGCCCTAGGAACCCAAGCAAAGGTGTAAAGAAAATTTTGACTCAGATATTGGTTTCCCCAGGCTGTAGCTATAAAACAGTGAGTAGGGTGTTTGCCTTGCACACAGCCAACCCAGGTTTGAACACTGGCATCCCACATGATCTCCTGAGCACTGCCATGAGAGATCCTTGAACGCAGACTTAGGAATAACTTTCCTCCCCACCCCTGACCCCAGCATCACCTCCTCCATCTTCTGGAGAGCTCCAGATAAAGCTTAGGATAAATTTCTCATTTCCTGTCTACCTGTTACCCCAAATCAGGGTTAGGAGAGAGGAAGCAGAAGCTCAAAGGTCAAAGAGTTACACCTGGGGGGATATTTAGCCTCTGTGAGACTGGACTGTGGAGCCCATCAGATCCCAGCCCTGGGGTTCTCCAGAACTGGTGGTGGGGGGATTGCTATCATATTAGAAGCAGAATGACATGTCCAAATGGAGGAAAAGTGGCAGGCACGTCACTGAGCTGTGAGCATCTACTGAGCTTGACAAAGGTTCTCAGGGTCACCTTGTCCTGGAGTTCAAAGGCTTAGAATCTCAGAGTCCTTGGCATTAGAAGAATAATTAACCTTGTAGGATCTTGCATTAGAATTGTGCTGAAGTTATGCAAAAATGTCACATATTTTAGCAGTTTAGATTAGAATGTTATGTTACAACATCTTATAATAGGGTAGCATGATGTTCTTTAATGCAATGCCAGGATGGTATGTTGCATTAGAACTTGGCTAAGAGTGGAATTAGAGTATTAAGTTGTGTCAGAATGTTATAATAGTACACTAGAGTGTTTCATCAAGCTATCATACCAGAATGCTTTTGTTAACAAGTTTCTCTAGGGTCAGACCTTGACTGTGAAGATCAAAAAACCTACTCGTGGAATGATGAAGGGCTGTGATGATGCCTGAACTGGAAATTGACCCTTCAATCCTGACTTGGATTCAGACTCACCTCAACTCTCCTTTTCTTGAGGAGGGTGTCTGAGTTTTCCCATGATAGGGCCATTGGCAGTGTGGTCTCTGGCACCTGTTAGCTTTTTATGAGGCATTGAGTGCTGGAATCTAACGCTTCACAGTCTCTTGGACAGGAAGTAAGAGTTCTCTGTTAACAATGAGTTTGATCTTATCACTGAGTGAATGACTTTCTGGGAGTAAACAGTTTCCGCACTGACAGAAAAAGTAAATGAATCCAGAGACCAGGGTGAGAAAAATTCCTGTGGACAGACTCACACAGGGCCTCCAGCCTAGTGCACACTACCCCCTTTCAGACAACTAAGGCCGAGCCAGCAACATACTGCTCCATATATGCATGCATACATACTTCCTAGTCCTCTCCAGGCCACACCCCTCCACAGTTCTAGGATTTCTCCAACTCTGCCACTGACTAAACTTGAGTCATCTTCTCCATCCCAAATTGAAGCCAGACCCTCAGCACGTTGGGTTCCCTACCTCCCCAATAGGGAACAGGTTCTTTAGGGAAACAAGGCTTTAAGAGCAGGTGTTTGGAGCAAAAATATCCTTGGTCTTCTCACCCTTTACTCTTTCCTGCTCCTTATTCCTCAGAAAATGCATATGTTAGTAGGCAACTTGGGAAAGCCCACATGCAAACACATGCTCTCACTGTTCTGGGACTCTCTGGGAAGTCTTGTTTCCCCATCACGAACCTCAGTGGAATATGAACCAAGACAGTGAATATTTTACAGAAATCCGACCAAGAACCAGACACAGGTACTTAAGAGCTTAGAGGAAGAGCCAAGTTTTATTTAATGCTTGGGAACGCGACCTGGATAACACTAAAATGGGCCGAGTCCCAAAAGCAGTTCATACAGTGCTTATATAGGTTAGATACAGGATTTGCCAATTCAATGGGAGCAATTTTATTGTTTAATATGCACAATGGCTGCTAACATACATGGGTATAATCAGGGGTGAATACATTCTGTGTTCAGCTCCATATAGACATTTACTAATTGTTTCTGTAGTCCCTGTTCCATTCCTGTTTAAGCAACCAGATTGGTCTGGATCTTCTGCTTTGTTCTGCTCATAACTTTATGATTTATGGCCTGTTTATCTTTGCCCAACTCCTAGAATGGGTCAGTCAGAGATCTGGCCTCTAGTTACCTGCTTCTGCTCCTAATTTTCCCACTAGAAAGGGCTTCAAAGCACGGTTGAGCAGACCAAATAGTGAACATGTGTGCTCTGATGCAAGCCACTTCCCCTTCTGAACTACTGTCTCCAACTGTAAAATGGGGTTAGAGTTTAGAGTGCATGGAGCATGAAGTGGGAGCATGAGTCTGAAATAGTATCTGCAAAGCATTTGTTCAATACCTGTCCGATATACAGTGCACTGAGATTGTTGAAATAGGACATTGTCAGGTGTATCCCACACCCTCACCACCTCTTCCGCTTGGGGTCCTGGCACCAGCCCCTACCCTTGGGGGGGCAGCAAGAAGGTTTTCTTTAAAAGCTGACAGTCAGCCTGATTTTTTTTAAGTCTCTTGAGGGGACAGAGCAATTATATTGTGGATAGGGTACTTACTTTTTATGTGGGTTTGATCCTCTGCATCCCATATGATCCCTGAGCACTATCAGGATTAATTTCTGAAAGCAGAACCAAGAGTAAGTCCTAAGCACTGCAAGGAGTGTCCCAAAAACAAACAAACAAAGTCTCCTGAGGTTGTAAAGGCATCTGACAGGATTTTAAAACCCAGAATCAAAAACTAGGCAAGGTTCTAGTCATGCATTGCTTTGCTGTCTGGGTTTTTTCCTATCACAGGGTTTCTGGTATCTCTAAAAATGAGGATAAAAGGCTCTTGGTTTACATTGTGGAGGGCAAATAAAGTGGTTTAACTCTTAAATTCTCAAAAGACTCTCAAGAATCTTATAGCAGTGGTATAGAAATAGAAGGGATGGGTAGAGAAAGTGAGGTTATAAGCAGTCCCTGGGAGTGGTCCCTAAGTTACTGGGGACCCTGAGTTATCTGGTTACTTGAGACCCAAGCTTGTGAACCTGGGAAATGGTCTCAAGTTACTACTTACAGAAGTCCCGTATGCTGGACTGCCGGCAGACTCAAATCCGAATACCCCTTCTATGTTAGCTCACTGTGGGACCTCTCATTTGGCCCCTATACGCTCTAGTCTACACTTTGTTTCCTTATAAGTAACATGAACCAGCCAGACAGGATGACCTCTCATAGGATGCTTTTCAGATGCCCTCAAATATTGGCTCCTGAAAATGTCTGGTTGGGTGATTTCTTGCCTACCAATCCTAAACAGCTTCATGATTGACCCAAGGATGGAAAACTCCTGACAATTTGGAGAAGAGAGAACAGTGAGTGTCCAACACCTTGTCTCAGTTTTAGTTACACTTTTGACATCTTAACCATCTTCTTTCTCCATGGCTACCTACTGGGGACAGAGCAAAAGGATTGAGCAGATAGATGTGTGTTAGATACAGAGCCTGATACTGGAGCAGAGCAATGAGTAATGCAGATGGAGTTCTTGCTTTCCAGAGCAAACGAAGTGGGCTGGATAATACATTGGAGCTCTTGTGTTGTGTACATTTATGTTTATCGTTGTTACATTTTCCTGTTGAAGTGTCACTTTTTTCAATATAGGATGTCCTTCGTTGTCTCATTTAAGAGTGTTTGGTTTCAAGTCTGTTGTGTGATATTTTTGTCGCTATCTTTTGGTTGTCATTTGTGTGGAAAATCTTTTCCACTTTCAATCTATTTGTGTCTTTGGATCCAAAGAGAGCCTTTTGTGGATAGCATATGGTTGGGTACATTTTTTAAAAATCTATTCTGTCAATTTATGCTTTCAGATCAAAAGATTTAATTCATTCACATTAAAACTAGCTACTGATAGAAAGATATGCTTTTGCCATTCTATTATTTGATTACTATGTATCTTAATTTCTTTATTTTGGTCCCCTATTTCCTCCACCATGACTTCTTTACGGCTTACTTGATTTTTTTGTAGTGACATGTCTTGTTCTCATTTATTTTCTTTTATACATGTTAGGTAATTAGGAATATCTATAAAAACATAAAATGTTCATGATTATCATGGGGATTACACATCATACTTTAAATCACAATAATTGAATTAGAATCGACACAACTTAATTTTAATTGTATGCAAAAATTCTACTCCTACACATCTCCAACTCTTCTCCAACTTTACATTATTGATGTCACAAATGATGTCTTTCAACATTGTGTACCTAACATAGAGCTATAATTATTTTTAAATGATGGAAATTTTTATTTTAGATGGTGTAAATTATATGTCTTCTTTGTAGAAAGTATACAGCTATTAAAATGATGAGGAAATCAGTATATATTGTACAAGACAGTTGTATGATATAATATGGTCAAGTGTGAAAAAGAAGCAAGTAAAGATATGTTTTTCACAAATACAACCTGATAAATAATACAGAAGTATTTCCATTTATACCTAGAAGTGCTACATAATTGTTTTATATTCATTTGTATTTTAGATCTTTGAGAAAATAAAAGTGGAGTCACCATAAAAAGTATAGTATCTGCTTTTATATTTTCCTGTGTGCCTAAGAGAAACAAATTTGATTCGTTTTCTAGCATCTTAATTTTTTCCCCACTGGAAGGACTCCCTTTGCATTTATTATCGGGCAGGTTTAAGGGTAGCAACTTAGCTCAATTTTTTATTTTGATCCCTTACTTCCTTCACCATTGACTTCTTTATGGCTTACTTGATTTTTTTTTGTAGTGACATGTCTTGTTCTCATTTATTTTCTTTTATACATGTTAGGTGATTGGGAATATCTATAGAAACATAAAATGGAAATGTCTTAATTTCTCTTATAGTGTTGAAGGACAGCTTTGCTGGATCTAGAATTCTTGGTTGAAAGCTGTTTTTCTGCCAACATTTAGATATATCCTTCTCTACTTTATGACCTTGAAGATTTCTGTTGGGAAAGGGTGATAATAAGATGAAGGGTCCCTTCCATTTGATGAAATTATTGTCTCTTCCTTTTTTCAGAATTCTCATTCTCATTTGATTATAAAGTACCTAGAGTGTATCAGTTAGAGTTAAATTAACTCTAAAAAAGTTTACTTAACTTTTTCAATTTGTAGATGCATTTCTTCTATCACATTTCACATATTCTAGCCATTATTTTTTTCTAAATCATCTGTCTCTTCTCTTGTTTTGGTCTTCTCAAAATATGTTTCCTAGACCTTTTATGCTATTCCACAAATCTCATTGACTATATTTACTTTTCTTCATTCTTTTCTTTTCTTTTTGCTTGCTGTTTATGTAGGGAGGGGAAGGGCATGTTTGGATCTGCTCAGAACATAATACTGGTTCTGTACTCAGGAGTCATTCCTGGAAATGTTCACAGGGATTGAACCCAGGTCGATACTATGCGAGGCAGGTGCCCTATCCACTGAACTACCACTCAGGCCCACATTCTTTTTTTTTTCTTTCTGTTTTTCAAACTCAGACAACTTCATATGTCTTGTTTTCAAGTTTCTTGATTCTTTGTCTTCTTGAATTTATCCCTTTAGTGAAATTCCCACTTGTCATTTTATTTCCCAGTTGCAGAATTTCTATTTATGTCCTTCCTTTCTATAATTCTTACCTTTTTGTTGATATCATCATGTTGTTTATCTATGATAACTCTAATTTCGTTTTATTTTTAGGTTGAATTTTCCTTTAGATCTTTGAGCATATTTATGACAATTGTTATAAAGTTCTCATTGAGAAAATTCAATATCATAACTTCCTCAGGGATCATTTCTGTTAGTTAATTTTCTTCCTTTCCATAGAGGAGGCTCTGCTTTCTATTTCTTATTATTTTTGTTCAAAATAGAACTTGTGGATAAGCAACCACCTCTTCCAGTCTTTGCAGACATGCTCTGTGCTGGGGTCAACCATCTCCTCCAAGTGAAAGTTTAAATTCTTCTCAACAGTTTTTTGAGCACATGTCTTCCTTGAGCCATGCGTGTAGCTTATTGGTTTCCTCCAAAGATATAGCTGCTTTTGGGGGGCTGGAGTGATAGCGCAGAGGTAGGGTGTTTACCTTGCATGCGGCTGACCCAGGACAGACCTCGGTTCGATCCCCTGTGTCCCATATGGTCCCCCAAGCCAGGAGTAACCCCTGAGCATCACTGGGTGTGGCCCCCCAAACAAAACAAAACAAATCAAGATACAGCAGCTTTTGAATGTCTTAATTTCACAAAGAGTATTCCTTGGGGCTCCAGATAGCCTGTGTGTCCAGGCATCTGTGGGTCTAAATTCTCCTTGGGGCTTCAGAAGAAGTTTTTGTTCCTTCTCCCTACCTGAGTTCCAAGTTGCATGAAACAGGCACTTGTCCTGTTTCTCTTCAGGTTAAAATTATATGTGTGGAGAAGGAGTCTTCTTTCAACAGTCTCTGATTTGAGAAAAGACTAGCAAAGAGGTTGCTACTCTTACCAGACCAAGGGCACTGGTATACAGAGCAGAGAATGGAACAAGGGCTAGTAAAACAGTCACAAATTTTTTCCTCCTGTTTTGAAGTGGATTTTCTTGACTGGGTGTTCCTTAGGTTTAGTTTGTTTATTTTTGGGCCATACCCCTCAGGGTATGCACTCAGAAATCTCTCCTGACTTGGGGGACCATATGGGCAGCAGGGGTATTGAACCTCGGTCTGTCCTAGGTTAACCACGTGCAAGGCAAATGCCCTACCATTTGCACCATCACTCCAACCCCATGGATGTTCCTTAGGTTGCAGAAAACCTTTGACTGTTTTTATTAATTTCTCCATTTTAGGAAAAAAAGGAAGGTTTTTATTTCTGCTTTTGATGTTTCTATGGGAGATACAAGAACTTGGAGCATCACTCTGTACTTTGCTGCCTCTGAGGGACAATGTATCAGAAAAACTTGAGTTCCTAATTCCATCCGATTTACTGTGTTAAGGTACACATGGATGAAGCTACCATGGTGACTAGTATCAGGAAGGATCTGGGAAGAATAAATTTTGAACTGAAGGAAGTGGGGAAGAGAGTGAAAACAAAGCCTACAAGGAGTCAAAGAACCTGATTTGTTCTGGTTCTGCCAGAAGGTGGACAGGGTTGGAGCCCAGGGCAGACTATGAACCAATGTCAACATCATAGGGATGGAATGAGGACTCAGAATTTCATTATAATTGTCATGAGAATCCACTTAAGGCTCTAAGAACCAAAGAGAGTGAACAACTTTTGTCTAAAATGAAAAGGTTGATGTGTAGATAAGTCTAGCATGAAAACCGGGAGACCAACATGGAGACTAATCCAGATGCACAACAAAGAGATGAAGCCAGAGAATGGGAATTAAGGGCCAACCCTTGGCAGGAAGCATAACAAGGAAGAGATTTTCACAAACATCTGACAGTATCTCAGAGGGCTGGCAGAGGTGGGACAGGGCATATCCCTGGCCAACTCAAACACTGTCTGGTGCTGGGTCAAAGCAGGTGATGGGGGTGCCCTTTTATTTCCATGGGTTTCTTTTGAAGTTCTCTGTTCTACCTCTTCCAGCTGTGCCCCTGTTCAGGGAAAAGAAGGCAAGCTGAGTTCCGAAGGTCATCAGAACTGGCCTCTGAAAGGTTCCTGTTTCTTCAAACACGAATGAGGACCACTGAGAAGATGGAGGAAGGGGTCCTATTGTGCTCACACACTGAGTGAGGCCCTTAATGGGAATGAGTCAGGAGCTATATGCCACAGTTACCACCCAGACCCAGGGGTCAGTGTGTTCAGTCTGTCTGAGATTAAGCAACAGGACTTCAGAGCAGGACTGGCTGGGCCCAAGTCCCTGATGCCTTCCTTCTCTGAGCAATGGCTTCCTCCTCAATCTCTTGGTGATGGCTTATCATGAACTCCGTACAAGTACAAAGCACCCAGCAAGTGTCCGACGCACAGAGCTGAGGCTTTGCAGCCATGTCACTAATGATGACATATTACTGTAATGATATTCAGAGGACACAGAGCTTTTTTCTTGTTTCCCAAGCTTTAGCTCATCTTGCACGGAAGGAAATATCATGGCAAAAGAGCAGAAAGAGCCTGTAAAGAATGGAGCCAGAAAAGTGATAGCATCATTGCCTCACACATGGGTGGCCCTTGAACTAGAACTGAGGGTCAAGTTGACATTTCATAAGCCTTAAAGGGCAGGGTGGCCTCCCAGGGAAAGGGAGGGAGCAGGCTTGACCAAGGTGGGGCTTTTGGGAGTGGATAGAAAAAAGAGAAGGCTCCTTTGGGTTAAAGGAGGATGTGTACAGGACATCATGTAGGTTGTGAGCAGATCATGAAAATCAGGGTAGGGAGATTGGATTGCCTCCTCACCTGAAGTGACATGAGTGTTTCTCAGAAGGAGGACAATCTGAGATATCTGGACTTTGGGGAATCCACACTGCCAACCTGTACACAGTTGAAGGGCCCATCCCTACTCAAACCAATGAAGATAAGATGGTCTAAGCTGGGGATGCTCAGTGCTAACCTTGGACAAGGAGGTATAGAGGAGAAAGATTCTAGATTGATGTTCTCTATGCTTTTTACCTGTACACGGCCACTTGTTACCATACCACCACAGACTAGCATTTATAACTAGTGCAAAGAGAGTGTTCTTCCGTCTTCTTCTTCTTCCTACCTGCAGGCTGGTTCCTGCCCGTGAACCTGTTCTAGAGAAGTGAGGGGAGATCATCAATATGGTTGACATCTAAACCGGAAACGGTGAGGGGCCGTGGGGTAGTTTTAGGGAGAAAAGTTGCTGACTTTATGGGCCTGGACTTAGAGAGGCCTTAAGACTTGGGGTGAGAACAGGACACTTGTGACATTCTGAGTCTGCCTAAGGCCAAGGAGAGGAGGACTGAGCAGGGAGCTGGTAATGCCCAGAGGTGGCCCTAGACAAGTCCTCTTCATCCTCTGCTGCAAGTCCTTTTCGTCTCATCTTCCATTTTCTTTTTGGCTCTCAGTTAGCTGCGTCATTTTAAGGAACTTGAAAACCAGGCCTCGTGTCTTTAACTTACAAAATTATACACTCCAATGAGCCGGAAAGGGGTTTTAGGAATAATTCTATTGAAAATATGTGGGTTTCCGCCTTGAAATGATCTTCCTGAAATTATCCCCTTTCTCTCTTTATAAATATTAAAAAGAAGGAATCAGAGCTTAGTGCTTTAAATCCCTATTCAGGGACTCTCTCGTCTGCCTCCCAGGAAAGCAACCAGTCATTGCTGAGGAAGAAAAGGAGGTTGGCCGGCCTCTTTAATATGATACTCCCCTTCCCCCTGAAATCCATCCTCGGACTAACCCTGACCAATCCCTCCCTGTCTTTCCCTGCAGCTAAGCCAGGATTTGCTGGAATATTAGGTTTCATTGTGGGGGTGTGAAAGAGAAGGAGTCAACCCAGGGAGGGGTGGGGGGAAGGAAGGTAAAAAAAAGCTACAAAGAGAGAAGCTAAGAAGCAGAGAAGAGTTGATGGGGGGCAAAGGAGGAGGGAGAGACTTAAAATGCAAAGATGGAGGGGCTGGAGAGATAGCACAGTGATAGGGCGTTTGCCTTGCACAGTCTAACTAGGATGGATGGTAGTTCGAATCCTGGCATCTCATATGGTCCCCCAAGTATGCCAGGAGCAATTTCTGAGAGCAGAGCCAGAGTAACCCCTGAGCACCCCCAGGTGTGGCTCAAAAACAAGCAAACAAAAAATACAGAGATAGAGGAAAAGACAGAGACAGAGGCAGACCCAGAGCTAGAGCCTGAAGACAATGGGGGCACATGGACTATGGAAATAGCAGCTGCAAAGAGGAACAGGGAGAAGACAGGAAGGTAAGAGTAGCCAGGAAATAGCAGACAGGAAGTTGCACATGGTGATGGGGAAGGGGGCTATGATGAAGAACGGAGGGATCAGGAGGGCTGTGTCATTTGCTGAAGGATGAGGTCTGGCTGCACTGAATCTATATTTGGGGGTTGGGGGCAGATATCATCTAATGGAGGATACCTTGGTCACCAACCTCAGCTCCATGGCTCAGGGTCATTCAACGTCCAGATGAAGGTGTGGCAGAGAGAAAGAGAGGCCTGACACAGGAGGGCCGAGTTCAAAGCTCAATTTGAACAAGTACATCTTGTCAACTCGGACCTGTTGTCTGCACTTTGGAACCTTGGTGTTTTCATCTGGAAAATGGAAACCAGGGACCTTTAGCCTTGGTCACCCCTTTGAAGCTGTGAAGCCTGTAGGAGGCGCCACTGTGAGCGCCTGGTCCTACCTGCTGCTTTTTGTTCTCACTTGATCTCACATTGACCTCTTTCACCCAAGAGCTTCCACTCACCTCCAACCTCTGCCCATCTCCCACTGACCCTGGAGCCCTGGTAGTGCAGGAAGTCATGGGGTTGGGACAACTCCCACAAGGTATTCTCAGGCAGCTGTGATGAGGTGGGAGCCTGTGGAGGTAGAGGGGAGGATTGGGTGCCCTTAACTGGTCTCCATGCTGCCCGCAAAAGAGCCCATGAGAGGGAAGGAGAGGGAGAGGTGCCTTGGCCTCTCCGTGTGTCCTTGAGCTTCTCCCAGGCTTTTGCAGGCTCATGACACCTGCCACCACTGAGAGGGCCTTCGAGAGCTCAGAATCTGTGCTTGTGGGCTGCCCAGCCTGGGAAGGGGAATAGGTGTCCCCTGCCTACCCCTGCCCCCGCCTCCTGCCAGAAAGCGGCAGGAACAGAGGCCCTGGCTCTTCTGAAGGCTGTGGCAACAAAGCACGGTGGTGGGTTACCGGTAACCACATAAGCCAAGTCCTTGATCTGCCGTGTTTGAGGAAACCCTTTGTTCCTTCCAAGCCTCTGTTCTCTCAGCTGGGCTGCTACAGAGACCGGAGCAGTGAGTTTTTCTCTTTCTTCCTTTTCTTTCGGGATTTTTAAAAATAACTCATTGGCCCATTCAGGCAAAGTTTGAGAACTGGGTTCCCAGGCCCGGGGCCAGGGTCAGGGACTCCAGGAGCCCTTATTCCTGGGATGTTCTGGGAAGCGTGAGAGCCAAAAGGCTGGTGTGTGTGTGTGTGTGTGTGTGTGTGTATCTATGTGTGCTTGTCTGAGCGTGTAAGGGTGAGGTATGAGGGAAGACATTAAACCTGTGCTCAGGAGGGAAACTTGGGTTCAGGCCCATGCTGTGAAGTAAGGCTGGTGAGCATAGATGCTCTGATCCTGGTGACAGGTTCCCCAAGCAATCTGATCTGGTTTACCCCTGTTCCCTTCTGGATGAACTACAGAAGGCTGCCTCTCCCAAAGTGGAGGTGTCCAGATCATTCACTGCTCACCAGCAGCTGTGCCCCCTGCCTCCCAAAGCATGAAGAACCCCAAAAACCCTTAGGAGCACTCGGTGTCACTGCTGCTAATTAGAGTGCACACGTAGAATAAAGTCTCCTCCCTCCCATCCTGGAGCAAGAGCGTCTCCAAGGGACCAAGGTAAAGTGGGCACTCAGTAAATATTTGTTGGATGAATAGAGCTTTTTTTTTTTTTTTGTGAAAGTTCTTACTTCATGCAGGCATTGTTGGAAGTACTTTCTAGGCAGAGAATAAAACAGAGTTCCTGACCTCAATCGAACATGTGGGCGAGACAGGCAATAAGCAAATAAGCAGCAAACTTTTTCATATGTCAGGTGATAGTCAGGGCTATGAAGAAAAATGAGCCCGAACCAAACAATAGAGAGTGACTGAGTGGAGGTGGGGAGCATGCAGATAAGGCTTCCAGGGGAAGCTCCTGCTTCTCTTTTCTCTATCAAATACCTATAATTGTATTTTGCAAAGGGTTACACAGCCAATGAATTCAGTAATGATGCAAAGAGTTCACATTTTCTTATATAGACAGATGAAAATATACATTCTCTAAGCGCAAAGCTGAGATTCACAAAGAACTTCCAGCTTAAAGACAAAATTTCCACGGACAACCCCATGGGGACAGGGAAGGGCTGCTAATGAGGAGACATGGGAGCAGAGAACTTGGCCAAGTGAGAGACTCTTAGGATCCTTTCACTCTAAGACTTTGAGCCTAGACTGGTTTTACAGCAAGCTTCTATTTTCTGTGGCTTGAGATTCTAGAATCCCATGGATGTAGGAGCCTATAACGCTGCCCTCAGAGCCCATGAAAATGATTCTGGAATTTTGTGACTGAAATGTAAGATTCACAAAAGCAGCTTTTTCGCTAGAATAGATGAGGCTTCATTGCCTACCCTCTCCCCGCTACCCCTAGGAAACAGCTGAAAATAGAAACCATCAAAACAACATCCATTCCAGCTCTGAGTGCCATAGTAAACAAATGGTCTCATGTTGCTCCAATGGTTTCATGGCAGCCGTTCCAGACAAGCCCATTCATGAAGAATCTTCGTTGGAGAAGAGTGAGCTGGTATGAGAAGGGGTGGCTTCTGGCTAGTACTAGGTGAGAGGTTGTCCTGCACCCCAGGAGGAAGATGCTCTGGGGAACCTGGTGAATTGTGGATTTAAGGGACAGAGTTCTGGTGGCCTGGATCAGACACCTTTGCTTTTGTATGACCAGATTTTAGAGTAAAGAAAGCTCTCCCCCCAGGAAGTGGCAATAGAGCTGGACCCACAGTTAAGAGAATGTTAGGGTCACAGCCAGCCAGGAAAATGGGTCCTGGAAAGAGAACAGCAGCTTCAAAGAGATCAGGAAGTGAGAAGAGCTGGCTTATCCCCAAGGCAGTTGAAGAGCAGGTAAATGAGAAATGAGATCAGAAAGGCAAGCAGGAATGAGGGTTCAGAGTATAGAAGCCACTGAATGTTTTTAACAGAGAACTGACCAAAAGTTCCATAGTTATATACAAAGTCCCATATTAAAAACTTTCTTGAGTGCTTGGAGCAGAGTGAATTGAAAAGTGAAAGTGGAATCTGGAAGACCAGCAAGAGACTGGGATTGGTATCTGTAGGAGATGATGGTGACCTGTATTTAGGTGGTGGCAAAGGGCCCATCTAGAAGTTCAATCAGCCATTCTTACTGTGATTTCTTTCTCCCATTCTTCATCACTTCATCATTCCATCTAGTCATCCATCCAACTTGCTATCAACCAAGCACAGATAAAGTATCTCTGGAAAGTCAGACCCAACTCTAGGATGAGAAGAACCAATGAAACATGGCTACCAACTAGGAAGAGCTCACAGGACAACAGGGTACACCCCACTGCAATGCAGTGGTCTGAATACTCTGAGCCTGGGCCCTAACCATTGGGCCTGGAAAATGGGAAATAGCCAGAGAGAGAAATATTGATGCTTGAATCGGAACTTTTGAAGGACACATATTTGTTGGGAAGCCAGGAAGTGAGTTTCTGGCTAAGAAATAGCTCCTATGAGTTCAGACTCTCTTGAAGTTGTGATGTCCATTTGTGGCTCAAAAGAATGTGTGGAGGAAAACTGTGGAATAGGAGATGGGTCAACCCAGGGAGCAATAAAATATACACTCGTAAGAACCTCCTGCTTAGCTCTGCCTGCCCCTATCAGAGCTGAATAATTTAATTAAGTACCAGCTCTTAAACAAGATGCAGCTGTTTACCAGATGTTGCCTTCCGCCCCAGATGGAGGTGCATCTTGGCGACGGGCACAGCATTTCCAGGGCGCCTGATTTGTGAGACTGCAGAGGAGAAAGAAATTTAAGAGGCTGCCATTACTATGTCATGAGCATTGTTTGTTTTGTGCCCCACCCCACAGTGCCACTAATGCATGTCCAACCTTTCTGTTGGTGCTGGGTTGGAGACAGAGATACAGGCTGGCAGATGCCAGCAAGTTTGTTGCTTCTCACTCAGAAAACAAGAGAAGAAAAGCAAATCCAGGGCTGGAGTGATAGTACAGTGGGTAGGCATTTGCCTTGCACATGGATGACTGGGGTTTAATCCTCAGCATCCCATATGGTTCCCAGACACCATCAGAATTCCTGAGTGTATAGCCAAGAGTACTCCCTGATCATTATCGAGAGTAGCCCTAAAACAAACAAACAAACAAACAAAAAACAAGCAAAGAAACCATTTATTTGTCCAAGAACTTTTATGATTGTGGGATGTAATATACTTTATTTTTCATGAAAAAGGGCTCAGATAGCATGCACTATCTTTCAAGAACCTACACAGAGCCAGTGATATGCCAAGTCTGACCTCAGGGCCTTTGCCTTTGCTTTCTTCTCTAGCCATGTGTTTCTTCCACATGCCCCTGGGATTCTTCCAGGCCTTTCCATCTTCCACTGAAATGTCATCTCCATACTAAGGCCTCCCTAGCACAAAACAACAGCCTCTCTACTGCTCCTTGCTCCCAGACTTTGCTTAGCTTTTCCTCCATCACCCAGTATGTGCGAATTTGTTCAGTGTCTGCTTCTCTCCTCTTACAGCTCAAGCTCCCAGGGCAAGAATTTTTGTCTTCCTTGTTCATATTGACCTCCCCAGTGCTCCAAAGAATGCTTGCTACGAGACAACTCTATAAATATTTGCACAACGGGTGGATGAATGATCAATGGACCTCATTGAATAGATGAGAAAAGTGCCTGGGAAATAAAAATCACTGTCCTGAGAGCTGCCCATCCAAAGAGGGCTGGGATTTGAACTCAGGTCTGCCCAACTCTAAAGTTCTGCAACTTTTTTGTTTCATTTTGTTTTGGGGCCACCCCCATACAACTCTCAAAGGTAACTTTTAGCTCTGCACTCAGAAATCACTCCTCGCAGGCTCGTGGTACCATGTGGGATGCAGGCGATCTAACCTGGGCAGGCTGCGTGAAAGGCAAATACCCTACCCACTGTACTATCACTCTGGCCCTAGCTCTGGGCGTTTTATTTTGGGCTTCCTTTCTGTTTATTTCATCATGGTTCGTCACCACCTACTTACCCTATGTGTGTTTGGCGGTGGTGGAATGGCAGCTCCACCAGAGTCAAGTGCCTTCATTTGCTTCATTGTTCACTTCCCATCACTCAAAATAGTGCCTGGACGTACATTCTTGCTGAACCAAGGCAAGAAGGAAGGTTCTGAAAGTTGTAAAGTGGGGAGTTCTCTCTGCTGTGACCCTGATTGGTGGGGAGGTGGGCTGATCCAAGGAACCTTCTGTTTTACCTCACCCCCACCCCATGGCTCACCCCATGGCTTAGAATAAGGCTCAGGTTCCAAAGCCAGGACACTGGAGAGACACTGATCTGGAAGCAAATGTCAATGTAAGAAATAATCCACACACATACACTAAAGGAGAAATGGGTTTAGAAATTCCAACACATAAGTCTTCAGTTCCTAAGAAGCAGGAAACTCAGTGGGCAGACCAGAAACGAAAGAGCACTTTCCTACAACCTGAAGTATGTATTAGGAAGGAATAGACCACACCCAGAGGTGGGAAAACAATTACTAAGTATGGAGGGACTCAGTAATCCAATAATAAGATCACACCATAAAGTGGGGAACAAATATTGAGTAGGGTAGTCCAACAAATACTGAATCGGATAATCCCAGTAATCCAACAGCTCACTTCTTTGTTCTCAGCAGCAACACTTGGCCACTTTAATGGTTTATGGCAAGCCATTTCACAGGTAGGAAAATGGAGGCTTAGGAAGAGAAGCAATCAACTTGCCCAAGGTCATCCTGTTAGTGAGCAGAGGGGTGTGATTTGAACTTCGGCATCCAGAGCTGGTGGATCACAAAAGACCCCACTTATGTTCTTGAATCAATCACCAGGTCAGCAGGTCACTTGGCCAGAATACCCCCTACTCAACCAGGGCCCGTTTTCCCTCCCTCAAGGTCAGCGGTGTCAGGGCCAAATGGAAACATCCTTAATTTCCAACTCCCAGTTTTGTCCATGTAAGTGCAACTTTGATGTTATTTTCACCCAAGTCCCCTGTCGACTTCAATGGGAGCTTTGAATCTATGAGGAAGGTCAGACAGCGTCTTTTTTGGAGGTGGCACAGGCAGGCAATGGAAATCACATTAGCATACTCATTATCATCAAGGCCCTTTGAATGCGATTTCAGCTGTTCCCTTAAAGTGACTCTGTGGCAACAGATCTTTTCTGTTCATGCTTTCCTGGGCACGCTGTGAGGCTGTGACTGGTGCCTATGTACTTCTCTCTGCTTCTCCAGTGGTGCCAGAAAAGCATAAGGGAAGGGAAAGCCCAGAACATCATCCAGCAGTGCCTTCACTCTAAGACTGTTTACTCTGGGGAGAGAAACTCTCTAGGTCACTGAGGGCATCACAGGGGTGCTAGGAGGACAGTGATGGGCACAGGTAATAGTAGAGGCCATGCAGGTACTGTCAGGGTACTTGGGCCTGTAACCAGTTGGCCCCTGGGTGGGCAAAAAGAAAATACGGTTGCTCAACTGGAAAGTGATAGTAAGGATGGGGAATGTCCCCAATACATGTGCCCAGCACTCCATACCCTAACACCAGACCTCTTGGATTCAAGTCTTGGGAAGAAAGGGTGCATTGGGGATCAAGGTCTCTTAGTTTACCCAGATGCCTCCAATATGCCAGCAGGCAGCTGGGAAACAAAGCCTAACTTCTCTCCCATCCAACCTGAGGGGATGAAAAGAAGTTTGAGAAGGATGATTGTGGCAAGAAGAGCCAGAGGAACTCCTCTGGGGGATGTGTAGGAGTGAAATGAACAGTGCAACGGTCTGTTATCTTTCACCAGTCTCATCAGTCACTAACATAGTCCCTCCTCCCAGGAGGACTCTGGGTTGTGCACCACCAGAGGTCAGGCAGTGGATATCGAACTTCCCTAGAAACCTCTGCAAAGTCTGAACTGCTCACCAGTGATTCAGCAGCAGCTTTTCTTTTTCTTTCTTTCTTTCTTTCTTTCTTTCTTTCTTTCTTTCTTTCTTTCTTTCTTTCTTTCTTTCTTTCTTTCTTTCTTTCTTTCTTTCTTTCTTTCTCTCTCTCTTTCTTTCTTTCTTTCTTTCTTTCCTTCTTTCTTTCCTTCCTTCTTTCTTCTTTCTTTCTTTCCTTCCTTCCTTCTTTCCTTCTTTATTTCCTCCCTCCCTCTTTCTTTCTTTCCTTCCTTCCTTCCCTCCCTCCTTTCTTCCCCCTCCCTCCTCCCCCTCCCTCCCTTCTTTCTTTGTTTCTTTTCTTTCTTCTCTTTCTTTCTTTCTGTCTTTCCTTCTTTCCTTCTTTCTTTCTTTCTTTGTTTCTTTGTTTCTTTCTTTCTATCTTCCTTCCTTCCTTCTTCCTCCCTCCCTCCCTTTGTCTTTCTTTCTTCCTTCCTTCCTTCCTTCCTTTCTTTTTCTTTCTTCCTTCCTTCCTTCCTTTCTTCTTTCTTTCTTTCTTTCTTTCTTTCTTTCTTTCTTTCTTTCTTTCTTTCTTTCTTTCTTTCTTTCTTTCTTTCTTTCTTTCTTTCTTTCTTTCTTTCTTTCTTTCTTTCTTCCTTCAGAGCATCAATGCCAAAGTCTCTGTCAACAATCAACACTGGAATACAGGGACTTTTGTATGGAGGGGAACAAGAGTTATTTTAAAATAAATAAATCCCCACCTCTCTGGACTGGCTTTTCCTGATTTCTTGTATCAGGACCTCAGAGCTTATGCCTAACAGATCAAAGAAGCAAAGGGGTTAGTATGAGAAGAGCCCTAGGCTGCAGCTAGGCCAGTGGCCTGCAAGCTGTAGCTGGCGAGCCACATGTGGCTCTTTACACTTTTTATTTTATTTTATTTTATTTTATTTATTTATTTATTTTTGGTTTTTGGGTCACACCCGGCATGCTCAGGGGTTACTCCTGGCTCTATGCTCAGAAATTGCCCCTGGCAGGCACAGGGGACCATATGGGATACCGGGATTCGAACCACTGTCCTTCTATATGGAAGGCAAACGCCTCACCTCCATACAATCTCACCAGCCCCTCTCTCTTTTCACTTTTTACTGCAGCTCTTCTGTGTGCCGGGCGGCCACTCCAGGAGTCAGGATTCTGCTCCTAGCCTCCGTCAGTGCCTTCCCTGTGTGCAGCCCCAGTGGCTGGCTCCACACAGGTCTGATCAGAACCAAGGGCAATGTTCACATTAGTGTTTGTGACTTTGTCAGTCATTGTCAGGATGTAATTTTCTCTACATTGTAAGGCAAATTTTATGGAATTTAATGTTATCGATAAATAATATCATTCTAAAATTTTTGTTTTATTAGTTGTGTTATTTGTATCCTTCCGACCTATGTGGATACTTGCATGCAAAATATTCACAATAAAAACTTATCGAAACTAAAAACAGTGTACCATCCTATGTATTTTTGGTTTTAAAAATGTGGCTCTCAAAATAAATTTAAATCGTGGTTTTGGCAAGATTTGGCTCAGTTGAATAAAAAGGTTGCCCACCACTGAGCTAGGCCACCCAGAAAGCTGCCAGAAGCCTCTTCTTTGTTCCTCTTTGTTCACGGACAAAAATGTTTGGAAGGGCTGGAACAATAGCACAGTAGGTAGGGTGTTTGCTTTGGACACAGCCTACCCAGGTTCCATCCCCAGCATCCCATATGGTCTCGTGAACCTGTCAGGAGTAATTACTGAGTACGGAGCCAGGAGTAACCCCTGAGCACTGCTGGGTGTAACCCAAAAACAAACAAACAAAAGATGTATGGAGCACCTGGTACAAGGTAAAGGAGAACCTAGGGAGGGGATGGAGTTGCTGTGTACATGCAGGCAGACAGGTCACTCATGGAGGAAATAAAATACATCCCTAGCAGATCATAAGATATGTCACAGATTTCCCCAGATGCAAAGGGGATTAGAGTGCATGTCATGTGTCAGTAAGGTGCCCTGGGATGGATGCCACCTTGTTGAAGAAACAATGATAGCCTTTGAGCAGCCCCAAACAAGTGGAAGCATGGAGCCCTCCTGGCAGTGGAGTCAGTATATGCAAATATGAGTAGGGGGTGAAGTGGGGGCTGGTATTAAGAGCATGACTCCAAGTTAAAGGGAACTCTGAGTCAATAAGCTGAGATTGGGGTTCAAAGCCAGCCTCCACCCCTGACCTAACCTGTGAACTTGCTTAGCTCACTGGGCCTCCAACACTCCATCTCCAAGTGGAGGAGAATCCAAGTGTTAACGACATCTTCAGGTTGTGGTCAGGAGTGCATAAGCTAATCAATGAAACACTTATAGCACAGTCTTTAATTAAGGCTCCAAAAAGGTTAATTACTGTTGTCATTACCGGTTGGGCAGTGCCTCTGCAGTAAGGTGCATTCATGGCACATTCTCCTTCCTCATGAAATCTCAAGGAGCTGGCTTCTCTCTCTGCAGTGCCATCTTCTAGGCAATAAAGTGCAGGTACCGAGAAGCTGGTGATTTGTGCCCAAGATCTCCAGCTAGCGGGGGTAGAGCCAGGATTGAAGCAGGTATAGCAAGTTTCAGCTTGCTGCAAAGGGTTTTCACCACAGGCGCCTGTCTAGAAACACCCATCCAGGCCATTCCTCCAAGAAGCATTGGGTAGAAACCTCCAGAATTGATAGCTTTCTCTTTTTCCTGAGCCCCAACTATCCCTGCACATCAATGAGACAAAGGTTTCTGTGCATTCTTCTGGAGTGGGCCCGCATACTTTACTGGCTTTGCTGTGCAAAAGCAGTTCCTATCCCTTGTCCTACTCAGTCCCTAGATAAGGCAGCCTGAGAGATACAGACACTGAAGCCCACAAAATATGCCCTGAAGATTTGAAAGCAAGATTCTGTCTCTTTCCCCTCTGCCACTCCCTTTTGCACAGGGTCAAATGGAATCCAGAGTTGCTGGCAGTCTCTATGTTCTCAAGGGTGAGAAGTAAAGAAGGAGGAACGTGGGCTGAGAATAAAGAAACTCACAATTGGAAGTAGCTCGCTCCTTCCTTCCTTTCTTCCTTTCTTTTTGCCTTCCTTCCTTCCTTTCTTCCTTTTTCTTAATTTTCTTCCTTTTCTTCTTCGTTCTTCTTACCTTCCTTCCTTCTTTTCTTCTTCATCCTTTCTACCTTATTTCCTTTCCTCTTCCTAGCTTCCGTCTTCCTACCTTTCTTCCTTATTTCCTTTCTTCTTTCTACCTTCCTTTCTTCCTCCTACCTTCCTTCCTTCTTTTCTTCTACCATCCTTCCTATTTCCTTCCTTTTTTCCTTCCTCTATCTTCCTTCCCACTTCCTTTCATTCTCTCCTTTTTTTTTTTTTTTTTTTGGTTTTTGGGCCACACCCGGCAATGCTCAGGGGTTCCTCCTGGCTGTCTGCTCAGAAATAGCTCCTGACAGGCACGGGGGACCATATGGGACACTGGGATTCGAACCACCACCTTTGGTCCTGGATCGGCTGCTTGCAAGGCAAACACCGCTGTGCTATCTCTTCGGGCCCCATTCTCTCCTTTCTTTCTTCCTTTTTCTCCTTTCTTTCTTTCCTTCCTTTCTTCTTTCTTTTTCTTTTTTTTCTTTCACACACTCAGCGATGCCCAGTGGTCACTCCTGGCTCTGCACTCAGGAATCACAAGCATTCTGGCAAATGCTTGTGGGGCCACATGGTATAACAGGGTTCAAACCCAAGTCAGTCATCTAAAGGCGAATTCCCTACCTGCGGTACTACATTGCTTCAGTTCCTGAAATGCTCCTCATTTGACAGGGCCTAGAGGAGCCCCAGGGTGCCTGGGCTTGCCCCCTGAACCTTGCTTTTCATGGAGGCAGTTCTGCAGAGCCTCATTCCCTAAACTTCGTTTGAAGCATGTGGGAAAGGAAATGACATGAATTTGTGATGTTCATCTGATTACATAAAATATGCCTGCCACCCCTAGGAGAGATGTCAGGAAGAAAAGAGGTGAAGGCAAGACCATCTACAGGCTCTTGGCTCCCAGCCACTTCTAACACTCACACACTGAATGTCGACCTTGCCCATGCTTCAGAGGAATTGCCAAAAAGCTTCCTTGGGCTTCTGTGTGTGGGTGTTTTAGCACATTCCCACAATAAGACAAAGACCAGAACCTCCACCTTGTACCTACTCGCTGTGCAGCCTAGGACTTGCCACTTAACCTCCCTGAGGTTTAGTTCTCAACTCAAGTATAGCCATCTATGTCTCTGTCTCTCTCTGTCTCTGTCTCTGTCTCTCTGTTTCTCGCTCTCTCTCGGGATCAAGAGGATCAAACAAAGTATTTTCATATAGTCCTGGGAGCAGAGCGTGATATTTGGCGAATTACTGTTCCAAGCATTTAAATCCCATGGCCCCCTACACAGAGAACCTTAGTTTGCTGTTGGCATGGAAATGATTAAAAGATTTACCTTTTAGAAGCATAAAAAAATTTAGAAGGAAAGATTATTTTTGGCGACAATGTGGAGGATGTATTCGGAAGGACATGATTGGAAATGAAACACATCTATTAGGAATACGTTTGGCAGTGGTGGGAAAGAAACCTAACAGTTAAATGGATTTTTATGGCTTTTAAAAATATTTTATTTTAGTTTTTGCATTGTGGTTTACAATAATGTTAATGGTAGGGTTTCATGCATAAAACATTTCAGCGCCACACCCTCCCCCACCAGCGTGTCAGCTTCCCTCTAGTACTGTCCCAGAGTCTCCCTTTCACCTCCTCTCTCCTATTCCACACCCCTTCGACCCCCTGCCATGGCTAATTTCCTAATAAATATCCATTTCTGTGGCCTTTGGGCATTTGCTGTTTCCTTACTATGTTTCTTTATATTCCACACATGAGGGAGATCACTGTATATGGTCTCCTTCTGACTGATTTCACTAAGCATGATTCTCTCTAGATCCATTCCTGTAGCAGCAAATGGCATGATTTCATCTTTTCTCATAGTTGAGTATTTGCCCACTTTATCTATGTATGTACCACAGTGTCTGTAATAAAGAACTTGATATCAAACTAGAATTCATATACTGAGGAAGATATCCTTAGAACACTTAAAGTTAGAGATATCTTTAAAGACTCAAAGCATTAGCCAAGCAAATGGAAGCAAATATAAACAAATGGGACCACATCAACTAATAAACTTCTGTACCACAATGGAATAAATGACCATAATAAAAAGACATGCCACAGACTGAGAGAAAATATTTTCCCACCATTCATCTGACAAAGACTTAATAGCCAAGATAGATATATAAAGGCAGAGAGAAAAAAAAGTAAAAGAATCAACTTCAAAAAATAATGGAGGTAGGAGATGCATAGAAAGTTCCTTAAAGAAGTCATACAGATGGCCAAGAGATATATGGAAAAAAATGCTCTGCATCACTTACCATCTGAAAAAATGCAAATAAAAATGCCAATGAGACAGTATCTCACTCCAGATAGACTGGTACATGTCACACAGAATTAAAACAACCAGTGTTGACATGGATGTGGGGAACGAGGGACCCTCATTCACTGCTGGTGAGAATGTTGATTGGCCCAGCCTTTTGGGAAAACAATATGGACACTTCTGAAAAAAAAACTAGGAATTAAACTTCCACATGACCTAGCAATTCCACTTCTTGGCATCTGCTGCATGGCCCAAAAACTTCATTCAGAAAAGGCATTCACACTCCTGTGTTCTTTGTGGCACTATTATTCATAGTGGCCAAATTCTGAAAATAATCCTAGTGTACAAGAACAAATTTCTACAGTTTCTTGGTCTCCACTTTCCCCCTTCTTTCTTAGTTAAGAGAGTCCTTCATTTTACACTTTGTACAAGGCAACTTGGAATGAAGATTACAATTCTCAGTGTCCCTTTCATATCCTAGGTATAGACTAAGAGGTATAGCAATAAGAGCTCTAGTCCATTAGAAAGGGTTTCTTTGGGTAACTACAGAAAGTGTCTTAAAAGATAAGTCATATACCTTACTCCTTTCTTCCTCTTTGTTGGCTGGAATATGAGATCTGATGACTGGATCTCTAGCAGTAATGGTGGACCTTCTGATGAGTTATAGAGAATTGCTTATTCCTGATTTTTCTTCACAAAAGAGTCTATTTGGAATAATCTATTTCCACAGAAAGAACTGAGAAAACTGGGCTCTGTGTATTTGGGCATCTAGCCCTTAAAAGTCTAGTAGCTTCTACTGGCCTCTTGGACTCATGAGGTACTTGCAAGAGAGAGATCATGAGGAGAGGGAGATGGATCTCATAAGCACCGGGAGCCCTAACAAAACCTTGATGCTGTAGGCCAGAGAGATAGAATAGGAGTTAAGGTATTTGCCTTGTATGCAGATAACTCTAGCTTGATCCCCAGCAGACACATGATCCCTGGATGATGCCAAGCACAGAGCTGGGAGTAGCCCTCCAGCACTACCAGCTTAGTCAAAGTCTCTCTCCCTTTCCCTCCAAATCTAAACCTTGATCTTCTGATGAGCTCAACTATCAGCTGAATACAATTGGTTCAGTGGGGTCCATTTGGCCCCCTGTATAGCCCCAGAATGTACTGAAGGGACCACAGACAAATGACAGAGGGGCCACAGGAAGAAAGCAAGGTTGAAGGAGAACCATAGTTGGAAAGAGGCTGATGCCCAGGGGGCAGCTATACCAGTCGGTTGAGCCCTTTCCAAGTGTCTTCCCCACAACACTCTAGAAAACAACACAAGGTTTGTTATTTGGGGGTACATGTGTTATTCAGTATCAAACAAGAGATCAAACCAAGTGGGGGAAGCTATTCCTGAGGAAGGTGCTAAAAATCAATCTCTGTCTTTCTTGTTACCCAATAAATGAAAATTTATATGTGTCTTAAGGGTTTTGTTTGTATTTTGGGCCACATATACCTGGTGATGCTCATGGTTTACTCCTGGCTCTGTGCTCAAGAATCACTCCTGGATGGCTTGGGGGACCATATGTGTGGCCAGATGATACCCAAGTTGGATACATACAAGGCCAACATCTTTCCTGCTATACTATCTTTTCCAGCCCCATGAAAACATCATGTAAAAAAAAAAACTTACTGATACTTTGAGTTATTGCTCAGGGCCTCAACTATGGCTACTGTTGATCATTTCTCCAAGGTCCTTGAGCCCAGCGAGTCCAGAAAAGAGATATTTTGTATGTCAGATAAACAGAATTTATATCAGAAAGGATCAACAAGGATCAAACATGGAAGCTGCTGTCAAGAATCTTGTGTGCTCCTAACACAAGATGTCAACTTGTCATGAACCCATCCAAGTGACATCTGAAGTTAGATTCTTTGGGGCTGCAGTATAGTTCTGCTACTTCCAAAGGTGACAAATTGAGCCAGTCACTAAGTCTCTCTGGGCCTTAGTTTCCTCATCAATAAAACACGGACGGTACTCTTTTCCTTGTAGGCTGTGTGAAGATTAAATTAAATGAGATGAATCTATCTTTTTGATAAATATTGAATATCTCTTATATGCCATTTCAAGTGCATTAGGGATATTGGTGGGACCTGGGGCCCACTCACTCCCCAAATCTAAATATTTAAAAGTTATAAATCAGGCTATATAATACCTGGCCTTAGAAGCAACCATTCTTCTCTCCTTCCCTGAGCAGAACTTTACAACAAGCTAGAAGATCGGGTTCCATCTTGAATTCACAGATTCTCTGCCTTTCTGTTCTGAATGTACAGCAGGGTCCTCTTGATTGTCTCCTCCCTCACTCATGTACCCCCAGTTCTACCCCATGATTGTAGGCCCTGCATGAATATTTGTGAACCTCTCAGCTGTCTGCTGTACAAAACCCCTTCACCACCATGTTCCACACTGTTCTTTGGCCTCTCCGTAGGCCAAACATTTTGCTCCTCCACCAGGACAGGGTTAGCACTGACCCTTTAAGCAGTTGTGGGACCTTTGGCAGGAATTCTGGGGTCCCAGGAACCTGTGTGTCCCGTAGGCCCTGTAGAGCCCTATGCAGCTGGGAATGGGGGTGTGGAAAGCAAAGAGAAATGTTTACAGGAGGAGTCTTCCTGCCTGATTCTAAAAGCAGACCTGGTCAGATTTCTGCTAGGGGTAGAGCCGGAACACTGTTCCTGATCCCAGAACTTAGGGGACCTCTTGGATGACATCTAGACCTCAATCCTATTTGGGACAGGAGTGTGTAGCTATTCTGACCTTGGGTGTAGGTCTGTCTTAGGGTTAAGTGCCTGGACTTGGAGGGAGAGCTAACTTTGATGGCCTTGGAGGGAGGGAGTTTGTGCTTCAGACCGCCTGTTCGCCAAAACAGGATCTCTGCCATCCCACTCCCTGCCCAGTGCAGCCTTACTTGCCCTCACCCCTGGAATACAGCCTTAGACAAATTGGAATATGTTGGGAATATGGAGCCTTGCTCAGCCCACACCACTGACTTCATCACCAGTGTCCTGTCTATCACTTGGCTCTATTCAGCTCCAATCCCCGCGACTCTCCTGGGGAGTATGTCCCCCCTGAAGTTGTTTCCTCACCCACCCCCAGAACCTTCCTCTACAGCTCCCTTTGCGGGCAGCACCCCCAGTTTCCCTTGACTTTGTGTCCAGGTCTCAGCTCAGATGACCCTATCATTTAGAGACCTCGGCGATTGCCCTTTGGGGGAGACCTTCCCTCACCAGCCTTCCTGGCACAGCCAGACATCAGAGATTGGATGGGCTTTGAGGGGTCACACTCAGACTGAATTCAGATATAGTTTCCACCACCCACCACCCACACTGGGTGCTGAAGTCAATTCTGTTCTGCCCTTTTTGTCCACGGTTATAGGATTTAGCTTCTCGCTTCCCTTAAACAGATGCTCAAGACCTCTATTTTCCCATCTGCGAAAGGGGGGTGATAATTAATCCATCTCAAAGTTTTATTGTGAGATGAGAGGAGCTAACCTACTTGGAACATTTAGAACAAAGGCGGGCACCAACATATGTGTGCTTGCACCCTTAAGTTAAATTAACACTTGCTATGTGAAATTATCTTGTCTTCTGAATTCGTGGTTTATCCTCTCCCTTCTCTCCCAGTTGCCTCCCACGGTGTCTGATAAAGGAATTCCCGCAGGGAGCTGGCGCTGGGTTGCAAGAAGGCCCGGTGCCCACGGGGAGACTGAGGCAGGGGAAGGGGAGAAGATAGATGATGGTGGAGGAACTTATGGTGGTGATAGTCGGGTGCAAATCCTGTAGCCGACGACTCCCGCCTTTGCTGTCGTGTGTGTGTGTGTGTGTGTGTGTGTGTGTGTGTGTGTGTGTGTGTGTGTGTATGTGTGTGTGTGTGTGTGTATGTGTGTGTGTGTGTGTGTGTTGGTGTGTTGGTGTCGCATTTGTCTTCCGAGCCCGGCTGCGGCTCAGTCCTTTCGGGGAGCGCCCGGTGCTCCAACAAAGCCATTTGCATGAAAACAGAAACCCCGTTTGCTGCAAGGACCAATCTGGAGGTGCTCGGAGCGCTCCAGCGCCCCACAGCTGTGCGCCCCAGCCCGGGAGGGGGAAGAAAGCAAGCAAGGAAGGAAGGAAGGAAGCGGATGCGGGAGAGCCCCGCGGGCGGGGACTGTGCGCCCCAGAGATCCCCAGAGATCCCAGAGATCTACGGCCTCCCTTCGTGGCTCAGACCTGGGCGGCTAGAGTCTGGCGGCTCGGGTCGACTCGGGTCGGGAGAGCGGGGCGCGGTCCCCGAGCTTGGCCCAGGGCGAGTTTGCCAGGGCCGCCCGCTCCCCGGCAGCCCCCAGCCAGGCACCTGCTCTGCCCTTCCCGGGTGCGAGTGTCGGAAGGTCGCGAGCACGAATGCAGGGAGACGTGGTCTGCTGCACAGACCGGACCCCCCAGAACCGGGATCCGTGGCCCCCTTTTAGCACGTTTTCTTTTTCAGCATTTCACCATGACAAACCCTTCTGGCAGCTCTCGAAGGCTGTGAATCTAGAGCGTCGGGACTCAAACCCTTGGCCAGCACTTCCCAGATGTGCAGACAGGAGTAGGTCGTCTCCCACCCGGGGGCCTCGGCTTCCTCTTCTGCAAATTGGGGAGATAAGCCAGTGTCTAAGGCACTTCCTTCCGTAAACCTCTGTTACCCAAGTTTTTGTGGGTTTATTTATTTGGGGGGTGGGTCACACCCGGAGGTGCTTAGGGGTTACTCCTGGCTCTGTACTCAGAAATCGTTCCTGGCAGGCTCGGGGGACCCTATAGGATGTTGGGATTCGAACCACCGTCCATCCTGGGTTGACTGCGTGCAAGCCAAATGCCTTACCTTTGTACTATCTCTCTGGCCTCCTTAATTCGTTCTTAACAAGGAACAGGCAGGAAGGGACTTTTCTTTTATGTTTTGGGGCCACACCCTGCGGTGTGGGGGTTACTCCTAGATATGCAATCACTAGTCACTCCTGGAAGGCTCAGGGACCCTGTGTGGCGGAAGGAGTGTTTGTTGGAGTTCGGACCCAGGCTGGTCAGGTGCAAGGCTAATATAGTATAGTAACCTGCGTTTTCAATTGCTCCTACCCCGGGAAGGGACTTTTCAAGGTCGCACAGCGGGTCAGTGGCCAAACATTCCAGGTCCCCAGACAATCTGGGTCTTCAGCCTGCAAGAGCCCGAGTCCCCCCAAATGGGTAGAAGTGAGGGGCAAAGGGCCAAAGGGCTTCCTCGAGTGTCTGGCTTATCCCCCAGCCTCTCTGCAGCCTCTTTGGAAGAGCCTCAATTCAGCCTGGGCCTGGAAGCAGAATGACTGCATGTCTGGAGTTGGTTTTGCTTTTCTTCACCTTCCTCCGCTACTAGCGCCCCCACTTTCCACCTCCCTTTTGCAAAAAAATACTGAAACCCAGAGCCCTTTCTAGTGGAGGCCAGCCCGCTCCTGGGGACCGCGGACACCTCATCTCTCGGCCGTTCCTGTTTCCAAGAAAGATGCATGCTGTCCTCTAGTGGCGGCGAGGTGGCGACGGCCTAGAAGTTGACAAAGGGAAACCAGCTTAGCAGCACATGGTGGGGGCTGTTTGGAAGAGGGAGGGAGAAAACACCAGTCCACTCCCCATGGCTATTTGTGGTTTCAGACCTGGAAATCTTAAGGAAGGAGGAAAATTGATGGAATTTGAAAGGCATGGAAGTTTGGATTTTTTTTTGCAGACTTTTATTTATTTATGAATAGATAACACATTTACACTATTCAAAAGATAAAATCAGAAGGTAGAGTGAAAAGGAAGTCTCCTACTTTTGTTTCCTCTGCACCCAGTTCCCCGTCCTGGTGGAAGCCATTGTCATATGTTTTTCCCCCCAGCAGGAAGTTGATGTAAAAACAATAGAGAGAGAGAGAGAGAGAGAGAGAGAGAGAGAGAGAGAGAGAGAGAGAGAGAGAGAGAGAGAGAGAGAGAGAGCCATCCAAAAGCCCAAAACCTCTAGATTGTCCTCTGCATCTTGTTATTTGTTTTACTTTAGAATATATTGTGGAATTTGTTCCATAACATAGTCGATTCATATAGAGCTGTCTTTTGAATGGCTGCATATTGTTCTATTCCAAGATTCCAGTAAATTCTGTAATCAATCTTCTGTTGATAAACTTAAAGTTGCTCTTGAAACACAATGCCACACCAAAACAAAAAAAAAAAAAAACAAAAACCTTCTACAGGCTGCTCTGCCCAGCTAAAAGTGAATTCCTTAGCAATTACTGAGTATCAACCCTGGTAACTCTTAAGATCTGGGTAAAATTTTCCTCAGCTTCTGCTTCTGATGGGAGTCTGGGATAGTGGCTGGCTTGTCGCGGGTCTCAGTTACTTGAGTGACAATTGGCTGGATACCAGCTGGAATAAGTACTTTAGGTCCTGTTTCTCTCATCCTTCATCAATATGCAAGTCCTCTTGAGACACCCAAGTGGCATCACATTCCATCACATGCTCTTGGACAAAGAAGTTATAGCAGGCCCAGACTCAACAGGGGGAGGAAATAGAGCCCAGTTCTCCAGGGAAGACTGACAATGTCACACTACAAAGGGCATGATGGAAGGGACTGCCTTATTGTGACTGTGAAGAAGCTATTTCAAATATAGATAAGTGATGTTTCCATTTTAAACATTTAGATATGCCAAAAATGTTGCAGAGATACTAAGGGGGCCTATCTAGCCCTACAGCCACTTTGTCCTATTGTTACTTTCTTTATCACTGGGCTACATTTGTCATAGTGCAAGAATCAATATTGGCATACTAACATTAGCTAAACACCATACTTAATTCAGCTTTCATTAGTTTTCCCTAAGGAAAACATTATTCCCTCTTCTAAAATCCCTCCCAGAATATCTATAACTTTCAATCATTGTATCTCCTTAGGATCTTGGAGTCTATAACAGTTTCTTAGACTTTCCTGCTTATTTGATCATTTGGATCATTTCTGGAGTTCCTCGGCAGGCTCTCTGTCGAATGTCCCTCAGTTTAGATTTGTTTGGGTTTTTAATCTCATAATTAGATATGCAGTCATGGACTTGACAGAAAACCACAGAAGTGAAGTGTGTCACAGTCAGCACATTATCAAGAGATACTTACCATCAGCATCACTTACCACCAATAACATTCACTTAATCAACTAGCTGAGGAAGTGTGACACATGTCTCCTGGTAATGTTATTCTTTCCCTGCTGTACATGATGTGTTCTATTTCTGTTTTTGGTTTTGGGGACACACCTGGCTATGCTCAGCACTTACTCCTGGCTTTGTGCTCAGGATCTACTCCTGGCAGGGCTCAGGGAACTATATGGAATACTGGATATTGATATCTGGGTCAGACACATGCCAGGCAAGCACCTAAGCTTAAACTATCTCTCTGGTCCCTCTGTGCTATTCTCTATAAAAGGTGGCTGCTGTACACTGCTCATATTTAAAGGATAAACCCATTCTACCTACATGAAAAGGCAGTATCTTTTATTTAAAAAAGTAAAACTTCTACATAGTCTTCTATGCATTTGTGCATAGATATTCCTGGCTCCAGAAAATGTTTTATTTGGGGGCGACTGGCATGATAGGACAGTGATAGGGTGTTTGCCTTGCATATGGCTGACCCAAAATGGACCTGGGTTTGATGCCTGGTGTCCTATAGGGTCCCCCAAGCCGGGAGTGATTTCTGAGCACATTGTCAGGAATAACCCCTGCGCATCACCAGGTGTGACCCCCCAAAAAACAAAACAAAAGTTTTATTTATTTATTTTTTTGGTTTTTGGGTCACACCCGGCAGCACTCAGGGGTTACTCCTGGCTCTATGCTCAGAAATTGCTCCTGGCAGGCTCAGGGGACCATCTGGGATGCCGTGATTCGAACCACTGTCCTTCTGCATGCAAGGCAAACATCTTACCTCCATGCTATCTCTCCGGCCCCAAGTTTTCTTTTTTTTTTTTTTTATGAAAAAAGCTTGGCGATGAAAACTTGCACTCATATGAAAATTGTTTAGATTTCTCTTCTTTGTTACCCATTTTATCTCTCAGTGTGGATCGTGGATATTGGATTTTTTTTTACTCTGCGTCATCATCTAACACTAGGTTACTTATTTTGTCCTGAAGTTCATTGCAGTTTTGGCTACTAGGATAAATCTTAGCTTCTATGTGCTTGACCATATCCTTATTTTCCTTTTCTTGAGTTTTCCTTGGCATTCTAGCACTGATAATAGATAACAGAGGAACCTCTTGTATGTTTTCCACCCCAGGCTGAGAATCAGCTGTTCCTCCATGGAGTCCAGAGGCTTTTACTAGAGAATGCTAGAAGAAATCAAGATCTGAGTACTGGGTGTGTGTGTTACTACTGTGGGCTCATTCTCTCAGTGGGCAGAAATAGGATGTATATGTATGTACGCATACACTCCTAAACTATAATTATTTCTACATCTGTTCATCAGCATCTATAGTAAATGAAACACAAGTCCATGCAAATGTCTCCAACTGGAATCCATTCACATGGTTCATTCCCTCCTTCTCCCCTCACTTCTCTAGATCCTCCCTCATTAACAGTGAGAAACCTCCCACCATCTGCCATGCACCAATTTAATTGTTCTATTGTAGTACACATGGACGTCATTTTAGAATTGTCCAGCCCCACTCCTGTGAGATAGAACTTTATCAAGCAGAGCCCAGAGATTAGGGGAAGCTCTTTTGGTTTTGGGACAAGGATTGGAATTTTTGGTGCTTATTTTTTGCATTGTTCTCCATTATTTTGAAAGTTCTGTAGGTCCCCACCTTCATCAGTGTAAACGAACCCTACACTTTTAACTTAGTTGAATTAATTTTGTTATGACACATATATTAAGGTCCACTCTTCATGATGCAAAGTTCTAGGAATTTTGATGAGTGATAGGTTGTTTTTCCCTGCAAAATATCTTCATCACTTTAGGCTGCCTGCCCTGTTTCAAGGAGCCCACCACCCCCACTTGCCAAACACCCATGCAGACACTGAGCTGATTTTCATCTCTATAGTTTTATCTTTTTCTTAATCATATAAATGGAATCAAACAGTATTTTAACCTTTGGAGACTGGTTTCTTTGTCTTAGCCACAGGCATTTTAGGATTTACTCTTACGGCTGAATGCTGAACAGCTTCTTCTTTTAGCTCGAGGACTAGCATCTTGTCCAGTGGTCCCTCTGCTGTTCATCTACTTACCTAGTACAGGGCATCTTAATATAAAACTGCTATATTTATCTATGAACTTCTATGTGGACACACTCTTTCTGACCAGCTGGGTCCTCGGCTGAATCATATCATCAGTCTATGGGCATCTTGATAAGAAGCGGCTTAACAGACTTCCCAAGTAAATGCATCTTCATTACAATTTGGGTATTGCCATTTTTCAAAAAGCGTTCTTTTTTGTTTGTTTGTTTGTTTTGTTTTGGTTTGGTTTTTGGTTTTTAGGTCACACTCAGCAGCTTTCAGGGGTTATGCCTGGCTCTACACTCAGAAATCGCCCTTGGCAGACTCAGGGGACCATATGGGATGCTGGGATTTGAACCACTGTCCTTCTGCATGCAAGGCAAACGCCTACCTCCATGCCACCTCTCCGGCCCCTAAAAGGCGTTCATTCTTATAGTGCGTTCTAGTTAGTGTACTTGCTTTTCCTTAATGACAGCAGATGCTGGGAATCTTTTTCTATACTCATTTGCCATTTGTACATATTTGACGAGGTGTTTGCTTACTTAGTGGGTCTGTTTAAAAGGCTACCATCGCTTCTCGGCCTTTTGGCTAAGATCAAGTGTAAAACTTAGGCTAATGGCGTTTTCATTGGAGAATTTTAGAAATGCATTGTATATTCTTGATATAATATCCTTTTAGGGGGGCAGGAGCTCACAGGTTCCAGAGCCACTTTCACCAGATCTACAATGTTTGAGAAGGTGGTGCTGCTTGAGTCTTGTGGTGCCAAAAGTCACTAAAGCTACCCTTGAAGTGCTCAGGGGCCACAGAGTCACACCCTGTGTTATTCTGGGTTCTCCAGGATTATACTCAGTAATGGTCAGGGGACCACGTAGAACTAGGATTGAACCAGGAGTAGACATATGCAAAGCATGCACCCCTGATCCCTGTGCTATGTTCCCACTCTCTTAGTAAACACAAGACTTGAAAATATTTATGCCTATTCTGTGGCCCATCTTTTCATTGCTCTCAGTTACTTTACAGAAGAAAAGGTATTTTTTACAAATATTTTTTTTGGGGGGCCACATCACCAGTACTCAGGGTTTACTCCAGACTCTGCACTTATGAATCACTCCTTGTGGGTTCAGGGGACCATATGGAATGCTGGAGATCAAACTTTAGTCAGACGCCTGCAAGGCAATAGCCCTATCCACTGTACTATTGTTCAACCTTGAAGAAGAAACATTTCTAAAAGTTGGATTTCCCTTGTTTTCTTCAGTGGACTGAGTGTTTTTTAGGAGGGGAGTATTGTATCTAAAAGGTAACTTACCAAATCCAAGTCAAGCAGGTTTACTTCTAGGGTTTTATTGCTTCTGGCTTTACTTTCAGGTCTATACTCTATATCAGGTTTACTTGTGTTACTTTTATTTTAGGTCGGAGGTCTCTGTCAAGTATTTTCTGATTTTGCACATGAGCATCTAATTGTTTCAGCCATTAGTTTTTAAAGAACTATCTTTATTCACATAATTTCAGACTTTTGAAGTGTACTAAGCTTGTTTTGTGACCTAACATGTGGTGGCATCCTACAGAATATGGTTTCTTTTCCTGTACCATACTAGTTTGAATTATATTAAGTTCCCTGCCCCATTATTTCAATATCAATGTTTTTCTGTCTGCTTATGTTGATCATTTTATTTCTTTTTCCTCAGTTTTCATTTTCTCTTGCCGTTGGCATGTAGTAATCTAAACACTGGGTCTTGAGATGTAAAGGTTCTGGTCTATCTACTGTATCACACAGACAGTGGAGAGTTGTAACCAGAAGAGGAGCTAATGGGGCCTTGGAAACAGAGATAAAGGAGGATTTTTTCTGTTTTGTGTTTGGAGAGCAATACCTGGTCATGCTCAGGCTTTCACCGGGCTCTGCACTCAGGCTCAGTAGAACATATGGGATTCCTGGGGTCAAAATTCGGTCAACTGCATGTAAGGCAAGCTGCCATTGTACTATTGCTCAGGCCCCAGAGATGAGTGAGAAGTAAGCAGAAGCTAAGGGAGACTAGTAGTTACTAGAGTTGCAAGAGCAGAACTATAGTCTTCTTGGAACATTTACAAAGGCTTTAAACCCACCAACACTTTGGTTTCTAGCCTCCAGAACAGTAAGAGCACATTTGTGTTGGTTTAAGTCATCAAGCTTGCAACAGCATAGCACAGCCACATTGGGAAAGACATATAATATGCCTTGACATTCTTAATATATTAGTATATATTTTTAGTGGACATGTATAAAATAATATACACAGAGACTGAAAATTTTCAGTGTGAACACTGATGCAAATATTGCTGGGAGTTGAATGACAATCATATTGGTAGCTCTAAGCACCTTAGGCTCTGAGTTCTCTTGTGCCCCTGTTTGCTAAGTTTTGGTTTTGGAACGTCGCTTTGTCCTGCTCCCCAGAATCAAGTTCTTAACTTGCAAAGTTCTACTGTTCTATGGGGACTTACTAGTGTGGTGGTGGAAACTTCGGAGGAAGTCTTGGTGTCTCTGCGGGCTTGCCTATGGTCTGAGGGGTGTATGTAGACTTGGGAATAATTTTTCTGTTCCTCTTTTAGGATGCTTTCCCCACCCCCTTCTGGTTCCTTCTATGGTTACAACATCCCAATCTATTTCCTTGCTTCCTACAGTGAAACAAGAAGACTGGTAAAATTGCTCAGCTCCTATAGCCTCAGACCAGATCACGTCTTAGAGTTACCCACAGTCAGTATTTTCTCTGGGAACTGAGGGGAAAGGTTCTAGAAGGCTTCTCTGGGGGTACTCTTGGCATCTCCTAGCCAGAGTTATTTCGTGAGCTTTCTTCAGTCTTTCCTGTGGGGAGCTGGTGGAAAATACCTGCAAATTTCTGGGCTCTTCCACATTCACCTGAGTGAAATTCTAAGAACTTCACCAGCTGATGTTAGTCCATCCTAGTTATGAGAAGTTAATGCCAGTTAAATCTTCCCACTCACTCAGGGTATTGTCACATGTAAAGCGATCCGTGGTGCCATGGTCTTTGAAGGCACTTGACTTTCCTGATTTGGGGGTAGCTGTTTGCAAGCTTGGTTCTCTGAGGGATTCAAAATAAGTCATTGATTTTCAACTTGCCCGACTTTTTCTTGTTAGAAGGACAGGAGTCGTGACTTTCAAGCTCTTTACTGATCAGAGTTGAAGCTAGACGTCACTAGTGTGGTCATTTGTTATATTGATCTCCCACAGCAAGTAAGAAATATTAAAGGTCATACACTCCTAGGACTAAAGTCCTAGAATCATAAAGACTTCGATCTGGAGACTTAGAGCTTCACCACTGGGAATCACAAATTCTCGACATAGTTTCCCACCCCCTACGCCAACACACCCCCAAGACAGAATTTCTCCATAGGTCCTCCCACTGCTAGATGACAGGGCACAAAGTGACTTATCATTATCTGGTCTCCTCTGTCTCCCAAGGCTTAATTCTCAACATTTGTCTCATCTTCCATCCAAATCCTTTCTCCACTGTCATTCTCCCCAAGAAAATAAACTTAGTACCCTGCTCAGAGTTCCAGACATGTACTCAGCTAATTGGGATTCCCTGGTGTGCTTGAACCTTGCATAGAACATGGCAAACTCTCAACAAACAATTGCTAATCTAATTAAAGGATAATTACGGAGCTCCCAGCATCACATGAGCCCAGAGACATGTTAACAGTGGCCGGTTCCTCTCACGCAACTGATTTGTGACTGACACTCTTCTAAGCACGTCATAGATATTGACTTATTTTATTTTCATAACCTTATGTGGCAGTTATTATGAGCTCCCCTCCTATTTAAGATGAGGAGGTTAAGACAGAGATGTTATCACCTTGCTTAAGGTTACCTAGAGAGGCAGGGTCAGATTTGGAATGCAAAGTTAGGGAAATTCCTTCAATAGGTTGTAGTTAGCATGAAGCTCTGCTGATTTGCTAGGTGCTTCGTTAAAGCCAGCTGCAATGCCTGTGTGATCATGAATCACATAATAAATCTCCCTGAAAATGTCAAGAATTAGGGCCCGGAGAGATAGCACATCGGTGTTTGCCTTGCAAGCAGCTGATCCAGGACCAAAGGTGGTTGGTTCAAGTCCCGGTGTCCCATATGGTCCCTGTGCCTGTCAGGAGCTATTTCTGAGCAGACAGCCAGGAGTAACGCCTGAGCACCGCCGAGTGTGACCCAAAAACCAAACCAAAACAAAACGTCAAGAATTAGAGGTTCTTTGAGTACTTGAGATGGAGGAGTTTGTTGGGATTATATGTGTTCTATATGGGTGGTTTGAGAGTGATGATGAAGGAGCTAGATGCCACAAAATGGTCCAGCAAGGGTTGTCAAGCACAGCCTCAAGGGGTTCACCTTTCCCCTGCAATCAGCCTGTGATTACCAGTCTCCCCTCACAAGAGCCAAGCTATAGTCCTTTTTTATTGTTCATAGTCTGATTTGGTTTTTATTTTTTTATTATTATTCCAAGTTATTTATAATACAGTAGTTTCAAGCATTAAATGTTCAAACACCAATCCCACCACCACTGTGACCTTCCCTTCACCAGTTTCCCATTCCCAATTTCCACTCACTACCCCAACCTGTCCCCTTACAGGCACAAACAAATTTACTTCATATAGTTTGTTACAACACAAAGGAAAATGGATTTATTGAAATTTAGATCAACAAGGGTCAATTTGAAATGATTGTCCTATCTCTCATAGTATTGGCAAAGTCAGTGTCTAAGGATTTACCAGGCTGCAGTTGGTGCTAGCTGAATCTTCTGTGTTATTGTTTATGCTCACTAAGCTTGGTAGATTTTTATGTAACTTTCCCATCATATTTTCTGTGATCCTACTGGACTGGCACTATTATGAAATTTTGTGATGTTACATGGTTGCAAGGTAGATCTGTAGATTGGGAACAAATTTGGTGGCTTGGCAGTTTGATAAGGGTAAATTGTAGAACTGGGCTATTTCTGTTGAAGGGTATTGGGTGTGCTTATGGGCTGTTTTGTGGCTTAGGCAGAAAGGGGAATATGTCCCTTCTTATTCTAAGAAGGCCACAGAGGTATCAGCTTAGATTAGACTACCTGGAAGAGTCAGTAGTCATTATTTTTTAGTAGAAGAGCCAGGCCATTTTTCTGCCAGAAAGATGGCAAGTGATTTGAGCTATAGTCTTGATCTCCTCACTTTCAAGTTCAGAAGATGGGGTTCCTGGCTCAGAAAGTGACACAGGTTAGATTGATACCTTCTGAGCTTGGGTTCCTGTGGGCTGGTAGGATATTGGGCCACCATACTGCTAGCCTTTGCCCCAAAGGTCTTTTATGATGGCATTTGTCTGGAAGCAGCCCAGCAGGTTGTTTAGGATGAGGTCTGTTAGGCAGGGCACCTGAGTTGAAAAAAATAAAACCAGGTCTGTGGATTTTGGAAAAAGGGTATTGGTTCACACCCTCTACATTCTGTTGTGGAATGAGAGCCCCAGAAAGGTGGTCAGAGCTTGATCATAGATCCTGCCCTGGAGGCCCTCCTTCCCTCCCTTCTCCATTCTCTCTATATTTGTCCCCATTCCCTTGCTAGGACTAGAGTGATAGTACAGTAATTAAGGAGCTTGCCTTACACTCAACCAACCTGGGTTAAACTCCTGTATCCCATATGGTCCCCTGTGCCTGCCAGGAATCATTCCTGAATTCAAAGACAGGAGGAACCCCTGAACATCACCAGAAGTGAACCCAAAACAAACGAACAAAAACCAAACAAACAAAATATCATTCCCTTGTTAACAGATTGCAAATATCCACTCTGACTCCCCCCAACCCCAATGCCTCCTTCTCCCTAAGCTCCAGCTTCCCATGTTCACCTGTCCACAGCTGCAGGAGCCTCTTGCTTCTTGCTCTCCCCCTTCCTGCTTTCTCCTTCCTCCTCATCCCTCCTACAGCCACTTAAGTGTGAGATTTTAATTTGCAAATTGGATCTTGCCACACCTCTGCTCTGTTACCCTGATGCTTTGCACACAGATTGCAACCCAACCTCTTTGTCATAGCTACCAGATCGGTCCCTGGGGTTCTCCCAGACCTATCTGTACCACCCCCTCTCCCCATTTCTACCTTAGTGGCCCAGCCTGCAAGCTTTCTTCTCTGGAACACTATTTTCTCGCCTCTTTCAGGGCCCCCTTAATTTCATACTCTTCTTAGATACTTTTCTGGAAATAGATCTTGTTATTTTCTGTACCCCAAAACACTCTCACTACACTCTCCTTATTTCTCTTCATAGCAGGTTACCCATTCTATCACGGGCATAACTACCCAGGCCCTATATTTTGAACCCCTTTTCCAGAATGCAGCTTTGGTGAGGGTAAAGTCTGGTTGTTCTCGTTGCTCCATCACATGGTGTCTTTGAGGGTGGTTGGTGAGTAAGTGGCATACGCCATCCCATCAGTGTGGATGACTGAGCAGATGATGAGATGAACTCAGAAGCAAACAGAGCTAAGTAGAGCCCAAACTGTGGCAGGTGCCTATGAAGAGCTGAGGCTTCACACCACACAACCAAAGGTCCCGACTTCCCGGAGTGGGGCCTTGTCTTAGGAAAAAGGCAAGTATCTGGGAAAAGGCAGAATGATATAACTGGCTTTTCTAAGCTAGATCTATTCTAGATGGAGGATAATGGGGGCGCAGGTGCAACGGATCATTGCCAAAGGGGGTTGAATCTTAGGGACCTACCTATGTTCCTTTATTGAGGTGCTAGTGGCTGACTGTCCTGATCCCTTGGCATGTTGGACCATGGCCAGAGTCCCTATTCACAATAAGTATTTTTCAGATCCAAGGCCCCTGTGAGGTTGTGTTTGTAGACGGGGTGAAATCCCTTCCTTGTTGTTCAATCATCAGAAGCAAACTGTCTTGGCTCTGCCCAGTCAAGCCTCTACCCTAACAAGGCCTACCTTCTCCTGCTGCACACCTGTCTTCTCCTTCAGTCTGGATGGTGTGACTGGTGCCCAGGGGCAGAAGCTGCGGGCTTTCCTCCAGGAAGCCTAATCTGCTTTCTCTTCTCCCTCACCCCTGAGCATATACGCCTTTGTATATTTATCCAAATAGTCTCTTTCCAACCAGCCAGCACTCAATGAGGCCCCTTATGTTGCAGAACTTTATCACAGCAGCGAGCAAGAACCTGATCCCTATCCTGCAGAATCAACAGCTGAGTAGAACAAAGAGCCATTAGGTGCAGTCTTTTCTTTTGGAGAGATGCCACACCAAAGGGTGCTCCGGTCTTACTTCTGGCCCTATGGTCAGGAATCACTACTGATAAGGCTCAAGGGACCAGATGGGGTTTCAGGGATCAAACTTGCATGAACTACATGCAAGGTAGTGAGTGCCCTGTCTGTTGTACCACCTCTCTAACCCTCTGGCTGCAGTTTTATACTTCGGGGCCCCTTTGAGTGGACAGCTGACAGATTACTCTAAGCTCAGCCCCCTCCTCAGCAGGGGATTTCCCAAAACCTCTACCACACTGCCTAGGGGAAGTCTGGGCACCCCAGCCACTCCTGCTCTCTCCCCTCTGTCTGTTTTCAGTTCCTTTTCCTCTTGTTCAGAATGGCACAGAGGTCATGTAGCTAGTTTAGTTCTGCCTCAGCAGAAGGGGAGGAAGCCAAGTGAGACTTCCTATGGGCACCCCCATCCGTACGATGGATCTTTGGCAGGGACCTAGCTTGCTAAGACAGTGGGGACCTTCGAGGGGAGACATTCCATCATGGGCTCCCCTGAATGAACTCTGCCCCCTGTTCCCACAGTTCTCTGGGTGTACAGAGCCCAGGAGGGAAGAAAGCATGACCAGATTCATGCCTGCCCCCAAGAGTTAAGGTATATCAACATGTGGGTATGCCTATTATATGCCTAATGGACAATATGGGGTAATAGTTAGAGTGGGGATCTATGATGGGGCCAGCGAGGGCATGCCCAGTGCCCAGGCTGAGCTGGCAGAAGCTGTCTTTGCTTGCTCTTTGCTGGATTTATCGATGTTCATTCAGGCTTACCGCCCGGGCCAAGCCATCTCTGTCTGCAAGGCCACAGTGGTGTAGCTGTGGTGCTGCCCACTATGGCTCTGGCTACCCCAGAGACCATCACACCAGGCCCCAGACAAGCTCCCCACAGACCTCAAACCTAAGGATCTGAGGTTTGGAAGGGGGCCTGGTCCCTCATTGCCACTTCTCTCACTGTGGCTCAGGTATGTGTATGTGTGTGTGTGTATGTGTGGGTGTGTGTGTAACTATGTGATGTTTGTTGACTGTGTGTAGTAGAAAGCTACTCAGGACTATCAGGAGCTCAGGCACTATCGCTCCCACTCCTTGCAGACAGATTACACCTCAGCGAGCCTCAGCCATGACTACTGCTCCCCGGCAGGCCTGTTGCTCCCTCCTATCCACACTGTTGCTGACCTTCACAGGTGAGTCCTCAATGTGACTGGAGATCCCTGGAGCTGTCACAAAACCCTTAGGGTCCTGATAATGTGACCTTTTGTTGTGGCCAGACACCCAGGCCTGAGTACTCTTCAGAGCTGATTGTCCTTCCCTTGAAATATGACAATCTGAGGATAATGAAATAATATGGCATTGGGGGTCAGGGGTGGAAGCTGTGACAAGAGGGTAGAGTGGAAGGATGTTGGAGTCAAGGAGGAGCTCCAATGCCCAGTGTCCCTCAGGCTGACCCATAGTGAACAGTGACCCTGAACTGGCCTGGGTGGTTCATGGTCTAAGTCAGAAAAAACTTGAGAGTGAGATTAAATGAAGAGAGACAGACCCTGAAAGATGGGCTGTCTGATATCAGGGGACCCCAGATGTACTGTATTCATGACCAGGCTGTGTGGCTCTGAGCAAGGCACTTGGCCTCTTTGGGTTTCTGGTGCTTTTTCTGAAGAGTGGCAACAGCTCCATCTGCAACCCCTATAGATGTGATGCAAATGAGCGCACACCTGTGAGTGTGTCCATTAGTATACAGGTGTTTGGGTAGGTGACGGTTTCTGTTGGGGTCTCTGTAGCAGGTCCAGACACAGCAGGGAGCAGAGCTGCATGTTAGGGGAGCCTCAGCCCTAGCAGCTGCCCACACACCATCACATTATTCCACCTGTGCAGTTACTTCTCCTGCATTTGTGCTCAGTGCACAGTTATGCCCATCACATCTGGGGCCCAGTGCCCAGCTCACAAACAGACTCAAAGTAGGACCTGAGAGTGCAGAAGAGAAACGAGGATTCCCCTGCTCTTTGCTGTCTGGAGAGGTGGGGAGCTCATGCCTTGAGGATACAGGCAAATTTTCCTGGCCATGTCCACCTTAGGAGCATGGCGGGAGCTGGAGGTACAGTGCCCTGTGGTGGAAGGTCAAGGAATGATGAAGGGAAGACAGGAGGGTGTGCAGGGCTCTGGGGCTTCTCACTCATGTCCCGATAAAGGTATCAGCTTCTCAGCATCTTTTGCCCATCCCAGCGCCTCCCACCCAGAAGAGGAGCCTGGGATGAGCAACCCACCAAACCACTTGGTACCCTTCTTATGGTCCATGGTTCCCACATGTCTCTCAGGTCCCTAATTCTTCTTCCTTCACTGGCCTCTCCAGCCCAGTTCTGCCACCTCCTTTTCATTTCTCTGCATCAACTCTGACTCCTGTCACAAATCAGTCCTTTTAGAGGCAGGACTGGTCAGGGTGCCTGCCTGAACATGCTAGACCTGCTTCCAAATCACCAAGCCCTGAAACCCCCCAGCACCATTGGCAAAGTCCCACACTTTGCTGACAATTACCAGAATCACTCTGGGTCTCCTAAACAGGCTTAGGAGACTTCCCCATGTCTTCAATATAACATGTACAACAGGCCTAAGACCCAAGACAACAACTCCTCACTCAGAACTAAGCTGCTGCCAAAGACCAAGGGCTCTTCTTGGGAACCACCTCCCCACAGACCTTTCAGGGGCTCAAGTCCACAAGCTCTCCGCACAAAAACACTATTCACCTGCTACTCCCACTTTCTAGAATGTTCTTCTCATGGTAAGAGCAGATTCAGCCCCCAAATGCCACCCCCACCCACCTCCAGGAATCCTCCTAACAATTCTAACTGCCAACCCCAAGTGGAACTATTAAGTCCTCTAGGCACACTTTGGGTTTCCCCGAGGTCTCAGACTCACAGTTGCCATTAAACATTCGCCTGACCTAGCTCTCATCTGTTCCCTGCCCCTGAGGCTGGAGCCAGTCTCAGAGGTGGGAGCACATGGAGATGTGGAGCCAGGGACCTGCGAGCTGCTGCCCCCTCTGCTTCTTCTCTCAGCACGGTCACAGTCACAGAAGCTCTCTTCTGTAGCTGGGCAGCCTTTCATCTCTTTGATGGGCCCATCTGGAAGGACAACCCCTGGAAAGTCTGTGTCTTTCAACTGCACGGCCGGCCCTGCCAGCGATGGGAACTTCACTGTCACCTGGATGAAGGACGGAGAGGAGCACCCCGCTTCTGTTCAGCACCTGATGACTGACAGCCAGGGCAATTACTCCATCACCAGCAAGGTGTGTATCAGGCTGCTCCTGCAGGATTTGTTATCGGAGATGACCTGTGAGGTGGCCCACCCGGCCCTGGCAGAGCCCTTGAGAAAGACCTTCAACCTCTCCCAAGTGCTGCAAGGTAATGGGGTGGGGTGGGGATACTTTTCCCGACAACACTGGCTTGGGAGGTCCAAAACCCTGATCCCATATGACAACTGGGATTCCACAACCAATGGCCGTACAGCCACTAAAGACAAGGGTCTGGGAGCTGGTGGAGTTTTATTTGTCTATGCTTTGGGGATCACACCCACAGTATTCAAGACTTATATCTGGAGGAGCGCAGGGGACCATATGGGATTCTGGGATTGAAACCAGTTGGTCATGTACAAGGCAAGCACCTTGCCTATTGTACTATGGCTCTGGCCCCCTGATGGAGGTTAATTGGACTTATTTACTTTTTGTATTATTTTGAGTAAGTTGACTAACCTCTGTGTACTCCATTTAGTCCCCTGAGGATAGAAATAAGGTTAAGATCAAGCTCATTCTATATGAAGAGTTAATGAGTTATTGCTTATAAAACACCTAGAACCATGCATAGCACACAGTGATTTGTTTGTTTGTTTGTTTGTTTTGGGATCACACCTGATGGTGCTCATAACTTACTGCAGTCATTACACTCAAGAATCACTCATGGAAGGGCTTAGGGAACCATATGGAGTGCTAGGAACTGAATCCTGGTTGAATTGTATAAGGCAAATGCCCTGTCCTCTGTACTATATAGCTCTGGCTCTATTTTTTAAGTAAATAGTTGATCTGATTTTTATTATTATCTGGCTAATCTTTCCATTTTAAACATCTTTGCTCTATTAATACCATTATTAGTAATTTTTTTACTCTTGCATGTTTATTGTTCTTGCACTGTAAAATAAAAATCCTTCTTCTGAGCTCTAAGTGCTGTTGTTGGTGCTGAGGGGCACAGCGACAAATAAAATTAAGACCTTGTCCTTAGAGATTCTGCATTTAAAAAATTATATTTCATGGTATGAAATGTTTCAAGCATACAGTAGAAGGTAATTCCCTGTGGATGCTTAGCCAGATGTGATGTATATCAGCATTTAGCTGCATGTGATTCCATTGAGCATCTGAGAAAAATGTCTTCTTTGTCAAGGAAAGGAATTTCAGTGCGAGATAGTGTGTGTGTGTGTGTGTGTGTGTGTGTGTGTGTGTGTGTGTGTTTGAGGCAGGGCTTGAGAGATCATATGAGATGCCAGGAACTGAACCAAGGTCTGCTTGCATGGAATGCAAGTAGCTAGGACACTTGCTGTACTTTTGTTCTGGCCATAAAAATCTTATTTGTAAGGGCCGGAGCTATAGCACAGCAGTAGGGCATTCACCTTGCACTCAGCTGATGTAGGATGACCCTGGTTCAATCCCAGGCATCCCATATGGTCCCCCCAGCCAGGAGCGATTTCTCAGCACATAGCCAGGAGCATCACTCCTGAGCATCATCAGATGTGGCCCCAAAACCAAACCAAACCAAACCAAAAAATATATTTGTAGCCAGCTTCTAGGACTTGAAGAAACAGAGCAGGCATGAGTGACATCCTTGTGTTCTGCTCCTTTCTCTAGTGGTCCCCACGCTGAAGATTACTACCAAGCATTTGCATCACAAAGTGAACCTCACCTGCCATGCATACCACTTCTATCCCTCTGAATTGCTCCTCAGCTGGATGCACTGGATCGAGAAAACAAACTCTACACTGCTTACTAGCAACCCAGATGGAACCTTCTCTAAGGAAATTACAATACAAATAGAATCCAGGCATGAAGGACAAGAGTTTGCCTGCTGGGCAGTGCAGGATGCACAGCCAGTGATGAAAGCCAACATCACCCTTCGGACCCATGTCTTTAGGAGGAAAGGTGTGTACAGCCTCTCCCCTGACCCCTCCATACAGCAGGGATGGTATTGTTAGGTGTGAGACACTGACCAAAGGGTTGAACTCTGACAGTAGTTAGGAACTCGGAGCAGCAGGAATTAAGTCAGGGAAGAAGAGAAAAACTGTTTTCATCCCTAATTCCTTTCTTCCCTCCCCACCCAAAGACTGGGTTTTTCACCAAGGACTGGGTTTTCCCCTCCAGATTGCAAAAATTTTTCCAATTGAAAGTTGCTGCCTTAGCAACTGCCTTTATAAATTAATGTCTTCTGGAAGCCAAAGAACCTTGTATGTAGGTTATTACTTATGCCTGGTTCAGCTAGAATATACTGGGTGGAGAAATAGTACAGTGGGTAGGGTACTTGCCTTCCACTACCTTGGCTCAACATGGTCCTTCCTGGCCAACCCAGGTTCAATCTCTAGAATTGGTCCCTTGCACTTCCAGGAGTAATTCCTGAATGCAGAGTTCACAGAAATTACCCATGAACATTGCCAGGGGTATGACAAACACACACACACACACACACACACACACACACACACACACACGATCAACTTGAAGTTTCTGGATGTTAAGTTTGTGTTTAAATTTTTTGTGTTTGTTATTGTTATAGTTGGAATTCAAACCCAGAACCTCACACATTTGATGCATGTACTTTTTTCTTGTTGTTCTGTTTAGGGGCCCTAAATCAGAATTCTTGATTTATTTATCTAGGACATAGAATGGGAACAGTGCAACATTCTTTCTCATTTTCTATTGGTCACTTCTCTATCTCTCTAATCCCACTATCTCTGCATTTATTTCTTCTCTCTTAAGTTCTTTCCCCTTTTACCTTCCTTTTTATCTTTTTTCTTTCTTTCTTTCTTTCTTTCTTTCTTTCTTTCTTTCTTTCTTTATTCTTTCCTTTTCTTTTTTCCTTCCTTCATTTTCTTCCTTCCTTCCTTTTCTTTCTTCCTTCCTTCCTTCTTCCCTTTCTTTCTTTCTTTCTTTCTTTTCTTTCTTTCTTTCTTTTTTCCTTTCTTTCTTCCTTCCTTCCTTCCTTCCTTCCTTCCTTCCTTCCTTCCTTCCTTCCTTCCTTCCTTCCTTCCTTCCTTCCTTCCTTCCTTCCTTCCTTCCTTTCTTTCTTTCTTTCTTTCTTTCTTTCTTTCTTTCTTTCTTTCTTTCTTTCTTTCTTTCTTTCTTTCTTTCTTTCTTTCTTTCTTTCTTTCTTCCTTTCTGTTTTCCTTCTTTTCTTGTCTTTCTCTCCTTGTCTTTCCTCTCTCATTCTCTTTCTGTAACTCATCCAAATGTTGTGACCTCGGAAAATTTCTCCACTAGAGGGAGTAATTTACCCGCAGATCACACCCACAGCCTGGGTATATGAATGACAGGAAGGAGAATTCTGATTGGCCAATGTTGAGTTTGGATTGACAACTTTTAAGAGTCACAGAAGTAGGAGGTGAAGATGGCTCCTACAGGATCTGTGAGCTCTGTGCCATGTGTTAATAGTAGAAAGGTGGATAGGATACCATGACTGGCAAAATAACGGACTTTACAACAGGGGCTTCTAACCATTTATTCCCTCTCTCCTGACAAAACCCCAGGATTCCCTAGGAGAATGATCTCACTTCACTATTCCAGCTATTTTGGGTGGTTGTTTTCTTGCAGAAGAAAGAAAATCATTCATCCAATGGGACATGCATATCTGGATGAAAAGTTCCAAATTGATGCTTTCAGAAGAGAAACAAATGACAGAATTTCATTGGGTCACTTTGGGTTGTTTCCTCAGTCTTGTCTTTCCCCATCCCTTACCTACAATACTCTGACAACTGCCACCGCTTATCCTGAAAGCAGCACTTTGGTTTTCTTCCCCTTCTCCATGCAACTTGTTCCAAGTACCCTATGACCTGCAGCACAACTCTTTTCCCTGGAATTCAGATCTACTCATATTTGAGCTTAATAAGTCTCTGTAGCTTTCTATTTTATATCTGGTTCCCAAACCCCTTACTCTACAGTCTACCCCTATGCATGCCCACTTTTGTACCTCTATTCACCTTTAGTCTGATGTCTCTAGAGCACTTCCTGTGTACCAGGCATGCTCACATACCTTATCTGACAGATGACAGCCAGGAAAGGCAGCAAAGGAACAAAGATCTCAGAAATTCTGATTGCAGATCTGGGATTAGAAGGCAGCGTTGCAAGTCCACAGCAGCAATGCACCTTTCTGTCTTTTTTCTTCCATCTGGGTGCCAACCACTGTGATCTCAAGTGTACTCCCAAATCACAATCTAAAGGACTCTTACTGATAGTTATTTCTTCCTGGATGGCCACATCTGCCCACATCATTCATCTCTTGCAGTTGGTCCCTCTGGCAAGCCTCCACCCATGTGTCTTGTCCATAATGACAATCTCTCACCCATGAAGCATTTACTTAGTTCTGTGGGAATTCAGTAGTCACTCCTGAGTACCAATCACTGGCTTCCCGTGCTCTGCTCCTAGGTAAAACAGGGCAATTCTGGTCTCTGTTTCCTCATTTGTATGCTGACAAACATTCTAGCCATGACTCAGGAATGTTCGCTGAGGAAACCTTTCCTTGCCCACAGCTCAGTATCTGGACTATGGTGTGCAGTGGGTGTCCTGTATTACTTGTTATTTCCTGGTGCTCATCCCAAAGTTGAATTGGAGAAAAGCAAATAGCATGATCTGGCTGCTTATTATTAGACCAATCATATATATCAGAGGTAGAATATGGCTTTGCTGTCAGGCTCTTTGGTGTCCTGCTAGCCCTCTCTGACTCCTCTCTTTCTCTGTTAACATCAGGAATATGATTTCTAATATCAGATCCTCTGGTGGGGGTTGTGATTATAAAATGATAGACCACTTCTAGCATAGTTTACAATGAATCACCTCTGCTATAAGAATCATCATTTTTTGTTTGTTTTTGGGTCACACCCGTTGGTGCTCAGGGGTTGCTCCTGGCTCTGACTCAGAAATCACTCTTGGCAGGCATGGAGGACCCATATGGGATGCCAGGATTTGAACCTGGGTAGGCTGCATGCAAGGCAAATGCCCTACTGCTGTGCTATATTCCTGGCCCCTTGCTCATGAATCATCTTACTTATTTATTTGAACTCTGAAAAATAAGAACCATGCCACTTTGCAAATGAGATGCAAATAGCATAGATTCAGCTCATGGGGAGGCTGGGGGTATAAGTGTGGATTGAATATGACCCCCAAAGTTTATGCTTTTACACTCTTCTCTGCTTTTATAAATGGTCTGTAAGCAAGAAAGAGTCCTCCACTTTTCAGTGGCTGGGGCAGACTGGAGAAGAACTCTAGCTCTGCTGTGCACTTTGGACAAGTGATCTAACCTGTAGGGATCTCAATCTTTTTACCTGCTAAATAGGTAACCTGCCAATTCCTATCTCCTAGGATCTGGTGAATTAGCAGGATCATGTAACAGATTTGAGATATTGGGGGACTCACCTTCTTGCCATCCACAGGGAAACAATTCATTTTGTCTGGCCTTTTACCTATATACAGAAGTGAACCTACTAGAAAGTGACCTTGAACCCTATGGAGGAAGGATGATGTTCTGGGATCCTCTATAAAGACACTGAAGATTTGTGGGCACTGAGCTTTGCACACCTTCAGGCCTATTCACTATTCCCTGAAATGCTCTCTCTTTACAGGCAGGATGGACCATTCTCACACCGTGCAGGGGCCCATGCAGAGATTTGAGCCAGGCTCAAGCATCCAGCTAACCTACACATGGTCTGGCTTCCATGAGCGACAGTACACTGTGGTCTGGCTAAAGAACAGCTCCAGTCTCACCAGGTCGCAGACCAGCATGCAGTGGATAGGGAGCACCTACAACATAAGCAGCAGTGTGTTGGTCCCGCTACAGGCTGACGACATGTTCTCCTTTGTCCTCTGCCATGTCACAGATAAGAATACACAGGTTTTTCAGCAAATCATCCGGCTGGACCAGTACCTTCGCGGTAAGGGCTCTTTGGTTTGGGCGGGTGAGCACATAAAGGGCTGCAAGCATCTGAACCTCAGAGACTTCATCTGAAAAGTGGCCCAGCCCTCGAAAGACCCAGTGAGGCCATCTCTGTAAACTATTTGACAAGCCCTGATCATCACAATCCCACAGAAGTTGTCAATCCCACAGTTGTCATCGTTATTATCCACTGTTGCTTATTATTTAGAGCTTGGCTTACCCATGTAAGATAGGAACCATAGCTTCTGGAAGTTCTATTATTTTCATTTTTGCTTTGTTTGGGGGCTATCTCTGGCGGTGCTCAGATCTTATTCCTGGCTCTGTGCTCAGGGATTACTCCTGGCAAATGCAGGAGACCATCTTAGATGCATGTAAGACAAATGCCCTACCCTCTGTATTAGCTGCTAAGTCCCAAATTATTATAATTTTAGTATTGCTAAATCACCAATTGATGATAGTGATTAATGACTATTTAATCATTATGATTATTATTATTTTAAAATTTAACTATCATATTCAGGTCACATGTTTATAATAGCGTTAAACATTTATTGTTTTGGTGTACACAGTTACTGCATCTCAGTACCACCAAAGAGTCCAGTACCCTCCACCAATGTCTTTACATCATCATTATCATTATTTTTGAGGTGGTGGTCTTCTAAGTGGTGCTCAGGTGATTCTTTTTGTTTTGGGGGGTGTGTATGTGATGGTTTGGGGGCCACACCCAGGGTGCTCAGGGCTTACTCTTGGCTCTATGTTCAGGTATCATTCCTGAAATTACTCAATGGAATATGCGTGGTATCAGGGTTTGAACCAGATTGATTTTATACAAGAACGTATTACATACATACGTTAGTTAGCTTTTGTACTATCTCTATGGGCCCCTTCCTGGCAATTCTTAGTCAACTATATTGTTCATTGAATATAAGAATCCGAGGGGCCGGGCGGTGGCGCTAAAGGTAAGGTGCACCTGCCTTGCCTGCGCTAGCCTTGGACGGACCGCGGTTCGATCCCCCGGTGTCCCATATGGTCCCCCAAGCCAGGAGCAACTTCTGAGCGCATAGCCAGGAGTAACCCCTGAGCGTTACCGGGTGTGGCCCCCCAAAAAAAAAAAAAAAAAAAGAATCCGAGGCCATGGTACTTCTTGGGCTTTAAGTATTAGGGGCTACCTCGGTGCCCCTGGAGGATGCTGGGGGTTTCCAGAGTCACCCATTGACCCTTAGAGGCCTCAGGGCTACACCTAGAGAGGCTGGGGGAATGTGTGATGATGGTGATTGAAGTGGAAGCAGCTTCCTTCAAATCACATGTTTTAACTCTCTCCATGTCACGCCATTGATTTCTATATGAAGAAAAATGAAGATCTTTATGAATGTCCAAGGTTAAGGGACCAGGATACCCTTTGATCAGCACCCTCACTTGGTAAAGGTTCACTTTTTCACCCATTTTTATTATTATTGATTTTCCTGGCCTGGACCAAGGCTTAATGAGTCTGTAAATTCAGTGAGGATTATTATGGCATGCCAGGAAGGAATTGAGTAATGAGCCCATAGATTATCATAACTCTAGAATTCCAGAGAGGGCAAGTGGTGGTCTCAGGTTCCACAGCAGTCAAATGAATTATTTAAGTACATATGGAGCTTGGGCCTTTTTTCTCACTTTGAAAATATTTTCATACATATTTTCCTCAGGGTCTCTTGCTAGGAACACAGAAGCAAAGGCAGCATTTCACATAAGTGAAACTGTTGGTATGACAGTCTCGCAGAAGCTCAACACAGTCAGCAAAGCTCATGTGTGGATGAACTTACTAGATGTCCCACCTGCCCCATGCTGTGTGTTCTCTCCTTTAGAGAAGGAAATGGGAATTTTTTGTCTGTTTTTGGGGTTACAGCCAGTGGTACTCACGACATATTCCTGGCTCTATGCTCAGGGATTATTCCTGGTAGGATTCAAGGAGTCATACATGATGCCAGGGATCAAATCCACATTGGCTACATACAAGACAAGTCCTCTACCTGCTGTATTATATTATTCCAAACCCAGTAGGAAACTGGTTTGAGATCCAAAGCTGTCTGAGATTGGCTGGTACCTCCAGGGCTTGTGACTGCATTCTGGCTCTGTCTTGATGGCTCTCCTGTGAATTACTTCTCATTCTTTCCACCTCTGAATAAACAAGAAAGTTATTATTCAGGGGAGGATCCTCCTTAGCACAGTATCTATTGTGAAAAGTCCTCTGGAGATAGAACAGTCATGCAGAGAAGCAAAACTCACAAAAGAATAAATATTTATCAATGAAGTGATTACTTATAAGATCAACCTCAACTTAACTTCCTGCTCAACAGGGCCTATACCTCAGCTTGGGACTCCATATTGAGAATATTTTATGGGGACTTTTATTCGAGCTCCTTTGAAAGCAGAGTTTGAAGTCAGGGTTTGGATGCTGATGATATGGTATGAGGAGAATAAGGCTGAAAGGTGGGAGATCCAGAAAAGGGGTTAATGACAGGTGGTCCCTTTGAATGGGTGAGACTCATTACCTGGGAACCCACTATAGAACCTCATAGATCCTCCTTTAGGACTGACCCATGGAAGACTGGAGGAGGCCATGCACTGGTTAGGTTATAGAGAAATACCAAGGCAGCAAATCAGGGCCATATTCAGAAATTGGGGGAGGGGTCATGCCCAACACTGTTTCCCAAATTCAGTGGCTCCTAGAAGCATGTGGAGCCCCCAAAACCCTCTGTTTTAGGAGGTTTGTCTTGCCTGATTGGAGTGTGACATTTTGAACAAAGGTTCACACCCACTGCACAATGAATTTAGAAGAAACTGAGTTAGAGGAAACTGCATTTGTTATTGGAGGGGACAGCTAGCAACACAGGCAAAGCCTCTGAGGCACTGATGATGAAAGATCTGAGGCCCCAGATGTTGTGGGCATTTCCAAAGAGAAGATTTTGATGAAAAGAGATCCCTGGGGAAATGACTGAAACATTCACATAACTTTCCGAAATGACCTTTTAGTGATTGCGCTGGAAATGTGCAAAAGAGGATTTGCAAAGATTTGTTCGTTGCAGCCCTACCTTACGTTTTTGAGGAGAAAAATGATGGCAGATTTTCCTTACATTCCCACCACTCATTTCTTCTAGGAGTTGGTTCATAGTTACAAATATTAAAGCAAGCATCAAATATGTCATATTTAATTAAGGATAAAAACTAGATAAACTTTTCACAATAAAAATATATTTCAAAGTAAAGTTTCAACTAACCCCTTTTTGACACTTCTTTGGGTGGACTCAAGGTCTGATTTTGTAGGGTTTCCTGCTAGAGGTATTTCCTGAGGATTTTTTTAAGAGTATGAAGACTCACTAATACCTGCAATGCTCCACCACAGTAGTGTTGGGCCTGATGGTTGGGTCTTGGTCCAACAATACAGCTCTAACTGGTCCCACATTATTAAGTCCTACCAGGGCTACATTTGTGGCTCCTCAAGGTGTCATATGATACCAAGACTTGAACTCAGGACATCACACATCAGGGCATGTGCTGCATCTTTTGAATTATCTCCACTGTGCATAGAGTTGAGCTTTGATCCTGAGCATCTTTCTATGCTTACTCATTCAGTCTTGAGTGGATTAAAAGAGATTCCCCAGCACTTGGCCTACTATCCTGCCTCTTTGGACATGAATGCAATTAATCACAGTAGCACCATCTCTGCCCTCTGAACACTGCCTTGGGCACTGTACAGCAGGGAGAGCAGAACAGAGCCCGTCATCTTCTCATAGGTCCTTGCTATCCATTCTCTAGTGCTCATAGGTCTTGCTTGGTATTACCTTATGTGGGCCTCTTCACCCTGACACCATTTCAATGGTCAGAACTTTCCCATCTTTGCTCTCCCTGAGTATGGTTCTGCTATTTGTTTGATAAGATTCCCTGTGCAAGGGAGAAGTGAGAACAGACAGTAGCCTTCTGTGATGTATTTTACTGTGTCTCTTAAATCCATTAGCAGCTCCCTTTAAAGGATTTTTTTTATCTCTGTGCATGAAGTATAGAAAAGGGCTATTTTGTGGTCTAATATTCTTAATTCCTTTAAATTGCATGACAAAAGGGATTGCCCTTTTTTGCCTGGCCCCAAATCTGGCATCTATCTCCATTAGATCTGTAGGAGCTGAGCTGAACTTAAAAAATTTTATAATTTAAGTCTTGTAGGTGGATCAGGATCAAGATCTAGACCTCCCAGCCCTTGATTTAGTGTTAGATCTGCCCTGTTATAAGATTGCATGCTCATATAAAGATGACTGAAATATTAATATCTGAAAATCCCCTAATTTTCCCCCTATAAATAAATGCCACAATATAGCTGAAAAATCTAGCAGCTGCAATTTTAGAAGTCAAATTTATAAACAGTAATAAAATTTAGGGTCAGATAACATTAGAGTAAAACATAGTCCCCAGCAGAATCAGCTCTTCATGACCTTGTGCAATATTTTTACCATAGTTGCTTAACCATTTCAATCCAACTGCCTTTGTAGAGAGTATAATTAATTCACCCACTCAACCAACATATCACCTACCTATCTATTTGGTCATCATGCACACACCCATCCACCCATCCACCCACTTGTCCACCTTTCTTTTTTTTTTTTTTTGTTTTTTGTTTTTTGGGCCACACCCGATTGATGCTCAGGGGTTACTCCTGGCTATGTGCTCAGAAATCGCCCCTGGCTTCAGGGGACCATATGGGACACCGGGGGATCGAACCGCTGTCCGCCCTATGCTAGCACTTGCAAGGCAGACACCTTACCTCTAGCGCCACCTTCCCGGCCCCCACTTGTCCACCTTTCAACTCACCCACCTACCTATCCATCCATCCATCCATCCATCCATCCATCCATCCATCCATCCATCCATCCATCTATCCATTCATCCATCCATCCATATATCCATGTGCCCATGCACCCAATTATGCATTCATGCCTTCACTAATCATTATGTGTTCAGGCACATTGGAATTAGCAATGTCTAAATTCTCCTCTGTGGGTATGTGAGCCCCATCTTCCATGGAGCCTCATCTTCCATTGTGCCCTTTCTATAGTAATTCTCTGTTTTCTATATTTGGTGTCAGTTCCTCCAATAGTGACAATGTCCCAGTCTTCACCTTCCTCGGACTTAGTTGTTGTTACCTGCCATGCGCAGAGATTCTACCCAGCATCCGTGCATCTCTCCTGGCTGGAAAACTGTGACCTGATCAAGGGAACTGAGAAATCCATGTCCCAGCAGAATAGTGATGGGACCTATACCCTGGAAGCCTTCTTGTTGGTGAATGCCTCAACGCATTCAGGACGGGTGTTAACTTGTAAGGTGCAGCATGAGGCACAACCTCCCATCTGGGCCAACCTCATATTGTCTCCAGCTGTACATGACAAGCCCAGTGAGAGCCCAGGTAAGCTCACCCCAACTCCTGAGAAGAGTTGGGCCACTTTGTGTCCTAAGGGGATTCCAAAAGGTGTGGGAAGAAGGAGGGATTGATGGTTTTTGCAGTCTCGCGAACTGAAGACATGGATTCTTGAGTAACTGGAATTGTTTTTATCTAATGGCTTCTTTAAAAAAAGGTTTGAATGAAATGGCCACAATGCCTCAAGCACATGGAGTAGCAAATCCAGTTTGTGTTTCTAGAGCACAGATTCCAAAACTAATTTGACTGATTAGTTCATTTTTAGAAAACAAACAAACAATATTAAGTGCCCCCCCCTGAAATCTACTTGATTTAAGAGAAAAATAAGGTGACTTAATGGCACCTGAGAGCTTCACATGCCCTCTGGGAGCAATATCTCTGCTCCAATAGTGAAGAGCTTCACTTGTAGTTTCCACAGACTCACTAATGTGGAGTAGTTGTCTGATTTCAGTATTTATTGAGTCATATTTAAGAGGAGGCTCATGGATCACGGGCATCTCCTAGTTTTAAGACAGAATTATGCAGATAAAAGAACTACATAGAATATGGTGCAACATAGAATTCTGGGACTTTCTGTCAACAACAACAAAGTTCTTAAATTCAGAGTCCAAACTGATGGTTCTTTCTGGTATTTAGGCCCAGATCTGCCTATTTTTGTTTTTATGACTTTCCTCCTGGGAATAAAAGTGTTGCTGGTCATGAGTTTTGTTGCCATCTACACCTGCAAATGTTGGAACCTGTAACTGGTGAGTTTGGGATGTGAATTAGTCCTCATGAGAGGGGAGAAGAGGGATAGCAAGAGAAGTCTAGGGCAAATCCAGTCACTCAGTATCTTCAAGGGTGATTCAGTATCCTGAGTAGGTTCTTGAACACTATAGTGTCCAAATACCTTTTGGCATTTTCAAAGGTTTTCACCAGGTGTTAGGAATATTTAAAATTAAAATTCTTAGGATTCCAGGGTGTAGAGGTGGAAGGAAAGCCAAAGCTCAAAGAATCTCCATGTAACTGTTGCATATATCAGCTTTTTTTCAGATGATATATGTCTGTAGTGAAGAGGGAAAATCTTGGTAAAACCATCTTATAGAACATCTCTAGAGGAACATTAACACAATTCTCATGGCCAATATGAATGTGGGATGGGGGAGAGTTCAGAACCCATTAAACGGTCTTGGCATAAAGTGAGTAGTGGCTGCCTCTCTGATCTGTACCTTGAAACCAGGGTACCTGCACTGATCAGGTGCTCATTAAAATATCTTCAACTTTAGGGTATTAAGGAATATTCTGCTTGCAGCTCCTGCATGCCATGAAATGCTTTGCTTCAATGCTCTGAAGTGGACAGAAGAAGCTGAAAAGACCAAGACCCCTCTTCCCTCCTCTTTGGAGCCCCAACTGTTGGTGTACCTATCTGAGACCCTGGATTTAGGTGTAGATACCTAAGACCCACCCATTTCTGGGAGGGGTCTTGGGAACCAGATATTAGGTGAGACCTTACCTGCAAGACCCCGCCCATTCCTGGGAGGGGTCTTGGAAAAGTTAGAAAAGCCTTGAACCGAGGGGATTGGGCGATTTTTCTGTGCTGCTGGGCGTTCTGGCTTTTGGGTCTCTGCGTTTTGGTCTTGGACCAGCATGGAGCCCAAAGGGAAGATGGCTGAAAGAAGTTTAGATGCAGGGCCAAGAATAACTAGTGCTTGAAAGGTTATGAGTAGGCCACACACATGTGGTGAATAGGGCGTGAATAAAGATGATGCTTCCTAATGCCTGATTGTGAGTGAGTGATTTCGCCTTTCACCTGGGCCTGGAACCCGCCGGCTGGATGGGGTTGCAGAGCCACGTGGCCTGGGACGCCATCCATCACCATCCAGCCCCATCCTTAATTATTTGATTCAACACCCAACTTCCCCTCCACAGACAGGTTCATTCTCTAAGTACTGAATCTGATATAGTACTGAACTTAGGTCATGGGATCAGAGCTATTTGAACTTTAATGCATTGGACTTCAAACTCACTCTGCCTCTACCCAAAGAGAATCAATCAAGCAATAGCAAACACAGACTTCCACCCTGCTCCTGCCAACCGTTTTTTATGGCAGGATAGACTTTGTTTGTTTGTTTTTTTGTTTTTTTTTTGTTTTGTTTTGTTTTTGAATCACACCTGACAGCGCTCAGTTGTTACTCCTGGCTCTACACTCAGAAATCGCTCCTGGCAGGCTCGGGAGACCATATGGGACACCGGGATTTGAATCACCAACCTTCTGCATGTGAGGTAAATGCCTTACCTTCATCCTATCTCTTCAGCCCCAGGATAGACTTTTTTTTTTTTTTTTTTGGTTTTTTGGGTCACACCCGGCGGTGCTCAGGGGTTACTCCTGGCTGTCTGCTCAGAAATAGCTCCTGGCAGGCTCAGGGGACCATATGGGACACCGGGATTCGAACCAACCACCTTTGGTCCTGGATCGGCTGCTTGCAAGGCAAACACCGCTGTGCTATCTCTCCGGGCCCAGGATAGACTTTTTATCTAGAGCATTTCTAAGTGTTATTTTATTTTAAAGCATGCAAATCTGAAACCCATAAATTGAATAAGTATTTCTCCATTCTGAAATATGGCAAGAATTAGGAATCAAGAAAATATCCACGGACTGACCACCCTTTATTTGTAAAACAATTACATTTTGCCATTATGCTCTTTTATTCCTCTTCAAAACACTGTTCTGAATTTGCTGGTTCACATTCTCAAGCATGGTTTTATAATTATACTAAATAACATAAATAATTAAAATCTATGTATGATAAATTTGCATAATTTTGTTTTAGATAAGTGCTATTACTGAATACAGCATCTGGAACCTTATTTTATTTCTGATATGCTTAAAACAGCTTTCAGGATCGATTTATTTGATATATTATGCTCTGTTTTGCTAAGTTTCTATCATTCTATAACTTTCTATTATAAAGATAATGTCATGTTCATAGGTTCTTCTCATGATTGGGTATTAAAACTTTTTATAAAATTTTGCTAGTTTTCAGTCAACATTCAAATCTTTGGCAGTGATTTGTATTTTTGTTTTTTGAAAACATAGTCTCTCTTGTTCCCCTGCTGTGGAGTACAGAATAGCAGTATTGTCTCATTTGGGGACTTTTGCTATAGAAAGAAGAAATATTGAAAAAAATAAAAATAAATAAAAAAAGAAAGAAGAAATATTGAATTTTTACCAATTTCTGTTTTTTTTATTCATGCCTTTAAATTAGCTTGTTTGTTCTGGTGAGTTATCTGTTTGTGTTTCTATGTATGCACGAGGGTATGCGTGTGTACATGGATGTGTGTTTACATGTACATGTTCTGGTAGAGCTCTCACTTTCTTCCACAAAGTAAAAAATTCCTAAGCACTTACTAATGTTATTGCCCCCCCCACGTATTATGTCAAGTTCCCATAAATAAGTGGTTCTTTTTATGAATTATTTGTACCTTCGAGCAAACACTTTGTGTCAAAATAACTGTCTAAACTGTAATAGCTTTAGTATAGTCTATACTAACAGACTTAATAAAATAAGCTGTTATCTATTTGGGGGGAAAATATTGTCATCTTGTTGTTCAAAGCTGTCATGGTTATTCTTGGCTCAAGTACACTTTAAAATCACTTTATCAAGTTTCACACACAAAAAATACCAATTAGAATTATTGTTGGATTGCAGTGAATTTATGTGCTGATTTAAACAAATAGACCTCTTTACAAATTGAGTTTTCCTATTAATGGACATGATATATCTCTTTTTGTTTAGATTGTCTTTTATGATTTTCAATTTGCAATTTTACAGCTCACACACAAAATGGTTTAATGCACCCTGAGTGCTCTTTAATACTTCTGGTTGATGGACACTTTATTTTCTTAATTTTTCACAGACACCTGAAAAAATATTTTTACTGTTTTCAGTGTTTGACTACAGTATAAGGTTATAATTGGTTTTGAAAATTAGCCATTTACAGCACTGATAAAAAATCCTTACAGAGCTAGCATGTGCTCTTTCTTTTTATATACAACTCTTAAAACATAAGACCAATCTTCTAAAATGAGTTTGAAATATTATCAGCTATAGTCACAGGATCCAAGAGTCAAGACAGTCTATAAAGAATTACAAACATGGAAATCATGTCTCCCTACCCTGCTGCCTTCTCCACCTTCCAAAGGCAACTGGTTTACAACCCATTAACTGATTATTTTCTATTTCCCATGTGACATGCTTACATGTTACGTTTTGATTTCTCATTCTCAGACATTACCTACTGACTCCCACCTTGGGTGATGGGGGACCCACTCTTCTGTCATCCCTAACTCCATGCCTCTATACTTGTCCTGTGTTTCCATAACTTGTACTTCATATCTTATGATTAGAATAACTTAGTAGTAAATGTCTACATTAACAAAACTAGGGGCCGGTGAGATAGCATGGAGGTAAGGCGTTTGCCTTCCATGCAGAAGGACAGTGGTTCGAATCCTGGTATCCCATATGGTCCCCCATGTCTGCCAGGGGCGATTTCTGAGCATAAACCCAGGAGTAATCCCTGAGTGCTGTCAGGTGTGACCCAAAAACCAAACCAAAACAAAACAAAACAAAACAAAAACTATATTATTAGTTTTTATGAATGAATCTTGTAGCATTCCTGACATTGCTTAAGCAGGCGCTCTTATGTATGTGTGTATGTATGTGTGTGTATATATATATATGCATAATAGTGTATATGTGTGTGTACTTAAGGATGTAGACATGCCCGTAACCACTAAGGTCTCCCAGTAGTAGTAGTAAAAATACTCATTTCCGCAAACCAAATCTCTGACCAGTGTAGCATATTCTATCGATGTCATACCCTGAAGTACTCAAGTCTTTTCTGAACTTGTGCTCAGAAGTTACTCATGGTGGTATTTGGGGGAACCATGTGGTACCACGGATTGAACCAGAGTCAGCCACTTGCAACATAGAGGCCTTGATTCTTATATTATCTCTCTGTCCCCAAAACTTTTTGTTTGTTGTTCTCTTTCCTATGTATATAGTTAAATATACCGTATTTTTCTGCATATAAGACTACTGGGCATATAAGATGACCCCCTACTTTTCCTGTTAAAGTATAGGGCTTGGGCTATATTCGCCATGTAAGACTACCTCTCTTTTAATGCACACCAAATGGAAATTAAAAAAACGTAAGAGAAAAAGAGTAGAACTCTCAAAGGTTAACAGTATATGTTTAATAAAGCTAGACTTTTGAGTGCCAACAATCATTTTACATTTGTCATTTGTAGTGAGTGACTGTGATATTTTAATAGTGATTTACATTGAGAACAGAGAGGGGGTGCCTCCAAGAGCAACTGGCTGGGGTGCAGTGATTAATAGGACAGCTAAAGGGAGACAGTGCCTCCTCTGAGGACTGAGCACCGGAAAGCCGTATACCCAGCAGCTGGATGAGATGAGGTGCTCAGTAACTCAGCTCCTCTGTGTGCCCTGAAAGTTGAATCAGGACAAACAGAGGACTGAGTGATGATGCCTGGATGAAATGCTGTGGTAAGAGAGGGGTGGATCACTCATCCCTGAAGCTGGAGTAAGTTTCAGGATGCTAATACCTGCCTATAAGATGACCCCTGACTTTTAAGAAGTTTTTCGTGGGTTAAAAAGTCGTATTATACTCCAGAAGATATGGTATATATGATTTAAACACTATAGTTACAAAGTTGTTCATAATACAATTTTTAACAGATTAAATTGTTCATGATTAAATTAGTCATGAAATATACAATCATCAGCTGTGCACAGTTCCAGCCACCAATGTCCCTGTTTCCCTCTCACACTTCCTGATGCCCTCTCCTCTTCCCTTCTTTGTTTTATGTTTATCTTTAAAGATAAAAATATGTTTATTTGCCCACTTGTTTAATTTTTGTTTTGATCATAGTGGCTTACATATCTTTCACATTAGTATTTTAGGTACATATTAACATTGAATCAGGGGAATACCCACCACCAAATTTGTCCTCCCCCCTTCCCTGTTCCCTTTCTGCAACCCATATCCCCCACAATCACCCCCCGGGCTGCAGAGTCGGTGGTCCCCTCTTTGTCTAGCTTACTATCAGTGATCATACATCTGTTTGGTCTTGGTGCTCTCTCTTGTTTCTCCCTCTATTTGAGAGGCTAAGCGAGATAAATCGAGTTATGTAGTTTTGTTTGAGGGAAAGAAAAGCAATAGAATGGGGTAAAGATTAAGCAAAAAAAAATTAAAAAATAATAAAAATATGCTGAAAATTGGCGGAGTCCTTCTAGTGGCTATCAGCCTCAGTCAGTTTAAGAGAGGACTTGAAAAAGGTAATTGAAACACCATAACAATACAAAAATGTCAAATTAAATATTCAGTGAGCCCTACCGCAATAAAGAGAAGCATCACACAATAGTCTCGGTTCTGAATTCAAATCATGCTAGAGTGCAAAAAGAAAGAGAAAGATAAGATAAAATAATATAAAATAAAAAAGGAGACACCAACTTCAATATCTACACCAAAATAAGGACGTCAAAAAAAAAAAACAATCAATCAATAAATATATATGTGGAAAAATGGTTATTTTGTGCTTTCTTTTTCTTTTCCCCCCTGCATAGGCACAGTAACTGTTGGGGATATTATAGAGGGAATTCCCTTGGCCTAGGAGATACAGGGTTTCTCCATCCCTGAAGTATACTGTCATGGGATTAACTATAGATTCCTTGCATGATCATTTACCCTCCCCTCGGTGCTTTTATGGTGTATTCCTCTTCCCTTCTTTGTTGCATACACTTTTCTTCTCTCTCTCTCTCTTTCTCTCTCTCCCTTTTTTCCCTTTATTTTGGGGGCCACACCAGTGACACTCAGGGGTTACCCTGGCTATGCACTCAGAAATAGCTTCGGTTTGGGGAACGCTGGGGGATTGAACTGTGGTCCGTCCTAGGTTAGTAGCATGCAAGTCAAAAACCCTATCTCTTGCCCCACTGCTCCGGCCCCCTCTTTCTTCTTTTTATTCCCTTTTGACACTTCAGTTCGCAGTACTGTGCACATTTCCTGTCAACAATGTCCCCGTTCCCCCACCTCTTGCTCTCACTGACCTGCCTTTGGGGCAGTCATTTTACTTCTCTCTCTTTTCTTTTTGGATATGGTGGTTTGCACTATTGTTAATGAAGGGATACCATTTATATCGTTTTATCCCCTTTTAGTACCCAGTTTTATCCATGGTGATCATTTCTAACCATCACTCTCACTGTGGACCATTCACTACCCCAACTGCATTCACCACTCTTTGTGGCAAACTTCCTACCATGGACTGGTTCACCTAATCTTCATCTCTATAGTCTCTGGGTATTATTACCATACTATCTATTATTTTTCTTGTATCCCACAAATGAATGAAATTAATCTATGTCTCTTCCTCTCCTGACTCATTCACTCAACATAATAATCTCCACATCCATCCATGTATAAGCAAATTTCATCACTTCATTTTCCTAACAGCAGCATAATTCTTCATTATGTAGATGTACACAGTTTCTTTAGACATTCATCTGTTCTTGGGCACTTGGGTTGTTTTCAGATTCTGGCTATTGTAAACAGTACTCTGTGACAAACATAGAAATGCAAAGGGTTTTTCTGCATGGTGTTTTGGATTCCTAGGGTATATCCCTAGGAGTGGTATTGCTGAATCATATGAAAACTTAATTGCTAGTTTGTTGAGGAATATCCATACTGTTTTCCAAAAAGTCTAGATCAGTCTACATTCCTACCAGCAGAGAATGAGAGGTCCTTTCTCCCCTCATCTATGCCAGTAGAGGTGATTCTTGTTTTTTATGATGTGTGTCAGTCTCTGAGGTATGAGATGGTACCTCATTGTTGTTTTGATTTGCATCTTCCTGGTAATTAGTGATGTGAAGTAATTTTTTATGTTCCTTTTGACCATCTGGATTTCTTTTTTGAGGAGATGTCTGTTCATTTCTTCTCCCATTTTCAAATGGGGTCATATATATTTTTTGTTGTTGTTGTGTCTTGTATATCTTAGAAATTAAGCCCTTATCTGATGGTGTTGGGTGAAAAGTTTCTCCCATTCCGTGGGCAATCTTTGCAGCCTAGTCACTGTTTCTTTTGAAGTATGAAGCTTTTCAGTTTAAAGTAGTCCCATTTGTTTATCTTTGGTTCTACATGCTTGACCTGTTTAGCTTCAATGCCATGGAGTGTTTTGCCTATGTTTTCATCTGTGTACCTTAAGATATAAAGATATTTATTCCATTTTGATTTGACCTTTGTGAATAGTGTTAGAGAGGTCTGCGTTCACTTTTTGCATGTAGATGACCAGTTTTTCCAGCATCACTGGTTTAAGGGGCTTTCTTTGCTCCACTTTCTTTTTCCTGCCTCTTTATCAAAGATTAACTGATCATATATACTTGTGAATCAGTCAGAATATTCAAGTCTATTCCACTTAGTTAGGGTCTGTCTTTATTTCAATATTATGCTGTTTTAATGACTACTGCTTTATAATACTATTTAAAGTTTGGGAAAGTATTGTCTTCCATCCTCTTTTTCCTAAGGGTTGCTTAGCTATTTGTGGACATTTATTGTTCCAAATGAATTTCAGGAGTGTTTGATTCATTTATTTGAAAAATGTCATGGATATTCTTATAGGGATTGAATTAAATCTATGCAATGCTTTGGGGAATATTGCCACTTTAATGAAGTTAATCCTCTCAATGTATGAATGGGGTATATGTCTCATATCCTTGTGTCTGTTTTTACTTCTTGAAGCAGTGTTTTGAAGTTTTCTTTGTATAGGTCTTTCATCTTCTTAGTAAATTGACTCTGAGATTCTTGATTTTCTGAGGCAAAATTGTGAATGGGATTTTTTTCAATGTCTCTTTATTCTCTTCCATTATTTGTATACAGACACTTATTTTCCCTATACTGGTATAGTTCCAAAGACTTAAAAAGTTCCTCTCTCTACAAATCAATATGTCTTACTTCTGTAACATCAGGAGGGTCAGAATAACTTTCAAACACCCAATTTCCCCTGATAAGACCTACAGTCATGCATTCATCCCTAAGATATTACTGGACCAATGCAAGGTCTCTTCTACATGTCTCTGTGTGCTGGAAGAATAAAGATAAGAAGTAGAGAATAGACTGAAGAGACAGTTTGCTTAATTGTGTCAACTAATAACTCAGTCTTTGGGGGACATTGAGTTGTACATGAAATCCAAACTTGAGATCAGATAATTTAGGACTCTTAGTTTCTATAATGTCAATACCGTCAAGTCATACTGAAAGTGACATAGGACGGGGTGGAAGGTTGTTGGCAATGCTTGTTGTGTCTTTGGACATCAATGTCACAAATATAAGACACCATTATAACCGTTCTATGTAAACAACAGGAATAAAATAAAATAAAATAAAAAATAAGTAAGAGAACATCTGCCCAAAGTTGTGGAAACAATGGCCTTGCTGGCACCTTGATTTTTTTTTACATTCTAGACTCTAGACTTGTAAGATAATAAATTTTTGTTTTGAGCTTAAATAAAAGTGTTCACACATAATAAAATTAACAACTATTCTCTAATGTTAACTAAATTGTAGTATAAATTGCATTTTTATAATCTCTCATATAACTTTTTTTGCACACTACATTTGGTTTTTATTCATCTGTAAGTGCTGAGAGAATTATTCTGCAAAACCATCTGCCTAAAATCTATTTTTTCCAGAAGATGTAAAATTGTGAAATTAATTTTCTTGATAGTTTAGGGTCATTCAAATAATTATTTCAAATGGGTGTCTGGGGGCTACTTCTGGTCATACTTGCCCATCCGTGCAGCCCTGTTTCAATGCTTGGGCCAACGAAGTGATGCTGCTTTGAACTCAGCAGCATGAGGGTCCCTCAAGTCTATTCAGCTGGTGCTCAGGGCTCAATACAGTGTTGGGATCCAACTGGGGCCTTGTGCCTCCCCAACATGCGCTCCTGCCCTTTCTCCTTGGGTCCTGCTTCCCTTTTAGGGTTTTACATGCTTGGTAAATTTCTACCTTCCATTCATTTTATTCTTTCGAGCTTTCTCGTCATTTTCTAAATTTCATCATAACAATGACTATGAATTTTCCATTAGTTTGTTTTCATCTAATATTCTGGGATTCAATAACTCAGAGTTATCATTTTACTTATTTGTACCATGACTTTTGATGAAAGGGGAATCTAGTCAGAGGGAGAGCTGCTTTTCAACCATCTGGAGTCCTTTTGAAGGCTTTCTGAGATACTTCCAGAAGATGGCAGTAGAGCACAATTTTCTCTCTACAGTTCACTTCTAAGGGTGGATCCCTTACATACAAAGATAAAGGAAGACAACGAATGGTGACCGAGCCATATGATGTACAACACGATGTGCCACTTAGAGACGGTGCTTCCTGCGAGGAGGTGACCAAAAGTACAGAGACGGTTCCCTTGCTTCCTGTGAGAGGATAGCAGGTGACACTTTCTTCTTGGGGATCTCTGCTTAATTTTCCTTTTTCTTTCTCCTTTCTCTCTCCAGCCACTTTGGGGATCTCAGAGAGTCATGGACCTGCAGGTGGTACATGAAAGCAATGAATATAGGTGTGAGCTTCTCCCCTTTAATGAAGGGATCCCACCTGCTCTGGATGGTGCCTCAGGGTGGTTTCTACGGCTTGTTGCTGACTTCTTTTCTCTATCTCTATCTCCAAAGAGTTCACTATTTGCACCTCCAAATGGTGGGGTTTTCAAGCCTTTGGCTTCTTCAGGGCTAGGCCACTTCTTTGTAGTTTTATATCCACAATTTTATCACCAGCTCTGCCCATTTATCTGCCAGAAATAGAATTCACATTTTGAATATTGGTACAAAATCCTAGATCCACTTTTTTTTTTTTTTTTCAAATGGGCTGCTCCCATCTGAATTTCCTTGTAACAGGGTCAGCAGGATCAGAATATAGGAAAACACTGACGTGCCAGATTCCTATCTTAGAACTCCACATCCTCTCAGGACTAACAGGAAAACAACACTGGGGGGGGGCAATCTAGACACACGAGAAATATTTCTTGAATTAGGAGCAGATATATGAGTGAGAACAGATGTCTTACTGTTCCTGCTTGCCCTGTTACCTCAGTCCCTGCTGCCTGCCCCCTTTTTTTCTTGAGATTCCTGCCTGCCTATAGCCTTCTGCTGCTGCTTCTTACATCCTCATGCTTCAAGAATTGGATTTTCATGCACTGCCTTTCATAAAGCACATACCACAAAATCATTAATTATCATCTACTTCATCTCTCACAGCAAAAACACAGGTTATCCAATAAGATATGGATAGAGATAATAAATAGGAATTGTCCAAAGAAGATATATAAACGTCTACAACCACAAGAAAAAATTTTCATTTCTGTTCAGTAACCAAAATCATTATGTGATTCTGTCACCCCACACCTATAGACTGCAGTCATTAAAAGTCAAAAGCCTGAACATGGATAATAGGAATGTTTAGTCATTGGTTGGAATGTAAAGGATGCAGCTACTTTGGAAATCAGCATGGAATGCTGCTGATTTCTTAAAACAAATATGAAAAACTCCCTTTGGATATTTTATTACACCTTTGGATTTATTTCAAAGGCAAATAACTCAGTCATTATCTCAAAGAGCAATCTGTACACACATGTTCACTGCCTTACTAAAATAAGTAAGACCTAGAAACACCCTCCTCCAGTTCTTTACAATGGAATATTATTTTGGTGTTTGCAACATGGATAAGAGCTCCAAGAATTTGACTGAGGCAATAAGACAATGACAAATATAAATGATATTTAAAGAAGACAATAATATAATGAAAAATATAAATGATATAATATATGCACGGAGTGTAAAATTTTAAACCCAGAATCAAGACCCATCTCACAAAGACTGGAGGAGACAGACAGCACTGCAAGAATGCAGGGGAGCTTTATTCCACCATGCTGGGGTCAACATCCTCCTAAGAAAATGATGACCCCAGGTGGGCTCACAGGCCCCCTTTTTATAGGAAATTTAGGGAATTCTCACCTCGGGTTAGTTGATTTTTAAAACTATAGGTTTTTAGTACGAAGTTGCATCAGACGAATGGCTAGGGTGGGCTGTAGGCTCAGTGAGAGGAAATCATGCATCTCCAGATTCAAGGTGCTGTGGTCAGTTTCTTTTAGACACAGGATATGTTTGCCTGGCCATCTGTTCATTGCTGTATTTCCTAGTATGTACTCCTATAGTCTGGTTCCAGGAAGTGGCTGTTCTTTTGGACCTAGTCTTTGTACCTTAAAACTTGAGCCTGTCATGGCTGTACTTAGGTTCACAGTAAAGCTAGGTTACAGTTAATTCTAAATCAAACTTTAAATTCTAACAAAAATATCAAATTGAGGGGCCTGAGTGATAGCACAGTGGTAGGGTGTTTGCTTTGCAAGTGGCTGATCTGTCTAGGACAGACTTTGATTTGATCCCAGTTGTTCAATATGGTCCCCTGAGCCAAGAGTAATTTCTGAGTGCATAGCCAGGACTAACCCCTGAGCATCAAGGGGTGTGGCCCAAAAAGCCAAAAAAAATCAAATTGATAGATTTGTGTTTGCTATAGAGGAAAGAGCAGATTTGTGTTTGCTCTAGAGGAAAAGGAAGTATAGGCAGTTGGAGGAAATAGGTGAAGATAATAAAGAGACCCAAATATTAGTTAAACATAAATAAGTACAAACATATCATGAACAGCATGGTTCTCATAATTATATTGAAAGGTTCTAATTTAGTAAATCTTGAAACTTTCTATTACAAGGAAAAATTACGATTATTCCAGGTAGTGATGTTAGCTAAATTTTTGTGATGTTCATTATGCAAAACATAAATGTATCAAATAATTATGTGCAGAATTTAAACTATGCTGTTAGTATTATTTTACTAAAAATGGGACAAGAAATCTTTCATTGAAGATTGTTCTTTTACTGTACACAGTTTTACATATTAAATTTATTCTGTTATAAATTGATTGTGAGAAGTAAATGAAAGCTGCTCTTTAGTCAGTAAATAATAAAATATAAAATATAAAGTTATCCAAATAAAAACAGGTTCTATATCATTGTTTCGACCTAATTTGGTCAAGTACAATCATTAGTCTCTTTCAGGTAGACAATGATAGTCTCCAAGAGTTGAGATAAGAAAATGCTGTAGGCAAGAACTTGGTCCTGAAAAAAAGAAACTGATAAATGCATGTTACCCCTTCAGTAACAATTTTGTAAACCAGTGTCTAAAAGGAAAAGAAAAGGAAGAGAGGAGTGAGAGAGAGAGAGAGAGAAAGAGAAGAAAAATGTCTGCCACAAGGCAAGGAAGAGGAGGGGAAACCTGAGGATTCTGGTGGTGAGAAATGTGACCTGGTGAGGGGATGACTGCTGTATGGCCGAAATTCAATCATGAACAACTGTGTCACTGTATCTCACAGTGATTCAATTAAAAAATTTATTTATTAAAGACATTTAAAGAAAATTCTCTTGTTATCACTAAATTTTACTCCAAAGTTAGTTATTTGATGGGAAAGAGTCATAGTCTAAAGTCTCACATGCACAAATATTAGCTTACTTAATAGTGATATTAGTAAATATTAGTATTAGTATGTTACTTATTGAACTCCTGTGAGCTCAATAAATTTGAACCTCTGTGGCATTCTCTTCTCTTTTTTAATTGAGATATCATTGTTGACAATACTATTGAAGACTACTTTATGTACTACCTATACCACACCAATTTTTCTACCAGGGTTTCAAGACATCCCCCAACCCCCACTATTATGCCAACATCTTCCCTGCCCCCTCTCTCCATTCAGTTCCCAGTTCTATTGATCAGGATTTCCAATGCTGGTTGTCTAATTCCTTTTTTTGTTTCTTTATATTTATATGAGTGGAATTATTTGATTATTTAGCTTTTATTTTCTGACACACTTCACTTAGCATGACACCCTTCAATTTTATAAATTGTAGCAGACTGCAAAATTTCATCTTTACTCATAGCTAAACATTCTGTTGTGACATTTTCAAGTATTTCTTCTTCCTCTTTCAGCCCTTCCTCCCCCTCCTTCCTCTTTCTGTCATCTTAACCATATTTTTTTAACCATCTTAACTACAGTTCAAGACTGTTCATTATATTCACATAATTATGAAATAAATCTAGGTACTTATTTCATCTTCCAAACTTTAACTCCCATTTTCTCTTTGTCCAATTACTGAAAACACTGGCTGCTTTACAAACTTTTCATGAGTCTGGATACTCAGATCATATAAATAGAATCATCTGGTAATCTGGAGGTGAGGCACACCCGGAGATGCTCAGGGATTACTTTCTGACAGTACTGGGATATCATATAGGATACTAGGTAGTAATTAGGCTAGTCTTCTATCCTTTCTGTCTTTCTTCCTGACATCCTTCATCCAAGGACATATTTGTGTAAGAGTCACAGATCATTCACACTTTCAACCAAGCATTTACACCTGCATGAAGATACTAACAAACACAAGAGTCCTCCTGTGTGGCTGATCCCAGGATGACCTCAACCACATGGAATACTGAGGATTCACATGCATTGTTTATACTTTCTCTAGGTTGTCAATTTTTCCTGAAGTATCAATATTGATTATATTTGAGGATTTTTGTTCATTTGCTTTGAACACTTCTGAGAGTAATCTCTGAGTGCAGAGCCAGAAGAATCTTACCATTGTTAACATTATATGATATTCTTTGGATGGTAACTCATAATATGAATCTAATTAGAATATTTTACATATTTATCCGATTTGCATACATATAGTTAAAAAGTTTGAAGTTGAACTTAAGAGAACAGGAATTTTCTACCCCTTACAATTTCCATCTCCCACAGACAAGAGTTTTCAACTATTTTAATGGATTTTTTTTCCTAGATTTTACTGCTGTCTCATATATCATATTGCTATACTTTTTTGACTTCTCACTCAGACCTTATTTGCTGATTCCCCAATTTGAGTGATGAGGATACATTGTTTTGTCACACCTGAAATCATACATGATCTCTGTCTACCACACTCTCACTCTCTGTAACGATAGATAACTGAATAGTGTTCACATGGTCTGGAGTGATAGTACAGAAGATAAGGTGTTTGCCTTGCAATGTACTGGATCTGGGTTTGATCCCCAGCATCCCATATAGTCCCCCAAGTTGCCCAGAACTAATTTCTGAATGCAGTGCCAGGGGTAAGCCTTGAGCATCACTGGGTCTGGCCTCAAATCTGAAAAAAAATTAGTTTTCACATAATAATTATGAGATTTATATTTAGAGTCAAATCTTGGCTTTAAGGGGCCACACTCAATGGTGCTCAGGCTCTCAGGGACCACTCCTGGGAACTCGGGGACCTTCTGGGTTTCTTTCTAGAGATCAAACCCAGGCCAGCTATATGCAAAGCAACCACCCTAACAACAGAACTATTGCACTACCACTCTGGCCTCTAGTGTTGAATCTTGTTTTATTCATTCCCAGCCTTGGCTTAGGCTAATTTTCATGTACATTTTCATCTAGCCAACTACATAGTCAGGATGCAGAAAATGACTGAAGACCATAAAGTTCTTTGTCCTTGCTCAGTGACATTAACCATGATAGCCAAAGCAGTTAGAATATTATAATCTGTTCTTTAGTTAGTTATTTTGAAAACATTTTCAAGTGGTATCATAGAGGTCATATAGAATCATATATTTTGAGAGGGACTTAACTCAATCAACCTAGTGCCTTTGAGAACCTTACAGATTAAAGCATATATACTCAACCATTCCTGTCTTTTGCTGAGTGCTATTTCATTGTATGGAAGCATCAATTTATCATTCACTTATTATTGAACATTTTGGTTGCTTTCCATTCTTTACTTTTCTTGTCTTTTCTTCTTTGTTTTTGGGCCACACCCAGCAGCACTCAGGGGTTACTCCTGGTTCTGTGCTCATAAATTACTCCTGGAAGGCTCAGAGGGCCATATGGAATGCCGAGGAGCAAACCTTGGTCAACCACCTACAAGGCAAATACCCTACCCACTGTGCTATAGCTTCGACCCCACCCCATTATTTTCTGTACAAAGAAAACAGTTATAAAATTTATACCTAAGTTTTTGTGTAGACATGTTGTTTATATCTTAGACAAATGCCTGTAAGTGTAATTTCTGGGACACAGTTCCAAGTTATCCTCTGAAAGAAGTCAGAAACTGATTCCTTCCCTGAACAAAGTCAGGTGTTTACTGGCATGTTAAAGGACCTCAATGACTGTGAATTTTCTTGGGTTGAATTTTATTGGTGTATCAATAAACTTTTAGAATGAGGATTCATTTCAGAAGAAGATTTGGTTCTATGGGAGAGTTGCCCAGATGCCAGCAAACTCTCTTTCTCTTGTCAGCTAAGTAGATCCTGGGTTGCAACTGGTATAGCATGAAACCCAAATCAGTTGCTTCTGACTTCCTGGACTTGGGAGTTTGGAACACAACTCCCAACTAGCCATAATTTATTTTTATTTTTAATTAAATCCTGTGATATTTAGATTAAAAAGTAGTTGATAGTTGAGTTTCAGTCATACAACCAGACCTAGGACTCCTGGATGCTGAATCACCATGAAGACTTCAAGATGGGGTGAGGGTTTAAGTGGAGAGAGCAAAGGCCCCAGACGAGGAGGAAGCATTATTTCTAATAGCCTGTGCAAGTCTTACTGGGAAGAACATTCATGTGTAACTTCTCATTTTTATTCCCCTTCTCCTAGACTTCTTTTTCACAATGTAGAGATAGGAACCGCCTAAGTCTAGAGCAGCCTCTTATTCTCACAGCCATTTAATCCATCAGAGATTCTTCCTCTCAAATCATGTGAAATGTGGTTTCTCTGAGCCCAGCAGTGTAGTGTTTCCCCACACTCCTGAACACTGCAGGCTCCAAAGGCCTCCAGAATGCTGGTTATTGTTTCCTCGCCCCACTCTCCTCTTCCCTACCTATTGCTGATTCTACTACTAGGACTCATAGGTGAGTAACATGTTGGGTAAAATCGTTTCCCCTCCTTCCTCCTCCTGCTTGTGGACTTATTTGTTTGAGGTAAACACCAGGCAGTGCTCAGGGATCACTCCTGGCAATATGCTAAGAAACCATAGGCAGTGCCTGGGATCAAACCTAGGCCAGCTGCATTCAAGGCAATTGCCTTACCTGCTGTGTTGTCTCTCCAATTCCTCCCTATGAATTCAAAGGAATTTCAGGTAAACAGTGTGCACCACCATAAGAAGGTCGAGAGCTGGACATTATCTGAGAGCAAGAAGCAGGGATCCAAGCAGCCATTGTTACCAGGGATGTCAAACAGTGTTTCAAGCAGCAGTTATGGATCAGCTCCTCTGAGCCTCACCACATACCTGCTGTAGCTACTTCCATCTCCTCTGATTTGCAGATGGAAAAAATGAAGCAACAGAATAATCTTCCCAAGATTTCTGATGAATCAGAAGAGAAGTTGAAATTATCTTCCAGGGTGAATAACTCCAGAGGGTTTTTTGTTTGCTTGTTTTTGTTTTGTTTTGTTTTGTTTTGTTTTGGGTCACATTCTGGCGCAGTCAGTGGTTACTCCTGGCTCTATGCTCAGAAATCGCTCCTGGCAGGCTAAGGGGACCATATGGGATGCCAGGGTTTGAACCACCAACCTTCTGCATGGAAGGCAAACGCCTTACCTCCATGCTATCTTTCTGGCCCCCAGAGGGTTTATTTTTTTAACCATGATGTGTTCTTTGGCTTCTCAGTGGAGGTTCAGTATAGAAAAATTTGGTAATGTAGAGAATTAAACAAAATAAGTCATCAAACATCATACTTCTTGGAAATATCTAAGCTTCACTTCTTTGAGTGCTTATAAACTTCTATAATGTATAAGTATTAGATGATTCATATATGCCAGATTTTTCACTAAGCATTTAATTTTTCTATAATTTCACTGCATTCTCAAAACATACTAACATGTTAGTCTGTACTGAATGTTTATTTGTGAATACATGTACTTAAGCATGTACATGTCTGAGCAGGAATTAGAAGTATAATAAACATACAGACATGCAGGATTTTTAGAAAGGATTTCTCATTCTTTTCAAAGCCTTTCCCTAGACTACATGAAATGTAAAATTTTGAGTGTTTATTTTTCAAAATCTCTGTGCCTCATTTTCTCCTTTTCTATATCTAAACTTCCCCTTCTGGTTTGGAAAACTGAGTAAAATTTTTGTGCATCAGTATCTTGGGGTCCCTTTTCCATGTTGGATGAGGAGAAGAGGGAGGATAGGAGGATATATGATTCAAAGACTCTGCCTAAAGGATCTGTATTTGAAGTTATACTCATATATCCATCCACATTTATTTCTATATCTTTGTCTATATCATCTAAAGTCAGTTCAACACTCAGGGAATCCAATGAGTGGCACACAACACGTGCCTGTCAAATGCATCTATCATCTGTGATCTTTGCTCCAAGATACTCTCATCACCACTACATTAATAAGACAATGGAAGCACAGAGGAATTAAAGTCCCTCAATCCAAATCAAAGAGCTGTGATTGAACCAAGTGGCCTGATTCTAGAGCTCATGATTTATTCTTCACTATTTTTATTATTGTTGCCCAACTTCCATGCTGTGAGGTTTCTGGAGCTTCTGTCAATGGCTGTGGGGAAGGCTGGCGTAGAGAAAACTACCTTAATTTTCTTCTTCTGGCCTCCTCTGATTCCTGCATATATTATAATTTGCTTTGGCTTTGTAGAAAGCCATCTACACGAGAAATTCAGACTTAAATTCCACAGAAAACGTCAACTTGAAACTACATATTATGTTTCAAGTGTTTCAAGGAGGTGCCACATTGGGCAATTTACAAATTGACAAATCTTTTTTTTTAATTTTTTATTTTTAATTATGAGAACAAAGATGCAAAGAAAGAGGACAAGGTAAAGTTACAGTGGAAGAATAATCACCCATAAACAGAATTCTCAGAAGAAGTCCCCTTGCTGATATCTTAACTTTGAACTTTCAGCCAAACAACATTAAGATAAATAAAACAGAACCCATGTACAATTACTTTGTACCTCAAGTCCCCAGATTGTAATACATTATAATATTTCTTAGCACCACACAAAGCAATCTAAAGCCATAAACTTATGTAACTCCTTAAACATTAAAGGCATAGTATTTTTTTTACATTTCCATGCACATGCATATTAGTTTAAGTTAACCTAAAAAGTTTAAGTGGGTTTTTTTTTAAGGATTAGAGTCAAAGGAGCACAGTAAAAACGGTGTTAGAGTGGCAATTATCGTTTGCATAGGCCCACCAAAATATGAGGGGCATGGAAAGGAAAAGCCTTGGCCTAAATACAAGGAGACCCTACCCCTAAAGTTTCCTGGCATAAGACCAACTCTAGGCTCCAGGCAAGATAGTTTGTCCAATCCAAGATATTGTCTGTAGTGCCAACACACTTTTATTTTTCACACAGTCTCTGTTGTTGGTATCTGTTGTGTATGTAAACATTTTATGGGATTATTATGTTACTGACCCTACCCTGATCGGTGATTGTGCCCTACCCTAGGGTGTGACCTGGCATTCTGCCCCCACCCTAGGGTGGTACCTGATTCTGCTTCCACCATTGGGTGGTACCTGATCCCATCATTGGGTGGTACCTGATTCTGGGGAATAAAAACAAGGGTCTGTGGAAGGTGAGGGGCTTTTGGCTGAAATTTTGGACTTCAGTCTTGTCCACCGAATAAAGCTAATATTTCTACAAGCCTGACTGCGAGCTGTTTACCTGCCGCTTCATCTCAGAACCGCCTGCTGAACAGGGTGGCAGACGCATGCTCCGAGCTGGAAGGGAAAGACCTCAACCTCCATCCCTCCATCAGTCAACCTCTTCAGGGGCTGACTTGCAACAGGTATCATGTTTCTGTATAAAGATCCTGGAATCTGCATATCCTACATTGAAGTCAGGATGTGGAGCGTCCTCTAGTTTCACCTCACAATTAAAGGGCAATGCAGAGAGCACTGACAAATTGACAAATCTTAAAAAATATTTCTTTGGATAACTGTAGGACTTGCTATGCCTCAGGGAATAGCAGAAACAAAGTAGTTTTCTTCTTGAGCCTTATATTTTCATGAGTAAATGATATTAATACACATAAGGAATAAGAGGACAGTAGAGCTAGCATGGAAGTAAGGCATTTGCTGTGCATGCAGAAAGATGGTAGTTTGAATCCCGACATCCCATATGGTCCCTCGAGCCTGCCAGGAGCAATTTCTGAGCCTAGAGCTAGGAGTAACTCCTGAGTGCTGTCGAGTGTGACCCCCCAAAACAAACAAACAAACAAAAAGAAATAGTCATTTAGAACATGCAAGTGCTATGAAACAAATTGGGATAATACTGAATAAGAGAATTGGATATTTCATAAGATGGAATATTTGGAGTGAACATCACTGAAAGGGACGTTTGAGCAGAAACTTTAAAAAGGGGATGGATAAACCATATGGACTTCTTGAGGAAGAAATAGCATTTCTGGCAGGAGGCAAAGTAGCATGTAGACAGACCCTGAGAAGAGGCTGTACAGTATGCTCAAATATTTGGATTACTGCTTTGAGTGAAATGGCATTTTAGTACATTCATAGTGTGGTGAAATCATCAGCATCACACATTTCTAGAACTTTACAATATCCTTATTGTGCACCCCAAATAACTTCCCATTCCTTAACTGTACCCCAGCTCCAAGTTACATTTTCCTCTATGTATTTGTTCATTGTAAGTATAGTCTATATGCAGGAAATTTTTCTCCTTTTGCATTTGATTTATTTCATTATTTTTGTATGTTTTGAGGCTTCAATGGTGGTGTTTAGGGCTTCTTCCTCACTCTGTGCTCAGGGATCATTGATGGCAGGCTCAGAGGACTATATGGGATGCTGGGGATTGAACCCAGTTGCCCAGGTGCAAGACAAGTGCCCTACCCACTACACTATCTCTCTGGATCCCTGCCTCTTGTTAATTTTAATCAACATAGTATTTTAAGGTTCATTTGTGCTATCGGTTGGATCAAACTTTGTTAACTATTTGGAATGAATAATTTTTATGTGCCACATTTTTAATCCACTCATTGTTGGCAACATATCATATTGACTTAAGGCAATACATTTTTTGGTTATTAAGACACAGCAATATTTATTGTTCATGTAACATAAAATATAAAATTCAGGAACCTGAAACAATGTTTAGCTTCCTATAAAGCTCCATGTGTGTGTTTTTGTGTGTGTGTGCATGTGTGTGCATGTGTGTTGGGATTTGCACCTTCCTCACAGTAATCAGGCTGAGGAGCAGATACCACCATAAGCATCATCTGTGGAAGAGGAGAGTGGGTTTACTGAGGTAAAATCAATTTCAAATGTTACTGAAATCAATAAAATCTCATTGTCACTCTCATCTCTTCAGCTCACACCCAATGGTCAGAACAGTTTCATGGTTCCTCACAGTGCAAAGAAGAGATAGTACAACACTCTATGAAGCCAGACAATGGAAGAGCAGGAGTATTGATTCAAGCCAAACATTCCAGGGAAAGCTGTAGCAGGCACTACACCACTCTCTCTGCCATGTCCTTAACTTCCTTGTGACTCACTTTCCTCATCTGCATCACACATTATGGAGATTCATGGTGAGGGAAATGTATGATGATTCTAACAATACCCTGAGTTCCAATCTAACATACTTGATACTCAGTCACTGGTGTTGGTTGTTGACAGACAAACACTTGGGAAAAGCTATAGGCTGACAAGGATGACTGAAGATCTGTTTGTGTTTCCCTCAGGAACAATGTGTCAGGAGCTTCAGGTGCTCCAGCCTGAGAAGTCAATGACATTTACAGCAGGAGAGACGGCCACTCTGCACTGCACTGTGACATCTTTGATCCCAGTGGGGCCTGTCAAATGGATCAGGAAGACTGAGGAAAGTAGGGAATTAATCTACAATTTCCAAGAAGGCCACTTTCCTAGAGTTACAAGTGCTTCAGATGTCACAAGGAAAAACAGTACGGACTTTACCATTCACATCCATGACATCAAACTAGCAGATGCCGGCACCTACTTCTGTATGAAGTTCCAGAATAGGATTCCTTTCGACATGGTGCTAAAGTCTGGACCAGGCACTCTAGTCACTGTGAGAGGTGGGTAGTGGGAAGAATCTTTTGTCCTGGAGGGTGATCACTGAATGGGCCAGTCAGTCAGAATGAGAGCTGCAATAAAGGACAGCTGTGGCGCTGGTCCTGGTCCGCATGGTTGTTTCACAGTCTACTTCAGCTCCTCAGCAGATAAAGGAAGGAGGCTGCTTTACTCAAAGCCCCTGGTGGGTCAGGGGCAAATCCTGGGGCCCTTTGCTCTGATCTTCAGCCCTGGCATGTCAGCAGCCCTTTGGCAACAGGGATGTGGGAGCTAAGGTGACTTGCACAGCTATTTGCAGGACCTCACCCATGCAGAAGGTTTTCCCACCCTGTGGGGTGTCTCCTATTTCCTCAATGTCTGCAGAGCAGCCAGGCATATACCTCTCTGCCCTGCGTTGGGTGGTAAAAACAGCTACTAACCCAGGCAAAGGCTCTTCTTTGACTTCCCACTGTTGGCCTCACAGGGAGGTTGGAGGGGAGAAAGTGCACTTTTTTATTTCATCATCAAGAATAGTTTTCAGAATCATTATGGAGAGAAATCCAGACACTCTGTTTAATCAAACGATGTTGGATGGAGGCATCAAGAGTTGGAGATTTTAGTGTCCTCCTATACAGAAATTCTTCCTGGGCTTCAGGGACAGATTTAAAATCCCCAAAGGCTCTTATCAGAGCCGGGGAGTCTCAGAATGTCTCTCCTCTGGGAACAGATTTCATGTGGTGACTGGGGAATTCTCCGGTTCAGAAGCAAAATGAATCAATTTGGGTTTTCTTCCTGAAGCCTGATAAGCAGTATAGGATGGATCTGGAACTCCTCCTGCTGAACCCCAGAGAGGCTGAGAGCAGACAGGACCTGCTCTGAACCTATGGCCAGAGTGAGAGGATTGTCCTACAACCACAGGTGACTTCAGGTCATGCTTCTTCTTGTCCTGATATTAAACACATTCATGGGAAGAGCCTGGAGATACTCACACCAAAAACCATTGACAACAAACCACCAATGCCACGAAACCTTGCATTAGTTTCTCAAAGATCACCATGTGGACCTGCCCAGCCCCTAATGGCATCCTTCATGCTCTGTGTGGCTGTGACCAGTTATAGTCTTCCATTAGTGACACACTGGCGACCATTATTGACATAGTGACATTTCCTCATGATCTCCATTAATAGAAACACAAATACCTATGTCTCACTTTTCAGAGGAGGAACTGTGATTTCCAAGCCACCCCTCTGGGTAGACACTGGGTTCATTACTGGTTTTCTCTGAGATGCTTTCTCCAATGCACTCACAGCTGTAAATGCCTCATTTGATGTTGGGGGATTTGGGGGTAGCTGCTAAAAAGAGAGAAATCTCAAGAGATCCTCCGACTCTGCATTCCTGGGCCAAATTCAAGGACTTCTGTGGGAAGTAAAGAAGGTCCTGAAGTCAGCCTGGATCCTTGTCTTCCTCCCCTGACGCAGTACAGTTGAGGGTCCCTTGCAGTGATGACAGTGTCACCCTACATGTCCAGGGTAGGATCAATATACCCTATGTGGCAGTGCTTGTTCTTGGTGCTCCTTGTGCTGACTGTGTCCAAACATTCCTTTTGTACCCAGACTTCCCCCCCACCCTGAATTCTCAGGCCCCTTGGTGAGTGCCCTGCCTAGGCACATCATGAGCATCATTTGCAAGTCCCAAGGCTTCTCCTCCAGAAACATCAGCCTGACATGGTTCAAAAATGGGAATGTGCTCTCAGCCTCCCAGACCAGAGTGGACCCCAAAGGGGACAGTTTCTCCTATAGCATCTCCCTCAAAAACTCTACTTTGTGCCAGACACTGTGCTAGTGATTCTATTCACTGAGCCACATCTAGTGATGCTCAGGAGTTTTCCTTGCTTTGCACTTGAATCATTCCTCTGGTTCATGGGGACTCTAAAGGATGTTGGAGAATTAACCTAGGCCAGCTCCAGGCAAGGCAAGAGCTCTACCCACTGTACTATCTCTCTGGCCACAGTGTAAAGAGCACTCACAGAGTTCTAGCTCCTAGATAATGCTTAGCTTTACATACCTAGTGCTGTTGGGGTGAATTCTTGCTGTGGTGGGAGCTAAGTGTTGGAGTCCCACCCCTGTGATCTGCCTGTTCCCCAAGATCAGAGGTTCTGCCCTGTGTTTTTCAGTTCCACCTATCCTGGAGATTTCTGAATTTCCCGAAATGGGGAACCAGTTGAACATCACTTGCCAGGCGAAAAAGTTCTACCCCCGTAACCTACAGGTAACCTGGCTGGAGAACGGAAATGTGTCCCGAACAGAAACCACCTCTCTCCTCTTAGAGAACAAGGATAGAACCTTTAATCGGACCAGCTGGCTCCTGGTGAACTCCTCTGCCCAACAGGAGAATGTGGCATTCACCTGCCAGGTGGAGCATGATGGACAGCCAGCGCTCACCAAATCCCACACCCTAGGAATTTCTGTACCCCAGAAGGACCAGGACTCTGAGGAACAACCTGGTAAGAGTGCAAATCTACTGACTTAGATCTTAACTTTTAACTTCCTTTTCATATTAAATATTGTAATTCGTGCTTATTATAGAGTAATTTATAAGCCTGTAATATAAACATAACATGAGCTCCTCTGCATTGATATTTATTATAAGAGGAATGACTAAGACATAAATATAACTTAAGAAATAGAGTGGGGAACTGGAGCAATAGTATAGTGGGTAAGGCACTTCCCTTACATGCAGCCAACCAAGATTCAGTTCCTGGAACCCTATATTCCCCAGAGCACTGCCAGGAATAATTTCTGAGTGCAGAGCTGGAGTAATACCTGAGCACCGCTGGATATGGCCCCAAACCGAAATCCAAACAAACGAATTAAGTGCTTAGAGAGGAGGTCATCCTTCTGAGATTCAGTCTCCCACTTTCTTTTGATTACAGAGATTCCCTTTACCTTCCAAGCCTTTACCTATCCAGCCTCCTGTGCCTTTACCTTGTGGAGACTCCATTCCACCTCAGACTTTCCTTTATCAATTCTTTTCCCCTGTCATCATTCAGATGACTTATACAATTTTGTGCAGACAGTGCAGAAAGGTCAGTTGACTGAGTTAGTAACCACAGTTTCTACATGTAATATGTTCTCTTTTATGCTAAGCATTTCTCAAAGACTTGCAACATCTGTTTGTGTGAACAAACATATTCTCTCATGTAATACCAGGCAAGCCAAATTAGGTTTGCAGAAGATTTTACTAAAAAAAAACTTTCAAAGACCTAATGTCATTCCATTATGCCTTCTGATATTCTCAATCTGCTGGTCAGAAAAATGAGCAAGTTCCCTTAAAAGAAGATCCACATAGAAGTTGCTTGAATGTGTCCACAGAATCACAGTACTGTGTGTACATCCAGCTGAAAATGGAGCCAATGATTATGTTGCCCTATTGTTAAAATCATTGGTTTTCCTGTAAACCTAGCACAACTATACCCTTAATTAAAAACAACTAGGTTTTGTCCACTCAAATTGTATTGGTTCATCTATAAATACTTAGTAGGACTTTCTGTGAAACCCTCTGCCCTCGATTATTTAGGAATGAATTTCACAACATGAACTCATTTGCTTTTACTTTAGAAATCTCTCATATTAAAATTCACCATCACTCTACTTTTGAGATCTGTGCTCAAGCATCCTATGACCTGAGAGGTTGGAATTGCCTTGGTCTAAAAGACAGAGTTTGAGGAACATTCAACTGGACCACAGTGATAGACTTACCTTGATGGAATCTTACAAACCATAGACACTTCCTGAATATCTGAGTCTGTTTCTATTAGAATATAATGATGACCACAACTATTACTACTATCACTGCTAATAATAATAATAATAATAATAATAATAATAATATATTCCCTATAGGACAGTGGGGCCAAGTCAGTTAACCAGGCTCCGCTGAGGTGTCACATTCTCTTTAACACTTATTCCAAGGCATACAACCCTCCTCCCTGAGAAGGTGTTATGAGAAAATGAGGATCTATTTGACAATAATTTTTTCCCAATTCTAAATCAGGGTAACAGTAGATTCAAAAGCTTCAGAGTGTTGAGACTAGGAAATTTCAGCAGAGTAATTAGAGGTTCCTGGGAATGGACTTCTGTGCATTGATGTCTAATGTCTCCTCCTGTCCCTTGAATTCCAGACTCAAGGTCATCTACTCCGTTCCTCACACTTCTCCTAAGCCTTCTCCTAGGCACAAAGGTGTTGATGGTGATCTCTGCCTCTGCCATGTACATCAGCAGAAAATAGAGACATGACTGTAAGTTTTGGACTGTGAAAACCAGGTGAAGGCCTGTCTCTGAAGGAGCAAGGAGTAGCAGGAATAAAAAATACAATCCTAAATTGTATGGAACTACAAAACATTTGAATAACTAAGATAATCTTGAGAAAGAAGAGCTCAGTTGAAGGAATTCTTCTTTTTTAAATTTCACATTATATTACAAAAACTTTAGTAAAATTTTTTTACTGGCATATGAACAGTGTCAAAATTATGGAAAAGATGGCAAACACTTCCATGAATCTTCAAATAGTTTACAACATAGCTATCAAAAACATACACAATAGGGAAAGAATAGTCCTTTAAAATATTTATTGGAAAAGGCTTTTTGACACATGTCAAAGAATAAAAATGAGGGGCCAGAGAGATAGCAAAGAGGAAGGAAGTCTGCCTTGCGTGCAGAAGGACAATGATTCGAATTCCAGCATCCCATATGGTCCCCTGAGCCTGCCAGGAGCAATTTCTGAGTGCAGAGCCAGAAGTAACCCCTGAGTGCTGCTGGGTGTGACCCAAAAAACAAAACAAAACAAAAGACTAAAAATGAATATCACTCATATACCAGATGGAGCCAAAAATGTAAAACTCCCAGGGAAAAATAAAGAAGTTCTTTGTCACTAATTTTGATATAAACTTTTGAGACTAGACCAAAGCAAAGATAACAAAAACAAAAATTGATAGACCACAGTTAACTGCAAAGCTTCTATTCAGTAGAGAAAACTATCAACAAAATGATGGTAGCTCTTATTCTGCAACCCACATAAGGCGAGAAAATATTTGCATATGATAAAATGATATATTTATCATATCTTTGATAAGATAATAATGGAAACAAACATGAAGACATCATGCAATAATTTTATATATTTTTATTGTAACACTGTGATTCTCCAAGTTGCTCATAATAAAGCTGTTTCAAGCATTAAATAGAACTCATGAAACTTAATAACATACACACACTAACAAACATAAAGTATTGTGAAGAGGATCTGAAAAGAAATTTTCTTCCCCAAGAAGGCATACATACAAATGACCAACAATTGCAAGGAAAGTTGCTCAAAGAGACTACTCAAAAGGAAAATACAAATTAAAACCATAATGAGAGGGCCCGGAGAGATAGCACAGCGGTGTTTGCCTTGCAAGCAGCCGATCCAGGACCAAAGGTGGTTGGTTCAAATCCCTGTGTCCCATATGGTCCCCGTGCCTGCCAGAAGCTATTTCTGAGCAGATAGCCAGGAGTAACCCCTGAGCACCGCCGGGTGTGCCCCCCCCCCAAAAAAAACAAAACAAAACAAAAAGAAAAACCATAATGAGAGATTACCTAACAGGTTTAATGACTTACCAAAAAGTCAAGAGATCCAACTTATTGATGAGAAAGTAGAGAAAAGAAATTATCTTTGAACTTAAATGGAAATATAGATTGGTGAAATCTCTGAGAAATAAAGTAGAACAGTGCCTCAAAAATTGAAAATCACTTCCATATTACATGGCAATTCAATTTCAGAATCTCTAGCCAAGGGAACCAAAATCACACCTTGAAAACTATCTGTACCTCTCTCTTGCCCACTGCAGCATTATTTGCAATAATTAAGGCTTTGGAGCAAACTAAATGTTAAATATTTATACATATACAACATATATGATTAAATTTTATTCATTTATAAGAAGGACATTCTGCCATTTGCAATAGTAAGAGACAAATAAATGAGTCAAAGACAAATCTGTAAAATTTATTTGTATTGAGAAAACATTTTATGTGAGGTTGGTGGTTTCCATAAATGAGATAGATGGGATAGACAGCTGGAGGAAATAGGTGAAAATAGTTGAAAATGTAAATTCCTCTTGTTTTAGGTTCTATTGAGGTAGAACTTAATAGATATTATGCAAATAATTTCTATTAAAGTGGTGTACAAGATGGTAACTATAGGTAACAATACACTATATATAATGAACATTGCTTAGAGAGCATATCTTAACATTTCTTTTCTTAAGAAAAAGATTGTGAGGATAAATTAATATATGCCAGTCAAATTTATAGTTAGTTATAGTTAGTTATTTTTCTAATATACACATATATCAAATCATTTCTTGAGCATATTACTACAATGTTAGAAATCAATTCTATCTAGTAAAACTGGAAATATTAATTTTATTTAATTTAAGGGATTGTTCTTTATTATATCTTTATCTTTTTGTAAAATAATCAAATAATATCTTCTTTTAGTATGTAATTAATAAACTATAAATGGACCAAAATAAAAATTATGAAACAACCTAAATGTACAAGAACAGATGACTGGTTAAAATTAAAAAAAAAAATCTATGGTATATATACACAAAATATACACTGCTAGGTGTAACAAAAGATTAATTGCAGTTTGCATGCACTGGAAAGTATCTTGCTGAGTAAATGAACTAGGAGGAGACAGATACAGTATGATCTCTCACATATGTTACATATAAAAACCAACACCATATTGTCAAAAGCAACAGAATATAAAAACTAGCCTGAATAACGAAGCTTATAAGGGTCATGAGACTTTATCTGTGGGTGGGGGGGTGGTTAGTTTTGAGAAATGCACACTATGGTGGAGAGTCTGGTCTTGGGGTGCTGTACACATAAAACACTACCGTTCACAATACTGTAAAGTTGTCAAGTCACAGAGGCTAAAATAACATTTAGAAAATAATAAACAATGCTATGATAGAAGAAGTTAGTGGAAGACATAATTATCTTGGGAAAGGTTTGGAAATAGCATGAGAAAAATGTATACAAACAGAAATGAAGGAGCCAAAAGTGATAGCAACTAAGCTAAAAATATGGAGAGGACTTGCATGGAATAGAAGCTGAAACTCTAATCAGTAAACATGAGACAAAGATGTAGGATTATATTAACAAAAGAAAGACAAAAAAGTTTAAGAAACAGAGACATGCATTAAAATGAATAGTATGTACATTATAGAAATTTCAGAAGGATAGACATGAGAAGGAAAAAATGTTTGGTGGAACTCCTCTCCAACATAGTACAGAAATACTTGCTATAGCGATTAGGCAAGAAAAAGATATCAAGAGGAGAGGAAGAAGTCAAGCTCTCACTGTTTGCAGATGACATGATACTCTACTTAGAAAACCCTAAAGACTACCAAAAAGCTTCTAGAAACAATAGATTCATATAGAAAGGTGGCAGGCTACAAAATTAACACAAAGAAATCAATGGCCTTTTTATACACCAATAATGATAGGGAAGAGATGGACATTAAGAAGGCAATCCCATTCACATTAGTGCCACACAAACTCAAACATCTTGGAGTCAACTTGACCAAAGATGTGAAGGACCTATACAAAGAAAACTAGAAAGCCCTGCTCCAAGAAATAAGAGAGGACACGCAGAAATGGAAACACATACCCTACACATGGATTGGTAGGATTAACATAATTAAAATGGCAATACTCCCCAAAGCATTATACAGATTTAATGCAATCACTCTAAAGATACCTGTGACATTCTTCAAAGAAGTGGATCAAACACTTTTGAAATTCATTTGGAACGATAAACACCCTCAAATAGCCAAAGCACTCCTAGGGAAAAGGAATAGGGGAGGCATTACTTTCCAACTTTAAACTGTACTACAAAGCAATAGTTATCAAAACAGCATGGTATTGGAATAAAGACAGACCCTCAGATCAGTGGAATAGGCTTGAGTAGTCAGAGAATGTTCTCCAGACATACAACCACCTAATTTTGAAAAAGGAGCAAGAAACCCTAAGTGGAGCAGGGAAAGCCTCTTCAACAAGTGGTGTTGGCAGAACTGGTTAGCCACTTGCAAGAAAGCAAACATAGATCCCCAGCTAACATAATGTATGAAGGTAAAATCCAAATGGATTAAAGACCTCGATATCAGACCTGATACCATAAGGTATATAGAACAACACGTAGGTAAAACACTCCATGACATTGAGAATAAAGGCATCTTCAATGAGGAAACTGCACTTTCCAAACAAGTGAAAGCAGAAATAAACAGACGGAATACATTAAGCTGAGAAGCTTCTGCACCTCAAAAGAAATAGTGCCCAGGATACAAGAGCCACCCATCAAGTGGGAGAAACTTTTCACCCAATACCTATCAGATAATGGGCTAATATCCAAAATATACAGGGCACTGACAGAACTTTACAAGAAAAAAACATCTAATCCTATCAAAAAATGGGGAGAAGCAATGGACAGACACTTTGATAAAAAAGAAATGCAAATGGTCAAAAGGCACATGAAAAAATGCTCCTCATCATAATAATCAGGGAGATGCAAATCAAAACAACTATGAGATACCATCTCACACCACAGAAATAGGCACACATCACAAAGAATGAGAACAATAAGTGCTGGTGGGGATGTGGAGAGAAAGGAACTCTTATCCACTGCTAATGGAAATGCCATCTAGTCCAACCTCTATGGAAAGCGATATGGAGATTCCTCCAAAATCTGGAAATCAAGCTCCCATTCAATCCAGCTATACCACTCCTAGGGATATACCCTAGGAACACAAGAATACAATACAAAAATGCCTTCCTCACACTTATATTCATTGCAGTTCTATTTACAATAGCCAGACTCTGGAAACAACCAAGATGCCCTTCAACAGATGAATGGCTAAAGAATCTGGTACATATACACAATGAAGTATTATGCAGCTGTCAGTAGAGATGAAGTCATGAAATTTTCCTATACATGAATGTACCTGGAATCTATTATGCTGAGAGAAGTAAGTCAGAGGGAGAGAGATAGACACAGAATAGTCTCACTCATCTATGGGTTTTAAGAAAAATAAAAGACATTTTTGCAACAATCCTCAGAGAGCAAGAGAGGAGGGCTGGAAGTTCCAGCTCACTTCATGAAGCTCACCACAAAGAGTGGTGAGTGCAGTTAGAGAAATAACTACACTGAGAACTATCATAACCATGTAAATGAATGAGGGAAATGGAAAGCCTGTCTAGAGTACAGATAGGGGTGGGGTGGGTGGAGGGAGATTTGGGACATTGATCCTAGGAATGTTGCACTGGTGAAGGGGGGTGTTCTTTACATGACTGAAACCTAACCACAATCATGTTTGTAATTAAGGTGTTTAAATAAAGATATTGTTTAAAAAATGTTTGGTGGAATAAAGAAAACAAAACAAAACAAAAAAATTGAGAACTTCCCAATATGAGTAGGGTGATATTTACTCTGATCCAGGAGCCCAAGAAATTCAAACAAGATAAACCCAATCAGAAGAATGCCAAAATACTTTGTAATCCAAATTGCAAGAACGAGAGAGAGAGAGAGAGAGAGAGAGAGAGAGAGAGAGAGAGAGAGAGAGAGAGAGAGAGAGACTCCTAAAAGAAGTAAGAAGGAAGCAAAGCCTTACTTTGGGAATCTCCCAAAGACTAATATGAGAAATTTCCAATGGGGGACCAGAATGAAAGTATAGCATCTAGGGCACTTGCCTTGCAAGTGTCTGACCCAGATTCAATCCCCAACATTCCATATGGTCCCCCCAGCACCACTAGGAGTAATTCTTGAGCGCAAAACCAGGAATCAGGAATAACCTGAACATCACTGGATGTGTCCTCCAAAAAAATAAAAACTGAAACTTTTGAGATTGAAGAGAATGATGTGATATATCCACTTTGAAATAAAAATGAAAATGAATAAATAAAAACTTAGAACCAAAAGGAATACTTTACCTGCTACATTATCAGTGGTAAAAAAAATATTTTGAATAAAAACACCTGAAGATATTTACTGTCTTTAATGTACCTTTGCAAGTAATACTACTTCTATAAAAGGTTTGGAGACTCCATTTGGAAGCATGAAGATATATAAAATGTGATGAAAAGATGAAGAGAAATTATGAGCACTCTCAGGACAAACTTAAAAGACTTATTTGTTTTTGTTTTTTTTTATGAACAAACTAGGAAAATCAAGTTTACTTTAAAAACCAAAGGTGTTTTCTTTTTGGTTTAATTATTTATTTTACAGGTTTTTTTCTTTTTTTTTTAATTATTTTTTATCATAATGGCTTACATATCTTTCACAGTAGTATTTTAGGTACATATCAACATTGAATCAGGGAAATACCCATCACCAAATTTGTCCTCCCCCCATCCCAGTTCCCCTTCTGCAACCCATATACCCCAAAATTATCCCCCAGACTGCTAGAATAGGTGGTCCCCTCTTTGTCCTGCTCACTATTAGTGATCATATATCTGTTTGGTCCTGGTACCCTCCCCGGTCTCCCCCTCTATTTAAGAAGTGGAGCTAGATAAATCGAGTTTTGTTTGGCTTTGTTTGAAGGAAAGAAAATCAATAGATTGGGGTACAAAATAAGAGAAAAAAAAAGAAGTCAAATATGCTGAAAATAGGTGGAGTCCTTCCAGAGGATTTCAACCTCTGTTTGAGAGAGGATGTGAAAAAGGCAATTGAAACACCACCACACTACAGAAAGAAGTATCAAATTAAATATCCAGTGAGCTCCACAGCAATAAAGACAAGTACCACACAACAGTCTCGGTTCTGAAATCAACTCATGCCAGAGTGCAAAAAAAAAAAGAGAGAAAGATAAGATAAAATAAAATAATATTGGAGACATCAACTTCAATCTCTACACTAATATAAAGACGTCAAAAAATCGATCAATCAATAAATATGTGGGAAAATGATTGTTTTGTGCTTTTTATTTTCCTTTTCCCCCTGCATAGGCACAGTAACTATTGGGAATATTATAGAGGGAATTCCCTTGGCCTAGGAGATACAGGGTTTCCCCCCACCTGAAGTGTACTGTCATGGGATTAACTATAGACTCCTTGCATGATCATTTACTCTCCCCTCGGTGTTTTTGTGGTGTATGGAAGACTTCTGTTTCATCATGGACGGTAAAATCAAACCTCTGATTTTAGAGATCTTGGTGACTGTGCAGCTCAAGGAATGGAGTTTATGATTGTTGTATCAAATAATTAACGATTGGGCTGGATGGCGGTGGATGGCGATGGATTTCTTTCTGCCATCCCAGGCCACGTGGCTCCGCAACCCCATCTAGCCGGCGGGTCCCAGGCCCAGGTGAAAGGCGGAAATCAGACTTATCCAGAGACAGGCATCAGGAAGCATTAACTTTATTCATGCCCTATTCACCACATGTGTGTGGCCCATCTCATAACCTTTTAAGCATTCAGCCATTCTAGGCTACCCTGCGTCTAAACCCTTTCAGCCATCTTCCCCTTGGTCTCCATCCTGGTCCAAAACCAAAAGAGGCAGAGACCCTAAAGCCAGAGAGCTCAGCAGGGCCGAAAGGGAAAAACCCTTAATCCCCTGGCTTCCGGGTTTATCTACCTATTCCAAGACCCCTCCCAGGAATGGGCCAGGTCTTGCAGGTAAGGTCACACCTAATATCCGGTTCCAAGACCCCTCCCAGAAATGGGTGGGTCTTAGGTATCTACACCAAATTCAGGGTCTCAGGTACACTACAATGATGAAGTCTTTCTTTGTGGTTCTAGCAGTTCTGCTTCTTCAGTGTCCTTTTAATCCATCTTCTGTATTTGGTGATCTTGGTCATTATGTTGCTCCTATGATGGAGCCTGGGATAAAGTCTTTCATTATGTTTCCGGAAGATGCATTCAGTTGCGGTTGTCTCAGTCAGACCTCTGGAATTGGAGCTCTTGTTTGTTGAGCAGATCGTAGACCAAAAGCTAGGCTAAAACTTTTTGATGTTGTTGTTGTTGTTGTTGGTGGTGGTGGTGGTGGTGGTCTCTGGATGTGTACTGTCCCGTCCTGGTTGTAACATCCAGTCATCTGTATATAGCAATCTTGGCTTTTGCACAGATCAAAGGGTGACATGTTTTCTGATTTTGTCTTATCGTTGGCTGATGAGGAAGGACAACTTGCTCTTAGATCAAGTTGTTCCCATTTCCTCATTGTCAGGTTATCAATTTAGCACTGGCACATGTGGATGTCAGAGCAGCATTATGCATGCCCTGGAGGGGATTGGGCACCCTGAGCTGTTGTGGAGAACTCTGTCGTTTCTATGTCTGGAGTCCAGGAGTCAAAGCTGGATGGTCGGTGTCTAGTTCCCTAAAGTCTAAGTTTCCACATGGCATACGTTCAAGGTGGGAGATGTCCCTGTGTTGTAAACAAGTATGAGTTCTTATCCCTAGTACATAAGAGCTAGTTTTTTTTTTTTTTTTAATTTTTTTTTTATTTAAACACCTTGATTACATACATGATTGTGTTTGGGTTTCAGTCATAAAAGGAACACCACCCATCACCAGTGCAACATTCCCATCACCCAAGTCCCAAATCACCCTCCTCCCCACCCAACCCCCGCCTGTACCCTAAACAGGCTCTACATTTCCCTCATACATTCTCAATATTAGGACAGTTCAAAATGTAGTTATTTCTCTAACTAAACTCATCACTCTTTGTGGTGAGCTTCCTGAGGTGAGCTGGAACTTCCAGCTCTTTTCTCTTTTGTGTCTGAAAATTATTATTACAAGGGTGTCTTTCATTTTTCTTAAAACCCATAGATGAGTGAGACCATTCTGCGTTTTTCTCTCTCTCTCTGACTTATTTCACTCAGCATAATAGATTCCATGTACATCCATGTATAGGAAAATTTCATGACTTCATCTCTCCTGACAGCTGCATAATATTCCATTGTGTATATGTACCACAGTTTCTTTAGCCATTCATCTGTTGAAGGGCATCTTGGTTGTTTCCAGAGTCTTGCTATGGTAAATAGAGCTGCAATGAATATAGGTGTAAGGAAGGGGTTTTTGTATTGTATTTTTGTGTTCCTAGGGTATATTCCTAGGAGTGGTATAGCTGGATCGTATGGGAGCTCGATTTCCAGTTTTTGGAGGAATCTCCATATCGCTTTCCATAAAGGTTGAACTAGACAGCATTCCCACCAGCAGTGGATAAGAGTTCCTTTCTCTCCACATCCCCGCCAACACTGTTTATTCTCATTCTTTGTGATGTGTGCCATTCTCTGGGGTGTGAGGTGGTATCTCATCGTTGTTTTGATTTGCATCTCCCTGATGATTAGTGATGTGGAACATTTTTTCATGTGTCTTTTGGCCATGCGTATTTCTTCTTTGTCAAAGTGTCTGTTCATTTCTTCTCCCCATTTTTTGATGGGGTTAGATGTTTTTTTCTTGTAAAGTTCTGTCAGTGCCTTGTATATTTTGGAGATTAGCCCCTTATCTGATGGGTATTGGGTGAATAGTTTCTCCCACTCAGTGGGTGGCTCTTGTATCCTGGGCACTATTTCCTTTGAGGTGCAGAAGCTTCTCAGCTTAATATATTCCCATCTGTTAATCTCTGCTTTCACTTGCTTGGAGAGTGCAGTTTCCTCCTTGAAGATGCCTGTAATGTCCTGTAGTGTTTTGCCTATGTGCTGTTCTATATATCTTATGGTTTTGGGGCTGATATCGAGGTCTTTAATCCATTTGGATTTTACCTTTGTACATGATGTTAGCTGGGGGTCTAAGTTTAATTTTTTGCAAGTGGCTATCCAATTGTGCCAACACCACTTGTTGAAGAGGCTTTCCCTGCTCCATTTAGGATTTCCTGCTCCTTTATCAAAAATTAGATGGTTGTATCTCT